>NC_141697.1:1190916115-1192129382 GCF_964263255.1 Lissotriton vulgaris
ATTTAAGAAAATATGCTTACAGACTAAATAAGACATATCATGTAACAACTGAAGTAAAAGGGCCAGTCCTCATGGAAGGTTGCACAGGAAGACCCGGTGGTACTAAGGAGGGACTAACAAGCCTAATAACGAATCAGAAGCCAGTATTTAAGAAGGACAATGACACAAGCCAATGACAAATATGGGCGGAGAGTGGGCGGGGCTTCAAGTACATACTCCAATACAGCATACTACAGAGCAGCGCTTGCGCTGCCCAGGCTCGACCTAGAAAGGAAACAGAGAGTAATCTAGCCTATCATATGCAAACTGTAACATACCAGGCAAAATCATACATTTTCAGAGCAAAATATGCATGCTTTTTGCAAAAACTACACATCTTGTCCAAATGCATTTCATCTGCATGAGTGCTATCTGCTGAGTATAGGTCGGGTACATATGTCCGACGAGATAATGGTGGGAGACTAGTTCAACTGAAAAACATCTGCTCCCACAACATCTTCTGCTTGATAAATACATGCAAAATTCAGTAAAACTGCCAGAGGGTAAACGTCACGGAAATACCTGCTGTGCCAAAACATGTTAGATTTTGCTGAGGCCAAATCCTAACCCAGCAACAAGAAAAAGAGTGTCTAGCATGGCCGAAGTCGAAGGTGGCACACCCAGCCAGCCACTTAATTAAAGCTGGACCCTCGTTTCCTTTACCTATTTGTTTGATGGGGTGCTATAGGTCCCAGGGGCATAACACAAGCCCCTGCGGTATGGGGAGGGGGGGGGGCAACTTTTTACTGCTATCCTCCTGCTGCCCAGTGGCATAGCTAACCAACGCCCGGCGCCCCGGCATTTTCCGCCACGTGACAGAGTGTAAGAGTGGGGGGGTGCTGGTGTTTCCTCGATGGCCACCCCGCGACTGCCGCAGGTAAGAGCGGGGGGGGGCTGCTCCCCCTTTCTACGCCACTGCTGCTGCTGCCTCAGACTTACTGGATCTGCTGTATGCAGTGGGAGCAGGGGCTGTGTTACTCCAAGGCCCGCTGTCAAGTGCAGGTATTCCTCACTGCCACGATTAAACGTATATAGGTATCGGGCAGAGATTAGGAGGAGGGTAGAGGCGCCCAGTCCAGCAGGATAGGAAGTGTACAAGGAGAGACAAAAAGCAGCAGTGCCGGACTGGCCTTTTATTCCACTGGGCATTTCCCTGATGGGCTGTAGCCCTTGGAGACCGGTTTTGAAAGCCCAGGGCCGCTAATTGTGCCTCAGGGTCACTAATGGTACCTCTGTCACTCTCCTTAGCTTCCAGAGGGTAAATGCAGCAGGCACAGAGGGCTGAGAGAGAGAGCGAGAGAGAAAGAGGGGGAGAAAGGGGTGGAGAGAGAGCAGGCAATCAAAGAGGGAGAGCAGAGTAGAGAGAGAGAACTGATGGCTGTAAATAAAGAGATAGAGTGAGGAGAGAAAGGATGCCCAGGCTGGTTTGAAAAGCTTTGCCAGGGATTATTTTGGTTCCTCAGTGGAGAAGGAAGAGCACTTGCAAGGAAAAAAAAATGTGCTGGTACCATGTCACATCTCTTTCAGCAAGGGCCAGGTTGTATCTTTTGTTATGCACCTTGGGTTTTCATGTGGCTCATTCACTTTACTTTCCTGTGTACAAGGCTCTCGCTCAAAGCTCTCCCTCTTACCCCTTACTATGGTCTGTTCCCCTAGGGTCCGATTCACAGAACTAACTTAAGACAAAATCCTAAACTTACTACTTTTGGTATTCACAGAAGGCACTTAGTAGTAGTAAAGTTAGGATTTTGTCTTAAGTCTGTCTTAAGTCTGTCTTAAGTTTGTCTTAAATCAAACTTAAGATAAAATCCTAACTTTACTACTACTAAATGCCTTCTGTGAATCCCAAAAGAAGTAAGTTTAGGATTTTGTGAATCGGCCCCCTAGTTTCTTTCCATGCTCTTCATTCCCTCGCACCTCTCATTCCTGTCTCTAACCCTGCCCTTAAACACTGAGTTCTCAGCATTCACTGGTCCAGGCCTGTGTAGCTTGTCAAATACAGGGGGTCGATTCACAGAACTAACTTAAGACAAAATCCTAAACTTACTCCTTTTGGTATTCACAGAAGTTAAGATTTTGTCTTAAGTTTGTCTTAAGACAAACTTAAGACAGACTTAAGACAAAATCCTAACTTAAGTCTGTCTTAAGACAAACTTAAGACAAAATCCTAACTT
This sequence comes from Lissotriton vulgaris, assembly GCF_964263255.1. Taxonomy (NCBI): domain Eukaryota; kingdom Metazoa; phylum Chordata; class Amphibia; order Caudata; family Salamandridae; genus Lissotriton; species Lissotriton vulgaris. The sequence goes on from NC_141697.1 coordinate 1,190,918,329, forward strand.
CTGTGAATACCAAAAGGAGTAAGTTTAGGATTTTGTCTTAAGTTAGTTCTGTGAATCGGGCCCCAGGTTTTTATTTTCTTTCTGAGATTTATATTTGAGATTTTTTAATGAGAGGAACAGGATTACAAATCCCAGAGTACAAAGTAAAAGTAACATGGACTTGGTGAGCTTCTCATGCATTGAACTCAGAAATGTCAGTGATGCCACTTCCTGTAGGTTTAGGAGTCAAAGGCTCCTAAGGTCACTTTCCTGTGATGTCATCAGACTGTCCAAGGACATGTAATGTCACTTTCATGACCCCAGGCCTTTTGCTAAATCGGCACGCGTGCTTTGTGGATCACAGGTGTTTGGATTGGAGTGCCCACTGCATGGTGTAGTCACGCCCCCTGCCTTGAGTGCCCAAATGCGAGCCTCTGTTATCCTGGTTTTTGGATTTCTGGCCCCAGCCTGATGCTGATCTAGTGAGGGACGAGGCCTGCCTCTTGATGTGAGTAGGCTCCTGGACCTGAAGGGACACACTAAGCATGCTCTCTTTAGTGGCAGTAGACTACTATCCCTGTCATGTGTCCTAGCATGTTCAGCAGAGGTGGCTGTTTGCTGTGTTTTAGTCATTCTAAAGCGTGACCAGACCTTTTTACCTGGGTTACAAAAGTGGTGACCTACCAGCTGATTCACATAGAATTCCGCTGCTACAAGATAACCCTGATCCTTGTGCTAACATCCCACCTCACATGTCACTGGGCATATGTGTGTGGTCTGTGTGTTATACACAGTGCGTGTCTGAGTGAACTGGAGTGAAGGAGTTCCACGGGTTCCATTTTGGTAGCCCTCGGCCTCTTTATGTACACAAGAATGAGCTGAGGCTCTTTTCCCAGACAGTGAAAGTGCTGTCAATCCTGAGACTTGAGGGAGGAGACCTAGATACTGAAGTGAGGAAAGAGTAGAAAATCTTCCACTTAGTAATTTAGTAGGTTTCTTTTGCTGCAGAGGGATGCTGATTAATGTTCCTGAATCTGCCACTTGCTAAATGGATGGAGTGAGGGATAGGAACTGCAGTCATTGTTCTTCTGAGTATAAAAGGTTCATTTGAAAGAGGCCAGCCCTTTGTCTCTCTTCCTGGTCACTGTTGGTGTGGCTGTTGATGAAACGGAACCAACCTAAACCAGTTACGAATACGCAGATAGAGAATGCACGTTACCTATCTGCTGTCCCTCTATAAAAGAGAGAGTTATTGACCCACTTGTTGTATCAATTCCAGGTTCTCCCTGACCAAGGACGGGGTGCACCATAGAGTACCCCGAATACTACAGTGCAACTAGAGTTGTTGTCTGATTGACAGCCCAGAGATGAGGAAAGATCACCTGGATCTGCTCTGGAGGTGGACCTTTCTTCCAATCCTGGATTGCCTAGAATTACCCTGCCTGGAAGAAGAAGGAACTAGTAGCCAACTCTGCTGAAGAAGCGAGCTAACAGTGTGGGCAGGAGAGGTTAATCCTAGTGATGTAGGTCTATCTACATGAAAATCCTAAGAGCATGACTGACAAGCTCCTGTTTGGAGCAGTTCACTCTGTATGAATTGAAGGAGCCGTAGCAATACTGTAGAGTGCCTGCGTGGATCGTTCTGTCAAAATCTGCCCGCTCAGACAAGGTGTAGTTCACAGAGTTTTGACACACAGAACTCTGCGAAGTTACCTAAAAACTCTGCGAAGTTCAGCGAGTGGCAGAGTGCAGTGCGAACTGCAGTTTGTGCTGGTATTCCTGCTGCTCGGGTAGAAATACTACCCGAGCAGCAGCTCGCTCTCGCAAGCTTACCAATCGCGAGCGGAGAAAAAACACCGCTGCACACCGCAAAGCAGAGTTTCCTGCACTCCGTGAGCTTCGCGAAGTGCGGAGTGCAGAAAGCACTGCAAACTCCGCGAACGGAGCAAAGTTCACCACCCAGGCCTACACTTGCCCCAAGTGTGCCCAAGATAAACTTTCAATGAACAAAAGAAATTGCCAGTGCTGATGTGAATACTATTTAAACAACTAATGTCCAAACCTGAACTCAGAAATAAGAACGGAGTGTACTATTTAATAGTTTTTTTATTTTAAGCAAAATTTAAAGCAAGCAAAGAATTTCAATATTTTCATTTACACAGGGACGTTATTTACAAAAGGACACAAGAAGCTAAGAAAGTGATTTGGAAACCATCAATCATACAAAATTTCATACATGTCACATCCATTCAAAGTACAATCACACCATTCAGGGACAAGGGGAATATAAAGCACGGTTAAAAATCTGTACACCGGGATATACTACAAAATCCAACAATAGGCCACTGTCTGCGAAGACCTTTTTTCGAGAACGGATAACAAAACAAATCGTTATGTATTGTACACTCCTATACAAGTTGACAAACAAAAACTTCTTAATGGTAGAACACGGTATTGTACTAGCGACCAAGGGAAAACAAATAAACTCTTGTCGCTCTGCAGACACGTTGTGGCTGGGGCCTACGCGTTTCGAATCCCGCTGGTTTGTAAGGGATTCTCCTCAGGGCCTTCTGTAGTATCAGTGGAAACAAAGCCAATTTTGGACTGAAGTGGGGGGCAATACAGTAGTCTTGGTGTCTGATGTCCTTGCTTAAGGTGCCGGCGGAGACGTGAAGAATCAAACGGGGGACGAAGTTCTTTCAATAGTGTGAGCTGGCCTTGATGTTTCAAGGTTGAACCCGCAATTTGGTGCTTTATCGTCCGTTCTGGGCTCATTCAGCGCGGCGCGTTTTAAAGAGATTTTCTAAATTCTTCACAGGGCAAGAAGAAACGCTCAGAGTTTCAGAAGGATATGATAATGCCGCCTAGTATCTCAATCAGACTTTCTAATGTTGTTAATTCTGACACGTTCGGAGGATTTTAACTTTCGTCCGACTCGTGCGGTCAGCCGGCAGCCGCCGGTCAACTGGCGTTGTAAGGGGTGCTAGTCTCTGGCGCATGCGTCTCACAAAAACGCATGCACCAGAGACTAGCACCCCTTACAACGCCAGTTGACCGGCGGCTGCCGGCTGACCGCACGAGTCGGACGAAAGTTAAAATCCTCCGAACGTGTCAGAATTAACAACATTAGAAAGTCTGATTGAGATACTAGGCGGCATTATCATATCCTTCTGAAACTCTGAGCGTTTCTTCTTGCCCTGTGAAGAATTTAGAAAATCTCTTTAAAACGCGCCACGCTGAATGAGCCCAGAACGGACGATAAAGCACCAAATTGCGGGTTCAACCTTGAAACATCAAGGCCAGCTCACACTATTGAAAGAACTTCGTCCCCCGTTTGATTCTTCACGTCTCCGCCGGCACCTTAAGCAAGGACATCAGACACCAAGACTACTGTATTGCCCCCCACTTCAGTCCAAAATTGGCTTTGTTTCCACTGATACTACAGAAGGCCCTGAGGAGAATCCCTTACAAACCAGCGGGATTCGAAACGCGTAGGCCCCAGCCACAACGTGTCTGCAGAGCGACAAGAGTTTATTTGTTTTCCCTTGGTCGCTAGTACAATACCGTGTTCTACCATTAAGAAGTTTTTGTTTGTCAACTTGTATAGGAGTGTACAATACATAACGATTTGTTTTGTTATCCGTTCTCGAAAAAAGGTCTTCGCAGACAGTGGCCTATTGTTGGATTTTGTAGTATATCCCGGTGTACAGATTTTTAACCGTGCTTTATATTCCCCTTGTCCCTGAATAGTGTGATTGTACTTTGAATGGATGTGACATGTATGAAATTTTGTATGATTGATGGTTTCCAAATCACTTTCTTAGCTTCTTGTGTCCTTTTGTAAATAACGTCCCTGTGTAAATGAAAATATTGAAATTCTTTGCTTGCTTTAAATTTTGCTTAAAATAAAAAAACTATTAAATAGTACACTCCGTTCTTATTTCTGAGTTCAGGTTTGGACATTAGTTGTTTAAATAGTATTCACATCAGCACTGGCAATTTCTTTTGTTCATTGATATTTTGGCTCAGCCTTGCTGATTAGAGCCCTCCCGTAGTTGTTTTTCACAAGATAAACTTTGCCATCACAGCCATGGCACTTGCCTTGAGTGCGTTCAAGTGGTCTGCCCTGCCCAAGAAGTGACTACTAACAAGTACGTGTCATTCACCCTAGTGTGCCCAAACAGATTCTGTTGTTGTGACTGTGCAAGTTACTCAAATGTGCCCGAGCAGCCTGAATGGTTGAGGAAAAGACTTGTGTTCAGCCTCTGGCACTTTCCAAGTGTGCCTGAATGGACTTGATAGAGGTTAGACCCGTAGCACATGCCAAATATGTGCCCAAATGGACTATGCTGATATGACCGAAGCTGCTGCCTCAAGGCACTTGACCATTGTGTGCCCGCACAACTCTACAGCTGCCCAAGAGGCTGGCGGGAAGTGATTGGACTTTTCTACGCTGAACTGCGAAGCAATTAAAAGTGGCTCAACTCTTGCCATCAGGTCTTGAGATCAAAAGCATACTGCATCTCTGCCTAGATATTGCGAAGTCTGCTCAGTTGAGCTGCCTACTCAGCAGTACCCGAAGTGGAGGAGGCTCTGCCAAGATCCTAGACCCTGCTCCCAGCCGACTCACCGTGTGCCCTGAAGAAGGCTGATGACCCAAAGACAACTGCACTCCTGTTGCCTCCTCTGAACACAGCCTCATGTCTGCTTCCAGGACAGGCGTAGAGCACAAGTGCACCTGCGGCTAGCACATCTTTCCGCCTTGAGATGAAGCATTGGATTGATCCACAGAGGCCTAGTGAGATAACAGAGACTGAAAGACTAAGTGCAGGGTACCACCTAAGAGAGGGGACCAATGCAATTGTGCCTGAAACCCACATCAGGGTACCCTAATTTTAAAAGAGAGTGAAGGGAGGTGTAGGGAGAAGCACTGGGGGCATCCTTGCCCAAAGGACAGTGGACCTGTACAAGAGAATCTTAGTGCCTGAGATGTTGTAAAGTGTAATATTGTGTTTTATAATGCATTGAAGTACCTCTCTAAAAAAAAGACGGGACTCAACAGTCAATATATTATGCTGTTCGGGGTCTTGTGGGACTCCCACACTAACCTCTCTGAGAAGCCTGGGACTGCTCGCCATCTCTGTCACTGCGAGTGACCTGCTGAGGGATTTGTACCTTGTCCATTTTGCAGAGCCATAGTAGAATGAGCCTGGGGGCATCAGAGCCAAACGACCCCAGCACCCATGGTTGATGCCCGGCGGCCTCTGCTTTCCCCAGGGCCCCACCCCCACTCCTATTGATTCAGTTGCTGCGTACACAATCAAGGGGAGACCAATGTTTTTTTATTTCTGTTGATATGAAGTGAAAGCAAATATCTGGATTAATTTAGCATTCCGGAATTTTAGCTGTAGCGCTTGCAGACATAACAAAAATAATAATAATGGCACTATTTTGGAGTAGGAGATGAACCACACAAATATTATCGGTCCACCTATCTCATTACAGATACCCATCACGGATAGCCTGTGAAGTTAGTGGCTTTCCACAGCCACTCAAACAGTTCTAATCACAGAGACCTGTTGTAATTGGTTGATGGCAGAACAACTTGCTGTGTTAGGAATTCTGACTTCCTGTCCTTAACCAATCACAAGGAGTCTCTTTGGGCGCATCTTCTGACTGGCTCCTGAGAACCCATTACCAATGGCCTGGATTTGGCTACAACTTTCTGGACTATTTAGTGGTCCAGGGAACCCGAACATGAGAGGTTTTCCATTCTATGGGCACAGAAACTGCCCTCTTGAGTAATCCTCTGGCAGAAGACATTTTGGCATTTCCTTCACCAAAATTCCACTCAGCTGGTGAAGTAAATTAATTATACACTCCTCATCATTTTCGCCCAGGTATAATCTAATCTCAGTTTTTCAGTCATGTGCTTGTTTGTTTGAAGAGTTTAGTAGGGGTGGGTGGTAAACTCTGCTCCGCCAGCAGAGTGTGTGGACTTTTCTCCACTGGAGTTCTGCAAAAATTCCACATACTACTGCCCGGTGGAGTTTTTCTCGCGCAAGCGAAAACATTTGAGTGCCAGGGTGAGTCCCGGTGTGATTTCTCAACACGAGCGGTCATGGCAGGTCACTACCATTCACATTCACGAAAATCTTCTACAGTGGCAGAAGGAAGCAGTGCCCTCTGGCATGACGTGTGGTGCTGTTTGCGCTGAATTTACAGTGCGGAACAAGCTCCTGAAGCAAAACATCAGTTGGAGCAGTGCTACATACTAAAATTTCGCCACTCACTGAACTTCATGGAATTTCGCTGAGTTTTTCCATAACTCTGTGGAATTCAGTGGAATAAATCATTTGTTTTCGGTACAATTAACTGGTTCGACTGTATTGGAAATGATTTAAATCGTATTATCTCTATGGTCAAGTCAGCTAGTATCCAAGCAGCTGCATGCAAGGTGTCAAAAACATGTCTGTTGTGACTATTAGGGCGAAATATGAAGAGCTGTCCCAGTATCCTGAACAGAGATGTTCTCCAGAGATCAAAAACTCAAGAAATCAGGAAAAAAATGCTGCACCTGCAGGGAGAGGGTATTTCTTTCAATGCACATTAGTGCTGCAACCTCTAATGGTAGCAAGTAAGCGTGCTGCCTACTGGGGAACCCGCTTGTGATGTAACCAACGGCAGGAAAGAAGAAGGATGGTGTTCCTTCTGCCAAGAGCTTCCACAATGTACATATAATTAATCCAAGAGACAGACCATCAGCGCTAATGGCTTAAATAGCAGATTAGAACATGAACCCGAGGCATCCTTTAGTCATGTGTAATAACAACAGACGTCGACAAGTAGATCGAACCAACATCTTCAAACAGGCCTACTTTTTTATTGTCTGTTGCACTGCTTAGACCACAGAGGAATTTTCAGTACAGGGGGGCTGTCTTTTGATAGTGATCATCTGAATTTCACACTTATGAGAATCCTGGGTTGAAGGCTGTCCGGTTCATTTAGAGCTAGGGTGTCCAACATAGGTCCAGTAGGACTGATTTCTGAATATCCATGCATGATAACTTTATATGCACTGAATCTAAACCCTGATTCCAAGTTGCAAATTAGGGGTGGAATTTACCAGGTGTAGTAAACACCTCCTGTTCTGAGGAGGTAGAACATGCAAAATTGGTACTTGCTACCTCGAGTTCAACACCTTTTGTCTTTTTCCTTCCATTTTCCCTTGATACATTTTGTCAAGTTTGTGCTGGTGACATTTGTCCTGGGAAGACTGCAAGGGTGTGATAATTATGACACTACTAGGAATTCCGATGACAGTGCAAATTCCTGTTTGCCCAGGGACCATTATTTAATTCACAACTCGGAATCAGGGACTCACTGGAAATTGTGAACACAGAAGGGGATGAGACCTTCCCATTCGCTGCTCTATTCCTTTGAAACTAACTCCAGGGCTTGTTTTAAATCTGAAGAGAACCATTTCCTCTTCAGAAAGTGAATAAAAACACGGATCTCTCTTGGAACATCTTGATAGGTCTTTACCAGGCTACCACTGACGGTTGTGTCCAACTTTTGCCCTCTCCCAAGTGATCATTATATGCTACAATTGATGAATCTGTAACATAATGTAACATAATGTGACAAAGTAACATAACATAACGTAACCTAAATCTCATCTTTACGTAGGCATACCAAAGAAACTATGGGATCCTCAAAGAAGTGTCATATCGTCCGTCCTATTTCATAACATTTCTAAAATATGTTATCATAGTGTATTCCATAGACCAATCTGGAAATATGATCATTCACTTCTATCCATCTGAAAAAAAGAAGTACAGCAGAGATGGTAGCATTGCTGATTGAAGTACCTCTAATACCACTCTGGTCTGTTGGGGCCCGATTCACAGAACTAACTTAAGACAAAATCCTAAATTTACTACTTTTGGTATTCACAGAAGGCATTTATTAGTAGTAAAGTTAGGATTTTGTCTTAAGTTTGTCTTAAGACAGACTTAAGACAGACTTAAGACATTCTTAAGACAGTCTTAAGACAGTCTTAAGACAAACTTAGGACAAACTTAAGACAGACTTAAGACAGACTTAAGACAAACTTAAGACAAACTTAGGACAGACTTAAGACAGACTTAAGACAAACTTAAGACAAAATCCTAACTTTAAAACTACTAAATACCTTCTGTGAATACCAAAAGTAGTAAGTTTAGGATTTTGTCTTAAGTTAGTTCTGTGAATCGGGCCCTTTGGGCCCGATTCACAGAACTAACTTAAGACAAAATCCTAAACTTACTACTTTTGGTATTCACAGAAGTTAGGATTTTGTCTTAAGTTTGTCTTAAGACAGACTTAAGACAGGCTTAAGTTAGGATTTTGTCTTAAGTCTGTCTTAAGACAAACTTAAGACAAAATCCTAACGTCTGTGAATACCAAAAGTAGTAAGTTTAGGATTTTGTCTTAAATTAGTTCTGGGAATCAGGCCCTTCATGTCTAGCGGTTCGAAGAGTATTGCTGACTCTATCTTGGTGTGTTCACTGCTTGACCTGGATATTTGTGGGCGTTCTAATGGCAATGTTAGTTATGAGAGTTTGTGGCCATTGGTAAGAGGACTTCCTCTTGCGATGTCTCTGTAGCCTTAATTTTTCAAATAGTATATATTGATACATCCGCGGTCTGTGCAGGTAACAGTGGTGGGGCGGTGAGGCACCATGGGGGGGATTTCGAGGGACGATGCAGAGGGAAAATTTAATAAATAATAACTTTTCCCTCATCATCGTCCCTCGAAATCCCCCCCCACGTGGCCCCACTGCGTCACCGCTGTTACCTGCACGGACCACGGCTGTAATGATGTCCCGGACCTCAACACGTAGCCCGTCGTACTAGAAGACAGCCCCCACAGACTTGAGCCTCAACTTCCGTATGCCACGTGGTGCCTGGGTCCTGAAGGCTTATTTATTTCCTGGGCTAAACATGTGAGAATAAATAGAGAGTATCTTGCTCCTCTTAAATTGCCTATGAATCCCAGGATGCACTTTTGCTTGGGTGCTTTGCTTTCATCAATATCCAAACTTATTTTTGCTGCAACATTTTTCTAGCATAGCCATAAACAAGTATGCAAGAATGCATGCAGTACCTGAAATGTATGAGAGGATATAGAACCACCTCATTTACAATCTAAATAAAGAAGGAAAGTGCGTCTATGGTAGATACAAAAAAACAACATTCTATTGTCGCAAGGATTCCGTTCTCATACAGAACTGTTCATAGAGACTTGGAACCTTAGTGAATTAGGGCGTGCCAAAACTCACCTTAGTACCCAAAATCCCCTACCAGACTAGCTACAGTGTCTCATTGGTTATCACAAACTCCCAATGCTTAGACAAACCAGAACATGGACTTAGTACACCTCAGGTAACGTGGAACACATGAACACTCTTTCGTTATACAATCATTCCAATCCAGAACAAGGAGTAAAAGAGGACACGTGCATATTTGAAATATTTATTCACTAATGCAGTGTTCTCAAACGCAGTATCTTAGCTAGTACAAGCAAACATGTTATAAGAAACAACGTAATCAGCATAGTCACTAGTCCGTAGAACACAAAAGATGAAAGCATGGTATTATGCTAAAACGAATAGGGTTCAGTAACACCTAACTCTCACCCTCCCTAGCTAGTATATTATATTATATCTAAGAAGGTCTCTTTGGGTTTTAGCAGGGCGGCCCCATACCTCAAGATCCTAGTGGTAAGGGATCACATCATCTTCCACCAGCTCTCTGCATGCAAAGCACCATCAAGTGTGTGTATGCTCTTGTGCAAAGCAATATAAAACACGCCTAAAGCCAGAACTTGGCCGCAGCTGCATGTATGTTATGTCTAGGGACGTGTGAAGATCAGATCTCACAACAACCACTGTGTTGAGATATCCTTGAAGGTTTCTGCACTCACTGTACAGACGCAGCTCGCCAAGCAAGTCTGATATCAGAGTAACAACATATTATTCTCGCTTAAATCAAAACATTCTACTAGGCTCAAAGCTAAAGCAACAGCGATGTGTTGTGTGCAGAAGCAGCAGAAAGGTAAAATGGCGTTTAAACTCCTAATAAGCTCATGCTAACTAAACACAGCATACAGGCTCCATATATCTGTATGACACTATCCTTTCTGTTTTCCATGCCTTCTTTCTATCCTCCTGATTCTCAGTCTGAACACATTTCTCTTCAGTGCCTTGGCTGTCACGTCTGATTTCAAAGTCTCACCCCTACATATGATATATATTTCATAGATGAACGATACCTTTCTTTTCGATTGAATTATTTTTCAAACATATGCGCCAACCTGGGAAAGTGCTACGGGCCACACTTTCCACTCCGCACCTCAGAGTAGGGGAGATAATATTTGATGGACAAAAGTATTAATGGAAAGTGTCAAATTTCTGGACATTTGCGATGATGTCATAGAGAACAAGGACTTGACATTGCACCACACTTTGCTTTTGTCTATTGATCTAGTCATTAAGGAAAGCTTCGGGGGATCCATGTGGTTTGGCATAATTAGGGAGGCTTTTTGAATATGCTGGTTTGGGATTTTTATGAGTGCCCCCACTCAACAGGCATCTCCTGGGCATCAAATCACCAAAGAATTAGTTTTCTGTCCTTCTGCGTCAGTCACTGTGGACAGTAACACGCTCAATGCAGGCGCAATTGTTGCAATCAACCCCTTGGCCCACCAGCACATCCCTTAATAGAAAATAATACACACAGATACATTGCCCTGATTTATTCTAGGCCATGGCTTGTTTTACTTCAAAGAGACACCATTGCAACAGTCATGGAGAAGTAAGAGTAAGCTTTGCTCTTGAGCATAGCATGACTTGACTGCACTATTTTCTTAGAATGGAACATTTCGAAAAATTCACAGACTGCTGCTTACATCCCAACTTGGAGGCAGGCTTAGACATCCTACAAAGACTTTCACATATCCAAGGCTGTGGCAAAACATGAGTGTGACACCTCCCTCACCTATGAAGTGCATATTTACAAAAGTAACACCCAGGAACCTGCTTGTGATGCCATCGCTACTCGGGCCCCCATGACTTACACCAGCCCCACGCTCAGAACAAATCCACAGTGGGCTCCCTGGAGGAAGGGCCACAAGGTCTGGACCAGAGCAGCTCTCAGATCTGCCCCCCGCCACCCTCTCCAGAAAAACATCAAGGGCCAGATGTAGGTAATCTCGATTTACCTACTCTTAAATACCGAATCATACCGATTCGGTATTTAAGAGTAGGTAAAAGGGATGTAGGTAATTTCAGTTTTGAAATTACCGAATCAGAATGATTCGGTAATTAACAAATCGGTATTTACCAATTCGGTAATTGCCATTGATTCCTATGGGCCTTGGCCCATAGGAATCAATGGCAATTACCGAATCGGTAAATACCGATTCGTAAAATTACCGAATTTTCAAGGGGGACAGGGTGTCCCTTTGACACCCTGTTGCACCCCTCAATTGTGCATGGTTGCACATGTTGCTGACATACATGCCCTTAGGGCATGTATATCTGCAAAATGGCACGTTTTTTAAAGCAAAAAAAATGTTTTTTGAAGGGTTTTCATTATTTACCACCAACTTCTAGTTGGTGATAAATAGAGAATTCTTAAACCCTTGTAGCACTGATTACAACATGGCGAATTACAGAATCGATAATTTTACCAATTCAGTATTTTACCGAATCGGAAAAATTACAAATTCGGTAAAATTACCGATTCTGTAATTTAACATGCCCCTACATCTCAATATCCAAATACCGGTCGGAAACGGCCGAAAATCGGTATTTTCAGCCGTTTCCGACCGGTATTTGGATACCTACATCTGGCCCCTCATATGAGTTCAGGTGAATGAGTTATCTTTTCACTTTATTACTGAAAAATTGGTAAGCCATACTAAAGGGTGTGAATGGGTTGGAATTCAAGGCCTCTGTGCTTTGCAATACTGGGGTGATTTAAAACACAAGAGTATTTGCCTGGGGTGTATGAGGTTTGTAAACCCACACACCCGAGAGCTGGCTTGAAGGACTGGGTTCTTTAAGACCCAGCGGTGCCAGGGCACAACACCTGAAACCTTCGTGGGTAACCTGCTCCGGCGTACGAATCACAGAGACACGGGACACTTCCTTCGGCGTCAAAGATTCAAGGTTTATTTGCTGCAGGGAACACAGAAGTCATGACAAGTACACCACGTGCAACTTGGGGAGACTGCTTCAAATTGGTTCTGTGGATCGCTCCTTTTATACAGTTTTTACCCATAAGACAACATGGTACACAAAGGTTTACAACCCGGTTCCCACCATTACCCCCCAGAGGGGTCGCTTTGGTCACTTTGATACATATGAGGTCCGGAACATAAGTGCGGAAACATTTGGTGGTTCCCAACTGTAAAAACCCATCTTCCCACCATTAGCGAATTCCAATCAGCAGTAAAACAGATCGAAATAGGAACAAGGACAGGTGTAGAGGAAGACGGAGACAGTGGGGAGATCGGAAAGGGTGTAAAAGGGGAGGTATCAGGAAACACGAGATACAGGCATCAAAGGGACGTGCCTAATGAGATGCACGGCTGAGACAATAAGTCCGTGCGGCAAGATGAGCCTCGAGCGGCGCCATCTGCTTTACAGTAGCATCCCCCTCGTCATAAAGACACTTACAAAGAACATGTGTCTTCCGCAAATATCTTGGGAGTCCCAGGGTCGCGAAGCGGACAACGTCCGTTCGCTGGCTACTTGAGGGCAAGAGACAAAATGGATGCCGTATCTAAGATGGAACCCGTGGGTACAGATGAAAAACCCACATAACAAACGAACGGTTTAAGTTAGCACAGCGAAACTGCGCACACTTACTAAACTCGTCATTTGCGGTTCATAGATACCAGACTCGACCATATTCGTGCGAGTCGAAAACACCACTTACAATTGTCACGGAACCTCAGACGCTCCTTTTGCCCTCATGTAGGCAAGCACTAGTCGGAATCATATTCGATATTCATCAGACCATCGAGATGTTGCTGTAGCATAGCTCTGTCCAACCGAGTCCCCTTGGTAACAGGTGGTTGTCTTATACACGTTGTAGCACAGAGGCCACATAAGGCAGGACCACACTGCACACAAAGGCAACACGTGAACAGGAACACTACAACGACTCCGATGATCATCAGAATCTTCCAACCCCAAGTCGACATCAGGCCCCAAAACCACCCAAGTAGCGTCCAATCCCCTACATCCACGTGTATGGATTCGGAGATCTTATGCAACCTCGAGATGGCTTGATAGACAGTTGGAGCATTATCTGGAATAAAAATGCAGCAGCTCGAATGGATCACCTTACATACCCCACCTCGATCCGCTAAGATGACATCTAAAACCATACGGTTTTGTAACGTCATAAGTCTATCCGCCTGAAGTTCTGTGGTGATATTACCAAGGGCACTGGCAGTAATATTAGCTGTCGATTCTACCACTCGAGTCAACTGTCTCAGGTTCCTACTATTAACCATAGGTCCCCAAAACGGGAGGAAACCCTTGAAAAAGTCTCCTGCCTCTTGACCGGCAGTATCCTCTTCGCTAATTACGCCTCGCACAACTCTAGTCTTATGATAATCGGCATCTACAGTGAACGTCGGAGGCAACAAATTTGCAATGAAGCATGAGCCCATGAAGTCAGCGGGCAACCATGCATATGCACGATCATAGCAGATAAAGTATGTACCCTTGGCAGCCAGAAACACAGGGGACGAGAACATCGGCAGAATGTAATTTTCAGTGCAAGCACTTGCTCCAAGTCGGGCTTGCGATCTTCGGCCACGACCCATGAGACAAAAATTACCAGTGTGGGGTACGACCCATATTGGAGGCGAGCTTTTAAGCTGCTTTTCGCTAGTGAACGCACTATATTCACCTCTACTTAGGACCCTATAGGCTTGTATCTCTTCTTCGGGAATAAGCGAGGGATCATAGATATCACTATCTAAATCCTCTATTGCTATCGACAAAGGTTTTTGATACGAGGTAGGACCAGAGTAGGGGGAACGTGGTTCTCGAATGGGGTGGAAACCAAGTGCGCTTCGAAACATTGTTTGAAATGCTCGAGCTGACCCTTGGGAACTATACGGTAACACCAAATATGGAATTCCCTTATCCGTAGTATGTGGCATCAACCCACACACCCAACAATTAGTAGTGTTAACCACTAACTGATGCTGATGAAGGAGCTGAATAAAGGAATTGTTGCGGAATTCTACACGTCTAGCCTGCTCGTGTTCCGGTAACATATGAAAGGAATGGGGAGAAACAGTAGAGGTAAGTTTAGGGTCAGGAGTAGGGGTAGGTGTAGCAGAAGGCAAGAAGTAAGACATCGTATAATACACCCCACCCGCCAATAATGCAGAAGCAGTCAAGAACAATACAAACAGTTGGAATATAAAACATTTGGTACGACTGAGTTGCTGCAGCTTGAATCGGTGAACCTGAGCTCCCTCCAAATCATTCAGCTTCGAGAATGCCATTCCCTACGACCGTCCGCAACGTTTCTTGACGCACTTCGTTCTGTGTAGCAATAGTCAATCCCTAGGAGTTCCCAGGAACCGACGGCCTTTAACCTAGCGTCAAGACCTACTATCCAGAAGGAAGTACGCTCGCGGCCCTACGGCCTTCAATGCACAATATGTAGGTATGCAAAAACAAAGTCTCTCAGCTGTAAAAGCAAAAGTATAAGGAATGAAGCTCAATATATGTACAAAATAATCACAGTAATATGAATATTCAAAACTGATCACGGAAAACGGGATAATGCAGTTGTCAATACAGAAAAGCAGGATCTTTTTATTAGTCTTTAGTGCGAGATCGTAGAAAGTATCGGGTTTTCCCAGGACGTGTCTGCTCGTCAAACAAAGGATCCGTTGAAGAGACAGCGTCCTGCTGATCAGTTGAGTGTTCTGGTCTTGAGTCTTTCGATGCTAATTGTTCAACAGTGTCTTTCTGCTGCGCTGAGGATTCTCCAACAGGCTGTGCGTCGCTAAAAGGTACAAACGCCGGCAATGTTTCTGTTTCAGTTGATGCAATGCCTCTCCTTACCCACGGGTCTGCCGGCAAAGGAATAGGGACTTTCTTGGTGTGCGTGGCATGCACCCAATTCTTACGTCCCTCGAGACGAACGGCAGTCCTCGTGGCCAGGAGCACTTGATAGGGTCCGGTAAACCTCGGGTCCAGGTTATTCTTGCGTGAAAAATTTCTCGTCACCACCCAATCTCCGGGCTGGAGCTGGTGGCCTGGACCCTCCGTCTGCGTCGGCAATGCGTCGTAAACCTGTTGGTGAATTAACCTCAGTTTAGCAGTCAAGTCATGTAGATAATCGATCAACATTGGGTACTTAAGATCAGAGAACATTCCTGGCCTAGGAACCCCCCACACATTCGCAGGACGGCCGAACACTATTTCATAGGGACTAAGCCCTACTCGGGAGTGTACAGTCGCCCTAGTTGACAGTAATGCTAAAGGTAAAGCGTCAGGCCACGAAAAACCAGTCGTGCCTGAATCTTCGCTAACTTTAGTTTAAGGGTGCCGTTGTACCCTTCAACCAATCCAGCTGACTGGGGATGATTGGCGCTGTGGAATTTCTGATTAATTCCAAGGCCCTTACACACACTCTTCATCACACTACCCACAAACTCACTTCCGTTATCTGACCACACGACTCTAGGCATTCCATACCGAGGAAAATATTCCTTCAGTAGGATTTTCGCAGTAGACAAAGCAGTATTGTCTTTGAGAGGATAAGCCTCGATCCATCGGGAGAATGCGCAAACCACAACTAAAACGTATTTCAGGTTATTGCATCGCTCCATATGGATGAAGTCCAATTGAATCACCTCAAAGGGACATGAAGGGGGAGCAAAACTGCCAGGAGGAGTTGGGGTTCCTTTGCCAGGATTGTACATCATACACACCATACAATTCTTCACCAGGCGTTCAGCACATTTCGTAATGCCATCATTCTTCCACACCGGAGACAACAATTTACAAATACCTTTCACGCTAATATGTGCTAACCCATGCGCCATTGTCACAACGGCCAGCACATACGCATCAGGCAACAACCATCTTTTCTGATCCGACAAATCAATCCAACAACCATTCGCATCCAACTTTCCCGTGCTTTCTTTCCACTTCGTCTTTTCAGTGTCGGTGGCTTCATTCTGAATTGCTTTCACACTCTCGATAGTGTCCTCACACATACTCGATTCTGTAGGCCACCTAACCGAACTCGTCACATACATCCGAGTGCTAAGGTTCCAGGCAGTCTCCTTAGCAGTCTCATCCGCAAACGCATTACCACGACCAACATCATCCGTCACCTTACGATGCGCACTACATTTAACAATCGCTACTTGTTTAGGCAACGTCAAAGCATCCAAAAGGTCATTCACAAGCTGGCCATGCTGAATCTTCGTACCGTGCGACGTCAAGAAACCTCTCTCTCTCCACAATCGTCCAAAACTGTGAGCGACGCCAAATGCGTATTGGCTGTCGGTAAACACATTCACACGTTTCCCTTTCGCTAACACACATGCTCTAGTGAGAGCAATCAATTCTGCAGCTTGGGCAGAATTCTGATTCAACCTCGCAGTCTCAACAACAGTATTCAACGTTACAACAGCATAAGCAGTAGTCACATCGCCATTCGGCAACTTAAAACATGACCCATCCACATACAATGTACCATCCGGATCTTCCAATGGGGTGTTTTTAAGGTCCACTCGACCTTTTGTTTCCTCCTCTGTCCTCAAGTAGCAATCATGTTCTGCTACTTCATCTGACTCTGTGCTAATTGGTAACAAAGTTGCCGGGTTCAGAACATTACAACGTTTTATTTGAATGTGGCTTGCCAACAGCGTCAACTCGTACCCAGACAACCTCGCACTCGTCAAGTGCTGGGTTTTCGTTCGATTCAAAAGAGTATCGACTGCATGCGGAACCATCACCGTAAGCATATTATCCATGACCAATCCTGCTGATTGTCGGATGGAGACCGCGGCTGCCGCTGTTGCTCGTAAACAACTCGGCAATGCTCTAGCTACCGGGTCCAAGGTCGAGGAAAAATATGCACATGGACGTTGCTTACCACCAAAAGGTTGCGTTAAGACACTCAAAGCACAACCTTCCCTCTCGTGAACATATAACGTAAACGGCTTACTGTAGTCAGGGGTACCTAACACAGGAGCCGAACACAATGAATCACGCAGTTCAGAAAAACTTTTCTGACATTCTTCCGTCCATGGTAAAGGAGTTGAAACATCCTTGCACGTAAGAGCCACCAATGGTTTCGCTAGCAATGAAAAATTAGGAATCCATTGCCTGCAGTACGACGTGATACCTAGAAAGGCACGCACATCTCTTTGGGTTTTTGGCACAGCCATTCGCGCAATTGCTGCAATTCTCTCTGGGGTCAACCTCCTTCCCTCCTTTGACAATAAGTGACCTAGATAGGTGACTTCTTGACAACAATATTGGAGTTTAGAAGGGGACACCTTATGATTCAACTCACAGAGATGTTGCAGCAACGACACAGTAGCAATTTTGCAAATGTCCTGAGTATCAGCAGCCACCAATAAGTCGTCGACGTATTGGATCAAGGCCGCACCGACCGGCAACCTAAACGCATCCAGTTGACCCTTCAAGGCTTGGCTGTAAATAGATGGACTTTCACAGTAGCCCTGAGGAGCGCGTTTGAACCGGAAGCTGCGTCCACCAAGAGAGAAACCGAAAAGGTCCCTGCTCTCCTCGGCAATCGGGATGCTGAAAAACGCATTTTTCAAGTCAATCACCGAAAACCATGATGCAGAAGCTGGAATCAGAGTCAGTAGCGCCGTGATGTCAGGCACAACGGGAAATTGAGGAACCACAATTTTATTCACCTCCCGTAAATCGATAACAAAACGATAAACAGGCGGTTTTGAAGGATCAGTACGTTTAAGAATGGGCAGCACAGGGCTGTTGCACACGTTTCCCCGAGTCTCTTCAATAACATCTTTCTCGATCAAATCATAGATGATCGCTAACAGTGCTCGTTCACCATCAAGGGAGATACGATATTGGGGAATACGTGGCAAACGCACATTAGATTTCAACTGTACAACATAAGGGGAGATATCAAGTAGGCCCACGTCATTTGGACCAGTTGCCCACAAAGACGCAGGAAGAGAACTCAATTCCGGTGGAAGCTTATCGAGAGACAAATACATAGGAGAGACAACCCTCTCTCCTAACGTAAGCTTTACACCCGCAGGAGAACAATACAAAGTCGCGTACAAACGTTTAAGCAAATCCAGGCCCAAAAGATTTTCACCACAACCCGTAGTCAAAATCAACGGAGCTTCTAGCTCACGTGGCCCAATTTTAAGGGGCAAAGGGCGTGAAACTGGATTGCTAACAGGGGCGCCAGAGAATCCAACGGAAACATTTGTTAAGCCAGACAAAGGTGCGCCAGGGAGTTTCGAATGCATGATAGAACTTTTCGCTGCACCAGTGTCCAACAGAAAAGGCTCAACGACGCCCGATGTAGCAACTGCGACGTAAGGCCCTCTCTGATCAACCGGAACTGATACCACTCCCTCTCCTTGTCTTTGGCTGTCCTAGTAATTACTGTCGTCAGTTCCCTGATCGACGTAATAATCGTCTACATTATACTGCGCAGATCGTCCTTGCGACGATCCACGTTGATCAAAACAATTATTAGAATTGGATGAGTTATCTGAGCGATCATTCTGAGCACACGACCTCTACCACGTGATGCCTGTTGTGAACCACCACGACCTCCTCTAGATGAGTTACCACTATTACGTTCATTCAAAACAGGGCAATTGAATTTAATGTGTCCCTCCTGTCTACAATAAGCACATTGATTGTACCCTAACGAGGATCTTTGGGAGGAGGAGTCATTACGAGTTTGGGATCTGTTCGATTGCGGCTGCGATCTATTCTGTTGTGAATTATTCTGATTCGAACGTGGAGGATACGCTTGCTGAAGCAACACTTTAGTTTTCAGTTCCTTCGTCTTTTTGTCAGCACGGTCGTTCTCCTCTTTCTCCCTATTCTCATAATATTGCGCCGTAGCCAATATCTGAGCCGAAGTAGAAACGGCCCATGCACTTTCCGAATTCTTTAACTTATTGCTCAAATCGGGCAATAAATTCGAAACAAATTTATCCACAAACAATCTTTGACCACCCTCGGTGCCCATATCCTGTCCACTATGATCAATGAATGCTTCCTCGAACCTCGTAAAGAAGTCGGAAACACTCTCATCTTTCTTCTGCTTACAAGCTGACAATTTGTCCCAGTTTACCCTCATAGCTGGCATAAGAGTTTTCATTAATGTTATTATTCGTTGGGGAAGAGCAGTAATCATCTGGTCGGGTTTAGCACCACCAACTTGTCCGGCATCTGCCGCTACAATGGCAGCCCAATCACCGCCTAATTCATTCGGATGATTCTCCTGCCGAATCTTAGCCCATACCGGTTGCGGTACGACATTGCCGAACAACATATCGATATCGGAAAGATTCATTACCGTAGCATCTACGAGCTGCGATAATTCTTTGTAATACCCTGTAGGATTTTTGCGAGGGTCAGGCAAAGATTGCTTCACCTGTAACACTTCCGAGCGTTTCCATGGGAGATGTATCCATACTCTCTCGAAATGCCCCACTGTCGTCGGAGGTTGAGCATTAGGATTAGGTGGTATCCAGACCGGTGGAACTTCACGCATGGGATATTGGCCAGACTCGTCTGGTTGTTTTTCAATATCCTCAACGAACAATGCATGAGGTATCGGAGCGGGACGAAAAGATAGCAACCGCTCAACAGCACGTCGAACGTTGGTATCCACTATCAGCCCATTTGCGAACTGAAGCTGAAGATCAGACAGAGCGGTGAGCACCTCGTCAGGCGCGTCGGCCGCTATTTGATCATGAAGGAACTTACACATTTCGTTGAACACATATCTCTGGGTTGGTATATTGAATTGACAAAATGTATCAAGGACAACACGGGGTGGACTTCTAAGAGGATTTACCATCCAACCCATCGCCATATTATATAGCGCAACGCGTTCTCTGTTTCCAGGAAGCTGACTACGTCTCTGAGGACCATCGGAACCAGCGGACCCATGAACAGGTCCGAGCGAATGAAAGAAGCTAGCCGCAAGAGGAGTAGTACGAGAACGAGTAGAGGGAGAAGCATACGATACAGGACTAACAAGAGAAGGAGTAGAAACAGTAGCAACAGCAGGAGTTAACAAAACAGGAGCAGTAGCAGGAGCAGGAGTATGTGGAAGCGGAGGAGCAGTAGGGATAGCAACAGGCAAAGGAGCAGGAACAGTCGGAAGGGCAGGTGCAGGTTGAGGAACAGGCGGAGGAAGAATAGGCGGGAGAATAGGTACGGCAGGAACTACAGGAGCTGCGGTACCCTGTACGTACGGAGGTGGTGACTTCATAAGATAAGACATTAAAGGATCCTCAACTGGCTCTTCCTTCTTTTCCGACTCCGTAGGCAAAGCAGGATAACATTTATCTACGGTCATACGCTGTAGTCTATCAAACACTTCCTTATCCTTAACCTCCTTATCACGCTGAAACTGCTCTGCTTTCTTCACTATGGTAGCAACATTATCTCGCTGATTACGTTTAGTCTGTCTGATTTCTTTCTGTCGGGCTTCTTTACGCCACAACCGAAATGCATCAAACATGGCCGGCCTTGACTTTCTCTCAAACAATTTAATTTCTAGATTATCTAGGATCGGGGCCTCGAAGCTACCATGAGGTGGCCAGCGAAGGTCGCCGTCCTTCTTTGTGTATTCAATCCAGTAATCGTTAAAGGTAATTGGGCCTAGCCCATGCTTACTATATAGCTCATAAGTGGGAGTTCCAACCGGAGGTATCGGACACGAGTCCTCCAGTCGGGAATCCGTACCACAAGGTCTGAAACAACTAAACAAAGTACTGCGACCAGGCATCTTGCACTCTAGCCGAGTTTCACAAACTTCAAGGGTTACGGGATTTACCAAGTCCCAGCAAAGAACAAAACCCTCGGTTTTTGGCGGCTGCAGTCGTCAAACAACACAACAAAGTACGCTAGCAAAGTGTCACCGACAAAAACACTCACACAGCGTTAACAACAAAAACACTCGCTAAAGTGTCAACAACCAAGAACTCTGGGAGCGACCCACAAATACTTAACTCAAAGATCGATGGCGTCTCCAGGAAGGCCCGTCAGTCGTCTCGCTCTACCAAGGTCTACGCCAGGCGCCAAAACAGGTCTACAGTCAGGGCAGCAGTCCGTCGCAGCCGTCCGGAGGCGGGAATCTTCGCGGGAAAAGTCTTCGGGCCACTTGTTTCGACAACAGGATCGATGAAGCGGAGTGCACCTTCCCTCGGAGATTTCACACGAAGTTCCTCACGATCGTCGGGCTTGGACCGGTACCACTGATGCAGCCCTACGTTGGGCGCCAACTGAAGGACTGGGTTCTTTAAGACCCAGCGGTGCCAAGGCACAACACCTGAAACCTTCGTGGGTAACCTGCTCCGGCGTACGAATCACAGAGACACGGGACACTTCCTTCGGCGTCAAAGATTCAAGGTTTATTTGCTGCAGGGAACACAGAAGTCACGACAAGTACACCACGTGCAACTTGGGGAGACTGCTTCAAATTGGTTCTGTGGATCGCTCCTTTTATACAGTTTTTACCCATAAGACAACATGGTACACAAAGGTTTACAACCCGGTTCCCACCATTACCCCCCAGAGGGGTCGCTTTGGTCACTTTGATACATATGAGGTCCGGAACATAAGTGCGGAAACATTTGGTGGTTCCCAACTGTAAAAACCCATCTTCCCACCATTAGCGAATTCCAATCAGCAGTAAAACAGATCGAAATAGGAACAAGGACAGGTGTAGAGGAAGACGGAGACAGTGGGGAGATCGGAAAGGGTGTAAAAGGGGAGGTATCAGGAAACACGAGATACAGGCATCAAAGGGACGTGCCTAATGAGATGCACGGCTGAGACAATAAGTCCGTGCGGCAAGATGAGCCTCGAGCGGCGCCATCTGCTTTACAGTAGCATCCCCCTCGTCATAAAGACACTTACAAAGAACATGTGTCTTCCGCAAATATCTTGGGAGTCCCAGGGTCGCGAAGCGGACAACGTCCGTTCGCTGGCTACTTGAGGGCAAGAGACAAAATGGATGCCGTATCTAAGATGGAACCCGTGGGTACAGATGAAAAACCCACATAACAAACGAACGGTTTAAGTTAGCACAGCGAAACTGCGCACACTTACTAAACTCGTCATTTGCGGTTCATAGATACCAGACTCGACCATATTCGTGCGAGTCGAAAACACCACTTACAATTGTCACGGAACCTCAGGCTCTGGGCAATGGCGGGAAGGGGTAAAGGTTTCCCTGCCTAGGGCCACACCACCCCCATGCCATGGGCACTGGGAGCACAAAGATGGCTTCCTGCGTGTCGGAGCAGCTAATGGCGCCCCCACCACTAGGCACGGGATCGACACATCAAATATTTATTGATAGAGATGTCTTCTTCTTAGGACTTCCCATCACTGAACCTGGAGAATAATTTAGTTTTGTTGGTTTTGTGAACACAGATGTAGTTGGTTAATTTGCAGTTACAACATTATTAAGTATGCAAAGATAATTTGATCTCTAGCTGATAGTTGGCATATGTTTCTATCTCGTGGCCCTCCCACCCCTTCCATTACCACAAAATGTTCATGTTTATTGCTTTGCCTGAAGCCTTCTGCGCGCTCTCCATGTAAATCAGGTGATACCGCCATCTTGTCTGGAAGGAATCAGTGCTTCGCGTCCCGCAAGGAAAGCAGGTGAGTGCTTGCTTCAGGTAATAGGAAGAAATTATGTTTTCTTCCTCTGTCTCCTTCACGCTCTTTTCCCAGCTCTCTGCATGATTGATTGTCTGCTGTCAAATTTCAATGTTCCCAGGTCAGTTTTCATTTCTGACAGACGCCTCTCATGGAAGTTCCACCTGAAGCTGGAAACAGACATTATGCAGACTCCTTGTATCTCATCACCAGTGTCGCCCATAGCAAACTATAATAGAGAGAGGCAGGGTGCAAGGAGACCATGACAATGTAAAGGTCAATAGAGGTTAATGTGTGGGGGAACTAAGACCCTGTGAGGAAGTTCTCTGCATCAGGGGCAATCCTATAAGAGCAGACAAAACATGAAGAAGTGTCTGGAGAAATGTGCACTTTAAATTTGCCGGTAAAGTTGTACCAAGTTCATAATCTGAAAGTTGCAGTTTGAGGCATCAGCACTAATTCGCCTCCTGGTTTCTTTCAAAAAAAGTTTGCAATATCATTTCCTTTGTCAAAGTTTTTTTTTTGTTTCTCCTTAAACCTTATCTTTAGTGATTTATGCATATTTTTTTTTTTAAATAAAATTTTTTGCGTAGTTACTAAAATCAAAAAAAGTCACGTTAAAGCCTAGCAATAGACAACCGTAAACCCCAGGAGAACGTAAGAAGCACCAATTTCCATCCTCATGTACAATCTGTGCATTTAAAGATCTAGACAGATCCTTGACAGGCGCTAACCAGCCACTATCCATTTCAAAAATAAATAAAAAACTGCATATTTATATAGCGCGACCTCGACCAAAGGTATTGGAGCGCTTTACATGAGCACCGTATTTACATTGCACATTCAGGCACGGGGAGATTATCAGCCTGATTCATCAAGCCGAAATCAGCTCGCAAAGGGCCAGATTCTGAGAATCTGGCCCTTTGCGAGCTCTATTTTTGCATTTGGGATTCATCATCCCAAATGCAAAAATCTTCACTAGCGTTGGCCCATAGGAATGAATGGGCAGTTATTCCTTATTTGCGATTAGCAATTTGCTAATCGCAAATAAAGATTGTGTAGGAATCGCAAATCTTTTTGCGATTCCTACATGAATCCCGTTTTGCGAGTCTGTAATAGCGATTCCTTACGAATCGCTATTATAGACTGGCAAAACGGGTCTATGATGAATCAGGGGGGTAGGGTCACTCTCCTGATGCCCCGCATCAGGAGAGTAGGAGGGTAGGACAAGCCCGGGAGGTGAAAAGGCCTTGGCTGGTGCTATAAACCAATTGACCCATCTCCTGCTGACTGATTAAGGAACCAGACCCCTGTATCAAAGGGAGAGAGATGACACTGAGAGGGAGACACAGGGCATGCACATCCCTTGTGCTGCTGACATATGCACTTTGCATTATTAGTAACTCGGAAAAGTAAACAACCCAACTGACAGGTCAGTCAGCAGTGGTGGTTCCTCAGCTAAGGCACAGCCTGATTCATCATAGACCTGTTTTGCGAGTCTATAATAGCGAGCATTTATGCGTGTCTATGAAATGTGGATTGTCTGTCAGAGACTGAAAGGTGAGAGGAGCTGGGAAAGGTCTTGACCCAGGGAAGGGTTGAGATGGCAACTGGCTGCCCCGCATCAGGAGAGTAGGGGGGTAGGACAAGCCCGGGAGGTGAAAAGGCCTTGGCTGATGCTATAAACCAATTGACCCATCTCCTGCTGACTGATTAAGGAACCAGACCCCTGTATCAAAGGGAGAGAGGTGACACTGAGAGGGAGACACCCAGAACTCTCCTAGTTATACCCCTTGATGTCTTTGAAGTTTGTATGTGCTCAGGGGTCCCTGCCCCCTCCCTAAATCAGTTCTGGTTGTCTCCCTCCCAGAACGGATTTAGGGAGGGGGCAGGGACCCCTGAGCACATACAAACTTCAAAGACATCAAGGGGTATAACTAGGAGAGTTGAAACTTCTGAAAGTGGGAATGAAACAGAGATGGATTGAGACTGTAAAGGCTTGGACCCTGTAGGAAGGTACCTCCTGACTATGGTTGCCCCCAACTTTTTGCCCTGTGTTTTAGCTGGTTTTGGACATAGTCGACCTGGGATCCTGCTAATCAGGACCCCAGGCCTACTGCTCTCTCTTTAAAATGGATTCCATGTACCCTAGGTACATTTCCAATTGGTACTGGGCCACCTTATCAGACCCTGTAACTCAGGGCATAGGTGTACCCAGGGCTACCAGGGGCTGCAGCATGTATTATGCCACCCCTGGCAGGCCTCCTAAATTTGACACAACTGGCTGCATGACAGCTGGGGCAAAGTCGTGTAAACACGCTTTGCTGTAGGTGTAGTATACCTATACCTAACCTTAAAATGGACACACAGATTCCTATCAGTCACTCCTATGGCAGGCCTTGACAATCCTGAAGGCAGGGTGCTTGGAATCGTGTGAGATGGTGCTCTGGCATGAGCTGAGCCTGTCTGCAGCTTGCGGAACCAATTCCTAATAGCTGTTCCATGATATCGCATACCATATACTCTTAAGTGCATTATAATCCTCGCGGTTAAATGCTAACTTTGGTATTGCTTTATCAAAACATGTCGAGTAAGGTGTCATACGAATTGGAATACTAACCCCTCGCCAATTCTGGCGACGGGGTTAGCATTCCACCCTTCTAGAGGGACACGACATGTATGTAACTGTGAACCCCGGTTAAAGTTAACTGAAGCCTCAGCTCCACAAAATGGATGCTGCCACCACAGACACGAGTCTGACCCCCTGCAGCTGGGAGTCCTTCCAGCGAGGGGAACCTGGACAAAGGGTTTCCTGTCAGGGGCGGTGCTAGCACCGTCCCAGACATGGTTTTGTGTATCCTGGGTAGGCAGGGCTTTACAGGAAGGTGACTGCTGAGTGGCACCCCGGTGCTCACTATGCATAGGCCGGTCTGAACCAGTTCCAGGGGCGCCCCTGGCCTGGGGAAGTCCGGCATGGCAGAGGGGTGTAACCACCCCCCACCTAGTCCCACCCATAGGCAGGACCTAGTCACCGGGTCAGCCCCCTTTTTTAGTATAAAGATGGGAGCGGGCCCCCTGTTCAAATTAGATCATCTTTGGAATCAAGACACGACTTTCTGCGAAAGGACTTCACGATTTCTTCATCAAGATTCTCCCTTGTGGCTAAGGAGTAGTCACCCTGCATCCGCAGGCACCATCCTAAAGAACACTGCGGTCTGCTGCAAGTCCTTCATCACGAATCCGACGACCCAGCTCGACGAGACCCGACTTCCCGGGCACCTCTGACCTCTACTCACCTCTACAGCCAAGCTGAGAACCGTGAGTGCGACGAGACCTCGAGGGACCGACGATCGCCAAGACTGCACGACATCTTTACTGCAAGCCCACCGTGTCCTCCACGGGTGAGTGCTTTGGGGTCCGAGAAGCCCCGACCCTGCGCAGCTCCAGCACCCAAGATCAGCCTCCCTGCATCTCCACGATCTGCGTGGGGCCCTTCTGCTGTTTGCTGTGCACCGCGTTGTTTGGCTACTAGCCGGCTGGCTTGTGGCCTTCTGAACGACGCCCGACGACATCACTGCTGCTGGTCTGGTTGCTCCAGACTGGCCCTTGCTTCCTTCTTCAAGAGAGGCACCCCGGACCCTCCTGGTCCACTCCAGACGCCATTTTAGGTCCACCGCGTGGGCTTGAATTTGCCAAGGATTTGTCGCCCAATCCTGGGTCCAGCGACGCCGACAGCTTCTATCTTCGTGGGACAGCTCGATCCTCCTTCCTGGTCGCCGACAACGCCTCCTGGTCCGTGAGATCTCCGAGCCCAGCGTCACCCACACGCCTTGTCGAGGTGGCTACCATCCGGTGCCCTCCTGGTGCCCACTGACTACTGGCTAGTAGTCTCGAACTTGGTCCCCTCTGCTTTCAGGTGTCATCTCCCATCGATCCAGGCTTGGATCCACCGAACTTTCTTCACTGGTCGCCTGCCAGCAACTTCTTTCTTCCAGGCTCCTGGTCCGTCAACGAGGATTCCCGACGTCTTTTGAGTCCTATGCAGCTGCAGCCCCTGGGCTAGGTAACTTCGGCATTTCGGTGCCCCAGCATAGCCTCACTATCCAAGGGTCAGAATCTACTTTCGTTTTCTCCCTACCAGGTCGGGTTCGCCCGAGAACACTAACTTTGCAAATTCTAGCTACCATAGACTTTGTCCCGCATCTCGCGTGAGAGTGCACACACTGCACCCGAGTCCCCTGGGTCTCCTAGAAGTAATCTAACGATTCTATAGTCAAGTCTTAGCGATTCCACAGCCTATTAGTACTGTACTTACCTGCTAGTAATTTCGCATTCCACTTTTCAAGTATATGGTTTTCCGTGCCCCTCGGGCATTTGTATATACTGTGCTAACTTAAGTATTTTTGTAAGAGTTTTGGTTTGTGCTTAGTACCCTGTCCTCATAAAGAGTACAGGGCTGTTGTGATTCTTAATAAATACCTGTTTATTTTCATAACACTTGTGTGGTGTCCTTTCACTTGGTGTTCAAGGGGTATATGTGGTATAACAGCTGGCTTAACACGCCCTCTCGAGTCTTTAGCCTTAGACTGCTCGTATCCACGCTACTAGGATAGCTGGTCTATAAGGTTGACTTACAACCAATCATCAATAAGGGTTGCTGGACTGATACATAGTGTTCACTAGAATAGTGACCACTGCATATCAGGCCACCTTCTCACATTGGTGAGCAGCGGTTGGGATTTGAGCTTGCTGTTGTTTTACCACACGTATCCTAAGAATATCTTGTTGAAAGATCACATAAGTACTGTTAGGTACATATAACTAAAGCTTAGAATACTCTGAGTTCTACTGAACCAGCTGTTGCAGCTCCTCAAGGCTTAGCACACCTTGGCTGCAACTCTTAGCAAGGGATCAGTAGGTAAACACATAGTGTAGGTAGGTGCATCACTTACACCACACTAGAAACAGTATGTCGGACAAAGGAGGAAACTCTGAGTCTCCCCTTGTGTCAGCTGACCCTCCACTGGTCATCCCTTCAAGATATACTGTGCTGAGCTTCAAGGAGTTAAGACAGGTGTGTCACTCCAGGAAGATCAAGCAGGGGTCTAACCCCACAACTTCCTTTCTGATTGGTCTCTTGGAGACTTATGATGCCAGAAAAGCTGAGACCCTTCTTAGCTCTTCTAATCCAGAAGGAGGCATGCCTCCCCTTGAGGGAACCAGAGGTGACCCTGACCTCATCCACCTCTCAACTGAGAACGAAGATGTAGAGGATGATGAGGTTGAGGAGCCCTCTGGGGATGAGGCAGATAAGGGACAGGTAGAAGTCGTTAGACTAAGCAGGTCCAACTTAAGCAAACATGACAGTGGTACTGGGGGACCCCTGGGGCCACTATCAGGTCAGCTTAACATTGGGAATGGACGAGCCAGATCTCTGTCAAGAGACTCTGGCAGATCCCTTCAAACCAATGGCTCTCACAACTCTTCTCAAAGAGGGATGACATCCCCTCAGAGGAGAGTGTATGAAGCTAAAGAAAGGGCAGCCAATCTGAGGATTGAAAGGGAAGAACTTGCCCTGGCCAAAGAGAGGCTTGCCTTTGCTAGAGAGCAACAGTTAAGTGGGGTAGTCCCCACTGGTGGCAGCAATAAACCTAGCCATAGGGAAAGGAGTTTTGATAAAAAGCACCTGAATAAGATAGTGCCCCCCTTTAAAGAAGGGGATGACATCCACAAATGGATTACTGCTTTGGAGAGAGCCTGCACTGTGCAGGGTGTTCCCCAAAGTCAGTGGGCAGCTATCTTGTGGCTCTCCTTTGATGGTAAAGGTAGAGATAAGCTCCTCACCACAAGGGTGGAGGATGCTAACAATTACCAAATCTTGAAGAATACACTGGTTGATGGGTTTGGTTTAACCACTGAACAATACAGGATGCTGTTCAGAGACACCCAGAAAACTCAGTCTCAAGATTGGACTGACTTTGTTGATTGTGCCACTAAGGCTTTTGAAGGCTGGCTACTGGGTAGTAAGGTTACTGATTTTAAAGGATTGTACAATCTAATTATGAGGGAGCAAATCTTAAATAATTGTCAGAACCAGTTATTACACCAGCACCTGGTAGACTCTGATCTGACCTCTCCACAGGAATTGGGTAAGAGGGCAGACAAATGGGTCAGAACCAGGGTTAGGCCTAAAAACCAGGGTGGTGACGAGAAAAAGGAATCAACCAAGCCTCAAGAGAAGGGTGGGGATAAATCCACAGAGAAGACTTCCCAAGGGCCCCAAAACTCCAACAAGGGTGGTGGGTCCCAGAACACTCCTTCAGAACAGAAGAAACCTTATTGCCATACCTGTAAACAGGTGGGCCATTACAAAAGTGATGCCAGTTGCCCTAAAAATGGTAATAAGGGAAATATACCCCCAGGTAATACTCCTAAACCTCCTGTTACCACTAGTGGTAATCCCCCAGGTGGTGGGAGTGCCCCCAAGAATGTGGTGGGCATTACTTTGGGCAATCAGGAGGACTATGGCCTAGCCAGGTTCCCTGACCACACTCTTGTCTGTGAGACTGGCATGAGGTTTGCCAACTTCACTACTGGACTCCACATTTTGGGAAAGTATAGACAAGAAGTTTTAGTGAATGGTCAGAAAGTTGAGGCATTCCAAGACACAGGGGCCAGCCTCACCATGGTGAGTGACCATCTGGTCCCCTTTGCTCAACTGACCCCTGGTTTTACTTTTCAGGTGACAGACATTCATGGAGTGAAGAGAAGGCATCCCATGGCCGTAGTCAAGCTCAGTTGGGGTAATGTCACAGGGCCCATGAGAGTGGCAGTGACAGATAACCTACCTGTAGATTGCTTACTGGGGAATGACCTGGAACTCTCAGCATGGGCTGAGGTGGAGCAAGAAACTCACTCCAGAATGATAGGCCTATCCAGACAGGTTAGTGGGGCAGTAATAGCTACAGCCCCAGTCCAAGCATCATTCCTCCCTGAAAAGGTTGGAAGGGCAGTGGTAGCCACTGCCCAGGCTCAGACAGACTTTCCAGAACAGGATAGGAGGGCTGTGACAGTCACAGCCCAAACACAGACTGAGTCCCTCCTGAAAAGGTTGGCAAGGTTGAAATGGTCTCAGCCTCTACTCAAACAGATAGTGAGGTTGTGAAGCCTGAAACAATGGATCACTCCACTCAAACAGAGAGCATTGAGGAGGAAGAAGAGTGTTCCCCCTCCCAGACACTAGGTGAGAGCCAGCCTCCTCAGGGAACTGACTCTACCCCTGTTGAAGGAACTGCCCCAGAGGTAGTCAGGCCTAGCCAGGCAGAGCCCCTGATGGCAGTGGACCCTTCCCAGGTGGGACCCAGTCTGGAGCAGGTAACCTGCACCTCTCTACCCTGCCTCAGTCAGCCCAGGGCTGTGGAGGTCAGGGAGGCCAGTGGTGGACCCCAAAGGGCCCCCTGTCCAAAAGAACCCCTTAATCAACAGATTAGGATCACTGAAGCTGGTAAACCTAGCCAAGTGAAAATAAGTCAGACTCCTGAGGGATCCCCCTTAAAAGTAGTTAGGGAACTCCCCCAGCTGGACACTGTTGGGCACAGCCAAACATGGGGCCTAAAAACCCCAGACCTGACCTGTCCCTCCAGTAAGCCAAACAGAGGGACTCAGCCTCCAGCTTTAGGTAGCCAGAGGCTGACCCTGAGAGCTCAGTGCATCTCAGCTAAAGAAAGAAAGGCACACATGATGGATGGTGATTGGAGGAAGTTGAGCCCAAAGGTAGAGGAGCCTCACTTCAGTACTCCATCCCAGCATCAGCCTTTTACTTTCCCAAGACACACCAGAGACAGAGATTCCCTATGGTGGAGACCCTCAGATACCCTTAGGGTGAGGGGTTGCCTAGTGGACCATGACACAGGGGGAAACCAAGCCAGAGCTGGTCCTTCCTTATATGGCCACTTAGGTAATAGAGGCTTACCTGGACAAGGATAGCCTTATCTCCTTTCGTTTGGGGGGGGGTTGTGTAGGAAGGTACCTCCTGACTATGGTTGCCCCCAACTTTTTGCCCTGTGTTTTAGCTGGTTTTGGACATAGTCGACCTGGGATCCTGCTAATCAGGACCCCAGGCCTACTGCTCTCTCTTTAAAATGGATTCCATGTACCCTAGGTACATTTCCAATTGGTACTGGGCCACCTTATCAGACCCTGTAACTCAGGGCATAGGTGTACCCAGGGCTACCAGGGGCTGCAGCATGTATTATGCCACCCCTGGCAGGCCTCTTAAATTTGACACAACTGGCTGCATGACAGCTGGGGCAAAGTCGTGTAAACACGCTTTGCTGTAGGTGTAGTATACCTATACCTAACCTTAAAATGGACACACAGATTCCTATCAGTCACTCCTATGGCAGGCCTTGACAATCCTGAAGGCAGGGTGCTTGGAATCGTGTGAGATGGTGCTCTGGCATGAGCTGAGCCTGTCTGCAGCTTGCGGAACCAAGTCCTAATAGCTGTTCCATGATATCGCATACCATATACTCTTAAGTGCATTATAATCCTCGCGGTTAAATGCTAACTTTGGTATTGCTTTATCAAAACATGTCGAGTAAGGTGTCATACGAATTGGAATACTAACCCCTCGCCAATTCTGGCGACGGGGTTAGCATTCCACCCTTCTAGAGGGACACGACATGTATGTAACTGTGAACCCCGGTTAAAGTTAACTGAAGCCTCAGCTCCACAAAATGGATGCTGCCACCACAGACACGAGTCTGACCCCCTGCAGCTGGGAGTCCTTCCAGCGAGGGGAGCCTGGACAAAGGGTTTCCTGTCAGGGGCGGTGCTAGCACCGTCCCAGACATGGTTTTGTGTATCCTGGGTAGGCAGGGCTTTACAGGAAGGTGACTGCTGAGTGGCACCCCGGTGCTCACTACGCATAGGCCGGTCTGAACCAGTTCCAGGGGCACACCAGCCCCTGGCCTGGGGAAGTCCGGCATGGCAGAGGGGTGTAACCACCCCCCACCTAGTCCCACCCATAGGCAGGACCTAGTCACCGGGTCAGCCCCCTTTTTTAGTATAAAGATGGGAGCGGGCCCCCTGTTAAAATTAGATCATCTTTGGAATCAAGACACGACTTTCTGCGAAAGGACTTCACGATTTCTTCATCAAGATTCTCCCTTGTGGCTAAGGAGTAGTCACCCTGCATCCGCAGGCACCATCCTAAAGAACACTGCGGTCTGCTGCAAGTCCTTCATCACGAATCCGACGACCCAGCTCGACGAGACCCGGCTTCCCGGGCACCTCTGACCTCTACTCACCTCTACAGCCAAGCTGAGAACCGTGAGTGCGACGAGACCTCGAGGGACCGACGATCGCCAAGACTGCACGACATCTTTACTGCAAGCCCACTGTGTCCTCCACGGGTGAGTGCTTTGGGGTCCGAGAAGCCCCGACCCTGCGCAGCTCCAGCACCCAAGATCAGCCTCCCTGCATCTCCACGATCTGCGTGGGGCCCTTCTGCTGTTTGCTGTGCACCGCGTTGTTTGGCTACTAGCCGGCTGGCTTGTGGCCTTCTGAACGACGCCCGACGACATCACTGCTGCTGGTCTGGTTGCTCCAGACTGGCCCTTGCTTCCTTCTTCAAGAGAGGCACCCCGGACCCTCCTGGTCCACTCCAGACGCCATTTTAGGTCCACCGCGTGGGCTTGAATTTGCCAAGGCTTTGTCGCCCAATCCTTGGTCCAGCGACGCCGACAGCTTCTATCTTCGTGGGACAGCTCGATCCTCCTTCCTGGTCGCCGACAACGCCTCCTGGTCCGTGAGATCTCCGAGCCCAGCGTCACCCACACGCCTTGTCGAGGTGGCTACCATCCGGTGCCCTCCTGGTGCCCACTGACTACTGGCTAGTAGTCTCGAACTTGGTCCCCTCTGCTTTCAGGTGTCATCTCCCATCGATCCAGGCTTGGATCCACCGAACTTTCTTCACTGGTCGCCTGCCAGCAACTTCTTTCTTCCAGGCTCCTGGTCCGTCAACGAGGATTCCCGACGTCTTTTGAGTCCTATGCAGCTGCAGCCCCTGGGCTAGGTAACTTCGGCATTTCGGTGCCCCAGCATAGCCTCACTATCCAAGGGTCAGAATCTACTTTCGTTTTCTCCCTACCAGGTCGGGTTCGCCCGAGAACACTAACTTTGCAAATTCTAGCTACCATAGACTTTGTCCCGCATCTCGCGTGAGAGTGCACACACTGCACCCGAGTCCCCTGGGTCTCCTAGAAGTAATCTAACGATTCTATAGTCAAGTCCTAGCGATTCCAAAGCCTATTAGTACTGTACTAACCTGCTAGTAATTTCGCATTCCACTTTTCAAGTATATGGTTTTCCGTGCCCCTCGGGCATTTGTATATACTGTGCTAACTTAAGTATTTTTGTAAGAGTTTTGGTTTGTGCTTAGTACCCTGTCCTCATAAAGAGTACAGGGCTGTTGTGATTCTTAATAAATACCTGTTTATTTTCATAACACTTGTGTGGTGTCCTTTCACTTGGTGTTCAAGGGGTATATGTGGTATAACAGCTGGCTTAACACGCCCTCTCGAGTCTTTAGCCTTAGACTGCTCGTATCCACGCTACTAGGATAGCTGGTCTATAAGGTTGACTTACAACCAATCATCAATAAGGGTTGCTGGACTGATACATAGTGTTCACTAGAATAGTGACCACTGCATATCAGGCCACCTTCTCACAGACCCATTCTGTGGTCAAGAGGAACCTCTGCTAAAGAAGGAGCAACTGAAGAGATTGCGGTGGAAAGACCAATCATTGCTTCGTGATCTGGGGCTGGTCTGCAGTTTGCTTTTCAAATTAAGGGAAAGGCTGTTGAGACTGTGCTTGGAGGTGCTGGGTCCCCCTGCTTGAAGATGACTATGCTTTCTTCTGTGTCTTGTAACCCCCAAGGGCCCGAGGTGAGCTGGCTCCCTGTTTGGAAATACAGGATCATAAAGTTTCCTGAGAATTCCCAAGCAACGCGGTATGCACATGAATTTGCAGCTTGAGACCCTCCGGAGTTGTTGTGTGTGATCGTGGGTATGCAGGAGTAAGCTAAGTCTCAAACACACTGGGTGCGTGTCGAAGTGCAGGCCACGGCATTGGTGAGTAGATCCAGGTCATGGTGTGTATGGGGAGACGAGGTGAGACTTGGATGCGCAGTTTGCGTGTCGGGGTGCAGCCCGGGTGTTGGTGAGGAGCGCCTGGTCGTGCGCACCAAAGGAAGAAGCGAGACTCGGATGCCTTGGGTGCGTGACGGGGTGCAGCCAGGGCACTGGTGAAGAGCGTCGGGGCATTGTGTGCACCAATGGAAGAAGTGAGTCTCGGATGCACTGGGTGCGTGTCGTGGTGCAGCCCGGGTGTTGGTGAAGAGTGCCTGGGCCTCGTAGGCACCAACAGAAGAAGTGAGTCTCAGACAGGCTGGGTGCATATCGTGGTGCTGCCAGGGCATTGGTGAGGAGTGCCTGGACATAGTGTGCACCAGGAGAAGAGGTGAGACTCGGACGCGCAAGGTGCGTGTTGAGGTGCAAGTGGAGCGTTGGTGAAGAGCGCCGGATTGTCGTGAGCACCAGATAAGAGGCGAGTCTAGGACTTGCAATGTGCGTGTCGAAGCGTATTCTGAGGCACTGGTGAGGAGTACCTGAGTAGGGGGTGCACCAAATTGGAAGTAAAGTCTCCACAGTGTTGAGGGCGGTTCTCAGTGTGAACTGAGACCACTGGATGGAGGGTCAAGTCATTTGGCCCTCGGAGTCACTCGCAGCAGCCTGGACAGGCAGCCACGGCTGCTGCGAGTGACTCCGAGGGCCAAATGTCGCTGACGTCAGAGAGGAGAGTGGGGTCACGCCCCCCAGGTACCGTGTAGCACCACCTGGGGTGGGGTACCGGCCCAGAAGGAAACTCTCCCGGTCTCCCGTTCAGTCAGCTGCACGAGCAGTTGCTTCGGCCCGCATCCCGGCCCGTGCTGACCCAAGGAGGGGCAGTGCTAGGGCTGGAGTGGGAAGCAGTACTTTTGTGTTATCATTTGACCCATAACGGGGACACTGTTAATGGAGCACGTAAAACTGTCATATTACACTTTGCATTATTGCTGCTAATGAACTGTCGTAAGATGCCTGGCCTCATTTGGGCCAGACAAACTACATGCTTGGTGCGCTACGCACTGCGTTATTTTTCCCCTGATTGTAATGTGGCGCATTGCATTATTTCTTCAGTTCACAGTATATGTGTATAACAAGGCACAGTGTATTATTTCTTCATTGCACTGTACAGGATTGTAGAGTGACGCATTGCTTTGTTTCTTCCTGGTACAGGGCATGCTGGTGGTGATACGGGTTGCATTATTTCTTCAATTGCAAAGTACATGACTGTGGCGCTACGTATGGCATTGTTTCTCTGTTGCACAGTATAAGAGTATATCGTTACGGATTGCAGTATTTGTTTCCTTTTGCAATGTGTGTGAATCTAGCAATACGACTAGCCTTACCTTTTGGAAACTGATAGAAGTGAGCTTAACTGTTGGTTAAGAGCGGTGGTTGGGATCAGAACCTCCCAACCCACTGGAAAGAATACTACCCATTCTTATATGTTGATGTTGTATCGTGTGGTCAGATTGTATAATTGCTTATATAAAGATTATACTAATTTTATCAAAACTCGTGTGGAGTCTATTTGTGGTGACATTATGGGGTTACTGTGAGCATGATTGTACATATTGAACACTCGTGCCTTGGAGATAAGCCTGGCTGCTCGTGCCAAGCTACTTAGGGGGTGAGCAGGGCTATCTCAGACAGTGTCCTTACTTAGCCTAACGTTGAAGCGAGCGGTCTGGGACTCCCGCCTCCAGCATTTGCGTGGCGGCAGTAAGCGATAAGCAACCCCAATTCTGAGGTTTTGTAATTCTCAAGTCTGACTCCATTTTGTTCTGTGCCACCATTTTGTGTTGCCCTCACGTAAGCCTGTGAAGGAAGCCTGGCGAACAAAGTGGCCTGGCCTTCTTAGTTCATGTATACATTAACTAGGTTTCTTTTTGACTCTGAAATGAACTGTAAGAAACTGACCTCCTCACCTGAAACTGACCTGGCAAAGCCAATTTCCCTGATCGATCTTTGTCTGAGATTGCCAATCAATGTTCAGGACATCGTTAACTTTTAGTTTCCTTGCATATGCCTTATCTTGTTCAGCATCTGTTACTGTTTCTTTTTTTATGTTTCTTCATTACATGGGTTATGCTTTCAATTATAGGTTTGTCCGGTTGTGGAGATTGAATTTGGAACATTCCAAATAATTAACTTTTGGGTTGGGATACTGTAAATTGAGTTTTTGTTATGTGATACTTTGTTTGAAAGGGTACCTTATCGGCTAGAATTTTGTGCAGTGGGTGTACATTTATAATGTGAATATTGGGTATAAAAGGAGACGTCTCGCCTTAGTAAAATGAGCAGTCTCCCGAGAATTTACACTGTGATTTATTTCTAGGATCACTGTTACTAGCTGCAGCTAATAAACTTGGTCTCTGATGCCATCCAGAAGTATTCCGTGTCTCTGTATACCAAGACAGGTGAACTCGAAGATCTTAGGCGTGCCCCTGACGCCGCTGGGTTAAACCCCGGTTCTTCACTTCCAACAATAACGTAATGGTATTATCATTTTATTTTGTCCTCCTGCTGCGGTACCTTTATGTGAGGGGGCGTGGCAGGGCTCCAGAGCAGGGTAGGAATGGTAGAAACCTGCTAAGTACTCA
This sequence comes from Lissotriton vulgaris, assembly GCF_964263255.1. Taxonomy (NCBI): domain Eukaryota; kingdom Metazoa; phylum Chordata; class Amphibia; order Caudata; family Salamandridae; genus Lissotriton; species Lissotriton vulgaris. Next base: position 1,190,955,049 of record NC_141697.1, read on the forward strand.
ATGACTGTTTGGCTAGCCCAAAACAGTCATGCACACTTTCCCTATTCTCCATGCAGGCTGCATTACAGCCTGTGTGGAGAACATGCCCGACTCTCCAGCCACTGCCTGAACACTGTGTGACGGCGCTGAGACCAATAACAATGTTTCTTTGCAGCGTTGTGATTGGTCAAGAGAGCCTGGCTTTGCTTCCTGTTCCTGGAGTCCGATGCAAGAGAGCAGGTGCAGAGACGTGGGACCCGGCAGCAAGGTAGTTGTTAATTTTTTAAAACACACCACCTGCGCACCCACCTCACCACCTGCGAGCCGTGCCGGCTGCCACTGCCTGTCACCCAGTCTGTTTACATTTGTGACTGCTGTAGATGCATAGAACAGCTTCATTCTCTCTCTGCCAGCTGGAAGACCGCCCCCTATGCAGCAGCTTCCGCTACTAAACTGAATGATTCTTCAAAAATCCCTTTATGCTCAGCAGCAGCCAGGATTGATGCACTTATAAACAGCCTAGGCTCAGAGTCCTTTAACAATGTGTCTCTTGAAAATGTACGTTTATTACGTTGACATCAGTTTTGGAAAAAATACTGAAATAACATTGCAATAGAAATAACATTGCAATTCTACACAATAAAACGCTGCAATACAATTCATCATGTAGAAACACTACTGTTATTTCATCTTCAGTAACCAGCGCTTCCAAAGAGTAAAACAAATGGTATTTAGTGCAGTTTCTTGCTGCACAAGAATTATAAGAAGGGAGTAGCAAACGATTGGCTTTTGTCTTCCTTCTTCCTTCCTGTAGACCCTGCTTTAGGTGACCATTGAATACTGTACATAAACCAGCAGTGCCAGCAATATGGGCCACCATAGAAACACCGCTGCAAACCTGTCAAGTTATTACAATGATAAAAAAGGAGGTTTTAGCTTCTTTACTCTCTTGAAGCCATAAACTGGGCAAAAGAAAGTGAAATGAGGCAGGGTCTCTTTTTATGAAATGTATATATTTTATCCGTAATGTTCCACATGTCAATACTAAACACAGTCTCAGCATTTCCCCAGCAGATATTCACATATTTAAAACCCTTTAAAAAATGTAAATATTGGCAAGATGAGAGCTCCTTTGAAGACAATGGAGTGCTCCGGGCTTATAATGGCTGGTAATCACCCGGAATTCCAAAATTCCAATGTTTGTTTCACATTTCCCCCTTTTAATTTAGAGCATTCCACCCTTAGTGGGTGGAGTGTTCTAATAACCTTACAGTCCTTCTGTCTTGGCCCCTCTCCCCTGTTTTAGGCCCTCACTGCACTCGGGCTCAGGGCCTTTAACAACCAGTATAGCCCTCAGCAGCGGGCTAACGGGCTATATTAGATCTAGTAGTCATAAAACAAAAGCTAATGTCATTTAGAGTAGTAAATTCCCAAGTTACAATCATTGTAGCCATTTCCTGGTGTACGCATCACTGAGTAAAGTAACAAGTTGTAAGTGCAGGCTTAGAGGGTGCCGGAAAGGTGGGCTATGTGAAGAGGGTGCTCAGAGGACTACATTACGAGCTGCCTGGAGTGGTTTCCCATGGAGGCAACTCCGAGTGGTCTGGTATTCCTGGACATTGTTCTCTCCAGAGTAACAGCAGCCACCTTACCCACCAAATGCCTTGCCCACCACTTGCCACTCACATCCACCCCTCCCCCACAGTTATTTACCTCTTGCTGACAGCAGATGTTAAATATCAGTGTTAAACTTCCTGGAATCAGGGAAGCCTGCCTCAAAGGACTTAGTCCTTCGGAGTCCCACATGTTCCCTTTTCTGGTGAATTTGGGATCCCCGTTATTCTATGGGGAGATTCCAGCCAGAATCAATAACTCAGTGTCAAATTGAACTATAGGGAAACAAGGCAGTGAAAAAAAAGGCTGGTCTGATAAGTTTGGTGTTTTATGGTCTGCTGAGCCAGTTTTTCTGCTATTTTCCCTAATATTCAATCAGGGGTTTATAAAGCATGCTACTCACCCGTGAGGGTCTCAAGGCACTGGGGGGGAGTGGGGGGGGGGGGGCAGTGGGGGGGGGGGGTAGCAGCTCCGGACCAGTCCCAGGTCGTGAGGCTCTTCCTGAAGGTGTGCAGAGTGGGGGAGCGTCTGATGTTCACTGAGAGCTAGTTCCAGGTCTTTGCTGCGACATAGGAGAAGGATCTTCTGCCTGCTCTGGTTTTTCAGATGCGTGGGGTCTCTGCCAGGGAGAGGTCAGAGGAGTGGAGTTTCCTTTTGGGTACGTGGAAGGAGACTCTTTCGTTGAGGTATTTGGGTTTGATATTCTGGAGGGATTTAGGCGTGGGTGAGTAGCTTGAAGGTTACTTTCTTCTCGATGGGGAGCCAGTGGAGGTCTTGTAGGTGCTGGGTCATCTGCTTGTGTCGTGGGGTTCCGAGGACGAGTCTGGCTGAGGTGTTCTGGATGGTTTGGAGCTTGTGCAGCAGGGTTTTGTTGATTCCGGCATAGAGGGTGTTGCCGTAGTCCAGTCTGCAGTCTGCAAAACCAGAGCAGGCAGAAGATCCTTCTCCTATGTTGCAGCAAAGACCTGGAACGAGCTCTCAGTGAACATCAGAGTGCGTGGGTGATGGTTTTTCTGCGTTCGGGGGGATCCACTTGATGGTCTTGCAGAGGATGCGGAGGGAGTTAAAGCAGGTGGAGGCGACGGCGTTTGTCTGGCGTGTCAAGTTGATGGAGGAGTCTAAGGTGATGCTGAGGTTCCGGGTATGGTCGGTCAGGGTGGGTGGGATACCGAGGGCAGGGGGCCACCAGGAGCTGTCCCACGCAGTGGGGAGGTCCAAGGACGAGGACCTATGTCTTCTCCGAATTCAGTTTTAGGCAACTGTCGCTCTTCCAGGCTGTGAAATCTTTTGTTCCTTCTTGGAAGCTGAGTCTGGTGTCCTCCAGGTACGTCGTGAGAGAGCGGATGAGCTGAGTGTCGTCGGCATAAGATACTATGCTGAGCTAATGCTGTCTGATGATAATAGGAAGCATTGCCTGCAACAAGCTCAGATTCATGCAGTCTTCATACCTTGTAAAACACTTATACAGCGTGGCATTTCAAGGCCAAAACTGTCCCGATTTGTCAACAAGGGCAACTTTATTATCTCTTTAACTCACTTATGGGGGACACTTTTATCTTGTTGTTTGCACCTCTCTTCTGTCCCAGTGCGACCCTGCATTAATGCCAGCCCCAGTAGATGCCTGCAGGGAAAGTGGGGACATCCTGATAAAGGGAAGAATCATTAACATCCTGATTGCAATGAAATCCTTCCGTTTTGTGCAGCAAAAATGGGTGCAAGTACCCATCATCAGTGATTAGAGCTGTGTGATTAAAACGTATTGTATCTTATAGAACAGCATCTCCTGGCATTGACTCCCGTTGGTGAAAGGCTGTTTGTCTCTCCACCCGAGCCCCTTATTCCCACAGGCAGCATTTCCACTCTAAGAGGTTGACTGCGAGGTCACTAGATGCAGTGAGCTTGTGGTCAAACCGCTGAGACAAACATCTCAATGCAGCAAAGGTCGCAGCTAATATCACTTCCTGCTAACTCAGCTAAACAATGCAAAACAGGCGAAATATGTAAAATGTTCCACAGTGCAATGTAATTAGAAAGCTCCCACTTTGAGTCAAACATTTCTTGCAATGAGTGGTGATTCGGAAAGTACTACAGTGGGGAAACAGCATTTACCACGCGGTCTAAATCACGCATGCCATTAGAACGCAAGCGTTATCACGCTTGCCTTTACCACGAAGCATTTACCATTAATATGCCTTTACCATGAATGCTTTTGCTGCGAAATCGGGCATACATGATTAAGGCATGTTCGTTGGATACGTGGTAATGGTCATGCACCACGTTGTACACCTAGGGGGCGTGGCAGGAGGGCAGTTTAGGGCTCAAGGCCAGAAAAAGGGCAGACTTAGGGTTCAGGGCCATGGGGATCAGGGCCGGAAAAGGGGCAGACTGATTGTTCAGGGCCAGGCAGGGGGCTGCGGCAGGGGGTGGCTTTAGGGTTCAAGGCCTGGAAAAAGGGTGGTTTTAGTGTTCAGGGCTGAGCAGGGGGCCGCAGTAGGGGCCGGTTTTAGGGCTATGGGCCATGTAAAGGCATATGCTTGGCAACACACAGTGTTCAACACACCTCTGCTCCTCAGCACCTTTCACCTCTCTCTTGGACCTACCGTCTGGTCAAGTTCTGGGCTGGTTTTGGTACTCTCTGTCCCATTTCTAGGTCACCCTCCCTGTTTCCCATTCTCCTGGTCTGGCTTTGGTATTCTGTCAGTAGATGGAAGTCTGTTCACAGTATCTATTATCCCCTTCCCTGTGTGTGAATATTGCAGCAGCGTGGGTGGGGCTAGGGGGTGAGCGCGGCACTCCGGTACTAATGGCGGCTCCACGCCGTCATGAGTCACGGGCGGCTTGGGCTCATGACGGCTTGATGCCGTCATGACCCCTGCCCCTCACTAATTCACCCGCACAGGCAGGGAATTAGTGCTGCGTGGGTGGAGCGTCAGCGGCATGATGGCTCCACGCCGTCATGAGCACACGCCGCCCGTGACTCATGACGGCGTGGATCCGTGATGAGCACGCCAGTGGTTAACCACTGTGAGTGGATCACATGCAGATAAATCATTGAAAACTAGAACGCTCATTCTGCAATGAGCAAACTCAATTTGCCAGTGCACCCCAACCTCGCGCATGCCATTACTAAGCATGCCAAATTTTGACCACCTATATTCCCTTATCAAGCATGCCTTTACAATGAAATTTCCGTGGTTAAGGCATGCATTGTAACAGCATATGCTTTGTAAACATTTTGTATAATATGCACGCGTGGTAATGGCACTAACATGGTACTGACGGGGTTGTAAAGGCATGCGTGGTTCCGTCATATAACCAAAAGAAGCCTATGATGATAGCTCATTGTAGCAATTCTGTGGCTTCTAAGCTCTATAAACAACAGATTGCATTACTACTTCATTGACAGCCCTGTGAAAAATGGAGTACCGAGATAGCATTGCCAAGATTCGAACTCGTGGCCTGCTGGTCTCTGCAGACGTTAATAAGAAGGGTTTACCTCAGAGAGCATCTTGCACATTGGAAGTACTTTTAACCCGTGTCAGAAACCCAAGTTTACCACTTGAGTAAAAATCATTGAGCAGTTTACCTGTGACTTATCAAACCTAATCTTAGTCACCAAGCTCTTTCTCTGATGGAACATGACAAAATGTAATTTACTATGTCCACTGAGGCATTTCTACGTACAGATTGAAGTGATTTGTGAAGATGTTACATGTAAAAAAAAAATAAACTTGAGGACTCTACAAAAGGAGTGAAAGGCTGCACAAAATCTAAAGCAAGGCAGTCGAGCGTCATAGTGTGAAGCTTTCATTTCTCACGAATCAATATTCAGAAAGGCTCTTAAAACTAGGGGTGGGGGGAACTCATCAAGTTTCACTCCGTGGAATTCTGCAGAGTTACATGAAAACTCTGCGGAGTTCTGTGAACTTTCGTGTGTGGGCCGAATCACCAGGTCATGCTGCTAGCGTTGATTTTTGGCATAAATGACATCACACAGCAAGCAAGCGGGTGCTGTTTCTTTGCTGCCACTCGAAAAGATTTTTTACTCGAGCAGAAGCTTTCGGACCACAACAAACCGTGTTGAGAAAATCTCAACCGGGTCCGTCCTAGCACCTAAAAACCACACTGGGGGATGGCAGTTCTTGCTCATGTTTGCCAACTTATGAGTGGTTGGTGGAGCTTTTTCGGAACTCCGCATTACAAGCGTGACGCAAAGTAGGCAAAACTGTGCAAACTCCGTCTTTGGAGCAGAATTTATTGCCCATCTTTACTTAAATCCCAACTTTTCTCATGTTATTAATGGGGCAGCTAGTGAGCGTGCCCTCACTGGTTTTAGCACCAGGGCACTCCGCAGAGTAGCCGTGCACAATATTCATTCATTCATTTACCACTCAGCCACAGAAACAGAAATTAATAGAAAATTACTTCTGGAAACTCAAATAATTAAAATAGATGCCAAGGTGGAGGAGCTTGAAGTGCTGGTGGGCCAGGTGGTGGAGCAGGAGTTGTCCGAGTTCATGTTAGTGGCAGATAAGTTGCTTGGTGTGATTGAGTGCTGACGGAACAAGTTAGTGTAGGACTTGGTGTACTTGCGTAGTGAGTTGGTTTCTTCCAATATGGTGTTGATTTTGAGTTCTATGACAGTTGATTGTGGTGATCAGTTGGGATGTGGTAGGCTCCAACGGAAAGAGTAGGGTAGACTGGTAGTTAATGCAAGACGTAATGGGTGAGCCAGTTGGGACTGGTCTGAACTGGTTAGTGGCCTGTGTGGGTTCCAGTGTGGTATTTTGGGGTTCGTTTAGGAAAGATGGGTCTTAATGTAGGGTGAGTAGGTACAAGTAATGTGATCAGAGATTCAAGAGAAATTGGTAGAGGGAAGGATGTGTGTGGGGGAGCTGGAGTGTCCTCCATATATTGCAGTATTATTCCTCTATGTTTATTTTGTTCGCTTTTGTAACCGGCACGCGTCACTTTTTCCTCCTGTAATGCACCGTTTGCTACCTCTTGTATTTTGTTGGCTCACGATTGTCACTTTTGTAATGCACCGTTTGCTACCTCTTGTATTTTGTTGGCTCACGATTGTCACTTTTGTAATGCACCGTTTGCTACCTCTTGTATTTTGTTGGCTCACGATTGTCACTTTTGTAATGCACCATTTGCTACCTCTTGTATTTTGTTGGCACACGATTGTCATTTTTGCTTCATTTAATGTAACTTTTGCTTTTGTATTTTGCTCACTTGTAATGTTCTCATGTATCAGTTATGTTCCTATTGTGAAGCGCTCTGACACCTTCGGGTAAAGTCAGCGCTATATAAAAACGCATAAATAAATACATAAATAAATAATAATGGCTGCATGAGGAGAGTGAGTGAGGGTGTGTTCCGCGATGGTGGTAAGTAAGAGAGGCTTAAGGGTGGAGGACAAACCAGAGCGGAGGATGGGAAAGTGGCAGTCGAAGAAGGCGATATTGTGAGATAGATCAGAAACAAGGAATCTTCATGAAAATCATGTGCACAGAGAGTGTTTATCCTGAAAATCTGGCATAAAACAGGCCTTTCTTGGATCTATACTGGACAGCCTTGTTCTAAAGATAGAATAGACATGGGCCTGCAGTGGAAAGGTCATTCAACACATGGAGGAAAGATTAAACCTCGAACCCTTTAATAGACTTTGAGAAAAATTCAAACAGAGTAAAATTGTGCTTGCTAGTGGAAATATGATGTGCAATATTACGTAGGCGGTCCCTACTATCACAAGACGACACAATTTGCTCATGCTTCTGTGGCTATCAGGTCACTCTTTTGATGTCCCGGGAGATAAAAGTTTGAAATGTTTACAGATTTCTGGTGAACCGTGTACTTGGTATAGTCAGAGGTGAGCATGCACAGTGGGCATAAAAGACCAGTAAATCAGATTCAAGAGGATCACCTTCCGTCTCCTCACCCACGCACACAAAGCCCTACACAACCAAGGCCCAGGATACCTCAACAGCCGCCTCAACTTCTACGCTCCCACACGCCAACTTCGATCGACCGGCCACGCCCTCGCCGCCGTCCCCCGCATCCGAAGAGCCACCACAGGAGGAAGGTCCTTCTCCTACCTGGCCGCCAAGACTTGGAACTCCCTCCCGACACACCTCCGCCTGACCCAGGATCACCTTGCCTTCAGGAAGCAACTCAAGACCTGGCTGTTCGAGCAGTAGAGAACCCCCCTCCCCTAGCGCCTTGAGACCCTCTGGGTGAGTAGTGCGCTATATAAATGCTTTGATTGATTGATTAGAAGGCATGTGTAACTTACTTACAGCAAGCCGGTCGTTGTCATTGTAGGTGGGAACAACAAGTTTATCCTTTTTACTGCATGAGAATGGCTAACACCCGCTTTACTCAGGTTATGCTGTTGCTGGCAGTGATGAAAACTTGACTATTGCCTAATGACACAGGCCTTGTTACTTGTAGCCCTGTGGGCTTCCTACAACTCCCCCCAGATGTTGTTCTTGTCTGCACAGAATTCAGCAGTTTCTCAGCCACAAGAGTTCTGAATGTTTAGAGCATTTAGCTGTATCTTGACTGCAGCAAGATGATAGCTGACCCTGACTGAGATGACACACAGAACTAGGCAGAGAACAGAAGGCCCGCCCACCTCCTGACAGGAAGATGGCTCTTCAAGATGGCAAGCATTGTGGGAGGGTAAGATCTTCAGGCTGGACCTTGAAAGGTGTATTTAGTGCATTAACTTGTTATTAAATGGACAAACATGGAACAGGCATACTACCACTATATAGTTTAGACTTTGAGACCTCAAATATATTTTGGACATTTTTCAGAGAAGCTGTAAATGTTTAATACAAATGCAAAGGAATACCACAGATCACACATATTGATTAGAAGTATCAGTAAGTGAGGTTAAAGTTAGGATCTGGAAACGGTATAGAGCAGTATATCATTCTGGTCCATCGATAAAACAACATAGTGTATTAGCAATAGCAGCCTTGAATCCGCCCTTGTAAAAAATGGCAACATAATTTCCAAAGCAATTTAGTGCTCATGATGTGCTGAGAAGAATCAGAGAGAACGGCAGGAGAAATTGTACAGAATTAAATGACTCACAACAGGGATATCAACATGACAGCTGTCACTCAAAGATTATTAGAGCACTGGAATGTTGTGAGCTTCATTGGAGACGATGGAGTAGGTCTGGGCTTATAATGGCTGGTATAAGCCGGGAGCTCCAACATTCCAATGTTTGTCTTCATGTTTCTCTCTTTTCTATTTAGAACATTCTACCCTTAATGGTGGAATGGTCTAATAGCCTATAGCCCTTCCGCTTTGTTAACCAATTGTTAAAAGCCCTTTCACTCATTATAGGCCCTCGCCGACTCAGATTAGGGCCATTAATCTCCAGTATAGCCCTCTGCAGCAGGCTATAAGCCTATATTAATGGCAATGACAAGTAATGTACAATAGCTCTTTTCGCACAACAGTGGCTACTAAAACTTCAGCAAAAAGGAAATGTTCCAAACTAGCAAATTTGAAGAAATAAACAGAAGCATGGGCCCTATTCACAAAGAATTCGTTCAAATACAGGTGGAAAATTACATCTCAGATTGAACGTATTTTTATAGGAGTTTTTATTTTCAAACATTATTAGTAGTACACCCCGAAAACTGGGCCAGGAGTAAGTTTTGAATTGTACAACTGGGAATGTCCTTTGACATGCGCCACCTAATTATTGTCCCCATGTACAGAATTCTACATAGTGTAAAATTCCACACAAGAGAAAATGAGTCTCCCTGGCAAATGAAAAATTGTTTTCTTCAGCAGCTAAAGCATTTTTCTCCATTGAGAAAGTGGCCTCTCTTCTCCTCCATCAAGTCGGAGGCTGGTCCATTATTCTGCTTATGGTTGGCTCCAAATATTCAATGGACCCCTCAAAAAAATAAAAAAAAATAAAAAACAGAAAAAGGAAATAAGGCCAGGCTACAGTCCAGCTCTGTAGGCTAGCCCTAATGTCTCAGCTTAGCAGCCGGCCTTGCGTCCTGTGGGATGCAGTGGAGGTTGGCTGCCATACACTCTTGGGTGCCCAGTTTGGCCAAAGGTTAAACCCTGCGGCCGACACCAGCTGTGTATGACTGAACGCCATTCTTGGTGGGGGTTGCCTCGCAGAGGTTTGGATAAAGGGAGAGTCTATAGGTCAGATGAGCTGGCTCTGTTGTCACCCACGCTGTGCATAGTATGTGCCAATGGGAAACAGTATTAGCCACCGTCATTGATTTGGGTGCTGGGCATGGATGCTGGCCAAACCCGCTGCCTACCTCCAGAGGCTGTGCACAGTGCAGATTGGAAATTACGTACATTAAATAAAATGAGATTCACTGCAAAAAAGCACATGTAAAACAGAGTTATGGTTCTGGCTCAAACAGACAAAACCAGAAAATGTCTTCAGTCAAGCTTCTCCTACTTATGGCCATCAGGTATAAGAATAGGACCCTCAGACCCACTCTTCAGATCACTTCTGGACCTGTGTAAGGCTCAGAAGAAGGACTGCTCTGCTGCTCTGCTGTTGGAAGGACCATCTTGCTGCAAGAAGGACTGCCATTCTGCCCGGCTGCCTGTGGAAGGAAGACTGAACTTACTCCTTGAAAATAGAACAACCAGAGTGAGTCCAGTAGCTGGCTGACTGGCCTCCTTATCTGAGCTACATGCACATTACTCTGGATACCTTCCCTGCATCTGCCCAGCTGGCCACACTCAAATGAACCTCCCTTGCCCTCCTGCTAGCCTCTGCTGGAGTGAGTTCTGAACCCCAAGTGGTACCCACAAAGGTCCTAAACCCTTGGCTGCCATCCGAATGTACTCCTCCTGGCCCAACTGTGCGTTTTGTAGCTGTTCATTGGAACTGACGCAGCGAGACCTAACACGATGCAGGACCTCGCATCACAGCCCTCAAAACCCGACATTGGAACTGATGAGTGTCACGCAACCCGACACAAAACATCACATTGCAGACTTTGCAGCTCCTCATCTGAACTCGATGCAGTGTGGCACAGAGAAACACAATTCTCCGCATCAAAGGCATAAGATACATTATTAAGTAGGACTATCCTGGTCCTTATAACCGTCCCGTCCAGCTCAATGGCCTGAACTTGTGACAGTGTCCCTGTTCGGTGCAACCATATAACCACAGTTGGAGCATTTCACTTTTTGGCACTACTTTTGTATAAACTTTTAAAATGTAAAAGCTCCAGTTCAGCTGATTGAAATTGTGTTGTTTTGGTTTGAAATAATTTATAACATTTTACTCTATTTTTTCAAATTGATGAGATTTTTCTTGAGTTGTGTTTTCACTTTATTACTGTTTGTTCATTAGTGATGTAATCAATTATGTCATTTGAGGTGTCATCAGTGATGTCGTAAATGATGTCATAGAACAAGTCATCAGTGATGTCATATGTGAGGTCATAAGCAATACATAGCGGGGGTGCAACTTATAGTTAGCACTGCTAACTATAACTTGTGAATTTCTGTGTTTTTTTATCAGTGCAAAGTGTTAATATTCACACTGACAGGTTCACCTAACTATAACATTACTTTAACCTTTGTATTTCTCAGTGAATATGAGTAATAGAGGGAGAGGGAGAAAGAGAGAAAGAGAGAGAGAGAGATTTTTCCTTTAGTTTGTATATGAAAACTATATTAAAATTCCAAAACCATGTTGCTTTAAAAAACACAAAGTCGAAGCCTCTATTCTGTTGACAGTAAGTTGGGCTAGAGTACTGGAATGCTCATGTTTGTGGGTCCTCGACAAAAGCAATGTATCAGTTTTACAGAAATACTTCTACACTTTGAGGTCTTCAGTTATGAATGATCTGATTTTGCAAAGAAGATGAACAAGGACAGACGGAAGGACAGGATTTGAAAGTGGGAGGGCAGTCTATCATTTGGAAAGTATAGAAGACACAAAAAAGTCAGACATGTTTGTTAGAGTAATAAAATGCTTAACTTTACAACTATGAGAAGATCAATAACTCGGTGGGAAGATGCTCTCTGAGTGTGTTTTATGACCGTAAAAGATGGTGTTGCCTTTATCAAGGTAAAAGGTTTATAGGAAAGAGAATAAAAGAGAATGAAATTGTCCATACTGTTGCATCGTTTATTGTCCAGATGTGGCAGGGTCATCACAGTGTGTTGTGGCGTGGGTGAAAATGAATGAAATGGAATGAGGTGCTTGTGCATGTGTCTCTGTGTGTGAACGTGTGCAGGTGTGTGTGTGTCTATGTGCACATGTGTGTGTCTATGTGCACATGTGTGTCTATGTGTGTGACCCAGCTGTGTCTGGCTGGCTGGGACGCATTGAGCCAGTCAGAATCCACTGTCCTAGAAAGAATGAGTACAGCACACATGTCCGATAACCTATGCTCACCCTAGGGTACCTTCACACAGAGAAGTCAGGCTTATCCTCAGGGCTCAAGTTTAAAGCATTGGCATAACACCACCCTCACAAAACACTATGGGCCTCAGTTATGAGAAATGACGCATCGCTGCGTGAAAGCAGGGATGCGTCACTTCTCAGTACGCCCTCCTTGCGTCATGATTGATGCGTCATATTTATAATATGACACATCATGTTGCAAGGAGTTACGGATATGTCAGTATTTCTGATGTGTCTGTAGGTGCAAAAGTGAGGCATTGCTGGAGTGTGTCACAAAAGTGACGCAACTCCAGCAATGTGTACTTTCACATGGGCAAGTCCCATGTTGTTAGTGCCTGCGTCAGTCTTACGCCTGCCATGATGCAGGCACAAGATTTTGACGCATTAGCGGCCAAGAAATGGCGCAGTGAAATCTTATAGATTTCACTGCGTCACTTCCATGACCCTTTCTTGCGTCAAAATGCCCCCCTTGCATACATTATACCTGGCGCAGGGGTTTACAAAGTGACACATCTACCTAGATGCGTCACTTTGTAAATATGGCGCAACAAGGGGCATTTTTTACACCACTGGTGCGTCACAAAAAGTGACACATTGGCGACGTAAAAGTGCGGCACAGCCTCATAAATGAGGCCCTATGTATGCTACAAAAGACCCCACAACGTTTGTATAAAGCATTGAACTTTGTATGTACACACATATTAAAATCAAAACATATACCCATCACGTATACACAGTTCTAAGCAATTGTCGAATTTTCCCATTAGGAGCATGAACATATAGGCTCTATTCAGAGGTATTCTTCAAACACAACATTCCCCAATATCGCATACCCACAACAGTTGCAATGGTCAAGAAATCAAGGTCTTAGACTATGCCTCTTGACCCTGCCCCTCAGTCACTCAACTACACCAGCCAATGATACACATTGCCCCTGATGGCGCCAGGTTGATTACATTATCAGAACTACCTAAAGCTGAAAGAAACAGTTACTTAGTTTCATCCATTCGGATTAGACCTCCAGGCACTCGGGGGCACTTGCACGAGGGCGGGATCCCTATCCCCCATAGACTAAAGGGTGTGACCCAGGAAGGTGATGCATTTCAGTCTGGAGAAATGTTTCCCCTCAAGCGGAGGTGTGAGCTGTTGCAGCTCCCGGCAGCCAGCCGTAGGTACCCACAAGGCACAAAGAAACTCCTCTGGCCTAGTCATGATGTTCTCCACAACAAAGCACATTTTTGTTTGCGTCCTCGGTAGGTGGCCGGGAACCTCGGATGGAGGCCGCGAAATTAGACCTCCTGCTCTGGAGGTCGAAGACAGTATCAACTCCCAGGTCAGGTCCTCAACACCCCTCAGACACCACATGTTCCAGAGTACAAGTTAGCACGGGTCCCTTGGTTGCAAGCACGGGTACCTCGGACTCTGAAAGCTTCTCCCGCACTCCTCCAACTCCTCATGTCTCGGCACCTCAGGTGGGCTGCTGATCTTTGAGAGCACACTCCTCTGCACAGTGTGATGACAGTGTACGTTAGGATGGCCCTTGTTCCAACCAACAATAACTTCCACCCGTTTCCGCCACACCCTGCATGGTTCATAGATTCTCATGGGAATGGAGAGATCTTTGTGTCCCTGGGACCTCGTGTACAGGAGGCCAGCCAACCAGCCGTTAGAGAGTACTTAGGCACCTTGGCCATGACAGTCGACACTTAGCTGCAGGCCAGCAACATCCAGGCAAAATCCACCAAGTGATAGTTCCCTTCCTGGAGCATCACATGCTGCAGGCCACCACAAGTCTGCAGATAATCCAGTTGCAGTCCCTTCTGCCCTAATGTCTCCTCTACTTGATGTCCCAGCATCGAACCAGCGTAGTATGGTTCCAAATATAAAAGCGTCTCCAACTTCTGAGGCCAGTGCCCCAGTGTCAGAATTCCTGCCACAGCTCACTTCTCTTGACTATCACAATATACCGGCAAAACTCATATAATTCATCCCAACACTTACGAATGAACAACTATATTGTACCCTGACTTTTGATCATATCACATGCTGTTGGTAATAGCTAGCTGCAGCTGGTGTTCCCTGGTTTGTTTGAAAAGGCTTAATAGCTTAAACAAATGTTTTACCATACATATGCAAGGTCAGGTTTCAGGCACCACGCAAACATCCAGACGATCCACAATAACAAGCATCAGGCAACCAGCATAGGTGACCTCAACATGAATCTTCTAGAAGACTGTCCTCAAAAAATTAATCCCCTGCACCTGTTCATTGCTATAAGCAATTAGAATGCGACCGTTGTGAACAATCTAAAGCCCCTTCTTGAAGACATCCTCATCAAGTTAATTATCTGCACCTGTTCCCTGTTACCAGCAATTAGAATGTGACCTTTATGAACATTTTAAAGCTGTCTTATTTTTAAAGACCGTCAACGCTCCTCTGCTTCGCTTAGCCTCTTTGCCTGCCACTTATCTATTTCCCGGCTTCCAGGACTCTGTCTTGCCAGCTTCCTTGATCCTCCAGCTTTAACCTCACCACAAAGAAAGTCCTGCATTAGTGTTGCACCTGGATGGAAAAAAAACAAGAAGAAAAGTAGAGACGCATTAACAGAGTTGATTTTACTACGCACTGAGCTCAGTCACAACATTGTGCTGCAAACAAAGGTAACTAGTGTTTTGTGCAACTTGTACCTACTGTTGGCAGGGCTCTACCAGAGAGGACTTGGGTGAAAATAACCTCATCCAAATTTTCATCCACATTTGCTTGTGGGTTTGATGCTGAAATGATACTCACTACAGTTTTGAAATTTTTGATAAAGGAGCCTCTATGGACAATCTAAATGAAATCAAAACAACAACAAAACTAAAGGTTGGTTAAAATTTGAAAAGCTTTTGAGAGGTGATTCCTTAAGAGATAGAGTTAAAACTAGATTAAAGCCTTATTACTAGTTTGTTATAGGTACCATATCTGCAGGTACCATTAAACAGACTAATGTGAATGCCTGCTGCGGTGTTGCTGTTGAGTAGACGAGCCAAAGCATCTTTGACTCTACACACTCTCTCCATCCCAACCCCCTGGGATTTGCCACCAGAGCAGTGTCTCCTCCTGTAAACAGAGGGCAAATCTCTGGAGGATTTGGGAACTAGCATCACCGCCCAATTAGAATCATCTGGGATCGAGGTAGGTGGCTTATGACACTTAGTAGTTATACCCACAGTGACCTTTGAAGAAAAGATCAGTTCAAAAGGTCACCTTTGAAATGCACAGGCCCTCTCAAAGTTATGTCCTGTCTGCCATCCTACCCTGGGAGAGTTGATCACTGGGCGCGATTCACAGAATTAACTTAAGACTCAATCCTAAACGTAATACTATTTTGGTATTCACAGAATGCACTTACTACTTTTGGCATTCACAGAATGCACTTACTACTTTTGGTATTCACAGAAGTTAGGATTTTGTCTTAAGTTTGTCCTAAGACAAACTTAAGACAGACTTAAGACAAATGTAAGACAGACTTAAGTTAGGATTTTGTCTTAAGTCTGTCTTAAATCTGTCTTAAGTCTGTCTTAAGTTTGTCTTAAGTCAGTCTTAAGTCTGTCTTAAGACAAACTTAAGACAAAATCCTAACTTCTGTGAATACCAAAAGTAGTAAGTTCATTCTGTGAATGCCAAAAGTAGTAAGTTTAGGATTGAGTCTTAAGTTCATTCTGTGAATCGGCCCTTAATCTTTAGTGGGGCCAAGACCCTGCCCCTAGGAATGCACTCTCCAATTCAACCCCCATGTAACCATCCCAGAAACACCAGTCAGACATCTGACGTTTCCCTTTTGAGCCCCTAGTTTATGGCCTTCTATCAGGATGCACAGCTGTAGCTGTCCCCCAGCACCCAGATGTGAATTGGAGACAGGCTGACAGGCAGCCATAGCCACAAAAATCAAAAAGCCCACTTTCTTAAATTATATTTCCACATACATAATGTCAAATCCACTCGCCCTACCAGAGAGGATTCACTATTATGAACTCATTGATATAAAACACTATACTGCTACTATCCGCCCATAGGAAATGCTGCTCAATAGGCTTTTCCTACATTCCCCCATGTTATTCCAATGGGATAAGCAGGCCCCATTGTACCAAACTCATAATCTGGTGCCAATCACAAACCTTGTATGTCATGCACACGCACACATGCTTTAACTCTTCCTGACACTGCACCCTTTCCACAGGGATAACTCCGATATAGCAAGAGACAAGCAGCACCTTAGCAAGCAGCTTTTTAAAAAAATGTCAAGCTGTGTAATTTCTTTTTTTTGGGGTAGTTTTGCATAGCGCGCTAGCTAGACCAAAGGGTATCAGAGCGCTTCACAGCATATACATCAAATACAATAGTGAGCAGATATTCAACCATACAGCATCGTATAGTAACCTGCATGCACAGGCTCCACCAGGGCAAACCTGAGGCATGATCAATTAGCTACCTCCGCGGATGCCACAACCTGAGCTGCAAGCCCACAGAGAAGCATTTGAGTCACATGCCCTGGGTATATGTTTACCTCTTGACAAGGGACGTAAGAACTAACTAGAATCAGCCAATCATGCATACACCAATCATCAGTATGTATTTGACAAGCACAATGCTTTACCACTGAATGGCAGTCATCAAACGCGCTCACTGTCCTTAGCCAGCAAAACAAGGTCCAAATATGAGGTCGGCAGCCAAAAAGGTCCGGGGAGACCATGCCAGAAGATGCCAGGTCTAACATTGTGTGTAACTTGAATCTTTTAAATTGCTCTGTATGTTAGACTAGGGTAGTTTCTGGGGTATTCTTTAGTGATAAGTGATGAAGCCAGCTTCATATGAGTCACTTGATAACTTTTGCATAAAAAAGTACACTTGTCCACCTGATCAGTTGTTCATGCTCTACATCACCACATCTGTGGGATGGTAATATAAACTCAAATTCAGAAAAAAGCAATTCTCTTGTGGGAGCATAATATTTCATGAAGCAATACCTCAATTAAAGGCTAGGATTTCTGGACTTGAAAGGGTTAATCATTTTCAATTTATGGGCACACCCTTTCAAAGTTCTTGTGAAATTGCCAAGAAATATAAGCTACCTAGCGTTGCCACCACTATGTACACGGATACTCCCCGGAGTTGTGGACTCGCTTCATCCTTGTCTTGGAGATTGTTTGGACTCACTGATATATTTCCCAAAGTTGCATCTCTGGTGCAAGTGTGAGGTGGATTGTTAAAGATCTCTCAGGAGGACAACTAGCTTTCTGGTTGAAGTGATGAAAGTTTGGCAAGAGACATGCACTGAGGTTTTATACTTTTTACATCCCATTTGCTGACTTCAGTGGAGTTGCTAGTAATTTGTGATTGGAGCTTGATATGCTGACATCCTTACTAACAAGGGTGGGCTGGTTGTAGTTGTCAAATGTGATGTGGTTTACAGAGGACATTGATTGTGTCTTGGATGAAGGCTTTGGTTCTTTGGACCAATGTGTTTAGAGTCTTCCCCCATGTATGCTAAACCTTTCAATGGAGCCAGAGACTTTTACTTTTGGAATAATTGGCCCTTAAGAGTGTCCTAGTTTGTCCATCTTCAAGGAGTATGTAGAAAATTCCATGGAGTGTATTTTCAGGGATAATATTCTTCTTAAGGTATTTTAAAGAGAGCTAAACATAAACCATGTAGTTCTGTTTTAAATATTCCCATATTGGATCATTTGCTAATCTCTCTAGTAAGCGTTGTCCAGAGCCTGGCTGTATCCATCTCTATGTACTCCTTATGGCCTGGACTTTCAAAGATCTTTGGGCTTGGTTAAAGGTTTCCTAGACATTTCTTTGATTTCTGATGTTTATTCCCTTTTGGGGTGGCAGGTTTTGTGTAGGTTTCCTTTGTTATCAGATTAAGTTGAATGTTGGCATTCAATCAATCAATCAGGGGCTTGAAAAGGGTCCTTCCTGAATTGGGTCAGCGACGCTGATTGCCTGCGGTATGAGGGCAGGCTGTTCCAGGTCTTGGCTGTGAGGTAGGAGAACAGCATCCCTTTGCAAAGCAGGCAATGTAATCTAAAAGTCTGGGGTCTGGTGATTTCTATGCTAATTTTCTATGGTTTATTCGATTTTATTCTTAATAATAAATTATTGATTCATGTGAAGTCTTCTCAAATACTCTTTCATTCCTTCAAGGAAGATAGTGCTGTTAAAACTTTTATTGGTGAAGAATATACCCTATAAACCAGTGTTTCTTAACCTGTGCTCCAGGCAGTGTTTAATTTGAGCCAGTGTTTGCGGGTGGGGGCCACCAGCATTTATTTGTCCTCTTTAGAGATTTCTCCAAAGCAAGAGAGGAAAAAACACTCAAAGGGTAAAAAAAAAAGGAGCAAGCGAAAACCTTAAAAAACGTCCACAAAGGGAGAAACCATGAACCTACAAAAGTGAAATAAGGAGCAGAGAGTGTCTGGCAGTGGGTTGAAGAGACTTGGAGTGGATTCAAGACTATGCATCCTTGATGTTCAGCACACTGACAGTAAAGTAAAAGCCACTGGCTTCTGAGCAGAGCTTTGGGCACTCATCCTTTTTTCAAACTGAGCCCTGGGTCCAGGGATCCCGGGGTCCAAAAGGCCTAATCAGAGAGGCTGCAACTGCTTAGAGAATGTAATGATCTTAGCAGATTAATCAAGGGTATATAAATAAAGAAGCAAAAGGTAAAACTGACATTTAAAAAAGTTCTGAGCATATGAAGGCATTTAAAATTGAATGCTAAAAATTAAGTTGGTGTCCTCAGAGTGAATTGTGGGAGCAGTGCAAGAGCAGGAAGCAGAATATAGTGTGGGTGATGGGTGATCTCAATTGAGCTTAGTAAATACTCTGCCCTTCCATTTGAATTTTTTTTTATACGTGCTTAAGAATAATTGTTTGTGTATTGTTTTGCAGTTCAAATCATCGCAATTGTTTAGACCAGGGTACCCGGCTTCTAGTAATTACTCACCGGGGGTCCCCGGTACCAGTAATGGTTAGATCGGGGTCCACACAAGTCAAAAGGTTGAGAACCACTGCAGTGCAAGTGTGTCTGATGTTTCAGTGCCTATGTTGGGATTCTTTCCACAGGTATATGCTTTCAGATGCCGTTAATTGTGTTGGTATTTTGGTGTCCAGTTCGTACACTTGCAGTGCAGCTTAATATTTTGTTTGTCATTGTGGAATTATTTGAGCTTCTCTTCCACGTGGCACATTGCATTGCTTGCATGTGCAGGGCTTAGCATAGGCTTTTCATAGATGTAATCAGCCGTTGTTGAGGTTGCCTATCCTCTTATATATGTTGATAATACTTTGCAAGTGGGTAAATATTACATTTATCAACCTATGTTTGTAATGGTCCTCTTTTGCTTTTCATGAGGTAATTTAATTTTTAACATAACATAACATGTATTTTTTGTAAAGCGCATGTTCACCCAGAAGGGCCTCTTGGAGCCGAGTGACAGATGTTTATTGTTACCCAACTCAATGATACTCATTTTATCAACCTCAGAAGGATGAAAGACTAAGCGGACCCGCCAGGATTGGAACTTGTGACCATGCGGTCAAACACAGGCCTGTACAGTGGACACAATAGTACACTAAGAAGATCCGGCTATTTTTCAAATGTTAAACTGCATATGTTCTTTGGAAATTTGATTTAAAGCTGTTCTTGATGTGGCTAAGGTAACCTCTGGGCATGGAAGGAGGCAGAGGTCTTCTCATTGGAAAAGTTTGCCATCCAGGCTGTGACACTCTTATCTTTCACAGTACCGAAAAAAGTCTGAAAACTAGAACCAGAAAGTAATGTGGTGATTCAGTGGAGGTGATTATAGTCTTTATCAGAAAAACACATTGATTTATTCATGTTATCTATATATGTGCAGGCTTCTGTGACTTTTCCTCAGATATGAGTCATCGGAATTAGCAAGAAAATTAGGGGTGGGTGTATTTCGCATAATTCTGTGTAGTGGAATCAAGCGGAATTACCCAGGATTTTCACAAGATTAGGCGGAATTGAGCAAGAAAAGTAATTCTGCATTTAGAGCTATTTCTTAATGTACAAATGCACCCTTATGTCCTAAATTGACATGAAGATACATTTTGCACTGAGAAATAGTACTATATGTACCAGAACACAAATAAAAAATACTTGCAGCCGGCCACGCTTGCTATAATGTGCTCTTGTAGTAGAATTTTCCCCTAACTTAGGGGCATATTATCAAGGGGGTTTATCTCAACTTTTTTGGCTTTAAAAGCCAAGAAAGCGGAGATAAAATTATCTCCCTATTACCTAGCTGTCGCTAACACCAGTTAGCGACAGCTAGTAGGAGATAGAGACCATCTTGGGCCCCACTTTGCATGTCAGTGATATTTATCACTAATGACATGCAAAGTGGGTGTGCCAAGATGTTAGCGACTGAAAACTGTCGCTAAAATCGCTATCTCCTATTACCAACTTTTGGAGATATTCGCGCTAAGCGCGAATATCTCCAAAAGCTAACACCTGCCCTGAGCAGTTCTTAGCCATGTTATCCAATAGGAGGTGGATACCATGGCTAAGAGCATTAGCTCGGTAATGCATGAATATCACTGACTTTTCAGCGATATTCATGCATTGCGGGGATTTTTATCGCATTTGCGATAAACCTTGGTAATACCAAGGTTTATTTGCGGTAAAAATCACCGCAGCTCAGCGGTAAATTTTTGCCTCTAACCAAGCAATAGCGATAATTATCGCTATTGCTTGGTAATATGCCCCTTAATTCTGACATTTAGTGCTATTTTGTTAGTGCCAAATGCACTCCTGCATCCAAAGTGGCCACCAGGATACATGTTGCGCTAAGAAACAGCTCTAAAAGCACTAGAAAACAAATAGCGAGCTAAATATGTTCTCGCAGTAGGATTTCCCACCCAATACTATTAATTATGTGATGAGGAGTAATCATGTCGTTACCGGTAATTCTGCATCAAAGAGTAACTAAGAATTACCCACATTACTTTGATTACTCTGACATAATTGAAATTCTACCCAGGTCTAAAGAAAATGCAATAAATTAATGAAATGTGAATCAATACAACCATAAAATGACACGAAATAAAAAGCTCACTAGATTACGCTTTGCGCCAAAATTCTCCAGTTTATAAAATATTTATGCAAAGATACCTTGGATAGTAATGTATATAACGATTTGAGATGTTTGTGTCCTTACAGGTTGTTAATCATTATTATTATATGGTTAAGTTGGAGAGCTGTGATATACATCTGTGAGAAAAACTATTGTGAAAATTGAAACAAGTGCAGACGAAAGCTAGATCAGGTAATTTATGGACAAATTACCAAGGGGTCAATACGAGGGGCCTGATTCACAGAACTAACTTAAGACAAAATCCTAAACTTACTACCATTTCGGTATTCACAGAAGGCACTTACTCATTTCGGTATTCATAGAAGTTAGGAGTCCTAACTTTACTACTCCTAAACTGAGAAAAATCCTAACTTTAAGACTTTCGGTATTCACAGAAGATATTTAGGAGTCCTAAAGTTAGGACTCCTAACTTCTGTGAATACCGAAATGAGTAAGTGCCTTCTGTGAATACCAAAATGGTAGTAAGTTTAGGATTTTGTCTTAAGTTAGTTCTGTGAATCGGGCCCCTGGTGAGCAGAGAAGTATCTTTTGGTGAGAAACCACTGTGCTCAGTTAAGAATGACTGTGTGGCACTGCATCTTGGTACAAGAACATCAGACCTGATTTTTACCTGCTGTAAAATCAGTCCAGTAAAATTGCTTTGGAAAAGGGCTGCAAGTGCAGCCTGACCGAGGTCCCCGAACCCACCGGACACCCACGTAAGCATGTAAAGCTCCCCTGTCAAGTCAAATCCTCCCCTTCCCCAGCCACGAACCCCGATTATGACTGTAATTTGTAAATCTACTGTAGAGCTAGAATGGACCAGTCTATAAATCCACATGAAACTTGTCTTTAGAGTTCCATATTTTGAGGAATGCTTGTCTTTTCCCAGGTGGAATCTCCCTACGTCAATAACTAGGGCAAACATTTGGGGTTTTTATTTGATCCCAGCTACAGCTGTAAGACCAAGGTTTACTAGGTCTAGCCCTCCTGTTTCCCACTCGTGGATTCATATTCTCTGAATTAGATTTTACTTTCCATCTCTCGAGAACAATGTGCCGAAGTACTTGGTTTCCTAATACTAGCCCATCTGGACTATGGCAATGCACTATGGCTTGGTGTAACTGAGGCACTTCTTAGAAACTTTAGCGATTGCAGAACATAAGCGTTGGCCTTCCAGGCTGCGTCCTGGAAACCAACGACTTAGATTTGAGAGGTTTTGACGCCAAAACAAAGACAATCATTGGCAAAGCCAGTAGTCTGGTTTGACCACCAGCCTTTTGCATTTGTCAATGCTTGTTTGCCATCATTTTGAACAACTTTATTGTTAGGGATGCTGCTGGGCCCTTCCAAAAACATAGCTAAAAATAAAAATATAGTTTTTTGTCAAAATAAAAAAGAACACATTGCCATAGTTGTCCCTGGAACTTAAGAGAATTACTGTGCTTGTGGTGATGTGCTCCGTGTGAAAGGACAGAATGCTGCCACTCACAGTGAATTTCATCACTGGCTGTACTGGGCTGATCCATTGTCTCATGCTATATGTGTAGAGGGCAGAAGGTACATGTGAATGACACAATAACAGCCCAATGGATAAAGACTGACTGCAGCCGTCTGAAGAGTAGCCGTGCCATTGACGAGCAGCGCGATCCTTGTATAGTTCTGGATTTGAGGACTTTATGCCCTTCCAGTTCAAGCGATCCATACGACTTGGACCCTAGGACTGTCGTGCCTTACACATCCATCTTGAGAAAGACCCGCCGCGACGTTAAACACGGGCGCCGAAGGGTCGAAACGTCGACATTCTTCATAGGCCCAGCAATTCTAGAATTCTATCAAACTGAAATAAATAAATAGGATTCTGGAAAATCGTATTAGCAAATGGCCTTTAGAAAATAAAACAGTTGTATATATGTGTATATATTGATTGTATTGGAATGTATTATCACTGTACATACCATTTTATCACGTGATCACTATTCACTATTGTCACATCTTTGCACTTTAAATACTATTTTGACAGTCATTGTATTTATTGTATGAAAAATCAATTTGAATGAATATAATTCAGATAAATACAAAATACAACAAATCACGTACAGGTCTTCTTTTCATTCAGTGTAAGGGCCTGGTTTTGTGTTTTTGTGTCTTCCAGAGGGGTTGTTTCTTTTCCTTTCTTTGATTGCATTGAATAGCAGTTGTAAATCATTTTTTATTGTCACCCGACAGAACCATTTTTATTAACCATTAATTACCCAGGTTCTGAGGGACACAGGGTCACCCCGTTTTTCTTAATAATGGATAAAGAGGGCTGGCTGGAAGACCTCATAAGTAAGCATATCATGCATATAACTGTGGTGAAATCAGAGGTCTTTTCTAACACCACACTTAAAAAATGCAGTGAAGCAAGCTTATGAAATTGAGGAAATAAAAAATCATTTTTTAACAAACCTATGTAGGTGATACACCTCCCTTTTAGATTCTGATATGCTTTAACATGCAGCACTGTACATTGCCTGTGTAGTGCTATTTTAAGATTGAACGTTTTATCTTGAAGATCTATTCTACCTCGCATTAACAAAAGACAATTAAAAACCTTATTCAAGAATCTCTAGCAGTTCAGTTAACCCTTAACCAAGGAAACGATTAGTGTTTGTGCTAGGAATCTCTCCATGACCATATGTGATTAAGATACATCACTCCCACGGGGACTAGTCTAGCCTTAAATGGAAAAAGTGACCTATTGCGATTCTAGTGGATCCTGAAATCAATATAGCTTTAGCATCATTGCAGAACAGAAATGAGACAGGTGTTCACTTGGTATTCATGATATGATATACTACATGTTGCTGTCTTGTGAGACCCTTGCTCATTGCACCATCAGGATTCAAGCAAACCGGGCCGAAGACGGCTGTAATGCCAGAAACCGGTCCCCGGGAGCTTGTTTCCTTCCCAGTGTAAGAATTGGCTTTTGTAGTTTGGTTTGCCCTGTTCCCATCATGCACTGGGACAGGAACAGACTAATTTGCATACAGCCAGGTTCTGAAACTGGGATGGTGCAGTGAGCTAAAAAACGGTGTTGGATCTAGCCCTGATCTCTTGACTGGGTGAGAGCTTTCTGCTTAATTCAGAGACTCTGTCCCTCACCACCCCTTGTTGTAAATAGTCTTGTAGTGCAGCATGGCAGAAACAGTGCATCTACCTAAAACAGGTTACAATCAATAATGACAAGGCACTGAGAATTTCATTTTACAAGTGTTTTACATTTATTTTTTGAAAAATCAAAAATCTGCAAGAAGGTTATCTTTTGACTTGCTCCAAACGTTTCACATCACTAAAATCAATTGAATAAAATACTGATAGGCTCTGCAAAAGAAATAAGGATAAATATAGTTGAAACTGTGAAAAAGCCTTAAAACCCTATGAGTGTTTGAATAATAAGTACACCTAAAAAAAGAGTTCAATTATCAAACAACGCTGGTTGGTGGATTGAAATGCTGATTGTTGACGCAAAAAATGGCAATATGCATTTTGTATTGCCGTGTATACATAGTTCACTATTCAGTATATGATGCATGAGTATAATATTTTAATCTATGACCAATGAGTGAATGTTTTTTCAGTTATGTTATTGTTAACCATTGTAAGAGTTCTATGTTACAATACATGAAAATCCCAATACATGTTGCTATGCCCCCAAATTGTAGAGTTCTTCTGCTTTATACTTTGTGTAATTTATTTCCATGTAGAGAGAGGATGTGCCTGGGATTTTTAGAGAACACGCATTTTTCATGCATTTTATTCTGTTGTAGACACATGTAAATGTAATATGTTAACTTCAATGTTTATGGCTACAGCATTTGTACCATTTCAGAATATTATGTGAAGACAGATCTATGCTTACACTTTGTCTCTGCAATTATATACAAAGTCTGTACTCTTTTTGTTTGCAGCTTACGGTAACCTGTTGTCCAGAAAACAAACCGCAAGCAAAGTGGTTTCAAGTTAATAAAATATACTATGAAATATATGCAATTCACTATGGGCCCGATTCACAGAATGAACTTAAGACTCAATCCTAAACTTACTACTATTTTGGTATTCACAGAATGCACTTACTACTTTTGGCATTCACAGAATGCACTTACTTCTTTTGGTATTCACAGAAGTTAGGATTTTGTCTTAAGTTTGTCTTAAGACAAACTTAAGACAGACTTAAGACAGACAAAGACTAAAATGTAGCATATGCAGTTTGCTATGCAGTGCACAGCCACAATGTGTGCCCACTTGACTACGTAGTTAATAAAGCTTACTACAAAGTTTGTACAATCTTCTATGAATAACACGCAACACGTTTAAAGGTTTGTACTATCTAATAAATACTTATTTTCCTACCCAATTGATCTATTGAGCACATTCAATTGTGTCAACAGGTCGAAATTGTGGACCACCCTTGAGTCTATAGGCCTTGAGGTGGACCTCGTCTCTTTCTTAAGACTCCTCCACTGGGATCTTCTTGCCTCAGTAAGATTTGGAGATGCTGCCAAGTTCACTGCCCCATTTAAATTTAATCATAGAGTAATCCAAGGGTATGTACTATCCCCCATACTCTTCTTGCTGTACATTAATGAACTGGAGAGGACCTTGGTAGCTGCTGGGGTGGACATACCTCGTTTTGAGAAAAGGGCTTTGCCCCCAATTGTGTATGCAGACATTCTGGTGATTCTTGCCAGAATGGCTAATGACCTGAAGAATTTGATGACTGGTTTTGTGGTATTCATGAAGGACCTAGATCTGGGGACAAATTTCTCAAAAACATTTATTGTGGTGTGTGGCCCTAGGAACACTGAAACTCGTACACTATCCATTGGAGGGAAAAAATTAGATAGGGTGAGTTCCTTTACATATCTTGGATTGGTATTTGATGATGCTTGTACCTTGTCTGCCTGCTTTATTAGCAGACTGATTTGTTTTTCTGGTGCTGTTGGTACTACCTTTTACCTCGCTGCTTGCATTGGCAGAAAACCAGTAGCCCCGATTCTGGAAATTTATAAAAGGACGTGCCTTCCGATCGTGACGTATAGTATGGGGGTATGTGGCTGTAGAGGTGCAGGATCTGTTCGGTAGGCTCAAGTAGAGAAAAGTAGATTCTGCCTATGCCTGTTGGGGGTCCCCCCTCATCCCCTTATTTTTCCTTGCTCAAGAACTAAGCCTGGAGTATGGACATGATCTTATTGATGGCTCTCTGGTGTGGGATATGGCCAAACAAGGAAGCAGAGCTTAGTCGGCTGTTGTTAGAGTTTGCCTTTTGTGTGATTATGTATTAAACATCCCCTGGCTAAAGTATATAAGGGGTACTACTTTCGCTTTGGGTTGTGCATATTTGTTTGAGAACCCAGATGCCATTACCAAAAAAGATAAATCCTTGGTCCATGTCTGTTTCCTTAAGCACAGGCAGACTACTAGGGAGGATGTGGAATTTGTGAAGCCATCTGTAAGGGACTATTGCTTGGTTCAGATGACAACCGGGACCGCCCCATATTTAATTTTTGTGCAGAATGTGTACAAACGTAATTTACTAACCCAATTTAGATTTGGTATGATACGCTAGTTGTTATGTTTTTCATTATGGAAATACTCCTCAGCTGATATTTGTATTTGCCCATGTGATGAACTATCAAATCAGACTTTATTTTACTTTGTTTTTTCTGCAACTATTACCTTCCCTATACTAGGAGATTTTTTTCTGGCCCTGTTGTGCAGATATAAATGTAAGAAATGTAAAGCTGCTTTGCTTTTTTTACAGCTACTAAATGATTATGATACCTGTTGTTTGGTTGCTTTTTGCGTAGTATTCGCTTGAATAAGGCAATGTTACTTTAACTAATGGTCGTTCAAACCTAACTGCACTTTGTCTTAGCCTTCCTAGTTCCTTGGATAAATCACTCAATGTAATAAAGTGTTTAGGCTTCATTATTGGAATATTAAGCACAGTTTTATGTTTTGGCATGTATTTTTCTTCTTTGATGCATTTTAAATTTGTAAATATATATTTTTCTTTTTTAAAACACTTGTATTTTGTAACATGCCTGTCTTTCATGATCAATTTTGGAATGATCAAATAAAGATTATTGACTATTGACAACTACCTTTGTAGAGTTTCCCATGTATCATATGAGGTTTGCTACACAGTTAATGCAATCTAGAATGGAGTATGGACAGTTTACTTCAAAGTACAAGTTATAATGTAATAATACAATAATAAAGTTTGTACATTTATTTATTAAAACCAAAACATTAAACTATAATCATTTCTTCCATCCATGTTTATGTGTTTGTTTTGATGCCTAAGTGGTCAAGAGTACATCAGGATGTGGGTCCCTTGCTTACTGAGCAACATGATCCAAGCTAAACCTCCCTGATTTGGCCTAATATTAAATAATAATACACCTGTCTGGGGTTGCTTGTGCTCCCTTCTAGAGGTGTTCTCATTTGGCAGCTCAGGGTGGACTGTTACCATGAGGAAAAGAGTAAATCATGATTTGCATAAGGCAGGCCTCTGTCTAAAATGGTGCACTGGTTGAAAATCCAAGGACTGGAATGCTAGCCAGAGGGATATTCTGTTGCTCATACTATTTGCAAGCATTACTCCCATCAGCTTTTGTGTGTCTGATGTAATGCTGTAAGTAGCCAAGAGTATGCCCAGATATGGGTTCCTTGCTAGCTGTGCCACAAGATGAAAGCTTTACTTAACTGATGACCCCAGAGCCAGTCTGGGGTTGCTTGTGTTCCCTTATAGAGGTCCTCATCTGGTGGTTGAAGATGATCTGTTCCTATCAGGAGCAGGCTCAGTACTGATTTGCCTAAAGCCAGCATCTGTCTATAGTAGCACAGTGGGTGAAAAACACTTGTTGGCAATGCTACCCAAAGAATCTGCCAGTAATTTAGACTATTTTCAAGCATTCCCCCATCACCTTTTACAAGTATGAAACAGTAGGAAACCCATGTAAGCAAGTCAAAGTAAATTATTATTTAATACTATTTGTTATTTCAGGAGAACAAAACCAATGATTTCTGATGAAAGCTTGCTAGTTGAACCTTCCTCTGGCAACACAATGACTGTAGGTTTCTCTAAGCACCATCTACACCCGCCCTGTTGGATTATCCTGAATGACATTTGATAAACACCTTTCAAGCAGTCACTCGAACCTTGAAGTGGTCATCCAATACTGAATATCGATTCCCATTCCAAACCTTTTGAGCAATCAAGTCTCCCATGTTGGCTAAAGTGTTGGGGTTCGCCTAGGCAAAGTCGCTCGACTTGCATAAACCCAGAACATAAGCAATGCACCGCTGTGGGTTGCACAATCTAACAAATACATCAAATATTGCTAGTGAGGCAAGCCATCATTTTCTGAGGAAGCCATCTGGCCTTGGCAGATGTCTTAGATGGTCGTTTCCAGGCTGGTTCCTACTGAAGAGAAAAGAGCAGTTGTGCTTGTGAATCAGAGAAAATAGCATTGGATAGCGATCTTCAATTTCACGGGCGAGGAGATAAACGGGCTTCTATCACTCAATTACCATCAGGGCCATTTGTCCGCCGTGCATGGGAGGAATACAAACTTAGCTGCAGTGGCATGCAGGACATGGCACTCCTTCACCACAGGAGCAGTTCTCAGTGCAGCTATCTGCCATAGGCAGGCGGCACGCACAAAGGCTCAAGAGGAAATTACAACGCGGGCTGTAATGAAAGTGGAGACAGAGACAAGATGCAAAATCAATTTCATTAGCTAAACATTGGACCTTCATATGCTTTATAAGGGGGCATCCTTGCTGTGTAATCAGATTGCACATTGAAGTCTGTGGGCTTTGTGTAACTGTTTATTGAGAGGTTTGATGCAACAAGACATGCCAATCAAAAGCTTCTGCAGGGTGTGGGTAGGTTCCCAGTCATTCTCCTTCTCTGTAGAGGGCTTCATCAAAACACTACAGAGTTCTGCATCATTCACTCCACTTACTGTCTGCAATGTGTTCACCCTCACTGTCTCTCCCTGTGGGGGCCAATTCACAAGCTGCATTTTGTAGTATGTTAGTAGTACGGTTACAGTGCTACAAAATGCTGTTCACTAAACCTATAGGCGGAGGTCTACCCCTCCACTTCTCCTATCCTGTATGCACAGAGATCTCCAACGTGATTGTGGAGCTCTCCGTACATGTAGACCTACATTTAAGTAGTAAAAGTGGGAAGGACTGGAGAAAATGACTGGAAAATATGTATGAATACATAAGAGGGGTTTAGGGAGGAGAAAGGAATCCCCAAGCAGGGCTAGGGATGGGTTTAGAGATGGATAAGCACCCACCCACGAAAGAGTAAGCCCATTGCTATTCACAAACTGCACTTCTATATTTACTACAGCCAAAAAATATGTAAACCAGTTGTAAGTGTTCTCCAACTCAGAGCTGCAGTTAGTCCAGCACAACATATGGCCAACCACTGGTACTCCAATATCCTCTCATGGAAAATAATGGGAGCAGGGACTTAGAGTGAAAGCCCGTAGGAACTAGAAAAGAAACTTAATTAAAACGTGAATATTTGTTTATTAGGAAATATGTATATAACATGTGTCATATATGTAAATACTATTAAAACTTTGATTGAAAACAAATCCTTTTAATGTAATTCTATATATAACTTTAAATATGTTTTACTACATAATAAATAAATATAAAAGTTCTATTTTAGTGGGGTTTTTTAAATTGAAATCTTAGAAAAAATTATTTTAATTTCATATAATATATTAAAATTAATTGTATTCCAGTTTGTTGCTCTAAGGTTGTTATTGTCTCTGGAGTCCCTATGATTGTATCCCTACTTATTGCCGCTGTTGTTTCTTCATTGGGACGTGTGTTTTCCTCTGTACTGTCCATAATGTCATTGAGGTCCATAATGTTACTCCACTGAGTCTCTGCTAGAGGGGTGCTAGGTAGCTCAGAGGTATTGGCAGTGTTCTCTTTGGCTGTATTAGCTGTATTAGCTATGTTAGAAGGGGTAAAGTATCCTGTTATACCTTTTGATTGACCAGATGGCTGTGTAGCATTTATTGCAGCCTGTTTCCTGGTTCTCGCTTTGCTACTGGCAGCTGCTCCTTCCTCATTCATAGCTTGTAGATCCTTGTCTCCCCCTTTATTTTTCACGACTTGCCCTGAAGCTTGTTTCTCACCCCCTTCAGGTACTTTTGCTTTCCCTCCTCGAGTAGTTTTTGGAGCCATTTTAACCCCCTTAGTAGCTGCTGCCACCTCTGATACTTCTGCCTCTGCCTCTGTTGCCAAATTAAGATGGTATTGTTGGTTATACTGATGGTTACACTGTCTCTGCCAGCCTTTCTGCCGTTTTATACCTGGCAGGCTCCAATTCAGGCTCAAATTCAGGCACCAGCATAGTGTGTATCTTCCTGCTGTGCCCGCAGCCCTGCCTGTTCGAGTTATCAATGCCGGAGTATTTCTCGCACCCCCTCTAGCCCCATGCGCCGCTTCTGTCTTACCAGGTACACCATAGACAGCCTTGCAGTCCTTTGATACAGTGGTACGTAGACCCAAGCAGCAATGTAGCCGTGTGTGCCTCTGCCGTTGTCGGTTGCACCACCTCCGCTGTCTTTGTCTCGGCTGCCGGCTCTGTGGCGTTTCAGCCGGTGCTCTGCTCTTCTGAGCTCCGCTATCCCTCCTACGTCGCAGGCAGCTACCTTTTTCGAAAACGCCTTGCTCCGTCCAATGCGCTCCGCTGGCTCCGCCGATTCCGCCTCCTCCGCTAGGCTGCCGAAAGCGCCATGAGGGTTGCACCTCAGCTACTGCCGTCACAGCCGCTGTCACTGCTGTCACTGCTGCAGTGATCGACTCCAGCGCATCTCCGAACCGCATTCAGGTAGTGCTGGAAAACGTCTTTGTTTGTTGCGTGCAGCTTCTGCTTTCTGCATTGTGTCTAATCCTTATTCCTCAAAGCAAGCCAATCGGCATCGGAGCGTTCTCCTCTAGCCGACTAGCCAGACGCCATCTTGCTCCTCACATCATTTATTGGTACAGAAAATAACTGTAAATAGTGGCCAGAGCGGGCTAGAGGATAACATAGATCCAGTGGATAATTCTTTTTCAGTAACAGATGGGTCAGATGCATCTGAGGATACATGCTCAGGCTTGGAAGAAAATGGTGGGATAAATACCGACTCAAGCTTGTCTTTAAGTTTGGAAGGGGGAAGCGGATCCTCACCAAAGGGGAAAAGTCAAGAACCAAGTCAAGAACCAAGGAAAAAAAGGCTGTCCCGGTGGCAAAGAAGTACACAGTCACAAGAGAAAGCAGGCAGCAGCCGTAGACGAATAAGTGTGGCAAGTACTGAAACAGAAGCCGCTCTAAACTGGGATTACTCAGATACACAGCAGATTTATAATGAAATTGAGATTGAGAAGGAGGATCCTAAAGCTGGGGGGGCACACGGACAGACACAATCAGCGGAACCCACTCTACAGCTAATATTAAACTCAATCAAACAATTGCAGGATGCTACAAAAGCCGAGGGGAAAAAAAAACACTTAGCAACTAAACACTTGCAAGGAGCTATAAAGAAGGTGGCCAAGATCTGCACAGCCACAAATACGAGGATGACACATCTAGAAGACCGAACGGGCATGATGGAGGATCAACAAGCCAAAGACTCGACTAGACTGAAGGGATATGAAAAACAGATGGTGGATGCCCAGTGGAAGCTGGAGGACCTAGAGAATCGTCAGAGACGAAACAATCTCAGAATTCTGGGTATAGAAGAAGGGGTAGAAGGCGGGGATATTAGGGTGTATGCCCTGAGAATGTTCAAAGGAGCCTTCCCGGAACTGAATCATTGGGATTGGGACAGGGAAGTTCAAAGAGTGCACAGGTTCCCAATGACCTTAAAAAAGAAAGGGCCCTCCACTACAGAGGGGGTACCAAGACCAAGAGCCATGTTAGTATATTTCGGCAACTTTTTACTGAGGGAAGAGGTGTATGCAAAAGCTCGCCCCAACGCTAAACGTACGTTTGAGAATCAATCCTTCTTCTCAACCCCAGATTACTGTCATAGTACAGTCGAAAGAAGGTGGAGACTGAGAGAATTACTGGATCCATGCCATAAGATGGGCCTGCAGGCCTATTTAATGAACCCGGCAAAACTAAAGATAATCCACAAGAACTCTACCAAGGTCTTTTTTTCTGAAATCCAAGCAAAAGAATATATGGATATGATTCGTACCAGTGGTGAAACCAGCAGAGAAGCCAGTGACAATCTTTGAAGATTTCAGCGGCGATGCTTTCATTAATTAACACCCTGGCTTAGCAAGAGACAAGTTGGTCTAAGAGGGGTTTAGCCTTGTCAAACATATACAAGAGATAGTATATGAAAGAGAGAGGGCAAGAATTGTAAATTTAGATTGGGGATAATATAAGGGCAAAGGAATGAAATGACGAGACCAATGGTAAATTCACGGGTGATTTGGTTAAAGGGGTTGTGAAGGAGAAATCAAAGTGAAGTAACTAATCCAGGTGATTTAATGTAATTATAAAGGTCGGCAAAGGGGAGTCGATAGCCAGACTCCATCTCAGAGGCCAGCGGCCTGCTTGCTCTAACAGGTGGGGGGGAGGGGGGGAGAGGGGGAGGGGGAAGGGGAAAGGGGGGGAGAAAAAACAAAAAAAACATCACATCAAGACAAGATAGA
Source organism: Lissotriton vulgaris (assembly GCF_964263255.1). Taxonomy (NCBI): domain Eukaryota; kingdom Metazoa; phylum Chordata; class Amphibia; order Caudata; family Salamandridae; genus Lissotriton; species Lissotriton vulgaris. The sequence continues at coordinate 1,190,987,959 of NC_141697.1, forward strand.
AAAAGGGGAGGATCATTTTTTGAAAGATGAGAGAGTTGATGAAAAACTGTATGCTGAATTGAGGATAAAACAAGAATATCAATGCGGATAGGTACATTGAATAAATGTGGACTGAATGACGGAAGGAAGCGAAGGGAGGTGAGGGAGTATCTAAAAACAATTCATGTTGATTTGCTCTGTCTACAGGAGACCCATATAGAGGTGGCCCAGAAGGGATTATTGGGGCAGCTAGGCTTTCAACTGCTTGCTTGCACAACACAAGGGACGAGGACACGAGGGGTGGCTGTATTAGCACGGCAAGGTATGGTGAATGTTAAAAGGCAAAAAGCAGATTCATATGGGCGTTGGGTGCTGATGGAATGCCAGGTGAAGGGATTTAATTTTACTTTATGTTCGGTGTACGCCCCAACAGTTGATGATCCTGAAATGCTTAACTTGATGAATACACAATTGGCTAACTGGCCCCAACCCCTGGTGGTATGTGGAGATCTTAACATTAACGGTCTGAACGGTTTATGGAAGCATGATCCAAAAAATGTTGCGGGGAGGAAAAAGAGAAGTCATACGGCTTTGATAAGGCTAATGGAAGATAATGGCTTAATAGACATATGGGAACAACAGCATAATGTTGGTGGGGGTAGCACGTATTTTTCCGTACCTCACAAAATATTAGCAAGACTAGACTATTTTTTGGTATCCCCTACAATAGCTACTATGGGCAAAGTGAGCAAGCTCCCCCGGGTTATGTCGGATCATAATCCACTGATTTTAGACATTGCAATTTCAACACAAAATAAACAAACCTCAAATTGGACTTTTGAGAGGGCCTTGCTACAAGATGCTAAGTATATTGACTCTATGAGAGGATGGTTGAAAGGATTTTTTGAGGTTAATAGAGGAACAGCTTCCCCAGCTATAGTCTGGGACACAATGAAAGCAGGTATAAGGGGGGAGACACTCAGCTACTCAGTCAGACGAAACAAGGCAGAAAGGGAGGAGATGGCAGGGAGAATAAGAACGGTGGCGAATATTGAGGAAGAACTTGGTGTAGCTATAAGGTCTAACCAAGACATTATTGTAATATCACAGAGATTAGCAGTGGCTAAAGCAGCTGTGGGGGAGATATTCGCATCTAAAGCAGCAGGGAAATACCTGGCCTGGAGGAAGGAACAGTATGAATACAGCGAACAGATCGGCCGCATATTAGCCACGCGAACAAGACAGGCGGCTACAAAGGGAGATATCGCAGAGGTAATGCTTCAAGATGGCAGCATGTGACAGCACCAAGGGATATATGTGCCAGGTTTCAAGAATTGTATCAGATACTTTATAATCCTGATCAAGGGGGTGAGAAGCATGAGATAGAGGAATTTCTCGAAGGAGCAAATTTAGGAAAACTGGATGCTGCTGATAAAGGGGCTTTGGAAACAATGTTTAATCGAGGGGAAATGCATAGAGCAATTTTGGATCTTCCAGCAGGGAAAGCTGTTGGTCCGGATTCTATACCACTAGAATTCTATAAAACCTTTTTGCCTGAAATAGAAGGGGATTTTTTAAATGTAATAATTAATATTCAAAAAGGTACCCCCCCCCCCCCCCCCCAGAGTCTTGGCGTGAAGCAATTATGATAGTGTTTATTAAAAAAAATAAACCTCCAACCAATCCTGAGTCATATAGACCAATAAGTTTAATGAATAGCGATGTGAAAATCTATTCGAAAATCATGGCAAATAGATTAGGGAGGGTAATAGGTAAGATAGTATCCCCCAGACAGCATGGGTTCATCCCTGGGAGAGGCACTACAGAACATATCAGGAGAGTATTAACCCTGTTTGATGGAACGGCAGCCTCACGAGACCCTATGTCACTAATATTATTAGATGCAGAAAAAGCATTTGATAGGATCTCGTGGGGATTCCTCTGGGCAGTGTTAGAGAAGGTAAACCTTGGGAATGGTTTTATAAAGGCTGTAAGGGCACTATATATTAATCCAAGAATAAAACTTAGAATTATGGGTGAAATGAGCAATGCGATAATGATTGGGCGGGGAACCAGACAGGGGTGTCCTTGTTCTCCACTTCTCTTCGCCCTATATATAGACGCATTTATACGGAGAACAGAGCAGAATATAGACATACAGCCAATTGTTTTGAACGGACATGAATCAAAAATTCTGGGGTATGCGGACGATCTGGCGGTCACATCCTGTGATCCCGAAATGGCATTACGGGCGATAGAAGCAGAGGCAGCTATATACGGAAAACTATCAGGATATAAGCTAAATGTAGATAAAACACAAGTTTTAATAAACCAAAAAATAACGCTGGTAGATCAAAGAGTCACCGAAACAGCAATATATTTAGGGGTCTTAATCACCTCTGATATTTCAACAGTAGTGGGAAAAAATTTAGAACCTATAATACGCAAGGCTAAAATTGATTTTAATCGATTAAATAATCTACATTTGACTACAATCGGCCGGTGCAACCTGATAAAAATGTCTTTTTTGCCTAAAGTGCTTTATCTTTTTAGGACCATTCCCCTGTTATTTGATAATAAATGGTTCAGGGAGCTAGAAGGGGTAACAAACAGGTTTATATGGGCAGGAGGAAGAACACGTCGCAGCCAAAAAATTTTGTCGCTGCCCCGGGAACGTGGCGGGTTGATGCTTCCCGATTTCAAAGCTTATTATTGGGCAACAGTTTTACAATATATAAGAGGGATGCTGGGGGGGGATATAACGGATAAATGGAGAGGGAGGGATATGATTCCGGATGTATACAAACTTTTGGTTAAGGACTCGGATAGATGGCTTCTCAAATATGATGAGAAAAGTTATTACAAGAAGGTACGCTTCAAAACCCTGGGGGCTGCAATAACAATATGGCCTACCATTAAGAAGAAGTTAAAATTGGGTAGAATGAACTACTATACACCGCTATATGGGAACCCATCGCTCCCAGGAATATTCCATGATTCCATAATGAAAGATTGGGACAGGCAAAGGGTAAGAACTATAGGAGACCTTATAGGGGCGGCAGGGGTAATAATCACCTATGAGAACGCGCAACGGTTATATAATCTAAGGCATAGAGATTTTTATAAATATCTACAAATTAGGTCAGTCCTATCAAAAAAGCGTGGTGGGGGTGTTGACATGCAAAAGGTAGATTTGATGGAAGACATAAGAAAAGAAACAGGGTGTTCCATATCGCAGTTGTACGTCGAAATATGTAAATACAAGGAGGATGACTCGGAAAAAATGTATGAGAAATGGGGAACTAAACTGGGGCTGACAGGGAATGAGGCTGAGAAATCATTAAAAATGTCAAATACGGTGCTGAGAACAACAAATCTGCAAACCCAGCAATATAAAACATTGTTTGAATTGTATCATACCCCCCACAGGGTGGCACAGTGGGGTGGAATAAGCGGCATAACCTGTCCAAGATGTCAATCTACCCAAGCCGATACGATTCATATGTTTGCTTCATGCCCTGTTTTAGATAGGTATAAACAAGAATTGGAACAGTTTTTTAATAATTCATTGGGAATGAGTATACTATTGTTGGATGAAGTAATGATTTTAGGGGTAACTAAGGATGGCTTGGATGTACCTCACTATGAGTTTTTGTATATAGCCATGGTACTAAGTAGATTATGTATAGCGTCGCTATGGAAAGATCCCAGACCACCGACATTACAACAATGGGTCTCTAGGCTGTTGGCGATTTTTACCTTGGAACAGGCTCTATATGAAGAAAAGGGAAGGGTAAGAAGAGAAGCTGCGAGACGAATATGGGCTCCAATAATAGAATGGAAGCAAAGGCTGGGGGAGTCGTAAGCATACAGTAAGACATTTAATAATTTGCTTTACGTTGAGTCAGCAAGAATTAGTATGGATAGAATTTACAAAATGAATTTATGAATTTATGAACTTTTTAAAGGATTAATTTGTTATAATGAATGTTACCTGATTTTCTTATCTTGGTGAAATATATAATGAAAATGAAAATGTAATCTTGATGTTGATGAATAAAAAAAGATTTTAAAAAAAATAAAAATAAAATTAATTGTATGTTTTTAAAATAATGCTGTAGCATTTTTATTAATTCCAAGCATTAAAATATTTTACAATTTTATTTTGAACATTTCTGTCTACCTGTAAAAAGATACAACTAGGACATTTACATCTGTACATTAGGCTCCACCCCCTGAATTCAGCAAGTGGAGACATTTAAGTTTACACTTTTGAGTAACTTTTTTTTTTTTTTTTTTTTTTTGGGTAAGACATTCATTGCACATTGTCACAGAAATAGTATAAACAATATCGCCTACAACCTGAGAAGGCCGGCTATGCATTGTACGCAAATTTACATCAAAAGCTTATCCATACACAGCCCATCAGCCGACAACCATAGGTCCGGCGGCGCGTGTTCGGTGTCAGTGCAGTCTCGGTGTTTTGTTTTGACAATGCAGCCGTGCAGTACACACGTTCGGTCGGTCTTACATTTTCAGTATTTTCAACCAAAGCCCCCAGAACCTAGGGAGGATGATGTAAACAAAAACATAATAACCCCCTAAAAAACTCGAAGCACTGTGTCACAACATTCTCCCTCCCTCACCGCCCCGTCAATTGTATCATAGAGTGGCAAACATCCTGTAGCAGTTGAGCGCTCAGCACGCATCATTGTCAGCGGCCATTGACACCAGATAATGTTGAAACGGTTCCCAGAAGTCTCTGGGGCGGGACCCCATAGGCAATTCTTCCTCGTATGTAATTAAAGTGTCTCTACAGTAGGTCAAGTCCTCCAGCCAATTTTTCACTTTAGGGTTTCGCTTACTGTTCCAGTGTAAAGAGATTCTCCTTTTAGCCACCAGTAGTGCGATCACGCATAATTTACGGCGCCTCGCTCTCAATTGTGGCACTAACCCCAGGAGACAGACTTTAGCTGTACATGGCAATTGTGCCCCCAATATAGTGTTGAGTGTCCGTACCACCTGATCCCAGTATTGTGCCACCGCATCGCAGCGCCATGCCAAGTGTATGAAATCTGCATGTTCCTGCCCGCACCTAGTGCAGTTAGAGTTGTCCCTCAGGCCATACCTGTGCAGTCGTGCAGGCGTGTGGTACATGTGGTGCAGATATTTGTAATGAATCAATCTAAGATTCCCGTTTGGCGTCAGCATACCCGTTAGCATGCAGGAGGCCTCCCATTCCTCTTCCGTGAGGTCATCCCCCAGTGCTGCGTTCCATTTCTCCCTGGCTCTGGTAGTGTTACCTCCATTGCTAGCTTGCGCGCTGCGGTACAATCGGGACACTAAGTGTGACGCTGTGGGGTGTTGAGCACAAGTGTCAGTGGTGCGAGTGCTTGTGGTTCTGCCGGAAAAGTCACGAAATGCTCCCTCACCGCCCTCTGTAGTCTGTAGTAGTTGAAACTAAACAACAGAGTTGGATTTTGGATGTATGTCAGTTGGTTTAGTGTAACGAACTGCCCATCTCTATATAGATCCCCTATGGTGTCTATGCCAGCGCGTTTAAGAAGGTCCATTCCCACCTGTTCTTGAGTGACAGATAGTGCTGGATGGTGCGCCAAGGGGAGTGCTGGTGCGTAGAGTGGTGTGCAGTGCGCCATCTTACTCAGAGTCCTCCATGCGTCTATCGTGGTGTTTACTGGGTTGATGTCATGATCGTGCAATCTGGGGCGTTTGTGTGTTAATATGCTTGTAAGTGGGATGGGATCAGCATCCCCATGTTCTACTGCCACGTGCGTCATAAAAGGAATCTCGTGAAACCTGTAGTGCGCAAATTGCGCCTGGGCGCACTGGTAGTACAGGTAAATATCTGGCACCTTGAAACCCCCTTTAGCGTACGGGAGAGTCATAGTCTGCAGGTCCAATCTAGCCTGTTTCCCCGCCCATATTAAGGAGAGCATAAGAGATTTAATGTTGCGAAACACCTCAGCCGGCGGCTTAATAGGTATATTATTAAAAAGATATAAGAATTTGGGCAGGAGCACCATCTTCACAATAGCAAGTCTGTCTGCCAGTGAGAGCGGCAGACCTATCCATCTGTTGACCTTATCTTCTAGCGTTGAGACAGCCCTCCCGTAATTAGTGCGGATGACCAACTCCGGGTCTCTGTGGAACCAGACGCCTAAATATTTTGTCGGTTCCTCCTGCCATTCCAGGGGGTAATCCAGCGCTGTAGGCCGGGTACCGTCTGTCAGCGGGAGTACTAGAGATTTGCCCCAATTGATATGGAGACCCGAGTATTGGCCGAATTTAATATATTCCCTGAGCAGTGGGTTGAGATTAGTCTCCGGGTTTTTCACGTACAGGACCATGTCGTCCGCATATAATGCTATGTGTATCGGTCGCGTAGGTAATTGAATAGCCGAATAGTGGTGGTGCTGTCTTATTTTACAAGCCAAGGGTTCGAGTATGAGGGCAAATAGCATTGGCGATAGAGGACATCCTTGTCTAGTGCCTCGCTCGATGGGTATAGGGGACGATAGATGCTTGTTTACCCGTATGCGGGCAGACAGACCCGAGTATAACATTGTGATCCAGCCGATGAATAATGGGGGGAACCCCATCCGAATTAGGACTGCGTGAAGAAACGGCCAGTCAATCGTATCAAATGCCTTTGCCGCATCCAATAATACAGCAACCGCTTTGATATCTGGGGCCAAGTAGTGTGCCAGTGCAAATAGGGTGCGAGTGTTGTGCGTGGTCGAAACCTGCCTGGTCCGGCCTTATTAGCATCGGCATTAGTGGCTTCAGTCGGTCCGCTAGGACGCTAGCTAATATTTTAGTGTCTATGTTTATCAAGGAGAGTGGGCGGTATGAGTCGCAGTGTTCTTCATCTTTGCCCGGCTTCAGTAGAGCTACTATCAACGCCTCTCTCATGGATGGAGGCAGCGTTTGGGCCTCGTGCGCAGCCTCGTACAAATTCACCAGATGTGGTGCCAGCGTAACTGCATACGTTTTGTAAAATTCTATGACGAAGCCGTCCGGGCCCGGCGCTTTGCCATTAGGGAGTCTCTTGATAGTGTCTATGACTTCTTGTGTCGTGAGAGGCCTTGCTAAGTACTCCCTGTGCCCATCAGCCAGCCAGGCGAGCTCAACGTCAGCCATGTATTCCAATATCTCCTCCCGTGATATTTGAGCCCTGGCCTCATATAGTGCCCCATAGGTGTTTCTGAATTCCCCCATAATGGTCGGCAGGTCGTGTGCACGGATACCCTGTGTGGTGTGTACAGCCGCTATATGTTGTGGCGCCCTACCAGAGCAAATCTTTTCTGCCAGTGCCCTGCCCGGTCTGCCCCCCTCCCCATATCTCCTGGCCGTTGTTCTCTTGAAGATGTACTTAAGTTTGTCATCGGCAAATGTGTTATACTCCAATAATAGTGTCTGAATGCTGCTTAGTAGCGCCGTGTCCCCTGTGTCCGTGTATCTCTGTTCGAGGTCTCGGAGCATCTCCTCCCTTCTTTTTAATTGGTGACGAATATCTTTTAGTATGCCAGCGGACGTTGCAATGCACACGCCCCGTATCGTTGCTTTAAACGCTTCCCACAGGAGGCACGGGTCCTCCGTGGTGGGGGCATTCAAATCAAAGTAGTCGGTGATCGCCTTCTGGACCGTGTCAACATACAGTGGGTCATGTAGGGCCTGTGCACTGAAACGCCAAGCGTAGGGCGGAGGGACATAGTGTGGGATTCGTAGCCTCAGGAGTACAGGACCGTGGTCTGATAGTGTTCTAGGGAGATGTGTTATCTGCTCCACCCATGTAAGGACGTCCTGTGTGGCCAGCCAGAAATCTAACCTGGACCAGCTCTTATTTGCAGCATTAATGTGCGTGGCGACTTGTTCCCCCGGGTGTTGCAGCCTCCACAGATCATTCATGTGTAAATTAGACATTGCATCAAGTAGCATGTCCCTCGCCTTGGTGTGTTGCTCAAGTGTGTGTGCCGCTCTGTCGAGCCCGTCTCTGAGTGTTACGTTAAAATCCCCCCCCCAGATGACATTGTCCACTTGTATATCCGCTATAATGTGCCATAACCTTTCAAAAAAACCCGCATCGTCCACATTTGGGCCATATACATTCACAAGAGCTAGTTTTTGGTGTCTCGTCTCGCCCACCACCACAACATATCTCCCCCCGGAGTCAGTGTACGTTTCTCTAATTTTGAAGTGTGTACCTTTCTTGATCAAAATACTTACACCCCGGGAGTACGTCGAGTAGTATGCGCCTGTGGCGGATTCTGCCCATTTGGAGCCCAGCCTGGATGTGGAAGTGGGTGCCATGTGTGTGTCCTGTAGAAATGCCACATCTACCTTAAGTCTATCAAAGTATGCAAACATTTGCCGTTTCTTTTTCGGGTTCCCCAGTCCCCTGACGTTCCATGTGATAAAATTAAGTGTGTCGGAGCGTGCCATCAGAGCGTGATCAGATGAAGTTGTGCGTCGCGTGATATATGCAGCCACCTGTGAAATAGCGCATTTTCAGCATAGGTACTATAGGCAACAAAAGAGGTCGCAATGCTTCTTAGACACAGTGCAAACATATAAACTCTACTCAGCTCCCCCAACCCCCCGCCTCCCACTTTAGCGCCCGAACTTTGCCAAAGCCATTCCCCCCCGAACTTCAGAACTGTGTTTGAACCTGTTGTGGGGAACACCCTCCTGGGGGTGCCGCCCGAAGCACACATCTCCATCCACATAGTGGATGTGGACGGGCGCGAGTCCTAGATAATGTCAATGACAATAGTTAACCCCTATCCCCCTCCTCCCGCCCCCAACTCCCTGTGATGATAACATGAGCAGAGATATCTCCTCCGCCACCCCTCGAGGTTGCAGAAATCATGTAAGCAGTGTCGCACACCCTCGTAGTCATTGCCTGAGGGTTCCACAGTAGTAACGCAGTCAATACAGTCTGCCAGCCACTTGTTTGTAGTCGGTTGAGGCCCAGAGTACGTGTGCGAGTTCTGCCCCACCATTCCCCAAATGTACTCACTGCGATACCTCTTATAGCGCCTCCCTTCCATAGTTCGTCAGCAGCGACGTCCATAGTCTCGTGGAGCTTAACGTGGAGATGCATTTAATTAGAGGTGTCCTTCGCCCGCTCCCAATGTCGAAAAAAAACAGCCCAGTGGTGCGCCCTTGGCACGTGGCAGCCTTTGCGTCGTCAGTCGTTGTCGCTCATTCTGGCCGCAGTCTCCTGATTTTTCCGACGTTTGGTGAGGTTCTTGACGTAATCCTGCGCAGCTTGGACCGTCGTGAGAACCACCGGCTTGCCGTCCGTTAGGATTTTAAGTTTAGCTGGGTACAGCATCGCATATCCAATTTCCAGTTCTCGAAGTTTCTTCTTTACCGGTGCGAACTCTTTCCTTGCCTGCTGTACCGCCATGGTGTGGTCTGGGTAGAACTCCAGCGAGTTGCCTTGGTGGGTAATGGCGCCCTTTTCCCTCGCCATTCGAAGTATTGTGTCCCTGTCCCTGTAATTGAGCACTCGGGCGATGATTATCCTAGGCGTAGCCCCCGGTTTCGGAGTGGGGGCCAGGGAGCGATGTGCTCGTTCAATCAGAAAGACGTCAGAGAAGCTCCCAGGTCCGAAGACGTCTTTCAGCATGTTCTCCACGTACGTCTCCATCCTGCCTGTGTTGGTGGATTCCGGCAGGCCCGAGATGCGCACGTTGTTGCGGCGGGACCTCGCTTCCTGGTCCTCCACCTTCGCCTTCAGGGTTTCCAGGGTCTTTTCAATGGCGCTGTGGGTTTTCGCGATGTCTCTGGAGTGATCTTCCACCAAGGAGATCCTCTGTTCCGCCTCCACCAGTCTCTCCTCGTGGTTTTCCAGTTTGTTTGCCAAAGAGTCCACCCTTGCCACGACACTGTCCATTTTGCTATTCATATCATGCAAGCTTTGCTGGATAGCCCTCAGTACTGCCTCCATGCCGGCGCCGTCCCCCAGGACCTGATCTCCGTCGGCGTCTTGAGCAGCTCCCGTTTTCGCTGTCTGCTTTCTGGCCTCGAAAGGCAGTTTCGATTGTTGCTTATCGGGCTTCCCCATGGTGCCCGTGGGAGTAGCTTGGCCAGCGACTGTCGGGCTCAGCGGGGCTGCCGGTTTGGTCGTTGTCCGTGTGCGTCGCAATTGCGCTCCAACCACCCCTTGCGTCGTTGAGCTATTCATCAGAATGGCCACTCAGTCCCATATTGGCCCAGGGCAGCGCTCGATGTTGTATAGGATCGTCTTGCGACAGTGGAAACGCTGAGGGGATTGCTGCGTGCCTCTGTAGTGTCCTGTCCGTGCGAGGCGGTCCCGTGGATTACGGCGGGTCTGGTTCGCGCCTTCAGGCGCGGCGCGCGAGAATGTTGGGAAGCCTGGCACTACCGCTCATCTCCCGGTGAGCCCCCAGCCGCCTCGCACCCCTTCTCGCCTCTGCAGCAGCGATGTGGAGCGTTCCCGTACCTGTTCACTCGCTGGCGTTGCAGATCGGGGTGCTGGCAGAGCCCAGGGCAGGATCGTCAATCATGCGTTTCACCGCCGCCGCCATTTTGGCCGCCGTGGAACGCACAGTGTATGTCCCAGGGTCTGCTCTTTGGACAGGCACATCTCGGCCGAGGTCTGCCAGCTTTCGTTCCTTACTGTCTGCGTGTCGGGATGAGGATAGTCTTGTGGTCGTCTGAGGGCGACATCGCTCGGTTTCAGTTGCGGTCGCCACAGCAGCGCGCCGCCATTTTGGTCAGCCTGTCCGCGCCGGGAAGTTTTTCACCGATTTCTTCTGCATGCTGCATGGCTTCTGGCTGTCGTTAGCACATCGCAGAGATAGGACCATCAGACGTCCATTCCGCCGTTTTGCACAGGAATCGGGGCGGATTCAGGGCCACGGGGTATGAAGAAACGCGCCCGTCCGGCGGAGCTGACTTAGCAGTCAGCCATCCCGCAGTGCGCCCTCTAGCGCCCCTCTACACTTTTGAGTAACTTTACACTCGAAAATGGTGAATGGCCAAAAGTAGTAACATTACTCAAAAGTGTAAGAATAAACTTACATATGTAGATTTACTCCTGTGTAAGTTTATCTTTGTGATTAACCCTTTTTTTCTGCATCGTTTTCTGCACAGCTTTTTATTCCACTTAGCTAAATAAATGGGAATGTATTTAATCTCAAATGAAATCTATGCAGGATGACTCTGCTTGGGTCTTGGAAGGTCTCAAGACATGGATGCACCCGGAGACATCTAGAAGTGATAAAAAATCTGGGCTACGTTTGTTTAACATGTATTATGCCTTTTACTGGAACAGATTGGACCTGATTTAACATTTCAAAATAATATCTTCCTAAGCATTAATGAAACCAGGGAGGTTTGTGCATGCTTCTTTGATGGTGCAGGCTGATGGAAACTGCATTCTTCATTAGCATGGATGCAAGGATGTTCTTGTCCTCAAGCATCATAATACAGTACCATTTTTGCACTCCTATTCCTCCACTAAAAAGTCCATGTTTGAGGCAATTTGTTTGCAGTTCAGTAGTCTTTTGTGACCTCTGATTGCAACACTTTGATTATATTGTAAGGTAACTGTTTAGTGTAGCCTTAATGCTGCCGGGGCCCTGTTCTAAGCAATCAGTATGATTTATATGCCCAGGGTCAGTCTGCATAGAAGCCAATGGGTGAGTTTTAATCAAAGTACATCTTTCTGCCAGGGAAAGTCTACTGTTGCCTTGATTAGGTGTCATCTGGCTAGGTCAGAAAAACTGCAAGAGTTTTTAGGTAATCATGCACCGGCTCGTTCCAGACACAATTGAACTGACAAAGGCCCCAAAGTTCAGATCAAACTTGACATTTCATGCCTGTAGGTCACTGTAAATATCTGTTCTACATGTGTGCAAGCCTCTCCCGCCCCAGGGCATAATTGCTCAACGGGTGTGGTTTGTGGGCTCTGACTCATAACCTCTGTTTTTGTGGTGGGGCTACTGCTTTAACTTGGTTCTGGGCCAATTCACGCTTTTCTTATTCCTTGTGTGTATAGATTGGTATTCATAGGGAGTGGGCCTAGCTAGGAAACAATGGAGTGCTATTGCTTTAATGAGGGGCTTGGAGACGATTCACAATATCCTGTACCTTAAGCGGGCATTACACAATTGCATTTCACATATTTAGGCAGAAGGAGATTAAGGGCTTGATTTCGAAGTTGGGTGTCCTGGGACCGCCGTCACTTTTTGGCAGTCCAACCATCCGCGTACCTGGCGTCTGACTACCAAATTACAGTGCGTTCGGTGAGACCAATGTAACACTACCGCAAGAACGCCGCAACTGCCAGAATCTCCGGTCCCGCGTGGTGGTGGTGGGCAACGCATCAGTGTATGGAGCCGCTGCCGCTATCTGCATCACCATGGGACTTACGATCTTATGGCAACAAAAGGTCAACAGGAAAGAAGTTCAGCTGCCACAAACAGGGTCCCAGGCAGTGGCGGCTGGTGACATTTGAAAGTGGTGGGGCAGAAACTCGGCAGCATACTGCACCGTAGCGAGCGAGCGCAGCGAGCGAGCCCGAACCCCCTAAGGAGGGTTCGGGGGGAATTCCCCCCGAGAAAATTTTGAAAAAATAGTGAAAAAATGGTGCATTTTCAAGAAAATTTGAGGAAGCAGGAAGGTTAATAAAGCAATTGTGAAAGTGCAGGTATTACATTATTAAAGAGCTGTCATATAACATAGGTAGCTGCTTATTCAGTATAACCACAGAGCTTTATAACAGACTTCAAGCAGTATACAATGCTGAGAACCTCACAGATTGTTTTTATTTGAACTGCAAACAAAAGAACCAACTAAACAGGTCACAAACTACCACCATTCAACATATTTACTTTTTGTACCTAAATTCAGCACGTCTGTCTTTAAGCGCAGCAAATTTTTCAATTACTTGAATGTTAAAGTCAGCAATATTTTGAACAAGCTCGCTCTCTATAGAGAGCATTGCTAATGCATTGAGTCTTTCCTGAAGCATGGTGTTCCTCAGGAATGTCTTAATCCTATTTAAGGTGGAAAAAGATCGTTCTGCCTCTGAGGTGGTCATAGGAGTGGTAATTACTATTTTTAGTAAAGCTACTGTCTCTGTAAAGGTCTTTTCCATATGAAGTTCATGAATTAAAGACAGCAAAGACCTGGCATTTGTGGCCTTCTGGTACACAGGCATTGAGTACATTACTGTCAACTCACTTTTCAGGTCCTCTTGGTTGAGCATCGGATAAGCTTCCACAGCCGCATGCAGAGCATGCTCAGGGAAGGATTCATTATATTTTGCAAAGTATGTACTTTCCAATAATGCGGCACTCTCCAAATGTTTTGTGAAAGCAAAACGGTCTTGTGCATGTACAATTACAATGTCACATATCTCTTTTGCCTTTCGTACCAGAGTGGTGATGTTTGTCCTGTGGTTTGAAAAAATTGAACCGGCTGGCAGTTGGCTGTCTAAACTGTCAACCTCATCTCTCACTTGGTTTATGCTTGCGACAAAGACCGTGGTACATCTTTTCACAAACACAGTATCTATGTCTTGTCCTTGTAACTGATTATATAACCTCTCGACATTTAACATTATCTTTTCAAATAAAAATAGAAAGAACTGAAACTCTCTATCATTTAGTGTTCTAGCAAAGCCACGGGCTTCACTGTGACTTTTGAAATCAAAGGTTTCATTGGTTTGTATGGCGTGAAAACATTTCAGAAGGTCCTCCCTATATTGAAATATTAGTTGGACTGTACGTACGTTATAGTTCCAACGAGTTGAGGCTCCCCTTGGAACCCTTTTGTCCACAATCTCCTGAAGTGCTTCCATTCTTTTTGGGGAACGTGAGAAGAATGCTGCCATGCCTCCTATATCCTGAAAGAAAATTCGTGTCTCTGGGATCTTCGATACTGCCTGTTGCATGATAAGATTAAGCTGGTGGGCATGACAGTGCACATAATGAGCATACGGGTAGACATCTCTAATTCTTTTCTGTACGCCACCATGGCTTCCACTCATTACGGACGCACCATCATAGCTTTGTGCAATAAGTTTTTTTCTTTGATGCACCTCTGGGAAAATAAAGTTGAGTTGATGCAGTATAGCAGCAGTAATGGTTTCTGCAGTGGAGTTTTTTAAATGAGTGAAACTATAGAACCGCTCCACAACATTATAGCCTTTGTCCAGGTACCGAAAGACTAATACGGACTGCGTTTGTGTGGCCACATCAGTGGTGTCATCAGCCTGAATAGCCACAAAGTCTGTGTTTTGCAACTCTTGGACAATATGGCTTCTCATAATTTCTAGCATACACTCCAGGAGTTCATTTTGTATCGTTTTAGAGGTGCCCTTAAAGACTGTAGCACTTGCTAAATGTGATTCCATTTCCTTGTCTAGGCTTGCTACTAAATCTACAAGACCCATGAATATTCCAGGATTTGTGGACCCTTCCGATTCATCATGGCCTCGCAATGCCAGTTCGAAAGCACCACAGAAACGAATGCAATCAATTATTTTTGATAGTATGTGTCTATTTCTATCAACTGTTTGATTGTGTTTCTGTATTGTTTGTCGATATGCATCGCTGATGTGCTGCTCAATCGGTGCGTCTCCTAACATTCCCAGTCTGGTCACGTTTTCCATATGCTTTTTTGAGTGTGCATGCTTCTTTATTTTTTCAGACAGATGCTTCAAGTCCAACACGCCTTCTTTTGTCCAAGTAAAGTCACCATTAAACAGCAAGCAGGGGAAGCAGAACAGTCTGTTTTTTGAAGGGCACCCTGTAAGCCAATCAGCTTTTGTGTACCAGGTTTTTGAGAATGTACGATTGTAACATTTTCCTCTGTCCTTGGTAACTTGTTGGAGTTGAAGGTCAGGTTGATGAGGTCCTAACCTCTTTATCTGTAGTTTATCTTCTAGTGGGCGTGCATGGAATGACCATGTAATTAACTGTTGTACCGTATTCATCTTGCCGATGCTGTCCGTACCAATATGAAAGAAGCCTGTCAATAGTCAAAGTACAACGTATAAGATTTGGTGCAATAATATCAAATGTCAGTACAAATACATATATCTTGTGCATGACAGCAAGTGATATAGCTCCAACAGCTCATTTTAGTGGCCATCCAGGGGTGGCATAATACATGCTCCAGCCCCTGGTAGGCCTTGGGTGCACCTATGCCCTAGGTACCTATGGTACACTATACAGGGACTCACAAGAGTGACCCAATACCCAATTGGCAAATGCACCTAATGTACATTGTGTGAATTTAGAGAGAGGACAGCTGTGCTGTGGGTCTGATTAGCAGGCCCACAGCCTTTCTAAGTCATAAACCAGTAAAGCAAAAAGCAAAGAAATGGGGTGACCATAGGAAAGCAGACCCTACTCTCCTACATAACGCTCCCCTTTGGACAACAGGATAGGGAAAAAAATACAGCCTGACTGCCTGCTTCCTCTGTGTGCCATAGTGGCACTGAAACAGACACAGTTTGAGGGCCTTTAACAACGCAAGGATAGATAGTGCCTTTAACAACCGTTATTGCCCAAAGCACAGGGCTAAGGGCAGGCTCAGTATTATTAAATTCCATCCAGTCAGGGTACAATGTTCAGAATGTGCACCCACCCCAACCACCATGTAGAGTGAGTGACCACAAACATAGCCCTATCTCCAAGCTACAAAAAAGTATCATCAGTTTCCTTACCTTGAACACGGTTGTTTGCTGGGTCGTAGCCGGGATGAAAGAGCAGTAAGGAGGTTGGGCCTCTTGTTCTTTCTCCAAAAATTGGTTCAGGTTGTCAGGCTTTACCAGGTGCTGGAAATAAAAATATAACAATTTTTTTTTGAGACATTAGGGTAATCAATCAAAGACTGGGGGGCGGACATAACAGTACAATTTTAACCTTGCAGTTTTCAATAGTTCACTGTTGTATGTTAGGATTTTTACTTACGAACTGCAAGTGAGAAAATGATTTAACTGAGAAATGCAGTGACTCACTGACCTATTTACAGCATTTTGTGATCTGCATCAGGTACATGTTCTTTGCAGCAGGCGCATTAACCTTATCCGCTACCTTTCCATGAGTCAAAACTTTCATTACACAAAACTCTGATCTCTCTCTCTAGGAAAAACATTAACAATATCCTTGGTGCAACAACAAGTGTTGCATGGCTAAACATTTATAAGGTCCCAAAGGCGCGACCTGTAGGCTATGCCAATGAAAATACTGGCTGACAAATTCGAATAGCGGCTGCCCAAATCTATCTACAAGCCACAGGTAAGAGTGCTGGAAAATTCAAATGCTTTAGACGGTGGGCGAAAACATTGCGAAGAGAGAGAAATTGCACCCCTTATGCTAACACCTGTTTGGCACCTGTTCATGAGTGCCCTAAACTTAAATTGCTGTCTAACGTTTGCTCCTCACTTTGCTCACCAGTGTTATTTTTGTAAACTGCCAACTACTCACATTTCCCACCAGTAAACACTCTTACCTATGCAATTTGCCTAAAATTCCCTGCTGCTTATTCAGCCCATCGGTGGACTTTTCTCACACTGCTCATCTGTGGCTGTTTCTCACACTGTCTATTAGTGGTGGCTTCCACACTACTCACAAGTGCCTGCTACTCATATGTCCAACTAAAGCTAGCTTCTTGTAATGCTGACCAGTGTTAGCTTCTCACACTTTGTGCCAACGTGAATGTGCACTGCTGACCAGTAAAATGAATGACATGTCTTTCCGGTGAAATACAGAGCTGGCTCAATAGTAACATACAAGTGACTATCTAAAGCGGAGTCTACAAACAACATTCATTATGAAGCACGTGCAATAGCTTTACACTAGTGGCGTCAACAACCATAGGCCCTGTGCAGTGGCACAGCCAAGAGCAAATAAGGCTGCTGAGGTTGGCCTGAACGCACAGGAGGCATTCTGTCCTTTTGTGTCCCTGTGAGGGAATGGAACCCGTGACTGCTGCAGTCTCATCACACCGTTCTGAAGGGAATTAAGTTGCCAGCCTGAATGCACTTTTCTATCAAAGAGCGGGCAAATTTTCAGATTGTCGGAGCCCAAAGGTCATTGTAAATCTCCATATCTGAAATAGCGGAGTGGCAGTGAGGGCTGGGGCCGTGAAACCTATCACAGGGAAGCCGGGTTCTTGCATCCAGATCTCACACGCCTCACATCCGTGGACCTATGGAGCACTGTTAAGTATTTTGTGTAAATGTTTCTTTTGGCATGCAGTATGTGTGATTGGTATGCACCTTACATTTATGTAAGAAGTGATCTCAGGGATTAAGATTTACGGTCCTAGCGAAGCTACAGGAAAGGGTGGCAGAAAAATGTAGACCAGGTACAAAGGGGAATTTAGGGCCATTGAACCCCTCGAAACTTCCCAATCCCTTTCACATATTATAACCAATAACCATACCGACTGGGGCATGTATTAAAGTAATAGAAGCCACTGGCAAGGTATTTTTTAACTCAGAAGAAACCCCTCCATTGCGTCATTTCAAAAAACATTCATCTGTTATAATTTAGTGCTCCAGCGTGCATGTGTTTCTAGGTTGTCTTCCCCCTGGTCACTTTCTTTCTCTATTCCATTCTATCCTGTTCCCTTCCTTCGTGTGCGTGTCCGTCACTCAGATGGGCTGAGCTGAGGCCTGCTGCACTATCTATACTAAATGGGCCTGGGAGTGGGACCCTTCCTTCGTGTGCGTGTCCGACACTCAGATGGGCTGAGCTGAGGCCTGCTGCACTAAATGGGCCTGGGCTGGGAGTTCTACGGCACATATGAGCTGGGGATGCAACAGGCAATGCTGTTTTATGGCAGGCTTAGGCAGAAATCTGCAAGTCAACAAAGGGCAAATCGGATTAATCTGTCAGTGTTAGTGAAACGTCACTCTGCAGTAATATATGCATATGTATTAAAGTATAGAGGACAGTCTAATGACAAATCAAAACACTCCTTGGCTCATTTAATCGAACAAAACGTATTAACTTCAAAAGACCATAAAGTTGCAAACAATTGATGCTAAGTTATTTTGGCTGTATTTCTCAAGCCGCGAAAACCATTATTACAAATCAAAATAAAAAGAATGCCGAGCTCGATATTACCCAATGTACCAAACTGGTGCAACATAATCCAATTGAAATGATAATATGTAGTATGGATCTATATTAAGCATACATTCCGATTAAACAATGGAATATAAACTGTTGACAAAGCCTCGATAAAAAAAAACACGCTTTGTCATACAGAACACAGTACACATAGAGAACATGTACATGCAGTTAAATATTCCAGCACTACAAACAAGCACGTGCATGAAATTAACAAGATACATGCTAAGCGGGGAAAATGATCAGACAGACTGTGTCATGGACACAGCAGAGACACCTTTACCACATAACATTTATTTGATCTTGTGTGCACTTCTGATAATAAAGGGAAGTACATGAAACAGACACATGTATTATTGTTCGGGTATCAGATACAGTGCTAGGGCATGCTTCATTACACGGGAAAGGGAAAAAAAGGATTCATATTCGAGGCATCATTCACAGTTATCCTGAGCTGAAAATTGGAAAAAGGTATAGTCATAAGTAAAAAAAAAAAAAAAAAATTCTCTTGTTTTAGAACTGCGATAGCATACAAAATAGAGTCCCTCGTGGTCAGAGACCTAGTGATGCAATAATTGCTCATAGTGGGGCCTATTTTCTAATGCATTTTTTAATAGTGCTTTGGATACCCACACACATGCTATGCCTATTCGCCAAGGTCTTGAAACAGATACACCAACACTGTAGAGAGTAAGGGGGGCATGCAGCCCTCAGTGTGCAATTAATACACCTGTCAGTCTGCAGGGCCGGTTCTGCAGAGGCCCTTCGCCACTACTTAAGTGCACACATCTCCCATGCTTTACAGCTGAAAGGTCCCCAGTCGGTCACGCTAGTTGTTTACAGCCCTCAGCGCGCACCACTGCCTGTGCACACAGCCCTCAATATGCGACACTGCCAGTGCACACAGCCCTCAATATGCACAACTGTCAGTGCATGCAGCTGTCGTTGTACAGTCAACTGACAATGTAGGCCTCGCTTTGCTTTGGTGCACTGAGAATGTGTATGTAGCCCGCAGTGTGTTCCACTGACAGTGTTCTTTACAGCCCTCAGAGAGCACGACAGTCAGTGCACTGAGCCTTCGTGCGGCCATCAGTGCACGGTGCAAACGTTCTGAGAGCACACTCGGCCCTTGGTGCTGCACTGCAGGTGACCGTTGACACGCCTCCCGTGGGCCTTACAGGCGGTGCACAGAGCCCTCGTAGCGCACAGAGACAGTGCAGCACGGCTGAGGAACGTGACAGCTTCTATGATGAATTGGGTGCGACGGTACAATTATGCGTTACGTCCTGCTGCTTTATTAAAGCAACCTTTTGTGAAACTCGAAAGGGCGTCCATGTGGTTTCTGCCCGATTACCAACGTGTAAATTACACCGTCTTTGAGACCAAAGTTACACAATGACGCTCTTGTAGCTACAGGGCTCTCTGCTTGGTGCTTTCATAAAATGGCGCAGCCCCCCTCTAAACCCTGCTTCCTAAGACCCGAAAAACAGCACAAATCACTGCTTTATTTTACCTTGCCGGGCCTGCTCACCTAATTTTAATATCAATTTGAGGGGCCAGAATATGCTTCCAGCCAGGTGGCATTGTGTGATTAATTGGAAAGGAAAAAGCGCAAGACAGACTGACAACGTGTTTGCAAAAGACCTTTGAGGGGTTGCGGCTGGCAAAATTCTAGTGCTAATATGCGGCAGCGGCATTATACAGATGACTTTCCGAAAGAAAAAAGCAGCCGGTAGTTTGCACGCGCGTTGCCTTCAACCTTTACTTAACACTGTCGGCAGAAGACAAGCACATTCATTCTGAGAATCTGACACCTTCGGGTAAAGTTCGCGCTATATAAAATCGAATAAATAAATGTAGGCCTCGCTTTGGTGCACTGAGAATGTGTATGTAGCCCGCAGTGTGTTCCACTGACAGTGTTCTTCACAGCCCTCAGAGAGCACGACGACAGTCAGTGCACTGATCCTTCATGCGGCCATCAGTGCACGGCGCAAACGTTCTGAGAGCACAGTGGGGCCTATTTTCTAATGCATTTTTTAATAGTGCTTTGGATACACACACACCTGCTATGCCTATTCGCCAAGATCTTGAAACAGATACACCAACACTGGGACCCTTCCTTCGTGTGCGTGTCCGACACTCAGATGGGCTGAGCTGAGGCCTGCTGCACAGTGCACTATCTATAATAAATGGGCCTGGGAGTCGGGGACCCTTCCTAGTTCCTTCGTGTGCGTGTCCGACACTCAGATGGGCTGAGCTGAGGCGCCCTGCAGTGCAGGCCCATTTAGTGCAGCAGGCCTGAGGCCTGCTGCACTAAATGGGCCTGCACTGCAGGGCGACAGGTCGGACAGGAGAGAGGGTGTAAAAAAAGATTAAACTGTTACTGCATTAACATACAAGTAGTACTATAATAAGATAATAACGTTGCACTTGCACTTACATTAATTTGCCATACGATACGACGAGTCAGGACAGGAGTCAGTCACCGTCACGTGCTTGGATCGACTGGTCTTCTGTCTCAGTGGTCACCTAGTCTGGAGTTCAACGTCTTCTAGAACCTTCCTTCGACTTTCAGTTGCTAACGTCACGCGCAGTCACGTCACTGTAGCTTATGGCCAATCACCTCAACTTGGCTTGATATAGCCATATGTGATTGGCCATTACTGAACTAGCAGCAAACACCCAGGCGCGGCACCATGATCCTGACCCCTGCTCTACTCAGCCAATCCTGGCGCAGGCTTAACAGCGCCACTGCGCCAGGATTGGACTACGAGCAGGAGACAAACTGCCCATATTGAAACCGGGGCCCCGGGTCCCTGCCATGTCTCTCAGTGCTACAGGGGGGGGGGGGGCGAGGTTTATTCAGTACTACGCATGCGCAGGCCAGTCTCAATTATGAGCACTCCTGGCTGTTACATGCGTAGCGAGTCACCCCGACCCCGCTGCAGGTGCTTACGCTCTAGCTGCCTGCCTGTGTGCGCTGTCAATCACTCTCTGCCGCAGCCCCGCCCCCCACGGCCCACTTCCATACGCAATGCCCGATTCTGTCGGGCTCGTCCCGGCCCTGTAGCGCTGTGCGCTCTACTTTATTTTATACACAAAAGCGGAACTTTAAATAAAAATGCTCATACTGTGAATATGTTGCTGGCACCAGCGGCGGGCGTCCATGGCTAGTGGGGCAACGCCCCAACGCCCCCAATGGACGCACCGCCACTGGTCCCAGGGTGATTCAGTCCAGAGGGTAGATTGCCTTGGGGCACATGTTGCGCTCCACTACGCTTCCACTGTTGTGCATGCACTGTACAACTTGCTGCATGGCAACAGTGCGCACATGACAGAGGAGGCACGATAGTGTGGTGGCATTGTATTCTACCTCTGTAGGCAAGCCGAAGCATGCTGCTGCGGCAAGAGCACCACAGGCACACCGCCACCTCGGTGGTGAAGTCATAATCTGGAGGTCGGGATGCTGCCGGCTTGTTGGAGTTTTCCCGACTGCCGCAGACAGGTGGTGTGCCCACCGACTCCTAAATCAGGCCCTAAATAATCTGGCCAGAATCACACAATGTTGAGCCAAGTGAGGATGCTGGGACTTGTACTTGGGTTCCAAGGTTACAAATTTGGCAGCTGTAGCCACTAAGTCACATCTCCTTCCTAGTGTTCAAAGGGACAGATACAATGCAATGATCATTGATTGATAGTAACTGCAGTGAGGCTAAATGTGGGAGAAATGAATGAGATCAGTGCAAATAGAGGGAACCAGTTCTGGACAATATTTAACGGGGTCCAGTGTACATGTCCAATCAAACATAAAGTACAGAAGGTACAAAGTTCCCCGAGAACATAGGAGGGAGAGTGTGTGGAGAAGAGTATTAGGAGAGTTGAGGCAGGGAGCAGAGAGCTCCCTTGTTGGAACTGAGAGGCCTCACATACCCAGTGAGCTAGATGTCAAGCTTCATCATTGGCCTCTTGCCCCTCGTCAGACTGGCGCTGCAATGTCTGACGGGCGCCTAAGAGGCACTCTTTGTCGGAGTTCTTTTGTTCCAGCCAATGGTTGTGTGCGTGTGAGGGGTAAGGTGGGGGTGTAGTCATGTGGGGATAGTGATATTAAAAAAGTGAATCAATTCACAAGGATATTTATTCGCGTGACTGATTCCCTTGGTTAAAAGGTGGGAGGGGAGATAGAGGCTGTAAGGGGCACAGTGGAACTAACTCAACCCTCTGATCAGGTCGACATGTTTCTTGCTTGATTCGCAATTCCTCAGGACCTCTAGTGAACAGTACTACACAGTGAAAACAAAAATAAACAATAAAAGTACAAATAAAGAGAGTCAATACAACCTCTCTGGGTCTGTAAGTGTGCAGGCCTAGTGGTTCTGCGGTAAAGGGGTGACCCTAAAGGAGTCCCTAAAGGGCCTCGCAGTCTGTTCTCGTGGGGCAGCACAGTTAGGTGTAGTAACCTATAATGCGTGCAGCCCAATGCTTGCAAACCTACCCACACGTGAGGCGCTCTCGCAGTAGCGCGGAACATCTGAAACATGTCGACCTGATCAGAGGGTCGAGGTAGTTCCACTGTGCCCCTTACAGCCTCTATCTCCTCTCCCACCTTTTAACCAAGGGAATCAGTCACGCGAATAAATATCCTTGTGAATTGATTCACCTTTTTTAATATCACTATCCCCACATGACTACACCCCCACCTTACCCCTCACACGCACACAACCATTAGCTGGAACAAAAGAACTCCGACAAAGAGTGCCTCTTAGGCGCCCGTCAGACATTGCAGCGCCAGTCTGACGAGGGGCAAGAGGCCAATGATGAAGCTTGACATCTAGCTCGCTGGGTGTGTGAGGCCTCTCAGTTCCAACAAGGGAGCTCTCTGCTCCCTGCCTCAACTCTCCTAATACTCTTCTCCACACACTCTCCCTCCTATGTTCTCGGGGAACTTTGTACCTTCTGTACTTTAGAAATGAATGAGACCCATGCTGAAGCGTATTGTTTCCAAAGAACTGTACTGAGTTCCAGAATCTAAGTGAGGGATGAACAGTAAACTGAAGACTGTTCACATTCCAGTGTAGCATGATAAATAATTGGATAGTGATATTGTCCTGGAGAAATTACATAATTATTTTTAGAGGTTTGGTCTGAGGCCACCAGTTCACGCTTCATGCCCTCAATGAAGCATTTCATAAAAATATAATTATCAAGCCAGTTTATGATCAGATAAGGAGGCCCTGTACTATATTACATGGCCACTGTTATCACACCATTGACTGCTGTGAGCATTGCCAGCTGTGGGGCAGATTCACAAAAGCATTTAGGAGTGTGGCAAGTAGTACAGGAGCATGCTTTTACATATATACATAATCTAACCTTAGTGAATTGGCTCTGAAATGGCCGACTCCCGGTTAGTATAAGTGCAAAGAGTGCACGGTCCTTTCTATTTGTACTAAAGGTACATGAATGCTTCCATTTTATTCGAATTTTAGATGTTTTTGGGCCAATTCTCAAAGGCATGCAAGAGTATGTAAAATGGTACCGCAGGAGTGGTCTTTTACGTGCAATGTGTCTTAGTAGTGGATGCTGCGGGAGTAGGGCTGCTGCCACTTTCATCTCACAGCTTCACTGATGGAGAAAGTCCCTCTAGAAGGGGAAACACTACACGACCAGACTATGAAACAATTCTGAATCATGTAAAAATACACTAGTTTAGCTGTCTCGGTATTGCTTGATGGCTTGAAAGTGAAACCGAAATGAGACTTTGCCACACAGTGTTCATCTCAAGATACATTGTTGCATTTCTTCCCTTCCTCTTCACTTTCATTATCAGCTGTGAGATCCAGGTCCTTGGTTCAGTGAGTCTGGGGCACAGTTGTTTTAGGGGCCTAGTGCTCCCAAAGTATGGCTGTATTTTACCAGCCGATCTAACTTGCTTGCAACAAGGCCCATGGCACCATTGCCACAAAAGTGCTGGTTGACCCCTGGTGACTGTCATGCTGGATACATTGAAAACGTATCAAAAGAAGTGGTAAAAATAGAAGAAGGAAGAGAAAGAATCTGAGGATGATGAAGAGGATTAGCAGCATCACACCAGCACTCATGGCAACTATTTACTTTTGCATGGGTGGGGCAATGTGGAACTTGTGGCAACTATTTACTTTTGCATGGGTGGGGCAATGTGGAACTCCTGGCAACTATTTACTTTTGCATGGGTGGGGCAATGTGGAACTCAGGGCAACTATTTACTTTTGCATGGGTGGGACAATGTGGAACTCCTGGCAACTATTTACTTTTGCATGGGTGGGGCAATGTGGAACTCATGGCAACTATTTACTTTTGCTGGGGTGAGGCAATGTGGAACTCGTGGCAACTATTTACTTTTGCATGGGTGGGGCAATGTGGAACTTATGGCAACTATTTACTTTTGCTGGGGTGAGGCAATGTGGAACTCATGGCAACTATTTACTTTTGCATGGGTGGGGCAATGTGGAACTTATGGCAACTATTTACTTTTGCTGGGGTGAGGCAATGTGGAACTCATGGCAACTATTTACTTTTGCATGGGTGGGGCAATGTGGAACTTGTGGCAACTATTTACTTTTGCATGGGTGGGGCAATGTGGAACTCATGGCAACTATTTACTTTTGCATGGGTGGGGCAATGTGGAACTCGTGGCAACTATTTACTTTTGCATGGGTGGGGCAATGTGGAACTCGTGGCAACTATTTACTTTTGCATGGGCGGGGCAATGTGGAACTCGTGGCAACTATTTACTTTTGCATGGGTGGGGCAATGTGGAACTCGTGGCAACTATTTACTTTTGCATGGGTGGGGCAATGTGGAATTCATGGCAACTATTTACTTTTGCTGGGGTGAGGCAATGTGGAACTCATGGCAACTATTTACTTTTGCTGGGGTGAGGCAATGTGGAACTCGTGGCAACTATTTACTTTTGCATGGGTGGGGCAATGTGGAACTTATGGCAACTATTTACTTTTGCTGGGGTGAGGCAATGTGGAACTCATGGCAACTATTTACTTTTGCATGGGTGGGGCAATGTGGAACTTATGGCAAGTATTTACTTTTGCATGGGTGGGGCAATGTGGAACTTGTGGCAACTATTTACTTTTGCATGGGTGGGGCAATGTGGAACTCATGGCAACTATTTACTTTTGCATGGGTGGGGCAATGTGGAACTCGTGGCAACTATTTACTTTTGCATGGGTGGGGCAATGTGGAACTCGTGGCAACTATTTACTTTTGCATGGGCGGGGCAATGTGGAACTCGTGGCAACTATTTACGTTTGCATGGGTGGGGCAATGTGGAACTCGTGGCAACTATTTACTTTTGCATGGGTGGGGCAATGTGGAACTCATGGCAACTATTTACTTTTGCATGGGTGGGGCAATGTGGAACTTATGGCAACTATTTACTTTTGATTGGGTGGGTGGGTCAATGCGGAACTCATGGCAACTATTTACTTTTGCATGGGTGGGGCAATGTGGAACTCATGGCAACTATTTACTTTTGCATGGGTGGGGCAATGTGGAACTTATGGCAACTATTTACTTTTGATTGGGTGGGTGGGGCAATGCGGAACTCATGGCAACTATTTACTTTTGCATGGGTGGGGCAATGTGGAACTCATGGCAACTATTTACTTTTGATTGTGTGGGGAAATGTGAAACTCATTGGCAACTATTTACTTTTGCTGGGGTGAGGCAATGTGGAACTCATGGCAGCTGTTTACTTTTGCATGGGTGGGGCAATGTGGAACTTATGGCAACTATTTACTTTTGCTGGGGTGAGGCAATGTGGAACTCATGGCAACTATTTACTTTTGCATGGGTGGGGCAATGTGGAACTTATGGCAACTATTTACTTTTGCATGGGTGGGGCAATGTGGAACTCGTGGCAACTATTTACTTTTGCATGGGTGGGGCAATGTGGAACTCCTGGCAACTATTTACTTTTGCATGGGTGGGGCAATGTGGAACTCGTGGCAACTATTTACTTTTGCATGGGTGGGGCAATGTGGAACTCGTGGCAACTATTATTTTTGCATGGGTGGGGCAATGTGGAACTCATGGCAACTATTTACTTTTGCATGGGTGGGGCAATGTGGAACTTATGGCAACTATTTACTTTTGATTGGGTGGGTGGGGCAATGCGGAACTCATGGCAACTATTTACTTTTGCATGGGTGGGGCAATGTGGAACTCATGGCAACTATTTACTTTTGATTGGGTAGGGCAATGTGGAACTCATAGCAACTATTTACTTTTGTATGGGCGGGGCAATGTGGAACTCATTGGCAACTATTTACTTTTGCATGGGTGGGGAAATGTGAAACTCATTGGCAACTATTTACTTTTGCTGGGGTGAGGCAATGTGGAACTCATGGCAGCTATTTACTTTTGCATGGGTGGGGCAATGCGGAACTCATGGCAACTATTTACTTTTGCATGGGCGGGGCAATGTGGAACTCATTGGCAACTATTTACTTTTGCATGGGTGGGGAAACGTGAAACTCATTGGCAACTATTTACTTTTGCTGGGGTGGGGCAATGTGGAACTCATGGCAGCTATTTACTTTTGATTGGGTGGGGCAATGCGGAACTCATGGCAACTATTTACTTTTGCATGGGTGGGGCAATGTGGAACTCGTGGCAACTGAGATTTACTTTTGTATGGGTGGGGCAATGTGGAACTCATGGCAACTATTTACTTTTGCATGGGTGGGGCAATGTGGAACTCGTGGCAACTATTTACTTTTGCATGGGTGGGGCAATGTGGAACTCATGGCAACTATTTACTTTTGCATGGGTGGGGCAATGTGTAATTGAGACTGCGATAGAAATGAGAGTTGGTAAAATCATGGAATTGTTTTCTAGTACAATACGTGAAATTTTCATGAAAATTATGCTTATATGGGGTTTCAACTCATTCACAAAGGCATATGAGATACAGTCTCGAGATACGTTCACTACTGTTTCTAAAGTCATTAGTGTGGGCATGCACCCGCTGCCCAGATCCTCTATCGTAGATGCTCACTAGACATGTTCTGCTTAAATCAGTCTCCGACAAGTGAAAATTACACGTAAAGCATAGGTGGAAGACAAATATTAGGCAGAATACCGGAGCCTCAATTGTAAGGAATTACACATCCACAAAAAAATCAGCCGGGCTTAGAGGATGTTAATGCTTTACTACAACCAGTTGATCTTGCGGAATCTCTTTCTACTGAATAATTGCTTGCTTTGCTATTGGAGCGAGAAAAGGCTGAATCAATCATCATCATAGGGTTGTGTGATGCTTTCCTACAAAACCTGGGTTCAGGACATAAATGATGGTTGATAGTTCTTGGACTAACCAATGCGATCACCTACCCAAGCGTTGCATGGTTATAGACCTATGATCCATCGAACAGGCCCTGCATGGACTACAAGTAAGTCTGAAAGCACTTTCATTGGCCAGGCCTGCACTGAATAGTTAATCCCCTGTAGTCTATTTCATCTTGTTAGATATTTGTAAGGCTCAATGCATTGTGTACTTTTTATGGTGAAGGTTTTGGTGACTATGGGCATAATGGTGTCCTATGTTGTTGAAGGAGGGAATCATACATTCAGCAGGTTCAGGGTCTGAAGACAGGTTATTTCAGTGTCTCCATTTTGTAAAAGAGTCTCTTGTGGAGAGCGAGCCTGTTCCACAGGGCCCCAGCACCTGCTCTACAACTGGTGGGTGCTGAAAGTGAGTCTTAAGAGTTTGATTGGGAACAGGCCATATAATATTGCAAAGTAGATGGGTGGCTGCACAGTGGAGACAGATGAAGCCCAGTGCACCAGACACTAGACATTTGACTTGGAGAATGCCCCAGGGGTTCTGAAACCCACTGGTGAGC
Organism: Lissotriton vulgaris; assembly: GCF_964263255.1. NCBI lineage: Eukaryota > Metazoa > Chordata > Amphibia > Caudata > Salamandridae > Lissotriton > Lissotriton vulgaris. The sequence goes on from NC_141697.1 coordinate 1,191,015,983, forward strand.
CATGATCCTTGCCACAAAGAAAGTACATTCTGGTAGAAAACATCACATGAACTCTGATACCTCATGAAAGTAGGCATCACCCTTCACAGAGACAGAATGCTCTACTTAGAGTGCCTCGGGGATTCGGAGATCAGCAGTCCCTTATGGCACAGAGTGGGCACTGCCATAAGAGCACCATAGATGATGCCACCCAGGACTGGAGAGTCCCTTGCCACAGAATGAGAAAGCTAAACTGTAATGCTTTTCTTGCATACCCCCGGAGAGCATAGGTAACCCTGCCATGGAGAAAAAGCATTCCATGAAGAGACGTCTCAAAGATTCTAAAGAGATGTGGGTTCTGATACCGCAAACACACCATCAGGGAGTGCCCCATGGTGCATTAATTACCACATTTGCAATGTTTTGGAATCTCTTTGAAGACCTGCTCGCCTCCCAAGTTCTCAAGTTAAAACATGTCTTTGAGATGACCTTCTGCCTGTATGCCCTTATCCTGTGCCTCCCGTGCCACCCTTAATGCCTGGGTCCATACTTCCCCTTCATGCCTATGTCTCTCTTATTGTTGAACCCTGTGTCCATAGCCTCCAGTTCCTCTATGCCTGTGCTACCCTCTGCTTGTGCACTCTTTACATCCCATCCAATTACTTAATTTATCCTGGTCTTGCCCCAGTGGACCTTTGTACCTACTCGCACATTCTCATTTTTAATTCATACGTATACCTGGCACATAGCCTTGCATTTGCATCCTTCACTTTCTTGACCCTGTGTTTGCTTGTGTGTAACACCTTGCCTCAATAATCCTGCCACTCCTGTGCTCATATCACTCTTGCTTACTGTGCCACCATCCACCCATGTGCCTCACTGCCAAATGTGTCTACTTGCTCTCTCGTCACCTCAAGCTTCCTTGTTGCCTTGTGTCACCTGGCACCTTGAATGCTGTGACCCACACCCACTACACCTTTGCCCCCTTAATGCAAACTTGCCCCTTCCTGCTTCCTCACATGCCACCCCTCACTAGGCTGACTAGAGCCCAAGCTGAAGTTCCATCTAGATCAGAGTACCCCGCTAGACGAGTATCTAATGTACTATGACTTACTGTGCCTCCTAGGCCAACATAGGCAGTGCCCCATTTATCCAATGTATATGTTGCAGTAAATGGTGCTATCACTTATCATAAACATAGTCATCTGTTTCTTAACTCATTTTACTAATGAGCAGGGAGGAGTAGGAATCCACCTGCTGCACAGCTACTCAGTGTGAGCGGGATGTAGAGCAGTGTCAAGCAGACTCCATATCAACAAGGGGCACTTAAGCAATGAGGGGAGGTGGTGAAACGACTCTACATTATCAATAGCAAATGTAATTAACTTGATTAATAGGTCACAACTTGGTTTTAATACAATAAGAAATTGCAGTCGTTCGACTGGTAATTGGCGTCCATTTGAGATAACTGAGTGATCGGGATCTTGACATTTACTAACTGTTCCAGGTGCAAGGCCCATTGACCATGAGTGTGTCACCCATGATGAAGTTTGGTCCTAATTCCTGAATTTTCTAGTTTCCTTCTTATAACCTGCTCTATCCCAGTGAAGGTGAATCTTTTTATTTCAAGTCTTTCTATGATCTTACCTCAATTGATTGCCTGCATTGTAAAAAAAAAAAGATGGCCTGGCTTAAGAGCAACTCAGGAAAAACATAGGAGGGTCAAGGGGAATATTTAACGACCTGTCTGCTCAATCCCCTACTGTAAAGATACAAAACACACAACAGAGCAGACCAGGTCTGGGAATGGTGTGTAGCTAAACTGGTGACTGTGAGACCGTTGGGTGTATGTGTGAACGAGTGCTGTTGAGTCACAAAGGCCAGAACAAAACCCATCAGACCACCCACGTGGTGGAATTTCGTCATGTGGGAATTGATGATCGCTCAGTACCACACCCGACCATATAGTGCCGGGAATGAATGTCAGTACTCTAGCCATGATGTTCCTCAAAAAAGTATGAATAAAGTGCAGTGCTCAAGTGATCGTGGTAAAATAAAATTGACTACTAAGACTCAGAAAACGTTCGGACAGAAATCTAGGTGTCAAGAGTTAAAAACACGCCAAGTAGTTAAACATTGGAACTACCCTCTGGCGCTGTGCAGGACCGTCCTGCACAGCGCCAGAGGGTAGTTCCAATGTTTAACTACTTGGCGTGTTTTTAACTCTTGACACCTAGATTTCTGTCCGAACGTTTTCTGAGTCTTAGTGGTCAATTTTATTTTACCACGATCACTTGAGCACTGCACTTTATTCATACTTTTTTGAGGAACATCATGGCTAGAGTACTGACATTCATTCCCGGCACTATATGGTCGGGTGTGGTACTGAGCGATCATCAATTCCCACATGACGAAATTCACATTAAGAGCAACTCACTCAAATTCTTTTGCAAAGCTTTAGATTGGTCCATGAAGTGAGTGATATATAACCTCACTTGGTATCCTCCAAAAATAGTCACTGGTCGATATGGTAGTCCACTTGGATGTACTGTACTGTGGTCGGCTTCCCCACGAACAACTAGTAGGAACTAGCAATGCACAAGTGTTTAGGTTATGGAATGGAAATTTCTTTACCTTTCCCGTTATTCTTTTGGGTTTTCAAAACAGGTAAGATCAAGGCTCAAGAATATGTGATTTAAAAGATCATGCATTCTTTAAAAGATGTCCTCTTAGCACCAATACTTCCAACTACTAAAGTGAGTTTGGGGGGGGGGGGGATCTTCTAAAGAAATTGCAATTGGCAATCAGTTCTGCAGCTCTGTATTCTGTATCCTGAGTTTCAAATGCAATGAACAAAAATTGTTGCTACATAAAAATCAGCAATCTGAAAACATATCTGTAAATCCGAAAACTGATCATTATCAATTACAGGGCTTACTAAATATTAATGAGACGTGGCAAATTCCTTTTCATCCCAATAAACTTCACCAGTTGCTGATGCAATCATCATTTTTAAGTTTCTTAACATATATCTTCCTTTTTCTGCAGATCAGTGCTCTGCTTCTATTGTTTATCTTTATTATCTTTCTATGCCATTTAATTCTTTTTTACTCCATGAACATTTTGAAAATTGTAATGTGTCTGTGTTGCCTTTAACAGTTAAGATGGTAATATTAATTATTATAGTTTTAGAAACAGTTTAACTCTACAGAGCTCTGTTATCATTTGGATATAAGCAACAGGGTTTTTGAAATTAGAAGAAAAAAAAACACTATTATTTTGAAAATCAATGTTTCCTTGCTACAGAATTTTAACTATTTTATAGCTACTTCATATTGAATGATGACTTCTAGGAGGATGCAGTTTCTTTAATTAATTTATTCTAGACTATCATAAGCATCCTTATATTTGTAAATCTGACCCGAGAAGTTTGATAGTCCAGATATATAAGCTAATTCACAAGGGCATAAATATACACCAATACATAATTTGTTTATGTAATTTATGAGGTCTCGGCTATTCTGCAATACTTTTTATTTGTTTGCACAATACCCACATGACGTACATCAGTGCAAATATGATAGTAAATGGTGTGTAGTATTATGAACTTTTACTTTTCAAAATTTCCTTATTTCTTGTGACTATTATGATTACCACCAACAGTTGAAAAAAGTTTTCTGTACGTGGGATTTCATGTTAAAATTGAGCCGGCTTGTGCCCCATTTACGTTGTTTCAGGAAGTAAAAAAAGGGATTACCCACATCCATTTTGTTTCTTCACCTTGAGAGCAACTTGTTGTTTTAACCCATCAGAAAACTATTGGGAATGTTGGTGAATTGCATATAGTAGTAAACCTTCCCCCCTTTACATAGGCTTACTTGTATGGGTGCAGGTTTACTACTTTTAAATGAACAGGAACCCTGGGTGCACTGAAAGTGAGGCAGCGCGAGGACATTTGTAGAATTTCCTTTTGTACCTGTCACTTGTGGTGACTTGCAAACATGGAAAAAAACTGAAATTATTTTTCCCTTCCATAAACTTTCTGCTTAACGTACACTAGATCCTGGTGAATATAAGTTAGATGCTTGTATGGAAATACCCAAACACAAATGCATGAGCAGAAACGCGTGGTAGCATTGTTACCGATTCCCATATATTCCCATATATTCCACAAATCTCTAACTATGTAGGTATTTCTGAGCAGTATTACCAATTTCTGGTATTACCTCCAGGTTTAGCATTGAGTTCTAAAAGAAAGCCCCATATGTTTGTGAATGAACACAAATGTATCGTTTATGGAATGAACCGAGCTTGCATTGCATTTCCCTGGCCATTCCTTTGACACTGACCTGGAAACACCCACATTGCCAATAGCAGTTCCATTTTATGAGTGAGTAATGCACAGGTAAACTTCCATACATTATGAACGTTTACACTTACACTTGCAAGGGAAGTTTTGTGAATTTGACAAAATGTGCAATTTCATGAAATCTCAGACATTTCCACAAACTTGTCATTCAAAATTGTAATTTTGCACATTTCTCGTAAGGCAGAAATTATTTTTCCCAAAGGTAAGTATTCTTTACAATTGTGAACAGTGTTGTGAATGAGACCCCGTTTCCACTGTCATTTTTGAAGGCACCAACGGTTTCTAAACGACTAAGATCCGTTTCTAGAATACATCATGACAAGAACAAGGATGGAAAGGATGTGTGGCATCACTTAAGAGGAAGAGTGAGATGAGGGTATCAAGAAAGTTAGAAAAAATTTAGGGCCCGATTCACAGAACTAACTTAAGACAAAATCCTAAACTTACTACTTTTGGTATTCACAGAAGTTAGGATTTTGTCTTAAGTTGGTCTTATAACAAACTTAAGGCAGACTTAAGACAGACTTAAGTTAGATTTTGTCTTAAGTCTGTCTTAAGACAAACTTAAGACAAAATCCTAACTTCTGTGAATACCAAAAGTAGTAAGTTTAGGATTTTGTCTTAAGTTAGTTCTGTGAATCGGCCCCAGTGAGCTTGTGAAATCGGGTGATGTTCGAAATGTCATTTAAATGTGACTTATTTCTATTTAAGACTGATATAATTCTCTTGCTTTTTGTGAAAATTCTTTCCTCTACCACTATTCTACTTACAAGGGTGAAAAAACAACCTAAGTGTTGCATTTATTTTGCTAAAAAAAAACATAGGGCCCGATTCACAGAACTAACTTAAGACAAAATCCTAAACTTACTACTTTTGGTATTCACAGAAGTTAGGATTTTGTCTTAAGTTTGTCTTTAGGCAAACTTAAGATAGACTTAAGACAGACTTAAGACAGGATTTTGTCTTAAGTTTGTCTTAAGTTTGTCTTAAGACAAACTTAAGACAAAATCTAGCTTCTGTGAATGACTAGTAGTAGTAATTTTAGGAATATGTCTTAAGTTAGTTCTGTGAATCGGCCCCACAATTGTTAATATGCATTTCTGTGAAACCCATAAAATAATATTTTGCGGGGAATTTCGCCCAATCGATTGATTTTTAAAACACATTTTTAATAAAATTCATTAAATTGGATGTATGTGATTATGGTGCCAGTACATCAAGAGAGGAAAACTGTGATGCCACTGCTAAAGAGAGAGAAATTGATAATACCTGGCTGGGGAGAAAGGACAGTGGTGTCACTAACTAATAATAAGGCTTTGCCTGGGTACAAGAACAGAAGCAACACACTTTGAAAACCTCTTCCTCTATATGAAATCTTGAGGAGCAGAAACATGAATTACTTCCTCATCCTTCTTCCTTACTTAAGTTTTTATTCTTATGCCGTGAGGACTCATCATGGTAAAGACTGTGGCAAGGAAGACAAGAATTCAGATTAATAAAGATGCTAATACGTAATCTGTCTGTGAGCCTAAACAGATCAAAAAGAGAAATTCAATTGGTCAACTCCAAACAGCAAATTACAACACCTCACTCCAGGAGTTCATGTCAAACCCTCTTGCTGCAAAATCAGAACCAAAAGTGAGATTAGATGCAGTGATCACCCCAGCATCAAATCAACAAAGTAAACAGATATCATTGCTAATACAACACAGCCAGATCCAGATTCAGGCACCAAATAAATTCGCAAAGCTCAACGTTACACACAACATAACAACATATAACGTAAAGTAGACAAGACCTTCCATCAAAATGTGAAAAGTTCAGAATCCCAAGTATTGACGTCAGAGTCAAATGTGTATATTCTGTTGTATTTCAGGCCGGGATCGCCGATTGGCCTGGCGTCAGCCTATCTGCAGTGCTCATCCATCATAGTAGCTGAAAGACTGCTGTGACATACAGGGTGGTTCAAAACAACTTCACTTAAAAATAACACAACATAACTAAGTACCATATGTGGGAGAGGAAGATTACAGATGTTGTGCCCTGATAGAAGGCCTAGCGGAATGGATAACTTATCGGTCTAGAACTCATCGAGGCTGAAACTGAAGTGTGTGCTCATAGGCTCATGTTAGAGGTTGTGCTTTACTGAATCAATTCATCCACCCCCTGCGGTGAGTTGAGATTGCTTCAATTTGTAACAGTGAGCAAGAAACCTTCAGTATATCTAGGATGCTGAAATAGACTTTGATGCACATATTAACTCTGTTGTGTGATCTGTGTTCTTTTGCCTTTGGCTGTTAAAGCAAACCCTCCCATTTCTTGGTAAGGCCCATGTTTCAGCCATAGTTGGGTCATTGATTCCTAATTGGATTATGCCAGTGCTCTCACGTGGGGCTTCCTCAGTTTCAAATTGACTGGCTGCAGAAAGTTGTGAAAAGTGCTACTTGAATGGCCCTTAATATCCACTAGAGTTTAGTTTGTAAATTATGAGTGCAGAAGGCCAGCAATGTTCTTAGGAGACTGCACCCAGCATTGCTGCATGTTGGGGTTGCCAAATAACACAGGTGTCTAGTCTTGATTTTAACCTGCTGCTTTCTTCCACCACTCTACATTTCTTCTTTATCTCACTCTTGCAGGTTCTTTTTCATTCCATTTGTCAATATTTTCCTTTCTTTCTCTTCCACCTTGTTGCCCTCTTTTTGGCCTTTCTCTCTGGCTCGGGGGCAAAGTCTGAGGATGTAAAATATGTCCCGGTCCAAAAAAATCAGTGCTGCTGCCCACCACCGGCAACCAGAGGCTCAAGTTAAGCACACATAGTAATTGTGCAGCATCACACTTTGGCTATGATATTTACATTCATTCGGAGTTTCCAAGTGCATCATATTAAGTTTCTTCTTAGTCAGTTACTGCATCAATTGAATTGCACCAGTTTATTTGTAAGATAAAGATGTCCTGTTTCTCCACTGGTGGTACTGGTAGATCAGTCAGTCATGAGTTGCAGGTGGGCCCTGGAGCAGGACTGCGATAGAAAGAAGAAAAGACTTGCCCTTTGAGTACAAAGGTCTGGCACGCCTCGCCTCCTGACATCTGGAAAGCTAAGACTGATTGGTTGTAGAAAGGGCATCACAACTTGTCCTTCAATAATGAACAGTTCTAATGAGTTCCTATCCCTCTTATCTGGTTGTGCATGTTATTCTTCAATCACTGTCACTCTATTTTTGCTTGGCTCGGGGTACTAGAGACAATGGGCTGATTAACAAAAGGAATTGTGAATCTGTAATTATAGAAGTATTATTCCGCAGGGGCGCAGATTTACAATTTTCCATTGGTCACAAAATTCTGCCGTAGGAAAATCGGAATTCTGTGCGGGGTGCAGCAATAAAGGCATATTACTAAGGAGGCCCTGTGTGTTCTTTTCAATGATTACATTACCCAATGTAGAATTGTACATAATGTACAACTCTGCTCTGTGGAAAGAAAGCCAACAGGCAAATGCACTTTTATTTCTTTTTTTCCATGAGGAAACATATTTCCCAGTGGAGAAAGCACTTCTCCAGCTTCCATAACACCTTCTTCATGTCTGGGGTGGTCTATTGCAAACACAAGGAGATGAGTTGTGTGGCTCACTGGTTAGAGGCGGCAGACCCGGAAGCAGAGAACGGCCCGGGACCAGGGTTCAATTCCCGACGCAGCAGGGTCGTGGACCAGGGTCAGCGGACTTGTCAACGGACTTGATAATTCTCGCCTCGATGCCTACTCTAACCAGGGATCACACTCGGCAACTCTGGGCATTAAGCTTGCCTCATCTCTACAACGGCCCCCCGGGGATGCCTGGTTTCACCTTGGAGATACCCAGAAGGGACCATCTCACAGGGAAAGCCAGGACGGGTTCCCCAGCGGTCTTCAGCGCCAGGACACCCCGAGATGGGGTAACAGTGCGCTTTACAAGTATCATCATTACATTATGATGGACGGAGCGCTGAAACTTTTCAGACACTCACCCCTAGTCACAGATCTGGGTTGAATCCATCATCATTCTTTAGCTCACTTCGCAACCCCAGTTCAGACATGGCTATATGCAAATCAGTCTTGACCCTGTGCCTCATGGGAACAGTCCAGCTCGAACTAGCCAAGCCATGTCTTCCCTGGACTGGAAACAAGCATCCTGAAACCGGTTTCATGGGGAATACCCCTCATCGGCCAGGCTAACTTGAATACAGTGGCAAAGTGAGGTGATCTATTCCCAATCCCACCTTATCCCGTTTATCGCGGCAAACGTTTCGCCGCGGTGCGGGCGTTCGACGGAGTGGGTGGGGCTGCGTCAGCCGTTGGTCGTGTGCAGCACCAGGGAGGTAGTGTTCGTGTCGGCCTATGGCCGACGACAGCACGGAAGGGGTTAAAGGGGAGTTACAGTTCCCTGGAGTTAAACTTGGGCCGCATCTAAGGTGTGCAAGGGACAGACAGGAGTTTGTGAATGACATCAAATCCACAAGTTTCTGCACCTTCACAAAACAGCAAGGCAAACCACACCCAACCTTGTTCTGCTCATTCCATACCCCTGTGTGGGAAGACGGCGGGAAACATTCCCGCCCATAAAAATGAATTTACGGCTGTAATCGTTCTAGTGAATCCCGATCAATCTATTTTGTCTGGTGAGTCGTATAAATAAATAACATTAGTAAAGTTGCTGGAGAAATTGAGCTCATTTGGGAGAAAGGCGGAGTGACTTCCGATCGTGCTGCGATTTGTTAATGATTGCAAGTCAATAAAACCCTTTGCTATCGGACAGCTAAGAAATGGCGTCCCTGGCCATGCACCAGAAACCACTGCAACCCTCCACAGGATATGAAATGATTGAGCCCATCCGTTCTAACACCCGCCTCGAAGACCCGGCATCGGTGCGCTTTTTCAAGGCACGCCTTGGGGCTGAGAAGGGCAGCGGTTTGCACCCAGTGTGACGCGGGCCCTGTCAGTCCGGCAGCTGCATCCATGGGAGAGATGCCAATCCGCGCTGAATATTGAGCTGCAGTCGATGCCCATTAGAGAGCGAGGGATCGATGGTGACGCGGGAAGGGGTGACCCTCGGCAGCATCAAATGTCAGCGCTGCTCGGCCCTGGAGACGAGACAAGCCCTCGAAATAGATGGGGCGCCGCGTGACCCCTGCACCGGAAGGGCAGACGAAAGGTCGAACTGTTAAACGCTGGCCATAGCCACGTGCTCTTATCCGAGGGCAGCTGGAGAAGCCCTCATTATGACGTGCGTAAGGGTCCCCTGAGTGGCCATTTGCCATGGACCAAAACACGCACAGGAATGTTTGCAATTAATCGACCACTTGTTCTCCACGGAATGTGTGGGCAGCTTTTTTTTTGTTGCAGATTTATATGGCGCGAACCCGACTCGAAGTTATTGGAGCGCTTTACATGAGCACCAGTTACGTTACACAAGCTTTGCTGGGCTGCACTGGCAGTGAACAGCTGCCTTTATCTTTCTCTGCTCCTCCCCTGTCTGAATGCAGGTGTAGACCGTGGTTTTTCTATGGTAGACCGTGGTTTTTCTATGGGGACAATCATCCTTTACATGGGAATTCAACCTTTCTTTAAGCTAAATCCTGGTCTTCCTTTTACCGCCCATCATTTTGTGACGTGGACAAATGATGCAATTACTCACCTGGGTGGTCTTGCAGATGGTACAAATGGCATACATGCCAACAGACCCGATTCAGGCAGAAGGCAACATGGCTTTATTTTTTCAGTTTCCCACCTAAAATTATCTCTGTTTTCAGTGGCAGGAGGAGTGTCTGTAATATGTATGAAGGTAAGATGTCTGTCACTTTTAGGAATGTTAGTGCTATGTGATTCTAGAGCGTAGTGTTAGAATATTCTGTTAGGAATAGCTATGTGATTATTCAAGGAGAAGACTTCATGTGAGAAGTACTGGTCGTGGGTCCTACATGAATAAATACATAATTTGAATGCTAACGACTCCACTTGGATTATTTGATATCAGAACCTTACTACATTTATTGGCGACGGGATTTATGATGAATTGGACCCACCGACAATTTTGAAATCATGAGTTTTGCCTCTTTGACTGTATTTGGATATTGCAGCATTCGCATATTTATTCCAGACATATTCTTTAGAAGAGCCCGTGATATTTATAGACTGTGTATATTTGCCTAGGTACTTTAATGCTGATAGCAATGTTTCACACAAGTTTTTAAAGTACATGCTCAGAAGTGTACTGGAATGTGGAGAAAGCTGTAGAAATACAGTCAACTGCATGCGTGCGAAATATACGTTTAAGTACTAAGGGCTCAATTAGGATTGCGGTGAATCCGCATCCTCTGGACCGCCGGAAGCCACCGCCGGCCCGGAGGATGCGGATTCACCGCTGCGGTGAATGAAAAGACCCCCCGCCACATTAGGATGGCTAGGGGGTCATCGGCGGACGGGAAGACCGTCCGCCGCTATTCCACCGCGGTCGGCTTCCGACCGTGGCGGAAAAGCTCTAATAGGGTGGCGGTGTCTATCAAACACCGCCAGCCATATTAGGATGTGCTTCATGACATGCCTTTCCGTGGCAGGAAATGCCGCCATGGAAAGTCATACAGTCTTTTCTTTGGGGGCCTGTTGCGGGCCCCCAGGGTGAAGGGGGGGTGGAGGGAGCACATGGGGGGTACCTATGGTACCCCCCTGCATTTGCATGCACAATGCGGCAGGCACCGCGCGGTGCCTGCCGCTTTGTGCATGCAAATGCACAGCATGCATATTTAACTTTGCTGCAGGTGCTGCTTAAAGCAGCACTCGCCGCAATGTTAAATATACGGGATGTGACCACCAGGGTGGCGGTCACATCCTAATTCCACCGGAGGGACCGCCGTTGCCCCTGCGGACGGTCCCTCCACCTCGGGGTTAGCGGACGGACAAAGGTTCGTCCGCCATCCTAATTGGCGCCTAGGTGTGGATTTGATCGACCACTGATTCGAGTGGTGGTGTGGTGGTTATCGGCTGCTATTGTCGAACAGCAGTCAGTCAGTTACATGTATCTTTCAAGTGTATGCATCTTTTAAAAATGGCATTGTATAAGATACTTACTGGCATAGTCTCGCATTTGGAATCGTGATTGCAACATCATCGCGTCTTTACAACATTCTAACGTGGTGACATCATCGCGTATTTCTACGCAGGATTCACGTTACGGCCGCCATTTTAAGTGATTTTGTGGTTACTTGGCAACAAGAAGAAACAGAGCATCCGGGGAAATCACGAACATCGCATTTCAACCGCATCAGCTGTTTCGTCAAGAAAGTAATACAGAGCATAGCGCCTGCCAGTTTAACAGTATAAATACTGTGTATTGCGAATTTATGTGCATAGTTATTGTCTATATCTTTATTTTGTGATCGTAACCAACGGTGTACACGGATCAACAACGAAGGGATCTACATCTTTAAAAAAAAAAGTATTTAACATCCCACTAACAAGGAAGTTTGGTTTTATTCAACTGAACATATATTACTAAGTTATTTAACTAATTGCTTATTGCTGGGAATTACTGCTTTATTGAATGCATGTCATTTAAACTGTAACACTGTAATAATTTAGATTTGTTGCATATATTTGTGAACAGTTTTACAATTTTTTTAGCAATTTGGTATAATTCATTATTCTTCAAACATTATTGCAAGATGGCTACCAGCAGTAGCAACAATGTAATGCAGCCTCCCCCATTCCTCGAGTTGCCAGGAATGCCTATCAAACATTGCCACAAATGATTTAGGATTTTCAAAAATTGTTTAGAGGCTATTGATGCTGGTAAATACTCTGCTTCTAGAAAAAAAGCTTTACTGTTTAATCAGTTTGTTGTTTGTTCATTACAGTCGATGCCAGTGCTAGAGGACTAGGAGCTGTTCTTAGTCAGTTTATTAATGGCAAGGTATCTACAATTGCATTTGCCTCTCGCACGCTGAATTCTAGTGAGAGGAATTATAGCACAATAGAACGAGAAGCGTTGGCATGTGTTTGGGCTTCTGAGAAATTCAGAATGTACATATGGGGGACTAGATACGAATTACATACAGATCATAAACCTTTGATATTCATGCTAGGGGACAGTTGTTCAAATATGGCTTCATGTAGATTGATTCGCATTTTGTCAAAATTACAGGAATTTAATTTTGAAATTAAGTATGTTCCCGGAGGAAGGAATATACGAGCGGATTGTTTGTCCAGGTTACCTTCTGATGCTGATGATTTGAGTGAGTGTGCTGGTAAAAATTTTGATGATGTGGAGTATGTTTTTACTGTTCATGATATTAATGAACAGTTAAAAATTTCTGATTCAGAATGGTTGAGTTATTCCGAAAAAGATGATTGTTTAACTCAGGTGAAAAAGTTCCTGGTTAAGGGTTCGCCACATGATAGAAATATGTCCATGCAATAGAGAAATTTTGCTCAAGTTGCATCTGAGTTGTCAGTAGTGAATGATATTATAATGAGACAAGATTTGTTTGTTCCACCTACCAGTTTAGGATCTAATATTGTGGCCTTAGCCCACGAGGGCCATTTAGGGATTTCTGCCACTGTTAAGAAGATAAGACAGACATACTGGTGGCCTGGGATTGATGGTCAGGTAAAGATTTGATTTGATTTGATTTGAAAAAGATTTGTAAAGCGCGGCTAACACCATTAGGTTTCTTGGCGCTGTGCTGGGGCGTGCTGAAAAAAAAGATGTGAAACAGGATCTAAGGGTATGAGATAGTGAAGAGGAATGTTTTAAGAAGTTATCTGAAGCCAGAGTATGAAGGTGCAAGTCTAAGGGAGAGTGGAAGGGAGTTCCAGAGGGATGGAGCCAGAAGAGAAAACCTCAGGCCCCCGTGTTTTTTCCTCTTGAACCTGGGGACGGATAGCAGGGCCATTTGGGATGAACGTAAGTTGCGGGACGGGGTATAAGAATGGAGAAGGGAAGAAATAAAAGAGGGACCTAAACCAGAGAGGGACTTGAAGATAGTGCAGCCCAACTTAAATTTGCAGCGGGCGGATACCGGCAGCCAATGAAGACTCTTTAAAAGTGGGCGGACATGCTGAACTTTTGGCTGGTGGAAAATCAGGCGGGCAGCCTGATTTTGTATCAGCTGGAGTCTTCTCTGTTGATACTCAGGGATGCCGACGTACAACGCGTTAGCATAGTCGAGTCGACTGATCACTAACGCCAGGAGTGCTTCGGTAGTAAGTAGGCGAGATATTTTCCGGAGTTTCCTGAGTTGGAAATGGCTGGCAGACACCACTGCACTAATCTGGGGAGTCATAGAGAGGTCATTACTAATAATGACACCCAGACTTTGGCAGAGTTGACTGGAGAGGGAGGGCTTCCAAGGCTGGCAGGCCAGATGGAAGGTTGCCAGGGGTTGGAGGCTCCCCCGACAAGAATCAGTTCAGTCTTGTCGGGGTTAAGCTTCAGATGGTTTAGGCTCATCCGGTCACTGATAAAGCAGAGTGTGTTTTGGAAAGTAGAGATGGAGTCCTCGGAAGAGTCAATATTGAAAATCAATTGAATATCGTCCGCGTAGTTGAACGCAGTAACGCTCAACCCGCGGAGAGCACGGAGTAACGGGGCTAAATACAAATTAAAGAGGAGAGGGGATAGTGAAGAGCCCTGGGGGACACCACAGGACAACTCAACCTGGGTGGCGGAGAACTGAGACAGCCTGACAGCTTGTTGTCGTTCCGTCAGGAAGGACTGAACCCAGTCAAGAGCGGTCCCTCGGATGCCGGCCTCTCCGACACGGTCGACCAGAATCCCATGGTCAACCGTGTCGAAGGCGGCCGATAGGTCCAGAAGGACAAGGGCTTGTCGGGTGTTAACATCAGCCCCTCTGCGCAGTTCGTCCAACACGGAGAGAATGACAGCCTCCGTGGAATGCGCAGGTCTAAACCCTGCCTGCTTAGAATCTAAAACACACGAGTCCTCGATGAAGGAACTGAGTGTGTGGGTAACGTGCGATTCCAGGACTTTGCTGAGGAAGGGAAGAAGGGATATAGGGCGGTAATTGCTCAAGATGGAGGGATCTGCCGAAGGTTTTTTTAAAATGGCAACCACCTCGGCCTGTTTAAAGGAACACGGAACTACCCCGGTGGCCAAAGAGTTGTTAATGAGGGCCAGGGGGGGCTTGGGGCAGGAGATGAAGGCTGCTCGAAGGACCGAGGGAGGGCAGCAATCACGAGGAGAACCAGAGGAGATTTTGTGCAGAAGCGAGGAGAAAATGACCGTCGAGATGGGAGGAATAGCAGTGAGAGTGTGAGAATTGGAGTATTTAGAGAGCTCAGTAGTTAGGGGGTGAACAGGCGAAGTTTGGGCAGCAATACTGGATTGAATTTTTGCTATTTTTTCGATAAAAAATTCATTCAGGGAGTCGCACAGGGCTTGGGAGGGGAGTAGCCCTGTTGTAAGTCTGGCTGGGTTGGATAGTTCTTCTACAATAGCAAATATGTCCTTTGACTTATTTGTGGAGTCCATAATTTTATTAGAAAAATAAGTAGATTTGGCCAGGGCTATAGCGGTTTTATAGTTTTTGAGTAAAGAGGAAAATACCTCCTTGTTCTCAAGGGAGTACCCTCGGCGCCATCGTCGTTCTGCTTGGCGGAGGCCTAATTTAAGAGCTCTTAGGTCCTCGGTGAACCACCTTTGAGCGTCATGGCAGCGTCTGGCTCTGACTAGTTTTAAGGGGAAGTTTTAAAGAGACATGGGGACACTTGTTCAGAATGGTTATGCTCAGACAAGCATTGGAAAACTTCGAATAGTCCTCTAATACCAGTCAATTGGCCTAGTAATGCATGGGAAAAGATTGGGTTACATTTCACTGGTCCGTTAAATATAGTTGGGAGTGATAAGAGATTTTTTATTGTAGCCATAGATTACTATTCAAAATGGCTTTACTTTTCGTTTGTTAGTAATGCAGATTCAGCTTCGACTGTTGCTTTCTTAAAGTTTTTGTTTCAAATGGAAGGAAGGGTGAAAGAAGTGGTCACGGATAACAAATCTCATTTTGTTTCTGAAATATTTGAGGATTTTCTTCTTAAACAAGATGTTAAGCATGTAAGAGTACCTTTGTATAGTCCAGCATCCAATGGCCTAGTGGAGAGAGCGAATAGGTTGATAAAAGAAGGGATTCAGACTGCAGTGGCAAATAATTTGAATGTATTTGAATCTTTGCTATTTAAGATCTGGAATTACAATATAACGCCCCAGAGTACTACTGATGTTGCTCCGTTCATTTTATTAAGGGGTAGGAAACCTATTTCATCAATCACTCCATCTTGGTTGTTGAAGAAAGTTGGACAGTGTCATAATATTGATCTGAAGAAAGTGAGGGAACATGTTGAGGAAAAGCAAAACAGATATGAGATGAATTAGGACAAGAAAATGCATGTTAAAGAGGGTGTTCTCAGAGTTGGGGATTGGGTGTTGGTTAAAAAACCCAATAAAGTGAGTAAAGGACAGTCTACATTTTCTGAACCTGTAAAAGTTTTGAAGATTAACAAAACTTCAGTTTTGTTACAAAATAAAGGGTGGTGGAACAGTAATGCATTGGTCATGGTATCTTCCGAACAAGCTAATATTATTCTACAGAAAGTTAACTCAACTACACCTTGTCATAGATCGAATTGGTTTGATCTTGATAAATTACCAGAATCAAATCAGACAGAGCATCAGGAACATCCAGCTCTGAGAGATGTCGGACGTGTTTTTGATAGAGGTGATTCACATAGTAGGGATGGGTCAGAAGATTCCAGATCTCTACCTGCTAGTTCCAGTGATGTTGCTGGGGGGAGTGGGGAAACTGTTACAAGATGTAGTACATGATTAAGATTGGCTCCTATTCATTCCAGAGAGTATGTGCACTATTGATGTATTTATGTTTATTTTTTCTAGATATTAGTATAATTGTTTTACTATTATTTATTTGTGTTGAATAAAAAAAAATAGAGGGAGGTGTGTAATATGTATGAAGGTAAGATGTCTGTCACTTTTAGGAATGTTAGTGCTATGTGATTCTAGAGCGTAGTTTTAGAATATTCTGTTAGGAATAGCTATGTGATTATTCAAGGAGAAGACTTCATGTGATAAGTACTGGTCGTGGGTCCTACATTAATAAATACATAATTTGAATGCTGACGCCTCCACTTGGAGTATTTGATATCAGAACCTTAGTACAGTGTCGCTCCACTGCTTCCTCGCAGTGTGAGAAGCAAAAACACAAAATAGTAATAACTTTCAGCTATTATCCTTTTATGTTTCCTTTGACGGTGAGCAGGTGGGCAGGGCTGCTCTGCTAACAGAGCAGGGCAGGGGCGGAGTGGTTTGCCCACTCCTAAGTGCGACAGGTATGCCCAGACAAGGGTCTCATGCTCACTGTGCCACTTGACCTAAGCTGCATCTGACTGCTGATCCACAGCAAGGCAATACCAATATGTGGTTGCTTGTGTTTCGGGCCAAAGATAGCCTGACTTTGTAGTTCGGGCTGGACTGTTCCTCTTGGAACAGGACCAAAGCTGATTTGCATATGGCTGGGTCTAATGTTAGGTGGCATGGTGGGCAAAAATGGAAGGACTGGAATGCGTCCCCAAGTAATTACCAGTGGATGAGATCAATTCAATTATTACACCCATCACTTTTTTGTTTACATCACTCAAGTCAAGTCAAGTCAAGTCAGAATTTATATAGCGCACTACATACCCAGAGGGTCTCAAGGCGCTTGAGGAAGGGGGGGGGGGAGGTTTACTTATCGAATATCCAGGTTTTAAGCTGTTTTCTGAAGGCTAGGTGGTTTTGAGTATGGCAGAGGTGGATGGGAAGGGAATTCGAGGTCTTGGCCGCTAAGTAGGAGAAGGATCTTCTCCCCATGGTGGCTTTGTGGATGCACGGAACAGCGGCGGGGGCTTGGTTGGACGAACGCAGCTGGCGGGTGGGGGTGTAAAACGGAAGGCGCGTGTTTAGACAATCAGGTCCAAGTTCGTATAGGGCTTTGTGTGCGTGGGTGAGGAGACGGAACGTTATCCTCTTGTTGACGGGGAGCCAGTGAAGGTCTTTCAGGTGAACGGAAATGTGGTCTGTGCGGGGAATGTCTAGTATGAGTCTGGCTGAAGCATTTTGGATGCGTTGGAGTTTTTTCTGCAGTTTTGCGGTGGTACCAGCGTAAACAGTGTTTCCGTAGTCCAGACGGCTTGTAACCAGTGCGTGGGTGACCGTTTTTCTTGACATGTGGACACTTGTTCAGAATGCTTATGCTCAGACAAGCATTGGAAAACTTCGAATAGTCCTCTAATACCAGTCAATTGGCCTAGTAATGCATGGGAAAAGATTGGGTTACATTTCACTGGTCCGTTAAATATAGTTGGGAGTGATAAGAGATTTTTTATTGTAGCCATAGATTACTATTCAAAATGGCTTTACTTTTCGTTTGTTAGTAATGCAGATTCAGCTTCGACTGTTGCTTTCTTAAAGTTTTTGTTTCAAATGGAAGGAAGGGTGAAAGAAGTGGTCACGGATAACAAATCTCATTTTGTTTCTGAAATATTTGAGGATTTTCTTCTTAAACAAGATGTTAAGCATGTAAGAGTACCTTTGTATAGTCCAGCATCCAATGGCCTAGTGGAGAGAGCGAATAGGTTGATAAAAGAAGGGATTCAGACTGCAGTGGCAAATAATTTGAATGTATTTGAATCTTTGCTATTTAAGATCTGGAATTACAATATAACGCCCCAGAGTACTACTGATGTTGCTCCGTTCATTTTATTAAGGGGTAGGAAACCTATTTCATCAATCACTCCATCTTGGTTGTTGAAGAAAGTTGGACAGTGTCATAATATTGATCTGAAGAAAGTGAGGGAACATGTTGAGGAAAAGCAAAACAGATATGAGATGAATTAGGACAAGAAAATGCATGTTAAAGAGGGTGTTCTCAGAGTTGGGGATTGGGTGTTGGTTAAAAAACCCAATAAAGTGAGTAAAGGACAGTCTACATTTTCTGAACCTGTAAAAGTTTTGAAGATTAACAAAACTTCAGTTTTGTTACAAAATAAAGGGTGGTGGAACAGTAATGCATTGGTCATGGTATCTTCCGAACAAGCTAATATTATTCTACAGAAAGTTAACTCAACTACACCTTGTCATAGATCGAATTGGTTTGATCTTGATAAATTACCAGAATCAAATCAGACAGAGCATCAGGAACATCCAGCTCTGAGAGATGTCGGACGTGTTTTTGATAGAGGTGATTCACATAGTAGGGATGGGTCAGAAGATTCCAGATCTCTACCTGCTAGTTCCAGTGATGTTGCTGGGGGGAGTGGGGAAACTGTTACAAGATGTAGTACATGATTAAGATTGGCTCCTATTCATTCCAGAGAGTATGTGCACTATTGATGTATTTATGTTTATTTTTTCTAGATATTAGTATAATTGTTTTACTATTATTTATTTGTGTTGAATAAAAAAAAATAGAGGGAGGTGTGTAATATGTATGAAGGTAAGATGTCTGTCACTTTTAGGAATGTTAGTGCTATGTGATTCTAGAGCGTAGTTTTAGAATATTCTGTTAGGAATAGCTATGTGATTATTCAAGGAGAAGACTTCATGTGATAAGTACTGGTCGTGGGTCCTACATGAATAA
Source organism: Lissotriton vulgaris (assembly GCF_964263255.1). Taxonomy (NCBI): domain Eukaryota; kingdom Metazoa; phylum Chordata; class Amphibia; order Caudata; family Salamandridae; genus Lissotriton; species Lissotriton vulgaris. Next base: position 1,191,035,006 of record NC_141697.1, read on the forward strand.
ATACATAATTTGAATGCTGACGCCTCCACTTGGAGTATTTGATATCAGAACCTTAGTACAGTGTCGCTCCACTGCTTCCTCGCAGTGTGAGAAGCAAAAACACAAAATAGTAATAACTTTCAGCTATTATCCTTTTATGTTTCCTTTGACCGTGAGCAGGTGGGCAGGGCTGCTCTGCTAACAGAGCAGGGCAGGGGCGGAGTGGTTTGCCCACTCCTAAGTGCGACAGGTATGCCCAGACAAGGGTCTCATGCTCACTGTGCCACTTGACCTAAGCTGCATCTGACTGCTGATCCACAGCAAGGCAATACCAATATGTGGTTGCTTGTGTTTCGGGCCAAAGATAGCCTGACTTTGTAGTTCGGGCTGGACTGTTCCTCTTGGAACAGGACCAAAGCTGATTTGCATATGGCTGGGTCTAATGTTAGGTGGCATGGTGGGCAAAAATGGAAGGACTGGAATGCGTCCCCAAGTAATTACCAGTGGATGAGATCAATTCAATTATTACACCCATCACTTTTTTGTTTACATCACTCAAGTCAAGTCAAGTCAAGTCAGAATTTATATAGCGCACTACATACCCAGAGGGTCTCAAGGCGCTTGAGGAAGGGGGGGGGGAGGGAGGTTTACTTATCGAATATCCAGGTTTTAAGCTGTTTTCTGAAGGCTAGGTGGTTTTGAGTATGGCGGAGGTGGATGGGAAGGGAATTCGAGGTCTTGGCCGCTAAGTAGGAGAAGGATCTTCTCCCCATGGTGGCTTTGTGGATGCACGGAACAGCGGCGGGGGCTTGGTTGGACGAACGCAGCTGGCGGGTGGGGGTGTAAAACGAAAGGCGCGTGTTTAGACAATCAGGTCCAAGTTCGTATAGGGCTTTGTGTGCGTGGGTGAGGAGACGGAACGTTATCCTCTTGTTGACGGGGAGCCAGTGAAGGTCTTTCAGGTGAACGGAAATGTGGTCTGTGCGGGGGATGTCTAGTATGAGTCTGGCTGAAGCATTTTGGATGCGTTGGAGTTTTTTCTGCAGTTTTGCGGTGGTACCAGCGTAAACGGTGTTTCCGTAGTCCAGACGGCTTGTAACCAGTGCGTGGGTGACCGTTTTTCTTGTTTCGGTGGGGATCCAGCGAAATGTTTTTTTGAGCATGCGTAGGATGTTGAAGCATGATGATGAGACGGCGTTGACTTGTCTGGTCATCGAGAGGGAGGAGTCCAGGATGATGCCCAGGTTCCGAGCGTGGTCCGTCGGTATGGGGGCTTTTCCTAGGGCCGTTGGCCACCAAGAGTCGTCCCAGGCGGAAGGGGATACACCTAAGATGAGGACTTCCGTTTTGTCCGAGTTCAGTTTCAGACGGCTGTGCTTCATCCACTCGGCTACTTCTTTCATCCCTTCATGTAGGTTGGTTTTGGCGGTGATTGGGTCTTTAACGAGTGAGAGGATCAGCTGAGTGTCATCAGCGTAGGAGATGATTTTGAGGTTGTGTTGACGTGCGATGGTTGCAAGGGGGCTCATGTAGACGTTGAAGAGGGTGGGGCTGAGTGTTGATCCTTGCGGGACGCCGCAGATGACTTCGGTGGCCTCTGACTTAAAAGGGGGGAGGCGGACTCTCTGAGTTCTTCCAGCGAGGAACGAGATGATCCAGTCCAATGCTTTTCCTTGAATTCCGATGTTTCTGAGGCGTTGTATCAGGGTGCTATGGCAGACTGTGTCGAAGGCTGCAGAGAGGTCAAGGAGGATGAGGACGACTGTGTCTCCGTTGTCCAGTAGTGTTCGAATGTCGTCTGTTGCTGCGATGAGGGCGGTCTCGGTGCAGTGTTTGGCTCGGAAGCCAGACTGTGAGGAGTCAAGTGATTTGTTGGTTTCGAGGAAGGCGGCGAGCTGATTGTTGATGGCTTTCTCAATGACTTTGGCAGGGAATGGGAGGAGCGAGATGGGGCGGTAGTTTTTGAGTTCGGTGGGGTCAGCTGTGGGTTTCTTCAGAAGGGCGCTGAGTTCGGCGTGTTTCCAGCTTTCTGGGAATGTGGCGGAGTTGAGGGAGCAGTTGATGACGTCTCGGAGATGGGGTGCGATAATGGAGTCTGCTTTGTTGAAGATGTGATGGGGGCATGGGTCTGTAGGGGATCCTGAGTGGATGGAGTTCATCAGGCGAATGGTGTCTTCTGTGGTGATGGGGTTCCAGTCGAAAAGGTTAATCGGAGGAGGTACAGGTTCGGAGGTGAGTGGGGTGGACTGGTTTACGGGTTGGTTGTCAAAGCTGTTATGAATGTCGGCGATTTTGTCATGGAAGAATGAGGCGAGGGAGTCTCAGAGGACTTGAGAGGGGGTGATGTCGTTTGAGCTGGCGGTGGGGTTGGTGAATTCTTTGATGATGTTGAAAAGTTCCTTGCTGTTGTGGGCGTTGTTGTCTAGTCGGTCTTTGAGTGCTGATTTCTTGGCTGTCCGGATTAGTTGGTGGTGTTTGCGGGTGGCGTTTTTGAAGGCGGCTTGGGTGATAGTGTTTGGGTCTTTTTTCCAAGTTTTCTCAAGGGAACGACAGAGCTTCTTGGATTTCTTAAGGTCATTGTTGAACCAGGGGGCGTTCTTGCTTCCTTGCTTGATTTGATGTTTTTTCAAGGGTGCTAGTTTGTCGGCGGTTTGGGTTAACCATTGTGTGAGGTTGATGGCGGCTTGGTTAGGGTTCGTTGAATAGGCAGGGTTTTTTTGAAGAAGCGATGTGGAGATCTGGTCGATGGTGATTTTGTTCCAATTTCTTCGCAGAGTTGGTTGAGGGTGGTTGTGGATCGTGGTCTTATTGTAAATGAAGTGTATGCAACTGTGGTCCGTCCAGTGGAGGGGTGTGGTGTGAGTGAAGGAGATATGCTTGCTGGAAGTGAAGATAGGGTCGAGTGTGTGTCCTGCCTAGTGTGTGGGGGTGTTAACAAGTTGTTTGAGTCCGAGATTGGCGAGATTGTCCAGAAGGGTGGTAGTGTTACTGTCTTTGCTCTTTTCCAGATGGAAATTGAGGTCTCCCAGTAGAATGTATTCTTCCGAGGGGAGGGCGTGTGGGGTGATGAAGTCAGTGATGTCTTCGCTGAATTTTGTACGGGGTCCTGGTGACCTGTAGAGGAGCGTGCCTGTGAGTGTGGTCTTGGGGTCGGTGTGGATCTGGAAGTGAAGGTGTTCGGCGATAGCGAGGTTGTCTTCTGAGCTGGTTGAGACGCGGATGGTGTTCTTGTGGACGATGGCGATGCCTCCTCCTGTTTGGATGGTGCGGTCCTTACGGATGATCTTGTAGCCATCCGGGATGGCTATGGTGATGTCTGGAGCTGAAGAGGCATTCATCCAGGTTTCTGTTAGGAAGGCGATGTCCGGAGAAATGGTGTCGAGTAGATTCCAAAGGTCGATGGCGTATTTGTGAACCGAGCGGGTGTTGAGAAGGATGCATTTAAGGTGGTTGGTGTTGGATCTCTGTTTGGTGTTTGTGGGTTTGGTGTGGGTCTTGATGCAGGTGAATTTGCAGGAGTGGCAAAGATTTAATGGGAAATTAAACCCATTAAGCCCTTTTTTCTTCTCCATGAGGATGGTCCTACCTCTAAACTCCCACAAAATGTTGGGACAATCTTTTCCTCTTTTCACCCTTGAAGGGGAGCGGCTGGAGTATCTTTCCAACCACTTGCAATGTGAAAAGGGATTGTTTTAGAGTTTGGGAAGGATCCCAAATATACGTGTTGGTGGTCGAACACAAACGTAGAAAAGAAACCACCCCGGGAGAAACAATGTGAATTCCAAACTCTGCAATAAAACATAATGCCCACTGCTTCTTCTCTGCCAGTTAATAGCTATCCATAAAATCCTATTAGAATTGATGTTACAATATCACAAAGTGCTGCTATCAAATACCAGCACCTTGCCCAAATGCTCCCAGATGCAGAAATAACATCAGGAGGCTGCTGACATGTCCTGTGGGGTTGTAGTATGAAGCCCATTAGCCATACCTGATGTGATTGATGCTAAAAATGCGCTAGGGCTATGTGATTACACTCCAGATTGTACGTAGTGCCCACATGTGGCAGTCAGGTGTGAGCTACAGCGCTTAAATAAGGTGTTCATCATAAATCTTTTCATTTGAACCATCTAGTATAATCTGTAGCTTGATTTTGATATAGCACATCAGACTACATTGTTGCCATTTCAGAGGATTTTAGCTCATTACCAAGATAAATGGTGCTCTATTTACCAATCTCAGAAGGATGGGATGCAGAGGATTGGCCTTACCCGATTCTATTAGGTGATCCACTGATCACTACAGGTTTCAGTAGTGACTATTTCACTCATCCAGCCATTCCTGAGCAACCTGGAGGTGTCATGATTCCACTTAGCAAGCTCACATCTATGTGGCAAGGCAACCTTTGCAAAAGGCTCGCCCGGGAAGCACAGTACTAAGGTAAGACATTGTATTCATCCCATTACTGCAGGACATAAATGTGGCCAAACGTGCTATGGCATTCTTTAGTGGGGATTTGAGTTCTTGAGCCCAGTGAACCTGTGGCAGCTGCAACCAGCTGAGCATATTATACAGTATATCAAAGATCATGTAGAAGCTGGCAATTATGAATGCTCTGAGACTAGGGGTGGGAGTAATTAGCGAAATTCTGGGTAGCGTAATCACTTGGAATTACTTAGAGATTGTGCAGAAGAGTAAATCTGCATTTAGCACTATTTTTTAATGCACAAATGCCTCCTTGCATCCAAAATGGCCACGAGAATGAATTTTGCACTGGGAAATAGTACGAAATGTAACACAACATGGTGGAGTGGTGTGGCTCACTGGTTAGAGGCGGCAGACCCGGAAGCAGAGGTCGGCCCGGGACCAGGGTTCGATTCCCGACGCGGCAGGGTCGTGGACCATGGTCAGCGGGCTCGATAATTCTTGCCTCGGTGCCGACTCCAACCATGGGTCCCACTCAGCAACTCTTGCTTAATCTCTACTAACGGCCCCATCAGTGCTGGGGATGCTTGTCTTCACCATGGAGATGCCCAGGAGGGACCATCTCACAGGGAAAGCCAGGATGGGTTCCCCAGCGGTATACAGTGCCGGGACGCCCCTTTGCTGGGGCAGCTGTGCGCTTTACAAGTATACGACATTAACATTTATTTACATTTAACACAACACGAAAAGCAAGTGCGAGCAGCCTCTTACTTTCGCTAAATGTGCTCTTGGAGTAGGATTTTCCCTCAACTCACTCCCGGCACTTAGTGTTATTTTCCGAGCGCAAAATGCACCCTCACATCCAAAATAGACTAGAAGATGAATTTTGAGTTAAGAAATAGCTCTAAATGCAGCAGAAAACAAATAGTGAGTGCAAGCGTACGCTCCGCGGCTCTAAATGTGCTCTTGTGATAGGATTGTTTTCCCCCAAATTACTTTCAATTACACAAGCAGGCATAATTATGTTATTATCAGTAATTCCCCATCAAAGAGTGATACGTAACTACCGAAATCTTGCCAATTACTGCAGCGTAACTAAAATTACGCCTAGGCCTATCTGAGGCCCTTACTTTGGGGAGTCACTTGTGAGATTAACCAAATCACCAGACGTACAAATGCCTTTACTCCTCCACTCTTTTGTAAATGTAGAACTCATATCCTGTTTAAAAGGTTTCAGCCTTGCTGCTCATGTAAATATCAACTGCTATGGGTCTACCCTGATCTCTGAAAAGTACTCAACTATAAGTTTGGTAGTACAGTATAAATACTCCCCCACTTACTGTGCCAGGGCCAACCTGTAGGTTACTGACCTTACAGGCTCAATTCACAAAGAGTAGAATTATTCATCATAGATACTGCCAGGATGTAAGTATTCAGATCTACCAAGAATCTAAAGCACAGATTCTTATGGTAGTTTTCACCCTGCTAATCTGTATGGAAAGGAAACATTGAAATAAAAGCATATGCCTTCCCCAGTTTGTAAAGCGCTGTTGCCATTGCAGTGCGTCCTTTGACAATATCCACACTAGTACTGTCTAGATTCGACTACATGAACGCAGCCATCACAGGCACTGCTTATTTGCACATTGCTCCCTCAGAACCACTCTCAGTGCAGCAGCCAGAATGGTTACAGGTATCAAAATAAGACCAGATCCTGTCTGCCCTGAAAGAACAGAATTGGCTCCCGATTAAAGGCCGATGTAGCTTCAGAACTGCTTTTCTCACTCACAAAGCCCTCCACCCTGGGGGACCTGCTGACCTTGTCTCAAAACTCGAAAAAGCAGGTCAGATGAGAAACCTAAGAAGCTCAAACACCCTTCTACTTATTCCGCCCAAAGCCCGTAAACAAAAAAACACAGACACGCTCGTTCTCGAGTAATGCCCCTAAAATCTGGAACTCCTTACCAGTACACATCAGGGCGAGCCCCTCCTTCTTGAGCTTCAAGGGGCAGCTAAAGGATCTCCTCCTGAACCGACACCTCAACTAGTGGGTCATCGATTGCCCAACGTGACAGGCTGTCCAGCCCTCGAGCTCAACCACTTTCTTGATTAGACTCGAATCAGCTTGCCTAATTTTATTCGGGTTTTTTTGTTGTTGTTTTAAACTTGCACCTTTGTAAAGTGCTCTGATACCGTTGAGTCTTGCCAGCACAATATAAAACATCTAAATAATAAATAAACAAGTGCTCGCCATCCCTCTTAGAAATGCCCCTTTCTAATGAGGCCCTCATTGTGAGTTGCTGGTAATCCCAGATGGACCAAGTAAAGGGTGTTATCGGATCAATTAGGATTGAGTAACCCAGAAACACAGCAGGCCTTTACATGTTTGCCCAATGGAATACAGCTGTGGAAAGCATGTCAAATCTGCTGGCAAGAATCTGGCCAGGAATGAGGAATTACTCAGTGAAGGAGATCCATCACATCTATTCCTCAATCCAATGTGGACTCTCAGAGTCCAACTTATATTGGCCTGGTTTTTCCACCCCTGGAGATATTGGTTTGGTTGATAACAGTATCTGCAAGGCCTAGAATTTTCAGGATCATTAACGGACCACCCTAAACAAGAACCTTAGCAGTCAACATTTACTTTCAACATAAACAGCAGCATTGCCATTCCAGTATCCCCACTAACCAAACAGCGTTTAAATCCTTTTTGCCATGCCACTAGCCACAGATGCCCCCAACATGTGGAGAATTGTTGCATTCCAGTAACCTCATTAATTCCCACCACAGTTGTCATATCAGTATAGTGTAAAACACATTGCACTGTAGGAGTCTACATTAAACCCTCCCTCTCCACCCATCATGGAAATCCCCATTGTCATTTCAGTTTCCTTCTTGGCCCTAAAATATAAAGCCCCATCCCCTTGCCAGTTTCCACAATTATTCCTACCATTGTCAGGCAGTTAATATACTCAAGGCCACTGGAATTAGGCGATTGTGCAGCCGCTGTGAATTTTGCATAAATATAGACTTGCCGCATTTGCCACATAATCCATCATTTGCTGTATAATCTTCAGATTTTAACAAACAAAAAATTTGTTTCTAGCTCAAATAGTTCAAAAGTTACTAAAAAAGGCAGCGACACGTATTGCAGAACAGTCGAAGGCCCTTTGCAAAGTTGGACTGGTCACCTATCTGTTGCCTTATTGCTATATGTGGGTTTTAAACTGGCACTAAAAAGGTGCAACTAATGCCTAACAGTGTTAACAAGTTTAAAATTGACAAAATAATGAACTCATACTATCAGAAAATGTGCAGCGTAATGCTGCATAATTTGCCTTCCCTTGCCGCATAATTTACTCAACCCTGCTGCGTAATTTGTCCCTCCATTGCCGCATAATTCCAATGTCCCTGTTTTATACTGTTCCCTGCCACAATTATACCCACCATTGTCAAGCAGTGATTACACTGACCCCTGGCGGCAGCACAAAAGATCCATTGAAGTCAAGTAACCAACTTTTCCCCAACTAGCACATTCCAGTCCGGCAGTTAAAATGATTTGTCATCGTGTTGCAGCGTAGCTGTTTTTGGACTGTATTCAATTAAAAAAAATCAGAACAATTTAGGTAAAACCTAGGGGTTAAATGTAAAAAGAAATGGAAACAAATAGACAGAAATAAGCAATAAAAGCATGAGACATCTTAGTCTCGGGTGAAACTTGACATAACCTGAATTTTCCCAAGGGAATTAACAAAAACACAGGGGTCCTGCACCGTGGGGTTCCGCCTGCACGCGGATTGTATTTACTAGGTTTGACTGTATAATTATGAAAAATAATGCTGACTTTTTGATTCCGGCCTCGCTCCTTTCTTTGCAATTATCGGAATGTCAGAGCAGGCGATGGAAATTTGCCTTTCCCAAGAGAAACCTTAAAGTGTAAAGCTGAGTTTTATCGCGCAGCAATTTGCATCAGAAAATAGACCATTAAGCAAGTAACACGCACTGGTGGGAGAAAAAAACAGAAATGCCCGTGGATTGTTCACAGAGCTGGGCAGGCGCGTGTGTGTGAAGCAAAGACACTCCTGGCAGAAGAAGTGATTACATCTCAGATAACAATACGGCTCACTGGCGCTTCCCTGTGATTGAAACAGAAATGTCTTTGGTTTGGGAGAGATCCTGGTTAGAGTGCCAACCTGGCTGTTTTCCTACCCAGTTGGCAGGTATGAGGCTGGCAGATCAAGGAGCCTAAGGGGGTATATCATTTATTTTGCTTTGCGTTTGTTTATTCATAACTGACAAGTGGTCCCATGTCATCAGTGACACATTCAGACATTCATATTAAAGGGCTCCTCAGTGAATCTTCGGGGATGGAAATAACACGTTATTTATAGTATTAAACATGGCATAAATCTAGGGTAGAAACTGTTACATAAATTCACAGATTATGACCATCCTCATTGCTGTTATCCATTCCAGCTCTTGCAGTTTCCTGTGCTTCTTTAGAGCATCTTTCTCAAGATGGAAAGTACTGTTGAGTTAAATACAAAGTCTGGTTTAAGGTGGCTCAGTGGACTAATGTGTCCATTGCAGGGGCCTGTGTTTGACCTCATGGTCACAGGTTCAAATCCTGGCGGTCCACTCAGCCTTTCATCCATCTGAGGTTGATAAAATGAGTACCGTTGAGTTGGGTAACAATGAACATCTGTTATTCAGCGCCAAGAGACCTCTGGGTGAATGTGCACTTTCCAAATACACATGTTATGTTATATGGGGAAATTGTGGTCCATCTTTATTTATGAATTGTTAGTATGTGTGTATGCTTGTGCAATTTATGCAGTGCTGCATTAGTAGGATGCACATTACAACAGACTAGACAATAGGAAATGCCTCAACACTGTTCATTGAAGAAGTAGGCTCTCATTGAAGTCTAAATTAGAAATGAGAGCGAGGCTCTGAGAATTTGTTTCTTGCATAAATCTCTCTGTGGTGTTACTTAATCTGAGAGAGATCTTCAACTTTTTGATCTGATTGATATGGATATTGGTGAGGGCCCCTAAAATGTATGAGACTCAATCCCAAGATGTGTGGAACGAAATTCGATTGGCCGATTTCCATTCAATCAAGGTGAGTTTAGTAGCAATAGACAACAATAGTTCTAAAAGGATCCTATTAGTTGTTGTGTGTAGGCCCGGTCGAAAGTTAAATGACAACAGCACATCCTTGATCAAGGTATACATTTGTGGAGTTATATATAGTAAAACATTTCTTACCTATAGACACTTACCTTCGCAATATTTTTATTCTCAATATTCTTGACACATTATTTTGTTCACATGATATTTTTTCTCCGATATTTTGTATAAACACCAATTTTTACGTCAAAAACAAAGCCCACCAGACAGGAAGAAACTCCTAATCTGTTGGTGGTGCAGAGGACCCAGCACTGCACCACCAAGTCTTAATCGGGCCCTAAGTGTTCATTTATACCTACTGGGTGGAACTAAGTAGTCCTTCTTTTTCTTATTCTTTAACGTCTTTCCTGCGGCAGGAATTCCAGCCAGGTGCTGGACATTCCAATCGCGGGCGGAGTCGTGACGGAACCATGCCGCCATGAGCACAGCCCAAACGTAGCTCATGACGGCATGGTTCCCTCACATGACGGCATGGTTCCGTCATGAGCGACGGAGGGGTTAAAAGGAAATATACTTAATGGCAGCGGAGCACCATCCTTAGAAATGTATCTAAGGGTCAGTCACATCACCCAGACCACAGTGGGCATGGCTAATGCGCATGCTCAACAAGGAGTGGGCAAAAGATTGCATCCTCATCACTATTGTAGAAACAATAGTGGTTAAAAACTCAAATTTCATGGGAAATGCATAATAATAATTAATTATATTTTTATAATTTATGGGTTCAACACAATTTTCATGAATTTATGGATATCAACCAATGCACCCCTAAAATAATGAGTACCTCAATCTCCTGATTGACTCTTCAAAAGTAAGTTACTCCGTGCTTAATTGTCAACACTGGCGCTTGTGACGGTCTGCTTCAAGGTGGTGCTTTCTGGTTAATTTAGAGATGACCACAAGAACAGTTAGTTATTAATTCAATATACATTAAAATGACTATTACCTGCCACCCAAGTCATTCTTATAGATTTGAGGGCCTGAAATGGTCTGAATTGTCACACTTGTAGGAGTGTGATGATTAGTAGTTGTGCTGTTACTTTCATAGGCAGAATGGCAGGGGCGATGTGTGGTGCAAGCTACAGTTGCCTCCTGACAAGAGCCCTGGCACATATGTTTTTTTACACATTAAGCACTGAAGTTACTCTTTTTCTAATCATCAAAATGCTTTTGACTAGTCAAAAGAAACTCTCCAATGTAAACAGGCACCTTTGCACCAGCCTAGGCGTGTACAGCAAGGGGAAAATAAGCATAGCGTGCAAGGCGTTGTGCATTATCAGCTGCACATTAACATGCTTCAAAGAGCCATTTCATAACTAAAACCACACACTGACTGGCGGTAATCCGCTTAGGTGTTTTCTCTTCTCTTTATGTCAGACTTCAGACTGACAAAGTGTTTACCTGTGTATTCAACTTAATGCTCTCCATCAAAAAGTCAAATTTGTCTTTTGTTGTCGCACTAAACTAAACATTTGACATAACACAATCTAGGTAATGGTAATGTGTTTTGCTCCAACAGTGACATCTTTGGGTTTTGGTGACATTTCAAATCACTGCTCCTTAGCGTTGTTTATTACATTCTTATGTATGGCTTTCATAGAGAGACTTTACTATTTATATCTGTTTCTAAATGTCATAACTCACTGCTGCGACATAGCAACACTTGATAACAAAACTGGTTACCCACTGCTTGGATGTCATAAAAGCCTCTGGGGCCAGGCTGACAGGTCTCTCCGAGAACCTTATCAGCGAAGCCCTGCTTGTCTGCTAGGACTGAAAGCAGAAACATGGCTGCAGGAGGGGGTAGGAAGGCAGAGAAAGTGGTGGGTGATGGTTAAGGTTGACAGGTATTTTTGTTTAACCTTTGGGAGAGGAATACATAACACAGGCCTTGCTATGTATGTTTCCCCTATTCCTCTTCTGCCTCTGCGTAGCAGTTGAAAGTAGAGGCAGATGATTTTGGGGGCCATAAATAACATAAAATTATAGATGGGTAAAAAGTGTATTACAAGGATGTTTTTTGTCTGGGAGTTCTGCGTGACATCACAGACAACTCGAGCTTCGCTCTTGTTGTCTATTTGCCGGGTCTGGTGGCTCAGTGGACTAATGCGTCTATTGCAGGGGTCTGTGTTCAACCTCATGGTCACAGGTTCCAATCCCGGTGGGGCCACTCAGCCTTTCATCCATCTGAGGTCGATAAAATGAGTACCATTGAGTTGGGTAACAAACAACATCTGTTATTCAGCTCCAAGAGACCTGTGAGTGAACGTGGACTTTACAAATACACATGGTATTTTATGTCACTCAGAACTCCTCGATGAAAACCTTCTCTGTAATTTGCTATTATGACATCTATAGTTCTATATGTTATCAGAATTCTCCTTAACTCTATATGGTCAAAACAGAGATCATTTAGAAGATACTACATACGACATTAGCTTTGGCTTTCACACTGATTGGATTTTTTTTTTACTTTGGTTCTGCGTCAATTTTATAACTGAGGGGCATATTATCAAGGGGGTTTATCTCCGCTTTTTTGGCTTTAAAAGCCAAGAAAGCGGAGATAAAATGATCTCCCTATTACCTAGCTGTCGCTAACACCAGTTAGCGACAGCTAGTAGGAGATAGCGACCATCTTGGGCCCCACTTTGCATGTCAGCGATATTTATCACTAATGACATGCAAAGTGGGCGTGCCAAGATGTTAGCGGCTGGAAACAGTCGCTAACATCGCTATCTCCTATTACCAACTTTTGGAGATATTCGCGCTAAGCGCGAATATCTCCAAAAGCTAACACCTGCCCTGAGCAGTTCTTAGCCATGTTATCCAATGGGAGGTGGATAACATGGCTAAGAGCATTAGCTCGGTAATGCATGAATATCGCTGACTTTTCAGCGATATTCATGCATTGCGGCGGTTTTTTATTATCGCATTTGCGATAAACCTTGGTAATACCAAGGTTTATCTGCGATAAAAATCGCCACAGCTCAGCGGTAAATTTTTTGTCTCTAACCAAGCAATAGCGATAATTATCGCTATTGCTTGGTAATATGCCCTTGTGTTCTGTGGATTATTATGTTATATTATTCTGCCCTGTGCTTTGTTACACTGCATTTAAATGGTGAAATGGCAACAGCGTTTATCATTATTCCTACTCGATTTAAAGCTTTTGAAGTTAGACTGTCAGCAGTGTCAGCCATTACAGCACCTTAAACAAGCAGCAGTTCACATGAGCTTCGGCATCAGCAGCTAATGATGCTGTTAGATTTTAGTACTCCGGTGAAAGAAAATGAAAATGCGGCCGCGTGGCACTTATTTCATCAACAATATGACAGCTCTTGTGTGAGATGCGCAGTTTCAGTCACGTCCAATGAGAGAAGAGGCCCAACTTCTAATCAGTTAATATGGTATGCCAGGCACTTCAGTGGGAAATAAAGGCTATTAGCTGGCTGAGTAAAAGTGCATGTCTCAGAGAGCTGCATAGGAGAGATCAAAAGGAACTTTTTTTTTTTAAGTGTGGCAGAAGGCTGCTGGAGCTCTCTAGTGCTGCAGACCTTTAGCACATATCAGATCAATCAAATGCATCTGATCATTCTTAATCGAGTGATCTATGGAATTGTTTAATAGGTGTGGAAAGATAAGGTAGTTCCATGGCATTGGAAGAACGCACGCTTGCTTTGATCGACTAAGTAATGCAAAGTAAAAACCATTCAGCAGGGAGCTGCGAAAGGGCGTCTCTCTTCGGTGGTTTCTTAAGTTAGTCTACAATTACAAAGAGTGCATTGTCAGGAAACTTTGTAAAAAAGCAATTCTACGCATTGTGGCATATAGGCGAAAAGACGTTAACAGCAGACATACTTTTATCCCAATTTCAATTTGGAAGTAAACATTGGATGCAAATTGGTCATCTGTAATTGTGCAGGATTCGTAAATGACTGGGTTGCACTTTTCTCCCAATTAAACATTTAACACCTAGGAGTGGGGAATCGGGGACCTATAGTGGATGTAATTCCCCAGTCCAAGGTATGAAACCAGCACATGTGCAATATTTTCTCCTACAATTTGCAACCGTTTTCACTTGCTGTAATTTTCAGGAGAAAACACCTGATATTTGTACCAGGATCTTGCAGCCATATATGTATTCCCTTGCCATTGCTTTCAGGGCCAGGGTGGTACAATCCACCAAGCTCACACATTCGGTAAATACCACTTCCAAGGTGTTCAGAAAACAAAGGGGCATATTACCAAGAATAAGCGATAATTATCGCTAAGCTTGGTTAGCGGCTATAATTTTATCGCCGTGCTTCGCCTATTTTTATCGCTTGGAAACCTTGCTATTATCAAGGTTTATCTCCCAAGCGATAAAAATCGACGAAATGCATGAATATCGCTGAAAAGTCAGCGATATTCATGCATTACCGAGCTAATGCTCTTAGCCATGTTATCCACCTACCATTGGATAACATGGCTAAGAACTGCTCTGGGCAGGCGTTAGCTTTTGGAGATATTCGCGCTTAGCACGAATATTTCCAAAAGTAGGTAATAGGAGATAGCGATGTTAGCGACTGTTTCCAGTTGCTATCATCTTGGCACGCCCACTTTGCATGTCATTAGCGATAATTATCGCTGACATGCAAAGTGGGCCCCAAGATGATCGCTATCTCCTACTAGCGGTCGCTAACTGGTGTTAGCGACAGCTAGGTAATAGGGCGATAAAATTATCGCCGCTTTAGCGGGAAACATTCCCGCTAAAGCGGCGATAAGGCCTTTGGTAATATGCCCCAAAGTGTTTACTAGATAACTCTGATTAGGAATAAAGATTATCAATAAAGACTTGTTACTCAGTGCCAATACATTCCAAAAGGTGAATGTGTATTTTACGAAATACATGTGTAATGATATATGTTGTTATGTTATGAAATGTTTCTGTGCCCGAGTAAAAATGGCAGTTACCAAGTGCTAAAACATCTCAGGTGTTTAATTGTGAATGGTGGCTATTCACAAGATGTGGTAAGTTCTGCGTCCCATAAATAGCACATGCCCAAAAAATCAGGAAGCCCCTTTTCAGGTATTGGATGTCCTTGGGGTGAAAAAAATAATTCCCGGAGAGTAGAATCAGCTAAAACAGTGCACAGAAGGACCTTGGGATACCCCCCAAGTACACCAACACTTCCTTACTGTGTGAGTGTGTGCAGGACGTTCTTTCGTGTGGACAAAGTACCTTAAAACTGGACAAAGAGAATCCATCCCCATCCTCTCGCATCCTTCAGCCATCACAATCCCAAACCTTCCAAAATCTTGGATCCATCATGGACACCAGCAGGGTAAGGAAGTACAAGTTCATGGATCTAAGCTGGAGATCCTGGCTGAGAAGGTGGCAAGATACCACAGTTGTCTGATGGACCGTCCCATGTTGAAGATCTCACCTAACACAATAATACGCCTGTGGAAGGAGATAATAGACCTTATCAATGCTGTGTCATCATACCCGCAAGATGCTGAGTATGTCAGAAAGATGTTCCAAACCTTGAATTGCCCAGTATATAAGATATTTTTTAAGCACAACCAAGAAAGGACAGCAGCCGATGGTGGTGCTTTGTCGTATCTCGATTTCGAGTAGTGGGAAGACAAAATTATGGCCATCCTCAAGATGTTTGATTGAAAAGCCTCAGTGGAGGCCTCGAGTACAAAGGAAGCCAAGGTAAGAGACATGAGAGGAGAGACGGTAGTAGCTGTCTACCTTGACCTGCTTTGTGAAAGTGACTGCCTGTTGGAGAACAGAGATGTCAACCCTAGTGAATGTGGGTAGTGCGTGAACTATGCCTAACAAATACATTCTTAAAATTCACAAAAGATACTTTGAGTCTGAAAATGGTTGTCTTGTTTTGTCATCAAAGAGAGGAAAATCCTTTCAGGAGGACAAAAGCCCTCCCCCTTCCAAAGGGCGGCATGCTTTACCAAGAGCTCCTCCTCACACTGATACCACTGGGAGTACCAGTGTGGGCCAAAATACTACATGAGCTGTTTTTAGTAGTATCACTGCTCATGAAAACACCACCACTGTTGCTACTTCCAATATTGCTACTATTAATTGTACCACTACAACTATTACTGTTTCTATCACTACAACTGCTAATACTAACAAAACTGCCACTGCTCCTTCTAACATCACTACTTCTAATAATAATGCTACCAATAATTCTGCCACTGCTACTAGGAGTAGTACACCAGCAGTGTTACCATCACTATTATTGTTACCAGTATACTAATACTACTGCTATTAACACCTCTGTTATGTCCACTTTTACCACTGGTTCTATTAACAATACTACTTTATTGGTATTTATAGTTCTACGAGTGCTGATACTAACAATACTGCGACAGCTACCATTATTGCTATTACTACGTCTGCCACTACTGCGAGTATTAGTAATATCACTGATACTATTGCTACCAGTATTTCTAGTATTACTATTACTGCTACATATAGCACTCTAGTATTACTACAAGTAATATTTCTGCCTTTACTGCAGGCATCACTAATTCAACTAACACTACTAAAAAGAAGTTGCTATTGCTACTAATACTGGTGGACATCTTCAACTGTAGCCGCAAAGATGGCAACTTGCACCCAAGTTATTGAATGTACCCTGCATCTCTGTATGGCTTGTGGTGCATGTGCAAGACATTGCACACAAGCTGACACAGTGCACACATCCCTGTCGCTCTCCTAAGTGCACTTTTAAACTCAGGCAGAGCGGGGACACACCGGTGGTGTAACCATGCGCTCTACAAATGAATAAATAAATAAATAAATAAAAATAGAATATGGAGGACATTACCACAGGTGCCAGGTACGTACAATGCACAAGCACTTCATGGAGCGCTTTGAAGTCAGGATCTTGTTATCAATAGAAATGAATGCTATACTTGCGCCTGTATCTCTGCAACGCCCTGCCCACCTGACATAACGTAAACGGCTGAGCCTTGCTAGTAATGTAAAGATGCATAGATGGGGGGCTGGGTGTCTAGCAGGGCTAGCTCAAGGGAGCTCAGTTAAGTGCACTTATGATGTGAGCGTGCACAGGATGGCTAGACTGTGGTCCCGGTACCTTTAGAAATCAAGTCTGCAACAGACGACATGTCCTCGTGATGTGTTCGAGGAAACGGAGCCAGTTACATTAAGGTGGTCTGTAAAAGAGTGTGTACTGATACTAATGCAGACTGTGTTTCATTTTTTTTTTTTTTTTATTGATATTTGAGTTGCAAGTTTATACAGATTATAACATAATTCTCTCTTAGAGAGATATTTAAATACATAATAATATACAAAGTATGTGAAAAGACAAAAAAAATACACAATAAAAAATAAAAGATAAATGAATGACCAATAGACAAAGTTCATTATGTCATTACTTCATCAGTCCATTTCTGAATTGGTGACCACATTTTTAAACCAAGTAGTTTCCTTCTTTTCCCCTTAGTAGCATATATTGCTGATTCAAGTTTATATCTAGCTAGGAGACGTCCCCTCCATGTGGAAAATGATGGTGGTTCTGGGCTGATCCAATCCTGTGATATGCATGCACGTAATTCAGCCATCATAATAAATAATAGGTTAATTTGTTCTATGTCTTTTGAATCTTTAGAGACACCAAATAATATAAGTTCAGGTGATATAACAATAGTTTTACCAAGAATGTATTCAATAAATTTCTGAATATCACAAATTAAACCATCAAGCTTTACACACGAATAAAACATGTGTAGTGTATCGGCCCCTCTTAAATTACACCGATTGCATTTGATTCCAGTAATAGACCCCCATTTCAAAACTTTTGCCGGTGTATAATAAAGGTCACACAAAATCATGTAATGTTGAGTACGATTACGCCCAGAAAATAGAATGGAGGTGGCCATTTTGATTGATTCTTTTAAAAATACATCCTTTGTACCTAATTTCTCTTCCCATTTATCCCTCAAATTGTTAAAGTCATCCGGAAGATAAGTCATTAAAGTGTTATAGTAATGCCCAATTCTTCTTTTATTATTTAAACTATGTATAAGTAAATTTGGCATTAAGTCCTGTCTTGTTATGTTGGAGGGTGAATGTAGAAAGCTATGAATCTGTAAGTATTTGAAGTAATCATGAGAAGGAATTTTAAAGTTACTTTGTAGTTCACAAAAAGAAAGTAATGTTTCAGAATTATTTGTATACAAATCAGAGAGAAAAGAAATCCCCTTGTTGTTCCATTTTTTCATCACCTGGCCTCTAAATATAGATGGGAAACAGTGAATTGAGTTTAGTGGCGTATATCTAGTGACTTTTCTAATTCCAGCCACTTTTTTGATAATTCGCCAAGCTTTGTATGCTGCGGTTAATATCTTAATTTTTTTTTTTTTATAATAGCTTGGCTCTATAAATTTTAACAAATGGTAGTTCGCTTCGGTGCCTAATACAATTTCATAGATATTTGGATATTGTGCCCAAGTAGTGGGGATTTTATTACCTACAATTAAGGGAAACATGTATTGAAGTGCGGCTGCTAAGTAGTAGAATAAAAAGTGTGGTGCGGCCCAACCCCCTCTATCTTTCGGTATAATCAACTTCTTATATGCTCTTCTAATACCTTTATAGCCCCATAAGAATCTTATTGCGCTTCTTTCAATTTCTTGAAAAAAACTTAAAGGAAATTCCAAAGGAATTGTTCTAAATAAGTAAAGAAATTTCGGCAATATAAGCATCTTTAAGACATTGTTTCTACCCTGGAGAGATAAATGTAAGTGGTTTATTCTTTCCAAAGTTGAATTAACCTTTTTGAGGATCGGGATGTAATTAATGCTAGGTATCTTTGAAATAGGTGTAGTTAATCTAATACCTAGATAAACTGCCTCAGTGACTATATTTGTAATTGGAGGTGGGTTTAATCCTATAAACAAAATTTGCGTTTTAGACAGATTTAGTTTATACCCAGAAAAGGATCCGAATATGCCCGCTAGTTCTTCAATCCTCAAAAAAGTTCTTTCAATGTCTTTAGTGACCACTACCAGATCATCTGCATAAGCAAGGGCTCTGTATGTTGTACCACCTAACTCTAGTGGAACTATATTTTCATCCCTATTTAGCTGGTTAAGAAAAATATCTATGTATATGGCAAAAAGAAGAGGAGAAGATGGGCATCCCTGGCGTGTTCCTCTTTGAATAGGAAATGATGCAGATTTATTAGAGCCTATTTTTCATTTCAATCTTTATTCGGTTTAAAAAACCTTGTAAGATACAATACATTAAAATCATGACACATCATTATAATACATAGTAAATAGCAGCAGAGGGTAAAAATGTATCATCACATCTTATTTGTGCAAAATACGCAAGAGTCATCTACACCGGGATTGACTAGTTCCTGGTCGGTCCCCTTTCTATAAAGAGCGCTAAGTAAATATACACAAGGGTAAAATAATAAGTTAAATATCTGTTATGTTTAAAAAGTGATATACACCATAACAATAAGACAGGCAGCGTTATACAACAGACAGTCAATAACATGGTAAAATAGCCCATTATATTTAAATTTTCTGATTTTTCTTTCTCCTAATCAAGGCAGCACATAGGAGGAAACGACTTAGGCTAAACACAATCGGTTGTGCAGTATCTCCTTTAAATATTCTTAGACCAACCTTGATTTGTCTAAGGCCTAGCCTATTACAAATTGGCTTGAGCCATTTTTTCCTTGCTTTAAGGTATGCTGGGCATATAAATATGCCCAGCATATTTATATGCTGGGCATATTTATATCATCTTCTTTCACCCCCATTTCACATAACTCACATATGTTAGAGCCAGCAACCCCAGTCAACCCCTTATTGCAGTTCCAGCTAGTTGTTCTATCTTTTAATGGCAGAATACCATAGCGGAACTTTAAATATAGGCTTTTAGCCAATGGAGGGTGGATTTCATCCATAAGGGGCTCTAGTTGCATGTTCATTTTAATTTCAAAAAATTTTGAAGTTAGAGTCCCTGTTCTGGGATTTGCAAGCACTGAGTCTCTAATATAGTCCCAGTACCTTTGCTTCAAGATGTGTTTTGAACTACTTGTAAGGGAATCGGGGTCAAGCCAGAAATCGCTTAACCCTAATTTTTTGAACCATTTTTTGACGTACTCTAGCCATGGCAAGGGCGTGATATTCTTTATTGCCAATATCTCTTGCAATGCTTCTCTATAAACAGCCAGCTCCTCAGTGGACCATAGACGGACCCAATAGAGTAGCGGGCGAAGAGAAGCATAATCGTCAGTACGCCTAAAATTAAGGTCCCATAATATGGGTGTCATTGGAGTTGACCCGGGTATCCCTAAGAGTTGCCTAATGAAGGAATTTTCCCTCACTCGGAAGGTATCCTTTAAAGCATAAGCCCAAAGGTCCGCACCATAAAGTGAAGAAGATTGCACTTTATATTTGAATAATTCAATAGCTGGTGAGACCGCTTTGTAATGGCTATTCTTGTGCTTCCTTAGGATTGGTACCTGGTTTTGGGTTAACCTTAGTTTTGAATTCTCCAATTGCGTTTTCCATGTAACATCACTGTCTAAAATAATGCCCAGGTATTTAAAATTAGGGACTTCTTCAATAGGTTCGTTGTTTATTTTAAAAACCTTGTTAAAGCCTTTATGGGGGTTGATTGTCATGATTTTTGTTTTTGAGGAGTTAATTTCTAATTCCTTATCATGACAATACAAACTGAATGTGTTTAAAAGGTTTTGGAGCCCCCTGGGTGTCTGAGAAATTAAAATTGTATCGTCTGCGAATAATAGTGCCGGAACGGCTTGCCCACTCAATTTGGGAGAGTCATGCTCGCAGCCCAAAAGAGTATCAGGGATGTCATTGACATATAGAGAAAATAAGGTAGGTGCCATTACGCACCCTTGCCTTACCCCTTTTGCTATTTTTATTTTCTCAGTGACTTCTCCATTCGGTCCCCATCTCACACGTGCATAATTGTTCTCATGGAGTCTAATTAAAATTTGAAGGATATTTCCAGGGACACCCATTTTGTTTAATGTCTTCCATAGGGCTGCCCTAGGAACCATATCAAAAGCTGCCTTCAAATCAACAAAAGCCACGTATATATGGGAACTCCTTATAATGGTATATTTCCAGACTAAACATAAAAATCTAAAAACCTGGTCAACAGTACTTATCTTACATCTAAAGCCTGCCTGATATTTTGTAAAAATAGAGTGCTCTTCAATCCAGGAGGTAAGCCGACCAAGAACCTGTCGTGCAAAGATTTTTTGTAACACGTCAATAAGGCTGATAGGTCGGTAATGCGAGGGATTTGACCTATCACCCTT
The DNA here is from genome assembly GCF_964263255.1 of Lissotriton vulgaris. Classification (NCBI taxonomy): domain Eukaryota; kingdom Metazoa; phylum Chordata; class Amphibia; order Caudata; family Salamandridae; genus Lissotriton; species Lissotriton vulgaris. The sequence goes on from NC_141697.1 coordinate 1,191,055,956, forward strand.
CTTGAACAGAGCCACAATCTCTGCCCCCTTCCAGGTTTCCGGAATGGCAGCTCCTTGAGCAATTTCGTTAGATAATAAATTGATGTAAGGAGCCCAGATATAATTTTCGTGTTTCCAAAGATCACCTGGTATTCTGTCAGGGCCTGGTACTTTCCCTGACTTAACTGCCTTAATTGCGGAGATAGTTTCTGTTAAAGAAAAAACAAGGGGTGCATCATACGCTACCAAGGGGGCCTGCAAACTATCCCAACCTCCACTTTCACCTGAGCTTGTGCAAGAATATAACATAGTGAAATGCTCGACCCATATCTTTTCCTCTAGAAATTTATCTTTACATTCTGTCACCCCCCTGGTGCCTCCAGCAATGAGGCTCCAAAAAGTGGTCTGATCTTTGCACTTACATGCATCCAGTAAATCGGACCAAACCCTTTCGTCCCACTCTTTCTTGGCCTTTGATAAAGTTCTTTTGTACTTTACTCTCTTAGTTCTCACAATATCCGTTGAACCCCCCCTGACCGCTATAATTAAATCTGTCTTGGCTTTCCGGCAGTCCTGGTTGTACCAAGTAATCCCGGTTTGTTTACTCTTTTGGGCATTGTGTGGTCTTTTTATTGCCCTGGTCAGGATCCCGCCAAGTTGGTTAATTAAATGTTCATGGGATTCTATCAAGCTGAGATTTTGGATGACCGTGCTATTATCTAAGAGAGAAGACATATGGCTCACAAAAACATTATAAATTTGGCTAATGATTTTGGAATTGTCTAATACTATTGGCCATTTCAGGGATCTGCGGTTATTTGCCACTAGAGGATCTTGTGGCAAAGACATTATACTATTAACGCTTTTGTCAGGGGTTTTAAAAGTCTGGGTTTCGACAGATAAAATCAGAGGATAATGGTCGCTTTCCGTGCGATCATCTACTACTAGATCGATAGTCATAGGCCACAAGTTCAGGGAGACTAATAAATAATCTAAGTGGCTGGAGTGTGCCCCTCTAGTAAACGTTGGTCTACTGGGACAGTCTGAGGGCAACCGCCCATTACATGCACGTAAGCCTGATTCTAATGTCAAGTTCAATAATTGTAAGGCGCTCACTGAGCAAGGTGCTTTGTAATTTGTATCTACTGTGGGAATGTTGTTTACCATATCCTCATCCTTATGGATGTCTTCTAGACCTATTATGGGTTCAAAACCTCTGTTAAAATCACCGCCTATAATCATTTGTGCATTTTGATCAAATCCCGCCACAAGGTTGCTCAGCTGGGTTACAATAATTGATTCTTTACATGATCGATGTGGTCTATTGTAGATATTGATCACGTAAGTGCAGCGACCCTTTGTATCTTTTAACTCGAGCAATAAAATGTCGGGATTGTTGATATCAATTTGCTTGAAGGATAGGCCACCTGTGATTTTCACCCAGATTGTTAATCCGCCAGAGGGTCTCCCCCCCATTTGTGTTTACTGCGGGTATAAAAAAAGATCTATAGTTCACCTTATAGTAGTTTTCAAGCCCCCATGTCTCCTGGAACATAATGAGATCCCCACTCGAGATGTAATCGTGCCAGGATGGGTCTGAAAGGTTTTTTTTCAGACCTGCTATATTCCAGCAGATGATTTTTATACTTCCTAAAGCCCCTTCTGTTTCTGCTACCTGGCAAGGTGGAGTTGCCCTAGGTGTCTCTGGGAGCAGTTGTTGTGTTGTTGTTTCAACAAGATGTAATGGCTGTTGCAAGATTTTAATAGGTGCAATATGCTTTGATTCGGTTTCGAGACATGAACTAGGGTGTGTGTGGTTAGTACTGCATGGCGTTGTCCGGGCCCTTCCCTCAAGTCAGTCGCAGTCAGCTAAACCGGCTAAAGCTGCAAACCTATTTGAAGTGCTAACTCCCCAGTTGTAGGATGGGGCCCCAAAACCCCAACCGTTTGTGGGAGCATTCCATCTAGGTGCAGGAGTAATGGGAGGGGGTGGGTTCTGATAAGAGCCCAACCATCCTCCATTAAAGTCAACATTACCTATAGGTGCTGGGGTGTTAGGGTACAGTACATTCTGCTGCATGCCTGGCCATCCTCCATTGTATTTGACATTTCCTGTAGGCCCACAATTATTGGTTATAATACCAGGCCCTCGTCTGCCCATTTGATTCCAATTTTGCCCTGGGGTAATGTTTTGAAAAATATTGTGGTGATTTGGTAGCCATGGGCCTGCCCTATTTTGGGGAACGTAATTCATGTCAGGAGCTGATGGACCCCCTCCCCAACCATAATCTCGCGTTGACCAAACAGGCTTCCGGGGTTTTTGGTTATTGGCCTTTTGTGAATCAGTGTAGAAAAATTCTAATGTGAGAGGGATTATAGAGCTACTTCTTTTTTGTGGTGGAAGGATATTTTGCAAAATATCCGGAAGAGCAGCTGCAGTCGAGAAATTTAGTATCACACAGTCACCCTTCCATTTCTTTTGCTTATTTTCTATCCAACCAACCCTCCTTGCTGTTTTAATTTCATCAGCTAACCGCTGTTCACCCCCCTGTGCTATCCGCATATTATTTGAGAGCCAATATAATGCCTTACTTTTAAGTGATGAGGCTGACTCAGTTTGGTCCGGTGATAGGGTTGGTGTGTTGGCTAACACTAGCACTAACGGTGCTGCTTCCACTACAAATTGTGTCTGATTTTCATCAAAACTAGTGGGCACTGTAGCATGTGTTGAATCAATTGATCGGACAGTTGGGGCTTCTAATGGCAAGTTGTTACTATTTTGGCTAGAAGTTTGTGGGTCTTCTGCAGGAATTACTTCTAAAGGAGTAACATCTGATGTTACCCTGGATTCAATATCGTTCTCTGGGGGATCACTGCCTTTGTTAACATTACTTAAGACATTACCTATTGCATCTGCTAAAACATTTTGTGTGCTTCCAAGTTTCTTTATCTCTGCAGAGAGTTTGTCAATCTTGCTAATAAGTGGCTTAACAATTGTCTGTATTTTTATTTCTAACAGCTCCGCTATTTTTGACATTAAGTCCTCGTCCAAAATGTCCCTCAAATTATTAACCTCCTTGATCTGGCAGATGTTTTTATCCTTTGGTGGTGATATGGTCTTGTTTTTTCCAGAACGTGCCCCCCCACGTTTACTTTGCAATCTGCGACTGGCTCTAACTGCCCTTAAGGACTGCTTGGCCGGTGGATCATCCTCCGCATCTTCTTTGTCATTATTTCCTTCATCCTCAATGACAAGCGGTGCATCTGAGTCATTTACCGCATGTTGTTCAATGTCCCCCACATTCACTGTACTGACATCAGTGTTAGCAGTTACTGGGGAGGCTGGTGCATGAAAATCGTTGTTAGAGTCTAGCAACAGTGACTCATTGATTTGCGAGGAGGTGGGTGGGCTCATAGGAGGAAGAATAGGGGATTGGGACAGACCTAACGATTGTCTGCGTTCGCTGTTTATTTTGCTAACCACTTGGACAAGGTAGTTTTCCATGGTGTTCTTTGGTATTTCGGATGCCGTGTGTAGATTTTTCTTGCGCATAATTTTTGCAAGGTGTATGAAAGTCTTATACCCACTGCTCAGATAATTAACAAAATATAGCTCCCAAGGTTTAAAACAAAAAGTCTTACTTCAAACTTGTGCAGATATCCAGCTGACTCCTTTCCGCATTCGTCAGTATAATTGGCGTTTCACGTGGGCCCCCTTCTTAACCCAGACTCCTGGGCGATTCGATAGAAGCTGTTGGGCCTGCTTACCGACCCCCGTCTGGATAGCCTGGGCGCAAAAAAGGTGGACAACCAGCGTCTGGAACACCACTGCTTACTGTAATCACTCACACAATGATATCCTGGTGCACAAGGAAGTAATGTTAGTAGGGTGGCCTAGCCTAGCCGTTTTGTGCCGATGAGGGCCGTAGAGGGCCCGCCCTTTGCCCGGGCTTCGCCCCGGGCGTCCCGCTCGCGTCCCGCGACGCGGGGGTTCCCGGTCTTTATGTCAGCGTTGGCGCTCTCTGGGCGCGAGGCGCGTCACTCTGCACGCGCCGCCGCGATGCCTGCCGGGATTTGTGGTCTCCCGGAGCGGCGGTGCGGAGTCCGGTGCCTTGGGACTCTTGGCGGTGGCGGCGATGTTTGTTGGAGCTCCCTGGTGCTCCCTGTTGCTGTATCTGCCTTCCTCTGACTCTCGGCGGTGGCGGCAAAGGTTAGTGCTTCCTCCTATTTTTATTGCTGAGACTGGATTTTTATATAATGCTTTGAATGCATTTATTATTCCTGGACCGAAACCTTTCATGAATAACAAGTCCCAAAGATAGGGCCATGCTACTCTATCAAATGCTTTTTCAGCATCTAGCAGAGTGATCCCTATAGGTATATTAGAGGCTTCTGACCAGTCTATCATAGCTATAATTCTACGTATATGGTCCGCCGTATCTCTACTAGGAATGAACCCATGTTGCCAGCGAGAAACAATTGTTGATATAATCCTTGATAGTCTTGTGGCAAGTATTTTTGAATATACTTTACTGTCGGTATTGATTAAAGATATTGGCCTGTAAGAGGCTGGATTAAGTGGATCTTTATCTTTTTTTAAGAAAGTCATAATTACTGATTTAGCCCAAGATTCTGGTGGTATACCTTTTTGTGCCTCTAAGAATATAGCCAGCATATCATTTTTTATATGTTTTCTAAAGGACCTGTAAAACTCTAACGGAATAAGGTCCGGGCCAGTTGCTTTGCCCATTGCTAGTGAGTTTAGGGCATTTTCAATTTCTTCCCATGTAATCACGGCATCTAACGCTAATTTTTGGTCATGAGAAAGGGATGGCAGAAGATTTCCCATGGCAAAGTTCAAGCATATATCAGATGAGTAATGATCATCCTCTTGTGTATATAGTTTAAGATAAAACTTCCGAAAAACTTCCAGAATTTCCTTTTGTTTATTGTACACTTGCCCTGTTTCATCTTGAATTATATTGATGGTATTATATACTTCTTTTTGTCTAATTCTATTTGCTAAGATTTTCCCTGTATTTTCCCCTATCTCATATATCTGAGTTATATAACTTGCCATCAGTTTTGCTGATTTTTCTGCAAAGAATTCATAACAAATAGATTTACTAATTGCCAACCATGATTCTATATCCAGGATTGGTTGTTGGTGTATTATTGCTGTAATTAATTCCTTCTCCCAAAATAATACTTTCTGAAATGCCTTCTCATTCTTTTCACGCATAATTTTCTGTTTTTTAATAGTATATGATAGAGTCTCTCCCCTTATCCCTGATTTAAACGTATCCCAGACAATCTGAGTTGATGCGGTACCTCTATTAATATCAAAAAATTCTTTCATCCACAAAGCCATTGTATTTATATAGTCAGGATCAAGTAATAATTTGCGATCAAAAGTCCAGGGCCTCGGTTGAATAATTGTTTCATCAGTTTTAATTTCAATCAATATTGGATTATGGTCAGATATTATGCGTGGAAATAACTCAAAGTTTGTATCGTAAATAAATAATTTTTTAAGAAGAAAGTAATCCAAACGTACAAATTTTTTATGTGGATGGGAGAAGAATGTAAACACGGGAAATAAAAGTTTTTTTTCATAGACTACATCGACTAAGCCATGGTCTAGAGCCAATGATCGTAAAGACAGAAATGACTTTTTTTTAACTCCCTGATAGCAAGATATATCAGATATATCTTTATTTGAATCTAGATGAATATTAAAGTCACCACAGAGTATTAATGATGAAGACCAATTAGAAAATTCAAGATTTAGGATATCTAGAATAGTTGGATCATCCACATTTGCAGCATATACAGCACAAATAGTCCATAATACATTATTAATTTTAAACTCTGCTATTGCCCATCTGCCATATTTATCAGCTTTATGTCGAGTTAGTATACCTATACCTTTCCTGAATAGAATAGCAACGCCTTTTGTTGTGGAGCCTTGAGATGTACATACCGCTAACTGCATACCTAGATCTTTATATAAATGTCTATCCTTCCAAGTTATATGTGATTCCTGAATACATAGTATGTCACTTTTCATAGATTGTAAAATGTGTGCCGCTATTCCCCTCTTCTTTTTATTATTTAGACCACATATATTCCAAGAACACACTCGTAACTTTCCCATTTATAACAATATTTATAACAATGTTTGTTTAGCACATAAAGCACCACCTTACTCAAAGAATATGAATGTATGACCTTATAAGATTTCAAATGTTTTCCTTCTCTGACAAGCCACTTATCAAAACATAATAGAATAGCTACATATGACAACAAAATAATAATAGACAATCTGTTTTTGCTTGCAACTTCGATTTTTTCCCTCACCCTCCCCACACCCCCCTCTGGGCTCCCCCTGGGCCCCCCCCCACCCCTCAATGCTGTCAGGGCAAAGGGACATATAGTGTCCCTCGTATTGATGATGTGATGAGCGCTAGGTGATTCTCATCGTGTGGCTCGACTCATGATTATAATTCTCTATTCATAATCATTAAATCCATAGTTCCATCAATTATATCTGGTAATTTCAAAGCAAATTTTTATCCTTCATTTGCTATAATCAATTGTTATATCACTTACTAGCTTTTTTAGCATGCTTGCTTTCCCCCTTATTATCATATTATCATATTACATATTACAACGATTCTCTACTACACTCCTGACCAAGTGAACGGGGAAAAAAGCAGATTAAATAGTTTTTCAAATTTTCAATTTTGTTCGTAATTCATGTTTCATTGCTCATAAATCTTTTTTTTTTTTTTTTATATATCATAAGCCTCTCAGAGAGACAACAGGAATTCTTTGGCTGCTACCTCGGAGGTAAAAAAAGTAGACCGTTCTTTGTGTATAACTTTAAGTTTAGCCGGGTTTAAAAGGAATGCTTGGGCTCCTTTTGCCTGAAATGATGTAATTAGTTGTCTTAATTGCCATCTTAATTGGACCGTGGTATGACAATAGTCCGGTCGTACAAAGAACTCAATGTCTCGAACTTTGCGCTTCTTGTTAGGTCTTGCTAAGTCGTAAAGAGCTTCTCTTGCAAGAAAATTGTTCAGTGAGATCAGGATAGCTCGTGGTTTAGAGGCTGAGGCTGTATCTTGCCTTGCTTGAAACGGAAATCTGTGCGCCCTTTGAATTTCGATCTCCCACTTCGATTGACTTAACTCAGGGAAAGCAGCAGAGAAAAGATCTATCATAAATTGACGTGGATTTGCATTTTCTTTCCCTTCCGGTATACCCATGACTCGGAGATTATTGCGACGAGATCTATTTTCCAAATCCACAAGTTTCCAATTAATCTCCTCTTTCAGGCCCTCCATTGATTTCAGTTGTGTGCTCTGTTGTGCTATAGAGTCTTCCATTTGTGAGATTCTGCTCTCCGTCTCCGTAACTCTTATGACTGTATCGTTAGAAATTTTCATTACCTTCCTCAAATTATTTTGTAGCTTTTTTACTGCTCCCTGGGTTCGAAGATTTTCAGTTTTAGTCTCCTCTCTGTGGTGCAACATTACTCGATATAACACTTCCAGTGTTATTTCAGGTGAATCATCAGATGAGTTGTGAGACCCAGAATTTAGAAGCATTTGAGGTGAGTTAGACCTATTTGGTCTTTGTGATATAGAGTTAGGATCAAAGTTTTCCATTTCTTCCTCTCTCCCCCATTCAGGTCTGTTCGGGGACTCCTCTGGGTCTGAGTCTAAGTCCTCAGAGATGCTAAGCTCTTCTTGTCCTAAACCCTCCTGCAATGACCCAGTATTTTGCACCATCTCATCTGTACTGTCAGAGTCCAATGCTCGAGATAAATCAGTCATAGAATAAAAGTAGCCTGCTGCAGACTGTGTTTCAAAGTACGCGATGCCTTAAGGTTGTAGCTTTTCCCATCAAGCTGCTAAGCTGTGGAATTCTCTTGCCCCACAGCTGAGATTGCAACCCAACAGGACTATCTTTAGGAAACAGGTTAAGACCTGGCTGTTCCCTAGGGGCTCTTAAATAAATAAGCATATGGATTAGTATGCACCTATCTTAGCGCCAAGATGCCGCGGCAATCGAGCTCTCTATAAATGTATCAGTCAGTCAGTCAGTACATATAAAACACCAGAGAATGCTTAACTATAGGAATATGGGAAGAGAAAGGCCAGACTGATCCTATAGGGACCAGACAGTATTAAATATGAGTTACGTGTGGCACGGGACAGATATGAACTTTCAGACTAGGGAGGCAATCCTATGAGCTCGGAGATGTGGGTTTTTCGAATCGTGGCTTCTCCAACTGATAAGCTGTCTGACCTTGCGCAATGAGTCTTATCTTGCTGTAATTCAGTTTTATTATAACTGAAAGCAGCTCTGTTTGACTCTTGTTCCGTGCCCATTTCTGTCTTTCTGTCGTAGTGCTGTTATTCGTGGCCACAATAGGTCTGAGTTGAGTAACTTACATGTTCCATGAGTGAGGTTGTTGCTACCACTCACTGCTCATAAATGGTTGCATTGTTCTGTGCATCAGTTCTAAAGGTCCCAGGTGTCACTTCTGATTTTCTGTTTCTTTAGGCCCCATTTTGATCTTCAGTAGGACTCAGGCAGGTACTTTTGACCTCGAGCCTGTTGAGCTGTTGTTTAATGGACACTCACTTCAGTTTGTACAGGTCACACTTGTGAAATGAGTAGGCGGCTTAAATGCAGGGTGTGTGTGTATGTATATAAATATTATTAAGTGCACTTTACAAAAGGGTTCCTAATGCATGTGCACAGAAGCATCAGCCAAAGTTATTTTATAAAAAAGAAGAGAATCATGTTCAAAGTCTGCTGCACAGTGTACCAATCATTAAACAACAGGGGTCCAAGCTATCTGACAGAAAAGTTGGTCAGATTCACACTTTCCAGACCCTTGCGGTCGAGTCACCATGCTCTCCTGCACACACCGCGCATTACATTAGCCCAATTGGGCGGCAAGGCTTTCTCCCACATAGCCCCATGCTACTGGAATCAACTCCCCATCCAGTTCTGCCAATGCACCAACTTTTTAATCTTCAGAAAATTGCTGAAAACATAACAGTTCTGAATTTCCTTTTCTGGGTTGGTCACGAGCAGTTACAGCACGGAGATACCCCGATGGGGTGATTCGGGTGCTCTACAAATCACAAATAGTAATAATAATAAAATAGAATGTTGCATTTTGTCTCTGGTCATCACGCCGCAGTATTGCTGGACCCTGATGTGACCACGTGCACCCTGATGCCTACAGGCCAGTGTGAGCCTTTTCATCTGAATGTCACGGTAACCATTGGTTACTGGTTGGTATCCGTGTTGGGTGATGTCTTTTATCACCTGTTTCCCAGGGCCTCAGTTACTGTTGCATTCCAGTTGGTCAGCCAAGCAGTCCCTTTGGACTCTTGATTCTGCAAAGGCAACTAGCAGGAACAGCCATGGCTCACTCCAGGGGGTGGCAATAGGTTTGGTGATCATATATAGTATACCACACCTGAAACACTCATTATTATATATGTTACAAAAATAGATCTTTATTTTGACATGGAGTGCTTGGAAATTCAAGCCATAAACATGAGGATTTACATTAAAAGTGATATGTTTTTCATGGTTGTTGTCAGTGAGGGCTTGGAACAGTTCATTGTTGTGTTTTTTTACATAACCCTCGGGACTTCCCTAGAGGTATCAGTTTCCAGTCAGTCAATAGGTTATTACAGTGTAATTCTCTCTGTTGTAATATGTCTGAGACTGTACCCTAGTTCCTTTCAGCATCTCTTGGCGTAAGGTTAAGTTGAAAGCCAGAACCAAATATGGCCAAGCACAAGGCAGATTTCATAGAGACTGCTCAATCTTAGGGCAAGAGAGAATCAAGAAAAATCTCTAAGTATAAAGTTAATAAGAATACTGACATTAAATCTGCCTTCAAGGAGAGCAAGGGAAAGACAAGCACAGCATAAATTAATGAATAGACTAATATGGAGTCTGCTCTCTAAGTACAAGGTTAAGGAGCAGTTCATCATAAGGACATGCTGATTACGAGTACGAAAAAAGTCTGTCTCACTTGCCAGAAACAGCATGTTGTATAGCATTTTAAAGAGAGAAATTGTAATGTCACTGTAGTGTGAAACACATTATACATTAAAAACACCGAATGGTAAAACAGAAAATACATCACATGGAAAATAAGCACACAAGCCTGCATGAATAATACGTTGTGACGTTAACTTTGGAAACTAATGAATAGCAAACAATGGCACATTTGAAATTACAGATGCAATCTCTGTTAGAAAGAGGTTATGGCCTTGTGAAGATACAATCAAGAGGGGCTTTCGGGAACATCATGAACAAGAAAAAAAAACACAATTTCTGTTTCTGTTCATAGCAATATCGTAACACTCGAAATTAAGAATATTTATTACAAAGCGTCAAAGGACATATTTTAACTTGAGCTGCACAGAGAAAGGAGAACCCGTGTTTTAACTGTACACAGTGCAACATATACAAATGGATTTGAGTTCTTTTTGTATTAACTTTAAAAATGTCGTTATGTCAGCTACAATATATTTACATTATTTGCAATTTATTTATGTTAATTAAACATACAAATGTGTTCATTTTAAATTCTCTCACACACACTTACCCAGGCATTTAGGTATTAGAAAGAAAGGGAGAAACACTAATCGGTCAGATGAATGTGCATTTGAGAGACATACCATAGTTTTGCTGTTATTTGTTTATTTATTTGTTTGTTTATTATTTTTGTGTGTATTTTATTCTTATAGTGCACACTTCTTGAATGGGCAGCTCCTAGCACAACACAAGGGGTGCACATTACTAGAGTGGTGTGTTTTTCGCTGCAGTTGCTCGTTGCTGATGTGACAACAATCTTACTGCTGCTGCTTAGGGAAGGACCCGTCTGTGGCAAGAAAAAATATGAATTCCTCTGGTGGCCAATAACCCAATGCCTTGCAGGTGGGCACCAATAGGCATCACAATTGGGTAAAGTAAAAGTTCACCTCAGGCAAAGTTAGGACATGTTGCCTTCTTTCCCAAAGGTGAAGTTTCCTGACTTCTCTTTACTTTATAGAAGAAATACAACTTCACCTGCCCCTAACCTTTACACTAAACCTGCATCCTAGCCAGTACCAATGATTTTCCCTGTAGAGACAGGACGTAGACAAAGGCTGAGGGTCTGCCAATTCTCAACGAGGGATCTCTGCTTTGTAACTCTAAAGCATTAACTGTTGTATTTTTAAGCAACCAAATGGTTAATCTTGAATTGTTAACTCTTTGTTCACACTTGATATGTATATTGTGCTGTATACCATGCACATTCACATTTGGTATGCCCATTGTGTGTATACCATGCACATTCACATTTGATATGCCTATTATGCTGTATACCCTGCATATTCACATTTGGTCTGCAAATTGTGCTGTATACCATGCATATTCACATTTGGTATGCCTATTGTGTGTATACCATGTACATTCACATTTGATATGCCTATTATGCTGTATACCCTGCATATTCACATTTGGTCTGCAAATTGTGCTGTATACCATGCATATTCGCATTTGATATGCCTATTATGCTGTATACCATGCATATTCGCATTTGATATGCGTATTATGCTGTATACCATGCATATTCACATTTGGTCTGCAAATTGTGCTGTATACCATGCATATTCACATTTGGTATGCCTATTGTGTGTATACCATGCACATTCACATTTGATATGCCTATTATGCTGTATACCATGCATATTCGCATTTGGTATGCCTATTGTGTGTATACCATGCACATTCACATTTGGTATGCCTATTGTGCTGTATACCATGTAGCAGTGCTTAATTTGTGCTGGTGCTCAGCACCTGCCAGACCTTCCTTATCACTGGTATATAAATATTGCAGTTTGCCAACATCAGCAGAGTTTTTAACATTGTTTGAGCATACTTTAACATGTGGCCGTGCTGGCCGGGTCAGTGGTTGTGAAGCTGTAGTGGCCTCTTGAAAAATATGTTGGGCCGTCAGACTTCTTTTTTACAAGCACTGCCATGTGGTGTTAATCTTCAGCACACATGTAAGATAGCAGAGCTCTCAACGGACTCCATGTTGCAAGGGGGCCCCTCACCCTGACTGTTTTTGCAGACTATAGCAGCAAGCATGCAGACAGCGGTCGTTTATGGTCAGACACCTGCATGTGTGTGCTAGTGGTTAAGTGCATGCGTGTATGTCTTCATGTCACTGTGTGGAGGAAAAGTGATCCTACAAATCCCAGGGCCTGATTTACAAAGGGTGTCCGCACTGGTGGTGGAGGCCCCGCCTTGGTAGCAGGTGGTCCGCACACGCGGCGGCGACCCCGCAATGGGTAACTGCAGTACGGAGATCCCGCCATGACTGCGGGGCCTTCGCCTGTCAATCGGGCCCTTAGTGCTTAGAGATGTTGTATAAAAAGCCAAGACTGTTTCATATACACTCATTGACAGCTATAGTGCATCCCTCGACGTAAGAGGCTATTGGCAGGTGTTTTTGAGTGAACACAGATTCGAGGGGGGAATTTACCAGAATGCAGGAGCACCAGCTGCTTGCAATTATAGCAGCCAGCCCATTGGAACAGCATCACCAACCTTTCTGCTTGCACATCATGTTTGAGTTTTGGAGGAAGAGAGATCCTCCAGGAGTTGGCTGCTTACCAAGAATACAGATTCAACAGATTCACCCAGAAAAGCTCATTATGATCATTTGTTATTCCCTGCAAGTGAAGAATGAAACCAGGCTACAGAGCATAGGCTTAGGTCTGGATAGAGAGTCAATACTGAGCTCCTGAATGTCCCTAGTTCTCACATGAGTAGCTCGTCTAATCCAGCTTTCTTCATGAGTACTGGTTGTGTGAAAGACTTCCCTAAGGGACATTCCCGCCCCTGGTGTACTACAAGCTCACAGCATGTCAGAAGCTCTACAGTATATTATTAACTAAGTTGTGAATCACACCTGGGTTTGCACCCATCAAACTCTTAACATAATTGGAGCTATGGAGCACACATAAAGAAAATAACATTCATAATGTTCATGCTATCAGTCCCTGACATAGCTTTGCTGGTACATCACAGTGCACTATAGAACAGGATAAGAAGTTTTACAGAGCACAATAGCATAACACAAATTTGTAAAGAGCACGTTCACCCATAGGCATCTTTTCGTTGAATAGCAAATGTTTATTGTTACCAAACTCAATGGTTCTCGACCTCAGAAGGATGAAAGCCTGAGTGGACCCACTGGGATTTGAACCTGTGACCATGAGGTCAAACACAGTCTCCTACAGTGGACACATTAACCCACTAAGCCACCAGCCATTAACAATGTAGCAAATGTTACTCACTGTCATTTGAAATGTTCCCCATGCTTATTTAAAAAGCAGTTACAAACAACAGGGGTAGCCCAAAGACCTGACCTAGGGCAAACTAAATACTGGAATCCAAACAAGTGTTCAAGTATAACACTTAAAATAAGGAAAAATACAGAATACCCAACCCAAAAGTTATCTAAGTTAAGCAAAAAGAAAAAGAAAGAAAACTAGTATAGTAAATACTGCACAATGAAAGAAGAAAAAAGAAGAAAATGCCCAGATACTACTTGGACACATGATACTCATGAACAGATTATGTCATTTATGTAGAACATTTGTTCACAGAGGTAAGCAGTCAAAAACAATCCTAAAACAATAATGGCGCTCATGGGATTACACAAACAATGCTGGAAGTACAAATGATACAATGTGTAATCAAACAAAATGGCTGAGGGAAAAGTTATACAAAGGCGGGGTTCAGGACAAATCAGAAACAACACACAGCAAAGAATGCGTCCTCTTCAATTGGGGCCACATATAGGTGTCGACAGCGTTTCGACCATAATATATTTAGAAGGTCATCATCAGGACAGAACAACGAACATTGGAGCATCCAAGAAAATTCAATAAAACATGTAAAAGGGAATATGTACACAGGTCTCAGGGAGATTAAAATATATAAAGAATCATATCATAGCATAAGATTAACCAAAAACCCCTTAGATAAGTAAATAGAGTGCGGAAAAAGAAATTGATTGATAAGCAAAGACTAGAGAGACCAACAAACAGCACACAAAAATCCAAATGCTAAGGAGAAGTTAGTGTGCCAGTGTCTTAACTAAGTGAAAAAGAAAAAGTTGAGTAAAAAAGTGTAATTCTCAAACAAAAAGGGAGAAAGAGATTCTCTACAGTAAAAAGAAAAAAGAAAAGAAAAAAATAATCACCTCTATCAAGAAATGAATCCTCAGTAATGTAATGAAATTTCAGGCGCAGGGGGTGTAAAGTTTCACTGCACAATGGAGATGTCACACTCTGTTAGTGTGCAAGAGGACATCATGTGTCCAAATAGTATCTGGGTATTTTCTTCCTTATTCTTATTTCACTGTGCATTATTTTCTATGCTAGTTTTCTTTATTTTCCTTTTTGCTTAACTTAGATATCTTTTGGGTTGGTTATTCTGTATTTTTCATTATTCTAAGTGTTATATTTAAAAAGAAAGCACAGTCTACATAATATACAGACATCATGTTATGGTGGCAAAACAGCTTCATGTGTACCTGTTACCCCTGCTTTCTTGTGTTGCTTCTTAACAGTGTTGTACCTTTTCCAGAATATACATATGTACAGAAAGGTTTGTACAAAGTGTGCATTATGCTGGGAGCATGAGATATAAGTAGGAAAAGACAAGAGGCTGGGAGGTCAGTCAGTAACCGTCCACACTGCTACACTCCAATGCTTTCAATATCCTAAAATGCTCTTCTAGATGGAGGGGGCTGAATTCTGAGCTGCTAGTGGCCAGCTGGCTACTCTGTCCTTGCATCCTGCTACAGCCAAGAGCCACAATATTTCATGATGTTCCACCCACGGCTCAGAGGCTTCGAGGGAAAGCTCCCAGCATCTAGATCCCTCTCCAGCAAGGCCTTCCAGAAGCACCAGTAAAGAATATTCACCCATTTGCCGATTGGATCTTCCTCACAGTATGTAGCCCCTTCCCTACGGGGAACATCCTTTTCAACGCAACTTTTACAACGCATGCCTTTACATCGCAAGCCTTACAACGCATGCCATTACAACGCATTGCGCTGGGGGGCGCTCTAGGATAGGGAATAGATTTAATTTTACTATCCAACACCTTCCCTACTATTCACAGGGACTGGAGTTGGAATAGTAAATTAAACTATTCACTATCCAGCACCCCTCAACACTATGCGTTGTAACAGCATGCGTTGTAAAACCTGTGATGTAAAAGCATGCGTTGTAATGTCATATATCCCTTTCCTACCTTATGTGTCCCTGTGACAGTGACGTTGATGCCAGTGCTCAGTCCCAGTTCCTGGGTATAAATGAAGGCAAAGACTCCTTCATACTTCTTTCCCCGACAGGGCAGGCAGAGTTGTTCATTTCTTTATATGTTTTTCCTGGTTCAGATATATTCTGACGAGTTGATGATTGAGTGCCATTTCATCCTGTCCACTAGCCAGTCTAGATTTTTAGGCCCAATCCTGGATAAATACCTGGCCCCTTTTTAAGGAGTTTGTTTTTCACCTTACTGCAAACCTTTCTAGAGTCCCTTATTCAAAATGCAACAGGCCAGACGGTAAACATTCTTTACGATGCAGTGTTTACACCGCGCGTCCTTTACTACGTAGCCATTACAACGCAAGTCGTTAGTACGATTTGCGCTGGAGGGCGCTCTTGGTAAAGGAATAGTTTGATTTTCTATTCCAACACCTTCCCTACTGTTACGTGAGCTGGAGTTGGAATAGAAAATTAAACTAATCCACAATCCAGCGCTCTCCAACGCAAGTCGTTGTAACGACTTGCCTTGTAATGGCTGCGTTGTAAAGTACCACGATCATTTTGATCACGTTGTACTAACGTACATCCGGCCAGACACTCTTCGCATGAATTCTGTTCCCCTCACATATCTACTTGTATGGAAATGAGAAAACACCTCCACTCTCTAATCTGGGAATACCTTCCTTCAAGCTGTAGGCAGAGATACATGTCTGAGAGACCTCTCTGGATGAAAAGATGTCTGTCACTTGAGTCCACCACTAGGATCTTCATGTGAAATAGTAATCTGTTGCTGAATTATTTATTTTATCATGAATGAATGAATGATGTTTATAGCTGTTTCCTGAAGTGGTTATGATCTGGTTGTGCTAGGAAGAGATAGTGGCATGGAGGTCCATGCCTTTGATTTCATCCCCTCTCTTCTCCTAGTTCTTTTATATCTTCTTGTTACTGTCAGAAATTGAGAGTTCAAGCATAGGGAGCGCTGAGAAGAATAACATGAAAATCTGTTCCTGCTTCTCTCAGATGGCTCATCCCACCTCAGTAATCACTACAATAGTCTTCCTTTCTTTAAAAGTGGCCTTACTGTTCTCTAGTCCACAACTTCACACCTTTTTCTAATCCTAATTACAGGCACTGCAGGAAAGGCAGTCAGCAGTACTGATTCCATTCTGTTAGGCTTTCAAGTAGCACACAATGCACCTTTTCAAAGTTACTTTTCCACTACAGATATCACAAATCTACTTTTACCTTTGAATTCCATTTTTGATTAAAAAAAATCCAAGAAAGCTCTACTATTTTCCCAACTGAATTACCAAAGTATAATTTTATTTATTATTAGACCTGCACAGTGACCGATAGCTTTTGGTAGCTATTCAATGTGTTGGGCATGCATTTAATTAGTATGTCACACTGTCCCACTTCATGACTTCAAGGACCCAACCCTTGGGGGCTTACAGCATACACATAGATATGTATAAGCTAATGTAAATTGTTTTTCTGCATGACAGAGCAATTTTCTCTGATTTATGCTAATACGGTTTTTGCTGTTGGATAGGACAGGACACCATAGTGTCCTCTGTAGTCATACATGTGAGTGAGATAACCATACACTGCTGCACACTTGTGATATTCAATTTCCTCACAACAGTGCATTTCCCGCAACAACTTACCATTGGACTCACTGGAAAGTAAAATAAGCCAATTGGGTGTAACTAACTAAAGAAGGGGGAGTATTGTGAAGCTAATGGAATGGAACAAAGGACCAATGAGTGCCTTACGGAGTATCATGTGGGCCAAGACGGTCTAAGAAATAAAAGTCCATGAGATTCTACCCCATGGATCTGCCTGTGCGTGCATCAATCCAGGCATTTCATCCCAAGCCTTGAGCATTACCAGAATCAACAGCATTTATTTTGTCACATCTAAAGAACTCCAAACCTACTAATAAAGTTAATATTTATTTGGATTCATATAGCCTCAGACTAGTTAATTTAAAAAAAGTTGAGCAGATGGCTCAATATTGGCAGGACACCAAACTCCCAGAATGCCCTTTTTTTTAAGATGAAAGCGCAAGTCTGTAAAAGTATTTTCCGAATTTTATGGACCATCACGTCATCTTAGTTAGAAGTGTTATAGTGACAGTATTGGCATGTTTCTTTTAAAAAAAAAAAAAAGGTACTAGAACAACTAATAACAAAAGAACCGAGTACGTCTTAGAGGGCCCTCGGTTCACTGCAAAGTGTTGACCTCCACATTTTGAGTTTCCAGTCATTGTGTGTCAGAACCCTTTTCAAGGGGGCCATGGGGCAAGCAGGAGTTACTAGGCCCACCCGTGGTGGCTGAGGCGTTTTACTCCTGATGTCTCGGGGACCGACCTACTATGGGTCCTACCCAACAGTGTCAAGTACCCCTTCTAAACCTGACTCTCAGTTAGGAAGCATCGGACAAGCAGTCAGGGCTCTTTCATGGGGGGGGGGGGGGGGGGGGGGAGCGTAGATACAGATCAGTGAACACAGCTCATAATGCAATGTGACAGTAGTGCAAACAATAAATCAATGTCCAGTTTACACATGTAAAAGTAAACAACATTTAAAAGCAATAACAGAATCCCCCTTGAGGTCAGGACTCTAGTAGTTGTCCCACCAAGCCCTGTCCCACTGTCTTTAGGGCAACAGGATCAATGTTATCCCACAGCACTTGTTGGCCACATCTAGGGAATGTAAACTAGTAGGCCATACTCAAGAGTTCTCCCCTCTGACTCCTTTTAGAAGTTGAGTCCCAGGAGACTACAGGGTCAGAGTACTCATCACAGCATGTCCCCTGGGGCCCCCAAGACCCAGTTCATGGCTTACCCACTCCAGCGATATGGAAACACTCAGTAGTACAGCAAAGTCCTTCGCCATATCCTCAAATTTGGGTTGCGCATGGTCATAAGCGGCAGCACCAGGAAGGTGAGGGCTCTCTCCTCCGAGCCATGCTACTGGCTGGTTCTAGCAATCAGGGTTCATGGTAAGTCACACTTCCCTTGGTGGGGCGGGGGGGGGGGGGGTAGGAATGATCTCCTAGCTCTGATGGGGCTCCAGCAATTTCCTTTGATCTCAGCCCTGGGCTAAGGCTCAGACCCTTGGCTTCAGCATTTCTGGCTACCTCTCCTGGCATACAGGGTTGCTGCCATGGCACTCACAAGCCCGGTCACACTGACCTGGTGTTGCGGTTCACAGTGGCCCCCTCTCTGGCACAAGGGGCACCTATCTACCTATCATATGGTTGTGCAGGCCTAGCGCCCTCACAACCCTTACTCTTCTGCTCAGTCCGTGGTAGCCCTCCTGGCACGCCAGGGTCACTAAATCAACCCAGCGCACCGGCTATGGCCCGATCAATGCAAGAGTGCATTCCTCATCGCTCGCACAGGGAGTCCTCATGATAGGGCTCCCCCCTCAACCTTGCTCCTTCCAATGCGCTCCTCTTGGTCACACAGCACACTGGTCTTAGAGAGGAGGCAGACAATGGTGCTTGGTTTCTCAGGGTGATGTCCCCTCACCCATCGGGGAGACAAGCAGGCCTGGGCCCCCAGTTCTGGCCCAGGCAAAAGACTTGCAGAGCTTTCCCTGCTCACACAGCCCATGTGGCTGCTCAGCAGATTAAACTTGTTGCGGTTGTAAACTCTCCTACTTATAGTCCTTTTCCAGACACAAAATGTAATTTAGTGTCTGAGTCTTTGAAGTTTTATGATGGGGTTTCTGCTTCTTTAAATGGACATCTTTCCCCTTTCTTCTTCCTCCTGATATTTGTCATTCACAGCAGGAAATACTCCAAATCTGATTAAACCACAAGATTCATGGGAATGACCAGAGTTCACACCTGGATATCAGCCTCAGTGATATAGGCATCAGAAGGGTAATCCCGGGCTCACAGCCCTACTCTTCATGATGCCATTATCAGCCCCATCTCTCTCTCCCTGAGATGTGTCCAGGCACCTTCCTTGTGATCTATCATTGATTGTATTAAAGAGCTCTTTGAAATGCACAGAGAGAGCCTGGCTCTCCCATCCTCCAGTTCCTGTCCCTCCAAGCTTCCAGGAATGTACCATTACACAAATCTATCTGGGGGATTCTTCTACTCCTCCTGTTTTCCACCAGCCAGGCCTGGCCTTTCCAAAATGGTACCCGATGTCCTCAATGTAATAGTACCGGCACACTTGAACTCAGTGTACATCCACAGCACACGTACTGCTCAGCATTGTTATCCTCACGTAATATGCCACCACAAGCATAACTACATGCAGCAAAGGCATTCATTCTGTGCACACCATTCAGTATGCAGCCTTCCTGTATTGTACAACAGTGTGTTATTTAAAAAAAAACAGACTGCCAGCATACACACATTTACCATGTGCACACTGCAACACACTTCACCCCTTGTGTAGTGTGCTTCATGCGAGCACACATGCACTCAGCACGTTTCCCTCATGCACATCCTTCCACATCTACCTGATGTAGGCCAAGTGTGAGTTAAGCAAACAGCAGCAGAACTTTTAAAAAGGTGGAGTGATCCTGCAGGCCTCACTCCAGTGGCACAGATTAAAAAGGTATTGTTCACTATGACGTATCACTACACAGTATGCTGCCACCACCACACTTGTGCTGCTTAACTCCTGATGAAGGCAATAGATGTCCATCACTATAAGGGCAAAGCTTTGGACAGCCCTTCCTGTTTATCAAGACTGCAATCTGTGAGACAGGCCTATGTCATGGCGCACACGCATGATCCATGTTCACCTACGTCAAACAAATCAGCATTGAGGATCCAGTGAACAGTACAGTGGGGCTCTCAGGGCAGGGTACACAACTCTATTCCTTCCCAAAATTGTGAAATAGGTGCATCTGCGTATACAATCACTGGTTTCGAGAACATTTTGCTTCATCCCAGAGTTTTTGCACTCATAGTCTTTTTTTAGGTCTCGCTATAGCCATCGCGTAAGTGATGCTTTGCGAGAATTAAGTAGGGACTTTCAAAAATGCTCCCAAAGTCTGCAGGCGGATCGGGTACGGTGCATGTGCGCTTGGCGCGCGCACCATTTGTCCACCTGCAACCTTTGGGAGCAATTCCGCGGCCGCTTTGATGTTCTCAGTGAGTCGCGTGGCCACTGAGAACATCAAAGCAGCCGCGAAAGTGCTCACCATTTTCCACCCCCTCCCTTCCTGCTGGCATCCCCCCTCCCTTCTCGCCCAGTCCTTGTTTTCCATCACGCCACCTTGCCTGGGCCAGACCGTTTGGTTTTTCCTTGATTTTTTTCTTTCTACTTCTTCACTTCCCCACCACCTTTCATTTCTTTCTTGGTTTTTTTACATTTTCCATACTTAGCTTGATTTGTCGGCCATTCTGTGTATTTTTCTTTTTTCTTCTCATATCCTCTCTGCACACACGTGGCCTTGTCCTCTGCGGCCTCATTAACGACTCGGAACTGGAGCCCGTCCTAGGGCTCGTTAGCAGCTCTTGTGCCCGTGCACACAGGCCCGGTAATTAGAGCGCCCCCGCCCCCGGGACTTCACCTGCACAGTGCACAGCTAATTGTATTCTGCCTGTAGCCACACAATCCTATTTTAGTTGCGCAGCTCTGGCAAAGCCAGTATTTTGGGGAAACATGTTTGGTACATCAGGCTCCAAGTCTGGAAATGTGAACATCCTTTATTTTGAGTTGTGGCCACAGCTTAGTGCAGAGCAGATGTGGCCATCGTCACTGCAAAGGTACACCAGAGACTAAGTACAGTGCCCCCCATTGCGAAGTATGCTCACATTTCGTTAACATGTGTTTACAGTGAATTGTGAAAGTCATTGCTTTGAATTACGAGAACACATACTTCGCTCCCAGAAAGTGTAGTTTACATTCTACTGCTAAATGTTAGATTACAGGAAATACGCTATAGCGTGGAATGGAAGCTATGGCACGCATCTCCCAAGCTGATCTGGCATCACATACCAGAGAAGGCCTTGCAGTCATCTGTGTGAACTCCACGAGTAGAACATGCTTGATTTAATTACACTGCTTTTTCGGCCGAATATGTGATGCAATGTGAGGCCCGGCACCAGCAGAAACGGCAGGCTGGTCAACCATGCCACAGCCCTTAAAGGGCAATCTCAGTAGCGGGCCTAGAAATGTATGAGGTAGGACAAATAGAATGCTAGCAATGAAACTTCTGTAACTTTCAAGGAAGTGACATCATCTTTTGGCAATGTTCCATGAAACATCGCAAGGAATGTAGAACATTCTGGCTTAGTGGATTTTTCAACCAACTAATCTCACACACACACAAATACACATACTCTCTCTCTCTATTTCTGCTAAAAGCATTTTGGGATTTAAACAAAAAAATAGTTCGGCCTATTTTTTTTGCAGTTTTATGTAAAGCAACTTCGGCCCGAAGGTATTGGAGCGCTTCACACAAGCACCAGTTACATGACACAAGGAATTTTGTTGGAGGCTCGGGTAGTTTAAGTGATTTGCCCACAATCAGACGATGATGAGCCGACGCCGAGACTTGAACGGGGTCTCCCAGTTCAAAATTCGGTAGATCTGGCCTTTAAGCAACGCTCACATCCTCGCCCCTTGTTCCCTTAATTGTCACAGAACTGTTTGTACGACTTTAAATAGTTTCACTCTCGATTTGCTTTTTATTTGCGTATTTGGAAACGAGATTTGCTCGTAGGTTCCTCCGGATAATGTGCCTTTTTGTAAGAATGTATTTTCATCTTTCTACAGAATTATCAATTGAGGAATTTGAGCGTGTGAAAGAGTGTAATTAACTCTGCCACACACACACACACACACAACCAAACACACACGCAACCACACACACACACAACACACACAAACCCACACACACAACACCCATACACACACACAACCCCCCACACACACACAACCACCCACGCACACAACCCCCACACACACAATGCCCCCACACACACAACCCCACACACACACACAACCCCGCCCACACACACAACCCCACCCACGCACACAACCCCACACACACAACTCCACACACAGACAACCCCACATACACACAACCCCACACACACACAACCATATACACACCAACCACACACACAACCCCACACACAACCCAACACACACAACCCCACACAGAACCCCACACAACCACACACACAACCCCACAGAAACCCGCACACAACCCACCACACACACACAACCCCACACACACACAACCCCCCACACACACAACCCTACACACACAAAACCCCAAACACACACACCCAGACCCCTGCCACACACACCCCTACACACACAACCCCCACACACAACCCCCCACACAACCCCCCCACACTCAACCCCCAACACACACAACTCCACACACGCACACAATCCCCCACAGACACAACCCTACATACACACACAACTCCAAACACACACACCCAGACCCCCCCACACACAACCCCCAACACACAACCCCACACACACAAAACTCCATACACAACCCCACACACACAACCCCCCACACATTCAACCCCCCACACACAACCCCACACACGCTCAACCCCCCACACAACCCCCCACAAACACCAACACACACACACACACACCCCACACACCCCCACACCCTCACACACACCCCACACACACAAACCCCACACACACATCCCCTCACACGCTCCCCCCCCACACACACACACAACCCCACCACACAGAACCCCCACACACGACCCCACACACATACACAACCCCACACACACAACCCCCCACACACACACCCCACACAGTCCCACACACACAACCCCCCTACACACAACCCCACACACACAACCCACCACACACACAACCCCACCCACACACACCCCCACACATACAACCCCACACACCCACACACACACAACCCCCCCACACACAACCCCCACACACACAACCCCACACACACACAACCCCCACACTCACAACCCCACACACATACAACCCCCCACACACACAACCCTCCCACACACACAACCACACACACACACAACTACACACACACAACCATACACACACAACCACACACACACAAAACCCCACACATACAACCCCCACACCCACACAACCCCCCACACACACAACCCCCCCACACACACAGCCACACACAACCCCACACACACAACCCTCCACACACACAACCCCACACACATACAACCCCACACACACAACCACACACACACACAAGCACACACACACAAGCACACACACAACCACACTCAGCCACACACACAACCCCAAACACAACACACACAACCACAACCCCAAACACAACACACACAACCACAACCCCAAACACAACACACACAACCACACACACAACCCCTCACACACAACCACACACACACAACCCCACACACACAACCACACACAAACCACACACACAACCACAGCCACACACAACCACACACACAACCACACACACACACACAACCACACACACACACAACCACACACACACACACAACCACACACACACAAACCACACACACACAACCACAACCACACACAAACACAACCTCAACCACACACCCAACCATCTATCTATCTAACTATCTATCTATCTATCTATCTATCTATCTATCTATCTATCTATCTATCTATCTATCGCCCTCACTCTTTCTTTCGCCCTCACTCTATCTATCTATCGCCATCTATCTATCTATCTATCTATCTATCTATCTATCTATCTATCTATCTATCTATCTATCTATCTATCTATCTATCTATCTATCGCCCTCACTCTATCTATCTATCTATCTATCTATCTATCTATCTATCTATCTATCTATCTATCTATCTATCTATCTATCTATCTATCTATCTATCTATCTATCTATCGCCCTCACCCAATCTATCTATCGCCCTCACTCTATCTATCTATCTATCTATCTATCTATCTATCTATCTATCTATCTATCTATCTATCTATCTATCTATCTATCTATCTATCTATCTATCTATCTATCTATCTATCGCCCTCACCCAATCTATCTATCGCCCTCACTCTATCTATCTCTCTATCTTTCGCCCTCACTCTCTCTATCTATCGCCCTCACTCTATCTATCTATCTATCGCCCTCACTCTATCTATCTATTGCCCTCACTCTATCTATCTCTCTATCTATCGCCCTCACTCCATCTGTCTATCTATCGCACTCACTCTATCTATCGCCATCACTCTATCTATCTATCTATTGATCGCCCTCACTCTATCTATCTGTCTATCTATCTATCGCTCTCACTCTATCTATCTATCTATCTATCTATCTATCTATCTATCTATCTATCTATCTATCTATCTATCTATCTATCTATCTATCTATCTATCTATCTATCGCCCTCACCCAATCTATCTATCGCCCTCACTCTATCTATCTCTCTATCTTTCGCCCTCACTCTCTCTATCTATCGCCCTCACTCTATCTATCTATCTATCGCCCTCACTCTATCTATCTATTGCCCTCACTCTATCTATCTCTCTATCTATCGCCATCTGTCTATCTATCGCACTCACTCTATCTATCGCCATCACTCTATCTATCTATCTATTGATCGCCCTCACTCTATCTATCTGTCTATCTATCTATCGCCCTCTATCTATCTATCTATCTATCTATCTATCTATCTATCTATCTATCTATCTATCTATCTATCTATCTATCTATCTATCTATCGCCCTCACTCTATCTATCTATCGCCCTCCCTCTATCTATCTATCGCCCTCACTCTCTCTATCTATCGCATCACCACAGAATCACTCAGCACCACCACATCATCACTCAGGGGTACCACAACATCACTATGCGCTACCACAGCATCACTGAACGCCTCAGCATCACTCAGCTCCACCACAGTATCAATCTGTGCAACCATTCAACAACAACTGGTTCAAATATGTTCTCTCAATGTTTCAAGCTTTATTACAAATGTCACAAAAAGATGTTAAGATTTCACTTCTGTTCTTGGATTTTCATCACAATAAAGTACCCTGAACATAATCTTCACAAAGATAATTTAAGCTATTGCCATTATACAAATGGCAATTACAATAACTTTTATTTAAGTATTAATTATTAAAATAAAATAAAAGCCATTGTTATTTGTAATATCAATGCATCTTAGTCACGTAAATACAACACATATTGCATTACAAATGCTATAGGTGTCACATTTGCGAAAGTTGTAAATATTGGAATTGTAAATTACAAAGCTAATAATTTCGCTATTTTCAAAACCAACACATAAATAAAAAAATTGTCATTTACAAGACCAATAGCTCAAACTTTCCTAATGTGAGACCTATTGCATTGCAAATGCTTGTTAATAAGGATGACATTCAAAACTGGTTGCATGGGTCATTTTGCCAAGTTATTCCGTACTGTACTGAGGAAAGACTGAATCAGGTAAAAAAAAATGTTGACCTTGTACGGTGCTCAACCCGCAATTGTTTGGAAAATTATTTCAAGCTGTACCAACACTGCATTCGGGATGAAGCTGTGAAGATGTACCCATTAGATAGTGAATTAAAATTAGAATTGATTAAATATGAATTCTTCTGTTGCAGTTAAGCAGACCCTTTTTCCTAATCATAAATATTTGTTGCAGGATTGGTGTTCGCACTGCAAACACGCAGCCTAGATATAATTAAGTGTGGAACAGAGGGAATACTGAACAAAATCATAAGGACCCACGACAAGGCAGAGCTGTCTGGCAGCATCCGTGACAAACACGCAGGAGTCTGGCGCCAAGGCGAGCTGCCGTCTTAGCTGAGCATCTGTTGCTGAAAAACTTAACACAAATATTGTCTTGTTAAGCTTTGCCCTTTAAACAAGCACAGACTGAAAACAAACGATGGAAAACCATAAGGCTGACAAAACGCCAAAGCAGCAAGTTTATCTGCGCGGCGGAGAATTCGCTTCATTCATTACGGAGACAGCAGGCTCTGAAAACTCATCTCTGCACAGAAGCTGCCTAAATTACCATTTCACCTCTGAAGGCCGGGTTCAATCTGGCTTTGTGCTGCAAATTAAATCACCTTAAGTCTCCTTTCTCAGCCTGCGTGCAGTAAGAGTCCCCAGTACCTGTGCATTTCATGCTCTGTGCTACCTGCTTCAATGGTCAGAGATGGCTGCTGGGGTAGGGGAGGATGAAGGTCAGAGCCGAGAGGCCTGATGGGTAGAAGAGTTTTGGGTAAACAAGGCTCATTTGCACCAAGAGATTTCTGCTGATTGAGTTAGTAAATTGTGTTAAGCGAACAGTGCTGATTTTGTAAAACAATAAGTGCCAGGGCCCTCATCACGGGGACATTGCAGCTTGCATCATCCGTTGCCCCTATCAGCGTTGTCAATGACAGGACCAACACAACTACTAACCACCACACTCCTACAAGTGGGACAATTCATACGTTTGAAGGCTCCCAAAGCTATACGAAAAGCTTGGGTGGCATGTATTAGTGATTGTCAATGCGTATTAAATAAATAAACAGCTGTTGTGCTCGTACCAAATTTGGCAGACAGCGCCACCATGTGGCAGACTGTCACAAACGCCAGTGATAAGAATTTTGTGCCGGTGCCCAGCACAGGACACCGCCGGCTCAAACTAAGCACTGCAGGCAAAGTAGCTGTGTAGCTACCCACTCTCTCCTGAAACACAAAACACCACAGTAATGCCTTTGGGAACACATTTAGCAGCATTGATTGTCAACTTAAAAACAAACAAAGTTTAGATTAAAAAAATCACAAAAAAATAGAACTACTAGATTTATAGATGGCAATGTGATCAAAGTCTATAAAGTTTTTGTACTACTTTTTTTTTATTACACATTTACCAAAGGATAATGGGACCTACTCGTAAAGACAAGTATGCATTAACACACATGAATATTTACTACACTTAGTGTAACTCTGCACTTTTTTTCTATTCATCACCTCTAAGTGTAGATTTGAACCTAAGTTTATACTTACATGCCTCTACCCCATCAATTTAGGGGAGCTAATAACATTTCATTTATTACTGGTAGATATGTTTTGAGATATAAAAATAAACTATGAACACTGTAGCTTTATGAGTATATGTACTTTGTGCCACAAGTTGGTTGGAATTTGATGAATGAAATAAAACGCTACACCACATTAACTCTTCAAAATAAATATAAGCAAGTAACTAAATAAATAGGCTTAAAGATATACATTTTATAAATATTAATTTTAAATATACTAAAAAGTTCATCCCCACTAACAGTTTTATATTAATCGATATTAAGTCAATGTAATTAAACATTGTTTATCTAAAGTCATTTGTTTTCATTTTTAAACTATAATTGTGTTTTTAAAGAGTTAGCTATTCCATTTTAATGCCATAGCATATTTAATTATTCATTCTGTAGATTTTTAACACCTATATATGTCGTTTTAGCTTAGCATTTTAAATAGTTAAAGATTTTAACATTATTTCTTATGGGGTATAATTCCTGTCTGTATTACTTTCCTTAAGAGTGTGTTGCAGTTCTTTTGAGTGGCCATGTGTGGTGCTAGACTTACTCCACGCCTGGGCTGGAGTACCTTTACACCTGCCTTGTGAACTTTAGAGCTGTGGTAACTTTAGAAGTGTAATTTGTGAACATCAATGGTTTTACTCTTTTTGTGGGTGTGTGTTTGTATAAGAATGTCCATCCCTAATTCCCATCTTACATTTCCCTAAACCACCTCTCATATAGGATATATATTCTTAATTTTCCTAACACTCCCCCAAGTCCCGCCCACATATACAGCTAAATCGTATACTTACATGTGAGGAGATCTCTGGATAGAAAACATGGGCGAGTCAGAGGTGAAGGTGTATGCCCATAGCTTAGTGAATAACATTTTGTAGTATGTGAATAGCACTCTAGAAGTACTTCACGCACTGCAAAATGAGGTTTGTAAGTAGGCCATAATATCTTTTTGAAATAGTTCCCATTGCAAAGCCATAGAAAGTAATACAGAGAAAATAGATCAGAAGGGAAACCAAAGGGGAACAGAATAAAAGGCAATTAACATGATTACCAAAAAATATATATATAACAGGTGTATAGGTAGTCTAAAGTCTCAGAACCACTCCTTACAATAGACACCGCAACCCTGTGGCATCAAAGCGTTCACAGCAAAGACAAAGCTTTCATGGCTATCTCAAGACTTTAAAAAATGGGGGTAGATTTTTCGATAAACCTCATTCTAAGGAAGAGGAGGAGACCTAAGTGGGCCTCTCCCCCAAAAACGAGCCCAGTGCAAAACTACAGATTGCAAATTACTTTCAAGGGCTCAATTGGGGCAAAAGGCGCGCTCTCCCACCGGGTACAAAGTGGCTATAGAGTGTTCATCAAAATGGACTTTGATGTGCTTCACTGGGAACACTACACTGCAGTCATGTTGGATCTGAACCTAAAACAGCCAAAAGCATTTGATGAATCAATAATGTCATCCTTTAATAGAAACAGCTGTTTGAAACCATTCTGATGTTATGTAATCAGTACTGCATTGTAAGATCTTCTTATTACTTATACATATATAGATAGGTTATTAGAAAGTATACCAACATGTGTTGGCACCGAGGTACATCCTTGCCTCACTTCCTTGAAGACCCTAATAAAACTTGAAGAGTTCACCAGGCATCCCAAGACATGTGATGGTGCTATTAACTGCATAAATACTAAACATCACCTTCCCTAACTCCTGATCACACCCACATTAATCAACACTTTCCCTCGCTTTTCAAAAGTAGCATGGGGATCAAGGAAGGTCTCGTGCTGCTGCCCTTGTAAAGCCTTAAGCATGACAAGGATGACCACAGGAGGCAACAGCAGCTGAGTAATTATGGTTAGGTCTGAGTTTTTAATGAAAAAACTAATATTTCTTTGCCTATACCTTGGCCCTCCTTGAAGAATCTGCTTGCAACTTTCCAATGAAACAGCAACATTAGCTAACTTCTGCCATGTCAAGTTTTGCGAATATTTGGAAAGGTTGGAGACAGGGAAAGTAGGGGGTAAATAAAAATGTACATTTTCCACTTTAACTCCCTTTGATAATTTTGCTTTGAGCCTCAGCCCACAAAACACCTCTGAACTGATTTACACATAATTGAACATGAAGCTCGAATTTTACTCCGAATTGTGCATTTGCTTGGTCTGGTGAAAATGTGTATTGTAATTTTTGATAAATTAACTTTATAAAAAGGTGTCAGTCGGGTTAAATTATCAAAATATCTTGGACACTTATTCACATTTCCTCTGTGGATTCACAACTCCACAGAGGGGCCTGGAATCGAATTTAAAGAATAAAGGCATGCTACTGCATGAAGGAGCTTATGTTCCCAGAATCCTTTGCGGACATGCAGATCTGGCCCCAGATCTTCTAAAAGCTGAAGACTTGCAGATCCTCTACCATCTTTTTAATATTAAATTGTCCTTTGAAACCTGCAAATAAAGAGAATAGTACTGGATTTGCCTGTGGCATATGCCCTTCCTCACACATGGCTCCACCATCATGATGAATTGTGGATCCTTCTATCTGGTTGTTTGTCATCTGCTGTCCTACCAGCCATTGTGCAATAAGTGGACTATACATTTTGGACTGTAGATGGGTCTACAGACAACCTTCCTAATGAGAGTTTCAAACAAAAGCACGGTTGCACCACGTCACAAAGCTCAATACAACAATTAAGATTGATGGACGTCCAACTCAAAATGATAATGAAAGTGAGGCTCCTCAATTTTGATCTCTTTTATTCCATTACGCGGTAGAAAAAACAGTACAGCCAACGTGTTTCGTCCCAATCTGAGACTTCTTCAGGGCAGTTTATCCTTATGTCTATCCTTATGTCTCCATGTATGTCGGAGAGAAAAACAGGATGTACAGCACGTGTCTGTCATTCGTCAAGATATAAGAAACGTAGGCAAGATTTCCCTTGGTATGGAGCTCCGTATGGTCAGATAGGGGGTAAATGGTAAAGTTCAAATAAACACTACATGAGTGTCAATCCCAATAATATAGGGCAAAGGCATACATAGATATCCAACTTAGATGACCGGGAGCCCTGAAGTCCCAGGAGCTTCTCCTCTGGAGGCCCTGATGGCTGCAATCCGGGTCAGGCTGGACATCAACATCTTAAAACGATCCCTACCCTGCAGGAGGCCTTGACTACAATGACGCCATGGGGTTTTCATGACAGGGAAATAAAAACTCATGACCTTGCCACGTCTCGCTGCTCTCCACCATCGTCGCTCCCGGAATAGGAACAGAGCATCCAGGAAGCACCCAGGCCCCCTGAGCAAATCACAACACTGTAATGCAGCGTTGTGACTGGTCTGAGTACCATGGTTTGGCCCTCAGACGGGGACGGGGGGCCTGGGCATGTTCTCCACCCAGGCTGTAGAGCCCTAGATGGCCAGCCGGCCGGCCAAACATTCATGCGCACTGAGGGAGTGCAAACCACTTCTCACCTCCCCTGCTCTGTCAGCATAGCAGCTCCCCCACCCCCGCCCGCCTGCAAAGCTGCAGCAACAAGGAAAAAATAAAATGCAATTAACAGAGTTACTATCATAATATTTTTCCTTTATTCATACTGCTTAAAAGCAGGGGGCGTAGCTCCTCTGCCTTTGAGGAGGAGCTGCCACTGTGTACTAGAAAGGAAGACAGACAAACAGACAGACAAAAATTGACTAGATCCGGCCATAAAAGCCCACTGCCATCCACTTATTCATCTGTGAGGATTTTTGTTGTTACTGACAATAATTATATACAATTCAGTGCACCTGAAAATCTTATGAGTGCCCAATTTACTTTATAGAGGCCCAGAGAGTGAAGGAGAGAAAAGAAAAGAAAATGAAAACCTGTCACTGGTACAATTGGCATTTGGAGTTGTCAGGGCAGACGGGTGGACAGCTAAGCAGATGGAAGTGTGAGCACCAGGGTTATTCAGCAACAAGCTGGAGACATGTCAGTGACTATTTCGGGGGGTTTGCAACTCTCTTACCTGGAGCAGACCCGCAAACAGCCCTTATTCTGCGGTACAGTGTGTTGTGCCCATGTTATGTGCTTTTCGCTGCAACCTTTCCTTGAAAAGGTCAACCTGCCCATAGCTCAGCGGCGCACAGAAAGGCATCCATTTACAGAGACCTAATTTCCAGCATCAGTTAATGGCTTTCAGAGCGGGGTTTGTGCACATTAACTGGCGTCTCCTTTTGACAGGGGCGAGTTCCGTTTGATGCACGTGTTTTGACCCCTGACCCCTGTGACGGAAGCGAGGCTGGAATGTCAATTTCACTCTACGGATGCATACCTGCCAACTTGAACAAAAATCTCACTGTATGACAAGGAGGCGTGGCCTCGGAGGGGGTGGGGGCTCATTCTAAGAAGTACCTTAGAGGCACTTTTGCCCCCACCCTGCCCCCAAGTCCACTTCTCCAAAAACATAAAAAGCTTGCTGAGGCTGGTGCCGATGTCCTGGGGTGTTTTCACACCCCTTAATGGATGTCAGCAGTTCCGAGTTCACTATTTACAGTGGTTTTCAGCTTGTTTTCCCTGCCACCGTGTGATATTGGCTCCTCACTGGGTGACTGTGTGACAGGAGCCGATACTGTGTGTCACATAGTGGCACTGTGGGAGTTGGCATGCCCGCAGAGCTGTTCTGGGCCAGACTGGGTTTACGAGACATGTGAAACCCGCTAGGAGGCTGAGGGTAGGAGCTTTTTTCAGGGCTTTAAGGCACGAGGACATCGGAGCCCATCCTGCACCAAAGAATTTGTCCTTAGACACCATCACGCAACTTCTTTTAGGCACATATGTGATTTCCTGCTGAGGAGACATAATGCTTTTATGTTTAGACCGCGAAGTATTGAATTCCTTTGTGCATTTTTTTCCCAAGCAGTCTCTAAAATCTTAGGCTTTTTAATCAACCCGCTTGAAAAAACGAGCTTCCTAGCTAAATTTTCTAAAATAATTTATTGGGTGGACATCCTTTGCAAAGTTGACCCCCCCACCCTCCTCCCCCTATGTGAAGGATATTCAACGTGCTGCTCTCTACAGATTCTGAGCACAGTTCAATATGGGGTTTGTATTAAGGCTTAATCCTGAGATGACTTGTCTCCTGTGCTGTAGCATTCCTTCTTCTACGTAACGTTTATATTTCCATCATCATTGCTTGGCCAAAGTGCAACTGACTCTTTACAATTATCAGGCCACCAGATTGACTTTAACATAATCATTTAAATGGGGGGGTATTGAAATGTGGTTATTCCCAAACTTTTCATGACCATTTCCCAACCTGGAAGCGTCACCACCACCCCCCCTCAGCCTCAAAACTTTAAAAATAAAATTTTAGGATTGAAAGTGGGGGTGGGGCTGTCATGGAGGGGGAGTGGTGGGCTGGGCACTGTTGTCACTGCGCATGATGGTTTGCTGGCCGTCTCAGGCTGGCCATCCATCCTGCCCACTGAAGCTCTCTCCAATTCGAGCCGCGTTGCTGGGTTGGAGAGAGCAAGCACAAGCTCTCAGTCTCACTGGGAATGCAAATCGTTGGCGCTCAGGCCAATCCTGACACTTCTTTCAGCACCATGAAAGCAGTGTTAGGATTGGCTGCATGCATTCTGGATGCCTGTGCTGTTGAGGATGTAGCAGAAGAAGGAGATGTTTCGATGATGGAAGTAAGTGATTTTTTTGGGGTCTCCTTTGTCGTCCGTCCCCCAATACCCCCTCAGCCCCCACCTTTCCTCACCCCGCCACTCTGTTGGAACACGAGCTGGTGCAGCCTGTTAAGGGTAAGATTAAACCCATTTCTAGAATGGTAATATTACACACCTATAACTGATTAGTATATACCTCGATGTGGATTTTTCTTTCATGCAGCGGTAGAAACGCACCTGTGCAAATGAAAAGGGACATGTTTTTCATGCTCCATTGCAGAATATGCATGGTCAAGCACACAGGCACAGAGTCACAAGGTCCTAGATAGGAATTCAAAAAGGTTACTCTTGAAACTTTGAGAATGCCTTAATTTCAAAACTCTGACTCCTGTAAAGCCGGGATCCTGCAGAAGGATCTAGATTTGTCTGTGAAATGAGCTCTCAGTGTTTCAGGGAGGAGAAGCACATGCCTGCCACTCTCTTCTTCTTATCAAATTTTCAAGATCCCTATGGACACGTTTGAAGTGACCACCAGATTATTCAGGAACATCATTATCTCACACTGGGCTTTAAGGCTCTCCGTGGATA
Source organism: Lissotriton vulgaris (assembly GCF_964263255.1). Taxonomy (NCBI): domain Eukaryota; kingdom Metazoa; phylum Chordata; class Amphibia; order Caudata; family Salamandridae; genus Lissotriton; species Lissotriton vulgaris. Next base: position 1,191,089,593 of record NC_141697.1, read on the forward strand.
CCTGATTTGTAATTTTGTTTCGAATTGTATACACTTTTGCCATTTCTAAGCACTGTAAAGAATGGGTGTTGCTATTACCCAATTTAAGGGCACTGTATTTACCAACCTCAGAAGGATGGAGAGGTGTGGCGCAGCGGCCAGGGCGGCCTACTCTGGACCGCGGGATTGGGGTCTGATCCCCGGTGCTGGCGGCAGCTCTGCTCAGCAATAGCTCACTTAATCTCTCCAACGATCCCCAGTGCCCTGAATCCCTTAAGGGGTGATATGTTTGCACTTTACAAATATGAATTATTATAATTAGGAGTTTATGATTTGTGACCTTCACATCACTGCATATATGCTCAGCGAGCACTATCTCACTGAGCTAGCTTGCCAGTCAATATCTGCAGATGGTGCTGTTGTAGCTACCTGCCTTTATGCCACTTATTCCTGATACTCAGGCTGAGCCCGCCAGGCATGCCATCTACGCCCTAGGAGTTTGGGTTAGATGGCACAAGGAAGGCGAAGAAACACAGCGCTAGGACGGTGCATGCATGACCAAGGAGCAGGCAGCACGTATACTCCATGCACTTGCAGGCAGCATGACATTCACCCTCCCTCCCCCTTCTCCTGAGACAGACCTCTGCATTACAGCAGCCACAGCAGGAAACAGAGAAGGCCTTGGTGGTTTGCCCCCAGGTAAACTCTCACCACAACAGAGTAGAACATTATTATCAGATCAATACTTTCATTTACAAAAATCTCTGGCTGTGGGCATACTCCATTAACTAATGAGTGGGCAATTTTCTAGGACTGTCAATGATGTCGTCATCGCAAATCATAATCAGGGCTCCAGGATTTATGGCCCCTTTTTATTATTGTTTACCTATATATTTATCCCTCTTTACTTGACAATCATCTCATTGGTATTTATTCTTATTCATTTTGCATTCATTGCAAACATGGAATTGTACCTTGAATATTTCCTCTTATTTAACCTATAATAACATATATGATACTACAGTACTTTCACCTGTAACAATGGCATTGTAGTACAAAGAGTTTCACATGTTCAGCTTTTTAAAATAATGGCTTTTTAACTTCCAATGAAATTAGATCTGCACGTTATTGGCAGGCATGTCATTAACTGCTTGGAATCTCACTCAAATGTCCAACTTTTTGCAGTATTGAAATATTAAAAATGAATACAGACAGGAAAGAATACTGCTTGATTTGCAGGTGGAGCTGTGGTGTGGGCGTACCTTCATGCCCCCATGTTTCTTCAACCGAAATGTATCAGTCCTGTGCCATTAACATGTGACTGGTTTACCAGCTAGTCCACTATATACTTATAAATCTTAAGTTGGGGCAGACTCAACACTTTATTCTATCTTCGCTTTTTAATTCTAAGGCAATATGAACCAAAAAATGCTAATGTGGGTACTTCTTTTTATTGCTTTTCCGAATAGCTTCCATACAAGTTAGCATTTTCTAGTGCCCGACACGTGTTTCGCCCTGGTGGGTAATGGCAATGGGCTTTCTCAAGGCTGTGGATTTTGTAAACTACTATAAGTCTCAGGTCGGGCAATTAGTTGTGTTCTGGACTTTTCCAATGTATTTGTCTCATCAGAGAGAGTCTTGTAATGGGGTGAGCATGTGAAAACATTATACTTTTAGGACTTCAACGTTTCGTTTATTCTCTATCTTCCATAAAAAATAAATGCAAAACTTTGTGAAATATTATTTCTTTAGGGAAAGAAAACACAAGGGTATTAGTTGGGATAAAGTTCCAGACTTCTTAAGTCTTGCTTTGGAGCAGTGCTGTGGGGTCGCGTTATGTATCTCACTTAAACAGTCTCAAAAGCATCCTTTACCATCATTTGAAATTTACTGGCCAATGGCTGAATGTGGACATTTGCTTGAGATATCACTTTCTCTACTGAGCTCTATCTGCTTATAGAGGCACTGGACTGTCAAGAAGTCTCCGGAGGAGTTTGCTGCAGTCTTTACACGGTTCCTATTAGGAGGATTCAGTATTTTGCCATTGAAACAGAATCCACATTCCTTGGTAGGTATGTGAAACATTTGGGACTTCTACAAACTTTCTAGTAGCATTACTTGGTGGCAACTTGAGATCACTGTGGTAAATTTAGGTGTAATGCACACAAACATTTTGAATCTGTACTCACAGCTTACTACCCTTTCATAAGTACAGATTCATTAATATTTAGAATTTACAGAAATCTTTGCGAGTTCTCTTGGGCAATTGCAACCACTGTAGGGGTTTCCAGACGCACTCCTAGAAAGTATTTGTAAAAAAAATGTCCATGCACGCATAGTCAGTATTTCATTTGCAATTGTGCAAATTATATAACTGAACATTGTTAAGCTCTAAAACTGGTGACTATATGAATGTGATATGTCTGTACCATGAACCTAGATTAAAGGCTGCAGTTAGATGTAAAGGATTAGGAAAATATACAATAAATAATATTTAGAGAGCATAAGAGCACTTTTGATGTTTAATTCTGTAGAGTTCTGTAATGTGAAACGCCTTCTTCACTTTCCTAAATTCGATTACTGTTGGCGTGTTTTGATTGGATCAGGGATGCCGTTTGAGATCTCTGGTGCATAGATGTAGAAAGTCTGTTGTCTTGGTTTTATGTTTTGTGCTTCTTTCTCTTCAGTTTTAATTTGGCCTCCCAGCAGCTCTGCAGATACCCAGCAGAGATGGTGAATTTGTCAGCCCAGTAGGAGTAGGTGCTGGTCGAAACAGCTCTGTAGATGATGCAGCTGGTTTTAAAGATGGTGTGGGCCTGCAAGGGGAGCCAGTGGAGTTCTAGCAGGGAGGCTGATGTGGCAATATTTCTTCAGGCCTTTGGTGAGGATGCTGGGATAAGGGGATTGATAAGCGGGACATATGTACAGAGTTTGAAATTAGTCAGTGAGCTGATTGAGTGCTGCATGAAGAGCACTACATTATAGGCGAGAGATCCCAATTACATCTTATTCATGATTATGCATCTGTATATAATTCTAGAACACACAGATGCCACTCCAAGATGTAGCTTGCACTTCTGTAAATCCCTTAAAAAATATAAACATGCAAACCAATCAGCTTTCTTTGTCTACATCTTTTTGAATTTCTGTACCAAGCATTGAACTGTAAATCCCATAATTTGCTAATATATTCCAGTCCAAACACTGCTACACTCCTTATCTTATGTGCAAAGCTCATGCTCAAATCCACCACCAGCCCTTGGTTCCTAATAAACAAATCTTTTTCTTTGCATCCCTCATTTAATTACAATGGCTGATTCTTGGGCTTTCCACCTTAGAAATCTCAGAAGAATTTACCTTCATGAATGAAACATGGAAACCGTTTATACCTGGATATAAGACCCAAGTGGATATGGATTGTCTCAGTCGGACAACTGATATGAATCGGAAAAAAAATAGAAAACATCTCACTTCATCAAACACACTCCACTGGCTACTTGTGTTCTACCTAGTGTAATTCCAAGCTTGTTCTTTTAGTCAAGTTTCCTGTGACTCTCTAGTCTTTATTTCCAGGTTCTTCCACTAAGTTCCTCGACTAACACTAAGATAAACTGTCTCTTAATCATGTTGTTATTTTTCCTCCACTCAGCAGGCTAGAATTATGGATCATCCGCATGATGGACTTTAGTTACTTACATCTAGACATTCCCTGCATAAAGAGGGCATTTTGCCTTAAATGCTGTATGCAGGAGTTATTTGTCTTGGTGCCAAATCCACTGACACTTGAAATTGCCTGTGTCTGGGATTTTTCCATTTCCTTTGATTTTAAACTCTCTTTCTACTTCAACCTATGAATCCCAATGCCGAGAAAGCAACAGACTCTATAAGCGTTTACAACATTTGCAATGCTGTACTGCCAGAACTGAGACATTGGGGCATTTAGGTTTTGGCAGAGCAGGAGCCTCACTCTACCATCACCACATTTTTGGTTCCACCGCCTCATTTAGAGGTAGAGGAATTGCCAAGTTTCCGATGGTAGAAGCCCAGTTGTCTCTCTCTTTGATAACCCTTGACCTTGCACGCCTTCGGCTGCAGGGCCAATGTCAGAGGAAAGTATTATATAGGGCAAGGCTTGTACACCTATGGTCACCACCTCACATATTATCATCACTTGACAAGGTTTCTAGTCCTTGTTCCTACATCTGCAAATAACTTGTGCTAGGTGTGTTAGCCTAGTTAGGCCAACTAACATGAACTAAGACTAGAATACCCAGAATGCATCAGATTGTCACATGAAAAACCATAACTCGATACAGTGTCCATAAAGGCATGGAGTGAGGTGGTAACTTGATCCATCACTGTTTTTTCTTGTCCATGATCACCATCCAAGGCATGGATGACCTTGAAGGGAATTAGAAAGATGTCTCTGATGTGCATAGAGATACTCCCTGTTTATTAGAAACATTGATTTTTTTGCCTCTGCAATAACCTCCTGCTTTTTGGGCTTGTTTCTGATACATGGAATAGAAAGCAGAGCGCTCTGTATCAACATGTTGGCCCACTAGGGATTCTACTGTGTGGAAAGTGCATCCACCGACTTGGAGTGCTGGGGTATGCATACCAGCCTCCATATAGGTCTATTTTTAGGAAACAGGCACTTCAGGGAAGAGATCTTTTCTAATATATCTTCATCATGAATTTCTAAAGGCCAACTTCAAAATATATTTGTAGTTATATATCATAAATCAGTTATTTTAGTACGTGTAGGTTACTTACCTCAATGTGATTTATTCTTTGTTTTAATGGTACAAATTAGATAAAGTGACCTACATAGCGATGTACCATATCTAATCTTATTTTTTTTTTAAATGGCAGTATTTTAACCAAAAAGGCAACTCATACATAAATGATCTTACTTGGTCAATTTTTGCTAAATGTCAGGGGAGGGCAAACATTACATTTCACTTGTGAAATCGTCAAAGTCAGAGAAGCTTGCCTTTTGAGAAAGGGTATGATATTTACTGAGTTTTAGAGAGCAAAACCTTTGTGACTTAGACCGGTCCGTACAGCCAAATATTCAAGCTAAAACAGATTAGATTTCATGCTCAGAAAATTAGCTGCCATGGAAAAAGAACCCGCTGCCACACAGAACAGTAAGTAATATTTACACCAGGGTAAAACACCACTTCTGTACACTCCCATCAAGTTTGGGGGCATTTCCTTTCAATTCCTACTCTGCAAAGTGATGTTTCTTGTCTTCGACAGGACTACATTACTGACCATTTCGAAGGTTGGAATGGGGCATGAGATTTTGTGAACATTCAAATACATGTTTTAGAGTGTTTCCAAATTTTCCAAGGCATTCCCATCCTGGAACTCACACTCCACAGTCCAGGGAGAACAATATTTGTGAGCAAATCTTTTCACGAGTGTAAACACCATGTTTTGAATCACAACTATGTTTCTTCTCTCTTAAAAATGTCACTTGTGTAAATTGAAATTAGATCCACAAAAGGCCTTGGTATTGTCTTTAATACAAAACCAAAAAACAACTGAAATCCGCCAGTAATGGTTCTAACATAACCTTAATTCAAACTCTTTCCATGAAGAGTGTTTGACCAGCCACGGCCGGTAGTGGGAGTACCTGCTGGGCGGTGACGTGGGGAGGGGGAGGGGCAGGGTGCGGGGTAGTAATGTATGGATTACGGACCTTAACAGGTAAGTAAACATATAAATAAATAAAACGAATTTCGTTGCGTGCACTGCATCGCAAATTGGATGCCGTATGCCTTCTGAGGCACATTTAGCCTCTCTGGAGAGGGACCATCTGAGAGCACACACAGAGCAGTGCCTGCCCATGCTCCTGCCTAAGGCTGATGATGGAACATCGTTCTCCCCAATTGTAATCGAGTTCCTCCTGCTTTAAAAGCTGCGTAGTACCCAGAGCAGACTCAGCCTTCTGGAACAGGCACCTTCCCCCGCTCTACCTTCTGCTAGCCTCTCCGCTTCCTGCCCATGACGTTACTCTTATAGCGGCAAAAGGCGGGTATTTTCTTTTCTAGTGGGAGCAGCATATCGGTAAGAACATTTGAAAACCACTTTCTTCTGAATCGCAGACACACTTTTGGACCCAGAAACTCTGGTATAATCAGAGACTTGCAGTACTCTCTGTTTCATAGAAACTAGCCATGTCTCTCTTTGGCTCCAGGGTTCCTTGTCCATAGTTTTGTGTGTGTGAGTAAAAAGGCAGGGGAGTGTGAAAAACTGGGACTTTGAAAGACTTGGAATTCTAAAGGCGACAAGAATTCAAAGTGACATCTATTCACATAGGGGAAGTCACTTGAAAGCAGATTGGCTGACATATATTAAATATTTGCTTGGGTTTAAATTGCTCCGAACACCACGTACATGGTGTCACCTTGTTGTCCTATGCTTCACAGCAGAGGACGTTTAAAGCATAATTCCCTTGATAAACATCTCCTAGGAGGGCCACATGAAAAAACATTGGAGGGGCAAGTCAATTGTGATGGGTTGTGTAGCCGGGCTCACTCGAAGAATGGGACGAGGGGGCCTTGAGATTCCCATGTCACGGCTGTAGCTTCCATTGGTGCAGCGGGCCCAGAGGCGCGAGGGGCCACTGCACTTTAATGAAACTATGTATTTTAAAATATGAAGAGCAGCCAGAGGCCTGTTTCCTTTTTGCGCTAGGGTCATGACACACTGGCTACAGTACTCTCCCGTATCTCACAAATATTCATTGGTCTTCGATTTCATGGGAGGTCCGCGTAGAGTTGCCATGTCTCAACTACCCCACCCCCAATGCCCTTGCATGTACGGTGCAGGCTGAATTCGGTATGTAACGGGATGTTTTTTATTAGATTAGTAAAGTGTAATGCTGCCTTACAGGGCGGGTGGTGTTTGTGCTGGTTTTCGTGTCGTAGTTGTGTTTCTTTGCCATTCTATTCTGCCCTACATTAACTGTGGGAGTTCTATGCTTTCGTTACCAGAGTAAAGCAAGTTTACTGTTGAGGTGCATTAGCAGAGGAGCTGCGTGTCGATGCCATGTTTTGCTGCTGGACACGATTGAAGTGCATTGGGCTCAATGCTTGTCTTGTAAACTATTAAACGCAGGGGTCTCAAGGTTTTCTGGGGCCTGTCAGAGTAGCCCAAGGGCAAGGTTGCTTAATTCTTTCCTTTTTCTGAGTCTGGGGTGATATGGAGTTCACAATGCGCAAAATTGTCAATAAAGATTCAACTTCATTTTCACATGTGAATATATTGTTATTCACATTGATATCAGTTATCTCAATATTAGCATTATGGTATCTCCTGTTAATAGCTGGATCTAATCCTTTTCTTTTTTTATACAGACAATATTGCATGCTTATTTTAGACTCAGATGGCTTTCCACTTTAACCATAAACAAATAAAGCAATACTATCAGAATTACATCATTTTAATGTCACCAAATATATATCACCATAAAGCCTTTCAACCTCAACGTATTTCGATGCAATTCTTTGACTAGTTCTTTGTTTTACAGCAATTATTGTATCATTCAAATGTTACTCTGCATTTTCATTAATAAATTTGCTCCACTGATGGTCATCAACAATTGTGATAATTCACCCCTCTTCAATATGGCTGCCGCATTCTTCCACACTCCTCCTTTACTCCATGTAGGGAACTAACCTCAAAGAAATCCAAATAATGCCCTGCCAAGTTTCCCGGCTCTATGCATGGTGTGCTGCTCCAGTTCAGGTTTTTTTCTTTGAATATTTGGACTTGTAGGCTTTTTTATTCCATTATAAATCAGGACTACAAGTCCCAGAGTTTTGCGAGAAAAAACCTGGATGAAATCATCACGTCATGCGAGGACCTGAAAAACTTGGCAGCTATGGAACTGTTTGTAATAATAAACACACTACAATGATGGAACAGATGCCTTTTTTACCATATTGATGTGGATTTTTTCAGGCAAAGAAGGGCTCACAACAGGGGACCCGACAGACCAGGGAGTCCTCATCTGCTTCATTCTCACTTAGGTGGTGAGCATATTCTACAAGTCCAATACAATATCAATGATGGACATGAACAAAATTGCTATCTAGTATCTCTACCAATATGGCCACTGCATGCTTCCATACTCCCCCCCAGCTCTAAGCAGCAGACCGTCCTCTTGCAATTCAGTAAATACAAATACAAAGTGGACTATAGCAATGCAACAGACCATTTCACCATACCGATGGTGACTTTTTAAACTGAAATGGACAGACCTCGGGGGATCCAGTGGACCACAGAGCCCATACTATGCTTGTCTTTTCCACTTTGACAAAAGTCCTACATAGAAGCCAAATATCAAAGGTACTTTTAAGGTTTTGCATACTATCTTGAACGCTTGATTAGCATTGTTTCGCTTTTAGTAAGAAATGCTACTCACAGGACCCCATACATTATTTATCTTAAGCTAGTCATTTGTGAATATACCAGCTAGGATATCCTATGCATCAAATTCTCTATAGGACTAGGCAATGGGCACTATCGCTTGAGAACCTGACTCCCCTGATTTCCTTTCTACTCACATTTGGGATATTTTGGGGAATGTTTCACACAACGGGCCCTCTAAACTCAACTTAACAAACTCTGTTGCATCAGCCTATCTGAGTTTCATTTCAAGATGGGTCAACCATGTTGGGTCAAATGTCCTCTACATTATATCCACAATCTTAAGGTATATGTGAGATGGTGGGCTAACCTCTCAACACAACGTTTGTAGATTAATAGTGTTATATTTGATCTATGTCTCTTTTGCCTGGCTGGGATTTCCCTGTGGCTCACATGGTGTCACTGCTAGAATGCTTAGTGACATTGTGGAATGTTGGGGGCTTGGCCTGTGTGTTAACTGGCAGTTGGTGGTAGGTAGGCTGAGCGACAGGAAGGTCACTCCTTGTGGGGTTTTTATATTTACATCTTAAGAACTTGACCTGCAACTCAACTTGAATAAAGATGACCTATTTATACTCCTGGCTCAAGGACTTCTATTTCAACATTTTGGCAACGAGGGTGGGATGCTCCATTAGCCACAAGGGAGTTTGTGCTCTACATCGTCTTGAAACCCAGCTGCCACCGGAGCTTTAACCCCTTCACTGCTGATGACGAGCTCAGCTCGTCATCAGCCACGGTGGTCGTGTGCGGATGACGAGCTGAGCTCGTCATGTAACGCGGCTTTTAGAAAAAAGCCGCACAGCGGAAAAATAACCGCCGCAGCGATGCGGTTAATGTTCCCCTCGGGCGAGAGATCGCTCACCGGAGCAAGACACATTTTATTTGTATTTATTTCCGATTCTTTTGTTGTGATATTGTGTTGTGGTGTGACTGCAGGGTTTTAAGTTTTTGTCATTAGGGAGGTATTATGTCCTCATTATATGCATCCTGCGTTTTCCTACTCAAATTGTGTCTGCTTTCTGGTAACCTGTTAAGGTTATGTTGGTCTGGTGGGTGTTAAATTTCCCTAGTTGTTGCATGATAATATGTTTCATGGAGTAGTGATTACCTGTTATATATAGGTTATGGGGCAGTTTGTGTCCCAATATTGGTTCACAGGATGATATGTATCCTGTTACATATTGGTTATGGAGTGATAAGTGCTTCAATTTTTGTTCACAGGGTGATGTGTACCCTGTTACATGTTTCGTTGTGGGCTATGTGTGTCCCAGTAATGGTTCACAGGGTGATGTGTACCTTGTTACGGAGCGAAGAGTGCTACTATTTTAGTTCACAGGGTGAGGTGTACCCTGTTACATGTTTCATTTCTTTGGTTGTGGGCTATGTGTGTCCCAGTAATGGTTCACGGGGTGATGTGTACCTTGTTACGGAGCGAAGAGTGCTACAATTTTAGTTCACAGGGTGAGGTGTACCCTGTTACATGTTTCATTTCTTTGGTTGTGGGCTATGTGTGTCCCAGTAATGGTTCACGGGGTGATGTGTACCCTGTTACGTATAGCTTGTGGGGTATTATTTGTCCCAATATTAGTCTGTATTCCGTTGTGTTTCCCTAGGAAGGGGATGGGACTAATTATTTGAGAATTTATGTCAATACTAATTATCTGAGAATGTAATGTACTTTATTTTCTTTTGCATTGTAAATGCTTCATTTTCCGAAAGTATGGTGTACATTGATGTTGATATGTTCACCGATGTTGATGTTGCTTACTATAACTTCACTTTTGTTATTTCCCTAAAGAAGGAGATGTGTTATATTTGATCTATGTCTCTTTTCCCTGGTTGGGATTTCCCTGTGGCTCACATGGTGTCACTGCTAGAATGCTGCAGCTTCCCCAGTAATAAAGTTTATCAAAAACAACTACAGAATAGAACGGCTTTGACAAAACCAAAAGGCTGCCTGCCGAAACTATTCTTTGAATATTCCAATTTTATTTCCATTTTAGATGTTTTGGAGCTTATTTACAAACCTAAGAGTGCAGAGAGTACTAAAGCCGTAGTACCTTATGTACTTCAATATGCCTTTGTGAATAGTCATAAAATGTTTGAAGTCGTTTTTAAACTGCACCCGGCAGACAAGCAGGATTAAGGATGAAAAAGAGGGCCGGACGAAATCACCCCTGTAAGTACTTTTCTAAAACGAGTGAAACGGTCTGGATTTCTCGTTAAGCAGGAGATCCGCCGATTTGCTTTTTCTCTAACTCAAAACCACGGAAAAGGAGAATAAATGTAAACTGTCAGTGGCATAAGCTGCTGTTTGTTCTCGGCGCTCGTTACAGCTGCCATGATGGATCGGGCACACAACATCTGGAATAATGGCGCGGCGCGCCGGCGATGTAGGCAATAAAGCAGGATTTGAGTGGCGCATACGTCTTTCCATTTGCACAACAACTGGACACGTTTTCTGATGAGAACATGTTATTTTTCCCGGAGAGATTTTACGATCTCTTTATTCAATGTGCACATTATTCACGTTCCATTCACTCCCAATGGAGTCGAATGGAATACTCCTGGGGCACTCTATTTTTATTGTATTTGTTTTTTTAAATAAACCAAGCACACAATGGATATTGGAATTTGCAAAAGAAAGTGCAGGGCACGATCAACTATAGAAAAAAGAAGGGGGTGCAATTAAGAATGTTAATCTTAAAAATAGTTCATTTTCACTATAAATGACATGCTTACCTAAATAGCATTTCTCATTATGGACCTATAGCTATCCAGTGCTTAATTTGCAAAAGAATGCCAGCTGATGCCAAGAGCTCTGATGATAAGCCCATGGGAAGTACTAATAAATGCCAGTGTCCAAATACCACGGCTGGTAGTCTTGAATCCACCTCAGGCCTCTTTAAGCACCTACCTGACACTCCCGGCCCCTTTATCTCACTCCTGCAAGTTCCTGCTTTATGCTTTTAGTTTTTCATTCTTTCTCGCCCTTCTTTGTTCCTCTTTGTGCATTTTCCGTCTGTTGTTCTTGGGCAATGTCTGATGAGGAACAATGCCTGCCGTTCCCAAAAAGGAGTGTTGCTGGCTCCCACCAGCCAACACCTGCCCAAATTAAGCACTACATATACCATAATGTAAATGAAAATAGAGATCATGGTAGCTGTGGTAGCAGATCAAAGATCTGCCTTTCATCTGCTCCAAAGGCTGTGCATGCCTCATAAATGAAGACAAGAAATCTAATTGATACAGATCTATTGTTGAACCCCAAAGAAACCCATGGTCCTAGGTATCAATTAGGGTTGTGCGAAGTTGCAAAGCCCTGTACCTCCCATCTCAACACCTTTTTAAAAAAGTGCAAGATTTACTAAGTTGTGGAATAGGTGAAGGTTAGTTAAACAAAAGTTAACCAGCATTGGCAATGCCAATAGGTCTGGTTTATGAATACACTGTCAAGCCAGACATAAAAATCCATGTTAGTTAATTACTGCCATCCTACCATCTGTGCTGCTGCCAGAGAAAAACACAATTAATTATCTAGTTATCTGAGACACTTTAATAGCTTTACAATGTCATGTGTATGCCCAGAAAGTTTAAAATCAGCCAGCTGTATAAATAAACAAAATGATCCCAGCTTTTTGGAGGACTAGCACTTTTTTTGTAGAAGCACACAACTTCTCACCAATCAGCATGTACTCCTGGCTCCTAACTTGTGGACAGAGCCAAAGCTCCTCTCTAGTGATGCTCACATAATTGCCTGGCGACAGCTGCGCTGTCAAGCCGGACCATAAAAAAGGGGCCCTATGCAGCAGCCAGAACCTTCCCGCAGCTGTGCTAGTACATGGTAGCATCCACTTATCTTTATTCTATCACTCAGCAGTCTTTTTCCATTCTCTAATCATGGAAGTTTTCCGGGGGACTTCTAAAACCATCCATGTAACTTTTAGGATCAGTGTACCTCGCGAGGGGTGGGGTGGGAGGTTTGGAAGTCCAGTGTAATCAGGGAATACAACAGATTACACAGACAATAAAATCCCAGAGTCTTATTGGCTGGAATGACAGTTTTCATGGGCTTACCAAGTTTAACTTAGCGGTGGATGGGATGGGCATGTTGCACTTTGCACAAAGTGTGATACTCCCTAAATCAGACCACTGAGGTAGGTGTAATTAAGACTTCACACAACCCTACAGTTAATCTAAAATGTGTGTTCTCAGAAAAATCCACCTTCTCCTTCAAACTAACCACTGAGTGGAGTTGGCGATGTACCTTGTGATCTGAGAGCTGAAATACTTCAACACAATTTACACAGGACTTCCTAAAATATCACTAACAGAGCATAAAATCAAGCTCACAGACTGTTCCTGAACTCAAAAGAGTTTACCATCAAGTAAAATGTGTGTGTACAAATCTCAGCTCCCTTTTGGTGGAGTCAAGGATCAAACCAAAACTTTTCTGAGTATCCATGAGACACGTTGAAAGGAAGAACCACAGCACTTGCATAATAATCTAGTTCCTGCTTACACTCCCCAAAGGAACCCAGGTTCACATAACTGGCACCTGATTCCCAAACATGGAGGCAGATTTTTGACAAGCAGGACTCCAGTTTCCAGAAAGTCTTGGATTTTAGATTATAAAGGGAACTTGGACATCTTCGTTTCATAAAACTACTTGACAATGAACCTGTCAGTTTGACAGTTCAAGTTCTGTGATGACTGGGTAAGTGACTCAGGCATACAAAGTAGGGGCCAGTATCTCACATCTGCTTGTTCTCTGACCACCAATGTTTATTCTGTGCATGTACATCTATTTCATAATTCAATTATCCATAGCAAATTTTCCAGGTGTGAATTATGAATCGGGGTGGGCATAACTCCATGTAGCATAGTCACATCTCATTATCTAAGAATTCTGTGAGATTACGCTTGGATTAAGCGAGAAAATTAATTCTGCAAATAGTGCTATTTCTTACCTCAAAAATACCCCTTTACTTCCAAAATGAACTTGAGGATGGATACATTTTGCACTAAGAAATAGCACTAAATGCAACAGAACACGAAGAGAAAGCATCTGTTTGGGCTCACTCAATATGCTCTTGGGATAGGATTTTCCCCAACTTTCTACCAGTATTTAGAGCTATTTTCTGAGCGCTAAATGCACCCTCACTTGCAAAATGGCCGGCATAATTAAAATTCTACCAAGTCCTACTTATGATTGTCTTGCATCTGAAGAATCTTTTTTAAATAGGCTCACTATATCTGGAGTCATTAAGGAAGCTAATTCATTGTGAATTGGCATAGCAATAATGAGAGGTGGCAGGCAAGAGCTGGGCATTTGTGCGGACTTAACTTATCATGAAACTTAGACATTCAAGACCAGAGAAGCCATTCAATGCCAATGTACTTACCTTTTTTTTCTGGCAAAGGAAATTTATCCCTGTGTGGATTTATGCTCCTGCTGGTTCACTGTTGAAAGATGGTTGGAAAACATTTAGGTAACTTCACCATTCTGAATAGAACTGAGGCAAAGAAGCGCCTTCCCAAGCTGGTGCTCCATCTCTGAGGCAGCCCGGAGGGATATTTGGATGCGAGCCGACACGAAGGAGGAACCGTCTCTGAGGACTTAAAATTGAAAGTGATGTTCCAGCTCATTTGCACCGAGTGGGTTATTGGAAGGACACTCCATACTTCTCATCACACACTCCAGTTAGTTTAAAGGTCTGATGCCACCCCGGAGATTGGCACGAGATGACAATGTCTTTCCCAAAGTTGACCTACTAAAGGCAGACGAAGCAATCACAGTTCTAATCTGCCCCATAAATTTCCTAATGGTCCTTTCCTTACCATGTGGGGGTTGACATGCCCTTCATTGTTTTACCATAGGACTCATTTCAATGAAGAACAACCCGAGCCAGGAAAAAGGTTCAGAGGATGAATAACCTGATGCTGTAACCTGGGCATTACGTCTAGTTTTCAGATGTTTAAGCAAAGAAGAGCAAACTCCAAGGATGCATATACTTAAAGATGGGTAAAATAGATAGTGATAACCCTGCAAATAGGGAATTAGGACAAATATATTTTTTTCTGGTCGCAGGCTTGGATCTGTAATAAGTGCAAAAAGGCAAACAGATCACAGAAACACACCAACGTTAGATATCTATGCACCTTAATTTATACTTTGTGTGTATTTTTGTGCTGCAAATGAGTAATAAACACTGCATGAATTCAATTTCATACCGTATGTCAGAGGTCTTCAAACTTTTGGATGCTGAGACCCTCCTGTCAACATTTTCAGGCGTAAGGACCCCCTCCTGACAAAAATGTCTAAACCTGTAGGCAGGGCTACTGGAATTATGAGGCAGGTGAGGACCAAATTATGCGACAGGCTTGACTAAATTGTGTGGGTAGAAAATGTAAATAATGTTCTGTGATGCTGCGTATTTTGGGGTAGCATTGCTTTATTATTTTGACATTTTTTAAACACAGTAACACTGAGGAAAGATTGCACCCCATCAGTACCAGTTTATAACCAAAATACAGCAATTAACATCAGAAAGATGTCTAGTCAACCTCTGTGAAGGGCCTCCTACTCCACAGGAATACGTGTTTCCACATTAGAAGTTCACCTGGCCCTGGCCAGGAGCAGCAAGGGTCCCTTCAAACCCTAGCGGTCTTGTGCAGAGTTAAGCAGTTTACCCATGCCCGTTTCCTCTCACCCCCTTCCTTCCATCCCTTTCTTCTCTCCTCTCCCAACCCCGGACCCCTCTCTCACATTGCAGGCCATTTTCTTTCACCCCTTATTACAACTTCTGAACTCCCCCGATTCAAGCTCTCACTTCACCTTTAATCACCTCTTTCCATTCTGTCTTTTCACTTCGCTCATCTCTAACAGTCTTTCGCATTTATGGCGTATGTGTATAATTTGCGCACTCTGAAACTGTTAATAGGTGGAAGTGGAAAAAAGGAGTAGAAAAAGTTTCAAACTAGAAAAACTGTTAATTTGTATATTTAAATGACATGTTCAAGTGGCCATTGACACACACTGCAAACAAGGTTTACAAACACACATGAGTAATTTTATTTTTTATTGCAATATCCATATATTTCAAGGCACATGTATGACCAGAGTGCACTGGTTGTCTGCCGACCGACAGGGTAACAGAGAAGGGATGTCCAGGGTGTGTGAAGTAGCCTAAATATGTAGAGAGGTGGATCCTTTCTTGCAATTTCATGGACATTTAGCGAAATTATGCAAAATTATGCTTTGAAGCTGTAATGTGATTTACCAGTATCCCAAGCTGCTTTTTTTAGATTTATTTCCTAACGTGAGGACATACTTCACTTAAAAAAGTGAAAGTGAAGAAAGACACAGACAGGAGACTGGTTCGAGCAGGAAATGTCTCTCAACAAGTCATTTTTTACACCACTTAATATTTGTGTAGGTCCAACTTTCAAGAAATGTCAGGTATTTCACAAAATGTGATATTTGGGGAACTCTGGATTTTCCTGGCGCAATTGTGCTCAGGCCTAGTTTAGTTATGAGGCTTTAACAAGAAGGAGAATACTTTTCATTTTACATATTGTTTAAAAAGAAAACATTTTCAGTTTCACTTTTTTAGGGATCTCACCAAGCATTATATATTTATTTTCTTGCTAGACCTTGCCATTCCTCATTAAACAGAAAAAGAGTTTTAAGAAGCGCTACTGAGCAGGTCATTGGCATCACCTACATGTTGCTTCCCTGAACTACCGCATTGGATTGGGCCGATGCTGGGTGCTGACGCTGAAAAATAATACTTGTATTGCACTTAATGACAAGCCAATGATGTCATATTTAAAATGCCATAAGTGCAATCTGTTTAATATTAAATGCTTTGAGAAAAGCGGTAGGTCTGACTTCTTTACTATGAAAAGCATAAATTAAATCCAGAGGCCTTTAAGGGTGGAATATTAGTGAGCTACACATATTACCATAGCATGGAAGGTTTTAAAGTTGGTTATCCCCTTCCGAAGAACCCTGGTGATAGATAATGCTTGCTATTTATTTTTATTTTATTTGAAAAGTTTTATAAAGCACGGAAATGACCCATCCAGGTACCTACAATCTTTGAACAGCATACGCATTACATTTTGTATGGCCAATTTTTTGGTGGCAGCAGTTAGAACTAAAAAACACATCAGAATAACGGGTCTTTTTAACACTGTGTTTAATCAATGTACTTAAATTTTGCTTAATACAAAATGAATGTAATCTGCCTTTTTATAAATCCCATGTATTCTCTGATTTGTATGATACTGTAAATAGTTTTTTAACATCGTATGAAATGTTTTTATCTCTTTGAATGATTTTTAACTAAATCGAATAAAGATATTTTGACTGACTGACTGACTGACCCATCCGGGTATCAGAGCGCTGTAGAAAGTGGCATAGAAGTAACAAATGAAGTAACGTATGCCTTTTAAGGGGGGTTGAACATCGTTTAATCGACTGGAATTGATATAAACTGGAATATTATGACTGTATGCCTCATTGTTCCCTTCTTAGAAAAAATTATGCTGTGTACAGTAGACATAGATCTGATCTGTCTATGCAGAGACGTTACTACAAAAGCAGTAGGAATTATTTATTTTAAAAAGGGTGGATTGATATTACACTGTGTAAAAGCTTGTAGTAAGGTACACTATTTCATGGACTATCACAGATTACTGTACTAGGCAAGAGTTTTGGTGTTGGCCTCCCATTCAGGTAAACTCAGTAGATAAAATGGCTGTGCTGTGACAATCCTTGTTACGTCCTCTAAAAGGAGATTGCATATATGTTTTTGCAACGTGTAATCTTGTATATGTCTGTAATATTTGGTCTGTTTCATTGTGCAGCTATTAATGTTCAGCTGTTTAGGCCTGAGATCGTGTTGGTGATAAGCAAATGATAAAGGGCATTGCCGTAATTGGTCCATTGGGAAAATGATTTCAGATGTGTTAAGTCTGATCTGTGTAGTATGAACATGTATGAAAAAAGCAGTCGGCCTGACTGATTTAGTGTGAAAAATAAATTTCACACATTTCAAGCCAATAGGATGGAGGATAAGTATTTCACATTGGTAAAACCTATAGACACATAGTTTGTTACATGGAATCTCACACACTACCATAGAAGGCAAAAACTATATTGTGTGTTAACCTCCTCAGGCAAATCCTAATAGAAGGTTTCACTTATGATGGGTTACAATATGGGACAATAGGATGGTCTACTTTGGCTCTGTTGCCCTATGAGTGAGGCATTTTGCCTGAGCACACATGCTCATCTGCCTGAAGCAGTGGGAGGGCTTATGCATCAGTCATTCAGGTTTCTATTTATTTAATTTTATAGGTCATAGTTCTTGTCTTTCCTTCTCTATTTTTACTTTGTGTTTTCTGGGGTGGGTGCCTGACAACTCCCCAGACAATGTTTTTTGGGATCTCACTTCCAGCTCAAATCATCTGTAGGGAATTGCAACCCCCTAAGCCCCAGTTTCTAACAGGTCAGCCATCTTAGAATGGTACTGTCATTACTGTATCATTGTTTTGCTGTTCCATTAAGGCCACCACATTTAGAGGAATCATGAAAGCTAACTTGGATCGGTTCACCAATGACAGATGATGTAAATTACCATTACTAGATGGCCACATTTTTTCTTACTTATTTTTATTGCAAGCATGTCCTCACTTGGGGCCAGATGTATCAAAGGGTTTTTCCCATTCTGTGTCTATGGGGAAATGCGTTGATACATATGGCCCCAGGTCTGTGCAGCGGCAGCCATTTCTTTCCCCTTTCTCTTCTTTCTTTTAATTTGTCTTGCACACACTAGTTGTGATGTTTTACTGTTTGTGGGTGAGTGATTAAATGAAAGAATGAGTCAGTGGGTGGAAAGATGGATTAATGGATGCATGATGTGAGTGTTTTGCATGATGAGTTGATTGCCTAAATTCACCAATGACAAAAGCCAGACGTTTGGCATTGCCAATGCTTATTATCTTTACTAACACGGTTAAGGGGGTACTTATCAAGATTTAAGACCCTTGAAATACAGGAAACTACCATAGATAAGTGGGCTAAGAAATAATGATCTAAAAGATGAAAGATCATGAAACGATATCTAGGTTATGGATTAATAAGGAAAGGTAATGGCAAACACGAAATAGTAATATCAGAGTATGATATTAACAATGAGTCTTTTGTCAGTTATATTTTGAGATAGGAATCTTTGATAATGTAATCTTATGGTAATACACAAACCTATGTGTTTGTTGCTGCTTATTGGTAGAGAAGGTTTCTACTGAAAACGATTGTAGTTGATCACCCACACACCTCGACACCAAACTCTACCTGAAAAATGTACTTCCAATAGGTGTGATATTTGATGTGGGAAAATGTAAAGTTAATTCTAACTTTTGACAAACTGTTCAAAACTTTGCTAAAATTGTAAGTACATTTACAAATGAAGGCATTCTTTTTTATTTGTGGGAGAAAAACCTGAGCTTTTTCAGATTTTAAACATGGGTCTCTCTTTTTTTTTAAAAAAACGTGTCTACCCCTGCAACTCATGCACCTACTTCAACAGGTAGCGAGTCTCTTAGGGCAGGTAAATTATGTTCAGAAACAGCTGCACGTAGGTTCTCATGCTATGGTGCCTAATTCCCTGCTCCAGTCATACATGTTTTTAATTTTTGCAATTTGATCTAGCAGGGATCCAACCTTTCCCCGAGCTACTAATACTATTAATGTTGTAATAGTGACCACATAAGGCAAGATTACGTTAGTGAACACCATATGCAAGATTACCAGATGCATGTTGCAGGGTTGGCTGCAATAACGTAAAAAGACTTTGTCAATGCGGAATGCATCTGTTCAAGAATGCACAATAGCCGTATCTGCAATGTCCCTAGAACCAAGATAATAGGATTTATAATGTTTTCCCAATGCCACACCAGTTTTCCTCAAATATCAGCTTTAAATATATTTTGGAAACACAACC
Source organism: Lissotriton vulgaris (assembly GCF_964263255.1). Lineage (NCBI taxonomy): Eukaryota > Metazoa > Chordata > Amphibia > Caudata > Salamandridae > Lissotriton > Lissotriton vulgaris. The sequence continues at coordinate 1,191,109,029 of NC_141697.1, forward strand.
ATTTTTCTACAAACATCAGCTTACAAGTTCTGAAAATGCACATGTTTTCATCTTTTTTTTTGGATAAACAGACTTTATTGAATTTTGCACAGCGAATATAACAAGACGCACAGTTAGCTTATCGGAAAGATAATACAGCATTTAACCACAATACCGGCCCTCAAATTACATGATTTATTAGCACACAGCAATAGTAGCACATTTATCCCTAGGCATGACCCTAAGTGAATTGACCAAACCATTTCCCCCCCACACTGGACCATGCTTTATAGACTGGCCTCTCCTGTTGTGCACATCAGTCGACCCCCATGTTGCCACTGCGAGAGTGCTGGAGACCATAAGGACCGTACCCAAGAATGCTTGATCAGACCTACTTGCCCTAGAGCCCTCAAGGACTCCCAACAAGAGTACCAAGGGGGAAAGGTGGAACTCTCACCCCCGCAGTTTGGTCAGCTCTCCTAACACCGCAGACCAAAACTCTTAAATATTAGGGCATAACCACGCCATGTAATAGAAATCGGCTGGAGCATTGCTGCAATAGGGGCAAGTGGCTTCAGGGAGGAGACCCACTCAGTACAACCTAGCCAGGCAAGGTAAGCACAATATAAGGAGTATGATTGAATCAGGCACAGCCTGGAAGAGATGGTAATAATCCTAGGTGCATCAGTTCGTCTCGCCAGTCGTCTTCTTCGAGCCAGTTCTTCCACATGTTCTGATGTGGTCCAAAGTGCCTAAGCCGTTAATGATCAGTTTCAGTAAATTTTGGAGACGGCACCCTTTCCCAGTGCACCCATGTGGACTGTGGGCTTCAGCGGACCGGAATAACAAGCGGGGAGGCCAGATATAGTGAGCTATGGCTAGCCGGTTTTATTTTCTACCAGTACAAGAGGTGATATTCAGTCTCTGGGATAGGGGAAACTTTCTCCTCTATGGTGTCCGGAATGAGTAGCACGTCAGACAGAAAAGTACTGTGGGTCGCCTCCCTCTGCTGGGCTGAGGTCGTCAGGACGATGCTCTCTCTGCTGGGCTGGGCCGTCTGGTCCCGTAGGATACACCGATGGGCCTCGGAGGTTTGGGAAGAGAGAAAGTACAGGGCCGTTAGTCCTTAACTCTCACGGATTACCGTGTACTACCACCGACACCGGGATGTGAGGATACGGAAATGCGAAGGTGAGAAAGGGGCAGACTGGGAGGTGGAAGAGACCGACAATAGGGGGGAAGGGGATGATTAGGGTGTTCTAGGTGTGGGAGGGGGTGAACTATATATCTATATACAGTGTGACAGTGCTCAGGGGTGTGAGGTTTTATACAATATTTACAACTACATGTACAAGGGACACACGGAGAAGGATGACGGTTACTCACGTGGCCCGCCGCAACTCTCCGGTGAGTCGCGGCCGCTCTCCAGCCACCTCCTGAGGACTCCACCAGTCTTCAGACCAAACGTCGCCGTCGGCGTCCTCCTCCTCTTCCTCGACTCGACTCTCCGACTCCACTCCGCTTGCTCTCCACTCCGGTTCCTCCCTTGCTGCCTCCTGCCACGAGTCCGCTGGTTGGAACCCCCTCCCTTGCGGACCGTCTGCTTTTCTGTCTTTCGGGTCGGAGCTGGGGGTGGAACTTCCGGGGTCAGGGCGAACTGCTTCCGGTGTCCCGTGTGTTGTGATCGGTTCCTGTCGTACCTGCAGGGGATGAGAGAGGGGAGAAATCAAGGGGAGAGGGAACAAGGTGCAATCGGGGTTAGACACGCAGGATCCCGCGCGAGGATACTTCCCCGCTGAGGTAGGGACCGTGACTTTTCCACAACCCATGAGGAGCTTGGCTTCAAGCGGGCTTAAGTCAGGGAAGGGGCAGGCATGGGGTTGAAGGGCATGTCACAACAGAAGCTATTTGTAGAATTGTGTGTTGGTAAGGGTGTAGGTGTCCTGGAGTTCCTGAAAGGATCACATTTGTGTTCCTGGCCACACATCACCCAGCTGAGAAACCAAAAGGTCCCACCTCCCAAAGCCTCGCAACGCCACCACCTCATGCAACCAGGTACCGTGTCAGAGGGGCATTTGCTGTGTGAGCGTTGTGTCCCAGTGAGTGTATTTTTTCATCTTAAAGACACACTTTACAATTTTGGTATACATATATTAATTCAGTCAAGCAAAAGCTTCAAATTTAGCAGGGTGGGCTGCACAAAGGAGAGCTACTTACAGGTAGCTGGAGAGAGCATAATCTAGAGCAAACTTAGCCACAATAGCAGGCGATCATTTTAAAAGTGATTCAGGGTACATTAATTCTTTTTTTTTCGCCATAGGGATTTGCCCAGATTACAGGATGTTGAGATGAAGCCTTGTTTTGAAGATTGGACCAGATGATCTATATTACTGGTCGCATATAGCAGTCACAATTTGTTGCCAGAACTTTTATGGATAGTACTACATTTTACAAATTGATCTATGTACTTATAAACAGGATTCTTAAAATTCAGTTTAAGTATGTCACAATCTGACCTACCTAATAATATTCATGTGTAGGTCACAAATTGTCACTCACTCTGATTGGACAAGGGTCATCACATTGCCATATCTGTGATTGTGTTTCAATAAAGTAATATTTTTTTGTTTAATGCAACTCATTTTCTTTAAAGGGTGTGGGGCAGCTTTTAAAAATCAAAAGTGCTCTTTTTTAATAAATTTTCACTGAGAGTTAGCAGTGGAAACGCCTGCTCCCGTTGAAACCTCCAAATAACATTTACAAAGGGGAGGAGGTCTAAATGAGACATTCGCTTTTGCAAATATGGTACCACTCCAATTTAGGAGTTGGTAAGCTTTCAATGGGTTGGGACCACTATTACTGTTGCAAACCATTGATGCATGCCACTTCCAACTAACACATGTTTTAACCAGTTGTAATCCCATTTGAGGAGTAGGCAAACCTTTATAGTCTCTTAAAACAGGATTTCTACATATTAAAAATCTATTTTGCAATCACAAACTCCAATTAGGAGAATTTGCAACTAAAAAATTAGATTCATATGCCTGACCCTGGTTCCTCAGTTCCATGATCAGCAGCTATAGACGTTATGCCACATTTCACCCCCAAGCTGCTGTGTCCGCAATGTGTTCAGGAAGTTTATTGATGGATGTTTCCTTTCTGCAGCAACTAGGGTAGCATTGGGCACTTCCCTTGAATATATAGATTGCAACTTCTTTGTTTTCCCTATGTTGACGTCACAAAATGAAGCACCCAAAGAACACAACATGGCGCTGGCAAGGCCAGCTCCGCAAGCGCCATCTTTGAAACAGGCAGTGATTCTCAGAGCAGGCCATCCAGCTTCCCTGCCTCGCGCAGCCGCACGGTGGTTCTTGTGCAGACCGCGTCCTTTTACTTAATGGCTACAAATTTAAAAGCACTTCGATAACTATAATGTAATCAATGAATTTAAATGAGAATTATAAAGTCATTCTAAACTGTTCCTTGTCATGAATTAATTAAAGCTGGGAGCATGCTCCGGGGTGTTCTCGCCTAGCCTGGACTGTGCTCTGCTACAATCAATCAATCAATCAGTAGATTTGTAGAGCGCTACTTGTCACCCGCGAGGATATTCGAGCACTACACTGTTGCTGGGATCAGCACATACGCCCACCAGTGGCCCACCTGCTTGTGGCAGAAGGCAGAGCTTGCAAACGTACATTTTATGGGGCGTAGTTGCAAAGGCATTCTGGAGTAAGCAAAGACATGCTCTCTGGTACTCTTTTGCATACTCTGACATATAGGCGAATTTCGTAGCTCGCACTGCATTGCATTTTGCGATGCAAGGCGCACTACGAAATTCGTTTTATTAATTAAATTGTTTACTTACCTGCAATTATCCATATGCCGGTTTTTAGCAACCTCCACCCTGCCCCTCCCCCTCCCCGCCCTCCTGCCCCACCGTAACTCCCTCCACGGGCCGTCGCTGCTTCTGTGTTGTAACACTGATGCCAGCAACCCTCGTCCCGCTAAGCATGGGCGGAAAATCCGTTTCGCTCGCGGATTTTGCGGATTTTTGGTAAATTCGCAATCCGCGAGATTCGCAAATCTCCCGCAAAATCCGCAAATCCGCGAGCAGCGGATTTTATGGCTTGCTCGCACTGTTCGCGTGAGTTCGCGGCTTCCCAGTACAACTTCGCGCCCCGCGAATAAGCGCTAAATTGCAGAAATACGATCTTAGCAAAACTGAAACTACTTACCAGGTTCAAAAGTTCAGGCTCATCATTAGTAGCCATTTCCTGTAGTGCTTCCTGAGGGGCCCCTCCAGAGTTCAGTTGCCTACTTGCAACTATTATGTGACCCAGCTCTGAACCTCAGAATAGTTACACATATGCCACAAAGGTCCTGAATTACAGCTAAGGGAGACAAGCAGGAGCCAGGCTGGAAGTTCAAATCCATTAATCAGCCCCTAATTCATTATTGTCAGTTGGGGCAGGGCAGGTGTTGTAACTAATTTTGCAACAATGAAAGCACTTAGCAAGTGCAAAAGATCACTAATCAGGAAGCACTAAGGAAGCAGGTGCCAGCTAAAAAAATATTCTGTGACACATTAATCAGCCCCAAATTAATTCAGGTCACTTGAGGCAGGGAAGGTGTGCTTTGCTTTGCCACAATAATGTAAAACTGGACAACCAGAGGGTGCTGTGATGAAACAGAGGGTGGCATGGGTGGGCCAGAGGGTGGCATGAGTAGTCAGAGAGTGGCAGTGGTGACAGAGAGTGGCAGTGATGAAGAAGAGTGTCCCAAACAGGCCGGACACGTAGAAACAACAAGTTCGCAAAACTTGCGACCCGACAGGTAAGTTCGCGTTTTGCGAAATTGTACAAAACCCTCGCGAACTGGCAGAAACACGCGCGAACACAAAAAAAAAATCCGCAAATTCGCGAGAATTCGCGGATTTTGCGAATTGCGAGTTCGCAAATCCGCAAAATTCGCGAACGCGAGATTCGCAAAATTCGCCCATGCTTACGTCCCGCGTCCCTCGCCCTTTTTCGCAAAAGTCTAAAAACTTTGGTTTTCGCAGAAGCCTACCTGTAACTCTTCATCTGTTTTCTCCTTTCACTCAGCTGTTTCCATCTGATGCGCCTTGATGCCTTCGGGCAAAGTTGCGCTATACAAATTCTTAATTCATTCATTCATTCAACCCCACTCTGAACATTGTTCTAGAACCTCTGTTCTTACAATCGTCTGTGGATCGACTCCAAAGCATCCACTCCCTTTTAGTAAAAGTGCAAATAAGGGCATTCCTTTGCATTTGTACCAATTGTGTATGAATATTCCCTGAATATTCTCATTTTATTCCAATTTTAGATATTTTTGGGCTAATTCAACAAGGCATGCAATAATAAATGAAAGACTAATACTGGAGTACATTTTTACATTCTCCATAGTAGTTTTGTAAATAGACCTCTACCTATTTACACTATTCATGGTTGGTGGAGCAAAGGTTGTATTACAGTAGGGACATCTATTGGCCAGGATCCGTATTACATGTTTTGATGACCTTCTCTAAGCATGGGCGACAGATGCGGCCACCCATAAAACCACCTACTGGGCTCCATCATGTGAGCGCTGGGCTGGGTAATGTTAACTATTCTCCCATTCTGAAGTGTTCAATGCTCCTTTTACTGTTGTAATTCACAGGACTGATTTAAAAACTAATGTTGGAGCTGTAAACTGCAACATGTTCCAGATGTCGGCTCCGAGAACCTCTGGACCTGACTTGGACACTAGGAAGCACCAGTAAAAATATGTACTAGTTTGCAGCTGCATGCAAATTGGCAGAACTTACCCATAAGGTCTTGCCAGTGGTTTCAGCCCAGCGAGAGCTTGAGGGAGCCACCATGAACACCTATACACTCCCTGGGAAGTGTGAAGACTCGAAACTTTAAAGCACTCTCTCAGTAGTAAAAGACAGATGTGAAGAGAAAGCATCATGGAAGGGACAAAGAGAGAAATGCTCGATTTTTGTGGTTTGATTTTTCTGAGCTGCACTGTGAAAGTACAAGGTATTTTCCCAGTGGACAGGTGCCAAATGGACCTTTACTATGCGTGGCCCCCATTAGCCAGGCCTTGCAGTTTAGCTAGCAGCGTTGTGAATTGTCCTCTGTGGATCACTGACAGAATATCGGAAACAAAATTTCACGTGGACAAAATATTGTGTCAAAAATATCGAGGACCAAAATGTCGAGAAGGTTAGTGCAAATAGCTGTGTATCAATTTACTGTTCTTAACTCCACATCTGCATACTTTGAAGATATATGTGGTGAAGGTACAAATATGTGGAGTTCTATATAGTAAAAGTTTGCTTACCTATAGAAATTTAGTTTCACAATACTTTTGTCCTCAATATTCTTGACACAATATTTTGTCTCACGATATTGGTTCTGATGTTCTATCTAAACATCCTCCCCTATATAGTTGGTGTTTTGCCCTTTACATATGGGCTTAGAAATTCCAGCAAGCAAAGTGATGTTAGATTAAGAGAGAGGGCTAACTAAAGGTGTCACATAACACACCAGCCCATTTGGCAGCTAGGCCAATCCTTCAAATCCCATTAGGAACAACAACGTGCCAATGTTTTGCATTTTATACCTACAGATACCCCTAATAAGAACATCATTTATTTTTAGAGAATGCAGCTCACTGCTTCTGTTGCTGCCCACAGAGCTTGATGAACTTGGGGCCAGATGTAGGTAAATGGCATTTACCGATTCGTAAATACCGAATTTTTACCGATTCGGTATTTACAAATCGGTAAATGCTATGTAGGTATTTTTACCGATTAATTTACAGATTCTGTAAAATTTAGGCCCCCTACATCTCAATCACCAAATACCGGTCGGTAACGGTCGGTATTTGGTGACCTACATCTGGCCCTTGATTGTTAATTATTTTTAGTATACTAACACTTTATATCAGGCATTTGACCCCAAATGGTCCTCTTGTGTCTCGTAGTGCCCAGAGTGAGTTACTTTTGTCATGTCTAGATTTGATAAAATGTAAGAAAATGACACTTTCTGCCAATCCCGGCTCTGTAGCACATACTTATATGAAAGTGAAACTACATCTCCCAACATGCAAAGTGCTGTTAGGTAAAAAGCTAGGACCTCCAGCGGGCATCCCACGAAACACGAATTCTCTATTTAATTATAAAACAGCACTTACAAAAATATGATTTGGAAATATTAGACAGTAAACACATATATCTGCACAGGAAAATTCGGGTCCAACATGAACTTTACAGAGAAATGCCGTGTAGTCAATTAAAACTTTAGATGCCTTCCCCAGACATCTGGGTTAAATCTATGGACTACAGATTCCAACAGTACTAAGGTAACTCAGTGTGTTCAGGAGTGAGCTGCAGGGACAAATGTGTAGCATGTAGGTCACACGCTGAAATCCTAATCAGATAGCTTAGTGGGATGGGTGCTTCCTGCAAGGGTCTGTTTAACCAAGAGTGACCTGGTCATTTTTTGACAAAATATAACAATTGAAACATGGAAGCGAGAGGCACTTCTGAATTATGTGTTCATACACCCTGCTAGGCTAGAGTCATTAAGATTTCTCACTTTTTCTTTAAAATCTTTGGAGGAGTCAACGCCTTATGAAAGAATGGATGACTTTACCATGCATGGCTTTACCACGCATCCATTACCACACACCACACTTGGCCCGATACGCGGTAAAGTAAACACCCGCATGTTTATTTCTTTATCCAGCTCAGGACCAGTGTGTCCATTTTCCCTGTCGACGCACGACGGTAAAGCCTTTAAGGTAATTATCCGTACTTCTATAAGCTACCATGTGTGATTAAGAGGATGCGAGTCAATAAACGGTAACATATAATAGCGAGAAACGCATATATTCGCTGTTTATATAGAGCGATAATTACGACCAGATGAGAGCATTACAGTACTATCATGCTTACCAACTTAAACACATGTGCGAGACCAAGAGCAAACTAGCGGTATATAGCCAATAGTGTAACGCAGTTTAGCCGACTCACAAAATTAAACACTGAGCAGTCATACCTGACATCGTTGTAATAGACAGAAAACTGTAATAACCATACACTAAGGATCTTGAAAGTACTAACGGGGCGCCGTACGTGTGCTCATAGTAGACACAACAGAGAACATGAACTTACAAACCATTTTTAACATCATGGAAAACTGGGGTAGTTAGATATCCACCATTCCCCTGAATAGAAACAAAACAAAAATCTATCTACATTTTATAATATTCTGATCACCTCCAAACATAGCGAAACACGTGGTCTCCATAAGGACTGCTTTTTTTTAATTTCCTTTAGTGTGCACAATATTAGCAACACATTGCTTTGAGTGTCTCAAATTGAGATTAATTAAGAGTGCTGAACATGTACCCCCATATCTGTATGTATGTTTCTTTCATTACAGGTGCAATTGATCTATCTAGAAACACCACTGAGTACTACACAAATTGTGTAAGTAACGGATTTTAATTTTATATTGTTTGTCCTGACGAATGCCCCTCAGACCCGGCTGGGCGAGATGGGGCTGAAACATGTTGACGCTGTTTAAAGTAATATAAAGAGATCTAGTAACACTATCTGTAATTATACCCTTTGGTTTTAATAACAAAACTTCACCATTTGGCAATTAAAGTTTTCAACCAAGTGGAGCTTTGCTTTTACGGAAATCATTTTTACTTCCTGTTTGGGGGTGTCTATTTATCTCTGGACACTACTACACTGCGCCAGAGGTTGCCTCAGGCTATTTAGTCCCTCCTGGTTGCCACCCTGTCCTCTTTTGGCCCTGCCCACCAGGATTGCATTGTTTACTGGTGGCGGGAGACAGTGTCTCCTAATTAGCCGCTACACACTTTTTTGTTATCATTTGGCTTTGGCAAAGGCAGCTGCGTGTTTATTTTTGCATTTCGCTTTCACTTAAAGTGAAAGTGCAATGCAATTATAAACAAGCGGCTGCCTTTGCACACGCAAGGACAGTTTACCTTGCATGTAGTCAGTTTACCTTGCATGCAAGCAGCGCAGAAATCTCAGCGTTGCTTCTGTGTATACGTACATGTTGGCTCCGAAAGTAAGCCCTCTATGGCTGAGCCCGAAATGCACCCACACAAGATCACTTTTTACTGTTCAATAAAGCACCTCTGTAGGGTGAGGTGACCCCTTCCCTGCCACTCGTTTTTAAGGTAGGAACGAACCGAAGCTCAGTGGAGGCGAGTTTGTAAAAGTTATATGGGGCGGAGACCGCGGTGACAAAGCTCTCAGCAAAGGAATGGCGGAAAATAGGGTAAAATGCTGTATCTCTCTGTTGGCACCTTTCCCTTTGCTGCCCTGCACTCGGGAGTTTGTGAAGGTTCCCACGAGTTGTGCAAGTAGTTTTGTGGTGAAAGTGAAATAAAGGCTTCCTGCCCTGTGACTGAAAAGGGAAATCCTTGGCTATGCCGCTAGCCGCCGTCTCGATCGAAAACGGGAATGCAGACTCACCTTACTGATGATTCCCGGCTCGGCCCTCGAATGATGAAGAGAGGAACTGCAGCTTGGTTCCCACACTAGCTTGCCCTGGTGCAGTTTCCTTCGCTGGTCTGGGGGGGGTCAGCAGTAGGGTCGTCAAGTGCACATTTTCGGTCTTGTGGGGGCCGTAGTGACACCTCTCAGGGTTGGGGCGCAGGAGGCAACGTCTCTGTTCACCTGCGTCTGGCGATTCTGGAGCCGCTGCTCAGCTTGCGAGGTGCGCCGTGGCTGGAGGTACCGGAATCCCGCCATAGGGTTTCGTGGTGCACTCTTCCTGGCTCCTGCCTTAGGGGCCCTGGATGGATGCAAGCCCCGAATGGGCTCGCAGGAAGAATTCTAAGAACGGATATTAAAAGTGACCCTGCCTGGCTCACGGCCAGGGTCTCCTCGACCTGGTCGGCTCCCCCCTTCCTCTCAGAGGCGGCAGGTTTAGTTAAACTAGTATGTTGACATCAGGGGTTTACATTGGCTCAACATCCTGTGATTCTGGGCAAATCACTTGATCTCCCGGTTCCTAGAAAAAAAAAGCATTAAAAATGCAATAGGTCTTGCCTTTCATTAAGTTAAAGCCATTTGCTTTGCTATACAATACCATTAGCAAAGTAAATGGCTTTAACTTAATCAAAGGCGAGACCTGTTGCATTTTCAATGCTTGTTTTCTGTTCCAAAGTAAGTGAGATTCACTTGACCTGTTTTTTCACTGTGTCCTGGCGGGAAGCGTATAAATGTAAATGTAGCACACTTGTAAAGCACACAGCTGCTCCCGCAACGGGGCGTCCCGGCGCTGTATAACGCTGTGGAACCCTTCCTGGCTCTCCCTGTGAGATGCCCCTCCTGGGCACCCCCAAGGTGAAGCCAGGCATCCCAGTGTTGTCGGGGCCGATGTGGAGATTAAGCAAGCTATTGCCCAGAGTTGCAGCGTGGGACCCATCATTAGAGTAGGCGCTGAGGCGAGAATTATCGAGTCTGCCGACATTGAGCCAAAGACCCTGCCGCGTCGGGAATTGAAACCTGGTCCAGGGCCTGATCTCTGCTTCAGAGTCTGCCGCGTATCTTACCTGGTGTTTTTACTTTTGGGCTGGGATGCCACCTTGGGGTGATTGGCAGAGTGTGGTGAAAGCTGCAGCTTGGTCGCTTGGGTGGTGTTTGCTCCTTTTGATGATGGGAAAGGTTTGGCTGGTGAAAACTGGTATTTTGTTTAATAGTTTCGCGAGGGTGTACTCCGTTGTATCATTTTTACTGGAATGCAATGTGTGGTGCTCCCCGTTAACCCCTTGCATGCGCAGCAAATTTTCGCGCTGTGAGGGTCATTTACATAGTGGGCGGGATTCGGATGGCCCCCGGCGTCGTGAGCACACACCCACCGTGACTCATGACGGCCGGGGGACGTAATGAGCATGCAAGGGGTTAAACAACTTGTAAGTCGGTCTTGGCTTGTGGCTGCCGGAGCAGCCTGCACGTTCTCCACCCGCCCTCTGTGGAGCGGCGCAGCCGAGAGCACCTCTCCAGACGCGCAGGCGCAATGGCCGGTCCTGCTGGAGGTGTGCGCCGGTGAGCTCAGGAGGCAGCTGTGGCGCCGCAGGGGGCGATCAGCTGTCAAGGGGAGATGTGCACCTTCCATCAGGACTGCCCCTGGCAGTGAGGAAAGATTAAATCATCATGTCAGCCCACAAAAACAGAAGGATGAAAACAGTTTAGTTTTCATCTATACAAGCTCTGACCTGTCAAGCATGAGCTGGCCTAGGCAGTGTTATGAGAAGCCTCTTTTACCTTTCCCTGGGTGTTCAGGAATGGCAGGGGATGTCTGTGTGTGATGTGTCTGGTGTATGATACTGTGATGTTGGTTTATTTCCAAGGTCTTCAAAGTCAAGCTGCATCAAGAAGGCTAAAGTTAAATACAGCAGAAAGGATCAGCGTTTAACAGTCATTCAATGCCAACTACACATGAAAATAAGCATTGGCAAAGCCAATAGGTATCTCTTTTGTGCCTTATTGCTTTGCCAATGCTAGCCACGCTGCACAGCATCTGCCTACCATGCATTGTGGCTAAAGTTAACCCCTTCGACGCTAATGACAAAGCCAGCTCGTCGTGGGCGTTACCTGCGCTGCGCGGATGACGAGCTGGCTTTGTCACGTTACGCGGGATTTTTGAAAATGCCGCGCACAGCGGGAAAAGCCGCCGCAGCGATGCGGTTAAAACGAAAAAGCAAAAACCCAAAGTCTTGACGTGGTGGCACAGGCCATTTTGTAAGCACATGCACCATGCAAGCACAGCCCCACAAAATGATGCAGTCACTTTTGTTTTTTTGTTTTTTGTTACCATTCTGAGTTGAATACGTGTCTAAAAAATATAATGTGCAAAAGCGATAAAAAATACAAAAATATGTGGGTGGAGAGAGCGGAAGCCACATGGGGGAGGCTGACGGGAACAGCGAAGCAACTTGGGAGAGGGCGATCGGGACAGCGGGCAAGATCAGGGAGAGTGGGGGAACGTCAATGCATCCTGGGAGGGACAAAAAAGCAAAGTGGGATTGAATGGATCGGACGCAAAAGGAACAGGATAATGGTGGGAGCAAAAGCAACACAGTGGTTGGAGAAAGTAACTCAGAGTGCGCGGATGGGGTTAAGCAATGGACAGAAGCATACAGGCAAGAGCAATAGGATGGGAATAAGCAATAGGACAACAGAGAGCAATACAGAGTGTAGGGGAAGAGACACATATGAGGAAATTGTGTTGAGTTAGTATCATATATGTAATCCTTTCTAAGTCCAATACTTACCATGTTTTGGTTTACGTTTGAGTGGTAATAGTGCTGGGCTGCTGTTTACTGGACTCAACACTAACATAAAAAAAATGTTAAATACATGTGCAAGCATTTTTTTACAGGTTAAATGAAAGAAATGAATATATAGGGAGTTCTGCTCCATGTATCTTTAGGGACACATTCATTTTTAGAAGACCTTTTGCTATAAACGTGTAAAATATTGTCAAGTCCCTTCAAAATTCAAAAAGTGTATTTCAACATGCAGAACCATTTCACCTTAGTACATCAGATGATTTAGTGCATTGAGAAGCATTTTAAAGTGGTAATTATCAAACAGGATATAGAAACATAAATGCTTTCCCCACCCCTGACAATAATGGTGAACTAAGAGGCAAGTAACTTGTTATGTGCACCCTTTTGTTGGCCTTGGTTGCTAATATACATGGACAACATTGTCGTTTATTAAATCAAACATAGAAGTGGGTTTCATATAGTGCACAACTTGAAGTCATGTATTTCAAGGTCCTCTTATATGTCATAATGAAGAATCAGGAGTGAAAGTGAAATAAAACAACTGCCTTGGATCACACAACTTTTTCCAACGGGGAAGACAGGATTGATTGCACGTTTTCTGGTTCCACATTGCGCATTTCAGCAACTAGATATAGATGTTTTGCTTCCCCTAAACCCACCGAAAAACCCTCACACGACGGTAGCTCTGCTGATATCAATGCGACCCTCAGTCACACCAAAGACCAAACATTTTGGTCCTTGGGAGAATTTTTGTGATTACCTATGCGCTATTGCTTACATTGGAATTGTTTTATTATTTGTTATTTTTAAAATTATGATACTATTTATAAAAAAAGTCATTTTTATTGTCATTTTTCTTTGTCTTATATTTTCTAAATATGTTTTGATTGAGATATATGTTATCAATAACATATGATTGTCAATTTTACATTTTATGTTATTGTTGATATAATTAATGTATTTTGTAAATAGTTTTTGTACATTTTGAAAATATGCATAAACATATATATTTAGTTAACAATATTTAAAATAATTTTTAATTATTTTAATATTTAAATTAGGTTACATATATTTTTGTTATGTATATGTTTGTTATTTTTTATTTTACATTATCGTTAATATATTTAATGTAATGTATTTGCAAAATTGCTAAATATTGTTTTACATTACATTTTTAAATATTGTTATATATATATATATTTATATATATAACTCCAAAACGGCGTGCCAGGCGCGCACTCAGGTACTAAGAATCCACACCAGTCAGCAGGTTAGTCAAATAAGTAGGGTTTATTCACGCCATAAGCCCTACGTGACGCGTTTCGCACTCCATGAGTGCTTGTTCACACAAAATGCTCACAAAGTTTGTCGTATTTACCGTGTGCTTTCAATAAACATAAACATAGGACTATCATGTCATAGTGAAATTGTGTGGGCGCCATCTTGTAGTGGGTATAAATTATAACCATACCGAGTTTGGTGTAATTTAAACAATGAACATATTGTCACAAAGCAGGCCCTAATAGCCGGGCAGCCCCAAAGAAAATACTGGACATTAGCAACATATTATGTTGAAAATATAAAATATCTTTGAATAAAATCATATTAATGTCACAACTGAGAACTCGAAAGTAGATATTGTAAACTCATGGATACTGAGGTTTGTATCCCAGGTAATCGTATGCAATAGCGTGCCATAGTTCTAAAATACATTGGTGCCGTCTTCCAATCCGAAGCGGGACACACAGCACGTGATCATCATCGCGTCCCCTGGAGGTTACTATGGAGACGTTGTAAGCCTTGCCGTACCTACGTGTAGCAGTACATGTAGAATCAATTCCCCCTAGTTAGTGGGTGGGTGCATGGCATACAAATGTAATTACATATCCCCTGGTTAGTGGAGGAGCTCAGAGTGACATAACGAAAGTCCAGCAAATACAGTCTTTTGATGTTCACACGGTCTCGGAGTGAGCAGTAAGTGAAGGGTCAACCACGGAACAACCCCGTTCCAAAATCCATAAATAATAAAGTGCACAGTAATACAAATATAAGAAACATACTTCATCTGGAGGATGGAGAAGGCCAGAGTTGAAAAGTACACGGTTGCTGTGATCACAAGCCTGTGATACAGTCCTAATGTTTCAACCTGTGGGGATAAGCATAAAGGGGCTGCAATCAGGCTGAGAGTGATCTTAAATGAATATCAAACAACATGAACGATATACAGTCAATAAATCAATATTCATTCTTGCTGTAAATGCACATTGTATTCCTCATCAAGATTGTGTCCATTAGGAAAACGTGTACAGAGACCAATGATGTGTCTCGACTCTCGTTGTCTCAGTCTTAGAGCACGATTGCCTCCCCTGGTGGAGAGCATTACCTGTTCGATAACATAGTACTTGAGAAGTTTGGCATTCGAGAAATGATGGCTTTCAAAGTGCCTAGCAATAGGATACTGTTTATCTCTATTGGTAATGGCTCTGGTATGTTCCAGTATACGTTGTTTTGCCATTTTCGTGGTGCTACCCACATACTTTAGTTCGCAAGGGCATACTAATACATACACCACAAAAGTGGTGGTACACGTTAGGAATTGTTTTATGGTTTCCATTTTGTTGGTACTCGGATTCCAATATTCTTTAACCATGTGGCTGTTTGCACATGCTTTGCAATGGCCACATGGAAAGAAACCGGGGAGATCAACCCCCCCGTGGTACGATGTCACTGATCACATTATGTACTAGTAAATCACTCAGACTACGTCCCCTGCGATAAGTTATGCTAGGTCCTGCTGGTATGGTCTTTCCTATGATGGGATCGTTTTTGAGAATGTCCCAATTTTTTGTGATGCTTTTCTTTATTTGTTTTTGATTGCCATTATAGTCAAGAATGATGCGGGTAACCTTGTTATCATCTTGCATCTTTTCATCTTTTCTTTCAGTAGTTAGTAAATTCACACGTTCTACTAACTTGACTTTCTCGATAGCTCTTTTGATGACCCATTTGGGGTAACCCCTGTCGGTGAACCGTTGGACCATGATTTTTTCTTCCTTGGCATAGTCTGTGACAGTGCTACAGTTACGTTTGGCCCTGAGTAGCTCCCCGTAGGGGATACTCCATTTAAGGGGTTCTGGATGGCTACTCAGGGCATGCAGTAAGGTGTTTCCTGCTGTTTCTTTCCGAAATAGTACTGTAGTGAGTTTATTATCTTGGACTCTCACCTTAATGTCCAAGTATTCAATCTCCTTGCCACTGATGTTACTTGTGAGTATGATATTGTTGTTATTCATGTTTAATTTGGAGATGAAATCGATGGCTGAGTTCTTACTGCCCTTCCAAATCACAAAAATGTCATCTTTGTAAGCCTTGCCGTACCTACGTGTAGCAGTACATGTAGAATCAATTCCCCCTAGTTTGTGGGTGGGTGCATGGCATACAAATGTAATTACAAATGAATTGATTCTACATGTACTGCTACACGTAGGTACGGCAAGGCTTACAACGTCTCCATAGTAACCTCCAGGGGACGCGATGATGATCACGTGCTGTGTGTCCCGCTTCGGATTGGAAGACGGCACCAATGTATTTTAGAACTATGGCACGCTATTGCATACGATTACCTGGGATACAAACCTCAGTATCCATGAGTTTACAATATCTACTTTCGAGTTCTCAGTTGTGACATTAATATGATTTTATTCAAAGATATTTTATATTTTCAACATAATATGTTGCTAATGTCCAGTATTTTCTTTGGGGCTGCCCGGCTATTAGGGCCTGCTTTGTGACAATATGTTCATTGTTTAAATTACACCAAACTCGGTATGGTTATAATTTATACCCACTACAAGATGGCGCCCACACAATTTCACTATGACATGATAGTCCTATGTTTATGTTTATTGAAAGCACACGGTAAATACGACAAACTTTGTGAGCATTTTGTGTGAACAAGCACTCATGGAGTGCGAAACGCGTCACGTAGGGCTTATGGCCTGAATAAACCCTACTTATTTGACTAACCTGCTGACTGGTGTGGATTCTTAGTACCTGAGTGCGCGCCTGGCACGCCGTTTTGGAGTTATATGGTTACCGGTTACCTCACCGGCAGCGCGCCACCCCCACGAGACGAGGGATACCCCACAGAGGTGCTCTTTGGATTTCATAAAACGGAGGGTATCTACGCAGTCCTCAGAACCACAGAAAGACCCCTTTGCCTGCAGTTGGTAAGGGCGGAGTAGTACGATACTCCTGGAGCCCGGACTCGCGTCTCCTGCGTGGTTACAGGAATACAGTCCTGCCGGTATCCTTACCGGATATATCGGCATTGACAGCTGCACGATACGCAAGGACGAGAAGCTTTCCCTGGTAAGGACTAGGGGGAACTCCGACTGTACGGAGTGGTACAATTTCCACATCAACTCAGCGGTGTTTGTCAAGGGATTGGAGCACCAATCCCGCATTCCAAATGGAGGAAGAAAAGGAGAGAAGGGAAGCGGCACTCTCATTGTTCGCCAGAGCGCCAGGCAAAGGCGCCTCTGCAGCAACACCGGCAATGGCGAACAAACCCATTATGGACTTATTAAGAAAATATGAAAAACTTCATAAACATGAGGTGTCCAAATGGTGGGAAGCAACCTCCTTGGAGGACTATCTGGAGAAGAACATGGTGCCAAGAGGCTTGCGCATTTACATAACCCCTTCTTATGAATCTCGTGACCCTCAAATGATGGATGACTGGGCGGCGAACTCAGCACAGAGCTCCAAAGTGATGATGCAAATCCTTGTCAAATATGCCTGGGCCGACAGAACGAAGATAAAAAAAGAAATAGAGGAGATTGCAGCAGAGCTTAACAAACATCAAGAGCAAGCGATCATCGTTGATTATATATGTGAGATGAAAAAAAGACTCAAAATCTTAGAAGACGATATCAAAAAGAGAAAACAATATAAACTCCATAGAGATTGTGGAGACTATGAATCAGGAAGAATACTAACACACGCGAAGAAATATGATCATCTCTACAACGAGATGCAACGGGAAGACCAGACCAATGGAACCGGCAATGAAGAACCAGATGATGAGGATGAATACACAAGCACTTCCCTGACGGAGAACTCAGAGTCCGTGGATAGTACCTCTAGCTCACGCAGTGGAATGGCGGCAGAAGGAACAACTATGAAGTCAAAACCCAATTTTTTAGAAATGTATCGGCTCATGAATCAGAGCCGACAAGCAACCAGGGCGTCTGCACGTCTTCAGGCGAAAAATCAACAAACTCCGTCGCCCACAAGAGGAAGACCAAGAGGTACCGGAACAAGAAGAGGAAGAAATTTAAACAGAGGAGGAAACAGAGCAAGAGGACATGTGGGAAACAAGAAGGGCCAAAACAAGAAGTATTAAGTATGGATGAAGACCAGGTAAATCGTACTATTATTAATGTTTCTTCAAGAGACATTAGCATGAAAGACAAACGTACCCTCTGTTTAGGTCTCTCATTCTGTCCCTCTGTGCCTATGAATTATGTGAACAGTAAAATTGACTTATTTAAGTTCTGTCGCAAATTGAAGCTTAAGAAATGGCATGTACTGAAGCCATCTAGAAGCAGGAACATTGGTACCAATGACACCAGAGAAATACAAGAAAACTTGATTATTGGGGATATTGACAACTTGTTGGCTTTGGAAGAAATTAATGAAGAAATGGATGATCATGATATTAGCCTAGAAGCTAAACGTATCTTAGAAGCTCTTGAGATACAACATGATAACAGCACCAGAACCAATTTCAAACCCCGTTCAACATTTACCCCTAAACTATATCATGATAATATAGATACCTTTCAAGATATGGTTGGGAAGGAACTCCTTCAGTATAGAAGCCAGAATTGGCATAGGAAAATGAAAACATTCGAACACAATCTCACATCGGCAGAAAAATCAGCCATGACAGAATTAGCTGAAGATGACAGTATTGTCATCCGCCCAGCAGACAAGGGCGGCAATATTGTTATTCTACCCAAAGAAATGTATATAGGGGAAGCGTTGAGACAACTCAGGGACGCAAAGACATACAGAAAAAGTAACAGAGTAGAATACAACACTAGTATCACCACAATCTGGGATAAATTGTCTGATTGGAAAGACAAAGGCTGGATTGAATGGGAGGAATACTGTTACTTAAAACGTGACTATCCAATCCTTCCGATTTTATACCTACTTCCAAAAGTACACAAGTGTAAAGACAATCCCCCAGGCAGACCCATCATCTCGTCAAGAGGGAGCGTACTTGAAAACATCTCCAGGTACGTGGACTATTTCTTACAGGAATATGTCAGAAACCTTCCGACTTATGTACGTGACACCAAAGATTTCCTTGTTAAAATCAAAGATATAACATGGGGAAGGGATCTTCTGTTAATAACACTTGATGTCAGCGCACTATATACCTCTATCGAACACAATCAAGGTATAGAGGCATGTGCCAGGTTCCTGAAAACACGCAACATCAAATATCTGGGACACACGACTATGATTTTGGACATGATGAGATACTGTCTAGTCAACAACTATTTTTTGTTCCATGATGACATCTATGTCCAATTGCATGGCACAGCAATGGGCACTTGCTTTGCCCCTAGCTTTGCCAATCTATTCATGGGGGCATGGGAAGATGACATCAGAAACAGATTGGATTTACAGGAAGATTTTCACAATGTCACTATGTGGCTAAGATACATAGATGACATTTTTGTGATTTGGAAGGGCAGTAAGAACTCAGCCATCGATTTCATCTCCAAATTAAACATGAATAACAACAATATCATACTCACAAGTAACATCAGTGACAAGGAGATTGAATACTTGGACATTAAGGTGAGAGTCCAAGATAATAAACTCACTACAGTACTATTTCGGAAAGAAACAGCAGGAAACACCTTACTGCATGCCCTGAGTAACCATCCAGAACCCCTTAAATGGAGTATCCCCTACGGGGAGCTACTCAGGGCCAAACGTAACTGTAGCACTGTCGCAGACTATGCCAAGGAAGAAAAAATCATGGTCCAACGGTTCACCGACAGGGGTTACCCCAAATGGGTCATCAAAAGAGCTATCGAGAAAGTCAAGTTAGTAGAACGTGTGAATTTACTAACTACTGAAAGAAAAGATGAAAAGATGCAAGATGATAACAAGGTTACCCGCATCATTCTTGACTATAATGGCAATCAAAAACAAATAAAGAAAAGCATCACAAAAAATTGGGACATTCTCAAAAACGATCCCATCATAGGAAAGACCATACCAGCAGGACCTAGCATAACTTATCGCAGGGGACGTAGTCTGAGTGATTTACTAGTACATAATGTGATCAGTGACATCGTACCACGGGGGGTTGATCTCCCCGGTTTCTTTCCATGTGGCCATTGCAAAGCATGTGCAAACAGCCACATGGTTAAAGAATATTGGAATCCGAGTACCAACAAAATGGAAACCATAAAACAATTCCTAACGTGTACCACCACTTTTGTGGTGTATGTATTAGTATGCCCTTGCGAACTAAAGTATGTGGGTAGCACCACGAAAATGGCAAAACAACGTATACTGGAACATACCAGAGCCATTACCAATAGAGATAAACAGTATCCTATTGCTAGGCACTTTGAAAGCCATCATTTCTCGGATGCCAAACTTCTCAAGTACTATGTTATCGAACAGGTAATGCTCTCCACCAGGGGAGGCAATCGTGCTCTAAGACTGAGACAACGAGAGTCGAGACACATCATTGGTCTCTGTACACGTTTTCCTAATGGACACAATCTTGATGAGGAATACAATGTGCATTTACAGCAAGAATGAATATTGATTTATTGACTGTATATCGTTCATGTTGTTTGATATTCATTTAAGATCACTCTCAGCCTGATTGCAGCCCCTTTATGCTTATCCCCACAGGTTGAAACAGTAGGACTGTATCACAGGCTTGTGATCACAGCAACCGTGTACTTTTAAACTCTGGCCTTCTCCATCCTCCAGATGAAGTATGTTTCTTATATTTGTATTACTGTGCACTTTATTATTTATGGATTTTGGAACGGGGTTGTTCCGTGGTTGACCCTTCACTTACTGCTCACTCCGAGACCGTGTGAACATCAAAAGACTGTATTTGCTGGACTTTCGTTATGTCACTCTGAGCTCCTCCACTAACCAGGGGATATGTAATTACATTTGTATGCCATGCACCCACCCACTAACTAGGGGGAATTGATTCTACATGTACTGCTACACGTAGGTACGGCAAGGCTTACAACGTCTCCATAGTAACCTCCAGGGGACGCGATGATGATCACGTGCTGTGTGTCCCGCTTCGGATTGGAAGACGGCACCAATGTATTTTAGAACTATGGCACGCTATTGCATACGATTACCTGGGATACAAACCTCAGTATCCATGAGTTTACAATATCTACTTTCGAGTTCTCAGTTGTGACATTAATATGATTTTATTCAAAGATATTTTATATTTTCAACATAATATGTTGCTAATGTCCAGTATTTTCTTTGGGGCCTGCTTTGTGACAATATGTTCATTGTTTAAATTACACCAAACTCGGTATGGTTATAATTTATACCCACTACAAGATGGCGCCCACACAATTTCACTATGACATGATAGTCCTATGTTTATGTTTATTGAAAGCACACGGTAAATACGACAAACTTTGTGAGCATTTTGTGTGAACAAGCACTCATGGAGTGCGAAACGCGTCACGTAGGGCTTATGGCGTGAATAAACCCTACTTATTTGACTAACCTGCTGACTGGTGTGGATTCTTAGTACCTGAGTGCGCGCCTGGCACGCCGTTTTGGAGTTATATGGTTACCGGTTACCTCACCGGCAGCGCGCCACCCCCATGAGACGAGGGATACCCCACAGAGGTGCTCTTTGGATTTCATATTTATATATATATATAGCATACATTTCATTAACATTATTCATTAACATTATTTATTTCTTATATTATAATTTTATATTTATGTTTTAATAAATGACTTAGAATGCGATATATATGTTAACATTTCTACATACTTACCTTTTTTGACAATATTCTGACCCAAAATATGTTTGCCCCATATTTTAGTAGTTTACATTCAAAGTATGTAAACTTAATATTTTTGTAGGCAATATGTTTGACATGATATTCTGGTGTGAAAATATTCTTGCTCATGATGTTCTGTCACACAACTATTGTTTCCATGCGATATATATTGCATAAGATCTAGTGATTTATTACAATTTTAATACGTCCTGCCCCCTTCAAAGAGGTTGCCCCTACACAAAGTGTTCATTTTGGGTCAAATGCACCTCCAAAGACTCTATGGTCACATTCCTGTGCTCAGTGCATGCACTTTCTAATCATATTTGAGGGTGAAAAAAAGGAGGGGTTGAACCTCAAAAGAGTTCATGGTGAAGAAGAGGTATCCAGCTCAACTACCTTTTGATCCCATGCTTAAGTGTGGAGACATTTCACAACTCTGACTAAATTCGATTAAATGTCAGTTTATTCCAGTAATGCAATAACCATAAAAGGGCATAAGGAATACACATTTGGATAATAGAAAGTACATCATATAATAATCATCATTTTAATACAGCAAGCCATGAATATCAAACAATGATAAAATGTTAGTTCATGTTGATTACATTCCTCAAAAAGTCAGTTCAGTTCAAGACACTTTATTCGGTATGTGTAAAACAACCAAAAAAGTATTAAGGAGAAGATAAAAACGAATCACATTGCACGTAATTAATATAAAACATTAAGAACAATAAGATAAGGCAACACCCAATATACAACATGATACCATAATTAATCATGCCAAAGGTGCATAAAAAGTATTTAGAAAGATAAGATGTCCATCTATATACCGCTAGGTCATCACTATGTCGGTGTGACAATAATTTTGCATATATTAATTGCATTTATAATAAAAAGTGCTGCATTAAAACAGACCTTAATATCATTTATAGCTCCAACAAATATTTTAAAGCAGCGATGTGCGAACTGATACCAAGCAAAAGTGGTTTTAGGTAATAACGTCTAAAACTTGAATACAATTCACAGAACAATATAAAGTGCATAGTGCCTTAAAAAGTCATAAATAGAACTTTTCAGACTTTACGGATGTTCTACATTTCCCACTATTGCCCTGCACTAACCCACTGTATTCCATAACTGTGTCACCAATTCTTTTTTCCCATTGGCGAGGCAATTCTGCTCCTTTCTCCTGCTGTAGTCTCCACCCCTTCAGCGATTACTTTCTACTTTGCATCATGGTTATAGTTGAGGTCTGCAGGTATATAGTTGAGGTCTGCAGGTACATAGTTGAGGTCTGTAGGTATGTATATTTGTATTTATTTATGTTTTGTACTTTAGTTTGGGAGTGTATATGGCATGAAACATGGGTAATCGAAACCATGGATTTTGCTGCATTCTGGCAACTTTACAATAATCACTATTTTGGGCTTCATGAAGGCGGGGTAGCTTGTATTCCCAGGTATTTGTAAGGTCGAGGACAGCCATGGGCAGGGCTGACTTTTGGGCAGTGTGGTGCTGACCTTGACGGGGATCCGGTGCTGACCTCAGGTGGGGCCTCTGTGTTTAGCAATAACTTATGATTTAAAAGCACCTGCTGCAGAGTTCCTTCTGTCCAGATTTCAGGCAGCAATACAAATGTCAAGACAACTCTTGTGATTAATGTTTCTGCTAGAGAGAAAGATCAGAGTTTTGTCTAGAGGCAGTTGGGACTCACCCTAAAGTAGCCCAGAGGGTTAATATGCCTGCTGCAAAGAAAAGATCTGTATTTAAAGTGGATAGCTAAGTGGATTAGTAAAGCCAGCCTTTACCAGCGCTTTTAAACAAATGAAATGCATGCGAGGGAGGGCCTATGGAGAGATGGGGGGCCATTTTGCCAGATGGTTGTAGGGAATATGAGTAGGAGGTCCTGGGGTGGGGGCTGCTAAAAAAGATTGTCGCACAGGGTGCCACCAGAGCTAAAGCCAGCCCTGGCCTCGCGTGTGTACCTGATCAGTTTACAAAGGTCAGTTAGACCATAATATATCTGGGCTGTGTCTTTTCAATGGCAGGAGGATGTGCAGGACTGCCCCTATTGAAATGGAATTATACTGATTGGCTTGTAGGTGATCCTCTTTCACATGACTAACTGCAGAGCACTGAAAAGTGAGCATTGTCTCTTTTTTGAAGAATCTATGGGGTTTATTAACAAACCCATTACACCGCCGGTGTGTCACTTTTAACTGCAGCGCGAGTTCCGCCGCGGTGCGGCGGTTTAAAAGAGTGGGCGGGGACGCGTTGGCCAACGGACATGTGCAGCACTACCGAGGTAGTGCTTGTGACAGCTTTTGGCCGACGAGCACAGGGAAGGGGTTAATATGGGAAAAAGTGACATACCGGCGGCACAAGGGGCTTTTAAGTAACCCCATATGTGCACTGATAACCCCACAAGTAAGCACATGTGCTGCAAGCAGCACAGCTGGGAAACACAGAGCAGGAGTCATCAAAGGTGGAAGTAAGGGGTCATGATAGTACAACCCTGTTGTTTACTTCCGGTGCTGTGAAATCAGGAAGTTGATTTCCATGGCACCCAGTGCTGCAAGCTTGAGCCACCTCGCGCTTTCCTTGCTGTCTCGCGTGCTCATGGCGCGCCTCCCTCCTCACCTAGGACAGCTTCCGGACACACAGTGCTTCCATCACCAGTAATGATTGGGCTGTCATCCTGGATAATGCCAAGCGGGGGAACAGGCAGAGCACAGTGAAAGAAAACCATTTGTCAGGCAGGCGTGACAAGGTGCAAGCGTCAGCACAATCTGGAGCTTTTCTGCTGATGGCCTCGGGACTTCAGTGGAGAGGTACCCTCGCAAGACAGAAACATCTCCTTCTGCCCAGACCTTGTCTTCAAGGAGCTAACGGATATCCCAAAAGGAAAAATACTAAACATTTCTGCAGCGAGAGAAGAATATTGCACCCGTATCTAACTCAGCTCATAGGCACTATGTAGTGGGACCTTACCAAGCTCACAGAAACAATCCACAACAATCCCATCGCCAGACAACAATATTCAATGTTGTGACAACACACAACATACTAAACAAATCACCACCACTTAACACCCCAGAGCTGGGCTGGTTTAAAGGGACACCACTGGCCAGAGAAATACCATGGGGCATATTTACAAGCCCCTTGCACCACTTTTCCGTCACTTTTCCCATGTTAAAAGTGACGCAAAAGTGGCGCAAGGGGCTTGCAAATATGCCCCCATGTTCTTAATTATGAAAGAAATATACTTCAGGCTGATCTATGCACAATTACCACCACATCCCTCTCGCTTACCTCCATCACGTAATGAGGCCCCTGCGCCTTGTAGACACACCCCCTACCAAAATAAAAAGCCACTGTCCACTCCACAATACCTGTTCTTTTATGTCTGTAGTCAATGGGGGGGCGAGTGCACCCGCCCCTGCGGAGTTTCGTTTTCCTAGTTTTTTTTTTCTTTCAGCATTCGGATGTCTGTGTGGTGCTCTACTTGCTGGGTGGACGTGCTGGTGGTGCGGGTCCCGCCACATTTGCACCCCTGTCCCATGCTGGAGTCTGCTGGCGCTTTAGGTAAGTGGGGGGGGGGTGCCTTGCTGCCTGTGGGACATTGTCATTTTTTGTTTGTTTTGGCACCCGTTTGATGGGGCGTCCTGTGGACCATGGTTTGGTGCTCCTCCCTCGTGGTGTATTTTTGCCTTGTCGGAGGTCTGTGAGGCAGGCCTCTGGCCTCTGGGGCGTGTGCGGGCTGGCCAGTCCGTTTTTAGGTCTTGCCTGGCGTTAGCAGCGCGCATGCGATGCACTCGCCATACGAGGGCTTCTTGGAATCAATACGATTCCAAAAACCTGCTTTCTGCTCCGCCCGTGTTTTCCATTGGTGCACATCATTTTGCGTCACCAATTATACAAAACCAGGGTTTATGATTGTCCAAGAGGCTTTTTAGTCCCTCCTGGTAAGCACCCTGTCCGCTTTTGGCCCCGCCCACCGGGATTGCATCTTTTACTGGCGGCAGGAGACAGTCTCTCTTAATTAGCCGTTAAGGACGTTTTTTTGGTATAGCTTTTCGCCGTCCCTCGCTGCTCGTCAGGCTTTGTTTCAACGCCTGCCCCCTACACAAATGCCCACAAGTTGGGCTCCTACATAAACGCAATGTCGGCTACCGTGCTTGTTTATTTAATTGTTTTGCTGTGCGGGCCACTAACGATTTCAGTCACAATGGAAGAGACTGGGCAGTTGGTAATTCGAGTTTACAAAGAACTAAAACCAGAAACATCACCTCTTTCCAAAACCAGTACGAGTGTGCTTCAGATAAAATTACTCTAAGAGCCAGTGCACCCCCTAAAAAGGGAACTGTTTGTGCCCCTTTTCAGCATTGTGCCTCGCGTGCCCTTGTATCCCAGTCTCTGTCGATGCCAATCTTCGTTTCGTTTGAGACCCACGCCCAAGTTACACAGTCCATGTGGACAGCACCCTGGGCCTGTGTGACCCTCTGCATTTGGCATTGTGGAGCAGAGACCCTGTCTTCTCGTTGTGGTGCTGAATGATCTTAGCCCTTAGGGGTGCCAAGAGATGCATACCTGTGCTGTTGGGGAGACCTGTGTATGGCGCAGGAAACCGTGGAAAAGTGGGTGCTTTAATCAGTAAGGAAAAAGGCCATTTATTTAAATTTAATCTTCTTCCGCAGAACGGAATCTGGATAATATTTGGAGCCCATTGCTATATATTTGAGCACAAGATATGTAATTACCAACGGAAACCCAGTGTCTGGTCTAAAACTACAGCCTGTCCCCGGAGCATACCCAGCACAGGGGCCTGCCCCCTCCGCTCAGCATTGGTATTTTCAGGCTACGGCATGTATCTTCAAATAAAAAATGGACAGATATCTAACATTTACATCTGAGGTGAAGGAAAACTGCACCGAGCGTCTCTGTACTTTGCAAAACGTTGGCTCCACACCACCCTAACACCAACCACCTGACTGCTAACTTACACTCGACTGCAGCGGCCTAAGTGCCTGACTCCAGCTGTCTGACTGTCAGGGGGTGGCTGCCTCTCTGCAGCCTGTATAGGTGAGGTCTACTTATAAAACAACAGCTGTCTGACTGTCAGGGGGTGGCTGCCTCTCTGCAGCCTGTATAGGTGAGGTCTACTTATAAAACAACAGCTGTCTGGCTGTCAGGAGGTGGCTGCCTCTCTGCAGCCTGTATAGGTGAGGTCTACTTATAAAACAACAGCTGTCTGACTGTCAGAGGGTGGCTGCCTCTCTGCAGCCTGTATAGGTGAGGTCTACTTATAAAACAACAGCTGTCTGGCTGTCAGGAGGTGGCTGCCTCTCTGCAGCCTGTATAGGTGAGGTCTACTTATAAAACAACAGCTGTCTGACTGTCAGGGGGTGGCTGCCTCTCTGCAGCCTGTATAGGTGAGGTCTACTTATAAAACAACAGCTGTCTGGCTGTCAGGAGGTGGCTGCCTCTCTGCAGCCTGTATAGGTGAGGTCTACTTATAAAACAACAGCTGTCTGACTGTCAGGGGGTGGCTGCCTCTCTGCAGCCTGTATAGGTGAGGTCTACTTATAAAACAACAGCTGTCTGGCTGTCAGGAGGTGGCTGCCTCTCTGCAGCCTGTATAGGTGAGGTCTACTTATAAAACAACAGCTGTCTGGCTGTCAGGAGGTGGCTGCCTCTCTGCAGCCTGTATAGGTGAGGTCTACTTATAAAACAACAGCTTTCTGTCAGGGGGTGGCTTTTTGTTTGGCAATGGCGGCCGGCACCGCACACAGCACTCATTTGAGATTATTGTTATCCCTCTGTCTCCAGCCTAAAGCTTGCCTGTAGCTCCGCACGGCCCACTCCCTATTCCTTCCTACCTCCAGTTCCCTCAACCCGCTCTTCCACAACCCTCGAAACTCTTAAAAAATGTTTTTTTTCTTCAATATTTTGGAGAGTCCCACAGATGCTTTTTGCCACCGGGTTTTTCGCTTTGATAAACAAGCATTGAAAATGCAATAGTTCTCGCCTTTGATTAAGTTAAAGCCATTTGTTTTGCATTGTATAGCAAAGCAAATGGCCTTAACTTAATGAAAGGCAAGACCTTTTGCATTTGTTTTGTGTGCACTCCCTTCTGGGCCTGCTCGGGCTTGTTTGGATGCCTGCCCATTTTTCGACTCGGCCTACGGTCGGCATTGATTGTCCCGGGTCGAGTGGGCGTGGCCTGTTGCTGGGCCTGGTTTTCGTCACCGGAGGTTTGCGCTGCCTATTTCCAGTCGGTGTGTATGTCAGTGGATTGGGGTGCTGTACTCCTGACTGCGGGCTGCTACTTCACTTCTGTGTTCCTTGTGTGTGTGCTGCTATCGCTTTGGGGGGCTGTTTCCTGCTGTGTCGGCTTATTTTGTGTTTGGTGGATGGGGGTGTGAGTGTGGGTGTTGGCCTGCTGTGCTGCGGCGTTTGATCCTCCTCCCCCTCCTGCCAGTGCCTCCATACCAGAGGTCTGCTGTGCTGTCTTCCGGGTGGGTGTTGGGCTTGTCTTGGTTCCTGGGACATCTGTGGCTTTTCAGCATCCGTGGCTAAGGTTTATGCTGTTTTTCAGTGGTGCCTCCTGCGTTTGTTTTTTGCTTGCTTTGCTGCCTCTCCGCATTGCTGTGCATGCGGGATGGGCCTGGTTGGGTTGCTCTGTGCCTCTCAATTCCTGTTTGCGGTGCTGCAGGCTTTGGTGGTGTGTTTTGAGTTTCCCGGGCTGCTGTGCACCTCTGGTAGTCGCTCCTGCTGGTATGGTTGTCTGGCCTCTGTGGGGTGTGGTCTGTGGGTCTTTCAGTAGCCAGTGTGTGCCTCTTGGGGTCTTGGTCCGCTGGGCGTGATGCTTTTTATTCCTGTGTGGGCTCCATGGGACCTTCTGCTGTGGCTTCTGGGGTCTGGTGCCTATCTCTTGCTTGGGCTTGGCATTCAGGCAATGGGGTCCTGTCCTGCCTCGGGGGTTGGTGTAGGCCTCCTCATGCACAGGTTGGTTGGCCTCTGGTCTTTGACTGTGGCATCTGGCTGTGGGTGCCTCGGCCTGTGACTGGTCCTCTCTGGCTCTCTTTTGTTATCAGGTGGGGTTCCTTTGCTGCTTTAGGCCTTGTGTCTTGCCGGGTCGTATTTGTGGCTTTACCTGTCCACCTGGCCTTTTCTTCTAGGTTTTTGCTCTTTCCTTCCTTGTGGGGGCTTGTCCCCTGGAGATGGCTGCGGGGGCTTCTCTTTGTCCTGGTGGTCCTGTCTACCTGTGTCTGGCGTTGCTCTGTTCCATGTGCTGGTTCGCCTCTGCCGTGCCTTCTGGGTTTTGGGGCCTCCTTCACCTGCAGCTGTCTCTGGGCTTGTCGCTACCCTTTGGAGCGGTGTTCTAGCTGTCGCAGTGGCTTGTTGGGCCCTCAATACAGGTGCTGCTCCTTTTGTGGCCATTTTATCTTGGGTGCTGGGCCTCTCGACCTCTGTGGTGGGGGACTGTTGATGGTGGGTTCGGTGCTCCTTTCCCTTTGCCAGTCCGTCCGTCTGGGTTGGACGTCCTTTTTTGTTTTATGCATTGCCATGCTACCTCAGTTGTTTCATGACAGTGGACTGTCCATTTCCCATTGCTTGTGGGTTTTCCTGTGTTCTGCCTCTGTGTCTGCGTTGTGGTGCTTGCAGGCCAGGCTCTGTTTTTGCTGGGTGCTTTCCCCAAGCAGCTGGGCATCCTTAATGGGCGCTGGGCAGGCCTTCAGACCGGCCTTCCCCTGCGTTTCTGTGCTTCATTTGGTTTCAGCTTCCTTTGGGCTGTGGCAATGGGCGCCTTCGGGGTGGGGTGTGAAGTCAACCTGCCAGGATCCCTGTTTTTGGCATCTGTTTGGGCAGTTGCTCGTCTCTCTGGGGGCTTCTTTATGTGAGGTTTCTCCCCCTTGAGTATGGCAGTGGTCTTTTCTCTTCGGCTTCCCTTGTGGACTGTTTGGTGGGGTACCTTGGTTGCTTCTTCCTGCGTGGTTGTTCCATCTTGATTCCATCTGTTGGCTGTTTCTTATAGTGGTACTCTTTGCCTGCCGTTCTGATGGTTTGAAGGCTTATGGTGGCTTTTCGGTCTGTTGGCTGGCCTCTGGTTTTGGCCTTCCCTGCCTTGTTGTACCGGTGGGGCGTGTGTACCGGTTTCCTAGGTGCTGTTGTCCCGTCCTGTGGTCTTCCAGGGTGTTCCATCTGCAGTTTTGGTTGGGGGCGTCTGTGTCCTGTGGCTTTTCGGCCCTGGTGGCTCCTGCCCGCGTCTTTTCTCAGGCATTTGGCGTTGTCGGCCCTGGTTCATTCCTTGTTGTGCGGCTGTCCGGGATTGCCGGGTGCTGTGGGATCACTGCCTCCTCTTCCTATGTCCCTGCCACCGTAAGTTGCCTGTTCTCGTCTCCTCCCTGGGGTTAGGCAGGGTCAGCCCGGGTTCCTGCCTGGATGGGTACCTGCCTGGGTGTGCCTGGTGTTGTGGATTGGCTCTCCTGGCTTATGGTCTGTGTTTTGTGGCTTTCTGTTGTCCGGTTTGGGCTTTGCTCTCTTCGGTTCCATAGTTGGGCGGTGTTCTCTGGCTCCTGCTGCTACCATTGCTGGGTGGTTGCCGGCGGCGCTGTGGCCCAGTGCTTTCTGCTTGGTACCTTTCTGGCTCCTCTTGTGGCCTCTGCTTCTTTCGCACCTTGGGGTGCCTGTGGCAGCCTCCTCTGCTTCCCTGGACTGCTGGGTTCTTGTGGCTGCTGGTGGGCTGTTGTGGCTTCCCCTTGTTCTTGCCTGGGTCCCCTGGATTTTCCAGTGTGCAGTTCCCCTTTCCTCTTCCTTCAGTGGGCCGTTTCGGCCTGGATGGTGTTGGTGTCTGGTTTCCGCCATGCGGCAAGTCCCTCTGGCTGTGCCCCTGGCATGGGTTGTTAAGTGTACGCCTGTCCTGTGGCTGATTGGTTGATGTCGTTTTTCCCGGTGGGGTGTTTGCCTGTTAACTCTGGGGCGTTCTTGCCTGCTTTATTTTTGCAGGTGACCTTCCTGCCCGTCCCCTTTTGTCCCAGTCGTCTGCAGTTTTTTTGGGTTTGCTGTTCTGTCTGGGCCCTTCCAGTTCCTGCTCTTTGGGCTCTGGGCAGGTTGCTGTGGGGCCTGGGTGTATGTTGCCCTGGTGACTGTTCAGGGTCCTCCTTTTCGGTTTAGCGATGTTGGGGGGGGGGGGGTGCCATTTTGGGGATAGTTCTCCTGCAGTTTCCTTGGCCTGCGGGCCTCTTGCTGGTTTTCCTCTGTTGACCTTGTTCCGGGGTCCTGGTTCGGTAGGTTAAGGGTCTGCTTTTTCTGGGGCCTCCTGCTTGTCCTCTTCCTTTGGTTCCTCTGTTGTTTGAGCTGGTGGTGGTCTGGATTCTCCCGTTCTGTGGCTCTATGGTTGTGTTTTCTCCTGGTGCCCTCTCTGGCATTTCTGGGTTGGCGTCTTACGGTTGGGGCTTGGTGGCTGTCTCAGCTTTGGTCACCTCTTCTGTGTGAGTGCCTTTTGGGGGTCTGCCTGGTCTCCTAATGCTCTGCATTGGCTGTTGGTTGGGGGCTTGTTGTGCTCGTGCGCACATGGTTCCTTTTTCTGTTTCTCTGTCTCTGGTGCCCCGGGCTGGTCTTTCTCGGCTTGGTGGTCCCGTTGCTGGGGTCTGTTGGTCGGTCTGGTCTCCTGGTTCTTTGTGCAGTGGTCCTTCCCTCTGTGGTTGTGTCTCTCTTGGGGCTTTCCCTCCTGTGTTCCCCTTTTTTCTTTTGTCTGTGAGGGGTTGTGCATTCTAGCTCTGCTGTTTTTCTTCCTGTTGTGTCAGCTTGCTGGCTTGGGGGGTCCTTGGGTCTTTGTTTTGTGGGTCTTCTTTTTATTTGGGGGCTGATCTTGCCTCTGGGTGTTGGTCAGCTGTGTTGATTCTGGCTTCTCTTTTCTGTTTGCTTGCCCTTCTTTGGTGCTTTTTGTTCCGATGTTGTTGGTCTGGTTTTTCTTTGGCTTGGTATGTTTCATTACGTGATGGAGATAAGCAAGAGGGACGTGGAGATAATGTTTCTAATACTTACCGGTAATCACATTACTACTAGCCCTACTCTTGCATATCTCCATTACGGCCCGCCCTCCCTCCCGGGGGCCCAGCCAACTGTGTCTAATGTGGCTTGGTACATAGAGGTATTGTGGAGGGGGCTATTCCTTTTTAGGTCGAGCCTGGGAACACGCATCCGAAGGATGCGGTCCAGGTGGAGAACTATAGCGAGCTGACACGGGGGAATGACGGACAAGAAACTGTCACGCGCTTCTCCCCGGCTGGATTCAGCTGCCTGCACGCGCATCCACTTTCACGCATGCGCACAGCCACACGCATACACAGGCACAGGCACACGCATACACAGGCACGCACACACACACACACCCCGTCGCCGGACCTACACACACACCCCCTCCCCCCCCCACCGTCGTCGCCGCCGCCGCACCTACACACCCCCCCCTCGCCGCCGCACCTACACACACACCCCCTCCCCCCCCCACAGTCACACGCACACGCATACACACAGACTCCAAGACACATACACACACGCACGCTCACACATATACACAGCCCCCACCCCCGCCCCCGTGCGCACACACACACATGCCCCACTCACCGGCTTCCTTGGTGCGGCGGCTCTCCTCTCATCGGCAGCTGCAGGGCCCGGCAGCAGGACTCTTCCTCCCTCCTTCGGCACCGGGGCCCAGGGTAGGCTCCTGCCTGCTCCGGTGCTCCAAACAGCCGTGGCTCTTCCGTGGGAGGCGGGGTAGGCTCCCGCCCTCCTACTTCCTGTTTCCGGTTGTCCCGCCCGGCCTGCCTGACTTCCTGGTCGCAGGCCGGCGGCGATGTTCCGTTTGCCTGAGGAAAAAAAGCAAGACGGTGGTATGTGTGTGGGGGCCGGGGGCCGGGGGCTTCTCGCTGTTTTTTTTGGGTGGTGGTGGTAGGGGAGGTGGTGGCTGCTGCTGGGTGGATGAGGAGACAACAGTAAGGGCGGGATGGAAACGCAGCCTCTGATACAGAAGGCGATGGTGTACAGTGGGGTTTCGAATGCACCCATTTTGTCTCAAGAATGGTACGCCCTGGATGGATATAGTGAAGTAACTTTAATGGGTCCTTGAAAGATATCAATCAATACTATCTGTCCTTACGTTCACATAAATATTCGAATTGTTATCTTGCTTTCAAGGCCCATGGTCCCTGTTGCAGTCAATATTTTATAATGTAAATTATTGGTGGTTGGGTTACTCCAACTGGTATATAAGCATCCACTTGGGGAAAGTTTAACCTCACTGAAGTCATTCGCCCTGAAGAATGAGAGGTGGCATGGCATCCTCTACTGATACTCATATATTATACACATTGTCCACAGGAACCATTGTTCCTTGCTCTATACTAGATACCCTGGTTCCTTGTGAGTAGGGTGGCCCTTGTTTGCCTGTACACGATCAACTTGAGTACAGCATTCGACTGGACAGAGTGTTGTGATTTGTAATGTACACTGCAATCCCTCGCATTTTTGGAAGACTTAACGCAAGGGATTGCTGTTTCAGTCCGAATAGGAATGTTGGGAGTTTCAAGACCGAGCAGCTGGAGTTCGGCTGCTCTGGGGAGTTATCTTAATAAAGGAACTTTAATTACACGGTCGTGCGTATCATCTTTGAAAAATACTGCTACATTTATGTGGCGACGAGTTGGATAACTCTCCGGCGGGTCCACAACGTAAGATATTTCTGGGAATCCTTCCTCGTCGGATTTCAAGTTGCAATTTTCATGGAGGCACTGGTTTTCATGTTGTGGTTCTCACCTGATCGTGCTGGTCTATCCGCGTTGCAGTCTTTCCTTGATGGCTGTTTGGTGTTGGCTGGTGTGGTTCCTATGCTGATTTTAAAGAAGAGGTACTTCCATAGCAGCCTTGCTAGAGCTAATGCTATAGGTGTCACATTTGCAAAAGTTAAAACTATTGCCATTGTAAATGCCAAAGCTATTAATTTTGCTATTTTCAAAACAAAAACACATAAATAAAAACATTGCCATTCACAATACCAATAGCTCAAACTTTCCTAATGCGAGACCTATTGCATTGTAAATGCTTGTTATTTTGGTAGGGGGTGTGTCTACAAGGCGCAGGGGCCTCATTATGTGATGGAGATAAGCAAGAGGAGGACTAGAAGGGATGGCATTACCGGTAAATAAAAGAAACATTCTGCCCTCCAAGATAGCATGTTCCTGATTGCAATGGCGGGCGCCTGCAATGGAGAGTGGTAGGGCGGGCAAAACAGTAAACTAGATTAACTTCATGCCAACATGCATTACATTATCATTTTGAATTGTTTAACTTTAAAACTGTAATGTAATGCATGTCGGCAATATAGGGATACATACAGACATAACATTTAAAAAAAAACATGTAAAACAGGAAACAAAAGTCAATTACCTCCATCCTCACTCCAGGCTTCTGCTCTCCTCTAGCGTGCCCCTGCCAAGTCCCCTAACCAACCCTGGCGCTGTTTTCATTCTGTATGAGAGCAGAGCCAGGATTGGATAGAGCAGGCTCTCTCAGCACACTAAACAGCACTGTAGGCCTTTGTTCAGTCTCAACCCAACTTTCCAAGACAGCTGAGTTTGGAGGTTTAAAGTGCACATGTCTGTCTGTCCGTCACAAGACAGCGGCCAAACACACATGCACACTTTAAAGTGCCCAACCCATTAAACCTCTCTGCTGCTTTCACTCAGTAGCGACCCCCCCCCCCCCCTGTCGCGAGACTCTGCTGGGGTTGGAGGTTTGCAAAGCTAATGAAAAATATAATGGTAATAATGTTTATTACCATTCAACTTTTTCACTGAGGCATTTTAACCAGTGGGGCGACGCTCCTCCACCTTAGCGGAGGAGCTGTCCCTGACTGATTGTGTGAAGAACTATGGCTATCAATTAATGACTTCTCTAACCACTACAACCCACATACAACAAAACACACAAAATCAGCCTATAAACACACCCGCAATACTAAGGATCCAGGTTAAATAAAAAACAGATTCCAGTTGGTTTTGGATTTTTTAACCCTGGTTCCTGAACTAGAGTGGTGCAGCAAGCCCATGTTAAAAGCAAAATAATGCTAAGCACATCTTTAATACATGGTATGGTATAGCATAGCATAGCATAACATAAGGTAACATAAAAGGCCATAGTTTAACATAGCAGGGATAAATCAACTTAACCGAGTCAGACTTTTTCTAGAAAAAAGGGTCATGCTCTAGAAGAGTTAACCCTTTGCGCTTACTAAAGCAAAACCAGAGACCCAACACAAAATGCTGAAGGCATGTGTATAATTTAATGGAAGGCCATTAATGGTTTGCATAGAATGCTGAAGGGTACCCTTCAGGGCCTTAAGAGGGCCGGGTCTCACCAGGTCTCCGACCCAGCAGTAATTGAAGTCCGTGGTTGCCTCCTCAGCCACATACTGTGGCTTCTAGTAGAATGTCCATTCTACAGGGTTGCACAAATATTGCCAGTTTTTGTGGATTGCTCCATTGCCACTTCTAGCTGAACCATTCAGAGCATATACTGTGTTTGGTTGTATAAATTCCATTCCTACCGTTTTCTCCCTTACACACCAGGTTGGACTCCTCAAAGTGTAGGCATAGCTATTTGTCCAGGTGCCTAGTCATATGGGTTGCTCCTCTGTGCCTTCGTGTTGAACCCATCATTCCTGTGGGTTGCTACATGTCACACCATGGTGGAGTCCGCGGGTATGATGTCTGCACATATAATAGTTCCTCTTTTGTTACTCCACGGTCGGCTTCTCTGGGCATGCCCTCTAATTGATTGATTGATGTCCATTCCTATGGGCTTTGAATGGACTCCTCTCTGCATATACCATGGAAAGGTTCTTAATGCCCTTCCCTGTGTGTGGCTTCTCTGCCATGGTTATGATGTCTCCAGAGCACACACTATAGTCGATAATCCTAAGAGCAGCACACTAGATCTCTATGTTTTTTAATAGATTTAATTGTATAAACAGATTCTTCCAATAATGGAAGTATGCAAAATTTGCTTAATTTGCTTTCGGGTAATTACCTCAAATGTTGGCAAATGTACTCATTCCTCACACTTTTCACATAAAGAGGTACCTACACGCTTGTTTCAGAGAGATTTGAGCAGCCTCTGCCATACGTGCACACTACCAGAGCACTCCCACACAGGCTACACTACACACGTGCAATTCTACAGTGCTACTTGCATCCAATTCAGTATCTTCTCACAACTCTAGGTGCTCTAGATACCCAAACCTACCCCTGAACCCTAAAAATACCCCTGTACCCCAAAACCCAAACCTAGCCCTGAACCCTAAAAATACCACTGTACCCCAAAACCCAAACCTACCCCTGAACCCTAAAATTCCCCTGTACCCCAAAACCCAAACCTAGCCCTGAACCCTAACAATAACCCTGTACCCCAAAACCCAAACCTACTCCTGAACCCTAAAATACCCCTGTACCCCAAAACCCAAACCTAGGCCTGAACCCTAAAAATACCCCTGTACCCCAAAACCCAAACCTAGCCTTGAACCCTTAAAATACCCCTGTACCCCAAAATCCAAACCTACCCCTGAACCCTAAAAATACCCCGATACCCCAAAACCCAAACCTGGCCCTGAACACTAAAAATACCCCTGTACCCCAAAACCCATACCTATCCCTAAACCCCAAAACTACCCCTGTACCCCATAACCCAAAACTATATCTGAACCCTTAAAATACACAAACACCCCAAAAACATATACCTCAGTACCCCAAAACATATACCCCTATACCCCTATACCCATACTTACCTTATCCAAACATTAAAAAAAACATGCTTTTACCATTCATGTATTTACAACGAATTTCGTTGTAAATGTATGCGTGGTAAAAGCATATAAAATGTAATGCCATGCGTTATAATGGCATTGCGGAGTCATGGTACTTTTGTAATGAAAGTATGCGGAGTGATGGTATGCGGAAAGAAAGTTGCAGAATAATGGGTGTTTACCCTCCCCCGGTAAGTACATTGGTGGCACGGCGGCCCACATCTCCAGCAACATACTCATAGTTTTTCACCACCCATTTGAAAAATGCACAGGTCTCTCTCATTGATGGCCAGCACCGACATACACTTTTAGATACACCTCCCGCCACAAGTTCTAGAATTGCAAACTTTAGAGCTGGGGAGCTACGTTCGAATCTCGGCATCAACTCAACATCCTGTGATTCCAGGCAAATCACTTTGTCTCCCCGTGCCTACCACAAATGAATGTGTTCTTCTGTAATGTAAATTGTGCTCATGCCATGTTGTCGAGTTCGCACTATATAATATTGCAAGGAAAAATAAAGTAGGGAAACTCGAGTTCACACACTACTGAACATGCACTCTTAAGTGCATCAGCAGTGCACTGTGAATCGGAGCGTTTCACAGACCTGTCACAGATAAGAAATGCTATCAAAATGAAATCCCACAAAACAATATACTACTGTCCCGCAGCAATTCATACCCGGACAACGTCGGGACGGGCTGCTAGTACTGTATAGATTCAAATGTGAATTTGGTTTATTTAGATAAACTGAGTTTAAAACTGAGTTTTCAATATATACTGTGTCAGCTGGATCTGTCATTTGAGGGGAGCAAAGATATAGACTGTCCTGGCCCTCAAATGTCCTCTCATGGTTACAGCCCTGACTTTAAAAGGAATTTACAACAGCATTGGTCAGAGACAGGAATTGATAAAGCTGGAATGTGTCCTGTCCTGACTTAAAATGTACCCTACTATCACATCAGGCACAATTGCACTTAATGGAACTTCTTGTGTGTAGCTGTGCACATTGTAAAAGAGCAAATGCAGTCACTCAAAGTGATGTTATCCAGAGGTTCAAATAGCCTTACACATTGCCTCCATGCTAAATGCTGTAGTGGGTGAAAGCAAAATGGGAATGAATCAACAGATCAGTGGATAAATAGAGGTGGCTGAAACCACTTTTAAGAAAGTATACTATACATATTATTTTAGTAAAATCGAAAGGTCTTGGCTAGCGTCAGCCCTAAAAAGTAAGCATGTGCGCAAAATCCGTTCCGCTCGCGGATTTCGCGGATTTTCGGTAAATCCGCGGACTCCAGCGAATTTACTGAAAATCCGCGGATTTGGGGGTCAAAAGTTCAAGCCTGTTGAACTTGTAACTATTTTAGGATGGTGCCGGCAAGCTGCCAGCGCCATCCTAAAATAGTTACTAAGTTAGCTTCAACAGGAAGCACTAATAGATAAAATAAAGCAGGTGCTCGAGCACCTGCTTTATTTTATCTATTAGTGCTTCCTGAATCCTGATGAAGCTAATTTAGTAACTATTTTAGGATGGCGCTGGCAGCTTGCTAAAATAGTTACAGGACAAAAATGTGAGTTTTGTCGAGGTTGGGCAGGTGTGCGTTCTCCCCATATCTATCATCGAAAATTAGCTATGATGCTTGATGGAGGCCTTTGCATTATTGACTTTCACGAGCTCAATCCCTGTGCAGTTCATGTGACCACAAGCTTCTCTGTCCTTTTATGCACAGAAGAGGCATGTGAACTCGCA
This sequence comes from Lissotriton vulgaris, assembly GCF_964263255.1. Lineage (NCBI taxonomy): Eukaryota > Metazoa > Chordata > Amphibia > Caudata > Salamandridae > Lissotriton > Lissotriton vulgaris. Next base: position 1,191,147,076 of record NC_141697.1, read on the forward strand.
TATAAGGCTCGCCCGTTTGGCCCCTCCCCACACACTAGTGGTGTGCACCGTCTTCGCGCCCTTTACCCACTTGATGGACAGCTCACTCGAGGGACCCCGGCGCTCTTTGGGGTGATGGCAAAGGTAATCAGCCCCCCAAAAAATGTGAGTTTTGTCGAGGCTGGGCAGGTGTGCGTTCTCCCCATATCTATCGTCGAAAAATATCTATGATGCTTTATGGAGGCTTTTGCATTATTGACTTTCACGAGCTCAATCCCTGTGCAGTTCCTGTGACCATGAGCTTCTCTGATCCGTGCCTGTCCTTTTATGCACACAAGAGGCATGTGAACTCGCATATAAGCCTCGCCCATTTGGCCCTGCCCCTCACACTAGTGATGTGCACCGTTTTCCCGCCCGGCCTTTACCCACACAATCCACAAAATCCGTGAATCCGCAAATTCGTGGATTTTGCGGATCGCGAATTTGCAAATTTGCGAATTGCAAATTTGCAAAATTCGCCCATGCTTACTAAAAAGAGCTTTGCCATTTATTAGGAAGCAAGATGTAAATGTGACTGGGAATGCACACGCAGAGGACACTCATGCTCTTAATCAGCCAAAGAGCATGACTACCTCATATTGTCATCAAATCTATGTCTTCTGTAAAAAGGAGAAAAATATAAATCAGGTTTCTAAAATGACATAGAAGATAAAGGAACAAAAGACTAATTCAAGGGATTTAATTAGACTGTGTGCAAAAGCAGAAAGTAAGATGCGGAGTGCATCATGGCAAATGAAAGCATGTGAACAATGAATTATACAACTTGTGAATAAATTAAAAGAACAAAAAATGGAATACACAATATTGAAAGAATGAAAGGTGATAATAATGAAAGAACAAAGTAACTAAGATGCAAGAATTATGAGACTAGAAAAAACAATCATTCCTTACAACCACCTGGAAAGGCTTACATTATAGAAAAATAAATCAAATGAAACAATAAATCTCAACATTTATGATAATACATTGCTTTAGAAGATTTTAGTAACATCCTACACATACAACTTTGCAGCAAAGATTTATGCAGTCATAATGTTGTACCTTCGTTAGAAGACAAATAAATTTTTTCGAAACATTTATATTGAAATTCTCATTTGAGACACCTATAATGTCACATATTTAATTCTAGAATCAGTTGACTCAACCCCTTGGGCTATGAATTTGCGAATATAAAAAAAGTGTGGCATAAATGGTGCATGCATATGTCCTGAGTGTAATATATTATTTATTACCATCATTGAGTGAATGAAGGGGCAACTTGACTCACTCAAGCCTTCACCTCCCGTTAGTCATTCCCATCCCACTCTTATCCAAACAACAACAGTAAAAAATAGATTTGTTAACAACATCAAATCATGCGAGATAACAATATAGGATGATATTACACATTCCTTTATGTTTTGCGTTACATGTTTGTTAGACCAAGCCAGTCAGAACCAACTATTCCAAATAGAATGAGTACAATACACTTGTCCGATAACCTGTGCTCACGCTCTGGTAGCCTGGTACAAAGCAGTCAAGCTTATCCTCAGGGCTGGAGTGTAAAGTGTTGGCACAGCAGCCCCCCCCTCGCAACACGCTGTGTTCGCCACAAAGAGACTCCACAACGTATGTATGAAAAATACTTGTCTTCATATTCCACACTCACATGGAAATTAAAACGAAATACACATTGCATATACACTCTACAGTTATACAAAATTGTCCAACACCTCAATTGAAATCAAAATAAACACACACTGCATATACACTTAAGAGTTTTAATCAATTGTCAGACTTCCCCATTACCGAAAGGTCAACCAGTCACTAGTCTCTGGCTATGCCTCATGACCCAGTCCCTCAGTCTTGCAACTCCACCCGCCAATGATAAATGTTGCCCCTGCTGGCAGATGTTGACTAGACAGTCGAAACCACCTAACACGGCATGACACTGTTACTTAGTTTCGTCTATCCCGTTTAGACCTCCAGGAACCCAATGGCTCCTGCACGCAAGGGGTATCAATATCCTCCATCTTGTCTCCAATATCTTGTTTGTTTTGCTGTTCACCCTATGTGGGAATGGTATGCCCAGACATGGGTCCCGTGCTCACTAGGCTACTGGAGTCAAGCTATCCTGGCTGAAGACGGCTGATAGCCAGAAACCAGTCCTTGGATGCTTGATTCCGGTCCAGGGAAGATATGGCTTGGCAGTTCGGTCTGGACTGTTCCCATGAGGCACAGGGTCACGACTGACTTGCATATGGCCATGTCTGAACTGGGGGGCGTGGTGAGCAAAATAACGATGGATTAAACCCAGATCTGTGATTGGGGGTGAATGTTTTGCTATTGTGCCACATTCCGTCCATCACCTTGTGTGTTTTGCTGTCAATGTTTTGAGAAAGGTGGGTTTTTGTTGGGAAATAGATAATGTGCTAATATTAAAAATGTGTTAAGAACCATGTTAAAAACATTGTCTTTTTATAATGAAAAAGTTTTAATATATTCTTCCCTTCCCTTTAAAAGGATCATTATACATGAGGTATATTATGTTCGGTCTTCCATTCCATATTCCAGGGAAGAAGTAGTTTTGTTTATGAGTTGTACAATGCCAGTACATTGACAGTGATTTTATTTACATGCCCCTGGGTTGGGGATGTGAATGTAACTCTATATTCCATCACTCATGTCATTCATAAGTGGTAGAGAGCAGAGTCTACAAAGCAAGTGGGGAACATTTTTGTGCCATACTTGCATTCCAGCATCTCCTGAAATAGCCATGCACTGATATGGATAGTTATTGGGAAGAATGAAGTGGTCCAGCCGAGAACCCAGTACCTTTCTCTATGAAGAAGAGAAGCTTTGGAATCTGTGCCTAGACACCTAGCCGGACCGAGCACAGAATTTGCACCATTGGTAGAAAAGTGTGAACTTTTCAAATGTTTCATATGCATGCTATAAATCTTTTCATGATTCAGCACATTCATTAAATATGTTTTTTTTCCTGATCTGCGTTAGCTCAGATCTGGATAAGACTTTTGGTAAGGGGGTTCAATGTTTACTTGTTTACATTTGCTGAAATGTAAATATTAAAGTTGTTGTTTATGTGTGAAAGCTAACTGTACAGCATTGACTTGAGACATTGACATCCCTCACCTGTTGCAAGTGCAAAAGAAACAATTGATAGACGGAACGCTGGACAATACTAACATTCACCCCCAGTCACAAGGATCTGGGCTTAATCCATCGGTCTTTTTCTCACCACACCACCCCAGTTTGGACCCAGTCATATGCAAATCAGTCTTGACCCTGTTCCTTATGGGAACAGTCCAGCCTGAACTGCCAAGCGGGTTTTGCCTAGACCGGAAACAAGCATCCTGGGACAGGTTTCAGGGCATCAGCCAGGCTAGCTACAATCCAGTGGTGTAATGAGCACGGGACCCAAATCTGGGCATACCCTTCCCACTCAGTGCAACATATGCAAAAGAAACAATTGATGGACGGAATGCTGGGGATTGTAAACATTCACCCCCGTCCATCATTTGTTTGCGTAGCACTTTTCACTTGTTACAAGAGCAACAGCTACAAAATAAGCAATATTAGTTAATATCTTAAAGAAATATTAGTTTGACTTCTTCACTGCGATTAGTCCAGTAAATTGGGCCCCTGAGAAAAAAAGCTTGTTTGTGCAGAGATAGAAGTTTGTCAGCATTTGCTGACTGCACCTGTGCAATGTATTCTGACCCCTGGAACTAAAATTGAGCAAATCAAACCTGCTGAAATTTAACTGGTAAAAAAATGCCCAGAACATACCAGGGCATGCAGATTTTGGCACCAAAATCTGAATGACATGTCCCATTTTGATGGCGAAATCTCGCAATGGAAGTTAGTTACAGGTCCCTGTAAATAATTTTCCCTGGGGAATCAGCGTTTATCATAATAATAAATAAGATATCTCCATCCAGGCCGCTCATAATGTGACCATTAGTGTTCATGAAAACCAATGAGATGAGTTTCAAGGACTAGAAAACATTACCTAAAACATTTCAACCATCTGAATGTTCAATTCTAGAAAACATTAACTAAAACATTATAACTTTATGAACTTACCAACTATATTTAATTCCCGTTCATTAAGTGGTAAGATCTGGGCCCGAACTGAGATATTATTTATTTATTTATTTTTGAGTTTTATATAGCCCTAGCTGGACCCAAGGGTATCAGAACTCTTTACAGGTTATGTGAATACGCAAACACATTTACAAGATGTACATGAGGGTATTCATAATGTCAAAGTCACAAGACAGTACAGCACTTAGGGGTTGATTAAGAGTCTGGCAGAGAACCATCACACTTGTGGTGGCAGGCGGTCCAGTCACCGTGGCACCGGTCGTCCGACCTGCCCATAATGACTTTGGCGGTCAGCCTGCCCTGCGACTTCCGCCAGGGAACTGCCATTCCCTGGCAGTGGCACGGCGGTCCTGAAACCGCTGCAGACTTGTCAAGCATTTTACGAGTTTCCTATCTAGCACAGTTTTCATGGCAGTGTAACCACCCTGAAACCATGGCAGAGAGGAAACAAAGGCGGCCCTACAGGGCCCCCTTGTGCTTCTTGCCATGTGGACACACACAGGGCAGCACAACATGTGCCCCACTGTGTGCATGCACACCAGTTCGTTCACGGCCCAAACTTTACTGTCCATGCGAAGCAGGAACTGTTTTTGGAGTTCCCATTGTGGTGCCCATTTTTAGAGGCACCGCCGTGGAAACACCAAAAACCAGCCCGCCAGACAGGAGGAAACTCCTAATCTGGCAGGTGGCCCGACCGCTGCTTTGGTGCCGTGGGACATGGCGGTGGCGAACTGCCTGCTCCAGCTGCGCCAAAAGTCGTAATTGGTCCCTAAGTAGTTATAGAGTTGCTAAATATAACACAGGGCACATGGAGGAGAACGGCATCAGGGTCCATGGATCTCCAACGAGTAGTTTGAGAGCCATTGGTAGCTCGCCAACACCCTTGAAGTAGCTCTCCAAAGTTAAGCTCAGCCTAGTACATAATTCAGAGGGGGTAAGCAAATTAAAGAGGACAGCACTGCTTAATTCAAGACCCTTAGAGTAGTAGTCAGTCAAATCCAAGGAAGTTCCCTAGGCTAAGACACATACACCCACATTCTGTTGGCCTAAAGGGCCAGCAACGTGACTATAAGTATCCACGCTATCATTCACACTATGTGTATAAACAACAGTCCGAGAGTGAAGAGTTCTTGCAGTAGTCAGAGCTGGAGTAAAAGTGGAGTGACCTAATTGTGGGTCCTTAGAAGCCAGATAGAAAGTGTGCAAGTTGGGTGAAATATTAGATCTGGAGCTGAGGGGAGCCGGGGCTGAAACTCATTGCACATGTATGCTTGAACTGTCATTCATTTGCAAGCATTTATGTTTGTGTCTCTGAGTGTGTGTGTCTGGCATTGTATTTCTCTCTGATAAATAGTGTTGTTCCCTGGAACTTATAGCTGGTGTCAAAGACCAACAAAATATATGTTTCAGCCCATCATACGAGGTTTATCTCTGACACAATTGTGTCCATTCTTGGCACAGTAGTGGTCCTGGCACACTAATTGTCATCCTTGACATATTTGGGGCATTCTTGGTCAGGTGTTGCATACTTGCAGAAATCACCAACATATCTTACGCACGACAGACCTACTTTTGGTTACCCCTGACAAAATGGCTGTCGCAACTAGCTTAACACTGTCCTTGAATGACGATACATGAACACGGTGGCCATTATGAGGTCCAGCCTTGGCACAGTGGTGCCTCTGATCCAGTGGTGGTCCTGACTGGCATTTTTAGGCAGACTTGGCATTGTGGCAACATCAATGGTTCCTGATCGTAAAGCGTGGACTTTTGAAGCAGGTTTTGTCAATTTGAAGTACTTGTGAGACCTCGATGAAAATGACAATCTGATGTTTTGAGGACTGTGGGCCCGATTCACAGAAATAACTTAAGACAAAATCCTAAACTTACTACTTTTGGTATTCACAGAAGTTAGGACTTTGTCTTAAGTTTGTCTTAAGACAGACTTAAGACAGACTTAAATTAGGATTCTGTCTTAAGTCTGTCTTAAGTCTGTCCTAAGTCTGACTTAAGACAAACTTAAGACAAAATCCTAACTTCTGTGAATACCAAAAGTAGTAAGTTTAGGATTTTGTCTTAAGTTAGTTTCTGTGAATCGGGCCGACAATGTTTACTAAGAGTGAAACTGCTATTTTAAAGGCAAAAATTATGGGGGGGTTCTTCAAAGAAGACATTTTGAAAATTGTTTGTTTGCCCAAAATGAAAGAGAAAAATATTTATTTCCAAAACTGATATGCTGATAAAGACAACACGGTTACATTTTCAAAATATATTTTAAATCTTACCATCGAATGGTGTAATTCAACTAAATTTGGGAGACTTATTGCTGTAATTATGTCTTTTGTGTCAGAGGGTGCATGCTGCTTTGGGAGTTATTTCATTATTCGCAAGGAGGCATTGCATGTTGATAACACATTACCTGACATTTCTACTAGTAACCCGGCCGGAAATGGTGAATAATAGTGCATTTTTTAAAGATGTGGTAAGTTGGTCAATACTGCACAGTGATAGATTTGTTAGGAACTAGGGATGACTTTCTCTAAGCAAAAGTCACTCTTATTTTAGAACAGATGGGAGATCCTTAGACTAACCTTAGCGACACAGTTCCAATCGCGAGAATATAGATTTTACTTGTGTCTCTGCAGTTATTAGAATAACAACGTAAGTGTTTCAGCTGACTTTCCAACTTTTCTGCACATCGATTTACAATAACAAATTAGAAGAATTAAAGACAAAATTTCTCTTCAAGGCTTCTTTTGATAAAAATATATACCAAAGTTCTACTGGTGCATTGTCGATGCCTATGAGTTTTGAAAATCACTGTGATAATCTCTTCATTTAAGCTCTCACCCATCAATACCCAGACTGCTGCTTAAATAATGCTCACTCAGCATGTCATATGTTCCAAATCCATCTCTGAAAAACAGGTTTCTCTGATTTTTTTTCAGACTTCTCCATAATGGATTCATGCCAAAATACAATACCACACAGAGACAGATATTACAGTTCTTTGTAGTTTTTTCAAAGCAATCTTTTAATCAATAGTGGTAGCAGTGGGGGCCTGGAAGTGCATATTGTAGTAGTAAGCCATTACCTGGAAAGAACCACATTGATTTTAAAATGGGCCTCTAGCCTTAGGAAATGAGGCTGGGCAGTGATGAGCACATATTATAACAGTACGTAGCCAGAACATTGGCTAAGCCAATCAGACGCTCTCTCTCTTTCTAGCGCATTGTTTACACAGTACGTAGGCAGAACACTGGCTGAGCCAATGCCAATCAGGTACGTCTTCTCTTCCTACAGCGTTGTCTCCTATACTATCACTACTTCTGCTCTTGGTACAAGGAGACCAACAAGTTCTCCCCCTGTTAAATAATTTTTTTTTAAAATAAGTTCACTAATAGTGCCCACCTGAACCCAGTTACTCAACTTGAAAATGGCCATGTTATACACAAAACTTAAATTTTCTGATAAAAAGAAAAAGTGAAAGGGATTTCCATTTGAAAACACCATTTAATGTACACAAGAATTCATTGGGTACTGCTCTGGTGGTGATTAAGAGGGAAATTGCGGGGCACCAACTCTGGCACTGTGGCGACGGGGGGGGGGGGGTTAGACTGGTGCGTGCAACAAGAAAAGCCAGTGTATGAGGCAAGGGGCTGCCCTACTGAGTATCCAAAGATTTAGTGTAAGTGGCATGTGGCTTCAGGAGGGGTCTGGATTGCTGTAAGGTGTTCCTGTAACTATGCTTTTGTTCTTGTATGCAATACGCTGTGTGGTAGGACACATTTGCTGTTATATGTACATGTTATGGAATGGGGTATTGCATGGACTGACAATGTGACTTTATGTTACTTTTCAAAAACATTGTAAATTTGTTTATAAAAAAAACTATGTTTGACTTACTGCCACTTGTGGGCTAATCTTGGTTAATTATAAAGTTCAGGAACCTCAATTCTTCAGTTAATGGGTGGTGCAAGAATTTTACCTGGTAAACTTAGCGAGGAGATTCCAATGACTTGCATCTCTACCATGGCAATTCTCATTCAATATTAAGGTTAGGTATATCTGAAAGACGCAAACCACAGTCCGTCTGTCTGTCTCTCCAATCTACCCATCTATCTGCATATCTCTCTCTCTCTCTGTCTGTCTGTCTGTCAATCTATCAAATCTACCTACTTCAGTATCTATCTATCTATCTATCTATCTATCTATCTATCTATCTATCTATCTATCTATCTATCTATCTATCTATCTATCTATCTATCTATCTATCTATCTATCTATCTATCTGTCTGTCATCTGTTCTGTTCTGTTTGTGTATCTTTATATTCGTTTGTATCATCATTGTATTTATAATCAGTCAATCAGTGTGTCTACTTCTCTACATATCTGCCTTTCTGCCTTCATTCTGTGAAAGGAGAATAAAGGCACCTGTTAATCCAGAGCATCTTTCAAAGATCTGGGCTTCGGGAGCAGGAAACATTTCCACACCATTTTGATGCAGGACTGGTGAGAACTAAGGCAGTTTCTCTATAATATGAAAGGAAATAATGTGACTTTTGTACCCAGGAATCTCCAGAGACCCATTGCCTTTGTCCCCAGGCCCTTAGCATCTAAAATAAGGCCCAGGGAATGTGCTGATTTATTAATGAAGGGTCCATTATTCTGTAAGAGAAAGCACACCACACATTAAAAAGCTGCTAGAGACTGTCTCCAGTGGAGTCCAGTCCCTTGGAGAAATGAAAAGCCAATTCTCGAATAGAATCCTTTGCAGCGACTCAGCAAATACCATGGAACAAACTGGATTTCCGTGAGAAAAACTCAAGCCCTAACAGAGGCCTTTAAATAAATCACGCCTGGCATCGTTCCATATCCGGCTTATTAATAATATTGAGAAAACAGCACAAATGAATTGTACTCTTGCCACTTAAATCAGTGGAGTTGCTTTTACTAAACTCAACTTATCATCAAAAAAATGATGAAAAGAAGAGATAGTGCTTCGAAACAGTGAGACTGTGAGATGCAGGGATGTATGACGTAACATCGACTACAGAAGCATTGTGCTGACAAAATATTGTCACCAAATATCGAGCACCTAAATGTGGAGACGTTAAGTGCGTATAGGTACGTATACATTAGCTATTCTTGACTTCACATCTACATACCTTGAAGATATCTATCCATCCATCCATCTATCCATCTATCCGTCTATCCGTATATCCGTCTATCCGTCTGTCCGTCTGTCCGTCCGTCCGTCCGTCCGTCCGTCTGTCTGTCTGTCCGTCTGTCTGTCCATTCGTCTGTCCGTCCGTCCGTCCGTCCGTCTGTCAGTCTGTTCGTCCGTCCGTCTGTCTGTCTATCTGTATTTGTGGTGCTAAGTAAGCAAATCAACACTGACCCCAGCCCTAAAAACACCCCAGCCTCCTGCTCTGGGCCCTAAAAACTACCCCACTCCCTGACCTGAGCCCTAAAACCTGGCCCCAGCCCTGATAGCACCCTGACCCCAGCCTTAAAAACAACAAAAAAACTATTCACCAAGCTGTTCCTTCCATTGTCGTCTGGGCAGGAAGTCTCCAGCACGTCCCACCCCCTCCCACTCGCTTCAAATCTAGAGCACTGACTGCCTTTGCCACGCATATGCTTTTTCAGCCTTTATAACAAAATTGTTGTAAAGACATGCATGTTAAAGGAATATGAGTGGTAAAGGCATATGCGTGGTAAAAGCAAGTGTGGTAACACTCGCATTGAAACGGCATGCATGGCTTACACGGCATTGTTCATGCCATTTTCCCAGCAGACCATCATATCTGTGATTATTTAGAAATAAAGCAATGTTGTTGTTTTTTTTACATGCAGCCCGTTTTATGATAGAAAACGGGATGTGTTTCAAACTGTAAATTGAAAAGTTTTCTTTTAATTTTTTAGGAGTAGACAGTGGTCCGTGGGACCTCTGCATGGTCCTGAATTTTTTTTTGCATACAAAAACAAAGGGGAAGGGGTCTCTTAGAGATCACTTCCCGTTTGCAAATGGGTTAACACCAACTTGGAGTAGGCGGTAAAATGCAAATGTTTTCAGTCTCAAAGCATTGACACATACCATTGCAAGTCGCTATTGGGAAGGGACATCCTAAACACGCCCCTTCCTAGTACAGAATCGTAAACCCATTTTGTGAGTCGGTAACAGGTTACTAAATCTAAAAATTGGGGTTTGTTCATATAAAAAACCCCTTTTTATGGTTACAGAAACGGCCCGAAACTGTGAATCTGGCCATTTGTGAGCTCATTAAAGCTACATACATCTGGCCCTTTGTTATGTTTTGTTGTGTTATGTTATGGTAATTTGTAAATCTCACTACCACCCAGGAAGAATCCTAGCACTGATTCAGGGACAGGACTAGCCTGGTCCAGGGCTGGCAAGTGGGCCTATTCAAAGAACCAGGTATTTAGATTCTTGAGGAACTCAAGAATTGAAAAAGCTAATCTGATGTGTAACCGCAGGTCCCTCCAGGCTTTAGAGGTGATGCAGGAGAAGGCCGGACCACTGGTTCTGGATTTGTGTACATGGGATGTGTGCAAGCAGGAGTCCAGCTGAGTGGAGGTGGCTGGTTGGTTTGTAAGATGAGATTCGGATGTTGAAGTATGCTGAGCACTTCTTGAGGAGGGCTTTGGAGGTTTGTGTGAGAAGTTAGGCTCATTTGTGTATAGGAAGCTCCCGTGTGTGATGGTATGTGTTTGTGGTGTGGTAGGTTGAGTATGGTTCTGGCTGCTGCAATCTGAATTGTTTGAACTCGTCTGGTGAGTTACGTGCTTGGTGTTCCTGAATTCCAGCTTCTTTGTGATGAGGGTATGTGTGATGGTTTTGAAGATGCTGGTTGAGAGTGAGTTGATGATTTGTTTCAGCATCTTCAGGGTGCAGAAGCAGGAGGCAGTAACGGCACAGACTTGGGGGTGGAAGCTCTTGGTGTGGATGGTTGCGGTGGGTGTGGGTTCAAGTTCCTCCGCCCACCAGATGGGATCTGACAATGATGGGTTGTGAACGAAGATCACAACTTCTGTCTTGTTGGTGTTAAGATTTAGAGAGTTGGTCTGCATCCATTCCGCGACTTCGGTCATGCTGGTGGCAAACTTGGTCCGGGTGTTGGGAGTCTAGTCTGAGGGAGAGTTTCAGCTAAGTGATGTTGGCATAGAATAGTACATTTGGTGGTCAGTATCTCCTAGTGGTTGTGTCTAAGGATGGATTTGAACGGGTTGCTGTCTGTGTTGTCTTGGTTCATTCTCCATCTTTGGTCCAGTTGTTTGCAATAGCACTTTATGATTCTGAGTTCCTCCATGTACCAACTGGCTTGTAGTCTGGATCTTGTGGCCTTGTTGGGTTTTGAATGGATCGAGGGTGTAGGAGCCTGGAATTGATCAAGTTGTTTATGCTTGTGATAGAATCTGGTAGTCTCCTGCAGTTTTTGGGTGTGTTTTTAGTGAGTATGGTCATCCAGTCTTCCTTTAAAATGTTGTTCCAGTGTCAGGGGGCTGGTCTTGTAGTTCTTCTCCCATTTTGGTGTTGGACAGGAATGTTGAACTTGATGAGGGCTTGATTGACTCTAGGAAAGCAAGCCCAGAAAAGCTATGCATTGATGCTAATTTGAATATGGAATGCACATTGCTTTATGAAGTCACAGGAAGTGATGGTATATGAAGAAGTGCCACATCGCTTTTATACCTCTAAGACTTATGGGGGTGGTCCTATTTTTTTAGGGCTCGCCTGCTGTGCGCATGCGCATAGCTGGCGAAGCTCTATAGGGGCTTAAACAGCGTTTACCCAAGCACGATTCCACTGGCGATTTCTTAAAGTGCATGTGCTTTTTAGGTCATTGCGCAAGCGCAAGCCCTAAAAAGCGCGTGCACAATGCCACCAGCCGCCTGCCTGCCTGCCTCGCATTACCACATCAAAGGCAGCTTCTCAGCGTGCGCTCCTCCCCTAATTATTCACGGCCGGCCGGCCGTACTTTCAGTTTCATGGCCGCCGGCCGTGTCTCCTTTTATGCTAACTCCCTCTGTACCTCTCCTTGCATCCTCCTCTTTACTTCGATTCCTGCTGTTTTCTCTCTTCTCCGGCTGTTTGCTTTGCTTCCTTGTTAGGACTTGTGCCCTGTGTGTAACGTAATCGGTGCTTATGTAAAGCGCTCCAATACCTTTGGGTCGAGTTCGCGCTATATAAAATCTGCAACAAAAACAAGATGAGCACCTGGTCACTGGTGTCAAGGTCCCGAGTTGCCGACTTGCAGGATCGGAATAGTTGCAGAGGGCAGTCACGGATCAATGTGAGATTACAGCAGCCTTGGGTTAAACTAATTGCGGACACATGCTGTAATTAGCACGCAGTACTTTCAAAGCGCTTCATTTCCTTAAGCAGGTGACACACGCTTTTGACTCACAATTAGAGCGGCGGCTTGATTTATCGACCTCGGTAGAATAAACACTCGCAGTGACTTCATATCCGTCCACGAGACGGACTGTCAGGCACTACTGCCACACGCACCCCGGTAAAATCTCAGTCACTTCCTAAACCAGTCGTTTCTTATACCACCCATTACCTATCACTCACCTCAAACTCATCAAGAGTGTCACTGGTTCCCCATCGTTGTGCACATGTGGTTCAAGTGAGCAAACTCCATAGCTTCGTCAAAACTGCTGAGGAGTCCCACCCAAATCCACGTCAGACGTGTCACGCTTCAATGGAGTCTCGCTAGTTATACGTCACTCACATCATTGGAGTCTCCCTCTCACGCGCCCCATCACTCACCTCAGGCAGTGCGCATCTCTCTGTCATCAAACACCTCCTGTAGTTCAATGGGGTCTCGGTCTCACTCCATCACCTACGTCATAGACGCCAGAGTGTCCCTCACTCCTCATACAGATCCATGGTTGAATGCAGTCTCCCCCTTAAACCACCTCTCTCCTCTGACTGTAAGGAGTCTCTCAGTCCCTACCGTAGGTCTCACGGAGACCACAGGAGTCTCGCTGAGTCCATTTCACTTGTTGCATACCCGTAAACAAGAGTCCCACTCACTCTCCAAAGGAGTGGTCCCTTACGCGGTACCTGTCGCACTCATTGTCCTTCATTCAATTAAAATAGCTCAGCTGGGTCTCTCTCACTCTCCACAGCGGTGGTCTCTTGCAGCGCTATTTTTTCACTTACTCTCGCTCGCTCACCTCAAATACTTGTGTCCCTCATTCGCACTGCAATAGTCTCATACAAAGTGTCACTCATTTCCCTTCAATAGCCTAAATGTCAGTGGGGTGTTACTCGTTTCCTCACTTCACTGGCCTCCCACGGTAGCCCTTAAACCACCTTTCTCCTCTGACTGTAAGGAGTCTCTCAGCCCCTACCGTAGGTCTCAGTGGGACCACAGGAGTCTCGCTGAGTCCATTTCACTTGTTGCATACCCACAGATGCACCCACCACACAGCTCCACTGATGCACCCACCACACAGCTCCACCGACACAGCTCCACCGATGCACCCTCCACAAAGCTCCACCGAGGCACCCACCACACAGCTCCACCGAGGCACCCACCACACAGCCCTACCGATGCACCCACCACACAGCTCCACCGATGCACCCACCACACAGGTCCACCGAGGCACCCACAAAACAGCTCCACCGAGGCACCCACTACACAGCTCTACCATGCCCCCACCACACAGCTCCACCGATGCACCCACCACACAGCTCCACTGATGCACCCACCACACAGCTCCACTGATGCACCCACCACACAGCTCCACCGACACAGCTCCACCGATGCACCCACCACACAGCTCCACTGAGGCACCCACCACACAGCCCTACCGAGGCACCCACCACACAGCTCCACCGATGCACCCACCACCCAGCTCCACCGATGCACCCACCACACAGCTCCACCGACACAGCTCCACCGATGCACCCACCACACAGCTCCACCGATGCAGCCACCTCACAGCTCCACCGATGCAGCCACCACACAGCTCCAGCGATGCAGCCACCACACAGCTCCACCGACACAGCTCCACCGATGCACCCACCACCCAGCTCCACCGATGCACCCACCACACAGCTCCACTGATGCAGCCACCACACAGCTCCACCAACACAGCTCCACCGATGCACCCACCACCCAGCTCCACCGATGCGCCCACTACACAGCTCCACCGGCACAGCTCCACCAATGCACCCACCACACAGCTCCACCGATGCACCCACCACACAGCTCCACCGACACAGCTCCACCGATGCACCCACCACCCAGCTCCACCGATGCACACACCACACAGCTTCACCGACACAGCTCCACCGATGCACCCACCACACAGCTCCACCGATGCACCCACCACACAGCTTCACCGAGGCACCCACCACACAGCTCCACCGATGCACCCACCACACAGCTCCACCGATGCAGCCACCACACAGCTCCACCGACACAGCTCCACCAAGGCACCCACCACACAGCTCCACAGATGCACCCACCACACAGCTCCTCCGAGGCACCCACCACACAGCTCCACTGATGCACCCACCACACAGCTCCACCGACACAGCTCCACCGATGCACCCACCACACAGCTCCACTGAGGCACCCACCACACAGCCCCACCGAGGCACCCACCACACAGCTCCACCGAGGCACCCACCACACAGTCCTACCGATGCACCCACCACACAGCACCACCGATGCACCCACCACACAGCTCCACCGAGGCACCCACCACACAGCTCCACCGAGGCACCCACCACACAGCTCCACCGAGGCACCCACCACACAGCTCTACCATTCCCCCACCACACAGCTCCACCGATGCACCCACCACACAGCTCCACAGATGCACCCACCACACAGCTCCACCGACACAGCTCCACCGATGCACCAACCACCCAGCTCCACCGATGCACCCACCACACAGCTCCACCGATGCAGCCACCACACAGCTCCACCGATGCAGCCACCACACAGCTCCACCGATGCACCCACCACACAGCTCCACCGACACAGCTCCACCGATGCACCCACCACCCAGCTCCACCGATGCACCCACCACACAGCTCCACTGACACAGCTCCACCGATGCACCCACCACCCAGCTCCACCGATGCACCCACCACACAGCTCCACCGACACAGCTCCACCGATGCACCCACCACCCAGCTCCACCGATGCACCCACCACACAGCTCCACCGACACAGCTCCACCAATGCACCCATCACCCAGCTCCACAGATGCACCCACCACACAGCTCCACCGATGCACCCACCACACAGCTCCACCGATGCAGCCACCACACAGCTCCACGATGCACCCACCACCCAGCTCCACGATGCACCCACCACCCAGCTCCACCGATGCACCCACCACACAGCTCCACCGACACATCTCCACCGATGCACCCACCACACAGCTCCACCGATGCACCCACCACACAGCTCCACCGATGCAGCCACCACACAGCTCCACCGATGCAGCCACCACACAGCTCCACCGACACAGCTCCACCAATGCACCCACCACCCAGCTCCACCGATGCACACACCACACACCTCCACTGACACAGCTCCACTGATGCACCCACCACACAGCTCCACCGATGCACCCACCACACAGCTCCACCGATGCAGCCACCACACAGCTCCACCGATGCAGCCACCACACAGCTCCACCGACGCAGCTCCACCGATGCACCCACCACCCAGCTCCACCGATGCACACACCACACAGCTCCACTGACACAGCTCCACTGATGCACCCACCACACAGCTCCACTGAGGCACCCACCATACAGCTCCACCAAGGCACCCACCACACAGCTCCTCCGAGGCACCCACCACACAGCTCCACAGATGCACCCACCACACAGCTCCACAGATGCACCCACCACACAGCTCCACAGATGCACCCACCACACAGCTCCACAGATGCACCCACCACACAGCTCCACCGAAGCACCCACCACACAGCTCCACCGATGCACCCACCACCGCTGATGCACCCACCACACAACTCCGCCGAGGCACCCACCACACAGCTCCACCGATGCACCCACCCCACAGCTCCACCGATGCGCCAACTAAGCTCCACCAATGCACCCACCACACAGCTCCACCAATGCACCCACTAAGCTCCACCGATGCACACACCACTCAGCGCAACCACAGCATCACTCAGCGCAACCACAGCATCACTCAGCACCACCACAGCATCACTCAGCGCAACAACAGCATCACTGGTTCAAATATGTTCTTTCAATGTTTCAAACTGTTTTCAAGCTTTCACGCTTTATTACAAATCACAAAAAGATGTTAATATATTTCACTTCTGTTCTTGGATTTTCATCGCAATAAAAAACACTGAACATAATCTTCACTAAAGTTATTTACAAAAGTTTAAGCTACTGCCATTAAAAATTAAATAAATTATTTAAGTATTAATTATTTAAAAAAATTAAAAGCCATTGTTATTTGTAATATCAATACATCCAAGTCACGTAAATACAAAACATTACAAATGCTATAGGTGTCACATTTGCGAAAGTTATAACTATTGGCATTGTAAATGACAAAGCTATTAATTTAGCTATTTTAAAAAATAACACATACATTAAAAAAAATTCATTTGTAAGACCAATAGCTCAAACTTTCCTAATGCGAGCCCTATTGCATTTCCAATGCTTGTTAGTCTATGGCAGTATAATAGTAGTCCTGGGATCAGTTGTAATCAGAGTAATTTCCGTAGTAACACATTACTCTTGTGATGCGAAATTACACAATTTTACCAGCTTGAGTTATTAAGAGTAATTTGTGGCAAAAATCCTACCACAGGAGCACAGGCAAAACAAACTAAGGGATCATTATGATGGCGGACGGACCTGCGTCCGTCCGCCACCCCAGAGGTGGAGGGACCGTCCGCAGGGGCAGCGGCAGTCCCTCCGTGTGAATTAGGATGTGACCGCCACCCTGGCGGTCACATCCTGTATTTTTATCATTGCGTCCGGTGCTGCTTAAAGCAGCACCCGCCGCAATGTTAAAACTGCATGCAGCGCATTTGCATGCACAAAGCGGCAGGCACCACATGTTATGCAAACCGTTATTAATCGTGAGCCTTTTATGTTAAATCGTATCATTGAAACCTTCTTGTGTGTTACACTAAAGATCAGTTGGTTAAGCTCTTACTGGTGCTGAGATCTACCAGCAGCTCGAAGGTCACAGGTTTAGATCACAGCATTGTTAATTCATCATTGGGTGATAGCACTGACAAAAAGTTCTATCAAAAGTGCTATTGAAAAAGTGCTACAAATCATCTTTACTATATACAAACTAGCTACTCTGCTTACCCTGAATGTGTAATGATTTTGTTCCTGTGAGTATTTTTTTTAATTGGCCAAAGCCCAAAAGTACGTCCCTCTGCCCAGTAGAGATAATACACCTTCTGCCAAACCGTGTAGCCCCTTTGGACTTACATGGTAGCCCTGCCTCTGTGGTCATGAAGGACATACACTCTCATAATTCGTGGCTTTAGTCTGTATAAATCTTTTGATATGTCTTCCCCATTAATTTGAATACTCCAAAAATGATGCAACTTACCAGGCTGCCCTTCAGTAAGCTGAAACTAATTTGAGCCGTTTATCATAAATAGGCCTGAGAGAAATTCTAATTACGCCAGACCAATCGTAGTAGTTTCAGTAATTACTCATTACTCTTGGGATGCAAAATTACTGAAATTATGCACTTACACCAGCTTACCAACAGCAGGAGCACAAGAACAACTTACTAGGATAAACCAATCTTCTGCTGGCTATTGTTGCTTGTGTGCTTAAGCATTTAGTACTATTTTCTCAGTGCAAAATGATGCATAATTATGAGTAATTTTGCGGTAATTACGAGTAATTAGGCTAGCGAGAATTGCGCCAGCTATGCCCATTGCTATTCGTAATTTGTTTTTTTAAACTTCACTGGTTGTGTGCCTAGCTCCCTGTCAAAGATTGTTGCATCGAGAGGCTGTTGTTCCACTCTATTTCCTCTCTCATGCAGGGTTGAGGCTTCCCACTTCTAGGTGGCCTGCTGTTATGTACTGTTTCATCACACTTCAATGCCTCCTGCTGTCTGCGCTAGGTTATCCTGTAAGCACAATTATCCTCAAGATCTCGCCCTACCTTGGCGGCTCACTGGAGTCACACAGAGATAATGGCCCACTCTGCACTACTTTGTTAACCAGTGTTCTGCCTTACCAGTTTTAAAGTTTTGTGCAGCAAATACATTCTGATCCTGACTCCAAGAACCTTTTCTCCAAATCATTCAAGGCATTATTTTCACACACTGGGGCCCTATTCACGAAAACAAACAAAAAAGTACAGGCAATATACATCTCCACCTGAAGGTACTTTTACCTTTTTTTCTATTTACAAATATTCCCAGACGTACCGCTGAAAGGTTGTGATAAAAACGAGTTTCTGGGGTACTTCTGCGAATGCCCAATTACTTACTGGTAAATTTCATTACTCCGAGTACAGATCTTCCTCGTCTCAGTCCCTACTGCATGATCAGTCCTCTGCTCCCACAGATATTCATTACCTTAACCAGCCAGAAAAATACACCCAATATGGCCACCCTTATCCCAGCATGCCATATAACAGGAAACCCCACCTAACCCCATCCTGAGAGATACATGCCCACAAGAACCAAAATTTAGGATGGGACTATCGTAGGCAGGAATTCAGGACTGAGGCGGTAAAGACCTATACTGAGAGTAATGAAGTTTACCAGTAAGTAATCGAGCATTACCTCCTTGTACGTCTTCCTAGTCCAGTGCTTGCCCTTAAAAAACATTTTCGCCACCATTCACAAAGGGTGGAGAAGTGTGGCTCACTGGTTAGAGCAGGCAGACCCTGAAGCAGAGTCAGACCCGGGACCAGGATTCAATTCCCGACGCAGCAGGGTCTTGAGCTCAAATGTCCATGGACTCGATAATTCTCGCTTCGGTGCCTGACCTAATCATGGGTTCACACTCTGCAACTCTGGGCATTAAGCTTGCTTAATCTCCACAACGGCCCCCTGCGGCGGGATGCCTGGCTTTCACCTTGGGGATGCCCTGTAGGGGCTATCTCACAGGGAAAAACCAGGACGGGTTCCCAAGGCAAGCGCGGGGATACCCCTTCGGGGGTCGATTCTGGCGCTATATAAGAATATAATAATAATAATAATAAAAGGTTCCTTGGGGTCCCCCTCCCATTTGCAAATGGGTTACTACCAACTTGAACGCATTCACAGTAACAAAACAAAACATGGTAAAGAAACATTCATACATACCGCTGCGATTCGGTATTTTGAAAGGACGCCCTAAACACGCCCCTTCCCAATATCGACTCGCAAAATAGGGTTTGATAAATGGGAAAAGCTTTTTTTGCATTTGCAAACGGGCCAATCCTGCGAATTGGCTTGTTTACAAATGCAAAACAGAAGTGGCGTAGCAGAGGAGAGGTGGCTTAGTCCTCCGCGGGCGGCACAAGCTTTAGGGGCGACGGCCTCCCCCGCTCATACCTTCCATCTCAGGCCAACAATAGCAAACACCCCCACTCCTCAATGTGTTTGCCGCAGGGTGGTAAACGGAGAAAACAAGCCAGCAAACCCCTCGCTATTCACTGCGCTGCCACGGAGCGCCAAATGCAGGGACCGCAACGGGCGGCCAGAGGGCTAGCTACACCACTGCAAAATAGCTATACACATGTGGTCTTTGCTCTCTAATCAAATTTCTCTCCTTCTGTTCATTATTTTTATTCTAATATATTTATCTTGAACCTGAAATTCTGGATTTATAATTGATACAAGACCAACTAGAAATTCAAGGATTAAAGAAAAAAGAACAAATATATATTGATATATATTGATCCTCTAATTCCTCGTAAAAATTCTATACAGAAAGTGTAGAAGCCACTTGCTGAATTGCATCCACAACATCTTAGTATTGTGGAGGGGACGCAGCAGGTACAGTCTTCCCTGTACTTAATAAATTGCAGGGTTTTGTATTTTTGACGGTATTCTAAATCTGGTCCTCTGTTTTATTCTCGTTCCAGAGAGCAATCCATGTTTTCACAGCTGATAAGGAGGTTAGTGATCTCTGCTCTTATGGCATCAGTGCCACCTTGTGGCCACATTTCATCCCTGGGTACTTATTCTGAATAACAGCAAAATGCTCTTCTCTCCCAAATCCTTATCCAGGCTGTGGATGTGAAATGTTATGATTTTTGCTGATGATGATTTCAGAAGCTCCAAATGTTCCCCCTTTGCAAAGTTTACTGGTTCACCTTCGCTCATTTATGAATTTTCCAATTATATCGAGATAACTTTCTCTCTGCACAGACCCAGCCATGCTCGAAATTGTATACAGACTTTTTTTTACATTTAGCATCTTTTTTTGTACTCCCATAGACAAAGTGTAAGAAAATACTAGTAAGGCCACAATCACAAGTTGTATGGTGCAAGGGTGCCGAAAATACCGAGTGATTCAGGATGTAAATTACATCCCTGTACCAGACAATTATTAGATGTTTGCACACAGAATGGGGGATAACATGCAGGCTTGGTATTACCAGGAGCTTTTACCCATGTTGACGCTGCATTCTGGAGGCAGTCCTGTTCCCATTTGAGCTTTGAGCAGGTCTTAATGGGGGTGGAGGGCGTACGCATTTGGGAAAGAGTTTCAGGGGACAGGGCAGGTAGGGTGGGGCATTCAATCAAACACTATTTGTAGAGCGTCGCACTGTCCCCCCTAGGGGTATCTTGACACTGTGGGCTCGATTCACAGAATGAACTTAAGACTCAATCCTAAACTTATTACTATTTTGGTATTCACAGAATGCACTTACTACTTTCGGTATTCGCAGAAGTTAGGATTTTGTCTTAAGTTTGTCTTAAGACAAACTTAAGACAGACTTAAGACAGACTTAAGACAAACTTAAGACAGATTTCAGACAGACAAGTCAAAATTCTAACTTAAGTCTGTGTTAAGTCTGTCTAAAGTCTGTCTAAAGTCTGTCTTAAGTTTGTCTTAAGACACACTTAAGACAATATCCTAACTTCTGCGAATACCGAAAGTAGTAAGTGCATTCTGTGAATACCAAAATTATAGTAAGTTTAGGATTGAGTCTTAAGTTCATTCTGTGAATCAGGCCCTGTGTCTCCATCGAAGAGCCAGGTCTTGAGCTTCTTTCTGACGTCTGCCAGTGAGGGGACTGCATGGAGCTGGAGGGGAAGGTCGTTACAGGTCTTGGCAGCGATGTGGCAGAAGGAGCAGCCTCCGCTGCAGCTGCAACAGATGCAGGGCCTGTGCATGAGGGTGAGTGAACAGGAGCGCAGGTGTCTAGCGGGTTGGTGAAAGTTCAGTCGACCAAATCCAAAGCATTCCATGGTATTCCCATGTTGCAGGAGGGGTTAGGTAAGTAACAGGCTGTGCCGCTCCCCACTCTGGACCTCTAACAAAGGGGCAGAAGAGTATACCATGTGTACACTTCTCTGCCCGGCTCATAAATATTCCCTAAGTCCCCGATCAGAAAGAGCCTCCCCAGTCATGGTGGAGGTTCAGCAGTTGGACGGGAACTCCGCCAGGGGGGGGTAACACAGGCCCCAGCAGACCCCGCAGTGCAGGGGGCCTCAAGCTCCAGGGGGCCCCCTCGGCTCTGCACTCTGGCCAGAGAGCTCCTGATGGAGCCCGGAAGGGGCCCCTCTACGTACTGTGCCGGGAGGCCCCCTCAATTTTCGTCACACCAGTGGTCTCCGTGCTGCAGTTTCTCATTGCAGAGATCCCACTATGAGTGCGGAGATCCCATCACGACTGCAGAGTCTCTGCCACAGCTGTGGAGGCTCTTTGTGAATTGTTTCATAAGTGTTTCCTGAGTAGTATTTTGTATGCAGCTCATTTGTGTAGAATCGTTCTCTCCAAGACCCTTTCATTCTGATCTGACCATCCACAATGTGGTATGTACAGAGTTCAGAGGGTGGACATTTGGTACGTTAACCGTGCCCAGTCCTACAACTGCACTCTGTAGCCATAGAGCTATCGTCGCAGAATACACAGCATGCTGCATATTTGACTCAGGAAACTGGGAACATTTTATTCCGACAACCAGGAGCACCCCATGCAGGCAAGAGCAGTGTGGCGGGGTGTGGAGGGACTCGACAGACGACAGAGGACAGACGACAAGGAGTTAAAGTTTATATAACAGAATACCACTTACCTTACGCTCGCCACATCGCTGACTCAGGCATGCAGCGAGCGCAAGGTAAGTGGTTGCCTTTTTAAAGTTTAATTTTCCCTCGTTGTTGTCTATCAACTCGCTCCCCAACTCGCCCCACCGCTCTTACCTGCACGAGCCGCTCCTGCCAACAACCCTTGAAGTTAGACAAACATTTCTTACAGGCATTTGCTAACATACTCTGATAATTTTTTAAAGGTTTAAGAAGACAACGTTTGACATCAATGCGCAGGTATATATAGGTCCTAATTATGTGAGGCCTGATGACTTCTAATGTGTTCAGTCCTCCTGTTGAAGCACATATGGAATTATAAGTTTAGCTGCCTTTATCGTATCCAGTACATGCTGAAAGCCATACATGCTGCATTCCACTAAAATTTTAGCTGGTCAAACCAACTGGAATGAAACATGAAAAAAGACTCTGGAATATCTGGAAATGTGAATTTTGGTGCAGCGAGTACCAACATCCATGTTATGCCCAATTTCATGAGCAAAACATATAGCAGCCAAAAGTTATCAAACCTGAAATTTTCTGAATACCTTCTTGTCCGATTTTATTGGTAATTATCACATCTAAACCCAGGCCAATCGTAATGAAGGACTGTGTCTGGATGGCACAGACATATATCTCTGAATGAAAAATGGGACCATGCACTGGGTGCTGCAGACTCCTCAAGTCTTGAAAGAACACCATGTTTCAGCACTTTGATTTAAGCCCTGCTTTTTTAATGCTTATAATTCTTTTAAATGGCACTAGATTATTGAACGCCTGGCTTAAGGCCAGCTACTGAAATAGATTGCAGCCTTTGGAAGCTGCGCCGTGCTTTGAAATATGATTTCATTAAGGAGCCTTTTACAAATAAAAAGTTCCCCTAATGTCTCAGAGAGGCTCAAGAGCAAATGGTAAAAATGTGCGGGACCCAATTTCTGCATGTGAATATTTATACACATCAAGTATAGCACGGGTACCACCTGCGTGACGTATTTATGCAAGAATCTGGTACAAATGTGCAAAAAATTTGCAAATTTGGGTTTTTATAGTTTTTGCCTCAATGCCTCATTGTTAAGTCTAACCTAAAGAGAGCTTTAACCATCTCACTAGCCTCACTTAAAAAAATCCCAACATCTAAATATACAAATAGGAGCTATCGGTCACTCCTCTTCATCCTTGGTCTGTTCAAGTATCAAATCCATTTTGATTTTGCCTACTACAGCCTAGGGCTCGACTAAAAAGGAAAATGTTTTTCTCAGGTCATTTTTAGGGGGTGGGCAGAACTCATTGGGCTGATTCACAGAACTAACTTAAGACAAAATCCTAAACTTACTACTTTTGGTATTCACAGAAGTTAGGATTTTGTCTTAAGTTTGTCTTAAGACAGACTTAAGACAGACTTAAAACAAACTTAAGACAAAATCCTAACTTCTGTGAATACCAAAAGTAGTAAGTTTAGGATTTTGTCTTAAGTTAGTTCTGTGAATCGGGCCCTCAGAGTTTCACTCCATGGAATTCCACTGAGTTACAGAAAAACTTTGCGAGATTCCATGGAATTCCGGCAGCTGTGTGAACAGCACTGAAAATCTGCGCGAATGGCACCATGTGTTGTGAAAGAGCGCGAGACCATGCAAGTTGATTTTGCTGTCCCTCGAGTAGAAAATATACTCGAGTGGCAGTGTATATACTCAAACATTGAGCCGTATGGCAGATCGAGAACGCCCGCACAACGGCGGCTCCTCCGCTAAGGCGAAGGAGTGTTTCCCCACTGCTCTGTGAGCAGTTTAAAAAATAAAAATAAAATGAAAATAAAATAATGTTATTATCATTTTATTTTTCCGTTCCTGCTGAGGTGCGGGCAGGGCTGGGCCGGCCAGAGCAGGGGTGAGGGGGAGGAGAGGTGCGCACACTCTAAGTGTGCATGACGGTTTGGCTGGCCATCTTGGGCCGCAGTCATGCACACTTGGTCGGTTCTCCACCAGTTGTATTGCACAGCCTCAATAGAGAACATGCACAGGCTCATAGTCCCCATCTGAGCGCTGAACCACGGCGCTCAGACCAATCACAGCACTTCTGACAGCAGTATCGTGATTGGCCAGGTGAGCCTGTGTGCTTTCTTCTTCCTGCGTGTTTATGACCGAAGAGGACCAGGAGGGGGCGGCCCGCCTGCAGGTAAGTGAATTTTGTTTTATCCTATCCCATCCACCATCCCTATTAAGCAATAGCCGCCACTGCACCCACGTTGGGTTAGAGGACACCAAATCTCACTTGTGCTTGCCAGATCTCATATTCTGGAGCCTGGTGGGAGAAAAAAATCTGCCACATGGTGATTGACAGAATTTGGCCAGAATTCATTGTTAAAGAGTTATGCAGAGTGGCCAAAATTCCTCCAATTCCACCGGCACAACTTAATATTTAACTCACCCTTTATAATTTTTTCAAAAAATTACATGTATTACGCATAGTACATTTATCAGTCTTCTTGAAAATTGTATATGAGGCCATATCTCACGTTAAACAATCATGCAAGATACTTGGCGAGGCTCAGTTGAGCAGAAAATGTCTCATGGCCATGGCACACATTTTGACAATTTACACAAGATTTTGCTAGATTGAGCCATCAACTGATGAAAGTTTTGTGAAAAGACATAATCGCATGGAGAATAAATATTACTGTAAATCCCAACTATTGGGATTCATGCAAGATTTCACTAATATGAAAAACTGTCAGAGTCTAGTAAAAAAGTGCTGCACTGCACAGTTCCTGAACAAAGCTCTCCATCCTAATATGTGTTGGTTGAGTATAATCACATGCAGTAAAATGAGGGACCGAATACCACGACAAGAATATCAAGGGACAACATTTAGAAAGGTAGATTTGTTGTATGTAACTCCACTATTATGTACCTTGGTTATATATATACATAGCTTCAAGATTTATAGATGTGAAGTTAAGAATAGTAAATCTTTACCACAGTCTGTGCACTTACTTCCTCAATATTTTGTCCCTCAATATTTTTGTAACAA
This sequence comes from Lissotriton vulgaris, assembly GCF_964263255.1. NCBI lineage: Eukaryota > Metazoa > Chordata > Amphibia > Caudata > Salamandridae > Lissotriton > Lissotriton vulgaris. Next base: position 1,191,172,521 of record NC_141697.1, read on the forward strand.
TATTCAGTGCATGGATATTCTGCCTGCGATATTCCATGGGACAGTCATACTAATCGATGAGATTAAGGCAAAGTAGCTGCTTTTCTCCTCTGTAATTACAACCGCCACTGAGTGTGTACCACCACTCAGTGATTTCAACATGGGACCATGGAATTTGTAGATTTGACTTGCTACTTTTGCAAAGGGTCCCAGCTTTAAAGTTTCCTTTGACATTTACCCACCGGAGTAACTTTAGTTTACATGAACCACAGACCTACCTCAGCCATTTCATCGTTGAACAGTTGGGCTTAACCGCATCGCTGCGGCGGCTTTTCCCGCTGTGTGCGGCATTTTTAAAATTAACGCTTTACATGACGAGCTCAGCTCGTCATCAGCACACGACAGGTAAGCTTGATGACAAGCTGAGCTCGTCATCAGCATCGAAGTTGTTAAAGTTAACCATGTCTCCACCCTACTGCTTTGACATGAGGAACTGGGCCAACTTCTTGTGCAAGAGTATATTATACACACATCATTCAAGCACAGACTATTTTACCTGACTTGTATGTCTGCACTAGTTATATAATCTGCACACATTCTTAAGTAAAATATTCGAAAGACAACTGTATTTAGTACATTTGTTAGTTGACTCATTGGAAGCAACTATACACACTGATACTCCAAAGATGAGCATATTCCTACATCGGTTAGGTAAGTACTATCAAGTGACAAGCCTGGACCAACTTCCTTTAAAAGCCCTAAAGGCAAGTTCAAGATCTGTGCTTTCAGTTTACAAGAATAGGAAACACAAAATGAGACCAGGAGACATAATACGGAAAGTGCCTCATGGTGGTGTTGTTTGCCTAATTTAAAGATGAGCACAACAACAGTTGTTTATTAATTCAATATACCTAAAAAGTCACTATTGGCTGCCAACCAAGCTATTCTTATAGCTTTGGGAGCCTGGAATGGGTTGCATTGTCTCACTTGTAGGAGTGTGGTGATTAGTGATTGTGTTGGTATGGCCACTAGCAGTGCTGGGAGGTGCAGTGTTTGGTGCTGACTGCAGTGGCCTCTTGACGAGGGCCCTGGCACCTATTTTGTTTTTACAAATTAAGCACTGGGCTTGTTCACCCACTTTCTGCACCCCGTGGTACTTTGGTATTACAGAAGAAAATGCAGATGCTTGTGCAGCTCCTTCTTTAATACAGCTCAGCTCTGTATCATGTATCATATCCCCACATTCCCATTTTGATTAAACAAACGCACAGGTCAAAGAAACTGTCCAGGGGTGCACTGATTGTGAACTACACGTGAGGTGCCACACAGTGAACCGGAGCCAGGTGCAAGCCTTGCTTGGCTTTCCCACCCTAATGTTGGGCTTGTGGAAAAAGGTAGGGCCGATGACCTTTTTCAGAGTTGCCCGGCGTTAACCGCCTCTATACCTACTCAAGTTACCAAACAAAGAGGCAGGCGCTGGAGACTGGAAGGCAGGAAACAGAAGTTTTTATTCCGACGGAGCAGAACACATCAAATCAGACAACAGGGTATCTTCTCGAGGTGCTCTAACCGCATCTCTGAGGCCTGGCCTCTTATACACAAGTTTATTGCTTTATTGCGTAAAACACATCTTTGTCAACACTTTGATGTACGGAAAGACATCCTCGGAATCCCCGCTTCAGGCCCGTTCCCACACACATTTACAGTTGAAGTCCCCACCCTGGTCACAACAGGAGATGATTATCGCGCAGCTGGACATTCCGCAGATTCACGGAATGTATGTGGTTGATCGGATCTCATGGGGTGGGGGCTTTGATCAACTCGTGGGTCCTTTGATGGGGGAGGCTTCCTACTGTATAGAGGGGTAATAAACAGTATCCGCAGGGCCAGGTGGCGGCTTGGGAACGAATGAGACAAACGCGCACAGAGGAAAGGGGGTTTTATCAAAGGACCCGGGATCATGAAAGGAATGAAGAGAGGTGTCGTGCTGGGAACAGGAAGGGGTTCCGAGGCAGAGTTGTGCTGAAGAGGGGTTTATGACCCAAGGCATGTGAGAGCGGGGGCTGTCAGCGTGCGGGGGATGCTTGCGAGGTCAGGAGAGAGAGAGAGAGACGCGCTGGCTATCGGCGATGGGCAGAAAGGCCATGGTACTCAAAATGGCTGCCGCTTACGCCCACGAATGGGCCCAAAAAGGGGGCAAGATGGCACCGATAATGTTGACACTGCAGTCTAGGTTTTAACAGTCCTCCCTTTTCAACATATCTAGCCAGCTTGCCTACTCAACGTCAATCTGCATTAAATTCCTAACCTCAGCATCATATAATGCTCCCATGCGTTCCTTTCCAAAGTCCACAATCTTAGGGCAAATACAATTCGCACATATTGAACACAGAGGCGGCAGGCATTGAATTCCTAAGCATAACCCACATATTACAATTACAGGAATCAGGATTAAGCATGGGCGGAAAATCCATTTCGCTCGCGGATTTTGCGGATTTTCGGTAAATTCGCAATCCGCGAGATTCGCGAATCTCCCGCAAAATCCACAAATCCGCGAGCAGCGGATTTTGCTCGCACTGCTCGCGTGAGTTCGCGGCTTCCCAGTACAACTTTGCGCCCCGCGAATAAGCGCTAAATTGCAGAAATACGATTTTAGCAAAACTGAAACTACTTTCCAGGTTCAAAAGTTCAGGCTCATCATTAGTAGCCATTTCCTGTAGTGCTTCCTGAGGGGCCCCTCCAGAGTTCAGTTGCCAGTTGCAACTATTATGTGACCCTGCTCTGAACCTCAGAATAGTTACACATATGCCACAAAGGTCCTGAATTACAGCTAAGGGAGACAAGCAGGAGCCAGGCTGGAAGTTCAAATCCATTAATCAGCCCCTAATTCATTATTGTCAGTTGGGGCAGGGCAGGTGTTGTAACTAATTTTGCAACAATGAAAGCACTTAGCAAGTGCAAAAGATCACTAATCAGGAAGCACTAAGGAAGCAGGTGCCAGCTAAAAAAATATTCTGTGACACATTAATCAGCCCCAAATTAATTCAGGTCACTTGAGGCAGGGAAGGTGTGCTTGCGTTGCCACAATAATGTACACTGACTGGACAACCAGAGGGTGCTGTGATGAAACAGAGGGTGGCATGGGTGGGCCAGAGGGTGGCATGAGTAGTCAGAGAGTGGCAGTGGTGACAGAGAGTGGCAGTGATGAAGAAGAGTGTCCCAAACAGGCTGGACACGTAGAAACAACAAGTTCGCGAAACTTGCGACCCGACAGGTAAGTTCGCGTTTTGCGAAATTGTACAAAACCCTCGCGAACTGGCAGAAACCCGCGCGAACACACAAAAAAAAAATCCGCAAATTCGCGAGAATTCGCGGATTTTGCGGATTGCGAGTTCGCAAATCCGCAAAATTCGCGAACGCGAGATTCGCAAAATTCGCCCATGCTTAATCAGGATAATGGTAAACAGTCTCCAGCCCCAGTTCTTAATAGTGTTCCAGAACCATCCACCAAGCGACCATTCTTCCTGCTCCTGGTGGACTTCTGAGGAGAGTCTGTGGAGGTGTTCGATGGCCTTGTACACTGAGGGTGAATTGTCCGGTATATATGTACAGCAGCTGGACCCAATAATGCGGCATGCTCCACCACGATCCGCTAGAACCACATCTAGAACAAGGCGGTTCTGGAGAGCCACCAGGCGGACCGCTTGAAGCTCGGCTGTGTTGTTAGCAAGGATACCAGCTGTGATGTTCATTGTTGTCTCGACTGCTTGAGTCAGATGTCGGATGGCACGGCTGTTTGCCATCGGGCCCCAGAGTGGAACAAGTCCCTTCATGGCATCGAGGAACTGTGCTCCTGTTGAGTCGGCTTGTTCAATGTCCTTGGCTCGTTTTTGTCTATGGTGATTCGCTGGAGCCACATAGGTCGGAGGAAGGATGAAGGAGATGAAACAAGTGCCCCCCCAGCCTTTGGAGAGCCAGGTGTAAGCCTTTGTGCCACAAACGAAGAACATGTTTGGAGAGGATACAAAGGAAGGTGGATCGGTAGAGTCAAACGTTCTGGTGAAACGGCAAGCACTGTGGCCTACCAGCTGTGTCCCAAGCCCTTCTATGCACATATGGCCTGTGACGTTGATGACAGATAGAGCCACAGTCAGAGTGGCAGCTGTTCGCTTCCGTAGGTAGGAGAAGGTGGGTCTGGTTGGATTGTTGAACACCTGCATTTCAATTCGTTCTTTAGCAGGGATGTCCATGTGGATAGAGTCGTTGAAGGTCTGTGGGCAGAAGTGTGTTTTTGTTTTGTTTCGCCAGACCTCATGAAAGAAATGCGTCATGGTTTTGCTGAAGGTGGCATTGTCCTTATAGCTTTCTTGCAGAAGGATCAGCCAAGCAAGGCAGGAGCCGTGAATTGAGAAGGGTGAAGGGATGAAAGGTATCGAATGTTCAGTGGCGTGGGGTAGCAACCCACAGATCCAGCAGTTGGTGGCATTGGTGGCAAGATTGTGCTGGTGCAGCAGCTGCACAAAGGAGTTGTTCCAAAACTCCCTTCGCCTTTCTCTGAGTTGAGGAGAGAGCGAGATTAGATAATGTTCCTTCATGGTGGTAGGCTGTGCAGTGGTCAGGAATGTTTCATGAGCAGGTGCATTTTCTTCCACAATCCAGAGCGTGGTCATGAGGAGAAAGCAGAAAAGGATTGTGATGAAAAGTGCAATTGTCTTTGAGCTGTGGAGTCTGTCTGTCTTTGGGTTTCTGTAGCGAATTTTCGGATGTCCGGTTGCTTCCATCACCTTCTTATCGGGCGCTTCCATCACCTTCTTATCGAGCGCTTCCATCACCTTCAAGGGAGCTCGGTAGCGGGCAGAACCAAAGACTTCGTCTGGCTTTCTCTCCTGACAGCCCTTGTTGTGTTAGGCCACCGATCTGAGAATTATGACTTAGTCAATGGTCTGCTTTGCCGAAACTCTCTCCTTTCGACGCAGGTTATACCCTTCTTTGGACGGCACGGTAGGGTCAGGAATCTTTGCAAGTTCAAGTGTCTCTGTGTCCGGGTAGCAATTCAGCGATGGTCGGTCTTTGTTCAGGAGCTCTTCCTGGGTGGTCACGTCTTCAGTTGTCATCAGAGTCGGGGGAATCTTCTTACAATGGTGCGCATGCACCCAGGTCCGCTTTCCTTCCACTCGAAGAGCTGTTCGGGTGGTGAGTAGGACTTGCCAGGTGCCCGTCCACCGGGGTTCCAGACTCTTGGCGCGCTGAAAAATTTTTATGAGTATAAAATCCCCGGGTTGCAGGTTGTGTCCGGGGCCCCTGGAAGCGTCAGGGATGGCATGCAGCACCTGTTGATGAATGACAGACAGAGTTTCAGTCAACTTGTATAAATAATCAGACATTAGGACGTCCGGAACTTCATGAATGGAAGTCGGTTTTGGTGCAGACCAGACGCTCATGGGTCGGCCGAAAACGACCTCGTAAGGCGTCAAGTGGTGTTTGGTAGGGGTGGAACGCATCGATAGCAATGCCAGTGGGAGAGCGTCTGGCCATTTTAGTCCTGTGGTAGCCACTATCTTGGCTAACTTTAGCTTTAGTGTGGCGTTGTGTCGCTCGACAAGTCCAGCAGATTGGGGGTGGAAGACTGCGTGGAACTTTTGCTTGATACCCAGGCCCTTTAAGATGAGCTGGATGACTTCGGCTACGAAGTGGGGGCCATTGTCGCTCCATAAAATTCGACAAAGGCCGTAGCGAGGGAAGAATTCTTTTAACAGTACTTTTGCAGTAGCCATAGCAGTGTTATCACGGGTTGGGTATGCTTCCACCCATTTGCTAAATGCGCATACCACGACAAGTACATATTTCAGGCCTTGGCATCTGTCTAGTTGGATGTAGTCCATCTGCAGGATTTCAAACGGGTAATTGGGGACCCCAAACCCTCCCCGGGGTACCACAGTTCCTTTCCCGGGGTTATGTTGCAGGCATATTAAGCATTGTGATTTTGTCATTGTGCTAAACGCTGGAGACAAGTTCAATCATGGGGGCTGATCCTATGTGAGCAGGGGAGTGTGCCATAGTCAGTATGGGAATCAGGTATGAGTCAGGTAGCAGCCATTTGTTCGTGTCCTTTGTCCGCCAGCAGCCTTCGTCGTCTTTCAATCCCACCCGTGCCCATTCAGTCAATTCGTGTTGTGTGCTAGCCATTTGGATGTCCCTAATAGTGTCCCTAGCGTCGGTCCATTTCTCTGCTTGTGACCTGATTACGTACATGCGTGTCGTTGCCCTATTTTCAGCTGTCGTTCGAGCAGTGAGGTCGGCTAGTGCATTTCCCTGTCCAATAATGTCTGTCACTTTCTTGTGTGCCTGGCATTTGATGACCGCAAGTCTTTTGGGGAGAAGGACAGCTTCGATCAAGGCGGAAACTAGATCTCCATGTAAGATGGGAGTGCCGTGTGAGGTCAAGAATCCCCTTTCCTTCCAAAGGAGCCCAAAATGGTGAACCACCCCGAAGGCATACTGGCTGTCGGTGTAGATGTTCGCTGTGGTTCCTGCTGCTAGGATGCATGCTCGTGTCAGGGCAATCAGTTCCGCTGCCTGTGCAGATCGTTGTGTGATGCGGGCTGTCTCTACTACAGTTCGGGCCGTGGTGACTGCATAGGCAGCTGAAGTGGTGCCATCGGGGAGTTTGATGCAAGAGCCGTCCACCCACAGCTCTCCGTCAGGGTCAGGAAAAGCCGTGTCTCTGAGGTCAACCCTACTTCTAGTCTGTTCGTCCGTGAGGGTCACACAGTCGTGTACAGGGGGCACATTGGGATCGTTCTCTGGTAGGGGTAACAGAGTTGCTGCGTTCAGTGTGGTGCATCTTTTCAGGGTGATGTGGGGTGCGGGCAGAGTCAGTTCGTAGCCAGTCAGTCGTGCACTCGTCAGGTGTTGCGTCTTGGTTTGGTTCAGGAGGGTGTCAACTGCATAGGGTACTAACACCGTGAGGGAATTCGAGAGCACGATCCCCTCACTCTGTCGGATAGAGATAGCAGCGGCAGCTACAGCTCGAAGGCAGGCAGGTAAGGCTCTGGCTACGGGGTCAAGAGTGGCAGAGAAGTAAGCGCATGGTCGTTGCTTTGGGCCAATGGACTGGGTCAGGGCAGATAAAGCACACCCCTCCCTTTCGTGAGTGTAGAGGGAGAAGGGCTTTGTGTAATCGGGGGTACCTAGGACAGGGGCCGAGCAAAGGGCATCTCGTAGCTCTGTGAAGGAGGATTGGCATTCAGGGGTCCAAGGGAGGGGGAAAGGGACATCTTTAGCTAGCAGAGAAAGCAGCGGTTTCACAATGAGGCTGAAGTTTGGTAACCACTGCCGGCAGAAGGAGGTGAGGCCTAGTAGGGAGCGGACCTGTTTCTGAGTCTTGGGGACAGGGGTTTCAAGAATGGTTTGGATCCGGTCGGGAGTAAGTTTCCTTCCGTCTTTGGACAGAAGGTGGCCTAAGTAAGTGACCTGGGGTTGGCAGAATTGCAACTTCTTTTTGGAGACCTTGTGGCCATTTTCCGCAAGGAAGTGCAGGAGTTGAAGGGTGGCTGTGACTGCTAGTGGAGTGGTGTCGGCCACCAAAAGGATGTCATCGACGTATTGTATTAACACCACCCCATCGGGTAACTGGACCTGATCCAGTTGTCTCATGAGGGCCTGGCTGTAGATGCTGGGGCTTTCCGTGTAGCCCTGGGGTGCTCGACAGAATCTATATGAGCGGGCTTTTAGGGTGAAGCCGAAGAGATATCGGCTGTCTGGGTGGATGGGGATAGAGAAAAATGCATTTTTGAGGTCAATGACAGTGAAGGTGGTGGCAGTAGAAGGAATCAAAGTCAGGATAGTGGTGATGTCTGAGACCACGGGGTACTGGGGTACGACCGCTTTGTTGATCTCTCGAAGGTCAATGATGAAGCGGTATGCTTTCTCCTCTCCTTGTTTCTTGATGATGGGCAAGATAGGGCTGTTGCAAATGTTGCTAACCACTTCCTCTACCACTCCTGCATCTATCAGTGACTGAATAATCTTTACCAATGCCTTCTCGCCCTCAGGCGATATCCGATATTGTGGACGTTTTGGGAGTATTGCGTCCGGTCGAACAGTGATGTGCACTGGGTCAATCATCATGCGTCCTACGTCCGAATCTGTTTTGGCCCACAGATACGGAGGCAGAGTGTCAAGTAAGGACATGTCAGCGTCATTGATAGAAAACATGCGTCGGGAAGGGCAATGTCTGAGCAGAATGGGGTTGTCATACTGGAAAACTCAAACTCCGTCTTGGGAACATCTAATAGTCGCTCGGAAGTGCTTCAGTAAGTCAAGTCCCATAATGGCGTCAGGAGTATTGGCGGAAAGCAGAAACGTTGTGTCAGTGATATTGTTCTCTAAGTCGAAGGGGATCGGAGTGGACAAAGGGTTAGTGGAGGGCGTTCCATCGAAACCTATCGATGTCACAAGTGAGCCAGACAAGGGTGCCCTTGGAATCAGTCGTTTAGATAACGCACTACGTGTTGCGCCAGTGTCTACCAGAAATGGAGACTTTGTACCCAGGACCTTAGCAGTGACATAAGGACCTTGCTGGTCAACATAGAGCTCGACTGGATCCCTCCCTTGCCCTTGGCAGTCCTATGCAAAGTTGTGGGCGTCGTCACAGTCAGACTGTTGGTACTGATTCTGTCTGGGTCGGTCAAATGTATTTGGTCTGTTTGATTTATCGTTAGTCGTGTCATTTGCGGGCCCTCGTTGCTGTCCTCTGTTTCTCGGTCCACCCACTATGTCCCTGGGGTCCCTATTCCTGATCATTTCCAACAGGACCGGGCATTGGGATTTCCAATGGCCGAATCCTTTACAGAAGGCACACTGGTCCTCGTTAATGTCTGTACGTCCAATGCGGGATGTCGGGGTGCGGTCTTTAGGAGGTACGTTCCTAGGGGCATTTGTCTGATAGTTTCCTTTGTATTGCTCTCGTCCTATAGTCACTCCCTGCAGTTGTGCAATCATCACCCTCTCTTTTAAGTCTTTCTCCTTTTTCTCTGTTGCTCTATCGTTTTCATTTTTCTGGTGCTCGTAATATTGGGCCATCTGAAGGATAGCCGCAGGTTTGGAGGCCGCCCAACTACTCTCGCTGGCCTGCAGTTTCTGAGAGACCTCCGGTGACAAACCCTTAACATAATTCTGGACAAACAAGTGATGTCCGGTTGCAGTGGTCAGGTCCTGGCCGCTGTAATCGGAGAACACCGTTTCAAACCGGGAGAAGTAGTCGGATACATCTTCCTGGGGTTTCTGACGACAAGCCGTTACTATCGACCAGTCCACTTTCTTTTCTGGAATCAGGGTTTTCAATTTCTGTACAATTTCATCAGGGAGGTCTAAAATGGATTTCAAAGGCTTCTGTCCAGGCTCTCGTTGTTTATCTATGCCATCGAGTTGTGACCAGGTATGTCCGAACAGCTCAAGGTGGTCGACTTTCCGGATTTGCTTCCACACATCAGCTGGTAGACATAACCCGAAAAACAAGTCGATGTCAGCCAGGGTCATAATCGTTGAACCTAGGGCTGTACCTAATTCAGTATAGAAGGCAGTGGGGTTTTTACGTAAATCAGGCAGAGATTTCCGAAACGTCAGAATATCTTGCCGATTCCGTGGCTGGTAGACCCAGTTGTACACAACCCTCCCTTTTGCATCTTGGTGGTTGACGTCATCGTGAGTTCCTAGACCTCGTGGAGGAACCCAGTAAGGGGCAGCCTCTCTTATTGGCATCATGGTGCTAGCTCGCTCAGTTTGTGGTTCGGTTGCTACGGGTGTCGTGGGTTTAGCTTCCGATTCCTGTTCAGTGAGGTGGCGGAAAACCTCAAGCGTACGCGTAAGGAGGTCCGTCACATCACACTCGCCCTCATCCCCGATATCGACCTTTCTATACAGAGTCGTTAGGCTCTCGGGACCTTTGGCTCGATATCGGTCCTCGTACGCATTCAAGACATGATAACACAGTCGTACGGCAAAAAGTCGTCTGTGGTTCCCTGCATATGAGTTGAACATATCCGTGATGTGCTCTTCACTTTCCTTTCTTTCTACCAGTGTCCTCACTACCTTGTCAATCCCTGCTCGCTCATCCTTGCTTAACCTGTTTGTTCTTGCAGAGTCAGCCTTTCGGGTCTCAGGGTCATCTAACGCTGCCGCTTGTGCTGTATCTAATACAAGGGGTTCGGCCGGCATAGAGGCCACGGGGGCCGAAGCTCTGGTACTACTCTCGTCTGTGCTTGGGGGTAGCGGGTGCTGTGCTAAGGGTTGGGAAGGGGCATATGGAGGGGGCATGTAGATGATCGGAGGACCTAACAAGAGATCATCATTGGCTCGCTGTTTCGAGGGTAATTCAGGATAGAGCGTAGAGGGCGTTCTAACCGGACACTGGCTTGATGTTTCTACCTCTAGTTTCTATTTGGCTTCTTCTCTTTCCTCAATCTCTTCTTCTAATTTCTTAGCAGCTAGGTGGGCTGCCTTTCGCAGCTCTTTTCCCAACCTACTCTCATTTCTCTTTTTACGCTGTTCAGTTTCTTTGCGCCACATGCCGAGACTATCAAGCATAGTGGGCGTTGTCTTGTGTTTCCCAAGGGCTGTTTCTAGCGAGCTTATTTTATCCTCGTCGGAGGATCCTATCAGTGGCCACTGACTTTCCCTATCCTTCTTCGTATATTTATGCCACAGCTTGCTATAAGCTATAGCGATCAATCCATGCTTCATAAACATGTCCTTATTAGGGGTGCCTTCCAGTGGAGCCGGATGGTTCATCTCTAATAAGCGGTCCGGGCTAAACAGGCTACCAATCAGTGGGGAGAAGATATGCATGACGGATTACAACGGGGACAAAAGTATGCACTACCTATCTTATCACTGCGTGCAAAGACTAGACAGAATATTTCTATTCTTCGTTATTTGCAGGCGGTGAATACCTCAAAAGAACCAATATCGAACAGTCAATGTTCGGTCAATCAAACAATCAATGGGGAGAATAAGTAGGCACAACGGGTTACAACGGGGACAAAAGTCTGCGTTACCTACCCTTTCACTACCTGCAAAGAGAGAACCTGTTCTTCCCTGTTTGCAGACAGAGAATCTCCAGAAAACAATCCGCGAACAACAGTTCGGGCCAAACAATCAATCAGTGGGGTAGGAAGATAGGCACGACGGATTACAACGGGGACAAAAGTCTGCGTTACCTATCCTTCACTGCTTGCAAAGAGAGAGAGCCTGTTGTTTCTCCGTTTGCAGACAGTGAATCTCCAATCAAATCAACAAGAGTAATACTAGTATTTTCCAAACAATCAAACAATCATTTCGCAATTTGTCGCGTTTACACGACCTTACCCGGACCGCATGGACAGTTTCTTGTCTTCCGAATCCAGCGCCCGATCATCCTCTATTCTTCGTGATCTTCGCGTCACTCCTGATGGTTCCCAGTCAGGACCGTAGATCACTCGAGAGAGGTCTGTTCGGAACCAGTGAAGTTCGGATGATCTGCTGTCAGACGAGGGTCTATCGGACAGGAGCTCTCCCGATCGTTGCAGTCGTTCACTCTGTCGTCAGGACCTCTCCCACTGGATCCACGAGTCGCTGATGGGCCCCACGTTTGGGGTGCCAATTGTGGAAAAAGGTAGGGCCGATGACCTTTTTCAGAGTTGCCCGGCGTTAACCGCCTCTATACCCACTCAAGTTACCAAACAAAGAGGCAGGCGCTGGAGACTGGAAGGCAGGAAACAGAAGTTTTTATTCCGACGGAGCAGAACACATCAAATCAGACAACAGGGTATCTTCTCGAGGTGCTCTAACCGCATCTCTGAGGCCTGGCCTCTTATACACAAGTTTATTGCTTTATTGCGTAAAACACATCTCTGTCAACACTTTGATGTACGGAAAGACATCCTCGGAATCCCCGCTTCAGGCCCGTTCCCACACACATTTACAGTTGAAGTCCCCAACCTGGTCACAACAGGTGATGATTATCGCGCAGCTGGACATTCTGCCGATTCACGGAATGTATGTGGTTGATCGGATCTCATGGGGTGGGGGCTTTGATCAACTCGTGGGTCCTTTGATGGGGGAGGCTTCCTACTGTATAGAGGGGTAATAAACAGTATCCGCAGGGCCAGGTGGCGGCTTGGGAACGAATGAGACAAACGGGCACAGAGGAAAGGGGGTTTTATCAAAGGACCTGGGATCATGAAAGGAATGAAGGGAGGTGTCGTGCTGGGAACAGGAAGGGGTTCCGAGGCAGAGCTGTGCTGAAGAGGGGTTTATGACCCAAGGCAAGTAAGAGCGGGGGCTGTCAGCGTGCGGGGGATGCTTGCGAGGTCAGGGGAGAGAGAGAGAGAGAGACGCGCTGGCTATCGGCGATGGGCAGAAAGGCCATGGTACTCAAAATGGCTGCCGCTTACGCGCACGAATGGGCCCGAAAAGGGGGCAAGATGGCGCCGATAATGTTGACACTGCAGTCTAGGTTTTAACAGGCTGGTCTATAGGACAATCTAGCACTGATAGAAGGGTTGGTCTGTCAGGTCAGTGTGTGGGCTGTTTGTGGGCGTATTTTATGGTCTTGTGGGCTGATTTGTACCGTTACAAATACATGCCGTTTTCTACACCTAGCAAAACTTGAATAGAGGAGTCTACACATTTAAAATTGCCCCAAAATGTAAACATGTGCCATTTTATTTTATCTATCTGATTTGCTAATGGGCAGGTCACAAGGCATGGGTGGACACATATGGATGGAGGCCCCCTACTATTTTTAGCAAGGGTGCTCCAGTTCCACTTAGCCCGGACTTGAGAGGTGTGACCTTTGGCCCCAGAACTGCAGCTACTTGCATTTGTAAACACTTTATGAGTGTAACCTGAGCTATGGATGTTTGTAAACCTCCATCCCACTTGCAGCATCCTCTTAATTTGACGAAATGTCCCAGGAGGAGGTTATGTTTTAATCTCTTAGATGAGGAACACAGAACCTGACTTAATTAAACCTTATAATATTTAAGAGATTACAAATGGGAAGGATTTTGTGCTTTGAAGAGAGATAAAGAACAGCAGCAGGAAACAAATGCACCTTAACAGCAAGCTTAGTGTTCGAAAATACACACAGAACATTTTATTTGCTCACTAAGCGCGGTTTAAAAATGTAATTTACAAGTTCCACATGTCTGTTTAAAATATACTGTCAGTGTCAGCCATTTCCAAATAGTTACAGCTTTGATATATGATTTATAAAAGCTAAAACCCCCCAAAATTATTTTAATCCTTTGCGTGCTGGCGTCGGCCAACGGCCGACGCGAGCACTACCTACCTGGTGCTGTGCACGGTCAACTGCCGATGCAGCCCCGCCCACTGCGTCAAACGCCCACCGCGGTAAATAAGGTAATACTTCTGTGTGATTATCTTCATTTGCTGTTTCTGTGAAATATGTGCTAGATCTTTTAAGTAAGGATTATTATAAGGATAAGTAACAGCCCTTCCTGTGTCATCATTGGGGAATTCGATATTGTTATTGCCACCCCCCACACACTATTTTTCTTAGGACTTGTGCCCTGCTATTGGGAGACTGTTTTATTTTTGTCCCTGGGCATATTTTTTTTATCCCAGTCTGAACCTTTGCCCGCCTACACAGATGGCTGGGTTGGGTGATGAAAACCTAGAACTGAAAACACAGTGTTGCAGCAGAAGCTCAAATCAATTTGCCGATTATCTCAAAGTATTCAAATTTGATTTCTACCAACAACCATGAGGCTTTGGTTCTCCGATGAACCTCGCTCATCGCATTTAGGGGAGAAGAACTAGAGTGCCTCTTGTTGGACAATGAGGACTAACTAGATGCTAACCAACTCAAAATTTGGCAAATTCAAGTATATTACCCTCAAGATCATACTATAAATGTATAAGATGAAAACAGGAATTCCAAACCTCCTAAAGAAGTTTGGTTGGGACAAAATCATACAAACCAATAGTTCTGCTGTAGCAGTGCAGAATAATAGCAAAACTATATGGTGTTCTGAGAATAATCTATGGCTGTCTCAGTTATTTTTTAGTTAAACTCAAGTAATAATAATCTTTATTGCGTGATTTAAAAATAAACCATTGCAAGTACAAAACATTTAAAAGCTTTCAAGAGTGCATTTAGAATGTTAAATTCATTAAAAGTCAGTATGTATAGATGATAACAAATGAAACTTCCATTTAAAAAGTCATATTCATAAAAAGCCAGCAAAAAAAGCCATCTCAGTTATTTTTTAGTTATAGTATGTACGGTCTCTGTGGACAGAACATTTTTAGTTTATGAGTACAAGAAGAATCAGACAATGAGTGTTTAATTTAGTTATTGTATTAAGCAATTTAGAATTCAAAGCAAATGATCAGCATTTAGGCAATAAGTCATGATTCTCAATAAGCAATTATAAATGTAGTTTAAAACCACTCATTTAGCAAAGATAAATCAGACAATCTTACAAGAAAGTCTGACATTTAGTATTAAGCCACAGAGTTCTCTAAGCAAAGGGAGATTCCAACTACCATTATGGACTGGAGGATGGTTCGGGGCAGTTCTGCAGGCATATAGTTCGATCAGAGTTTAGGATTGGGAAAAATAGCAAATAACTGGTGAACCAATAATGCCAGTGAGCCTTACTGCCATGAGTACCAAAAGTAGAAAGGGAAAGAAAATCCAACATCAGCAGCCTCAGCATTGGAGAAATGAGGACTGCCAACGAAAGGATGTCTCAGTCCAAGAGTCTAAGAGCATGTCTCTGAGAGGCAACATCTGCAGGTGTCTGACAACATGCGGGGGAAAGAGTTTTAGTGTCCAGCTTTAAAGTTCCAAAAATGCTCAGCTCCCATCTGCAAATGGTCCTTTCAATAATATATTACTTGCTGCATCCAGAGGTGACATCAACCATCACCCCCACAATGGCCCGTCACCCATGTGACTATCATCCGCTCACAAGGTGCAAAAGAAGAGATTTTAGAGCATTTACCCCATAACATCCTTCGAATCGATCGTCTGTTCCCTGCACATAGGTTAGTTCATAAAGAACAATTGAAAATGTTTCTTTCCATGTACTGTTGTCAAGAGTTCAGGTTCTCACATGGAAAACCATGTTGAAGTGTTAGAAAAGTATCCTAAAGGCATTAGGAATGTCATTTGAAAGAGCAGATAAAGATACATGAATAGGCAGGCAGAGTCCTTTCACATCAGTCTAAAAAGTAAAATGAAGTCCTAAAGGAAAAATAATTTAATGCTTATAAAGAAATGCAATTCTTATTAATAAACAAATGAGCAATTATATCCAAGCATGATCAATTCAATTACGTATTTATGCCAAATAAACAAGATTTATAAGTTCTCATAAGTGATTGCATAGAAATGTTCAGTCCTAAGTATGGCCTATTTCTATGAGTCACAAAGTATTCATATGTAAAATAATTATTTAAAACATATAGGGGCTAGGTGTAGGTAATTCTATTTTACCACTTCTAAAATACCGAATTTTACCGATTCTGTATTTAAGAAGTGGTAAAATAGAAGGGGGCACATGCAGATATTTCAGAATCGGTAAATACCGAATCTGTAAGATTCGGTATTTACCGATTCGGTAAATACAGAATCGGTATCCCCCATTGATTCCTATGGGCCTTGAAGCCCATAGGAATCAATGGTGAATACCGAATCTGTATTTACCGATTCGGTAAATTCCGATTTTTGCAAGGGTGCAGGGGGTGTCACTTTGACACCCTCTGGCACCCCAATTCCGGACTTGTGTGCCATGTGGCACACAGACATGCCCTAAGGGCATGTCTGTGTGTCACATTGCACAGGTGTGCATGCACAGATGTGCATGCACACCTGGATTCGGCATTTTACCACCCAATTGGATTGGGTGGGAAAATACCGAATCTGAAAGGCCTGCGGCACTCAAAGATGTGCTACCTACATGTGCTTTTACAGAATCGGTATTTTTACTGAGTCTGTATTTACCGATTCGGTAATTTTACCGAATCTGTAAATACAGATTCGGTAAAATACCGATTCTGTAAAGCATGCTCCTACATCCTACATCGGGCCCATAATCATTGTTGTTTCAATGTATCTAGTTTCTTCTCAATGTAAAGCAACTAAATGGGAAGTTTTATTCATATGAGTTGTATTATGATGCTTTTGCACCAGCTTTTCGATCTCTATGGTGCATTACAATGGAAGCTTTTAAGATGGCACTTACATTTGTTATACACACTGCATTATTAAATTGAGCATTTAAGCATACATATATGGCTTATCAATTTTAATTTGCATTAGTTTGCATATTATCAGTGCATATTTCTATGAACTTTCATTTCAACATTGTTAAGCGGTCAGTAAAGATTATTATTAGACATGTTAAATACGCAATATATGAATCATTTATATTTCTACCGCTCAAAGCACTCTTTTAGGGTGCTTGTATCCTCATCTTCGCTCTGTATCATTGAAATGTAATGCTAAGGGACTGTACCTCTCTACATGCCTGTCCCATTCCTCTTTTGTTTAACCACTAATATTTGTGTCCTTTCCTTCTTACCTCTCTTTCACTCTCAAAGTACAGGGAGTAGGGACTAGCTATATATTCACCATTGTACAAACGACTACTACCATTCTTGGCTAACTCTGCAACAGTGGTTGTGATTGTATTCTTTATATAAAAAATAAAATTTAAATTAAAAAAAAAGAAATATTCCTAATGCGTGCTCTGCACATTTGTTTTTGTGTGTGGTTTTGTTGTCGCATCCAGTGTATATTGTCAAAAAAACTAGTTGACATTGTTTGCGCTGCATCATCGGTGTCCCCGTGACATGGAAATGTCTGGTGGAAGTAATCTTGTCTAGGGGGGCTGGCAGGCTACTGCGGTCCTATCCACAGACATCATGAGGCTTCGGTCGCCTGTGGCAGCCTGGGCACTATCTCACCGGAGATGACACGCTCATGCTAAGATCCCATTATCCCCTGGCTGCTTCTTCCCGCTCCGGGCTGATGGAGCCCTCCCATGGTGATGATGTGACACAGCAGTGGCGTACAACAGCCGACGGGATCCGTGATTAGCGACAGCGAGCAGGGCGCTGACCCAAGCCTTCAGCGTTTCATCTCAGTAATAACCATTCTCATCTGGGCTTCGCTGCTGGAGAGCTAATCCTGCAGCCTGGCTGAGCCAGGAGCATCCCCCAGCAAGAAGGATGCAAGCTGATTCATTGCAACAGGGGTCAGGCAAGAGTTAGCATGCTATTGGTACATGTTATCCCAGAAATAGGAGCACATAATGGCTGCAGATGGATACAGGGCCATTCACCTGGAGATATTAAACTTAGAATGAGGCCCAGGTTGGTAGCACTCACATGTTATCACTGTGCCCTCATTACGAGTGGCATGTGATGGAGCAGGTAACAGCAGTTAACAGCCCCATCAGAATTTTGGGATCTGAAGAAATGCCAAGGATATCTTATCTTTCAACCTGAGATTTCAGCAGCTAAAAGTAGGGTGAATCAGACTCGTAATTACAGATTCCCCCAATAATTCCTAATTTCTTAGTATATTCTCAGGGTCAAACTCATAATGGGACAGTTGTTCCTCACACCTGGTATCCGATATATTGGTAACTCTCGGGGTGGAAACCCCCAAGCCATTTCTCCCAGCTACTCATTGGGCCCGATTCACAGAACTAACTTAAGACAAAATCCTAAACTTACTACCATTTTGGTATTCACAGAAGGCACTTACTCATTTTGGTATTCACAGAAGGCACTTACTCATTTTGGTATTCATGGAAGGCACTTACTCATTTCGGTGTTCACAGAAGTTAGGAGTCCTAACTTTAGGACTCCTAAATGCCTTATGTGAATACCGAAAGCCTTAAAGTTAGGATTTTTCTCAATTTAGTAGTAGTAAAGTTAGGACTCCTAACTTTAGGACTCCTAAACTGAGAAAACTCCTAATTTTAAGGCTTTCGGTATTCACAGAAGGCATTTAAGAGTCCTAAAGTTAGGAGTCCTAACTTTACTACTACTAAATTGAGAAA
Organism: Lissotriton vulgaris; assembly: GCF_964263255.1. NCBI lineage: Eukaryota > Metazoa > Chordata > Amphibia > Caudata > Salamandridae > Lissotriton > Lissotriton vulgaris. Next base: position 1,191,190,583 of record NC_141697.1, read on the forward strand.
AATCCTAATTTTAAGACTTTCGGTATTCACAGAAGGCATTTAGGAGTCATAAAGTTAGGGGTCCTAACTTCTGTGAATACCCAAATGAGTAAGTGCCTTCTGTGAATACCAAAATGGTAGTAAGTTTAGGATTTTGTCTTAGGTTAGTTCTGTGAATCGGGCCCACTGTGCCTTAACCAGGTCTGCATTTATGGGGAATACAGTTTGACTGTATGACTACTTGTCACTTTACTTTTGGCATATGTTCATTTATCTTGTAGATTTACTATGTACCTATTTATCATTGTAGTTTTACGGAGGTACTTATATAGGGATGTATAATGATCCTATATGTACCGAGTTTCATCCTGACTGACTGACTAGACATTTATAAAGCGCACTAGTGCTGAGGTGTCTTGCCGCTGAGATACAGCACAGGCAAGTGCGACTTGACTGGTTAGCATTGAGAGTAAAGCCATGTTTTAATTTGCTTCCTAAAAAGTATTCTACTTGGTTGAAGTTGTAGTGTCGGAAGTGAATTCCACAGTTTTCCAGCTAAGTATGAAAAACGTTCCCCCCCAACTCACTCTGTTTATCTTTGGACATACCACCAGTCCCACATTAGAGGATCTGTGCGATGGATTGTAGTGAGGGAAGAGAGCATGTGCACTTTTTTCTGTTCAAGTTACCTATTTTTCATATGCCCCAATGTGAGGGCTTTTTTCCATGGGCCCATTTATCGGTGCATGTTTTCCCTCTGTGTGTCCATTTGCAAGAGCTAATTTTCCATATTTCAGTCTACAAGGATGTCACTTTATGTCTATTTATCAGTACATTTTCCATCTCACCCACTACCATGTCACAAGTGCAAGTCTTCCATGTGCCCCATGATAAGGGGTTTTGTCATGTGTCCATTGATGAGGGCATCTTTTCCATGTGCCCATATACAATTGGATTTATCATGTGCCTAATTATTTGTCAAGGTTTTCCAAGGACCCATATTTATGCAAATATCTGTATGCCAATATATAGGGTAATCTACAGTGTCCCCATTTAACAGTGGGATTTTACCATATGTTCACATCCATTGCTGCTTTAAAACTTGTCCAAGTGCAAATCGTGTTTAACCACGCTCAATCGCTTCATGGTCCCATAACACAAGATTGCGAGTAAAAAAAGTCAACAGCAAAAACCCAACGCCCCAGGAGCAGAATTTACACATGCAGTGAACATGATAACTTAAATAGCAAATTAAAATGAACAGCGCCTCAGCGAGAACAGCTTGCGAGGAGAATTGGGCAATCATTGGAGAAGATTGCGAATGGTAATACCAAGAATGCAACGAGGCGGGAAAATGGCAAAGAATATTATTATGCAAAATACAAAAAAAGAATTATAAACTGTATCTGAAATGGAAAATTGAAGGGGGCAGAGTCTCTGCCTCACTGAACTTTCCTGCCCCTGAGCGGTGCGAGCAAATCTATTAAAAGTGTTGCTGCCCTGCTGAGAAGTGCTGGTCTATCCAACTAAAAGTAAAAACAACTAAATGTGTAACAAAACTCCTAGAATTTGATAGGATTATCCTATTAAAAGTACAGCAGTCCAGCCTAGAAGTCCCAAGATCATCAGGGATGTCCATCGGTGGCCTGATCTATGCCACCTTTTCAGAATTTCTATGTGGAATCATTTAGATATATAATGGCGGGATTTGATAAAGGTGTGGCTACTCTAAAAGAGTGTCCGGGCGCTATACGGAGAGTAAAGAGGAAAATGAAAATTGAAAGGCTAAAGTGTAAAAAGCCAGGTCTTAAATTTCTTTCTGAAGGGCTTCTCGCCTACATTATGTCACAGCTCTACTGGAATTCTGTTCCAGGCCTGTGGTCCAATGAGAGAGAAAGACATGCCACCTGATTTTGGTGGACAAACCCTAGAAATTATGGTCAAGTGACCACTGGATGACCGTAGGGTTCTCTTGGGAGAGTAGTGGCATATCCTGGATGACACGTAAGTGCGGCCATAGTCATTCATTACTCCAGTTCCTGGATACCCTATCAGGTGATTAGCCACGCTTTATAAATCCAGATTGATTGATTGATTATGCATTAAGAGAAGAGTCTTAAAAAAGATCCACGTATACACAGTAAACCAATACGGTCAAACATGTGCTCAGTAAATGTAAATTGATACTTGTATAGCGCACTACTCACCCGCAAGGGTCTCAAGGCGCTTGTACGAATACCGCTGTGGAACACATCCTGGCTTTCCCTGTGAGGCGTCCACTCCTGGGCACCCCCAAGGTGGAGGCCAGGCACCCTTAGCGTTGTGGGGGCTGTTGTGGAGATTAAGCAAGCTATTGCCCAGAGTTGCAGAGTGGGACTCCATGATTGGAATAGGCACCAAGGCGAGAATTATCAAGTCCATGGAATTTTGAGCCCAAGACCCGCCGAGGTAGGGAATAGAACCCTGGTCCCGGGCTAGACCTCTGCATCAGGGTCTGCCGCTCTAAGCATTGAGCCACACTTCTCCACGATGGTATGGTAAGTTAGGTGCCTGGCAAGTGGCCACCTTTTGAACCGTTGACAGTTTTCTCAGTAAGTATTGTGGGAGTTCTGCATGAAGCACATTAGCATAATCAAAACTAGACAGAATCAGTGCAGTTACTGCTAATATTCTCACTGGTGTAGAAAAAAGTGTAACCTTTTTTTGCCGACCAAAACTCAATCCTAAATGGACTTGAGTTATATAGTCAGTCATTATCATGAAAAGTTAGCAGGACTCTAGTACAGCAGCCTTCTTGAGAAGTACTAGAATAATTCAGGATAGTCACTTAAGACATGTTGACATACAATAAATATGAATAAACTCGTTACATAGTTATTAACTGTCTTGAAACTCTAACGTAAATCCTGCTCTCAAGAGGACAGACATTGAACACTGCTGCATAAAATAAGTAAAGGTCTTTGATGAATAAATGTCACACTGTTGCAGAAAGTGGCACCTTCTTTACTAGCTGGCAGGCCCAACACTGCACCGTCAGAAGTGCAGGTCTGTCCAAGTCTGCATCCTCAACCAGTGGTGCCAGGTGTTAGGTCCAACAAATTCCTACAGTGAAGTAGTGTGGCTCACTGGTTAGAGGCGGCAGACCCGAGAGCAGAGCACGGCCCGGGACCAGGGTTCGATTCCCGGCGCGGCAGGTTTCTGGACCAGGGTCAGCGGACTCGATAATTCTCTCGCCTCGGTGCCCACTCTGATCAGCGATCACACTCGGCAACTCTGGGCATTAGCTTGCCTCATCTTCACTAACGGCCCCACCAGACCGCCGGGGATGCCTGGTCTCACCCTGGAGATACCCATTAAGGGACCATCTCTCAGGGAAGCCAGGAAGGGTTTCGCAGCGGTCGAAGCGCCTTGGGACCCTACGGGTAAGTAGTGCGCTATATAAATGCCAATACATTTACATTTACACATTCCAAACGTCATCACATTTTCTAGTACTGTACATAAACACAGATTGGGATAGCAGGCAAACATAGCAGACCAGAACTTTTCGCAGGTTTCTGCCTTCAGTAGGGCTGCCTTCAGAAAGCCCAATGGCATTGAGGTAGATGTATTCCTTGCTCTTTAATTTCTTTTCTATCATTCTTCATTTAGCAATAACATTTTGATCAGTTTTCCATTATCTAATCTCCTTAATTTAAATAGTACGGTTCAGCTTTCACTAAGGTATTCATCTGACATCATTCAATTTCGCTTTAATTATCTCACTTCAGAGGAGCGTAAACTTTGTGGACTGGGCTGACTTTGAAAGCTGCAGACCAACTCGAGTGGTAAAATAACTACATACCTGTATGAGCAATGGTGCAGGACAGTGGTTCCGAAAGCCACACGTTTCCAGGACAAAACACATATTGTGGTGGCACTCAAAGCCTCACAGAATTGCCCACAGGTGTGCCTTCACTAAGGCCCCAATGCATTCTGGTAGATGTTGTCCTTGCAGCTGTTTCAGTCTTCATTTTGAATGAAATATTGATCAGTTTGTAGAAATGCGAGGCTTTGACCAGCGTATATGTCTCGCAGGCAAAGAACATCGGCACTGTATGGTTTGTTTAAGTGTGAATGTAAGTCACAAATAAGAAGTTGTGTCAATGCTCCTTTTACATGGCAGAGTACAATGGGTGTGTATTTTAGTTTCAGGTGACATGATGAAGGGTACCTAGTGTATCCTCAGTTTGGTGCCTTCTGACGTGTTTTGTGGGTGCTGACGTCTGGTCATTGGTGTGTGTGTAGTTCTAAACATCATGTCTGTGTGCAAGGAACTGGAATGCTGCACTACCTTAGTATGACAATGTAGGGGTGGGCATTCTTGAGATGCTGTGGAGTAGTGAGAGTGGCTGGGAAAATGTGATGACTGTTGGTGTTTGTGTGTGGGAAGGGGGAAGTCTACCGCTTAGTCGCCACTGTATTACACCACACACACAATCACTACCATAGACTTTCAAGCCAGGTCATGGAGTTGAACAAGTGTTATTGATGGTCAAAAGACATTTCACTCCTGGATGAGTTCTATAAGTATGAAAATTAATATTATAAAAAGAGGAGGGTATGGGGGGGATGGAACACCTACCGAGAAGGGATATGTGAACCCCCGCCACCTGAAGATTCAGATTCTGATGTCAGTGATTGAGCAAAACATGATGTATAATTTTATGCAATGTGCCCCCGCGGGAGAGGGAGGGTTAAGAAGGGGAAATGTGATGAAAGTGTTTTTCCTTATGCAATATCAGAGACTTGGTGTGCTTCTGGCACTAATGTGTTTACAAGACAAACAAAGTCCATTGTCATTGAAATGCCCTGCGAACTGTTCAATAAAAACTGTTAAAAAAAAAGAGGACATCTTTTTCTGTTATTGTCTGCCTGACTCGCATTGTTACTGTATACAGAAGGAGATGAGATGCAGGAATCTTATGGATCACCATAGAGATGTTTTACTTAGCTCTTGGAAACGAGCTTTTGGTTCTCACCTTATTGATTATTTGCTAAGCATGCACCAACAGAGTTGTTTGGTAATACTGAAGACAAGATGGACTGAGAGGAAAAAAGACCGAATAGTGTTACAGGTGGAAATTACAAGTTGCCAATCTTACTAAAGGCAGAGCACAGCTTATGCTTTCTTATCTGACAGGGAAAGAGAGTTCCAGTGGAGAGAAGCTAAAACAGTGGAGGGGCGGCCTCCTCTCTGTTCTGTGTTATAGTGGGAAAAGAAGAACAGATTGTACTGGTGGACGAAAAATGGGAGAAAATTAAACCATATTTATTTATCCTCTGGGGCCCCTAGAGAAAGGACAAGGCAGGGCTGATATGTCTGAATTTTTAAAATCTGAAAAGAAGGACAGCAGCACCTGAGACTATTTGACGTCTGCGGTGGACAGAGCAAGGCAAGCCCAGCTAGTGCCTGCTTCAAAAGTCAGGTGTGATGTAGATATAGATATTGACACCCTTAACCATGTTTGGGACTGAGAGGTGATGCAGCAATGTCTTGGGAGTGTGAAGACAGAAGTCATCAGTGCTGACAACATGATCAACTAATAGGCGAATTGAATCAAATGTTCCCATTAGGACGTTTTGATTTCAGTGGAAGGAGTGTGGGGTGGACCACAAGGAGTCAAGGACACAGAGATGTGTAAGAGCCAAGATTTCAGTCTTTTCTCGGTTTATTCAACCCCTAAATGGCTCTCAAATAGAAAAACGAGATTCATTTTCACAAGTCAACTCAAAACAGCACCAATGAATGCAACCTCTGAAGTTTACTGGAACTTCTTCTAGTTAACAGAAAGCCTAAGATCACTGATGATGTTAGTCTGTAACCACTAGCTGAAGGCTGGACAGTCCTTATCTTGCGGATGAGAGTCTGTTATCCATCCCATTCATCATTTAAGGATGAATTAAGGACAGTGTGATGGAGTCTGATGAGTTAGACAGTGGAAGGAGAAAAAGCAGAGTTTAGAGACATCAGTGCCTGGTAATTACAAGGGGGGACAACAGGGCTGGAGTTAACTATTCAAGTAAGCTTAGACCTTGGCACAAATTGGTTAAATCAGTTTTTTTAAGCTATAGAGGGGCAGGTAATAGTCGCGCTTTCAAACCCTTACATCTCCAGGAGTTTTATGAAGATACAGGACAGGATTTATAAAATATATTGCAAACAGTTTACACATACTTTGGGGTATTTGCGAGTGCTTCAACCTGCACTTTAGTGTCTATAAGCATGTCAAACGAGGGATAGTGGTTAAACAATGCTGGAAAGAGAGTCTTGGGGTACCCCACATGATGCAAAGGCTGTTGGGAAAAGTAAAGCTTCCAGATAAACAGAGTGTGAATGATCTTGTAAGAATGGCTCAAACTATGGTAACCTGTGAGATGTAATACGTAACAAAATACCTATCTGTAGGCTTTGAGAGTAAGAACAGTGCACTCGTATATGCCTATTGACCTTAACGAATATAATATGTTACAATGTATGCAATTACAATGCATGCTTTTACAACGCAGTCTTTATATCACAACTACCATTACATTGCATGATTTTACAATGCATGCCATTACAACACATTTTTGAAAACTACCATTACATCGCATTCCATTACAACACAAAATACTTTAAGGACACTTTAGTGACAGCAACAGTAGGGTAAGTGGTGGATAGTGTAGGGGTGAAAATTACTAAGTGCTGGATAGTGTAGGGGTAAAAATTACTATTCCCAATCCAGTGAGTGCAACAGTAGGGAAAGTGTTGTATATTGTAGGGGTAAAAATTACTATTCCCGTGCACCCCAAAACCCATACCCACCCAAATACTAAATAATTCTCCATTACTTACCTTATAATGTGTTGTAAAGGCATGCTTTGTAATGGTATGCGTTGTCGTGCCATGCGTTGTAATGGCCTGCATTGTAATGGCATGGAATGTAAGGGCAATTGCATTGTAACAGTTGCGTTGTAAAGGTAGGTTGTTGTAATAACTGAGTTGTAATGGATGTTTCCCAACCTGAACATATGCTTTTCAAAATAAGTACAACCAGCCTCCTGCCTTTCTGTATAATTGCATAGTAAATAGATTAAGCCTATAGCTATGATCACTAGCTTGCCACATAACCAACTCAGTCTACTTCATTGAGTATAAGCTTTTCGACAAGCCAGGAAGTTCAATCCGAGCACTCTTTTTAGGGGAAGTACACAACTTCGACCAAATGAAATCCTCTGCTCAGAAAAACCAACATGTTTCTAGAGCCTAAGCCCCATTCTCAGTAGTACTCCGAAAGCTCTTTTTTATTTACCTCACTGAGTCAGGCAACAGCTGTGCTGTCAATACAGACTTAAAAATGCATGTGGATTACTGTAACTGTTGGCATCCCATACTGCTCTCAAACTCACAAATGCACTCTGAAGTCTAAAGGTAATGATGGAAAGGTATGAATATATGTGCTGCTCCCTGAGTAAAAAACCTAAACAATCAATATCTTCTTATCTAAGACACTTTAACAGTTCCAAGTGCATGCCCCAGAAAGTTCAAGCTCCATTCCATTGTAAGCTTTACACTTTATGAGTGTTACTGAGCATTGTCTATGTAGCCATTGTGTTTCTGGCTCATGCAGTTGGATAAACAAACACAATAAAGATGCATGCAGAGGAAGCACTTTTTATGTGGAAGTACACAACTTCTTCCCAATCAAAACATATACTCAGGGAGGTGGGAGTAGCAGGGACGGCCCTTAAATGGTTCCAGTCCTTCCTTTCAGACAGGTGATATGTGGTCTTTGAAGAGGATATTCTTTTGAAGCAGTCTCCTTTGCACTGTGGGATCCCCCAGGGGTCTTCTTTGAGACCCACCATGTTTAATATCTACATGAGGTCCCTTGCGAATGTGGTACTCCCCCGGGGGATCCATACTGTTACATACGATGACGACACCCAGTTGGTGGTGTCCCTTAGTCAGCAAGACAACGCTGAACCGGGTTTAACTTCCTGCCTTGTGAAGGTCTTGAAGTGGATGGATCTGTCCTTTCTTTAATTGAACGGTGCCAAGACAGAAATTATGATAATGGACCATGCAGCTCCTAGGAATTTAGATCCTATGTGGCATTGCTGTCTTGGGCCCCCTCCTGTACCAAAGAAACACATTTAGAGTCTGGGCGTATGGTTTGACTGCAACCTCAACTTTACAGTACAAGCACGTAAAGTTGCTGCTAGCTGCTATGGTCTTCTTAGATTGATAAGGAAGATTCTTCCTCTTCTCCTGTTTGAAGCCAGACTTACGTTGGTCCAAGCTCTTATTTTATCATGGCTGGACTACGCGAATGCAGCTTACTTGGGTGCACCACAAGGAATCACCAAGATATTACAGACTGTTCAGAACTGTGCGGCCCGCCTTCTAATGAATGTTCCAAAACGTAATTCCACTAGATTAGCGCTTAGTTGGTTGCACTGGCTTCCTGAAAGAATCAGGTTTAAGGTTTAAGTATTATCCATAAGTTCATTGTTGGTAATGGAACTCCTATGATTCAGTCCATGGTGCAATTATATCGCACCAATAGGTCTCTTAGATCTAACAATAAACAACTTCTTGCAGTTCCTAGGATTAAACGGTCAAGGACGGGAGGCCTACGGTTCCCACACAATGCGGAAAAGTTCTGGAACCAGCTTTCAGATTTTATTCATCTTGAACATGACTATCTCAGGTTTAGGAAGCAGCTGAAGACTTTTCTCTTTCCATGAGCAGTGGTGAATGATAAGGTGTCACAGGAAGCGCTGGGATGCCCTTAGGTAGCCATGCGCTATACAAGTGCATATTCAGTCATTCATTCATTCATACTCCTATCTACCTCTACGTGGACGGAGCCAAATCTCCTCTATATAGGGCACCTGAAAGCTCTGTGACAGCTGTGCTGGTAAGCCAGACCAAAAAACGGTATATATGAAATATATGCTTTTTGTTGATTGTCCACAATGTCCAGACAAGGGGAATGAACACTTGCAATAATGTAGGGCTCTGGACACCTCTTCCAGCCAGAAAGAGCTGGCTCTTTATGACCTACTCTTGCAGATGTGCCAACACACACCACGAGGAGCATTATACAAAGAGGGAATACCCTGAGCCTGCTATGTATTCCACTTCCTGGGGTCTGAATTGGCATTGATGAGACATAGATTGGCATCTCTGTGTGGTCTTTCTAAGGGCGGCCCAGAAATGAAACTCCTGTTGGTGAGGTAAGCAACATTGACAAGTATGAAACATTGAGATGTTCAAGTTTCGACCCTTTACACAACTTTTCAGAGTGATGAAGGGTACAGCAAAACAACAGTAATATTGGTGAAACATAGCACCACAACTTCTTTTTGCAGGATAATTCTCTGGAAAAACATTTTGCAAAGGAGAATTCACCAGATAAATAGCTTTTGTTCAGTTTCCCTTCACCAACTTCAGCAAGTTCACTAAGCTGACTCAGTACCTTATTTGTAAAAAAAACTTAAGAGCCAGGGCTCTCATCAAGAAACCAGTGCAGCTTGTGCCATTGATTGCCCCTGCTTTGACAATACCAACACAACATCTAATCATCGCATTCCTACAAGTGTGATAATTTAGAGTATTTGAGGGCTCCAAAGTTATATGAATGACTTAGGAGGCAGGTGTTAGTCATTTGTAATTTATATTGAAATAATAAACAGCTGTTGATGGGCTATTCTCTAAATTAGACAGACATCACCACCATGTGGCAGACTGTCATGAGTGCCAGTGCTGACAATTAAGTGCCAGTGCCAAGCACTGTGAACCACCAGCTCAAATTAAGCACTGAGCTGACTTTCCCTTGCTGACATGTCCTACTTTCCTTTATAAACTGAATCCTATAAGGCTGTCCTGTAAAACTCCTATTATATACATGTTTACAGTTCCTCTAAGAAAGCCAAGGAATCCATCTAGATGTTATATGAGAATCACTATAGAACATACAGGTATTATGTACTATGATTCTTCTCCAAATGCTTTATTTAACAAGCATTGACAAAGCCAATAGGTCTCACATTTGTGACCTATTGACATTGCCAATGACTGTAATTCATGGTGCACAGTATCCCTGATGTGGTGAAAGTAATGCAGGGGCTTTGAAACAGCACCAAAGAGCAGGGGTCAGATGAAACATGAAGAAACACACGGGCAAACACAACATAGAGGAAATTGGGGGCAAGCACACAAGGACAGTCAACAGCTCAAGGAGGGGGTGAGAAGTACATGAGGGAGACTGCTCAAAAGCACATGCACTCTCTCAGTGCTTATCCAAAAAGAAAAACGTAGTTCCCCCGACATCAAGCACATACACCAGACAAAAACACAAGTGATAAAGGGCAGTGCTCTATGGGACGGACAAACATAAGATTGACAATGAGGTATGCGAATAAGAAGCAGGCAAATGAGAGTGACAAGGAAAGCCAACTAATGGTAAGCATTCAGCAGTCTTCAGTCCCCTCTATGTTCATGGTGAGCCACAATATGCCTCACAACAGGTCATTCACTAAGAGGGTTATTCCTTAAGGTACATTGTCTTCACCTGCTACTTTCATTTTTGCTTGCTGTTGATAGTTTCATGTCTGTTTAGTTCCTTTTGGTACTCTTTTGGGTGTTGTAAGCATGCTGAGCCTTTGAACTCCGGTCTGCGTGGGTAGAAGAGTATTACCATGAGAGCAATCTCACACAATGAGTGCAGTCCTGGCCCTTTGACATACCTCCGTATAAAAAATTGTTGTCCAGAGATATTCACTTTTTGATTCATGTTTTTGTATCTTTAGAGAACTATTTTAGCTTGGTTAGACGTTGCCAATCTGGCCAATTTCTTCTGGACGGAATTTTTGAAAATGTCAGTTGTGTTAGTATTGAAACCAGTCTGGTTGGGCACAGAAAGATCAATCATCCACGGCATGCCTCTACCTGCTCTCCTCACCATAGATATTCCCTCTTTACCCCACTCGAAGTATATCTTGCTTAACACCAAATGAGCCCTACTACGACTGAAACACTTTACCCCATTAAAAACTAACAAATCCAATTTGGTATTGCTCTGGAGTAATCCGAAGCTGAAGATTGACGGAAATATGCTCCACTGGGCCCATTGGTCAAATAACGGCATAAATCTAGTCAAAGACATTTTTACAGGAAACCTCCCCCTATCCTTCTCCATGCTTCAGACTCGCCATGGGCTAAACGTGTTAGACTTTTATAAATTCCTAAAACTAAAATCTCTCCTCACGACGTTCTCTATTAAACCCTCTGAACCGTCCATACTCTCAAAGTTGTCACAGCTACTAGTGTCAGGACACACTGTCTCAAAAGTGTATAAGATCGTATCCCCAAACCTCGCAAATCTCACACGAAATGTGAAGAAAAGTGGGAATCCAAAGCCAATTCTAGAAATATCAAATTTGGCTGGGAAAAGATACATATCACCCCTTCTCAAACTAAATTTCTCCAATACTATCGCAAACCAAACTAATGTTAATAAATAGGACATACTGGACACCTGAAAGGATTTTTAAACTCAATCTCAGCGAAAGCCCCATATGCTGGAACTGTAAATCTCACGACAGTAACCTTTCACACATGCTCTTTCATTGCCCTCTTATGCAAATATATTGGGATGAGATTTACAAGTGCATAGGTAACACTTTCAACATAACACCCGAGGGAATTCTCCTATGTCTTGCTAGGTGTTCTGGACCTTAAAATCAAATATATAAACAATCAATACTTGTTAGATATTATGCTTACTTTAGCCTGTAAAATCATTCTGAATAAGTGGAAAAACTCCAAAGAGGTCTCCTTCAGTATGTGGCAGGAGTGGCTATCTTTCCTCAGAGGAGCAGACAACGTTGCGCTTCATGCCTCTCCATGGCGTAAATCACACAGGAAACTATGGAAAACCTTGGACGCCCATTCTTTATCATATGATCCACCGTGAGTGGATCTGATTCCTCACAAGGCCCTAATCATAGAAGACTGCACTCGTAAAGTCACGCACTTGTAATGTATTGTATTGTCCCTAGCGCGAACGTGTAACTGCACCAGTTTGATATATCTGGATTGTAGTGTATTGTACTTTCCTTTAGCACAACTATGACACCTATCACTGCTTGATATACCTTGACTGTATAATAATCTGAGTAATAGCCAAATGTAAACCATGTCTGTTGTCTCTAAAGCTTCATTGTATTTCACGTGACATGGCACTTGAGTAGCTTCTTCTTCTTATTATTTATTTCTCTCTATCCTTCCTTCTTTCTTTCTTTCTCTCTCTCTCTCTCTCTCTCTCTCTATATATATATATATATATATATATATATATATATATATATATATATATATATATATATATATATATATATATATACATATTTATTTATTTGTGGTTTATGGCTAGCAGGCTAGGTAATAGTGAGGGCAGTAGTGGAGGAGGGCACAGCATAAGGTGTAGATAGCAGATTTCTGCCAGCACTGAAGTCTGCCATCTTAGTATCCGGAGAGTAATTGTTTTTAAGCTATTGGTGTTATTCTATTTTAATAATATATCTACATAACTGCACCTAGGCACTTCTGATGCTAAGATTGCTGTTATAACTAACCTGGCTCTGTACTGCACTGTTAGTAGATGAGTGAGCAGGAGACTGCAGAAGCGTCTCTCCATCAGAAATGAGCAGGGGCTGCAGAGGCGCCTCTCCATCAGAAGTGAGCAGGGGCTGCAGAGGCGCCTCTCCATCAGAAGTGAGCAGGGGCTGCAGAGGTGCCTCTCCATCAGAAGTGAGCAGGGGCTGCAGAGCCGCCTCTCCATCAGAAGTGAGCAGGGTCTGCAGAGGCGCCTCTCCATCAGAAGTGAGCAGGGGCTGCAGAGGTGCCTCTCCATCAGAAGTGAGCAGGGGCTGCAGAGTCGCCTCTTAATCAGAAGTGAGCAGGGGCTGCAGAGTCGCCTCTTAATCAGAAGTGAGCAGGGGCTGCAGAGGCGCCTCTCCATCAGAAGTGAGCAGGGACTGCAGAGCCACGTCTCCATCAGAAGTGAGAAGGGGCTGCAGAGCCGCCTCTCCATCAGAAGTGAGCAGGGACTGCAGAGGCGCCTCTCCATCATAAGCGAGCAGGGACTGCAGAGGCGCTTCTCAATCAGAAGCGAGCAGGGGCTGCAGAGGCGCCTCTCCATCAGAAGTGAGCAGGGGCTGTAGAGGCGCCTCTCCATCATAAGCGAGCAGGGGCTGCAGAGGCTCCTCTCCATCATAAGCGAGCAGGGACTGCAGAGGCGCCTCTCCATCATAAGCGAGCAGGGACTGCAGAGGCGCTTCTCCATCAGAAGCGAGCAGGGGCTACAGAGGCGCCTCTCCATCATAAGCGAGCAGGGACTGCAGAGGCGCTTCTCCATCAGAAGCGAGCAGGGGCTGCAGAGGCGCCTCTCATTCAGAGGTGAGCAGGGGCTGCAGAGGCGCCTCTCCATCAGAAACGAGCAGGGGCTGCAGAGGCGCCTCTCCATCAGAAGCGAGCAGGGACTGCAGGGGCGCTTCTCCATCAGAAGCGAGCAGGGGCTGCAGAGGCGCCTCTCATTCAGAAGTGAGCAGGGGCTGCAGAAGCGCCTCTCCATCAGAAGCGAGCAGGGGCTGCAGAGGGGCCTCTCCATCATATGTGAGCAGGGACTGCAGAGGCTCTTCTCCATCAGAAGCGAGCAGGGGCTGCAGAGGTGGCTCTCCATCAGAAGTGAGCAGGGGCTGCAGAGGCGCTTCTCCATCAGAAGCGAGCAGGGGCTGCATAGGCGGCTCTCATTCAGAAGTGAGCAGGGGCTGCAGAGGCGCCTCTCCATCAGAAGCGAGCAGGGGCTACAGAGGCGCCTCTCCATCATAAGCGAGCAGGGACTGCAGAGGTGCTTCTCCATCAGAAGCGAGCAGGGGCTGCAGAGGCGCCTCTCATTCAGAAGTGAGCAGGGGCTGCAGAGGCGCCTCTCCATCAGAAGCGAGCAGGGGCTGCAGAGGCGCCTCTCCATCATAAGCGAGCAGGGACTGCAGAGGCGCTTCTCCATCAGAAGCGAGCAGGGGCTGCAGAGGCGGCTCTCCATCAGAAGTGAGCAGGGGCTGCAGAGGCGCCTCTCCATCAGAAGTGAGCAGAGAGCTGCAGAGCCGCCTCTCCATCAGAAGCAAGCAGGGGCTGCAGAGGCGCCTCTCCATCAGAAGTGAGCTGGGGCTGCAGAGCGGCCTCTCCATCAGAAGTGAGCAGGGGCTGGAGAGCCACCTCTCCATCAGAAGTGAGCAGGGGCTGAAGTGGCTCCGCTCCATCAGAAGTGAGCAGGGGCTGCAGAGGTGCCTCTCTCCATCAGAAGCGAGCAGGGGCTGCAGAACGCCTCTCCATCAGAAGTGAGCTGGGGTTGCAGGGCGGACTCTCCATCATAAGTGAGCAGGGGCTTCAGAGGCGCCTCTCAACATAAGTGAGCAGGGACTGCAGAGGTGCCTCTCCATCAGAAGTGAGCAGGGGGGTGCGGAGGCGCTTCTCCATGAGAAGTGAGCAGGGGGCTGAAGGGGTACTTCTCCATCAGAAGTGAGCAGGGGCTGCAGAGCCGCCTCTCCATCAGAAGTGAGCAGGGGCTGCAGAGGCGCATCTCCATCAGAAGTGAACAGGGGCTGCAGAGGCGCCTCTCCATCAGAAGTGAGCAGGGGCTGCAGAGGCGCCTCTCCATCATAAGCGAGCAGGGACTGCAGAGGCGCTTCTCCATCAGAAGCGAGCAGGGGCTGCAGAGGCGCCTCTCCATCATAAGTGAGCAGGGACTGCAGAGGCGCCTCTCCATCAGAAGTGAGCAGGGACTGCGGAGATGCTTCTCCATCAGAAGTTAGCAGGGGCTGCAGAGGCGCCTCTCCATCATAAGTGAGCAGGGACTGCAGAGGCGCCTCTCCATCAGAAGTGAGCAGGGACTGCGGAGATGCTTCTCCATCAGAAGTGAGCAGGGGCTGCAGAGGCACCTCTCCATCAGAAGTGAGCTGGGGCTGCAGAGGAGCCTCTCCATCACAAGTGAGCAGGGACTGCGAAGATGCTTCTCCATCAGAAGTGAGCAGGGGGCTGCACAGCCACCTCTGACCATCAGAAGTGAGCAGGGACTGCAGAGGCGCCTCTCCGTCATAAGTGAGCTGGGACTGCGGAGATGCTTCTCTATCAGAATTGAGCAGGGACTGCTGAGGCGTCTCTCCATCAGAAGTGAGCAGGGACTTCAGAGGTGCCTCTCCATCAGAAGTGAGATGGGGCTGCAGAGGCGCCTCTCCATCAGAAGTGAGGAGGGGCTGCAGAGGCGCCTCTCCTTCAGAAGTGAGCAGGGGCTCCAGAGGCGCTTCTCCATCATAAGTGAGCAGGGACTGCGGAGATGCTTCTCCATCAGAAGTGAGCAGGGGCTCCAGAGGCGCCTCTCCTTCATAAGTGAGCAGGGACTGCGGAGATGCTTCTCCATCAGAAGTGAGCAGGGGCTGCAGAGGCGCCTCTCCATCAGAAGTGAGAAGGGGCTGCAGAGCCACGTCTCCATCATAAGCGAGCAGGGACTGCAGAGGTGCTTCTCCATCAGAAGCGAGCAGGGGCTGCAGAGGCGCCGCTCCATCAGAAGTGAGCAGGGACTGCAGAGCCACGTCTCCATCATAAGTGAGCTGGGACTGCGGAGATGCTTCTCCATCAGAAGTGAGCAGGGACTGCGGAGAAGCCTCTCCATCAGAAGTGAGCAGGGACTTCAGAGGCGCCTCTCCATCAGAAGTGAGCAGGGACTGCTGAGATGCTTCTCCATCATATGTGAGCAGGGACTGCTGAGGCGTCTCTCCATCAGAAGTGAGCAGGGGCTGCAGAGGCGCCTCTCCATCAGTAGTGAGCAGTGGCTGCAGAGGCGCCTCTCCATCAGAAGTGAGCAGGGGCTCCAGAGGCACCTCTCCTTCATAAGTGAGCAGGGACTGCGGAGATGCTTCTCCATCAGAAGTGAGCAGGGGCTGCATAGGTGCCTCTCCTTCATAAGTGAGCAGGGACTGCGGAGATGCTTCTCCATCAGAAGTGAGCATGGTCTGCAGAGCCACGTCTCCATCATAAGTGAGCTGGGACTGCGGAGATGCTTCTCCATCAGAAGTGAGCAGGGACTTCAGAGGCGCTTCTCCATCAGAAGCGAGCAGGGGCTGCAGAGGCGCCTCTCCATCATAAGTGATCAGGGGCTACAGAGCCGCCTCTGCATCAGAAGTGAGCAGGGAGGTGCAGAGCCGCCTCTCCATCTGAAGTGAGCAAGGACTACGGAGATGCCTCTCCATCAAAAGCTGTTCGTGTAGGAGGTACAGGCAGGTTTATGAGTACCTATTTATTGTAAGTGCAGCAGAACAGCCAGGAGTACTATCATTAACTCCTGTGCTCCATCCCTCCCTATCTGACCTCCGTCGAACCGAAGGCTCTTCAAACGTGCCCCCTTTTCTCTCTCTGCCTGACCCTTTCTGTCACGTTCTCTCACGTTCTTCCGCTCCTATCTATGTTCCTCCTCCCACGCTCTAGCTCTGTTTTTCTCCTCCCTCCCACCTCTCATTCTTTTTTCTTACTCATGTTCTGCTCTTTTGTTCTCTTTTTTTTTCTCTTTCTGTCTTAAACTCTCTTCCCGTTCTATCCTCTCCTTTGTCCTTCTCACTCACATCTTTTTCTGTCCCCCATTGCCACGTTTGCTCCCTCCCTCTCTTCAACAAATCTATTCCATCCTTAAATCTCTTTATCTTTTTTCCCCTCTTTCACGTTCTCTCTCCCGCCATTACTTTCTTCCTCTCACCCTCTTTTTCTTTGCTCTGTGTTTCTATCTCTCCCCTCCTTCTCTCTGTATTGTTCCTTCATTTTCTGTCCCAGATTTTCTCTCCTTGTTTATATCGCTCTACCTCCTTTTCTCTCCTCCCTCGTTCTCTTTCTCCTGTTCTATTTAGCCCTCCCTCCTTTTCTCTCTTTCTTCTCGCCCTCCTGTTCTATCTCCTCCTTGATTTCATTCTCCTTCAATGGTTTTCTATCATCTGTTTCTATTCATCTCCGTCCTTTTCTCTATTCTGTTTTTATCTCTCTCCATCCTTTTCTCTCCTCTCTGTCTCTGACCCTCTTTTTCTTTCCTCTCATTCTCTATTGCTCCCTTCCTTCTCTCTGTCCTGCTCCTCTCCCCTTATTCTCTCTCTTACTCCTTCACTGTCTCCATATTTCTATCCTCTGTTTCTGTCTCTGTCCCTACTTTCCTCTTCTCTGTTTCTACCTCTCTCCTCCTTCTCTCTGTCTTGTTCCTTCACCCGCTCCATTTTCTCTCCCCGTTTCTATCTCTCTCCCTTCTTTTCTCCACTCCTTCTTTCAGTCTGTTCCATGCTGTAATTTTCTCTCCCCCCCCTTTCACTTTTTTTTCACTCTCCTCTCTATTTGTCTTGCTCTTTCAATCTCCTTCACTGGTTTTCTCTCCTTTGTTTCTATCTTTCTCACTCCTTTTCTCTCCTCTCTTTTTCTGACTCTGTCCCTCCTTTTTTCTCCTCCTTGTTTCTTTGTCATTCCTCCTTCACTCTTTCACTGTTCTGTTTCTACCTCTCTCAATGTCTTTCTTTTCTCTCCTCGATTTCATCGCACTTCCTCTTTTTCTCTTTTTTCTTTTTCTCACCCTCCTTCTCTCTCCATTTTGCTCCTTCATTCTCCCAACCATTTTTTCTCTCCTCTGTTTCATCTCTCCTGCCTTTTCTTTCTTTTTTCTTTTTCTCACCTCGTTCTCTGTCTTGCTTCTTTATTCTCCTGCCTTTCCTTCCTCTTCTCTAATTCATCTCTCCCTCCTTTTATCTCTTTTTTCTTTTTCTTGCCTCCTTCCCTCTCCATCGTGCCCCAACATTCTCCTGCCCTTCTTTTCTTTCCTCTGTTTCATCTCTCTCCCTCCTTTTTTCTCGGTTGTCTTTTTCTCAGCCTCCTTCTCTCTCCGTCTTGCTCCTTCATTCACCCGCCCATCTTTTCTCTCTTCTGTTTCATCACTCTTCCTCCATTTCTCTCTTTTCCTTTTCTAGCCATCCTTCTCTCTCTGTCTTGCTCTTTCCTTTTCCCACCCTTCTTTTCTCTCCTATGCTACTATCTCTCTCCTTCCTTTTCTCCAGGGTCGGACTGGCCTGTAGGGCAATTAGACAAGGCCCTACAGGCTTCTCTGACAGGTCAGAAAAATGTTTTGCAAGTTAACAATGACAGAACCCTTTTGGCTCCTGATGAACTCCGCAGAGTTATGACATAATGACTCGAGTGTATTACAGTGAAGGTTGCTTTAGAATGTTGATGAGGCCGTTACATGAATTCAAATAAAGACGTATAATACCAAGCTCCGTGTGTGGTGTAGTCGTTGGCGGGTACCCCAGCTGAGAAGACGCTACAGTCAGTGTGTGGGCTGGTGCTTTGGCTGTCTGTTGGCCTGTTTTATAGTCTGTTGGCTGGCTTTCAGTGCTGATTTCCTTCCCTGATATTAAAGCAAACATTGCCTGCAGCGGCTCCATACAGTCCTCCAAACTGTCTCAAACCCTTATGCAGTGTGTCTTCAAACATTTCTAGCAGCTCCAATTTGCAAACATGGGTCACTTTTTAAGCTATCTAATTCACTAATGGGGTCACTTTTATTTTGATGCCCGGACCTATTTTCTTACCCAGTCCGACCCTGCTTTTCTCTCCTCTCTGTTTCTATATCTCTGCCTCCCTCGTTCTCTCTCCCACTCTTTGTCTCTCTCTTTCGCTTCAGGGTACAGGATGCGTCACATAACAGCTGGAGTAGGTAGCACTACTCGCCCTTTTCTCATTTCACTAGTTACAGAGGTTCTTGGAGCAGTTGTGATTTTTTTCTCTCCATGTTACTGAAACACAGGTGCCAGCGGTCTTCATAGCCAGTTCATGCTGATCAGGTGTAATGCTTTATACATTAATCTAGTAATTCTGATCCAGGGGTGTAGAGACCTTTTTGGTTCAGCAGGCGCGGCAGTGCCGGGCCTAGATCACTGAGAGGCCCAGTGACTCCTGATAGTTGCTGTGTCTTTTACTATTCCAACAGCAGCCAAAGAGGACATTTCTTTTCTTGCAGCAGGGCCCACGACATCCTTGCTATGCTCCTGGCGTTATTGCCAGCAGGGTTCAAGAGTAGCATGCGATCTTGCTCCAGAACAGACTAGGCGAACCAAACTTTCATGTCTCAATGGGGAATATTATCAAGCATGCGTTATAATTATCGTCGTATTAGCGGCAGAAAACTGCTGCTAAAGCGACGATAATGGGCTTGATAATATGCTGTAGAGAATTCCCATAGAAGCCCATGTTCACACCAGAAGATGGGCTTCTATGGGAATTCACAAGGGCAAATTATCAAGCCTATTATCGCCCCTTTAGTGGCAGTTTTTTGCCCCTAAAGCGGCGATAATTATAAAGCCTTTCCTTGATAATATGCCCCAAAATAACCAGGTGTGTGGGTCGCCCATCATATAGACAGTACTTATGCAGGACTAGGGACATCTCAATGTCTCTTTCTTGAGGGAACATCACACTCATGTTAAGAGTGAGACCTCACCCTATTAACAAGTATTCCTAGTAAATAAACTTGTGATCGCTTATGCATCAAAGTGTGCTCCCTTCAAACTGAACGGGAGGCATTGGTTAAACTCTGTCCATCTTCCATTTTCTCTTCCACTGGGTTGGTTCTTGACAAATACGGCGATGCACAGGACATGCACAGACCCGAATATCAAGGGATTCAGGGCTCCATTACAAACTCCTTGTTATCTCCCCAGGGAGTTGCATGGGTTGGGATTTACGATACCGGACAGAATCACTAAGTGAGATAATGAGGATTAAAAGCCATTTCCAAATGCTTAATTTTAGCCTGTGGGTTCCAGTGCTCAGCACCGGCATTTAATTGTCAACACCTGCACTTTTAACAGTCTGACACATGGTGGCGCTGTTTGTGCAATTAAAAGATGAATAGAAAAATAGTTGTTCATTCATTCAATATGCATTATAAACAACTAATAACAGATGACCACCTACTCTATTAACTTCGGTGGCCTCAAACTGTCTGAAATGTCACAATTGTAGCAGTGTGATGGTTAGTGGTTGTGTTGTTCTGTCATTGGTAGCAATGGTAGGGGAAATGGGTGGTGCAAGCTGTAGCGGCCTCCTGAGGAGGGCCCCGGCACCTATTTTGTTTTACAAATTAAGCATTGCATTTTCCACCTGCTTGAAACTGGTGAGTAATAGTTGGGGGGCTTTAAATTTGTCCCTTGGGTGGTGAATGGGATCAGGATGGGGAAAGGACAGTTGTTTTTGTATTTCAACAGGGGGGAGCTTGTTCTTCTCCCCCAATGCTGAAATATGAAGGCAGGAGCAAAAGTTGCCTAGAGTCCCTGCAACTCCGGGGGGAAGTCGGTGCCCAAGGTCTCCTGGCCTGGTATGCTTGGTTCTAGAGTTTGTGAACTGGGTAATTCCAAACCCGAAGACAGCTGTCACACAGAGACTTTTATTAATTATTGCATGCAT
Organism: Lissotriton vulgaris; assembly: GCF_964263255.1. NCBI lineage: Eukaryota > Metazoa > Chordata > Amphibia > Caudata > Salamandridae > Lissotriton > Lissotriton vulgaris. Next base: position 1,191,211,134 of record NC_141697.1, read on the forward strand.
TTCTAAATCCCTTCTACTAGTTACTATGGGCCCGATTCACAGAACTAACTTAAGACAAAATCCTAAACTTACTACATGTTGGTATTCACAGAAGGCACTTACTCATTTTGGTATTCACAGAAGGCACTTACTCATTTCGGTATTCACAGAAGGCACTTACTCATTTCGGTATTCACAGAAGTTGGAGTCCTAACGTTAGGACTCCTAAATGCCTTCTGTGAATACCAAAAGTCTTAAAGTTATGATTTTTCTCAGTCTAGGAGTAGTAAAGTAAGGACTCCTAACTTTAGGACTCCTAAATGCCTTCTGTGAATACCGAAAGACTTAAAGTTAGGATTTTTCTCAGTTTAGGAGTCCTAAAGTTAGGCGTCCTAACTTTCCTACTCCTAAACTGTGAAAAATCCTAACTTTAAGACTTTCGGTATTCACAGAAGGCATTTAGGAGTCTTAAAGTTAGGACTCCTAACTTCTGTGAATACTGAAATGAGTAAGTGCCTTCTGTGAATACCAAAATGGTAGTAAGTTTAGGATTTTATCTTAAGTTAGTTCTGTGAATCGGGCCCTATGGTGTTAAAAAGAAATGTGTCTCTTATCATGTAACATATTTCATATTTATTTCTTGAATTTCTTTTCAAATTTCACTTGGAAATATAGGCAGCAGTCAGTCAGTTTGGGAACAGTTGTCTTGCATGTTCTGGCCTTCCATGTATGTGGTTAAAAAAGATTGGCTCTTTTTAATGAGCCTTCCTGGGAGCCAGGCTGTTTTACGCTGTAGAAGCAGACAGGTTCTAGTAACTCCAAGCACAGCAATTTGGTATTTCTTTTTATCTTCTGCACCACACGGGCATCTCTTTTAGATATGGAAACAATTCGAACAAAGGGCTGAGAAACAGGCATAGAAAGAGGGAGTGGTACTTTGTTTCTACAGTAAACTTTGTGAAATTTTAGCGGCTTGAGGACAACTACCGCTGTGTTTGATAGGGCTATAGTGCTTAAAGAGTGGGCGTAGAATAGCTTGTGGGAGCTTAGTACTGGTACCTGATTCATGGGGAATGATGTCCCCTTATGTCAAAGTCCAGTTCCTCTGGCACTGATGACAGAGATTTACCACTGGCCCCAAACAGCTCCCCACCTTACTTCTGGGATCACTATAGTGCTCAGCTCAGTGCTTTTAGACCATGGTGAACAAGTATGTGTGTGGACCTACATGGCACATACACTATGACAGCACACACTTGTGAGCTTGTGGTCCTGCTTGCCTTCTCCTTGTGTCTGTCTGTTTGCAGGAGGGTGTGGATCCCCAAAATAAAATTATCACGCATGGGTGGAAAATCCTTTGCATTTCTTGGACCTTCACTATGGAATGCTATGCCACACGCAATACGTAATGAGGTGAGTAATATGAAATTCAGAAAAGCCTTAAAAACCTGGCTGTTCAACATCTGAAAATGCCTTGTCCTGTAACATACCACTGAATCACTAGCGCCGGGAAACCCTTTGTTGGGTAGCTGTTGCGCTATATATGTGAAATAAATAAATAAATAAATAAATAAATAAATAAACCACTGGACCCATTTTATGCCTAGGGCTTCAGCCATTTGATGACCAATGGAAAAGCTGGTCTCTGAAAACTCCCCTGTCATCACTCAATTACCTATTCATTAAGTTTTAGAGTGTCTGCTCTGTGGCACTTTATCTCCTGTTCTGGCATTTACGGTGTTATATTTAAGAAAACAAACCCACCTACTGCCTGAAGCAGATGAAGGGTCACCTCGTGTGGAAGGGATGGGTCTTCTGCAAAGATGTTTACCCCCATTTTTATTGAAAGATGGGACTTAATGCTAACGGCCAGTGCATACCTGACACAAATAGAAGGAGGGTGAGGAGATCACAGCTACGGAGGTGGGTTAGAAGATACATATATTTTTTAGAAAGTTATAGTGATGGAGGACGACAATAGGTGTAAATGAAGGAGTTAAATAAATCAATGAATACATTCCACATATGTAAAGTGCGAACATATCACCCCTAAGGGTATCAAGGCGCTGGGGGCCTTAGGGGAGATTAAGTGAGCTCCAGAGTCAGCTGCTCTGGTCGCTGCGCCACATCTCTCCCACAAGGGTGCGTGTGGACTGCGTGGATGTTTGGTAGGGGCTATAGAAGGGCCTGTTGGGCTACATTATTATACTCTAAAAGGTTATGTCTCACTTAGACTGATAGAACGGAGAATAGGGGTAAGAAGGGGTTGAGGATGTCTTGCAGTATTTCATTGGTGCCAATGGTGGTCAGTGATCGCACCAACAACATTTTTGGAGACCAGGACTATTTTTCATCCTCAGACCTTGATCCTGAATAAGTTAAAGGCAGGAAAGGGTAAATGAAAAGGAAGAGAAAGATAGGGAACAGACCAGGTCAAATCAGAGCTGGAAAGGACCCACAATAGTGAGATAAAGAGACTGAAACTGCAGAGTAATGGAAGGAAGAGGCATATGGTGAAATCAAGGCTATTCGGTCTTGGTGCCTTATTACGAGTTTGGTTAAGGTCAGAGTATGCTACAAGGGACTTATTTAAAGAATAGTCAGTATGATTGATGAGTTGTACAAATGTAACACACTCAAAAATATCCACAGGATAACAGTCTTAATACACAAAAAAAAAAATAATGGAAGGAGAAGAGAGAACACACAGAGAAAAAACTATATCTGACAAATTTTATATTTACTGACGCAAAATTGGGGAGATAGATACAGACAAATGAATTGGAGCAAAAGTCATGAACAGAGGCAAACAATATTTTCTCTACAGTTCATAACTAAAAACATCAACTCCTAATGGATAAAGCAAACAACCTAAATTAATTATTAAAAAATGGTTGTCAGTTAGTGCCAAAGCAACATATAAATATAACATTTGTCAGATATAGTTTTTTCTCTGTGTGTTCTCTCTTCTCCTTCCATTAATTTATATTTTTTGTGTATTAAGACTGTTATCCTGAGGATATTATTGAGTGTGTTACATTTGTACAACTCATCAATCATACTGACTATTCTTTAAATAAGTCCCTTGTAGCATACTCTGACCTTAACCATAACCATATAGTGCCCAAGCCTACAAGGGTTTATTGGGTTTTCCCCTGCCTATAACAACTTATTACGAGTTTGGCAGTCCACCTATCGGCTCGCCACCACTATGTCTACAGGAGGACCACCAAGCCTGTCGAGCACCCGCCCACCAGATTACAACTGTAATCCATGGCTGCCAGCCAGTGCTGAGGCGGTCTCATGGCGGCAGCTGTATATGGCTCATAGGTGAGCCTTAACTGCAGAAGCAACCATGACAGCGCCTGCAGCACATTAGTGCACTATCTGGCATGTAAGCCACAATGTGCAGAAAGTGGGGTACAATTTTAGAGGGGCACATCATGTGCCTGTCCCGCATGCACCCCCAGGCTGAGGAGTAACAGGGGGCCCTATTAGGGCCCCCTTACTTGCCTCTCCGCTCCCAATCACGGCGAGGTCCCTCCCATGAAAGGGGCTGTGGAGAGGCAACTCGTAATATGCACATGAGCTCTACCGCAACATCTTCAGCATATTGCTGCCCCCTTCCACTGCACAACCGCCACAGGATCCAGGATCCACCGCGGATGCAGAGGTCCTATGTTGGTCTGAGCACCATACTCTGAATACTGCAGGTGGGCCCGCTGTGGTGGCCTGACTCAGGGCCGGACTGGGAACCCACAACAGCCCTGGCACTTTTGTCGGACCAGCCTTGGGGAGAGGTGGGCGGGGGCTGGGGAGGGGCATGCATGCAAGTATGAAGCTGCTGCTTTGTGGGTCACTATTGCAGCACCGATGCAAAACCGGGCTCCAGTAACAAAACTGGCCCTCACCACTGCAAAACCGGCCCCCACGCTTCCAGCCTCCCGGGGAAATGTCCAATGCCCGTTACGGCCAGTCCGGCCCTGGCCTGACTGCCACTGCGAGTATGACAGTCCCTGGCGAAATATTCCTTGCAACGCGCGCTTTAAGACCATCCAATATTACATCATCCTTTGCGCGTATTTGTCTCCAGACAAACCGAATCGCTACTTTGGACTCACGTCGTCGGCGTGTCCCAGATGCGGCCTCCTGGATTCGGACTTCCTGCACGCACTCTGGAGTTGCGCCCACCTCACCTCGTACTGGTCGGCGGTCACAGACACGCTGACGGCGGCCACAGGCGATACCCTCCCCAAGATGTGGGAAGTATGCCTGCTGGGACTCTACAAAAGAACCAAGCAGACCAAGCTGCGGGCGCGTTTCTGGGACTTGGGCCTCATCACGGCTAAGCGCCTTATCACGAAACGGTGGAAAAGTGCCACCCCACCGTGCCCTGCAGACTGGCGTCGCTCTCTTGGCAACTGGGCATGTGCAGAGAGTGTGTCTCTGCACAGGGAAGAGACCGCGGGCCTACGGAAGTACCCGATCACCCAGGACTGGGACGCTACCCTGAACGCGTACCATTGGGCGTGCACACAGGCCGGTATAGAGTGCCATCCCAACACGGAATAGAGGGGACCCAATTGACTGCTATCCGGACATGACGCGGGCCCCGCCCCCCTCCTCCGCTCCCCCCCCCGCCACCTTCCCCGACCGCCGAGCCCTTACCCAACGGGAGATGTCCCCTGCCGCTGCCCGCCCCCGCCTTCCCTCCCCCCCGCCCTGCAGTCACAGCGACACCACATCCTCACCTGTCCCCGCCCCCACGCGGCCCACATAGGGTACACCACGCACAGCTAGGGTTCCAGATACACTGCTACACACGCAAATGCTAGTCTAACAGTTGTTGAAAAGTTTCTCCCTCCCCCTCTTCTTTTAATTCCCAGTTAAATCTCTTGGTTGACGAAGAGATTGTTTATGCTGTACTCATGGTACTACTCGATTTCCCCTCCCTGTTTATGTTTCGCACAACACTGGTTGGACACTGCCATGAACAGGAGACTGAAACCCAGCGACCCATGTGACTATGTGGGATATGATCCTGCCTTTGACTGCCGCTGTGCTAACCAAGGAACACGACTCAAGGCATTGGTTGCTGGTCTTCATGACCACTTTGGTCCTTTTGCAGTGCTGCGGACCGCGTACACTGCAGCACGAGACATTTCCTGGCACTGCCGCTTGCGGACTAATGCATCTCCTCTGGCTACTGTTTATTTTCACTCATGTATAACTGACATGTCAATATGTGCTACTCGCTGAGTACCAATTGTAATGGTACTTAATTGTTATGACATTGTGTGAATAATTACCAACTTATATGTGAAACTAAATAAAGTTTGGGACCGTTGGTCTTAAAAAAAAAAAAATGACAGTCCCTGGCACCGGGAGTGGAACTCTAAGAAAAATGTGGGTCCCTCCACTCATTTCATTCACACATTCTGTGCTGTTGTCTTTTTAATTCTTCCTGCTCTATAACATGTTATCTGAAGAAGAACCAATGGAACCATCTGTAGGATACTGTTGATGAGCAACCTCAAATAATACAAGATGATTGACACCCTTTACACAAATGTATGATTGTATGTGCAGATAATGATGCTGATATTGACTACTTCATACAAAGAAATTAAAACCCTATAAACCATTTTAATAGAATGATGTGACAACCATGGCAGGCTGAGTACCAGAACGGATCTACTAAGATGCAGGTTGAAGAGGGCGGAGACGTATTGCAGGAGAAGTCAGTCCTAGGACAGAGCCAATTCTCCCAGAGTCCATTTGTGTAGCAACACAAAAACACCAGGACATGATGAGTAGTGGTTCATGTGTTTCTACCAGAGCAGGCTACAGTGATGCTAGTACAAGCTTTCTTTGGGCCCCAGTTCAGTCCCTTGCCTTGGTTTCAAGGGCATCCGTTCAAAAGCACAGCTTAGCAGCAGCAAAGCGGAATTAATTGATCAGAAACATTGAAAAATTATTTAAAAGAGTAAATCTTCTCAGGTTGTTTTGATTATCTCTTGCTTTGCAGAAGTGGAAAAGGACAAAAACAGGATAGTTGTGACCATTAATTCATATATTTTTAGTCATTCTCAGCTGCCCATCTGCTAATGTCCTAGCAGAGATGACCTTAAGAGCAGCTAGATCCAAAGTGAAAGTGAGGAAAAGCTCACATCCATCAAGATGAATAAACGACTATTCTAAACATTTTATGGGAATGGTTATAGCAATTTAAGAAGCTTAGACTCAGCGATGCTCATACTCCATAATTAAAAGGCAGTAGGGCACAATAGCTCTTTACGTGGATGGCTTTAGTTATGGTAGGTGCACGTGATGGTTGATTCAGATTTACAAGAATATTCTAGCACTCATGGCTTGCAGACTTGTGTTGCACTGGTGCATCAGTGATGACTTTGTTGAATGTCCAAGTGAAAAGTGAGTTCTAAAATATGTTTCCCATGAAATACTTTTGAGATATGGGAGATGATTCATTCTTCTTTGGGCAGATATTAATGTGCATTGTTCCAGTTCTTAGGAAAGGAGGCATTTGTCTTACCTTCCTGTTGCTTGTTGTACTATGCCCTCTTGCAGCAGGAACATTGCTATTACTAATACAACTGGAGTGCACATTTTCTTTAGAGTCTATGAAAGTATTGTTGTGGCACATTTTAACATTAAAAAGGCCAATTGGATGGACCAGTGCTTTGTATGAGTCCTGAAGAACAAGACCCCTTGACATAATTTATTACAAGGAAATCCAGAAAATCCACATAGAAAAAGACATATGAGGTTCAGGCAAAAACCATGGCGGTGTATTTAATTTTTAGAAAATATTTCAGTAGGCAAAAGGGCAATGGTCAGCCATTTCAACTAAAAAAACTCCAAATGGAAATACATGTGTATGTGGAGCATAGGCAGTGAAAGCTAAGCCCTATTAAGCTAATAGCTAGAACCAAATATGGTCTAGTAGAAGACAAATAATAAATCAAACAGCAAATAGTCATAAAGACTGCCCACAGTTTAAATACAGTAAACAACCATGAAGAATCTCTAAATATTGATTCAATGGGAAGACTAACATGGAGTCTGCCTTCAAGAGAAGCAATAGAAAGAACTTTTGGAAAATGCTAAGTTTTAAATCTAGTAAGGGTTTTGCAGCAGAGACTCAAGCTCTAGTCATGATGTAAAGTGACACCATGGTCCACCCACCTAAAATTGCAATAATTAAGCCAATCATCATTCATTCAATCAATCAATCATGGGGTTGTATAGTGCAGCTACTCACCCGGGAGGCTCTCAAGGTGCTTAGGGGAGGGGGGCTGCTGAACCGTCTGGGTTCAGTCGAAGAGCCCGGTTTTTAGATCCTTCCTGAGGTTGCACTGTGTAAAACAAGATTATTCTAGAAACCCTCCTAAATTTAAAAATCTACGAGTCTCTCTGCCCTACATACAAATGGGAATTGCATTGCATTGCTAAGCAATAGCTGCTTCAAAATATGAATAGGCCATGTTCTACCAGCAATACAACAACCTTGAATGTTTAAACATTGTTTGTGTATTCCTCCAGCTGCAGGCAGTGCGCTAGTAAATTGTTACAACAAAAATAACCATTACCACTGAACAGGGGGAGCTTTGACTATTTATTGAAGTAGAGGAAAACATTATATGAATGAAATCATGAACAAAGAGGACAGTACAACACATTAAATCCAATTTTTCAGTGGAATCAGGCTAAGGCTGAATATTAGATTTGTGGCCTTCTCATGTTAACTTGAACACAGAATTTATTAAACACTGAAGTTCATTTTTACTCTGTGTATAGAAAGATAATTGAGAAATCACATCCAAAATGTATACTGTATGATGCTCCAAATAAATATAAGGTTATGCCAACTTTTAAAGGCTTTATCATGACAATGCAGCACACAATCCATTTGTGACTCATGTTACTTAAGCTCTTCATTTTATTAATTCTAATGTTGCGCCACCACACACGGTACAGAAGCTCCCCTGTGTCGGCTACAGTGGAAAGGCACTTCTACAAATTTCATATTTGCTACTACACGTTATGAGATTTTCATATTTTGCTCACTCCTACTAATCCGATTACTTGTTTTCATGCTCGGCAGAGTGAGTGATTAATAGAGAAGAAGGCATTGTAGAATAGTAGTATTTCCTGGTCAGAGCTGAAAGTGACCGGTAGCACAGCGTCAGAAGAGTAAGCTACCACTGCCCCCCCCCCCTTAGTAGACAGCAAATGAGAAGACGTAGGGCCCGAATCACAGAATAAACTTAAGACTCAATCATAAACTTACTACTATTTTGGTATTCACAGACTGCCCTTACTACTTTTGGTATTCACAGAAGTTAGGATTTTGTCTTAAGTTTGTCTTAAGACATACTTAAGACAGACTTAAGACAGACTTAAGTTAGGATTTTGTCTTAAGTCTGTCTTAAGTTTGTCTTAGGTTTGTCTTAAATCTGTCTTGGATTTGTCTTAAGACAAACTTAAGACAAAATCCTAACTTCTGTGAATACTAAAAGTAGTAAGTTCATTCTGTGAATGCCAAAAGTAGTAAATTTATTCTGTGAATGCCAGAAGTAGTAAGTGCATTCTGTGAATACCAAAATTGTAGTAAGTTTAGGATTGAGTCTTAAGTTAATTCTGTGAATCAGGCCCGTAGACTACTAGCAATAATACTAACGTGTTTTTACAGAGCACTTCATGCCACATTTCCTGCCTTCTACAAGTGTTTTAAATAAACAGTGTTACTATTACCTTACTTAATGATAATTCATTTTGTTATCTGAGAAGAACTGAAGCTTGGGTTGGCTTGTAAGCATTCAGACACATCAGCAGTTGTCACACCATAAACTGAGCCCTTATTTACTGAGCTATCTTCCTGTGTCAGGAGAGGAGAAGAGTTAAGGAGTAAAGGATTGAGGGAAAACAAGTGGCGATGAAAGCGGTGGTAGGGAAAGAAAATGGAGGAGAATAGGGGTTAAATATAAGAATAAAGGGGACAAAGGAGAAAGGGTGAAGTGAGGTGGGAGGGAGATACCGAAGAGGAAGGTGAAAGCATGAAAGGTTTGTTTCCAGCTCTTCTGACCCGCAACGTTTCATGCGCATTAATTATTCCGAATTCATATTAAATCAAGATAAGAGTCTAAGGGCCAGATGTAGGATCGCAAATACCGGTCCGTAACGTCTGATTTTGGCCGTTCCCGACCGGTATTTGAAGATGGAGATGTAGGGGCATGTTAAAATACAGATTCAGTAATTTTACCGAATCTGTAATTTTACCGAGTCTGTAAAATACCGAATCGGTAAAATTACTGATTCTGTATTTTGACATGTAGGTAGCACTGCAATCAGTGCTACAGGGGTTTAGGAATTCGTTATTTACCACCAACTAGAAGTTGGTGGTAAATAATGAAAACCCTTTAAAAATTATTTTTTTTGCTTTTTAAACAGTGCCATGTTGCAATCATCCATGCCCTAAGGGCATGTATGTCTGCAACATGTACACCCATGCACAATTGAGGGGTGCAACAGGGTGTCAAAGTGACACCCTGCCATCCTTCAATGTTTCCCCAATTACCGAATCGGTATTTACCGATTCGGTAATTGCCATTCATTCCTATGGGCCTCCAGGTCCATAGGAATGAATGGCAATTACCGAATCGGTAAATACCGATTCAGTAATTACCGGATCATACTGATTTGGTAATGAAATCGGTAAAATTACCTAAATCCCTATTGCCAGCTCTTAAATACCGAATCGGTATGATTCGATATTTAAGAATCGGTAAACTGGGATTACCTACATCTGGCCCTAGGTTTCTTGAATCAGAGTTCAGAGGAAAGGGCATGTGGTAAAACTAGGATAGCCACCTGGATACCATCTTGACCCTGCACTCAAAGATCCTTTTTCCCCAAAACAACTGAGGATTTGACAAGCATGCTTAGTCCAATACGTGGTACATGAAGGAAGTGCTCATTCATGCCGGCAGAGAAGACATGTCTTGGTATCCTGTATGGTGCATTGGACAGTCTCTGAAGGTATTCTGCATCTTAATACGTACACATCAAGTGCTTGTCAAAATGTATTATGCCAGCCATTGAAAAACATGTAAATGGAGAATGACATGTGTTAGTCAGGAGTGCAATAGCTGACTTCAACAGGCCATGAGCTAAGGATGTGGAGATATGAAAGCATCCGCCACAGGATCCAGGATCCACCGCGGATGCAGAGGTCCTATGTTGGTCTGAGCACCATACTCTGAATACTGCAGGTGGGCCCGCTGTGGTGGCCTGACTCAGGGCCGGACTGGGAACCCACAACAGCCCTGGCACTTTTGTCGGACCAGCCTTGGGGAGAGGTGGGCGGGGGCTGGGGAGGGGCATGCATGCAAGTATGAAGCTGCTGCTTTGTGGGTCACTATTGCAGCACCGATGCAAAACCGGGCTCCAGTAACAAAACTGGCCCTCACCACTGCAAAACCGGCCCCCACGCTTCCAGCCTCCCGGGGAAATGTCCAATGCCCGTTACGGCCAGTCCGGCCCTGGCCTGACTGCCACTGCGAGTATGACAGTCCCTGGCGAAATATTCCTTGCAACGCGCGCTTTAAGACCATCCAATATTACATCATCCTTTGCGCGTATTTGTCTCCAGACAAACCGAATCGCTACTTTGGACTCACGTCGTCGGCGTGTCCCAGATGCGGCCTCCTGGATTCGGACTTCCTGCACGCACTCTGGAGTTGCGCCCACCTCACCTCGTACTGGTCGGCGGTCACAGACACGCTGACGGCGGCCACAGGCGATACCCTCCCCAAGATGTGGGAAGTATGCCTGCTGGGACTCTACAAAAGAACCAAGCAGACCAAGCTGCGGGCGCGTTTCTGGGACTTGGGCCTCATCACGGCTAAGCGCCTTATCACGAAACGGTGGAAAAGTGCCACCCCACCGTGCCCTGCAGACTGGCGTCGCTCTCTTGGCAACTGGGCATGTGCAGAGAGTGTGTCTCTGCACAGGGAAGAGACCGCGGGCCTACGGAAGTACCCGATCACCCAGGACTGGGACGCTACCCTGAACGCGTACCATTGGGCGTGCACACAGGCCGGTATAGAGTGCCATCCCAACACGGAATAGAGGGGACCCAATTGACTGCTATCCGGACATGACGCGGGCCCCGCCCCCCTCCTCCGCTCCCCCCCCCGCCACCTTCCCCGACCGCCGAGCCCTTACCCAACGGGAGATGTCCCCTGCCGCTGCCCGCCCCCGCCTTCCCTCCCCCCCGCCCTGCAGTCACAGCGACACCACATCCTCACCTGTCCCCGCCCCCACGCGGCCCACATAGGGTACACCACGCACAGCTAGGGTTCCAGATACACTGCTACACACGCAAATGCTAGTCTAACAGTTGTTGAAAAGTTTCTCCCTCCCCCTCTTCTTTTAATTCCCAGTTAAATCTCTTGGTTGACGAAGAGATTGTTTATGCTGTACTCATGGTACTACTCGATTTCCCCTCCCTGTTTATGTTTCGCACAACACTGGTTGGACACTGCCATGAACAGGAGACTGAAACCCAGCGACCCATGTGACTATGTGGGATATGATCCTGCCTTTGACTGCCGCTGTGCTAACCAAGGAACACGACTCAAGGCATTGGTTGCTGGTCTTCATGACCACTTTGGTCCTTTTGCAGTGCTGCGGACCGCGTACACTGCAGCACGAGACATTTCCTGGCACTGCCGCTTGCGGACTAATGCATCTCCTCTGGCTACTGTTTATTTTCACTCATGTATAACTGACATGTCAATATGTGCTACTCGCTGAGTACCAATTGTAATGGTACTTAATTGTTATGACATTGTGTGAATAATTACCAACTTATATGTGAAACTAAATAAAGTTTGGGACCGTTGGTCTTAAAAAAAAAAAAATGACAGTCCCTGGCACCGGGAGTGCACAAAAACACCAGGACATGATGAGTAGTGGTTCATGTGTTTCTACCAGAGCAGGCTACAGTGATGCTAGTACAAGCTTTCTTTGGGCCCCAGTTCAGTCCCTTGCCTTGGTTTCAAGGGCATCCGTTCAAAAGCACAGCTTAGCAGCAGCAAAGCGGAATTAATTGATCAGAAACATTGAAAAATTATTTAAAAGAGTAAATCTTCTCAGGTTGTTTTGATTATCTCTTGCTTTGCAGAAGTGGAAAAGGACAAAAACAGGATAGTTGTGACCATTAATTCATATATTTTTAGTCATTCTCAGCTGCCCATCTGCTAATGTCCTAGCAGAGATGACCTTAAGAGCAGCTAGATCCAAAGTGAAAGTGAGGAACAGCTCACATCCATCAAGATGAATAAACGACTATTCTAAACATTTTATGGGAATGGTTATAGCAATTTAAGAAGCTTAGACTCAGCGATGCTCATACTCCATAATTAAAAGGCAGTAGGGCACAATAGCTCTTTACGTGGATGGCTTTAGTTATGGTAGGTGCACGTGATGGTTGATTCAGATTTACAAGAATATTCTAGCACTCATGGCTTGCAGACTTGTGTTGCACTGGTGCATCAGTGATGACTTTGTTGAATGTCCAAGTGAAAAGTGAGTTCTAAAATATGTTTCCCATGAAATACTTTTGAGATATGGGAGATGATTCATTCTTCTTTGGGCAGATATTAATGTGCATTGTTCCAGTTCTTAGGAAAGGAGGCATTTGTCTTACCTTCCTGTTGCTTGTTGTACTATGCCCTCTTGCAGCAGGAACATTGCTATTACTAATACAACTGGAGTGCACATTTTCTTTAGAGTCTATGAAAGTATTGTTGTGGCACATTTTAACATTAAAAAGGCCAATTGGATGGACCAGTGCTTTGTATGAGTCCTGAAGAACAAGACCCCTTGACATAATTTATTACAAGGAAATCCAGAAAATCCACATAGAAAAAGACATATGAGGTTCAGGCAAAAACCATGGCGGTGTATTTAATTTTTAGAAAATATTTCAGTAGGCAAAAGGGCAATGGTCAGCCATTTCAACTAAAAAAACTCCAAATGGAAATACATGTGTATGTGGAGCATAGGCAGTGAAAGCTAAGCCCTATTAAGCTAATAGCTAGAACCAAATATGGTCTAGTAGAAGACAAATAATAAATCAAACAGCAAATAGTCATAAAGACTGCCCACAGTTTAAATACAGTAAACAACCATGAAGAATCTCTAAATATTGATTCAATGGGAAGACTAACATGGAGTCTGCCTTCAAGAGAAGCAATAGAAAGAACTTTTGGAAAATGCTAAGTTTTAAATCTAGTAAGGGTTTTGCAGCAGAGACTCAAGCTCTAGTCATGATGTAAAGTGACACCATGGTCCACCCACCTAAAATTGCAATAATTAAGCCAATCATCATTCATTCAATCAATCAATCATGGGGTTGTATAGTGCAGCTACTCACCCGGGAGGCTCTCAAGGTGCTTAGGGGAGGGGGGCTGCTGAACCATCTGGGTTCAGTCGAAGAGCCCGGTTTTTAGATCCTTCCTGAGGTTGCACTGTGTAAAACAAGATTATTCTAGAAACCCTCCTAAATTTAAAAATCTACGAGTCTCTCTGCCCTACATACAAATGGGAATTGCATTGCATTGCTAAGCAATAGCTGCTTCAAAATATGAATAGGCCATGTTCTACCAGCAATACAACAACCTTGAATGTTTAAACATTGTTTGTGTATTCCTCCAGCTGCAGGCAGTGCGCTAGTAAATTGTTACAACAAAAATAACCATTACCACTGAACAGGGGGAGCTTTGACTATTTATTGAAGTAGAGGAAAACATTATATGAATGAAATCATGAACAAAGAGGACAGTACAACACATTAAATCCAATTTTTCAGTGGAATCAGGCTAAGGCTGAATATTAGATTTGTGGCCTTCTCATGTTAACTTGAACACAGAATTTATTAAACACTGAAGTTCATTTTTACTCTGTGTATAGAAAGATAATTGAGAAATCACATCCAAAATGTATACTGTATGATGCTCCAAATAAATATAAGGTTATGCCAACTTTTAAAGGCTTTATCATGACAATGCAGCACACAATCCATTTGTGACTCATGTTACTTAAGCTCTTCATTTTATTAATTCTAATGTTGCGCCACCACACACGGTACAGAAGCTCCCCTGTGTCGGCTACAGTGGAAAGGCACTTCTACAAATTTCATATTTGCTACTACACGTTATGAGATTTTCATATTTTGCTCACTCCTACTAATCCGATTACTTGTTTTCATGCTCGGCAGAGTGAGTGATTAATAGAGAAGAAGGCATTGTAGAATAGTAGTATTTCCTGGTCAGAGCTGAAAGTGACCGGTAGCACAGCGTCAGAAGAGTAAGCTACCACTGCCCCCCCCCCCTTAGTAGACAGCAAATGAGAAGACGTAGGGCCCGAATCACAGAATAAACTTAAGACTCAATCATAAACTTACTACTATTTTGGTATTCACAGACTGCCCTTACTACTTTTGGTATTCACAGAAGTTAGGATTTTGTCTTAAGTTTGTCTTAAGACATACTTAAGACAGACTTAAGACAGACTTAAGTTAGGATTTTGTCTTAAGTCTGTCTTAAGTTTGTCTTAGGTTTGTCTTAAATCTGTCTTGGATTTGTCTTAAGACAAACTTAAGACAAAATCCTAACTTCTGTGAATACTAAAAGTAGTAAGTTCATTCTGTGAATGCCAAAAGTAGTAAATTTATTCTGTGAATGCCAGAAGTAGTAAGTGCATTCTGTGAATACCAAAATTGTAGTAAGTTTAGGATTGAGTCTTAAGTTAATTCTGTGAATCAGGCCCGTAGACTACTAGCAATAATACTAACGTGTTTTTACAGAGCACTTCATGCCACATTTCCTGCCTTCTACAAGTGTTTTAAATAAACAGTGTTACTATTACCTTACTTAATGATAATTCATTTTGTTATCTGAGAAGAACTGAAGCTTGGGTTGGCTTGTAAGCATTCAGACACATCAGCAGTTGTCACACCATAAACTGAGCCCTTATTTACTGAGCTATCTTCCTGTGTCAGGAGAGGAGAAGAGTTAAGGAGTAAAGGATTGAGGGAAAACAAGTGGCGATGAAAGCGGTGGTAGGGAAAGAAAATGGAGGAGAATAGGGGTTAAATATAAGAATAAAGGGGACAAAGGAGAAAGGGTGAAGTGAGGTGGGAGGGAGATACCGAAGAGGAAGGTGAAAGCATGAAAGGTTTGTTTCCAGCTCTTCTGACCCGCAACGTTTCATGCGCATTAATTATTCCGAATTCATATTAAATCAAGATAAGAGTCTAAGGGCCAGATGTAGGATCGCAAATACCGGTCCGTAACGTCTGATTTTGGCCGTTCCCGACCGGTATTTGAAGATGGAGATGTAGGGGCATGTTAAAATACAGATTCAGTAATTTTACCGAATCTGTAATTTTACCGAGTCTGTAAAATACCGAATCGGTAAAATTACTGATTCTGTATTTTGACATGTAGGTAGCACTGCAATCAGTGCTACAGGGGTTTAGGAATTCGTTATTTACCACCAACTAGAAGTTGGTGGTAAATAATGAAAACCCTTTAAAAATTATTTTTTTTGCTTTTTAAACAGTGCCATGTTGCAATCATCCATGCCCTAAGGGCATGTATGTCTGCAACATGTACACCCATGCACAATTGAGGGGTGCAACAGGGTGTCAAAGTGACACCCTGCCATCCTTCAATGTTTCCCCAATTACCGAATCGGTATTTACCGATTCGGTAATTGCCATTCATTCCTATGGGCCTCCAGGTCCATAGGAATGAATGGCAATTACCGAATCGGTAAATACCGATTCAGTAATTACCGGATCATACTGATTTGGTAATGAAATCGGTAAAATTACCTAAATCCCTATTGCCAGCTCTTAAATACCGAATCGGTATGATTCGATATTTAAGAATCGGTAAACTGGGATTACCTACATCTGGCCCTAGGTTTCTTGAATCAGAGTTCAGAGGAAAGGGCATGTGGTAAAACTAGGATAGCCACCTGGATACCATCTTGACCCTGCACTCGAAGATCCTTTTTCCCCAAAACAACTGAGGATTTGACAAGCATGCTTAGTCCAATACGTGGTACATGAAGGAAGTGCTCATTCATGCCGGCAGAGAAGACATGTCTTGGTATCCTGTATGGTGCATTGGACAGTCTCTGAAGGTATTCTGCATCTTAATACGTACACATCAAGTGCTTGTCAAAATGTATTATGCCAGCCATTGAAAAACATGTAAATGGAGAATGACATGTGTTAGTCAGGAGTGCAATAGCTGACTTCAACAGGCCATGAGCTAAGGATGTGGAGATATGAAAGCATGTCTAAGGGCGTAGATGTACAGAAGTGAGGCGCAACACAAATTCGTACCACAAAATGTTAACTATATTCATACAATAGCAATCCAGGAACACAAAATGATAGCTGACCCTTCTTGTACTGGTTGAAGAACATGTTCTGTCCAGGTACCAAGCTAAGCGAAATGTGGTCTCTCTTCGCAGTTAGGAATATTGGAATTTGAGAGCACTGATTCTTTTTCAAGTCAGAGCAAAAGTATCTTGAGATATTTCTTCCAATGTTCTCCGACTTTTAGAAACCTTGGTCCACACTAGACGTTGGAGGTCATAACTAGTACTCCAATCTACGTCTTCTTGCCTTTTTATCCGCTAACAGAGGGCCGGTTCATTAAAGATAAGTAACCCTCGGGTGCTGGGACCTACTGTATAGCTTTTAAACGTCACCCTTCTCACCCTATTCACTGCACACTCAGCAACATACCAGCTTCGCAGTCACCTGGCGTTGAAGCACACCCAGGGCACATTCGGTGCCACTGTGGTGGGCCCGATGATGAAGCATGCCACCGACAAGGTCGGTGGGTGAGGGCTTTATAAGGAAAACAGTGCTTTTCCTTATTTATTGACGTACCTACCTGAGTCTCCTAATCTTCTCTAAACTAGCTAGTTCTTATTGATATATATACATAATCCAGGGGATACGGTCTAGCCCATCTAGTCCTCTCTCTCTCATTGATTTAAGCATTTCTGTGAATTGACATCCATGAGTAAACCCCATGCAACAGGGTTGATCGAGGACTTTAAGTGACTGAACACCCAAACCTTTAGCTCTTTCGGCATTCACAGACTCCTCTCTGATCATATCTCGCCCTGGAAATGGATGGACATTTACATCAAAAGGGCTTGAGTAATTTCTTTCCCAGGTGGGAAAGGGAATTGGACATCTCAGTCCTCTATCGGCAAAAATGGTGTTCAAGTTCCCATGGATAGAAAGAGGAAAAAGACAAAAAAGTGCAGATGCAGAAATGGCTGCATTTGCACATGCTGAGCCAAACCATACATATATTGATTGCTTCATCTGGGAAACAGCAGATGTCACATGACATTGCAAAGCTGCAACTGATGCAGCTTTCCAGGACACTACTTGGGATGGTGGTAAATTCCTGAAATTCTTTTGCACCAGTGTCTAGGAGAACACGTACGGCTGTAAAGATATAGGGGCATATTACCAAGCAATAGCAATAATTATCGCTATTGCTTGGTTAGAGACAAAAATTTACCGCTGAGCTGCGGCGATGTTTATTGCAAATAAACCTTGGTATTACCAAGGTTTATCGTAAATGCGATAAAAATCGGCCGCAATGCATGAATATCGCTGCAAAGTCCGTGATATTTATGCATTACCGAGCTAATGCTCTTAGCCATGTTATCCACCTCCCATTGGATAACATGGCTAAGAACTGCTCAGGGCAGGTGTTAGCTTTTGGAGATATTCGCGCTTAGCGCGAATATCTGCAAAAGTTGGTAATAGGAGATAGAGATGTTAGCGACTGTTTCCAGTCGCTAACATCTTGGCACGCCCAATTTACATGTCATTAATGATAAATATCACTGACATGCAAAGTGGGGCCCAAGATGGTCGCTATCTCATACTAGCTGTCGCTAACTGGTGTTAGCGACATCTTGGTAATAGGGAGATAGTTTTATCTCCGCTTTCTTGGCATTTAAAGCCAATAAAGCGGAGATAAACCCCCTTGATAATATGCCCCATAATTTTTCACTGTGAACTGGGCCTTTAGTTTTGTTGTTGTTTGTTTATTCTGCTCATTCCCATCCAAACGCCCCAGTTCAGTTTTGTAGTTTTAGTTCCTCATTGTAGCTCCTGGGCCCCCTCTTTGTTTGGCTCACCATTCTCCTGGGTCTTACCTAGAGCACCAAACCACTCTGTGGGGCCACCTCACTTCCATTGATGATTTGCATGTAAGTGGCCTGTTACTTTTGGCTTTTGGAATAGTTACTGGTGTGGCGATCCGGCATGTGTTGGTCGTCGTGGGCCCTGGCTTAGGGCTGGTTTCACTTGTGGGGGTTGTTGGGTATTTGATGCCCGCAAGAGGTTATCACCATCTGTTAAAGGCTTTGTTGCTACAGTTTGTCTCTTTGACTGATCAGGAAGATGATAGGTACATGGATTATCTTTTGAGGAGCTGCAAATCAACCAATCAATAAAACAGGAATTATAAAGCATGGCTAATCACCTGAGAGGGTGTCTAGGTTCCAGTCCAGCCAGGATTTGAGGGCTATTCGGAATTCTGGAAGTGGGGTGATGGTTCAGAGGTGGTGGCGAGCATGTTCCAGGTCTTTGCTGCGATGTGGGAGAAGGAGTGTCTTCTAATTCTGCTTCAGTAGATGCGGGGAGTATGGGCAAGTGTAAGGGAGGAGGAGCGTAGCCTTCTCAATGGTTGCATGCTAAATTCAGTAATGATAGCCATGTCGGTACACACACTCACGCCTTATTGGTTTGCTGCCGTTTGAACCTTTACACACAGAGAAGACCAAAATGCAATGTCTTCTTGCACTGTTAACTCCTCACAATGCATCACATGTGGAGGAAATTCATGCATTTCATTTTACTTATGTAGTATATTTTTACTCACACAAAAATTGATAGTCAACTCAAAGGATGGTATGTCTGGTTTAAAAAGAAAAAATGGACAAGGCATGAAATAGATGGTTTCTCAAATTTGTTATGGTATAGCCTAGTCTGTAATGTGGGTCAGTGGACTGATGCACCCACTTCAGGGAGTTGTGTTTGACCTCATGGTTACTGATTCAAATCCAGGTGGGTCCACTCAGCTTTTCATCATTCCTAGGTTAATAAAATGAGTGCCATTGTGTTGGGTAACAATAAACATCTGTTATTCAGCACACAGCAACCCCAAGGGATGAATGTGCTCTTTATAAATACACATTTGTGAGGTCAGTAGTAGTTAGAATCAAAATATGCCATATTTATAGTTGGTGCATGTTAACTTCACACCGTAAAGATAAAGTAGTTTTTTGATGTTGCAAAAAATAGTTCAAATTGTTCAAAACATTCTATGCTTTATGAAGTTCACTCAAACTGCAAATCTTATTTTGAAAAAAGAAAACCAAAAGTAAGTTTTGTGGTAACCAAAACCTGTGATTTTCCACTTTCAATCCCTTGCAAAAATGTTTTTTTTACAATCTCTTTGTAAAACCTTTTTTGAGGGGTTTCAGGAGTAACTTTACACTCCTGAAACTTTATGAAATGTGAAGTTGGCTAAATTTACAAAACCTTGCTGACAAAAGTATAATTTTATATGTGCTTAATTTTAAAACATATGTAAGTAGCTGTCCTCAAACCAACTGCGTAATGCATGTGCCCACCGTAGTTCGGGAGTATCAGGTAAATGCCAGAGTTACTGGATTACCAATGGCTATTACAACTAGTTGTGCAGGTGTTGGTTTACAAACACCTTGCAGAAATTGGCTAGATTTGTTGAACTAAGCTATTGACACAGGACCGGTGCACTGGAGATGAGAACATGTATTAAATCCTCAAGGGTGAAAGAAGGTTGAATAAACTACGGAGTAGAATAACAGTTTGAAAAAACTCTCTAATTCATCACATATTCTTGAACTCGAGGTTTGAGTCAGAAGCACTGTATGTATGTACATATGCAGAATACGTAATGGACAACTGTGTAATATAGTTCAGTGTTGCCACCCAGGCAGGGCCGGACTGGCCATAGTGGACATCCAGGTTGCCAAAGGAAGAGCCAGCACAAGTCGCGCTGCACCCTGCTGAAGCTGTCAAGCATGCTCACTGGCAATCTGTTGAAGTCCACCAACAAGGACTTTGAGGTACTTACTGGACTCCAATAAACGGGAAATTTTCACCTAGTTTCTCACAAAGAATTGTAGCAAGTTGCTTAATTCTATTTAGGTCCTGAAGAAAGCCCCCCTGACCCTCCTGGGCAGACCAAGGGCTAAAACATGTCGACCTGTTTTGGACACCACAGTGCGTAGGACTAATAATACGTGTATAGACGCACGGAACTATTTTTACACAAATCTGATACCTAGACCATTAAATAATCTTTAATCTAGGTAAACAAGATTTTTTTTTTAACTCCACCACTGTAGCTCACACTCACTATAGCACAGTTCATCACTTACCATCCCGTTGATCACTACTGCAATAACCAGTGGTTCTCCTCCGGAGAGAGGAAGCATACAACTAAAACAAAACCCAATGATGATGCTGTCACGTTATTAATATGAGGCGGAGAACCAAGATACACCGCCTCACGATTTGAGTACATGAATGAGGGTTTTTTTATTGACGACTCAGATAATTATTACAAACCCTGGTTTCTCAGGTCAAGTGATCCAGTCTTGATTGATTATGCATAGTGGACATCGGCCATTTCCCCGGTGGGTCAAAGGGTGGGGGCCGGTTTTGGAAGGTGGGGGCCCTTTTTGTTGCTGGGGGGCGGTTTTGCAGCAGTACAGAAAAATTGGACCCTTATAACAAAAGTACAGCAGCAGTGTTCTTGACAACTCCCGGCCACCCCCTCACCACGGCCGGTCGGATGTAATTGCCAGGGCTGGTTTGTGATACCAGTTCGGCCCTGCACCCAGGGGTTCTGCTGACATGACAAACCACAAGGGCAAAAACTGAGCGTTTGTAAATGTCACCAGAGCTCTAAAATGCCACTATCACACATGAAGTCAGACCAGTGAAAATCACTATTAGCTTGTGGCCCAGATTATGATTGGGCTGGAGTTGTCCAGATTGTGCAAACTCCAGGTTGTACATGTGTCAGGAGAAGAACGAGCTGTGTACAATTTGCCGCACGTAATGATTCCTGGGCCTGATAAAGTCCTCACCTTTTTGTTAAATTTCAGCAGGTATACCGTACCAGAATTTGAGAATGAGGAATTTGGATATGTACCACTGCACATGGATTTTGGTGCAGTACGAACCAAAATCTGCATTTTATTCCCTCAAAACTTGCGAAAAGTGCACTTTGTCCAGCCTGACAAATTTATTGGGTGAGATCAATTTCATTGTACCTCTGACCCACTCATAATCATGGCCTAAATGTTAAACATGATAGACAAACACACCCATGGTTTATTTTCTAGAGAAAGCAATTTTTTGACCACATCACCCTATTTCGTTGATATCCCGAGTCTACTCAAAATGACTACTGTTTGCAGTTAACTTGCCCCAATGTTCATCTACTCGACAAAGCATTTTTTAAATCAGTTTATGTTGAGATGTTTTGTTTATAATTAACCTCAAACTGAAACAGAACGTTCCAGATAAACCTGCTGCCTTAATCCCTTCTGGCCACAGACTCAGCTGTCACAGAGAATCAAGGCGGGATTTTTAGAGGCAAAGGTCGATCATCTCCCCCACCAAGGTCTGCAGCAGATGAAGCCTCACCTTCAGGTAGGCCTGTGAGATCTGTATGGCCAGGTACTACCAAGACCCTCTCCTCTCCTGTCAATATCCAGATAATAACATGACAACGTTTTGGATTAGGGTGTCGTTAACCCCCCGGCCGTATTTATTTACAAAAATTATTCAAATGAAAATTATATACAATATGTACACAATACGCAGAAAACCATTACATTACTTTACATTGATTACATTGATAGTTGCAGATATCAGCTGGTTAACATTAACATATCTCTAATACAAAGGAATTCCTATCTGAATCTAGACATACTATAATCAATAATCATAATAATAACATTTCATTTGTCTGCGTATCCCTATTGTGAGCCTAGGGCAAGGTCAATGACTGGTGCCAGATTCTTATCAAATTATGCCTGCACTCCAACCAGAGTGCGCATGAGCCTTGTTCACCGTGAGGGTACATCCCCCCTCCCCCCAGGTCGCCCCGTACGCCTTAAAACCCGCCCTCCAAACGGAGTGCGCATGCGCAGAGGGCCCGTTCCCTGTGAAGGTACTTCCCACACCCCAGGTCACCCGTGTACACCCTATAGATTATCTCCATAATGGGGCCCTTGTAGTTATGTGCAGTTTACTTGCAAGGTTGGCTTGAGGGAGCGGCGAGCATAGAGGCAGACTTCGCTGCTCCCCAGCCTTTTATCAACGAGTTCTAACCGGCCTGGCGTTAGCCCAACCGCGTGCTTTTAATCACTTCAGGGTCACGCCCCAATTTCAACCAAATAATGGCGAGGCGCGCCTGTCGCGTCATCACTGCCCGCGACAGGCCCGCCCCTTTATGGTCGTTAGGGGCTGGCACGACCGCCATACCTTCGTTGTGGCCGATGCCAGCCCCGCCTTTCTATTCTCCTGTGCCTCGAACCCCACTCCTGAGTCTGCTAGGCGGGCAACAGAACAACGCGGGCAAAGACAGCGACAGCAACGCCAGGCTCTGTTTCAGATGAATGCGTCAGGAGCTAACTGAAGTGTTAACCGAGCAGTAGAAAAAGAAGAATGCGTTACTGCTTTGTAAGGAACACTTGGTACCCAGCAAATATACAAAGAGGCCCCTTGGGAGGGATTGTCAGTCTCCAGCATCAGCAGGTCTGAGCTATGGGATGCCGCCGCCTGCTTGGAGAAACAAAAAGAGGATGCGACAGCTGGTCTGCCATGCGGGAGCTTTTGTGACGACATGTTTTTCATTCATCACACCCCGGAGATGCCCTAGTCTATGCCAACTCGCAGCATAATGCTGTCTGTACTATGAACAGGCAAGAGGGTGGTGGAGGGAATGCAGAAACAACGAATCCAGGCTTCAGAGGGATGGTTCAAAAGCTTTAATCCATCAGTAAAACAAACAGCATTGTACATCGGTAACAGTGAATTACGGGAATGTGTTTACATGAAATAGACAAGAGGGAAGCTAGAGTTATCCATCTTGTAACTCAGAACAGGGAGGTGTAAGACATCCCTGTAATCTATTTTTTACCCAGCTATAACTTTATGTTATGTTATGCAACAGGTTGTGGTACGCTCACGCCGTGGATCAAAAGATGCATTCTTGATCTGTTTATGTACCAGGGAGTGAACATTGCGACATTCAGTATGTAGTGTGCACGCGGGTGTCTGGGGCATGCGATATATAAGACCCTGCTGTGGGGCTTCTCTAACCCGGATGCCGAGCTTTAATGTGTGCTCATGCAACTTGAATAAAGAAGGATTGTTTTTGTACCTCTATGTTTGGAGTCTTCCTATGAAGGATCTCCTGGAACCCATCGCCTATACATATGACCACCAAAAATCTTTGCCCCAGCCTTCAACTGCTCTGCATTGGCACATGAGTAATGGGGGAGACATAAATAACTTGGCCTCAGTTAAGTTTTGCTGTCCCCAAAGATTATAAAATTAAAAAGAACTTACCTGCCATCCTAAACCAACCCCCACCCCCTTCCCCGCCTTCCTTCCTCCTCCTGCAGCCATGGTTCTATTTTCAGTCAAAGCAGACAAGCAGGGCTTCACTAACTGGCTCTTAGAGAGCCCTGTCAGCCTGGCCTGGAAGGCCTTTAGGACATCACAACAGTGGTTAACCAGTTTTATGACCTTTCAGAAATCGTGAACACATGCACACAAATTGTTCCTTTAACCCCTCCCCTGCTGATGACGGAACCGCTCCGTCATCAGCCGCGGTTGCGCTGTGCTGATGAAGGAGCGGTTCCGTCATGGCCTGGCCGACGCTCCTGCACGCCGCGAATTCTGCGCCTGCGCTGAGCGTTCTATTGAGCGGGCGGGGCCATGACGGAACCGTTCCGTCATAAGCACAGCGCAACCGACGCTGGTGACGGAGCGGTTCCGTCACCAGCATGCGCCCACCGCATTTCCGCCCGCCCCCATAGCTCTGGGGCGGAATAGCCGCCGCAGTGAAGGGGTTAAATATCTCCCTTAAAATTAGTATGTCATTTAGATTTGGGAAATTCAAACTTTCAAATCCAAATCATTAGAATTATGGTGGTGATTCAGATTGTTCTATGCCTGAAAAACTTCCACCTAAGTGGGGCTAAGTGAACAGATGATTTGCTTCTTTTAAGGAGTGCACAATGAAGCATATTTCTTAATTTTATTAAGTTTATTACTAGAGAGAGCATAGCCAGTGTGTCATGGACCCTAGTGCAGGGAAGGAAATGGGCTAACTGGCGACTATTTGAATGATAAATTACAGCAATAATAAGGGGTCATTGGGCGACGGTGCACTGCACCTGCTGCACCAATGGAAGCTATGGCCCTGAAAGATAGAATGGTATAAACATGTGTTTTTTGCGTTGTTCAGTGGGTTGGGATAGACTCTGTTAAAGGAGGCAGGAGTCTGGTGTAAGCTCAATACTAAGTACATTATTAATAACAGTTATTACATTGTTATTATTGTTATCAGTTTTAGTGACAAGGGGCCACATGTACGACGGAAACATTTTGTGAGTTCCTAACTGTGACTTTTTGAGACTCCCAATTAGAAACTCGCAGAATACGATGGGGGTCGCAATTGACCTGCCTAATCAGTATTCATGAGGCAGGTCGTAATTTGCAACTCTTTGGGAATCACAGGTATCTTACGTGGCCTTCTAGGGTCATTAGGCCGCCATGTTTGTGATTGCTTTTTAAATAAAGAAAATCTTTTTTTGAAATGAGGACCGGTTTTCTTAAAGGAAAATGGAATGCATTTCAAGAAGAAAAATGAAACTTTCCCTTTTAATTTTTTAAGAGCAGGCAGTGGTCTGTAGGACAACTGCCTGCTCCTAGAAAAAGTTGATGCCCCTGGAACGATCTCCTTTGGCCAAAAGAACTGGGGCCTTTCCTGGACCGACGGCGCCAGTGAAAAGCCTGGGCATTAAAATCGATGCCAAACCCTCTATGGCACAGCCAGTCTCGGCAGTCGTTGGTGCTTGGGTTGGCCTCTAAAGACAACTGCGTAAACTGTCTCCACTCCTTACCTCGGCCACGCTCAGACGGGCGGGTTCAGCAAAGATCCTGTCGCGTCTGGACTATGGCAACTCTTTGTACGCAGGCCTTCCGCAACAACTGTTGGCCAGACTACAAACTGTCATGAACGACGCAGCAAGACTAATCTTTAAAAAACCAAGACGGACACACGCCACACCACTGCTACGTGATCCTCATTGGCTCTCAATTAGGCAGAGAATCAATTTCAAGGGTTTCTGCATCACACACAAAGCTCTGTACGGACAAGCCCCAAGATACATTAAGGACCGCATAGTCCTCTATGTCCCCAGTAGGAAACTCCGATCAGCAGAGGCTACCCTTCTGGTCTGCCCCCGTTTTAAGCTATCCGCTATAGGAGGGCGAGCATTCTCTAATGGAATCCCCGGTGCCTGGAACAACCTGCCAGTGAGCCTTCGCAAGGAAATGAACCTCCTACCCTTCAGGAAGAAGCTTAACCCCTTCGATGCTCATGACAAGCTCAGCTCGTCATGAGGCACAGTTGAGCTGTGCTGATGACGAGCTGAGCTCGTCATGAATAATGAATATCAAGGATCTCCAGCACAGGAGGAAAATATCAATAGCAGCGAAGGTGTTAAAACCGTGCTCATCCTGGAAGCATGGAGTACGTCCTAGCAGCCCTGACCCGCTCCCCCCATCTAGTCAGTGTGCACCCTCTGACAAGCGCTTAGAGACCCCTGGGTGATAAGGTGCGTTACAAATTTAAATAAATAAATAAATACATTCACAAAGGGGAACCTTTGGTAAAATATGACTTTACCACCTCCTTTGGCAAAATGTGAATGTTTTGCAACTGCACTGGAGTGGCAAAACATTCATACATTCCCCCTGCGACACGATATAGGAAGAGATTCCCTTGACATGGCCCTTCCTAATACCGACTCACAAACCCTATTTTGTGAGTCAGTAATATAGGTTACTGACTTTCAAAATAGGGTTAGTACATAGGAAATGGTTTTTTAGTGGTCGCAAATGTCAAGATCCTTCATTTGTGCCTTGCAAAAAAGGACGTGCATGTGGCCCATAGTGAACAGACTGCATCTTGGTCCATAAAACGCATGGTTGGATAAGACAAAGTAGGAGAATTGACTCTGCAAAGAAAGGAAAAAACCCTATTGCTCTGCTGGGGCACCCCCACCCCATAGAGGCTGCAAATTAAAAAGATGTTTGCCTTGCCCCAGCTGAGCATGAAAAAGATTGGCTCCTGCAAGCTCATAGCCAGGGTCTGGGGCTAAGACTGAAAAGCAAGTGTGTGGTTTTCCATAATTTCATAGGTAAAGCAGTGAGGCAATCAGTCAATTTCAGATCAATTTGACCAAGAATGAGGGAAACCAATTGGGATTACACCAGAAACCTTTACATCGTTTCACACTTTCTGACTCCAAAGCTCAGTGCATTATTTCGGGACTTGGAAGACCTGTGGTGCCCCTCACCCTCCTCTTCGTCATAGAATCCCTTAATGTTTTATTAGAAAACACATTAAGGTAATCTTCAGATTTTGGTCACTTCAGCATGATACACCTGGTAAATTTTAATACAAAACTCATCACTATCAGACCGGATTTTAAATAAATAGATTATGGTAAAAGAAATATCCCAGTTTTTCCTTAACTATCTCCAAACAACTGAATGAAACAGATGCCACTCTAACCGCACATCAATCAGAAGTCCACAGCACATATGTTAAGGTCAAAGGTAAAACATATTGGAGCCTATTTGCAAACTGCACATTGTAGAATATTTATTAGTACAATAGTACCGCTCACCTACTACAATATGATAGTCACAAACCTATGGGCCCGATTCACAGAACTAACTTAAGACAAAATCCTAAACCTACTACTTTTGGTATTCACAGAAGTTAGGATTTTGTCTTAAGTTTGTCTTAAGATAGACTTAAGTTAGGATTTTGTCTTAAGTCTGTCCTAAGTCTGTCATAAGACAAACTTAAGACAAAATCCTAACTTCTGTGAATACCAAAAGTAGTAAGTTTAGGACTTTGTCTTAAGTTAGGTCTGTGAATCGGGCCCTATGTGTGGAGACCTCCACCTCTATCTCTCCTGGTGAATGTGAGAGGGACGGGGGGGGTTACTGGAAAATGAGGAATACATACTACTAAAACTGTTTCAGTTTAATGACCACAAGAGTCATGAAAGCAATGGAGAAGCCGTTGGTGGGGGTGGGTAGAAGGAACCAACATAGAGTGGGCATAATTGTCATGTAAGTCAACTAATGGTAAGCTATATGCGGGCTCCAAACCTCTGTAAGTTTTTGGTATGGACCACAAAAGGTCTTTCGACAATAGAAGTTAAAGGAAGTCTAAAGAAAAGACTTTAAAAGATTTAGGACTGTCAAGGAAGCGGAACTGCAATATGACTGATCCTGGGGAATGTTCTGATGGTTTACCAGTAATCATCACGAATCCTAGTCCTAAAGTCCTCAGGCCGGTCATGGCTCGTGAGGCCGAATACCTACCAGTCATGGCTGGGACAAGGACAGAGGACATCGAGGAATATCCTGTTTATGCATCAATTATAGTTCTTACTCTTAGAGCCCGATTACAAGTATAGGTACTATTTATCGCATCTGGTAAATAAAGATACCACAGGGCTTGTTATTTATCAGGCGCAATTAATAGCTCCTGTTATTAGTTTCTGGGAAATAACATGCAGATTTTGATATTTAACGCACCAAAATTCGTATGATATGGTAAATACCATGTGCTTTTCCCCGGTTCAAATTCGTCTGGTTTGACCTGCTGAAATTTAACGAAGGTTGAGCTATTTAACACATCCAAAGCGTTTAATACCTTCAAACTCATAATTGCACCCAATGAGTAAACAGGTGTTTACGCATGGGTCCTAAAATTACGACAAACTCATAATCAGGCCCTAATTAGGCCCTTAGTCTTAAAAAGCTCATACCAGTGAAGTACTGATAACTTCTTAATAATGTTCATTACTCTTAGTCCTAACGTCCTTGGCGGTAAACAATGTTTACAACAAAACGTTTCTCCCGCAGGGAATCAGAACACGGTCGTTACAACGACCGAGTTGTGATTCCGCATACCATTACTCCGCAAGTCAGAACAACGACTTGCGGGGGAGAGGGGTTGGATTTAAAATCCAACACCTTCCCTAGTGTCCACACAGACTGGAGTTGGAATAGTAAATTATACTATTTCAACATCCAGCGCCCCCCCTCCGCAAGTTGTTGTTCCAATCTGCGGAGTAATGGTATGCGGAATCACAACGCGGTTGTTGTAACGACCGCGTTGTGATTCCCTGCGGGGGAAAAAGAATGTGGGATAACTACATAGATTCGTCCTGGCACACTCTATACTTGTGAGGTATGCTCCCTCGCAATTAATGACTAGTACGGATATACAGGATGTAGAGGTAGAGGGCCCGATTCACAAAGGTAAACTGAGACGAAAGTCTAACTTTACGACTTTGGGTATTCACAAAAAGCATTTACGAGTAGTAAAGGTTGACTTTTGTCTCAGTTTTGGTCTCAGTTAAACTTAAGATCAAAACTTATGTTTAACTGAGACAAATGTCTAATTTTACTACTCTAAATGCTCTTGGTCAATTCTGATTGTTGTAAACTTAGACTTTCGTTTCAGTTTAACTTTGCGAATCAGGTCCAATATGTCTTAGGCCATACTTGGGTAGAGGGAGAACGCCTTCCCGGCCATTGGTGCATTTCTGAGTGCATTGCACGAAGCCGAGACCAACGCACACTGGTTTTTACCGCCCCTGCTGATCCAACAGTTAAAGATCTCCACTGAACCAGAATAGGCAGTTTAAAATAGGCGCTGAGCAGAGTACAATCAATAGGCCTGGACAGCAGAGGACCCAAAGTGACAATTAACAGATAACAAACATAGCTGGAAGAGGAGCACGGAAAGAGGGAGGAGGGAGCCGGAGCGAGAAAAATAAGGCGACTGCGGTGTATCCACCAGGAAGGAGAGACACGTCAAGATTCAACTAGTCATTCATTCAATGAGGCGTCTGAGCGCCATCCCTGCTCACCTGGGCTGGCACTATTATTCTCATTTAAAATATAATAAACCTCAAGTGAATGAATGAATGAATGAATGAATGACATTTATACAGTGCCCACTATCCAGCTGGCCACGTGCCCACTTCTAATGAGGCAATAGAAGGTACCTAAATATAAAAGCAAGACCTGATCCTCTGAAAACAGACTAGCATCACCAGAGGTGAGACAGCAGGAACTGGGATACCTACACCTATAGAATTAGGCATAATCGTGATCCTATGTACACATATTTAATCGAAAACGACCCTGATAAAGCCATTTAATAGAAATATCGCCTTTTTTAAAGTACTTCAAACCAATAAGAGATATCACTATTAAACAACTCATGGTCCTTAGTATGTCAACTTCTGAAGGATGCAGGCCCCAGTCTGCCCTACTGGAATTCAAAAGTGTGATCTTCACATCATTCTGAATTTAGACTTCTGAACTATGATGAGAGATGGCAGATGCACTCGGCGCTAAATGACAAATGCGCCCAGTGCAGCCGCTTCCCACCCATGGTCCTTCCCACCCATGGTCCTGCATTCAACCCCTGCTGTCTCTGCACTGCTGGGAAACAGACATTAGCATCTTACTAGAACCCTTTACTGTGTTATAGTGGGCATTTCATTTGCTGACAGCCAGAATCAGACACTTTTTAAGCCACACCTAGGAACTAACTGCTGAAGCCACTCTGCTTTTGAAATGTCAGAAGTGTCCTCACGGTGGACCTTGCATTTGCCTGAAAACCCTGCACAGAATGTGTCGTTGAGTTGCCATACTTTAACAGAGATTAAACTACAGGAAAGCAGGGGAAATATGTGTTAGCATCAGTTTGCTTTTAATGGTGTTTTCGAACACCCCGTGTGCCCATATCACAGATATTGGCAGGCCAGAAGATGTGCAAAGGAGGGAAAGGGAATAGAAAATATGTAAGGTCACAGTACAAGGAGTGGTGTAGGACGTGTAGAAGGCAGAATTGGAATGTTGAAGCAGTGTTGTGGGACAAGGAATGACATGGAAATGATACCTTACCGGAAATGACGTAGGTTACCTGTAGGACATGTAATAGGCAGAACTGGAATGTTGCCGCAGTGTTGTGGGACAAGGAGTGACATGGAAATGATACATGACTGGAAGTGACGTAGGTTACACGAAGGACATGTAGTAGGCAGATCAGAATGTTGCAGCATTGCTGTCGGATTGTATAATGATAGTGATACCCAGGAGAGTGCAGGGAGCGGCCCTCCAAGAGGCATTTAGTGGTGAGAACCTTCCTGCACAGGGCGCCTGTGGGTGTGTGCTGATTTAGATGGTTTTGTCTTCAAAGCTTGCAGTTTCAGTGCCACAGCCACAGACCACAATGAGATCAATGATGGCCCGTGGGGCGAGGCTTTACATACCGATGATCCACACGCCTGCTTCCAGCTCCTCCTCGATAAAAAGCTGCCACCCATTCATGCCAGGCGCTGATCATTCTATGCTAAAGGTACACAAGAACACAATCCGTAAAAAAAAAAAAAAAAAAACGGATACCAAATTTAGAAAAATTACACCTGTTTATGCGGGTTTCGAATCTGCCTACCCTGAATTAAAAAACAAAAGACTTAGGGGCAGATTTATGAGTTCTGGCGCATCTCTGCAAATCAGCAGGGATGCGCCAGAACTGATGCGTCACGCAATTCCCTCCTTGCGGCACCACAGATGCGCCGCATTTACAATGCGGCGCACCATGGTGCAAGGAAGGGCAGATGCGTGACGCATCTTGTGGTGTACGGGCGGCGCATTGCTGGAGTTGCGTCGCAAGCACGACGCAACTCCTGCAATGCACAGGGGCAGCCCATACATAACGTGGTGCGTCACTCCTTATGCCTGCTTCAAGCAGGCGTAAGGATTTGACGCAGCAGCCTCGTAAAACTGACTCAGTGAAATCTTGTAGATTTCATTGCGTCAGTTTTACGGGGCTTTCCTACGAGGGAACGCCCACCCTGTGACAGAACGCCCACATGAAACCTGACGCAGGTTTCATGTGGCGCAGGGCTTTACAACGTGACGCATCTGCCTAGATGCGTCACGTTGTAAATAGGTCGCAGGGATGCGCCACGTTTCCGCGCTGTTGCATCACGCAACGGCGGCGTAAACGTGGCGCAAGTCCGTCATAAATCTGCCCCAAGATGCGCTGCAGCACATGAATCCCTCCTTCAGCACAGAGAGAAATGCATGGAAGGAAGAGTTAGTGTGCAGTTCAGCGCTCTCAGAGCCTGGACAATGTAATTACCTTATTGGTAATGTCATTAAGCTAATTACTCTGTCCAGCATCTGTCTCAGAATCAATGCAAGAACTTCTACAGGGAACTTTTGCGTGGGTCCTCCTTCGTGGAGCGCTAGGAGGCAAGGGTGAAGCTACCACTTGTGCAGAAGGTGCAGTGGCACCGGGCCAAGAGAATTGAGGGAGGGGCATTGAACCATGATAAATGCTACCCCAACAGCAGCCAATAGGGTCATTTGTCCTGCTTGCACTAGGACCCTTGGCATACTGGTAAGAGGACCCTGCCCTGCACACAGGCTTCCCTTCTGGAGAAGTTGTTTTCAGCTGCACTTTCAGATGTCCAGATAATAGGTTTACCATAATACAATACAGGTAAATACATAGCCTGGCTCCTCACAGTGACCTTTTTCTTTATTCCACTTAAGGGCCAATGGAGCAACCTAAAGCCAGTCCACATGTGAAAAAAATTGTTTATTTTCACATTTTGAAATTCGCTCAAATATTTCACCCATCCCAAGTTAAAGACACAAGGGGATTATTATGCAGGGTTTGTGATGCTAGCATGAACATTTTACACAGAAAAACCTTCTCAGCATGGGATGTATACCCCCAAGCAGCGAAACCTTCCAACCTACTGCTTACTAGCCGAAGGGAAATGTTTGTGCTACAAAATTAACTTAACCTAAGCTGCCTCCATGAAGGTATTAAAATGTGACTTTTGTCAGAGATTTCAAGAATGTCTCGTAGGTCTCGTGCTGGGTTTTTGCTGCAGGGTCACAGCTCAGAGACATTCTGTCACTGGTACATTTACAGCTGCTTTACAAAGCACATTTAAGCATGCTCAGGACAGGGCAGAGAGGGCTGCCCTGCGACACAAGCATCTTTCACATTTAATTTTTTTAAAGGGAACACATACCATGGCAAGCCTGCCTACAGAGAAGGTGTCACCAAATAAATAAGTATTTTTGATTTTCAGTAAGATATGTCATTGCATCTGAAACACATGAGGACTGAGAAAAGAAAATATATAGGCCTCAGCGGTAAGTTGAACTCTAAAACAGAGAGTCCAGTCTTTTCTTTAATGAGAGTTACTTCTGCTCAAGGAAAACCATCCTGAGCTCTTAACAAAGTTATTTCTGTACAACATTGACCAATGGACCCCATCCATTAACAATACACAAGTAACCACCGAAATTTCAGATGGGCTTGCTAGCAGAAATGTCAGGAAAATGTTATTAATATGCAATGCCTCCATGTGACTAGTGAAATAACTCACAAATCAGCATTTGCCCTGTCACACAAAGGACATAACTACAGCAATACGTCTACACAACTTAGTTTAATTTGCCTATAAGCTTTGAAATATGTTTTAAAAATGTACCCATTATGTCTTTATCAGGAAATCAGTTCTAAAAATAAATATTTTTCTATAAAATAACTATTCCATTTTGAACAAAAAACTAAATTTCTCAAATTTCTTTTTTGGAAGAAACATCATTTTGTTCTTCAAAACATCAGATTCATTTTTAGTAAATAAGAAATTCCCAAGCATTAGCTGACAAGGAATTTTAGACCTTCCAAAGGCTATAATAGTTCAATTGAAAACTCTCATTCCTCCTAAAAAGATAGATTAGACTATGTTAGCATCCTGTAAGCAATAGGCAGATGAATCAGTTTCTGATTTATTTACATGCTTTTGAGGAGACATTCCACGACTTTAGTGGCCAGTCATTGACAGATGACACGGGCAGACATCTGTTTGTCAATAAATTTGTCGCAAACATGTTGCTAGGAATAGCTAGTCTCCTGTTTGTAACCAGGTACCATAATCACCAGTTTCAAAATGTAAAAAATGAAAGGTACTGCAGTTTATGGGGTTCCTTGGAAAATTGCCCATATAATACTTTGCCTCTAGAGGGCATACCGCGAGTGGTAAACAGGCATTTAAATGCAACCACCATTGGGTTTTGACACAAACCTACATATATTTGTAGACAGGTATTTGCACCAAAAAACTACGCCTCCTCGAGCTGGACATAACAGTGGAGCAAACTGTTATAGTCTCCATATTTTTCGAACTTTGCATTTGTGCTGCACTGGGATCACTGAAATAATATCGAGGGACAGAATATCGACTTGCAAAAATATCGTTGACAAAATATCGACAGACAGAATATCGAGTTTGTATCTACAAACAGGTAAGTACAAAAATATTGAGTAAAAAATATCGTTTTACAAAATATAGTTTATAAAAATATCTACTTAATTAAAAACAGTGTTAAATTAAATTAATATTAAAATTTAATTACTAAAATATACTTAAAAATACTTACATTAACTTATAATAATTAAATAATTAATGAAATTAATAAAAAAATTTAGAATCATATTTGTTAAAACATATATATATATAGTAACATAATATAATTAAATATTATCCAATATTATTACCGTACGATAGCAGAAGTGTAAAAAATACTATTCCCACTCCAAAGAGTGCAAGCGTAGGGAAAGCGTTGGATAGCATAGGGGTTAAAATTACTATTCCCACTCCAGTGGGTGCAACAGTAGGGAAAGCGTTGGATAGCGTAAGGGTAAAAATTACTATTCCCACTCCAAAGAGTGCAACAGTAGGGAAAGTGTTGGATAGCATAAGGGTAAAAATTACTATTCCCACTCAAAACAGTGCAACAGTAGGGAAAGCGTTGGATAGCGTAAGGGTAAAAATTACTATTCCCACTCCAAAGAGTGCAACAGTAGGGAAAGCGTTGGATAGCGTAGGGGTTAAAATTACTATTCCAACTCCAGTGAGTGCAACAGTAGGGAAAGGGTTGGATAGTGTAGGGGTTTAAATTACTATTCCCACTCCAGTGGGTGCAACAATAGGGAAAACGTTGGATAGCGTAGATGTTAAATTTACTATTCCCACTCCAGTGGGTTCAACAGTAGGGAAAGCGTTGGATAGCGTAAGGGTAAAAATTACTATTCCCACACCAAAAAGTGCAACAGTAGGGAAAGCATTGGATAGCGTAGGGGTAAAAATTACTATTCCCACTCCAGTGGGTGCAACAGTAGGGAAAGCGTTGGATAGCGTAGGGGTTAAAATTACTATTTCCACTCCAGTGGGTGCAACAGTAGGGAAAGCGTTGGATAGAGTAGGGGTTAAAATTACTATTCCCACTCCAGTGGGTGCTACAGTAGGGAAAGCGTTGGATAGCGTAGGGGTTAAAATTACTATTCCCACTCCAAAGAGTGCAACAGTAGGGAAAGCGTTGGATAGCGTAGGGCTAAAAATTACTATTCCCACTCCAGTGGGTGCAACTGAAGGGAAAGCGTTGGATAGCGTAAGGGTAAAAATTACTATTCCCACTCCAGTGGGTGCAACAGTAGGGAAAGCTTTGGATAGCGTAAGGGTTAAAATTACTATTCCCACTCCAGAGAATACATTAGGGAACATAAATACTTCATATATTATTTCAAAATTTATAAATGAAGATCTATTATTAATTAATTAAAAATAATTTTTAAAAAGTATATAATATAATAATTAATATATTAAAATTACTAATTAACAATAATTATTTCAATTGATCACATATTAATACTAATTATTTAAAAAATTACAATTAATTATTTAATAATTAAAAATTATTTAACAATTATTTCAAATTAAATAAATGTAAATACATTTAATTATTTAAATAATTAATAATAAATTACTTCCCACCCTATTCCCCTATAAACCCACAACCCGCTACAGAAAATATATTATTAAAATTAACATAATTAACAATTAATCAATTACATTTAATTAATTGGGAAATACAATTTTTGTAATTACCCATAAATACTTCATTATTAATTAATTCTAAATAAATACCAATACATAATTTTACATATTTAATTAATTATAATTTAATTACTTCCCAGCCAATTCCCCTATAAACTCACAACCCACTACAGAAAATAAATTAGTAAAATTTACATAATTACCAATTAATCAATTAATTAAAATTAATTACCAATTAAAATGTAATTAATTAACAAATATTAATTAATTAACGATTAATTACAATTTACTATCAATAAATACATTTACATATTTAATTAATTATAATTAAATTACTTCCCACCCTATTCCCCTATAAACCCACAACCCGCTACAGAATTAAATGACGCAATAATTATAAAAACAAAATACATGAATAAAAATTAATTATAACATAAATACACATTTTTCACACATATTATAACATAAAAATACACTATAAAAAATTAGATATTATTAAAAAATCGATATTTTTAACTATCTATATTATATACTTCGATATTTTAACTTTCTATATTTTTAACAGTCGATATTACATCACTTACCTTAAAAACAATATTTTGGTTATCTATATTCTGTCCTGTCAATATTTTGTCCAGTCTATATTTAAAACTCAATATTATGTCCAAAATATTTTGGAGTCGATATTATGTCTGTGCACCGCTGCACTGTACAGCACACAAACAAAGTGTGCATTCTATTAAAGCATAGTTTTTGAATGGAAGTGTCTCTTTCCAGTACAAAACCTATCCTTAACATGACGCGGTGTAAGGGTGTGTCCGTTGGTGCTCGGTAGCCTAAACCTGCACTGGGGAACGTCATATCTTAAAATATATTGCACAAGGTTTGTCTCACCCTTTGACACAACACAGTGTGAACACACTGCCAGAGGCTAGACACTTAGGGGTCGATTCCGATTCGGGGAAAAAACCGTCCGTACGATTTGTATCCGGAGCCCTCTCCGTACGAATCATACCCGTCCATCCGAGTTGCGTAGTACGATCTGTATTCCGTGAATCCGTCTGAATTGTTGCGATCCATACGTATTGCAAGGCTGAAACCGTGAACCGTACGACTCGTACGACTCGTACACATGCCGTACAACTAAGCATGGGCGGAAAATCCGTTTCGCTCGCGGATTTTGCGGATTTTCGGTAAATTCGCAATCCGCGAGATTCGCGAATCTCCCGCAAAATCCGCAAATCCGCGAGCAGCGGATTTTGCTCGCACTGTTCGCACTGTTCGCGTGAGTTCGCGCCCCGCGAATAAGTGCAAAATTGCAGAAATACGATCTTAGCAAAACTGAAAGTAACTACTTACCAGGTTCAAAAGTTCAGGCTCATCATTAGTAGCCATTTCCTGTAGTGCTTCCTGAGGGGCCCCTCCAGAGTTCAGTTGCCAGTTGAAACTATTATGTGACCCTGCTCTGAACCTCAGAATAGTTACACATATGCCACAAAGGTCCTGAATTACAGCTAAGGGAGACAAGCAGGAGCCAGGTTGGAAGTTCAAATCCATTAATCAGCCCCTAATGCATTATTGTCAGTTGGGGCAGGGCAGGTGTTGTAACTAATTTTGCAACAATGAAAGCACTTAGCAAGTGCAAAAGATCACTAATCAGGAAGCACTAAGGAAGCAGGTGCCAGCTAAAAAAATATTCTGTGACACATTAATCAGCCCCAAATTAATTCAGGTCACTTGAGGCAGGGAAGGTGTGCTTGCGTTGCCACAATAATGTACACTGACTGGACAACCAGAGGGTGCTGTGATGAAACAGAGGGTGGCATGGGTGGGCCAGAGGGTGGCATGAGTAGTCAGAGAGTGGCAGTGGTGACAGAGAGTGGCAGTGATGAAGAAGAGTGTCCCAAACAGGCTGGACACGTAGAAACAACAAGTTCGCGAAACTTGCGACCCGACAGGTAAGTTCGCAATTTGCGACATTGTAAAAAACCCTCGCGAACTGGCAGAAACCCGCGCAAACACAAAAAAAAAAAATCCGCAAATTCGCGAGAATTCGCGGATTTTGCGGATTGCGAGTTCGCAAATCCGCAAAATTCGCGAACGCGAGATTCGCAAAATTCGCCCATGCTTATGTACAACTCGTACACATGCCGTACGACTCGTACACATGCCGTACGACCCGACGAGTACGATCCAGACCGGGGTATGAGGACGCGATTCGTACGATCCACGTCAGGTAAGCGTGAGTCGTACGGAAAAGCACACAAACACTTACACACCGTACGGTCCCTACCCCCCATGATCGCAGGGGTAGGCACCGTACCCCTGCCATCATGGGGTGTACAAGCCATACCCTATGTACGATGGGTGTACGAGCCGTACCCCATGTACAATGGGTGTACGAGCCGTAGACCATGTACAATGGGTGTACGACCCCATGTACGATGGGTGTACGAGCTGTACCCCATGTACGATGGGTGTTTGTGCCGTACACCATGTACGATGGCTCATACACCCCATGATCGCAGGGGTACGGTGCGTACCACTGCGATCATGGGGGGTACGCACCGTACCCGGGGGGGCCGTTTCGTACCTGTTTCGGGGCAAACTTTGCTTTTACGGCTGTTTTCGACTCCCGTAGAAAAAGGGTTGTACGGTGCGTACCCGACACGTATCGTACTTGCTGGGTCGTAAAAACCAGCCGCGAACCGTACAGATGTCACATACAGTGGGTTCCCAGGGAGAATCATATGGAGATTAGAGTCATATGACCTCTGTACGACTCGTACGTAGTAGGGCTCCTGGTACGAATTGTACTTTGTCGTACGTACGGGGGACGTTGCAGGGTAAGATTCATACAGGAAAAACGCTCCGAACGGCTATTCGGAGCGGCTTTTCCCCCGCCGTCCGATGTCACAGTGGGCGTGTGCGGAGGACAGCTGAAATACTCCCACTCCATAAATCACCCACACCGTGGTGGAATTCACGCCACGGTCAACGGGTTAACCTCCTAGGCACTCTCTAATGTGCTTGGCTGCAGAGTGTTCGATGTTGAGTTTTCTATATTGCCGAGCACTTATGTGTTTACCAATAGACTGTTCAGTGTTATTTATTCTATGTTCAGTACTTATTGTGGCTTGAGTGGTGAAGTTCCTTTGTGATCAGTCATTTGCCTGTTGGCAGGTGGAAACAATGCTCACATCGCTTGTTGCAATAAATGTATTTATTCTGCATTCCTGGAATAGAATGATTACAACCCTACCCTGTGTAAAAACACAATAATTCTGCCCAGGTGTGTAACTTGCAAATAGAGGAGCTATGAAACAATAGGCTGCATGTGGGAATGAGCCATGAGTCTGCTTGGTAAAAGGGAGGGCAGGGAAATGGCATCCCTCATTCATTGGTATAATTTTCAGCAATCTTAAACTAAAACCTGTTTACAGTACAATCGGTATATTATAGCTTTGTGAATGAAAGAACTTGGTACAAACTCATAATGTCATTGTGATTACTGCTGAAGGTTATATGATTGGGGAAATTCTGGTGTTGTGAATGAAAATGGTAATACATGATGCCTATCTAATTGCCAGAATGTTCTGCATGTAAATCTCTTAAATTGTACCAATTAAGTACGATTCAGACATGTGCTTCAGCAAAACAGTTTCAAAGCATGCAAACATCTCAGAACAGATGATCTTATACCCTAGAAGGGACTGAAGCATGCTTAGAAAAAAATGTGCGAAAAAGAAAGAGGCACATTAAAATATGTTAAACCCTACCAGGGGCACTCTTTCTGCCCTTGCACTTCCACGTTTACCTAGATATCTATCAAGGTAATCGATTAGCGAGTATCTAGTGCAACGGCAGCCGCCATAAACAAAGGGTGGTGGAGTGGGTGGAGTCACGCAGGAGGCTTCGTGCAGGGGTGTGTGGTGGGGGGAATACAATATTAAAAAAACATACCCTTTGCCGCCGGCTGCCTCCAGCATTGCGTTTCGTCGCACCGCCTCTCCTCTTCCTACCTTGCCCCAGCAACCCCCGGGACAGACTCCCTGTCCAATCCCAGGGCACAGCACAAGGATTGGTCTGAGCGGGCAGGAAAGACGCCCTGCTCACACCAGGGAGTCTGTGTGGGTTTCTCCAGCCTGGTTGCTCAATGCAGCTGGGCTGCAGACAACCTAAGGGCACATGTGTGTTTTGGTCGGCCTGAGACGGCCGGCCATACACGCATGAGCACTTAGGGAGTGGAGTGCAGAGCACTCCTCCTGCCCCCTCCCATGCATCTGCCCGCCCCTTCCAACACCGCTGGTTAGAGCCGGCAAATGTAAAATAAAATGATGCAAGACATCGTTATATTTGCTGGCTCTAAGCCAAGTAGTGGGGGAGACTCTCCGCTGCCATTGCAGCAGAGCCACCACTGATCTACTGGCTCCACCGTGCACTAAATTATCACTTATTGAACTCTTTAAGTCATACGTGCGTGGGATACAAATAGGAATCTGTTTATTGTTGTGGGTTTTCACTGCAGCAAGCTTTTTTGAAATGCTGTATGCAGTACTTGCATATATATGAAATTGACAAACGAGCATCGGCAAAGCAAATGAATCACTCTCTTTAATATGTACACTCTGTCATTCACATTTTCATTACATACTTTGCACATTAAAGCCACACCTGTTGGCTTGAATAACGTTTTTTTAAATTAGCTGAGTATTTCCTTCCCCTTCACTTTAAGGATATGGTAAAGTATATGCAAGATCTCAGAGTAGGCATGACATGCTAGGACTGCTAGGAGGTAATTTATAGCATGACAAGCTATATATGGAACGCTATATGATACCCTTAAAAACAGGCTGCTATGACACTCATAAACTGTAACAATTTATGAGTGTCCCTCATACATAATTCAAAATAGTCCCTGTATATGCCCATAGAAGTGTGAGGATTTGACTTTGCCAAACCCTTCTAAAACCACTGAGTACTATTCCAGTAATCGTAAACAACAACAGTGTGACCCTGTGTCCCTCATAACCTGGGTATGGATATACAAACAAAAATAATGGTTCTGTCGGGCATATGCACTATTTCTTTAAAGAAGGGGGGATTATTTCTTTTATATATTATTTAGAAAGCAATCATAAATGATATCTGAAGACTTATGGAACACATTGGAAAGAACACAGACGCGAACAAATGAATATTCTTGTCTTTTATATGAATCATGAGTCATACCAGCAGATCTTCTATGCCGACAGAAACTCTGCGGCGGATCGCATCACTTGAATTGCGAGTCGCGATGCCCTACTGATCCCAATTTACTGGGTGGTCCACCAAGGGCTGTCATCTCTTTAAATCACCCTGTAGATAATATATGCACCATATTCTACCACTGAGCACGAAGGTCACTTTAATACACATCACTATAAGCTTCACCTTGTCTTGACAGCCTTATTTGCTAACTTTCAAGTATACAAATGCTTTAATTCATATAAAAGGCAAGAATATTCATTTTTTGCGTCTGTGTTTTTTACAATGTGTTCCATAAGTCTCCCGATATCATTTATGATTGTTTTAAATAATATATAAAAGAAAAAATCCCCCTCTTCGTATGCCCTACAGAACCATTGTTTTTGCTTGGCTATTCCAGTAATCAGCTGAAGATGGTCAGATCTGCCATATGCCCCACAAAAAACATTTATGAGGACGAGAAATTACCCTAAAGGACTATTTGTTTGTATATTTTTATATGACTTTGTGAATCAGCCTAAAAAGTCATTCACAGTAATTGTATAGGATTATTGTATTAGGGGTGGGCGTAGTTCACGAAGTAGCGCTACGCGAAGCTACGCGAAGTGCATTTCGCACTACGCAAACTTCACGTAGCACTACGCGAGCTGCGTAGTAGCATGTTCGCACTGTGCAAGATGCGTTTTCAATGATTGCACAGTGCGGACAAGCATCCGGCACTGTGCAGTCATTGAAAACGGCATCTTGCACAGTGCGCGCTGTAGTTTCCTGCTGCTCGAGTAGATTATTACTCGAGCTGCAGCTTTCTCAACGCGAACTGGTAGTTTCTCATTGAGAGCGGTCGCGAGCATGCGCAACCACTCACAATGAGAAACCTTACCTCCCCGCGTTGAGAATCTCGCTGGGATGTCATTTTGCTTGCTCGTGGCCGCAAACATAACGTTCAGGACCGCGAATAAGCAAAAAATGTGCGCTGCACTACGCTACGCTGCACTACGCGTGTTCGCACTGTGCTAAGTGCAGCTCGCGTAGTGCGAAGTTGCGCAAACTTCGCAAACTCCGCGAGCGTAGCATAGTGCTTCGCCCAGGCCTAAATAATATACCCATTTAATAATTCCTATTTTATATGCTTTGGGGTCAATTCACAAAGGCATGTAAGAGTACATAAAAGAGTGCACAAACAGAACTGTAATTGCCAATTAAGTTTACAGCTTACTCCGTACTAACAAAGAAGGCCTTATTATTACAGGATAGTACTCTCAGACAATTTATAAAGAGGAAAATATAAAACTCCAAAAACAGATGATAAATGTTCAAATATGGGTAAAATAACATCAAAAGTAGAACAACTTATCTGGATCTAGTGTATTTCTCAGTTGAACTCTCAGGTAAAGATTTTATAGAAACAGTGTGAACACTTACAAAATAAAGGTCATAGTAATAATGTCAAAGAACATGATCCGATAGAGGGCTCAGAAGGTGGAGATCTATAGCTTTTATGAAAAGTGATGGGGTTAAAAGATATTCCAGAACTCATTATGCAAAGAGCCCAACACGAGGGAAATACCAGATTCATGATCATGATGGAAATAGTTACAGCCTCAAAGAAGTGAAAGCAATTTATTTGGTTCTCTCAGAGGGTCTTTATTCTTCCGGGTGTCACAAAACCCATGGCTACTCGAAGGAAGCTATTCTTAGACTTTAGACTTTAGACAACTGTAGACCTGATCATATTCAATATGCCTTGTTCATGAATTCTATATTAGACTGATCCATAAGAATAAGACCACAGTTTATGAGGATCCTCTAAAACTCAACAAGTAAATTAGAAAATGTCATCCAGTGGAGTAGGATACATACATTTTATTTCACTATTATAATGGTAACCTTAAATTTTTTGATTTGTCCTCTCTGTTATTGTCATTGATTATTATGCAGTTTGTAAGTTATTTCCAGTTATATGCATTATTAAATTGTGTTAAAATTCATATTTTTCCTTTTTCACTCTAGGTAAGTGTTTGCCTGTAAGATGTTCTCCTGTGATGTACAATTATGTCCTATATGGCTGTTGCTTGGAAGAGGCAATTAGAGGTGAGACATCATGTTTTTATTGCAGTTCTCACAACTCCTCATGATCTAATTTTTGCTTTCTTCATTGTGCACTCTGACACAGCTTGATGGCTTGTTATTACCTCTAATTATATCTGGCACATTTTGGCATATATTATGTGACCTTATTATCCCTAATGTTTGGTGTTATCTTCAGGTAGTTATTAGGTTGGTTTTGTTTTGCTTTTTGTTTAAAGTTAATATTCAAAGTTCAAATGGTAGTGTCCTTTGTTTTTGGTCAGTAACAGTGTTCTAATTTGTGATTTGCATTTTTCAATGTTTGTATTTGTAGTTTGGAATGAAAAAGGTTTTGAAAATCATAATAGAAGAGAGCGCAATTGTTTCCCTTTGCTAGGTTAAGCCCTGCTATTTTATTGATCAATTAATCCAATTTGTCTATGATGGAAACTATGGAATGAAAAAGGCTATAAGTAAGGCAGGTATTTGCTTGTGCATCAATGAACAGAAAACTAGAATCATTATTTTATTTATTTGTTATGTCTTTATCTATTTGAGATGAAATCCCAATAGGCAGATATAGAGCAGAGATGAGTTTTATCTTAAAGTATATCATATACTGATTTGTATGGTGTAATCCTGTGGTCCAACACATTTGATGTTTCTTTTTTGGAATAATGTTAATATCTTTAGTATATTATTCACCTGATCATTTATTTATAGATGGGGACTGTAACCAAGTCATAGAGCCACCTATAGATAGGTAATTTAAGTATAAGCATATTGCTAATAAGATTAAGAAAGCATTAAAGAGAGTGTGTACAAAGGTTATGAAATCCACAAAAAATTCCTCATCAGATATACTCGAAATTTGAGTTTTTCGAATTTTATCATGAACCTGATTTTTATTTAAGATTTTTATAAGAAAATGAAAAATAGAGATTTCATTCTTATCTATTGAAGCATTTATATTTTATCGTTAATGTGAAATCTGTTAACCAAAATTTCTGAATCTTAATTCTATAAATGGTAACTCTATGCACATTTATTCAAGAAGCATTTAAAGTGGCTTCTATAGATTTTGAAGTATAATGTTAATAGTGAGAAATACTTTATGTGTGGTGTGCTGACTATAACATCTTTAGAAAATAAATCATGTGATACGCTGACAGAACTTGTCAAGGTAGGAATGGATTTTAACAGAAAACTAGTGAAAGTCCATGTGATTCTTGTTCAAAGCTAGGGCTAAATTCTGTGTAGGTAAAAACAAGATGTGAACATATTTTGCTAGTTTATTAAAGTTTCAAAAATAAAAATGGTGTATTATATCACAATTGAGGACATGTCTAAACATATTTTTGTAATTGACAACTAAAGCTGTAGGCTCTGATGGCTTCTTTATGGAGTTATGTCTTCATGTCTTGTTCCGTCATAGAA
Organism: Lissotriton vulgaris; assembly: GCF_964263255.1. Taxonomy (NCBI): domain Eukaryota; kingdom Metazoa; phylum Chordata; class Amphibia; order Caudata; family Salamandridae; genus Lissotriton; species Lissotriton vulgaris. The sequence goes on from NC_141697.1 coordinate 1,191,255,333, forward strand.
AGATTGCCTTACATTCAACAATGAAGTTACGATTCTAGTATGCAAAACTTAAATGCCAATAAATCTTATTAAGCTTGATTGGAAGCTGTTTTTGGAAATACTGTGGCTTTGCAATTGAAATCTTGTTAACCCAAATAAATTAGCACTGAGCAGTCTCAATATATTAACACATCCTTTAAAAAAATGATGCTTAAAGCTTCTATGTTATCATCTCCTTTTTAATCTTGATGCTGGAAAACATTAGTGGGATTGTATGAGATTTTATGTTTGTGGCTTCGAAACGGCAATGCTTGCAACTCAGATTTTAAGAAATACTTTACTATTATGTTAGAGTACTGTCTTTGTAAAAGTTACTCTTTCCCTATTTTGTCATACAAGAAGTACTTGACAAGGACTGTTGTGTATTAAGGTTTTAGTGCTTTAGTGTTTTAGCATTAGAACCTTAACTAATACAAGTTATAAAACACAGCAACATAAAAAAATTCATACAGAGATAATGAACTGACATTTTCAGTATTTGCAGGTGGTGGATATATTTTTTACATGCATTGAAACATGATTCTAGAAAGCCCCTGAGCAAGTATTTGTTGTTACTATTATGCTTAGAGATTGCAGCTAGGTATTGAATAATAAGTGGATTCATTATTTAGACTTTTGGCTCCATAATTCAATACTAAAACTGTTATAGTTAGAACTGATTACAATTACAATTACAGAACTGACTATGAAGTGGTTTTCTTTATTGGTATCCCGGTGGGGAAGGCTGGGTACTATTAAGAGGATAATGGTTTCTATTGTTCTATATGCACTATCTGTGTCACCAGTTAACGTACCCAATTAGTTGATAAAAGAATTGATTTATCACTATTTACATTGTATGAAATCAGAAGAGAGAAACAATATTTATTGAAATGCTTTAAACAAACAGACTCATTAAAATCCATATCATATAGCACTTTCTCTTTCAAAAGCTTGGCATTAGTTAACTGCTAAACTAATTTGAGATATTAGAGAATGTTTTTATGCATTTGTTTTATTGTAAGGAATTTCTCATTATTACACAGAGAGACACATTACCCACTTGCCCCAGTATATATAATACATGTAGATCACTAGCTCCACTACACCTATTTGTTGGCGTAAATGGAAACTCAAACATTGATGCTGACACTATACCTTCTTTTGCTCAATTAAAGGTGAAATGGAATTTCTATTTCTTTCTTAAGCATTATACTAGGCTAAGACTATCAATTGATATGAACAAAAATGTATCAGATATTTATATTACTGATCAAAATATTTTATATTGTTTTGTCCAAAAATGTAATCCTTCCGCAAAAGGCTACCTTGATATACGTCTTGCTAGTTCTGTGACTATGGCGATAAGTGGTAAATTAACAATACATAGAATACTTTAACATAACTGTCGATTGGTCCCATTTTATGAAACTGGCTTTCATTCAGTACTGGTGTTTAAATCAGCACCACTTAGAATTCTGGGGCTCATAGTTTCAGATTTCCTATTATAAATCTGGTCCGCAAAGGCTAGCATGCTTAAAACTGTTGCCTGAAAAACCAGGAATGACTGAATGTTACTCCCATGAGAACACAAGAAAGACAGTACATGATGAACATAATAAAGTTGGGCTACGTAACCATTAAATCCATATAGCTAAAGGTGTAGTCTGTATCATGCCCCACCTTAGTGAGTTAGTCCTGCTGTGTGCGATAGGCAGTAAAATTCCCAGGAAAAATTGACAATCGAAAATACGGACAAAATAACATTGTCAATGTTTCTGATTGTCAATTTAATTTTCACTCCGTAAAAGGGAATACATCAGGAAATGTACACAATAGCTTTTCTCTGGTGAAAGTATGCAGGGAAAGAAGTTCAATTAGGCTTAATGCGAATAGGGAAATAATAATAAAAAGATATTGTGAACAAAATTAAAAAGGGAAGCTGAATGATCTTCCCCATTGCAAGTGTTGCCATATTTCTCCTTGTGAGGACGACATTATGCTTTCACTTCTGGGCTTTAAATTAACAAATATTTGCTTTATAAAACTTTAAGTCCTTGCTCTAATTGGATCACACATAGGGATTTAGAAAAGGAAGGCTCAGATGTAGATTCAATCGGTCTTCTTGACATGGAGTGATATGGCAAACCTAGTCTTCACAAAAAGAAGGGGGAGAAGGAGGCAACAAATGTCTCTATCACACACCACAAAAAAGACAATCTAAAAGATGCTAAAGTGGTATGCATCAGTGGTTTTACAAGAGAATTGGGTGATCAGTTGCAGAAGTTTCAAGTTTCCATGGTGTAAGTGTTAATAGCTAATCTATTTTAGGATTTTTATGATTCAATTCAGGTACTCACAACCTTGACTTCCTTAAAGAAATAACTAAGGCTACTAGGACCAGAATGCCCAGAAAAAAACGCTGGGCTGAATCAGCTTTGTATGCATTGACCCAGGAAACAGAAGAGGCCTGCTGTACAGAAACTGGTTTATGGTTAGGTTGCCTAGGAGAGGTTTAATTTGAATAAATGTCAACTTGCCACCATTTTCAGCCCTAGGCTTTCTTATAACAAAATGCAATTGAACTTGTTTGACTGAAGAACCACACTCTTGTTAAGATGACCTGGCCCATGCAAGACTATCTGCTTATTCCAGGTGTTTTCTTTGCATCAGAGGTCTTTTAATCTTCATTCCATTTATTCTGTTATAAAACCTGGTCTACAAGTCCTATAATGCAAAGAAAAACATTTGGCTTGAATTTGACCCTGGTGGGCTGCCCCCAGTTCAACAGGGGGTAAGAGGTCCTCTCCTCCACCACCCTGGTCCTTACTCAGATCCTACTCAGCTGTGCTGTCGGAATAAGATTTCCCAACAGCAGAGCCAAAGTGGGCACTGGCGCCTGAAAGATGTAGAGCATACTATTCGCAAAAAACGAAATCAATCAATTAGACTAGTAACCGCTAGTCACACAGGAAACTTGGAAACCTTAGAGCTATCATAACTGGAAGGTTTCCCAGGTGGATGTACCATGTTACAACGCATACCGTTACAACTACCTACTATTACAACGCGACTATTACAACGCATACCATTACAACGCATAGCGCTTTGAGGTGCTGGATAGTGGTAAGTATAATTTACTATTCTAACTCCAGTCCCCGTGGACACTAGGGAAGGTGTTGGATAGTAAATTATACTTATTCCCTATCCTAGAGCGCCCCCCAGCGCAATGCGTTGTAATGGTATGCGTTGTAAAAGATGCTTTGTAATAGTAGGTAGTTGTAAAAGATGCGTTGTAACGGGTGTATACCTTCCCGGGTCCATGCATGACTAGTGTAGTCCTGGGGCCGCATTATGCATTGTGATTGTTTGCGCCTGTGCGCCTTTTAAAAGTTGCGCTGGGCGCAAACAATTACAATGCGCCCTATTATGTTGTATGCGCTGCCCTCAGGGCAGCAGCAAACTTGCGCTGCCCTGGGGGCAGCACATTCATGTGACAACATGGAGTAGCTGCTCTGTGTTTTCATAGTGCAGGAGGCACCTGCCTGCACTTTCAAAGGGGATTAGAGATTCCCTTGCAGGTGGAGGGCTACTCTCAGGGGGCGCACTGACAGTGCGCCACCTTTTGAATGGTGCACTGTCAGTTCGCCTTCTGAGGGCTTCCTTGACTCTGCGCCCATGTCTATATTATGGTGCGGGCGCTGAGTCAAAAGAATCCCCTCATTTGCATACGGCACGCCCCTATGCAAATGAGGGAACACCCTCTGTTGATAGCACTTGCGTTTTAAGTGTGCTAGCGCTATCAGTATTATAGAAAGGGACGCAGAAGCGTCTGCGCCCCCTTCTATTAAACCAAAGTGCCCCGGGGGCGCAGAAAGCGGGCACAAATGCTCGTTGTGCCCCCGGGGTACTTATTGTAATATGGCCCCTGGTGTTTTTCTGCAATTTGGGACTTGTAGTCCTGGTTTTATACTGAGTTAAAGAAGACTAAACGTGCTAAAATTCTAAGTAAAAAACATGCCTGGGTAAATAGTCACAAACAGACAAGGGAAACCTGGCAGCTGTGATGTCCAACAGTATGTTACAATGATGCCCTGAATCAAAGGGCAATCAACATAGTGCTGTGCTGACATGAATTCATCTGCCCACCTCAAAAACTACATAACTCCATTTCAAGGTTGTGGTTATCAACAACACATTCTTGTTGAAGTCTTGGCTCATTCATTAGGAACAAGTGGAACAGAGCAAGTTTCAATAGCTTGTAATGTGACTGGATACTTCAGCAACCTTTAAGATGTAGCCATAAAGTGTAGTTTAGTAAGCCACTTACCTAAACATATAACTCAACTTTTACAGCCCTGACTTTTATTTTTATAAATCATTTTTTAGGTCTCTTAGTCAACTGAAATGAACCATGACTACAGCTTCCAACATGCAATGATTTGTGGCATTCCAGGCAGGCCTGGAAACAAAGGCAGCCTTAAAGAGGGCATAACTCCCACGGTTCCATGGTCCATATGCAAGTAGAATCAGGAGTTCAAATATCAGTTTGAAAAGCAAAATACCTGGACTGGAAAAACTACTCATGAATAAACCTAGGGAACATGAGAGTTCTGCTAGAGCTGATTTACTCAGATGTCAGAAGGCAAGATATCAATTTGCCTTTTAGCTCACATCACTGTGCATTCAGGTACTAGTTTTACCAGTTATATATGGATAAATCCAAGTAACCAAATAGCAAGGTGATGTGGACTAAAATGCCAATATGGCTAAATATAAATCTCATGCCTCAAATTGGATAACTCGGCAGCTCTGCCACTATATTAAGCTGTCATCTTATAAAAAGAAACATGGTTCTAGTGCTGGGCTTCAAAAACAACAGTCTGATGCACTATGGGATTCGTGGTCTTGTTGCACTTTGATTGATATGATTGGTTAATATACCAAGGCCCACATGCATCAAGCGTTTTTGCATTCGCAAACGGCGCGAATCGCAAAAATCGGCCGTTTGCGAATGCAAAAACCTTATTTGGGATGCATCGTTTTATTTTCATTTTTCGCAATTTAAGAAATCGCCATTTTTTGTGATTTCTCAAATTGCGATAGCATTTAAGAAATCGCAAATTTTGCGATTTCTTAAATGCTATGCATGATTTTTTTTAATTTGCGAATTCGCAATTAGGAAGGGGCAAAATTACCATGAAGTGAACCTTCATGGTAATTTGCGAAAAGTTTCAAAAATGCAAAAAAATGCATTTTTGATACTTACATTTTACACACACACATGCCCTTGGGACATGTGTGTGAGTAAAATGTACTTACGTGACATTCCAGGGGTGCAGGGGGGGGGTTCTTTGGACCCCCCCCCTGCACCCTTGAAATTGCATTCTCATTTTGCGATTCCTTAAATGCGAATTCGCAAAATGAGAATGCCTTCCCATTGATTCCTATGGGCCTCTGGCCCATAGGAATCAATGTAAAGCGATTCCTTATTTGCGATTCGCAATTAAGGAATCGCAAATAAGGAAAATTAAGAAATCGGAAAAACTTTTGCGATTTTTTGATGCATAGGGATTTGCGATTCCTAAATTGCGATTCCTTAATTTTCGCAATTTAGGAATCGCAAATTCCTACAATGATGCATGTGGCCACAGATCACAATGATTTATACATTGAAAGCTAAAGGCAGAAATGAGATGTCACCATTGACATGGAGATATTTGGTTACTTAAGCTAAATTGGGTGCCAAACCTCTACTCACACCCATCTTCATAAAATACAATAATATTCAAGGTGATCAGATGGCTAAGCATTACCAAAACACAATGTTCCCAGTGCACAGTTTTCATTCAATAAAATTGTGCATTCTGGTATTCGTAGTTCTAGTTTGATTCAGTTGAACCCTTTTGACTAACAACTTGAAAACAATGATGTGTAAAAAAATTTAAAAAGCCCATAAGCAAAACAAGCATTGGTAAAGCCAATAGGTCGCACCTTCGGGACCTCATGGCTTTGCAAATGTTTTTTAGCCATGCTGCATAGCATCTCCTATGCTATGCAGTGTGTGCTACAGAATTAATTAAAAAAAACTTTTGATGCAGCTGTACAGGAACCAAAAAATGCAGCTTCGTCAATTTTTAGACATCCACATCACGCATGTGCATGCCTACGAAATAACACAGACACTTTTATTTCTTTTTAGTTACTGATCTCAGTTGGATCAGTACTAAAAAGAAAACAAATTGCAAAAGTGTTTTTAAAAAAAAATAGATGGGCGGAAAACAACATGGAGGTGGAAGCAGCTGGGAGTGGAAGCAACAAAGGGTACTGGATGGTGCCAGAAGCAACTAGGGGGGCATGGGTGGTGAGTGGAAGCAATACGAGGGGCCCAGGTGATGAGAAGCAAAAAAGAAGGGCAGGGGTTGGGGGAACAAAGAGCGAGAGAATGAGAGAGCAATGAGGAGCGCTGGTGGTGAGCAAAAGAGAGCAACATGGAACCGACGAGGAGAAGCACGTGGATGGGAAAGCAACGCGGGAGGGTAGGAGAGAAGCACACACGAGAGAGAGAGGGAGAGAGAAACACTAGTGTGTGGTGGATGACAATGGTAAGAGAAGTAAATGAGGGAGACAGTTGGAAAACACATGAAGTCTTCTGGAGTGCTTAAACAAAAAGAAAAAAGTAGTGCCTGACAATTGAGCAGTGGAGGGAAACAATTAATACATCATTGCCCCAGTTTAAGGGCAAACATAGGAAGAAGAAGTAACACCATCACAGGTTGATGAATAGAAAGCAAGAAAATGAAAGTGATAGTAAAGTCAACCAATGGTGGGCAAAGGACAGGTCCTAAGCTTACTCTAAGCAGATGGAGAATGCATGTGCTCCCCAGTAAGAGAGATCTAAAAATGGTTGCCACGTAACATACAGAGTTTTGGTCATCCTAACATGTAGGACGATCTAACCCAATAGGGATCGGAGAGATGCATAGCTGCCAAGTGGTCCCCTTTCATGCACTGATATGCTGTTTCTGATCCCATCCTTTAAGGTTGCCAGGTGTTTCTGTGTCACAAATGAAGCTGTGCTCTGCACCTTGATATTCTTTTCAAGACTTGTCCTGGTTCACTGCGGTTGATACCATGGAACTAGGACACTTGAAAGCTATTTTTTGTAAAGAACAGGCCAGGACTGGCACTGCATCTTTGATGACATGGAGTGATCAGGTAACCTGTCCATGCTGACAATGATAAAAGTGAAACTTTAAGGCTCAGAAGTCAGAATACAGCATGCTGTAGGGTAAACAAGCAAGAACTGGCTGAAGGTGTCACACGCGGCTTAGGACTCCTTTCCTGCTTTGAAATGATTGCCTGTCCAGGTGCCAGGTAGAAGAGCAAGGACTTATGTGATAAGACCCTGAACTCAAGAACATCCCTTCCTCTTAATTTAGGCAATGGGCTGTGACACGGCTGCTTTGAATACATGCCTGACTCAGGCTGGTGATTACAGGAGCAGGTTTAATCTCTCCTCTGCCGCAATGTGCTGCTCTGCGATTAGCCGCTGCATCACAAGCGCCGTTAGCTCTATCTTTCTGTCGCCTGCTGTGGCACCTAATCCTCTCCGATATCTAGGCATGCTGGATTTACAGTGACATTCTGCTAAGTATCTGAAAAGCCTCTGTCTGCAAAGTTTGTGTTGAAAGTTAAGTGCCTTGGTTGCAACATGAAACTGATGGGCTCCAAAGGAAGCAATAGACAGCAGTTAGGGGCAGGGGCACAGGGATATAGAGCTAGTGAACATCTGGCTGACAATCAATTCACCAATGGCAACCTCACACCACCACTGTTCACACAGCTGGTGTGGAGCATAGAGCGCTGAAGCTTCTTACAGTCATGAATCAGTAGCATCTCTGTTCTAGGTGTATTCTTTGAATTCTGGAACTTGTAGTCCTGATTTTACAGAAGATTGACTGAATGATCTACCCACACACTAACCTGGGAAACTTTAGCCGAGGTCTTGAGGTGGGAGGAATGAAGTCTGAGATATAAGCCCTTGGCCACAGATTCCGTAGCGGGTCATCTAATGAATCCATGCCATCCCACCAGTATGCTCAAGATTGCTAATTCCATATGTGAGTTGCTCATTCAGGTTGTGTTCTGATATTATGGAATATAGCATCACACGTACTAAAAATAAAAAATAAAAAGCTTGATTGGGGGAGATATTCATGCCTGAAATCAGTAAACCTTGGAGCTGTGGGACATCAGAGCTGGACACATCCTCCATTATACAACTTTCATTTTGTATCAGATATATATCCATACCTTGGTACAACATGTCAGAGTTTGCCACCAGAACTGAGTATCCACAAGAAATGACCTTCCACACTGGATGCATTCTCCTAGTGAGGGCTCCAAAATTAGACACAAAAATCGAGGCAAAGTTAAAGAACAGAGCACATTACTCCAGCGGTGACTGCCAGAACTGAAGACAATAGTCCAGTTGAGGTCTGTGATGTCAATCAATCCGGATTTTTAAAGCACTGCTTATCACCCCTGAGTGTATCCAGGTGCTGGGAGAGGGGGGTGGGGGGGGTATTCTGTTTCTGGGTGGTGTCAGTCAAACAGCCAGGTCTTAAGGCCATTCCTGAATTCTTGCAGAGTGGGGGAGGTCCTGAGGTGGAGGGTTAGGCTGTTCCAGGTCTTGGCAGCAAGGTAGGACAAGGGATGGCTGCTGGTCCTGCTTTGGAGGTACCGAGGATTGTAGGTGAGGGAGATGGGAACTCTACACATACATACCACAATCCCCGCTATCTGCTAGTTGTAGTCTTTCTTCGGCGCCGTGGCAATGCTCTTGTTCTTCCCATGCCCTAGTAATTATTTGCCCCACATTCAGTCATTCAGTATGTGATCGAGTGATCACAGCATTCATTACTTAAACACATTTAGCATAGATCTTAATTATTGACCCGCCCATAGTTCATGAAGTTTCTTGTTTTTAGTTACGCCCTGGCATAGTTTTCTTAACAAACTATAAATAGTACCTTGTGACCATGGTGAAAACCGCTGTGACATTTCCTTGCAAGCCAACTGTAATTCGCTTTCAGGAGACTTGACAAATGGGGATGGATATTGGTGATCTTTTTTTCCAGAAACATCTTAAAAGGTTAAGAAATTCAGAATGAACAGTTTGGACATGAAGCCTACATGAAGAATTATAAGTGAACCATGGATAGTAATTGTGTAATACGTGAAAATTAAGGGAAGTTCACAAGAGAAAAACGTCACATATCTCTCATAAGAACTGCTAAGTACCCAAGGATAAAAGAAGCTTACATTGTTCATGCTTGTGCTATATTTGCTATGTGTATGTGAGGGAAGCTTGCACTACTGCTGCCGACACTAACTGTTCTGTTTCTCAGGTAATCCTATGTTCAGTGCATGAAGGTAGCTTGCTCTGCTGCTCTCTGTGCTGAAAGCGGATGTCTGAGTTTGTGTTGCTCTGCTAGTGTGAAGGTATTTGCTCTGCTGCTGCTGTGCTGAATGCGGATCTCTGAGTGTCTGTTGCTCTGCTAGTGTGAAGGTATTGGCTCTGTTGCTGCCTGTGCTGAATGCGGATCTCTGAGTGTCTGTTGCTCTGCTAGTGTGAAGGTATTGGCTCTGCTGCTGCCTGTGCTGAATGCGGATCTCTGAGTGTCTGTTGCTCTGCTAGTGTGAAGGTATTTGCTCTGCTGCTGTCTGTGCTGAATGTGGATCTCTGAGTGTCTGTTGCTCTGCTAGTGTGAAGGTATTTGCTCTGCTTCTGTCTGTGCTGGATGCGGATCTCTGAGTGTCTGTTGCTCTGCTAGTGTGAAGGTATTTCCTCTGCTGCTGTCTGTGCTGAATGCGGATCTCTGAGTGTCTGTTGCTCTGCTAGTGTGAAGGTATTGGCTCTGCTGCTGTCTGTGCTGAATGCGGATCTCTGAGTGTCTGTTGCTCTGCTAGTGTGAAGGTATTTGCTCTGCTGCTGTCTGTGCTGAATCCGGATCTCTGAGTGTCTGTTGCTCTGCTAGTGTGAAGGTATTTGCGTTGCTGTTGTCTGGCTGAATGCGGATCTCTGAGTGTCTGTTGCTGTGCTAATGTGAAGGTATTGGCTCTGCTGCTGCCTGTGCTGAATGCGGATCTTTGAGTGTCTGTTGTTCTGCTAGTGTGAAGATATTTGCTCTGCTTCTGTCTGTGCTGAATGCAGATCTCTTGGTGTCTGTTGCTCTGCTAGTGTGAAGATATTTGCTCTGCTTCTGTCTGTGCTGAATGCAGATCTCTTGGTGTATGTTGCTCTGCTAGTGTGAAGGTATTTGCTCTGCTGCTGCTGTACTGAATGCAGATCTCTGAGTGTCTGTTGCTCTGCTAGTGTGAAGGTAGCTTGGTCTGCTGCTAGCTGCTGAAAGCGGATCTCTTGGTGTCTTTTGGTCTGCTAGTGTGAAGGTATTTGCTCTGCTGCTGCTGTGCTGAATGCAGATCTCTTGGTGTCTGTTGCTCTGCTAGTGGTAAGGCATTTGCTCTGCTGCTGTCTGTGGTGCATTCAAATGCCTGAGTTTCTGTTGCTCTGCTAGTGTGAAGGTAGCTTGCTCTGCTGCTGGCTGCTGAAAGCGGATGTCTGAGTGTCTGTTGCTCTGTTAGTGTGAAGGTATTTGCTCTGCTGCTGGCTGCTGAATGCGGATCTCTTGGTGCCTGTTGGGGTGCATCTTTCAATCAGTGATGAAGTAAGGGTGTCGTAGACCCAATCCTTCCATATGATTGAGTAGGAAGATACCCCTCAACAGTGCTTAATTTGTTTAAAAAAAGAAATAAGTGCCCGGGCTCTCCTAAGGAGGCCACCACGGCTTGCACCACCACCCATTGCCACTGCAGGCACTTAAAATGACAGTTCCTACGCAACTACTACAAGTGTGACATTTCAAATTGTGTGGTACCTTAAAGCTATAAGAATGACGTGGACGGCTGGTATTAGTTGTTTTTAATGTAAATTGAATTGACAAAAAGACTTCCATGTGACAGACTGTCATAAGTGCCGGTGTTGACACTTAGTTGCTATTGCCAAGCACCCGAAACCACTGGCCCAAATTAAGCACTGCCCCTCAAACCATTGGGCCATGCTGCTACTGTACCTTTTGCACTAGTGATAGTTGCACCAGTGCTTGCACTGTGAATGCCTGCACTTTACCTCTGCTTTAGACGAAAAGGAGAGAGCAGGAGAGTGCTATATGTACCAATCATGCCTTATTCCACTGAGCAAACACACTTTCGGTTTTATTGTGCATGACCCTATATTAAAAAAATGACACAATAAAATGTAAGAGGTAAAACACCTGTGCAGGGTATTTATGAGACCCAGATCTGTACTGAGGCACGCTTAAAGAAATGCAGCAGGGACAAGGGGCACCTTATTTCAGGTGCCCACACCCCACCACCATCCCCTGGGCAGAAGCTAAGTACTGAGCCGGGCAATCTGTTCACAGAAGAATTTTCAAGCTGGACAGCTTGCTCTTCTCCTGCTGGACTCAAAGACAGTCTGACTCCAAGATCCCAGTCTGATGGTGGCCAGCCAGTCAGCATATCCCCAGTGAAAGTACAAGGAGGGCACATATATCATTAGCATAGGCTTAACAACAGCAGACTCAGCTGTGGGGGAATATGTGGCACAGCGGACAGAGCTGCTGAATCGGGAACTGGGGATCTGGGTTTGAATCTCAGCATCAGCGCAACAACCTGTGATTCTGGGCAAATCACTTAATCTCCCGGTGCCCATGGACAACGCCTGGATACCCTCATAGGTGATAAGCTGTGCTATATAAATCTAAAAACAAATTCGGTAGGGAACTATTACTGAAGAGCAGCAAGAACACTCTTTTAGGTGTCAAAGCCTGTGGCCTGCAAGCTGAAAGGGGTGGAGGGAGCAAGAGCTCTTAATTTCCTTCCAGCTCAGCCCAGCAGGAAGTGGCTCACTTTGAAGACAAGCGCCAATTCCTTTTGTGGGACTTGAGTGGACTTCTGCAGGCAGTTGGAGGTCAAGTGGAGCAGCACAGCTGGGTCCTTGCCTCCAGATTTAGCAGCAAACAAAGGTACACTCAGTGTCACTTTACTATGTTTCGAGAGACAAAGTGAGATGCAGAAGTGTTTTGCACTCAGGCCATCTGTATATGTAACTTAGTAGGGATGTGAGGAATGACTGTCCACATGTATGAGTAAACTAAGCAGTATTTAAATAGCACACAATGCAAGGTGAATGTTTACTATGCATAATAACAAGTATTTATTACAACCCAATGAAATACATGTGATCAATCTTAAATCATTAATGACTGAGGTAAACCTGCTATGATTAAAAAACTTTGCCTTGCAGGCTATATGCAGATGTCTGAAATGGGAGCACAAGTCACTGAACCTTTTTCCCTAACTGTAAACCCAGAACTGCAGGTTAAATAGGGATTTCTGCAACAGAAGCATTAACCCACTGAGCTATCCTGCATGCAAGAGTAATGTGTGACCTACAAATTGCTTGCAGTTCTCTGCAGCAAACACGTCATTGCTCTGGGATGTTATATATATATATATATATATTTTTGTACAAGAAGGGCAGCACAACCGGATACTTTTTCAAAGTTAGTTTATTTCACAACACTCCACCGACGCGTTTCAGCCTCACGGCTTTTCTCACGGTCAGTGAGTCCTTTTTTGCTTTCCCATTATATACTGCCCCACATTAGCCATTAAGTGGCATTGTGGGATATGTAGTTTTTAAGCAAAAAAATTATTCAAACATAAAAGACAGACAAAAGGACTGGTGTGTTAACATTGCTAGTATAGTACTTAGCGCCCTAAGTTATGTTCACTCAGGGAATGCAGTGTTTCATTTCATTCAAGTCATTATAAGTTTTAACTGTGATGGGTATAGTACCCTAGTATATGATTCTTTTAAGCTGAGTTCACGCTCACTCCAGATGTATGTGGAGATCTTCTCCGAAGTTCATGCCTTTAGGCTGTTTCGTTCGGAAACGGACAATGAAGCGAGATTCCATTTGTCGCAAGAGACGGACAGTGTCTCCTCCTCTCTCTGTTTTTGACAGCATTTTCAGTCCATAAAAATTCATGGCTCTCCAATCCCCATTTTGACAGGCAATCAAATGTTTAGCGGTTGCATACAACATGTTTTGATTTTTCACTGCTCGTATGTGCTCCAATATTCTTTTTTTCAGCATGCATGTGGTCGACCCTATGTACTTCATTCCGCATTTGCACTCTATCACATACACCACATTTTTTGATGTACATGTGATGTACTGCTTGATGGGCATGTCTTTTCCATCTGGTTCTCGCACTGTCTTTGTCTTTTTGCCTATTTTACACGCTTTGCACGTAGTACATGGCTTGAAGCCGACATTCTGTTCCATCCACCATTTCGGTTGTTCTTTGGCTTGGAAGAAGCTTTTTACTAGCAGATTTTGCAAAGACGTGTTTTTTTTGTACGTAATGGACGGGTGTTTACCCGCCAGGGGTCCCACATCAGGGTCGCTGCTGATCAGATGCCAGTATTTGTTCATTTTCTTGGCAATGATGCCACTCTCCTTATTGTATGTCGTTGCAAATCTGGGTGGATCTTTATCCTGTGGGGGTTTCTGTTTTTCAATGAGCGTTTCAGCTCTGCTGATTTTGTCTGCCTTTTTTTTGCAGTCTTTTAACACATAGTCCTTGTATCCTCTTGCTTGGAATCTTGCTTTGCTTTCACATATCTTTTTTTCGGCTTCTTCTGGTTCGGAACAATTTCTTTTCAATCTTATGTACTCTCCATACGGAATACTTTTGAGTAGTGGTTTGGGGTGGAAACTATTGCCATGGAGTACACTATTGGTCGCCGTTTTTTTTCGGAACAATGTAGTTTCCAGTTTGCCTTCTGAGACATAAACTTTGGTGTCTAGAAAGTCAATTTCATCACTGCTTGTTGAACAGGTGAACTGGAGACCTCCCTCATTCTGATTTAAGGTTATGAAAAACTTTTGGAATTGTTCGTCAGTTCCATCTGGAGTGAGCGTGAACTCAGCTTAAAAGAATCATATACTAGGGTACTATACCCATCACAGTTAAAACTTATAATGACTTGAATGAAATGAAACACTGCATTCCCTGAGTGAACATAACTTAGGGCGCTAAGTACTATACTAGCAATGTTAACACACCAGTCCTTTTGTCTGTCTTTTATGTTTGAATAATTTTTTTGCTTAAAAACTACATATCCCACAATGCCACTTAATGGCTAATGTGGGGCAGTATATAATGGGAAAGCAAAAAAGGACTCACTGACCGTGAGAAAAGCCGTGAGGCTGAAACGCGTCGGTGGAGTGTTGTGAAATAAACTAACTTTGAAAAAGTATCCGGTTGTGCTGCCCTTCTTGTACAAAATTGAAATTGGGGCTGTGATCCTGCCTTCGGGTCGAGCACACGCTGGTGAGCGCTCTCGTGCTGTAATGGATCGGATTGTTTGGAATATATATATATATATATCATGCCACAAGGTTGCCCTTTAGGATGTCACAAACCTCAGGGTTTCCGCACATTGAATCTCAGGAGGCAACATCGACAGCATGCCCCACGCGTTCACTGAGCCATACGCGTTTCGAGCTTCTTGAGCTCTTGATCACTGGCAGGGAATGAGGCAAGAAGCGGTACTTCGCAGAACATGTTTTTAATTAAATATAAAGTCCCGCCCCAGTGGGCGTCGTCATAGGCATTGTGGTTAATGTAGTCCCAATATTGCCACCAAAGTCTTTGTGTTGTTCTCTCACCAAGTGGTTCGCTCGCTTCTGCCACATTCAAAATAAAATTCCATCAGGGTGAAAAGCATGTCAGCACCCTCGTCAATGCTGCCAAAGTCTTTCTGAAGTTCAAGGCCCCTTCGGTCCCACAGTGGCGCTTGAAATGTAAACATCAGGGAACGCCTCTACGGCGTCAGGACATCCACGAGACCGGACCAGCCGCTTAACATCATGCCACAAGGTTGCCCTTTAGGATGTCACACACCTCAGGGTTTCCGCACACTGAATCTCAGGAGGCAACACCGACAGCATGCCCCACGCGTTCACTGAGCCATACGCGTTTCGAGCTTCTTGAGCTCTTGATCACTGGCAGGGAATGAGGCAAGAAGCGGTACTTTGCAGAACATGTTATTAATTAAATATAAAGTCTTTGGTGGCAATATTGGGACTACATTAACCACAATGCCTAGTGTGCGGAAACCCTGAGGTGTGTGACATCCTAAAGGGCAACCTTGTGGCATGATGTTAACCTCTTCCCACCCTGAAAATGATTAGATAGTTACACCCGTAAACTGCAAGAATGAACCAATTTCTAGAGTGGTGAAGGGAAGGGAACAGGAGGGCCATATGCATGAAGCTAAATCTGGTGCAAAATAAGGAATCTCAAAATTTGCGATTCCTTATTGTGCAATTGCATTTAAGGAATCGCAAATTTTGCGATTCCTCAAATGCAATGTATGAAGCCAAAAAAAATTCAAAAATGCCCTTAAGGAATCTTAAATTACCACCAACTTCTAGTTGGTGGTAAGTTGCGATTTTCTTCGAAAAATGCACATTTCAGCATTTTTAAAAGTGCCATGTGACGCACATACATGCCCTTAGGGCATGCATGTGAGCCACATGTACACCCATGCATATTTCAGGGGTGCATCAGGGCGTCCTTTGGACACCCCTGCACCCTTGAAATTATTCTCAATTTGCGATTTTCAAATTGCGAATAGCAAAATTGAGAATGCCTTCCAATGCATTCCTATGGGCCTCCTGGCCCATAGAAATGAATGGGAAAGTATTCCTTAATTGCGATTCGCAATTTGCTCATCGCAATTAAGGAATACTAAGAATTCGCAAAAAAAAGCGAATTTGTACATACATACCAATTTGCGATTCTGAAATAGCGATTTCTTAAAAATCGCTATTTCAGAATCGCAAATCGGTACCTTCATACATATGGCCCCTAGGCACAAAAGTGGTATGGCGTAGGGGAAAGGCTATTTACCCTACATTTCTCTGCAGGGGAAAAACATTCCCTGTGGAGATAGAAAAAGTGCAGTTAAATAATATTTTTTTGTAGATGTGTACTTTCTCGTGAAAAGGGAATTCCCAAAATGTGCCCTGGATTATTCCTGGATGTCTGTTTTTGTCAGAGATTTCCAGGTGTTGTCACCTGAAAGCAGGCCTTGGATTCCTGCAATGTGCAGACCTACAGAGGTAGGTAAGAGTGTAAACCTCTGGGTGCTGGTTTACTCATTTCTTTCAGATTGAGTCCTGCGGTCTTGGCCGCTTCACAGATGTACCAACGTTGGAGTAGAGGAGGATGTAGTTATGATTCACCACTACAACAATTGAGTGTCCCATTGGAGCCCACTGGGGAAGATGGAAATGTAAACTATTCCTCCTACATTTTGACACCACAGACGTATAACTGCTTTATTACAGAACATCCAGAGTGTAACTGATTCTTCAGCTCTTTCAAATTAGAGAAAAGGACACATCTGTTTGCCCTCCCACTTGTTCAGGTGCAAAGTTTGCATCTACTCACTGGAAAGGAGAGAGCGGTTCTTATTTTCACTGGCCGTAGTCCCTGGTAAATATGGGCATTTCTTTGATAGTCAATGATCCATATTACTGAAGCACGAGCAGCTTCTGAAGTGAATGCTCTTAAACATAAAATAAATACAGCTATATACAAAAGTAATTGAAAGGCCAGGGATTGCCAATGGCCTTTCAATTACTTTTGTATATAGCTGTATTTATTTATTTCACTGTATATATCTTCATGCACTGAGCACTTTCTTCACCAATTGTCACTGAATTTCACTTGTGTTTGACGGTCATATCCTGTATCAATTGTTTATCACTGAATGAGGTAATTCAGTACAAACGTGATTGAATTCTGATATAAAGTTACATGAATTCACCATTTGGCTACATGAATATTTTCCTATTGCTTGAGCATTTATTTCTCATTTGCATACGTGTATCAGAGAGTTCTCATTGATATTTTAATTGCATGTACTAGCATTGTTAAAGTATTGTGTCTTACCCGACAGAACCACTTGTTTGTTTAACCCTTTAGATACAAGCTTCAATTGAGCCGCCAAGTCCTGGAACGGCCTTCCCCTTTGCGTCTGAACAGCATCCTCTCTCGCAGAATTCAGAAAGGGGCTCAAAACCTGGCTTTTCCACTGATGACAGCAAGAACCTAGTGCCTTGATACCCTTCTGAGTGATTAGCCGCGCTCTACAAATCCCAATTGATTGACTGATTAAAGTTCTGGCCAGCTTAAAAAGGTGGAAATGGGTGTCACTGTTAAAACACTGTCTCTGGGGACATCTGCAAAGGCATCCATGAGGGACAGTGCTGCATTTGACTGCATTCACCCTAGTGGAACCTCCAGGGTAGAAAGGGGTCTGTCTGCATTGAAACTCAAGTAAAGCCACTGTTCATGTTCCTGTTGCATGCTGGTTGAGGTACAGGCTCCTGCTTGGAGAATTGCAGACGGGCTGCATACCCAGGTCTGCGACAAACTAACCAGTTTTAGACACTTGCTGATCAAATCATGGTCATCTATGATGCTGCTAATCTATAGTTAGTTTCAGACCACAGATACTGTGTGGGAAGAAAGGCTTCTTGCTACGCCTTTTCCAAGGGGACCTCCTTCAGGTCTTCAAAGGAAGGAATTTCTAAGCCCACGTCATCAGGGAACCTCTGGTGCTCAAATGGAAAAACCTGAGGGTGGAATATGTTATTCATAAAGATTGTCTTAATTACTGGCACTTTGACAGAAAAATCATATATCCAAAAGATGGTCTCATGCCTAATGATACACACTGGGAGTCTGATTGTGTAACTTGCATTAGGAGCCAGGGTTTCATGTCATCTGTTCAGATCAGAGGGACCATAGCCTGCTTGAAGAACCATTTTAGTGGAGTATTTGGAAGCATTCACATTTTCCAAAAGTCTGTAATGGGGGAGCTAAGTTTCAGCCTCGTTTGTTAATGTACTCTTACTCATCCTCGAGGTAAATAGTATCTAGTTCATTCATGTCAGCAATAAATAGTCAATTTTTGTCTACAATTACTAGTCAATTCTTGCCAGCAACAACTAGTCCTTACTTTTCTACAATAAATAGTCTATTCTTGCCAGCAATAACTGTCCATACTTTTCTACAATCACTAGTCTATTCATGCCAGCAATAACCAGTCCATACTTTTCTACAATCACTAGTCTATTCATGCCAGCAATAACCAGTCCATACTTTTTGATAATTACTAGCCCATTCAAGTCAGCAATAACCAGTCCATTTTTCCTAATTTGTCTTTAGTCTACCTTTTCTCCCATGCCCTTTCCTACTGTTTACATCATTTTCTTGTGGCCCCTTCCTTGTCCCTATTCCCCTTTCTCACAGTGCGTGCTTCACCATTCCAACTGTACCTGTTGATTCATTTGTTCCCCTCATTCTCCCTCCTTTTTACCCTCTCTTGCTCCTGCACCACCCATACTTATTTTATCCTTGTGCTGTTGCCTTCTTTATCTTATTCAAGGTTTCAAGGGCCACTTTCCTCTACTGCTTCTTTAACATAGTGCACACAAGTTTGTCATTCTACATGTCTCTCCTTCCACATATTGTACTTTTGTCCTTTAATATTCTCCACTGTCCTCATATTTCTGCCTCTGCTACTGCCTCCAGCTCCCCTCCTGTTTTCGAGGTACAAAAAACACTCCTGGCCTTGGAGCATTTGCTAAGAGTCATTTGACTCATTCTATAGTAGTTTTTGCCTGTGGTATAGACTATGCTTAATTTGAGAGAGTAATTTCCGGTGCTCTGCACTGGCACTTAATTGTTAACACCAGCGCTTGTGACAGCCTGCCACTAGGTGATGCTGTCTGGCTAATTTAGAGATGATTACAACAACAGCTAATTATTAATGTTATATACTTTGGAATTTACTATTTCTTGCCTCCGAAGCCATTCTTATAACTTTGAGGACCAGAAATAGTCTGAATTGTTACACTTGTAGGAGTATGATGGTTAGTGGTTGTGTTGTTGCTGTCATTGCGGCATGGCAGGGGCAGCGTGTGCTGCAAGCTGCAGTAGCCTCTTGACAAGAGACCTGGCAATTATTTCTTTTACAAATTAAGCACTGCACAGCTTTAGTCTCACCAGCCACATGTAATGCAAGAAGATAATAATAAATAACAAATACACACATCTAAACTTATATAGAAGGCGGGTCAGACCCGTTCCTCAATTGGTCTGCCCAAACATCATTAACATTCTGTTTCTGCCCACCACGGCCTACAGAACGGGTCTATGGGTCAGTCCGCTTCAGCCATTGGTTCTCTTAAGTTGTGAAAGAAGCCATTTAACTCATTTACATGTGTACATTTTTCAAACTCTTACGTTTTTACGTCTTGGAAAATTGGCCAAGCATGAAGAAAATGTTCATGGAATTGCCAATTTTTCAGTTCCGGCAGGCCACTATCTTAAATGCAAAACTATTCTGATACAAAATCAAACTTAAATTAGATATTTCTTCTGTATAGCAAAAGACAATGTATAGAAGCTTGGATATAAACATAATGGCATAAAAACCTCATTAGCAACGCACTCTCAAGCAGGTTAAACCTGCCTGTTTCTTTGCTGTATTCTTATTCGTCCCTCTGTTGTGCACAGCCAGTGTTCTCTTTCAATCCTTACAAATCTAATTTTTTCCCTAAATGTCTTCACGTCGTGATAAGAAAGCCTGCGCCTTTTGTCCCCGGCATAATTTAGTTCCAGCATTTAAAAACGTTAATCAGGTATTCATGAATTGGACCTTTTCAAGCTGACAAAAAGTCAGATTTATAGGATAAAAGTAGCTGGTACCTGAAGCTAATATTCACGGCTGAGACAGCAGGCGGGCCAATTGGATGGAGGTTTAAGTGCTTGTTTCTCATCAATATTGCAATGGAACTTGGTCACAGCAGGCCACCAGGCAATGCTAAAGTTGGCTCTTAGAATCTGCGAAGGTTCAGAAACATTCCTCAGTCGCACGCTGCTTTAAGTGACATTGAAATCCAGATCTGTTTTATGGTTTCCAGGAAAGGAAATTAAAACATTCTCAGAATGCAGTAGGGGGTTCAAAATCCAAAAGCAGGCTTACATATCAGTGATAAGACTTGGGCCCTTATACCCGTTTGTTTAGCATCATATATGATTTCCTTGGCTAAGTACAGGGCAACTTTTGAAATAATCTTATAATAACAAGCCAGATTTGGTGCACAAAGAACAATTGATGGACCGAATGCAGAACAATGTCATACATGCACCCCAGTACAGAGATATGGGCCTAAATCCATCGTTTTTTTGCTCACCATGCCATTCCAGTTTGGCCCATCCATATGCAAATCAGTCTGGACCCCATGCCTCATGGGAACAGTCCAGCCCGAACTGCCAAGCCATGTCTTCCCTGGACTGGAAACAAGCCTCCTAGGACCGGTTTCAGGGTTTCACCCCTCATCAGCCAGGATAGCATGACTCCAGTGGCATGGAGAGCACATCTGGGCATACCCGTCCCACTCAGGGTGACAAATGCAAAAAGAACAATTGATGGACAGAATGCAGAACAATGTCAAACATTCACCCCATTACAGAGATCCGGGACTAAATTCATCGTTTTTTTGCTCACCATGCCATTCATCCCAGATCTGTGAGTGTCTGAAAAGTTTCAGCGCTCCGTCCATCATCTCCTTGTGATTAGGTTTGGTGAACAGCATCAGCACGAGAACTCCCTCAACAAGGGCGTAGATCGTTTTAGGGGTTTTGGTGTACTGACAGATAGGATAAGAAGGTATCAATTCATTCAGAAAACGTTTGTTGTTTTTATCATCAACTTTTAGCGGTTGCGCCTTATTATGGCACCCGTAGTAGGAGGGAATCAGAGGATGAGGCAGAGGGAGAATTATTCCTCAGTCCCTGTGCTCGAGCTGCAAAATGCATTTATAGATTTTGAAGAAAGGCTTCCCTTTTTGTTCATAATAATGAGTCTATGGTTGTATCACTAGATTTTGCCAGATGCTGGTGCTGCTGTGTTTCTCATTAGCAAACAAAACAGGTGATGGACCGAATGTGGATCAATGTCACACACTCACCCCAGTCCAAAGATCTGGGCCCAAATCCATCGTTTTTTTGCACTCCACACCACCCTGGGTTAGACAATGGCGATATGCAAATCAGCTCTGACCCTGTGCCCCATGGGAACAGTCCAGTCTGAACTACAAACGCCATGTCCTTCCCAGAACGGAATCAAGCATCCGAGGACCGGACCGGTTTCGAGGTAACACCTCTCATCAGCCCGGCTAGCTTGACTCCAAGTGGTGTGGAGTGCCTGGGACCCACGTCTGAGCATCCCCAGCGCACTTATGGCGGCAACTGCAAACAAAACAGGTGATGGACCGAATGTGGATCAATGTCACACATTCAACCCAGTCCAAAGATCTGGGCCCAAATCCATCGTTTTTTTGCACTCCACACAACCCTGGGTTAGACAATGGCGATATGCAAATCAGCTCTGACCCTGTGCCCCATGGGAACAGTCCAGTCTGAACTACAAACGCCATGTCCTTCCCAGAACGGAATCAAGCATCAATCAATCAATCAATCATTTCTCATTAGGATACATTTTTTTAATTAGAAATTGACGCTCATTCTATGTGGGGCCTTGCTTGAAATTATTGATCCGGGCCCCACAAAAACCTTCTGACAAGCCTTAGTAGTAGGCCTGTGTAAGCTGCACAGGAAGAAGGCAAACAAGAAGATTTTTTGCAAACCATGAAGCTGGCAAAGTTTTACATTTATTTTATTTATTTATTTATTTTGAGCGATTTTTAGAGCGCGCAAATACCCAAGGGTGTCTCGGGACTAACAATCCGACTGCAGTGGAAACATTCCAGCTATGACACCAGGATAGCAGCTGCAGCCTCTTGACTTTTTCATCAGAAGTGCCTCTCTATGTCAAGGAGGGAGCGGCTGTCGTCGGTGGCAGCGAGTAGAGTGGTATCAGTGATGTTGTTGCTGCGGAATCTGGATTGGGAGATGTCCAGGAAATTTTAGGCTTTGGTGACGTTTACTAGCTGGGTGTTGACGGCCTCTTCGCTGACCTTGGCTGCGAATGGAAGCAGGGAGATGGGCCTAAAGGTCTTGGGGTCTGTCGGATCTGCCGGGGATTTCTTCAGGAGGGGATTGACTTCGGCGTGTTTCCAGTCATCGAGGAATGTGGCGGTTTCGAGGAAGCAGTTGATGTAGTTCGGATGTGATGTCTGTGGAGGCTCTGTGGAAGATGTGGGGTGGGCAGGGGTCTGAGGGTGCTCCAGAGTGGAAACTATTCATGGTCTTTAGGGTGTCATCTGTCGTGAGTGGAGTCCAGGTGAGCAAAGTCTGTTGGGTGGCGTCAGTGGGGGTGGGATCAAGAGCGGTGCAGCGGTTTTGGTTGCTGAAGCTGTCATAGATCATCTGGATGCAGGCAAAGATTGACAACGGTCATAGGCTTACACAGAAAATCAGCACGTGTGCAGGACTAAAGCAAGGCTGTGTCTTGGCCCCTCACTTGTTTAATCTATTCATGGCCGACTTGTCATCAAGGCTAGATGGGGTCAACGCACATCCTCCCCGGCTAGGAACATTGCCCCTCACACATCTTCCCTATGCCAAGGACGTTGTACTCCTCAGTCATACTAAATTAGGACTGTAACGCCTCATGCAGGAACTGGAGGATTACACTGAACAAAATCTCCTGGAAATAAACATTAAGAAAACAAAAGTCATGATAATAACCCAGCGCCGAATAAAACAGTCACATTTTATCATTAACAACAAGAAACTGGAAGTAGTCGAAAGCTACAAGTACCTGGGGATACTTTTAGACGGACGGTTGACCTTTCGCACACAGTTTGACGCTATAGAGAAGAAAGGATCTGCCCTACTACATGCATTCAGTATCTTATCAAAACAGTTAAAAGGCCCCCTGTTCACTCCCCTTTTAACAGTTATTAAAACTAAACTAATTCCCACAATAGCCTATGGTAGTGTGTTACATTGCGGAAGGAGTGCTACACTCTTAGATAAAATCCAGATAAGAGTGTATAAATGCATATTTAGAGTACCTTGTGACGCCTCTCCCACGCAGGTATGGCTCGAATTTGGCTTGCAGTTACAAACATTGCACAAAAATTATGAGACAGTCAAATTTTGGTACGGCATCTGGTTGAACCGTGAAACCGATATCAACTCTGCAATATGGGAAGCCATCCAAAACAACCCTAATTCCAAGTATGCGAAGTACCTAAAATCTTCCCTTGATATCACAGAGCTTGCATCATTGTGGGATAGGAAGATACCTTTATCCTCATGCAAGAAGATAACAAAAAAGGCAGCCAACGGGGGCGTGGCTAGCAGCCGACAATGGCGGCAGCCTAGAGGGAGAGCTCCGTGACTGAGGCGGCTCCCTGGATCAATCCGAACATCCATCCGTTCCTGTAACCTCCCAAGCGGGAAGGCACGGAAGCCTAGGACCAAGCGGCGACATACCGTGCAAACGGGACCTCAATCCGAGGTCGGGAAGTGCGGTTCTGGCAGTGCCCAGGAGGGGCCTGTACACAGCGTCCGGACCGGGGACTACAGTGCGTGGCAGGCCGGGAGGAAGTGGCCCATTTCGGGCGCAGGAACACCGGAAGTGCCCAGCAACGGAGTGCGGCGGTGGAAGATTGACCGGAGCCCCCAGCCGCCGTCGCCGGACATTGCGAGCAGGAGGCGCCTGGCGGGAGGCGCACTAGAGGTGAGGGCAAAGAGATCGCAGACGCCCGGCGTGGACGAAGGGTGACACGCGGAGAGGCAGGACCCGGGCCGGCGACCGCCATCTTGGCCGGCAGAGTCCGCGCTGACTCGCGGTACCACGCAGCAACTCCCCAAGGGAGCCTTGAGCGGCAGCGAGCCCAGACGCCGCAGAGAACCCAGAGGTCGCCCACGCCCGGCTTGAGGCCTGAGACCTGAAGCACATTCGCACGGGGCGCCCGTCCGTTCCCCGGCAGGAACTGGCTGACGCCGGCACGGGGCCCCACATCAGCACCAGAGATCCCGAGCAGGGACCCGACGGCCGCAAAGAGAAGGGGGCACGTGAGGCACTCAAAGAGGGCAGTGATAGTTCCCTCAGGGCCACGCAGATCAGCTGCATACCCCGCACAACAGCCCGAGACCCTGCAGGTGGCTTCTCACCCCCTCGCAAGGAAGATCCGGTCCGGCTGGACGCCTTTACTGAACGCAGTGCATAGACAGTCCCTCGAAGGCTGCACCCCACACCTACACATTGAACGGACCCCGGAACAGCCCCTATTAACTATCCGAAGAGGTCTGTGAGACGCAGCCCCTGTGGAACTTGGAGTGCGACGACTACACGGCACCAAGTCGGCCCAGGCGACGACGACATGGCAGGCAAAGGACCTAAAAACGTGGCGGCGCAGTCACGCCTGGACCGGTTCGCATATGAGAAGCCCGGCTCTCCCTCGCAGGAGGCCAAATCACAATCAAGTAAAATGACCGACGGGCCCGGGGGCAAGAAGGCGACAATAGACGATGTGATGCGAGCCCTCACGCAGGTACAAGCCACGGTGGGGTCGATCTCAGCCGAGATTACGCTCATAAGGGCGGACTTTCATAAAATGACGGAAAAGGTGAACAACATGGAAGTGGTGACCAAATCCTTGGTCGAAGACGTGTCTGAACTGCAGATCAGCATGGAACGCATCTCTAAAGAAAACAGGGAACTGCGCGAAAAGCTTGATGACCAGGAAGGGCGCTCAAGACGAAATAACATACGTATAATAGGTGTGCCAGAATCGGAAGACACGAGGGCGATGGATCTGTATGTCGAGAACCTGATCAAAGAGACTTTGAAGCCCAAAGGACTCTCGGCCTTCTTCACAGTGGAAAGGGCGCACCGGGTGCCAGGAGGACGCCATAAAACTGGCACTAACCCCAGACCAATAATAGCGAGACTCTTCAACTTCAGGGATCGAGATGCCATCCTACAGGCGGCAAGGAACTCGCCTCCCATTAAAATCCAGAATGCGACACTCGCATTCTTTCCTGACTACACAGCCGAGGTGGCACGGAGGAGGAGGACCTTCTTTGAAGTAAAAAAAGAACTGAGAGCAAGGGAAATCCCATACTCCATGATCTTCCCAGCAAAGCTTCGGGTCGTGGCTGACAACAAGACCTGGTTTTTTGACTCCCCAGAGGTGGCGCAAGATTGGTTGGAGGGATGGAGACCGACGGGCCTCCCCCGTCGCTCCAACAGGCAGAACAAACACCGTAATGCGGGCTCGCGGCAGGGCTCGCACACCAACGACGAAGACACGGAGGTACATTCCCCTTCGGCTGATCTCCATGAGGACAGTGCGGACGGGGGGCTGTGACTCACTGCTGACGACTGGATGAACCGCTGAAAACAGAGACTGACAAGGCCGCTTTGGACACTGGGCGGAAGGGCCTCCGCAGCTGAGGAAGGGGGCCGCCGACCACGGAGAAACCTTCACCCCAGCGAGCAAGTACTATGTTATGGGGGGGGATCAAGCACTCTGCTGAGTTGGGGGGGCGGGCAGTTTTGAGTCCGTTGAGCAGGGGGGCAGGGAGGGGGGGTGTTGGGGGTAGGATGGGGTTATGGTTCTTAGTTTCTACAAGGGGTCAAGATTGCTACAAGGGGGCGCACAACCACAACATGCCACTGTCACGTTACTGCACGCAGAGTCACTACACGGACCTCCTGGTCCTCCATACGCACATCTTCTCAATCCGCATACCCGCACGCAATGGGGGAGGACACTAATGTAGGGGGGGCGTCCTCCTTGCGCCTCATGTCATGGAACGTAAGAGGCCTGGGCGACAAAATCAAGCGAGGGCTGGTCCTGCAAAGTATCAAAAGAGTGAATCCCGCCCTGGTCCTACTACAAGAAACGCACCTCACAGGCACGGCCACTAGGGCCCTAGACAGGAGGGGCTATAGCATGGTGGCACACTCGGAGTTCACGAGAGGGTCCCGAGGCACCGGGATACTAATTCACCGGTCGTCCAAGTTTGTAATTCAATCAGTGGCAACGGACACACAGGGCCGCTTCGCAGCGGTACACGGACAATGGGAGGGAGAACCACTCAACATAGTGTCGGTATACATCCCGCCGGCGCTGCACGCTGTCGCCTTCCCGGAACTAGGCAAATTCATATTAGACCTTCCAGAGGGGACTCTTGTGCTGGGCGGGGATTTTAATGCAGTGGCTCATGACTCCCTAGATAGGTACCCGATACGTACACAAACACCGGCACACTCTAAATTGCAAGACTTCATAACAGCGCAAGGCTTAGTGGACATATGGAGGCGGCTCCACCCAGTGGACCGGAACTACACTTACTACTCAACGGTTCACGACAGCTTGTCGCGGATCGACTATTTCCTGACGTTGGGAGGGGGGCACCTCACCTTCACTGACTCACAGATTAGACCGCGAGGGGTGTCAGACCACTCCCCGCTAACACTGACTCTCTCCAGTCAGGAACGGGCCAGTAGGCGGATCTTCCCTATCTACCCGGGATACCTTGGGGTGCCTGATATAGCCAAGGCCTTGAAAAGAAGTACGCAATCTTACCTTACCGAAAATGTGGGATCAGTGGCGTCGCCTACGGTCCTGTGGGAGGCCTACAAAACGGTGCTCCGCGGGCAGGCGATCTCAGTGATAGCACAACATAAGCGCACGCAGCGTCAGGAACGGGTGGGTCTAGAGGAACAACTGGCCAAGGCAACGCAGGACCACGAAGGGAACCCAAACGGGGACACGCAGCACGCGCTCCGAATAGCCCAGCAACGACATACCGACTTTCTGCGCCACAGAGTGAGGGAACGAATGTCAGCTACTGCGAGTCGGGTGTACGATATAGGCGACAAAGCAGGGAAACTCCTGGCGTGGTTGGAGAAAGAGCGGGGTGGTCAGAAGACCATACTCCAGCTGAAAGACCCCAATGGCGAGACACACACCAGTCCGGCGAGAATAGTGGAGCTCCTGGCAGACCACTTCCACTCCGTGTACACCCCTGAGTATGAGGTCACACGGGAGATGGCAGAAAGCTCGCTCTTGGGAGTGCAGACCCGCACTCTCACCCCCGACCAACGGGACGAGCTTGACTCCGACCTGACAGCGGAGGAAATACAGATGGCCATAACGGCACTGCACCCGGGGAAAGCGCTAGGCCCCAACGGGGTCCCGATAGAGTGGTACAAAGTGATGTCCGAAACGCTATCCACTCCATTGTTTGATATGTTCCAAGAGTGTAGGAAACGAGGGAGACTGCCTCCAGACCAACGCACGGCCACAATTGTTGCGATACCCAAACCCGGCAAACCCCCTGAGGACTGCGGTTCGTACCGCCCGATCTCCCTCCTCAATGCAGAGAGTAAGATCCTGGCGAAACTGTTGGCCACCAGGCTCCTGCCTCACCTGCCACACCTGATACACCCGGATCAGTCGGGCTTCATGCCGCACCGGAGTACGGCGCTGAACCTGAGACGGCTGCACGGGGTACTGGCGCGAGCACCACGGTTGGGGGAACCAGCGGCGGTACTGTCACTAGATGCCAAAATGGCGTTTGACATGGTGGAGTGGCGCTATCTCTTTGCGGTCCTGGAACATATGGGTATTGGCCCGACGTTCATATCATGGGTCAGACTACTGTATGCCGAACCAGTGGCGCGAGTGACCGCAAATGGCCACATATCAAGAGAGTTTCCGCTGGCACGGGGCACGAGACAAGGGTGTCCGCTCTCGCCACTGCTGTTCGCCCTAGTGCTGGAACCCCTAGCCATAATTATCAGAACCACCCAGCTGCTGAAAGGCATACAATGGGGAGGTGATTGGGAAGATAGAGTATCCCTATATGCCGATGACATGCTCGTCTACCTCATGGACCTCAAGAACGGCATCCCGGTCCTACTGGCACTGTGCGAAACCCACGGTACGGCTTCGGGCTACAAACTTAACTGGTCCAAGTCCATCATCTTCATGGTGCAGGGCGACCTTCCAGCCTTGCCTGAGGACTGCCAACTGATCGTAGAACACACCTCCTTTAAATACCTAGGGATATGGATCACGAGGGATCACTCGACCTTCATGGAGCTGAATCTTAAGCCCCAATTAGACAGGCTAAAGGCGGATGTGCGCCACTGGAAGAATCTCCCCTTAACACTATTAGGTAGAGCGGCGCTCTTCAAGATGATGGCACTGCCTCGCTTCCTCTATGTCCTGGAAAACACCCCAGCGATGGTCCCCGTATCCTTTTTCCGCCACGTGGCGGCACAGCTGTCCGGCCTTCTGTGGGGTGACAAACCGGCTAGGGTGGCGCGACTGAAACTGACCAGGGACTGGTACAGTGGAGGGATAGCCCTCCCCGACCTCGAACTGTATTACTGGGCCGCTCACCTCAAGGTGATCAACCAATGGGTTCACGCGGCGCAAGACGACCCGGCATACGAGGCTGACAGGAGCCAGCTGGGCACGTCCACCCTTCTGGCCCCACTCTACAACAAAGGACTAGTGCGGAAGCTTGAGGGACCTACCAAACACACAGTGACCATCTGGCACAAAGCACAACGGCGACTGGCATGGGAGGGAGTGATCACGGGCCTCACGCCACTGTGGGACACGAAAGCACTCGGCAGCCTGCGCAGTTCAAAAGGGTTTGAGCAGTGGGACACTATTGGGATCTCCGTGGTGGGCGACCTCTGGACGAGGGAGGGCGTGCTCTCCTTTGCGACACTGAGGGAGCAATATAACCTGGAGGTGACAGAAACGTACAGGTACATACAAATTAGGCACGCACTCTTGTCGGTGTTGGAACCAGGGGTTACGCTGCCGGAATCGGCTCCGTTAGAGGACCGATTGCTTACGGACTACATGGAGTCCAGTGCAACCTCACTCACTTACCGCAAATTGATGAACAATCTGCCGGATCCCCTTGGGAAGTTGAAGGAGTACTGGGAGGATGAGGTGGGAGACCTAGATGAGGCGGAATGGAACGCAGCCCTGGCATCACCCAGGGAGGCGGGTATTTCCACCAGATTCAGGCTGGTCCAGCTCAAGATACTGCATAGGGTCTACTACACCCGCACCACACTACATAAAATGCACAGGGCAGAACACCCGTATTGCCTAAGACAATGTGGGGGGGAAGGTACACTATTCCACACTATATGGACCTGCCCAAGCATACAGGCCTACTGGAGGCGGGTCGCACGCACAATCAGTCAGGCCCTCCAGAGCCCGTTCACGCCTGACCCCAGAATCTGTCTCTTGAACGTATGGGGCCCAACAGATTTGTCGTTGTATGCCAAGGGCTGGGTGGTCATTGGAGTTATGATGGCTAAGCGGGATATAGCGAAGAATTGGGGGGCACTAGAGACACCGACACTGGCGCAATGGTGCAGGAATATGGATGTGCTCATGGTGACTGAGAGGGCAGTATATCAACAGCGACGTAATCCACGTAAATGGAACAGGATTTGGTCACAGTGGAACTCATACAGGGGGGACATTTGTGAGCCCTTGCCCGAAGGGGAGGATGGCGACAGCTCAGGGGACGATGAAGATTTGGATTGATGTGAGGGGGGTAGCGGGTGGCCCAGGGTCACTGCAGGAGTCCGGGAGCAGGGGAATTGAGGGTCAAGAAACTACTATCGCCAGAGACTATGTATAGTATTGCTGAATATCTGCATGCAGATACTGATTACAATGGCCTACAGTTCATGTTTGTACAATGCAACCCCTGAAGTAGCAAGTTTTATGTTGGGGGGGGGGAAAATATTTAAAAGTTGCTCTATTGATCGTAGGCGGCTGAATGTTGAAGCTGATCTACAGTGCGTTTAAATCGTGAATATACACCATGAGAATGCAACACCAAAAATAAAAATTTTAAAAAAATAAAAAAAAAAAAAGGCAGCCAACACGCATTCCTTGAACGTTGATAAGACAACCCTGAGACATCTATCACATGCATGGATGGTATTACGTTCTTACAAAAAGTTGGCCCCTTCACCATATTTCGAGCTTGCCTTTCCATCGGACTACAAACACAAATACCTAAACTTACGTATGGGAAAGTTACCCACAAACGCGGACCAACCAGGCTGGAGATCATTAGGCTCAAAGGGGTGCAACTTATGTGGTGCCGCTGTGCAAGATATAATCCACCTGATTTGCATTTGTCCGGAAATGGACAGTGAACGCCGATGCTTATTAAAGGCAAAATTTTACGAAAAAGGAATTCGTACATGCCGGTCAGCAATCCTACAAATGCTGGACTCAGTGGACCCTCAATTTATTTGTAGAGTAATCAAGTATGTTAATAATTTTGAAAACAAAAGAACAGACCACACAAATTAGAATTCCTGGAATTTTTTAACCTGTATCTTTTATCAGTTTTGAGCGAGTACAAGAATCATTCGGACTCACAGAATCGCCAATGGTCTTTCTCTTTATCAGTAGTGTCTTAACTTGAATACTTGAAGCAGTTTTTCTTTCTTTTATTTTTTAACAAGTGCATATTTCTTTTTGTTTAACTAATATAGTATGTAACATTGTAATGTTTTTTTTTAACTATACAATAAAGAATTTCATTTTCACTTTCATAGATCATCTTAATCTTGAGGTGGAAAAAGGTGCTGAGTCTGTTGCAGAGGTCTTGGGGTGGAGGGAGGTCTGTTTTTTCGCCGTTGGGTTTGGCGAATTTCTTGATGATGGAGAAGAGCTCTTTGGTGTTATGGGCATTGGTGAGGATTCTGTCTTGGAGGAACTTCTTCTTTGTGGACTTGATGAGTCGGTTGTGTGCTGTGGTGGCTGCTCTTTAGGTGGTGCGTGTTTCTGGGGTTCTGTTGTTCCTCCACGTCTTTTCGCGTCATCGGCAGGAGCGCTTGGATTCTTGGAGTGCAGAGGTGAACCAGTGTGCTTACTTGATGTGTCATCCTTTGGCTTTCTTGAGGGGGCGAGTGTGTCGGCGCAATTTGTGATCCAGCAGTGGAAGCTGCGTTCAGCGGTATTAGCATCTGACGTCGTGGGTGGTGGGGTGTTGATGACGGCTGAGGTGAGCTGGTCTTCGGTGACTGTTCCAGCTTCTCGCCCTTCTTGCCACGGAGCGGCTGCCATTAAGTAGGGTTCAGGGGGAGGGGGTCAGCTGGGAGGCAGGAGCGTGAAGGACACACTGGAGGGGGAGAGGCCGAGGGCAGCAGCGGCGTGGAGCGAGAAGAGAGCAGAGAGAGGAGGCAGAAAAGAGGAAAAAAATTGAGAAAAGAGCGCAGAGTGAGCAGAGAGTGAAAAGAGAAATGAGAGAAAAGAGGGCACAGAAAAGCCAAAAAAGGCAGAACAGCAGAATAGCAGTGTGCTTTCCATCTGGACCACCAGGAATGAGGCACGGGCAGGAGCCTGTGGGTGTGGAGGAGTGCCTCGAACACCCAGCAATGGTCGGCAAAACGGAGAACTCGGGGGCGGCACTTAGTGGTGGAGCTGCACGGGGAGACTAGTCACAGTAACTAGGCCAGTGGTCTCGCTGATGTCAAATCAGACGCCACCAACCACGAGTCCCACCATATCCCAGGTAGGGGGCACTAGTAGCACTGTACTCATTGTGTCGTTTAGGTGCACCCTAAGATCATCAGAGCCTTGTCCTCTTTCTGGGATGAGTCCAAGACATTGTGCTAGGTTTCCAGCCTGATCACAGATGCTGAGTTTACTGTTGTAAAACAGAATCAACCAGGAAAGGTAAAACAAGGAAGAAAGGGTAATCCAAAGAATATAGCACCGGTGCTATTGCTTGGGTGGTATCATGGTTTTGGTTTTGCAGGATCATTCCTCCCTCACTTATCTCCCTCCACCCCCCTCCACTATGCCTCACTCTCTAGTAATCTCTAACATTGATCCACTCTAAGATTCCAGTACTCCTTTTCTCCTTCTTTACTTCCTCCTCCTTCGCTACCCTCTTTATTTTGCTTTCTCTCTCAATATCTACCTCTCTCATTTGTTTAATGTTTCATCAGTACCTCGAACAAGGGAATAATAAAAGTGAGTACTTGTCACCAGTGCAGTTCTGCTGAAACCTGAGCGGCGGAAGATGGGGGATTGTGCGACTGCCTAGGTGAGGAGCCTGCTGTGTTGCTAGGTAACAGCCTCCTACTGATCTCCAAATAAGTGAAACCACTTTATTTGCCGATTTGTGTTTAGATAATATTTGGTGTTTTCTTGCCTTATTCACTTGGATTATGAATTACCCGACTGGTTACTAAGTTTTATTAAGATAGCTTTAGACTGAAGACAAAACTGCAATTATTGTGAAGTCTGCCAGAAAGAAATCTTTAAGGAGGTCGACTGGACCCAAATAATGTGTACAGGGAGAGCATTTCTAAAATAATTGTTTTTTTTCTAGAAAAGGAGGTGTTTTAGAGAGGATATTTTTTATATCTGGGCGTGTTTATCTTGGTCAGAGCTTGGCCTTGGAGGACTCTGAAGAACTGCCAAAGATCTGATTTTTTGGGGAGAAAAGAACCAATAGCCAATGGGTAATACTAGCAATGTTAATTCTCTTATCACATACCAGGTTAAATAGATTACCACGAGTGTTTAATTTTAGCTGGT
The DNA here is from genome assembly GCF_964263255.1 of Lissotriton vulgaris. Lineage (NCBI taxonomy): Eukaryota > Metazoa > Chordata > Amphibia > Caudata > Salamandridae > Lissotriton > Lissotriton vulgaris. The sequence continues at coordinate 1,191,288,110 of NC_141697.1, forward strand.
GGTTATTGGTGGGCTTCAATGGCCTTCATTTTTGGGGACCGGCACTTATTTTTGCTTTTCAAACATGTCCCGAGAGCAAGAGAGGGAAAAGCACTAGGGATGGGTGATAGATTGATTGCGCTCTGCCGGCAGAAATGATGGAGTTTGATCCACTCCGTGTTACGCTTGTAATGCAGAGTTCCGGCCAACCTCCGTGGACTACTGAGTGGCAGAGTTTTTTCTCATGCTCGGCTCGCCAACATAAGGTGGCAAGCAAGAATTGGCATTCCCTAATGTGATGTTCACATCATCAGTGCTGCAGCAATTCATCCCGGATGCTGCACTTTCTTGAATCCCATTGTTCATGACGAGCTGAGCTCGTCATGAGCATCGAAGGGGTTAAGGCGCAATGAAGGTACCAAGAGAGATTTTCCCACAGCAGGCGGTCGTGACTACTCGGGGTGAGAAAGCTGCTGCTTGAGCAGAAACTCAACTCGAGCAGCAGTGCCTTCTGGTGTGCTGCACGGTGCTGTTCGCACTGATTTTTACGCGCAGAACAAGCTCCCCATTCTAAAAGTCAGCACAAGTAGAGCAACGTGCTGACTTCTGCCCATTTGCGGAATTCAGTGGAATCTCACAGAGTTTTGAAGTAATTCTGCGAAGTGTCGCAGAGTGAAACTCTGTGAGTTCCCCCCACCTGTAAAAAACCACAAAGGGAAAGGAGGAGGAAGGGAAACAGGGAAAACCATCACAAAGGAAGTAAGCAGGAACCTGCAAGAGGGATATAAAAAGGCTGGGAGTGTCTGTAGTGGATTAAAAAGGCATGAGGTAGATTCAAAACTATGCAGCTTTGGTGTTCAGCGTGCCACAATTTAATAGCTCCGACCTCAGCTTCTGAGCAGATCTTTGGGCACTTGCACTCATTCTTTTACAAATGAAGCACTAATTACCACAATATTCTAAATATGACATTGAGCATCCAGAGCCGCAAAAATATAATTTTGATAAATATTGGCACTGACCTGTAACCTTAAATGCTACACCAGCTTCAAGGGAGCCTCTCCCTCTAGTTTTCACAAGGATCTAGACATTTCTAACCCCACACTCACCAAAAAAGAACCCCCATGCAAATTAACATCTTCTTGATGCCATATTCGTCTCACATTTCATAAATTATACTACAGGTCAGCCAATTTCTCGAGCATGGTCTGACCATGTAGACCATAAAACTTTAAAAAACTCAGAAATCAAAAATCAAGAAAACCCCCACCACAATAAGATAGATGTTGCAAATTATTCAACAATTTTGAGGCTTGTTCTGTCTTTCAACAAAATGTGCTATCAGACACAGGAGCTGATGCTGATAGAGTCTTCACACCTTTTCATCAGAATAAGAGAAGTCCACTGGATGCTATTCTACCAACTAAGACTATACGATAATCCATGAACACCCACGTCAGCAAAAACATTGTTTTACACCTGATCTTGCCACTCTTAAAATAGAAACAGGGGGAGAGATACAAAATGGAGACTTAGATACTGTCAAGAGAAAAAACTACTTTACATAAGTTGTATTGAAAACTATAAATAGCACATATACAACACAAACAATTATTATGCGCTAAGCATACTACATACGCCCAACAAGAGCTGTTATGAGTGCCCATATCTTCAAACAAAAATACTCTGCTTGCTAACAAGAAATGTGTGTCCAGCTTTCCAAACTATTCACCACAAAGATAGACTCCAGATTAATTCAGAAGCTAAAGAAGAAGATAAGGGCTTTGTGACCCCTGCCCCTTTATTATACTCACATGCTTTAATAAAATGTCCACCAAGCAGGTTATCAACATCATAGCCACTGCCAAAGCCATGGGTTCACCAGTAGAAATCTGTTCTACCAGAGTTATGAAGCAGTTGCTCCTGTGATGGTGAATTGTTTAATCTTCTATTTAATTGTTCCTTTAAGTATGGTATAGTACCAGACGATTGGCTGTCTACAATTGTAAAATCGCACTAAAAGAAAACCCATGATATCACAGATAACCCAAATCATTTTCCTCTTGTCTCATCATTTCTATACCTCAGGAAAATTTGAAAAAATGGTCGCAGATGAATCGTATTACTTTGTTGAGTCTACTAACGTGATCCATCATCTATAGACCGGTTTCAGAACCGGCATTTAAATTGATAGTCTAATACAGGATGTTCTTGAAAGATTCGTGGATGGCAGTGAGCCAGGACATTAGCGTTATATGACCTCTCGGCATCCTTTGACACCATTGACCATTCACTATTTGCTAACAGACTTAAGACCATTGTCATAAATGGATTAATCTTGAAATGTATATAATCCTTCCTTTCAAACTGATTCCAGACCATCTTTCCTGCATACATTTTAGTCGGTAGAAAAAATGCATCACATATGGTGTCCCTTAAAGATTGATGCTTTTACAATTACTATGCAATGTGCATATGGTCCTGCTGGAGCCTTAGAAATCCACTGACATCCTCAAACTAAATGATATTCTTCTTCCAATTCTTACAACTATTCAGAAATGGATAGCCTCATTCTGATGGTTCAATGGAATGCAATATGTAACATTGGTATATCAATTCATTAGGAAGTTCTTTAGAGATCCAAATCTCAAGAGTAGAAAGTTCCTGCTTTTGGAAAACCCTTCCGTATATAATTACAGAACATCATTCCAATGCTATACTCACACTTATATAAGCATCCCTGGACAATAGAAATTTTCTCCTCATGAATGTGCCTGAAAGATAAGTACACTGCCTCCAACTTGTCCAGACTTGTAACTGGTTTGCAGAAGCACACGCATATCATCCCTTGGCTAAAGGTATTGCATTAGCTACAGATTTGGGAAAGAGTAATTATCACCAGGGACATCTTAAGGATTTCAGGGGCCCTGGGCCACACATAATGTGGGTGCCCCTATTCGGAACAGCTTTGAATTTCTGATCCAATTTCAGGTCTTTCATACACACTTTGGCTAGGGCATTGACAGTGTACAGGCACTCTTGTCCAAATTCTAAATGTGTTTACATCTAATATTGATGGATAGTGGCATGTTTTCAATATTATAATACAGTAGCTCCTAATATTACAAATACTCTTTGTGACCCTGGCCCATTTCTTATATGTGAGGTTCTGTTTTGACCTGAAAGAAACCTTTTTTATAGATTTTGCATGGTGTTAAAACAAATGATGGATACATTTCACACTGAGCTCAGATGATAAATATGTTGCGGAACATTCCTAGAGCGGAAAGCATCACTCCAGGAGACATGGCACACTAGGATGCTACCAAGACATGGAAAAGTCCTACTCTTGGTCCTTGAACACCCTCTCCTGTATCTACATTTCAGTAGACAGTTAAGACCTTTCTTTTTTACCTATAGTTTTTACTGGTGCATTTTAATTTAGATTTTTGTTATGTTCTTCTACTGCACCAAGAACATCTTATGTATGTGGGCATACAAGTACAATTTAAGCTACCAAAACATTTATGAAAACTGGCCCCAAGTCCTGTGAGTTTTTTCTCCAACGAATACAAATTTCAGCACTCATCAGCATGACACCCAACCCTCAGTAGATTCATGAATCAGGTGCCCAAATGTAGAACCCAAATCCTGGAGATAAGGAGATGATTTTGCTCGGAAACTGGATTTAAACTATGCTTCCCTAGTCAGAAGTCAATCAGTGGAAACCATAATATTGTTTCTTTCTACTAGAGGTGCCCCTACCACCCTCCTTTGCTGTTGAAACAAATGCTGACAATAAAATATTTTAGTGCACCCTCAACATTTACAGAGTCTCATCTGGCAAAGGAGACATAATATTGACTCCCCTGAGTGCTGCTGATTTCTACTCTGTTTACAAACAATGACTATCTACTGTAATGAGAGCGCCCCTCTCACTTATCATCTTCTCAATAGTGTGGTCACATCTTCTCTTTGTGACTTTCAGGATAGTGAATGACTCTACTAGTGTAGTGGGGCTTGCCAGTGAGCCTTTTCGGGCCTCTGTTCTCCATAGGTTTCTCCGACAGAGCAGTCAGCCAGCTCTATCTCCCACAGCCTTTTTGAAAGAATCGCCCTACTAAAGTCTCCTGACAAGTCCTTCTTGATTCACTTTGACTCTCATCTCCCCATCACTGTTTGACAGAAATCCCCCACAAACTTGCACAGCTCACCCACCTCAGTGATATCATTAGACACATGGCCCAATCGTCAGGCACCGCGCCGCACGTCCAAGAGTCAATCGTTTTTAATACTTTTAGATTAATTTATTAACCAGTCATATACTGATTCATCTAAATTAGTCAGAGAACCAGCTTAGTCAAACGCATATTAACTGTGTTGATTATTTTCATCTCATTTCTTCAAAGACAGGTGCATGGTATCTCTCATTGTTATGTTATGTTATTGTTGGACTTGAACCTTTTTGCAGGGTCATCCAAGAACCTTTTGCCTTCCTCCTGTATTTTTTCTGACCTCTTTTTGTTGGTTTTCTGACTCTGTGCACTTTACCACTTTACCACTGCTGTTCAGTGCTAAAGTGCATGTGTTCTCTCTTCTAAACTTGGTACGGCTTGTCTACATCTGTTTGGCATATTTAATATACCTGTACGTCCCTTGTACAGCGGTATCCCATTTACCCAGGGCCTGTAAAATAAATGCAACCAGTGGGCTTGCAGCACTGCTTGCGCCATCCACCGAAGTAGCCTTTCAAACCTGTCTCAGCCCCTACAGGGCCTGCGCACGCAGTTTTACTGCCCCAGGGATGTGGCATGTAAAGTGGTTGCCACGTCTGAAACTCCCCTTTTACTACACATAAGTCACCCCTAAGGTAGGCTCTAGAAAGCCCTATGGGAAGCGTGCTGTGTAGGTAAAAGGTAGGACATGTGCCTTAACTGTGGCATGTCCTGGTAGTGATAAATAGCCTATTTGATTTCTCACTGCTGTGAGGCTCCTCTCTCTTAGGTTTGCACTGGGAATTCCCTGATGTGTGTTTTAGTGGTAAGTTCTGATACAAAAGGGATAACGTGACCATGTTTGGTATGTTTGGAATAGTAGTGATAAATCCTGCTTATTGGTGAAAGTGGATTTGCCATTACTATTTTAGAAATACCACTTTTAGAAGTGTGTATTTCTGTGTGCCTACGGGTCTTTGTGCCCTGTCTGGGTGTGTATTCACTGTCTGGTTTAGACTGACAGGAGAGAGGGGGTTTGCATTCACTGTAGACAGTCACAAGGGGGGTTGAGGTGTGTCCTGCCTTTCCTGGGTGACTCAACACTAGGCTGAATATACCTTGGCTGCATTTAGAGTGGTAGGAGGAGTTGCACCTGCTCATGAATAGGGCTGTGCCTGCCTACTACAATGCTGTCTCCGCCCCCTGTAGTGTGTCTGGGGCCTGGGCTTAGGTGTAAATGGGGGTGTTGTGCTCTTCTAAACAGTGTTTGAAGTGCCGCCCAGAACAAATCATTTTTGACTATAAGTACAAGGGCTGTGACCCCAGGAATGTAGATACTGTTGTTACTTAGAGCCTTGTACTGTCCTGCCTGTGCCCTGTTGTTGGTACCCCCAGAGATCTCACAGGGCTGTGTGGCTTGCCCTGGGTGATTTAAAACAGTGCATGGTGAGTGCTGTGCCTTTCACACTGTGATTTTAACAGCGCGTGTGGAGCGCTGGGGGGAGCTTCCCTCGGCATTCTCAGAGCCCAAAAGTGAAGCTCTGCAACTTTGGGCTGAAAGGCTTCTCTGGGCCTCTAGCATAATGTGGGCCTTAGGTGCTGAAGGACCGTGCATTTGTATTGGCCGTCTCGGGCCGTGCTACCACCCGCTGCACCAGCACCTTGTACAGTGAGGATCCCTCCGGGAAAACTTGGTGTTGCCTGTCAATCCCAACACAGCCAGAGCATCGCAGGCTCCAGCTGTGGCAGTGCCCTCAATGAAACAGAAAACCCGGGGCAGGGGTTGCAAATTCCCAAGCAACGTCAATGCCACTGTGGGTAGAGCCAGCCGCCATGTAAGGCTGGGTGGAGGAGAGCAAAGCCGAAAGAGACTTTGTTACATGTCCTGCCGCTGCAGCACAGAAGTAGACCCACTACACCTGGCATCCCAGCCGGACGCCGGTACAGAGCCATTACCCGTCACCGCATTTGTTAGGCAGCTGCACCATGTGATTGCGGGCCGCTACCTTGGGCGATTCTTTTTCCATACAGGGGGACCGAGGTGTTTCCCCTGCTGACTTGGAGAGTGTGTGCGCCCTACGCTGCTGGCCTTACTTAGGGGGAGCATTTCTGGCTCAGTGACTGAATGGGAAGGAAGCCTCTAAGGAGGTCCCAGTCCGGCTGAGTCTGTCAGAGCACCGGACAGATAGTTGTTGGGGCGTGTTGCCCTATGGTCTGGTATTGGCTACCGTAGCAAGTGTGCGGGGACAACAGTATAAACTACTGCCTTTTATGCTCTGATGTGGGGATATGCATATGTTGGCACCACCCTGATCACCCATGTTTGGTTTACAGAATAAATATGCTGTGCCAGCTCAGACCCTGATGTGATGATTTATGTCATGTATGCCTTGCATTGGTCAGGTTCACAGGCATTATCTCAGGAGTTTCTTATATGTGCAGTGATGGTGGATTTATTATGTGCGCACTCTACAAGTATTTACTTTAGTGCACTACTGGTGTTATTATGACAATTGCCCTATTGTCAAAGTGACTGTGTAACCTATGTGACGTCATCACAGGTGCCTATGGCACAGTGATTTATGTGGTTATGGTCTAAAGTGTTTTATGTACAATACAAAGGATATTTTTATTCAACCTTCTGTGGAGGCTCTTTTTGTGGTTTGCCTAGTGTGTTACTAGTGTGTGTCTGTGTGTGGCGCAAAACGCTTGACAGATTGCCTCTGATATAAGCCTGACTGCTCTGCCAAGCTACCAAGGGGGTGAGCAGGGGTTATCTTAGGTGTGTAGCTCCCTTGCCCTGACTAGAGTTATGGGTTCTGCCTGGCTTAGGTGCATACCCTAGCCAACCAGAAACCACATTTCTAACAGTTATGTTAACTAAGAATGTTATAGTGATATATTAGTATTCATGTGGCCTTTCAGCGCTGTCAGATTTAGGTACTTTCAAGTCTTAGGGCCTCATTTATATATAGGAGGATGGCCTGTTGTTCTGCCAGGGCAATGGAGTAAATTACTCTGTCGTGTGTTGGAGGATTGCCCACCAGAATTATAAATGACTGCCAAGGGGGCAGTCATTTACAAAGCATTGGCAGGAACCACAGTCAAGGCGGTTCTTGGCAATGCATTTTTCTGTTTGGTACAGGGCTCTTCTCCCATGGACTCCTCTTCCATGGCGATGGAAGCATTTAGCAGTTTTCACTGCTCCTTACCGCCAGGGTTTTTGTGGTGGGGATGGGCTAAATTAGGTGGGCGGAATGGCAGGTCAGACTTTTACCCCTCTGCGGGATCGTCAGAGGGGATTAATAATGGCACAAGCAGAGTAGTTTCTGCCATGATTAAACATGTGATTAGCCCTCTTTTTCTTTTTCTTTAGAGTTTTATATAGCGTGAACTAGACCCGAAGATTTCAGGTATCATGAGCACCAGTTTTGTTACAGACGGACACATTCATTTTCTTTTTTCTTAGGCACTGGGAGATTAAGTGATTTGCCCAGAACCACAGGATGTTGAGCGTCGGTGCCGAGACTTGAACCGGGTTCCCCAGCTTCAAGGTTGACCGCTCTAGCCATAAGGCTACATCCTCTTCCCTAAAGTCGGCGGGTGGGCTGCATTCTTGGTGGTAAGAATACTCCATCACCTTTGCAACAGAGTATCCTTACTGCCAAGAATAAAATTGGCCCCTTAGTCTTGAGGACTATGGGCCAGATGTAGGTAGACATTTACCGACCGGTAACGGCCGATTCGGCCGTTACCGACCGGTAAATGGCTATTCTAGATGTAGGTGGCCTATTTTACCGATTCGGTAAATTTACCGAATCAGTAAAATACCGAATCGGTATTTTTACCGATTCGGTAATTTTGAAATGTAGGTGGGACTCTTCTGAGTCCCACAGGCCTTACTGAATCGGTATTTTACCACCCAATCCAATTGGGTGGTAAAATACCGATTCCAGGTGTGCATGCAGATGTGTGCGTGCATACCTATGGCATGTGACAGACGGACATGCCCTTAGGGCATGTCTGTGTGCCACATGTCACACATGCCTTAAATCGGGGTGCTAGAGGGTGTCAAAGTGACACCCCCTGCACCCTTGCAAAATTCGGTATTTACCGAATCGGTAAATACCGATTCGGTAATGCCCATTGATTCCTATGGGCTTCAATGCCCATAGGAATCAATGGGCATTACTGAATCGGTATTTACCGATTCGGTAAATACCGATTCTTACAGAATTGGTAATTCAATTACCGATTCTTTCTACATCTCCCCCCTTCTATTTTACCGATTACTAAATACCGAATCGGTAAAATTCGGTATTTATGAATCGGTAAAATTAACTTACCTACATCTGGCCCTATGTCACTAACTGAAGTTTGGTTCCTGTTTCAGTACATTATCAGTAGGGTTGGCGGAGTTCATATCTAGAGTCGGTGTTTGATTGTAGAGCTATTGACCAGTTTGGATCTCAACAGCTGTAGCCCTAGCGATCACAATGGACACCACCAAAGGTCACTCAAAAGAATATGTATTTTCCTTATTTTTTCCATATTTAAAAATAAATACAGACAGAAAATAGATAGTTTTCTGTCTTAACTTATCTATAAAATCAGTAAGAACTGAAAACGGGGAGCCTTACTCATGATGTCCCTCCCACAAAAGTTACTAAGTAAGGTAAGTAGGTACTAGGTGCCTATCTGCATATATTGTTTTTGTCATACTGTTTTTCATGTATGTGAATTATGAATAATGCAATTTAAGCTGACCAAGAGCACAAGAGGTTAAATCTTTGCAGATATGGTCTCATTAAAGACACATTGGGAGGGTGGTCTCAGACGTTTATCCGTGTAGTTTGCTACGAAGAAGGACATAGACGTAAAGCAGTTGGCAGCAATTACTCCTTAGTTAAAGTGTACTTTGGTGATTCTATCAATGGTGACCTTTGCACTGTAGTAATACATGTTTTAATGCGCATTTACTAAGTCACATGCTTAAAATGTTTTATTGGGCCATATTTATCTTGATATTTGTGGTACTAACAGATAAATACATGTAGGTAAATCTTCAGACATTCACTCATTCACCAGAAGCCATACTACCAGGCCTATGAGCCATATTGTCAAAATAAAATGCCCTGTCCCCAGTGCACTTGCAAACTCCTGTCTGCACTGACAGGGCATCATGGTTGCAGAGTAGTGGGTTACTACTGCCAGCCTGCCTTTCAATTGAAGGTGACTGAATTGCTTTTTCAGAGGAGCTAGACATGCCTCCGCAGGCGGTTGTAAGGTTTGCCTACACATGCATGTGGGGAATGCCTGAGTGGCGTAGCAGGCAGTGGTCTGCCCTGGGTGACATGGGGTTTGGGCATGGCAGCCTCTCCGCCCTCTCCTAACTGCGGCCGTCATGGGGCGGCAAATGCAGGAATTGCCAGCACCCCCACCCCCGCTCCTACATGCAACCGCTGTGTGGCAAAAGGTCTAGCTACGACTTTTGAATGCCTGTTTACCCATATGATCAGATCTGTAGCACAGCCCAGGTGCAAGACAAAGTGATTCCCTCACTAGCATGTCCCGATGCAAATGAGGGAAACCCTCAAGGATTACACAAGCATAAAATTAACCCAGGGCGAAGCATTACGCTACGCTCGCGTAGTTTGCGAAGTTTGCGCAACTTCGCACTACGCGAGCTACACGTAGCAAAGTGCGAACACGCGTAGTGCAGCGTAGCGTAGTGCAGCGGTAATTTTTTGCTTGTTCGCAGTCCTCAACGTCATGTTCGCGACCGCAATCAAGCAAAATGACATCCCGGCGAGATTCTCAACACGGGGAGGTCAGGTTTCTCATTGCGAGTGGTTGCGCATGCTCGCGACCGCTCGCAATGACAAAAACTACCAGTTTGCGTTGAGAAAGCTGCCGCTCGAGTAAAAATCTACTTGAGCAGCGGAAAACTACAGCTCGCACTGTGCAAGATGCCGTTTTCAATGATTGCACAGTGCCGGATGCTTGTCCGCACTGTGCAATCATTGAAAACGCATCTGCACAGTGCGAACATGCTACTACGCAGCTCGCGTAGTGCTACGTGAAGTTTGCGTAGTGCGAAGTGCACTTCGAGTAGCTTTGCGTAGTGCTACTTCGTGAACTATGCCCACCCTTACATAAAATGTGCACCAGTGCAATCCCAATTACCAAAAGGAATGACTTGGTATCTCCTGTACACTGACATGCCCCAGGGGTGTATGGTGGCTCCTGCTTGCAACCCTCTGACAGTGTTGATGCATTACTTACCTCATTCACTGGTTTTTTCCTCTGAAGCGGGCCGCTCACATTTTTTCCATAAATGCTTTTAATTCAGTGGTAGGGACTGTAAACTCTCCACTCTTCGCCCACACTGTTCATTCCTACAATGTTGGATGCCATATAAATGAAACTGCAAACCACTCACAACAATGTACTTCAGTTTTTTTGGAATTTGAAATATTTTCATGTAGAAGATTTTGGGACTATGAGTCCGGGGCCACGATAATCAAGACAAATGTTAGTGGGGTGCCAGGAGTGCTTAATTTGAGCTGGTGGTTTACTGTGCTCGGCACCAGCACTTAATTGTCAACACCGGTGCTTATGGCAGCCTGTCACATGCTGGTGCTGCCTGTCTAATTTAGAGATGAGCACAACAGTTGTTTATTAATTCAATAAATACAAAAAACTAGTATTACCTGCAGCCCAAGACATTCTTATAGCGTTGGGGGCATATAATAGTCTAAATAGTCACTCTTGTAGGAGTGTGTTGGTTAGTAGTTGTGTTGATGCTATGGCCTAGAATATTAAAGGTTTAGCGTCGTGTTAGTGTTACTTTTTCAACGCAAACCCAACACTAAACCTGTTTTGGGATTTACAAACCAACGCTAATTGGTATTAGCGATGGTTTGTATGTAAGAGTAATACAAAGCAGCACGAAACACTGCTTTGCATTACTTTGCATCAAGGGGTGTTACATAGGTGATACATGGGCATTCCCATGCAACAACCCAGGCTTTCTGCTGCTAAACCCTATTCACTAACATTGGTAGGAAGGGTTTAATGCCAAAAAGTAATGCTTCTGAAAAGCAGGGGATAAACAAGGACGTTCTTCATTTCTCTGTGCTTTTCTGACTTTGCATGCGTGCTGCACTGTTCAAACACATACAAAGTAGGACCAGCTTTTAAACTTGTATAGGCATAGTATTTCCTGTACGCAACCTTTGCCAGACTCACACACAACCTAGCACTGTGGCACAAAGGTGTGTGCCTTGCGCACTGCAGCTGAAATCCGCGCTGGTACTAGGGAGAATGAATGAATGAATGAATTGAGTTTTATAAAGCGCACATAGCTGCCCTGAGGTGTCCAAGCGCTAAGATTACCAACTGAGGCTTAGGTTGCTTGAGGGAGGGATATCTTACCCAACTACTAATTGATGAACAGAAGCGTTTTCAGCTGTTTGCGGAAAGAAATGAGGTCGGGGTTGGGCCTTAGATGCTGGGGAAGAGCATTCCACAGCTTGGCCACATTGTAGGAAAAGGAGCGGCCTCCCGATCTTGATTTCTTTATTTTCGGCACAATGGCCAGATTGGCAGAGGTTGAGCGCAGCTGTCTGGCAGGATGATAAGATGTAATGAGGGGAAGATTAATTACTGGACCTAAAGACCAGAAGGCCTGATGTGCAATACAAAGTGATTTGAAATTAACTCTTTCCCTAACGGGAAGCCAATGCAGTCTCCTTAGGCCGGACTTTACTGATGATCTGCGGGGGATTTGTAAAAGAGTCCATGCGGCGCAATTCTGCATCAACTGCAGTTTGCGCAGAGTGAAGTCAGGAGCTCCCAGATATAAAGCATTCCCGAAATCCAACCGTGATTGGACCAGGCCCAGAACCACGGTCTTTCTTGCTTCGAAGGGGAGTAGAGGGAGGATCTTTCTGATGACTCTAAGGATGCCGAAACAGATGGCAGATAGTCTTATTGCCTGCTGGTCAAATGACAGGGACATATCCAGCCAGACACCAAGGCTCTTAATGGTATCTTTAGGTGCAGGGGCAGGTCCTAAGCTGGGTGGCCAAAGGGTATCGATAGAAGATGGTGCGAGACGACCTAGGAGCATGAGCTCAGTTTTGTCTCCGTTGAGTTTGAGACAAGACTTGGTCATCCAGCTCTTAACCATATCCAGGCAGCCTGCAAGATCCACACACGCTAAGGATCCCCCTTCCTGTGCCAGAGAGACCACTAGCTGAGTATCGTCCGCATAGGTAATGATCTTAATGCCATATGGAAGGACGATCTCAGCTACTGGCCTCATGTAGACGTTAAATAACGTCGGGCTCAACGATGATCCCTGTGGTACTCCACATCCCAGAGGCTTACTGGTGGAGGTGACATTGCCCTCGTATACCTGGAAGGATCTATCATTCAGGTAGGACCTGAACCACTCCAGGGCCCTGTTAGAGATTCCGGTGTCCAGGAGACGCTGCAAGAGGATATCGTGGTTAACGGTATCAAATGCAGCGCTCAGATCGAGGAGGATGACTGCCACCGATCCTCCCCGATCTAAGATCCTCCTGGACTCCTCTGTCACAGCCAGTAGTGCAGTCTCGGTCCCATGCTTAGGGCGAAAGCCTGTCTGGGAGGGATCGAGCAGCTGGTTTTGTTCGAGAAAGGTTGTTAATAGGCCGTTTATGTATTTCTCCAAGATTTTAGCTGCTCAAGGCAGCAAGGAGATCGGGCGAAAGTTGTTAAGATTCTTGGTCTCCAAGTTGGGTTTTTTAACAAGGGCCCTCACCATGGCCTGTTTCCAAGCCACTGGGACTGTGCTGGTGGAGATCGAGGTGTTAAGTACTGCTAGCAGTGTAGGGAGGATGGTCTGAGTAGCAGAGACTAGAATATGTGGGTGTGCTGGGTCCCTAGGGGAACCTGATTTCACCTGATGCATGAGGGAGGTGAGATGGTCCGCATCCATCTGGGGAAATTCCGCCAACACTGGAGGGCAGTTGGATATGTTTTCTTGTGGGGGACATAAAGGTGTCTCCTTCAAACTAGTCTGCTCTGAGGATGGAAAGGAGGAGTAGATGAGATTAATTTTCTGGAAGAAGAAATTGGCCAGATCTTCACAACGGAGCCGAGGATTTTCGTCAATAAGTGGAGGTGTTGGGAGGTTGATAAGACTTTTTACAATTTTGTAAATCTCCTTGGAGCTGGAGCTGGACTTTGCGATTTTGTGTGAGTAATATAAGGATTGCGCGCTCTTTATGTCTTTTTTATATGCTCTAATAGCCTCTCTATAAAAAATGTTGTCTGCTCCAGCATATCCTAGTCGCCATTTGCGTTCTAATCTCTTACAGTAGCACTTTTTCTCCCGTAGTTCATTCGAGTACCAGGGAGCTGAAATCCTAGATCTTTTTAAGACAGTTTTCTTCATAGGGAGCGTGGCATTTAAAGAGTTGTTTATCCATTCATTAAACATTTCATTAGCCAGTGACGGAGTCTGACCAACTGAGGGAATTGAGTTTTGTAACTCCTGAGTCCACTGAGCCAGCGGGATTTTAGACCAATTGCGTGTTTCTCGTACTGTAGGTGTGAGGGGCGAAGACTTGTCAGTTTTCCATAGTAGCGGGATTAATGCATGGTCTGTCCAGGGGAGTACTATAGGGGGTGCCATATCGCTGTGAATATGGTGGTCTCCTGCTCTCTCAAGGTTACGCAACGCAGAATCTATGGATGCTGCGCTGCATTGGCTGACACCTTTAAGAATCAGGGCCTATCAATGACAGTGTTGCCAGGGACAATATGTGGTACAAGCTGCAGTGGTCTCCCGACAAGGGCCCTGGCACTTATCTGTTTTAAAAATTAAGCACCGGGCGGTGCCAGTCGAAATCCTCTTATCTTGTGGGCTTCATTTCCAAGATTAGAACTGAAGGCCTTTTCCATCTATGCCCCCAGGATCTGGAACATCCCTATATCCTTCAGAACCACCAGATTGCTGCATCCTTTCAAGGAAGGCTCGCCTCTTTAAAGTTCGCTGCATCACAATGTATTGACCGACCACAAACCACCTACCCATGTTATTACTTGATGACTTTATGATGTTCTTTGACCCAGGACAGCACTCCTCTGCCTTTTGACTAGGTTTGCGCTATAGAAATACCACATACATGAATGGATACAAGCATACATACAATGAGCAACCAATGCTATTTGTTGGAGCCCAAACTTAAACAGGAAATTCAGGGAAGCACTCAGGGAGATGTAAAACTGCACATCAATCACCTAAGAACACTTTGAAAGCTTTGTAAAATATTGTGGATCATTTTCTTGAATTTCTTTTTATTGTTCTGGGCTTAAAAACAGCTAAAAAAGTACTTGGTGAAGCACTGCCATCCAGTAATTTCTGCAATGACTGATTGGTCTAGAAAAGAGTTTTTTTTCAATACACATGAATTTTTTTCCCAATGGAGGAATTACAACAGCCTATTCAAAGATGGGGAAGGATCAGCGAGGAGTTTCTGGATGTTCCCAAGTGTCTACAATCTCTCAAGGCAAATCACATCTTTCTCCCCTACTCCCCACTTCTAACATGGGGTTTACTAATACATAATTGGAGCAGTTGTGTACTTTCAAGCAGCATGAAATCCAGTTATGCCTGCTCGGTGTTCTATTTCTGAGCCATTTTCGGTCTAAATGTAGGTTTACTGCACCAAAGAGACTGTTAGCAGAATAAATATCTCACAAAAATATTTGCTCAAGAATTTTCCCAAAAAAAGGTTTTAGTGGGAAAAATGTACCCGTGATCATTTTTACGTGAAACTGTGTGCGCCGATGAACTTGGGCAAAATCTACAAACTTTGCAAGTTAACAGAGCTCATACAATGCTTCAGTTGAGGGAGAAGTGGGAATGCAGGTTAATAGGGATTCCTTCCCAGGGGAAAACAAACCATCAATAGGAGGAGATAAAGATGGAGCACACTGAGGGGAGATGAGCAGGAGACTGGTCCTGAAGGGTCATCGTCTTCATCTACCACACTGAAAGATTTGTTGTCAAGCGCTGTTGATGTTGGGAAAATGAACTATGGATCTGATCTGATGAATGTGTCCTCCTCACCAGGAAGAGAGAAATAATTGGCTAAAGTACTTCAGCAAACACCAAAGAGGAGTCTGACACCTCTTTTGCTCCATGTGTTTTCTTCCAAAAGGATGAGACTGAAGGAAGTCAACAGGTGGCATCTTCTGGGTCCTCTCAACCATCAGAATGGCCTGTCTCCATTGATAACCAAAGGAGGGGGCCAGGAGATGCAGCGCTTGGTGATTCCTGAGTGAGATTTGAAACTGAGACCCACTTTCAAAGGTGAACTAACGTGGTCATGCTTCAAAGAGACAAGCTGCATCTTTCTAATTTTTGTGGCCTCTTCCCCACTCAAATCTCAAATAAATCTTCGATAAGGTATGGGTGCTTCAAAGCCCTTCCCGAACATAGCAACAACCTCTGCTGTTTGCAATACATTTGTGAGTAGAGGTTAGAAAAGCCTGAAACTGTAGCCCATCAACCTAAATATCATGTTAGAGAGACAAGGAGTTAAAGACCTAGAACAGGAGGTTACAGTGATAGACACATGATTGACAAGGAGAAATCAGGAGAGAAACTGGAAAAGACATTGATGGACATGTAATTTCCAGTGCCGTGTGTTCCCTTCACAGACCCTTTAGCTGTAGGCAGCAGCACCAATGCACTTATGTGACACTGATGCCAGTAAAAAAGGTAGGGATTTAGGTGAGAAACAGCTGGAAGGGACAGTGCAAGTTATTTCAGAGAATGTCCCACCAGACATATCCTAAGGAACATGAGTTAAACGCACGACTCCACATCATATGAGCCGGGAAACTGCTCGTTTCTACAGAACAAGTCTTCCTGCAGCTAAGTGTGGCAGGTAGACTATCTCATTAGAAGGCACAGAAATTACCCTAGTTCTCTAAAACTGCAGTACCAGGTCAATCTAAGCAGCTGCACTGGCAGTGGACATGTCAGAAAGTGGCTGAGAAGGCAAAAGGTGTAACCCGAAAACAGGCCAAGTGGGCAATATACATTCTGTACAGGGCAACCACAAGTGTATACTGTGATTGACTGAGGTCTTCTATCTGCTTATGAAATTCTGCTTAAAATACTCACCAGTGAAATGTAAATGTAAATGTGTGTGTACTTGTAACGCGCAACTGTCACCCCATTTCGGGGTCTCTTGGCGCTGTACGTATACCGCTGTGGAACCCTTCCTGGCTTTCCTGTGAGATGTCCAATCCTGGGCACCCCCAAGGTGAAGCCAGGCATCCAAGTGCTGCTAGGGCTGTTGTGGAGATTAAGCAAGCTATTGCACAGAGTCACAGAGTGGGACCCATGATTAGACTAGGCACCGAGGCGAGAATGATCAGGTCCGGGGAGATTGAGGGAGAGTGTGAACGAGACAGAGACGCGGCTCCGTCGACACGAAGAACACATCCAGTTCTGGGGAAGAATCGAGTTACCCTATGCCTGTTCAATGAAAGTTTTAAAAACTATAAGAGACAGAATCAAAATTGCCCAGTAGATCGCATAGACAAAAGAAAGACATCCCAATACAAGGAGCTCCTGCACAAGGAGAGAGGACGTAGCCAGTAAAGTTTGCAGACTCAGAGTGCAACGCTACGCAGACCCCATTCTGGATCGTCTTCCACATAAAGTGGGGAAAAGGTGCAAATAACCGCTCTTTGAAACCCCAACAAAAGAAGTCCTGAAGAAGGTGCCACAGAATCAAATGTACTGCACCGAAACGCGTCGACGCATGTTTTCTGTTATAGAGAATCCAATCAGGGCCTGGTAAACACTGGATAGACATGCAATATTGTTACTAATGTTTACATAAGTTAAAACTGCACAGGCCTGTGGATCTATTATTATAGAGTGGCAGAGATATCCAGGAGCCATAGCAATACTAGGGGTTCTTTATGGTGTATGTTTTGTCCCATGTTTACTGTCTATGAACTGCTGAAATGTTACACATATGTCTCTATTGGTTTTGTGCACTTTTTAACTGTGACTGAAAAGTATTGGTTTTCTGTATTTTTTAATTGTGTTTGAAAAGCATTGTTTGTGAGTGTTTGTGATTTTTCAAGGGATTCACTTTGATTTTAATTGTCTTGTATTTTAATTGCTCAGATATATGCTTTTTTATAACAAAATTAGATTGCGAACGATTTTATTTCTTTGTGGAAATCATTATATATTCCCTAGAATATAGTGGACTATAGGTCCTTCCCCGTGTTTTTGCAAATACATGTCCACACGGTTGTGTGAGGTTCATTAGTGCACTCCAGGGATTTCCCCTTGACTTGCCGGGGAGATTGAGCACAAGACCCGACGAGGCGGGAATCGAAACCTGGTCCCAGGCCAGACCTCTGCATCAGGGTCTGCCACTCTAACCATTGAGCCACGCTTCTCCACATTGACCAATGTGGGGGAGATATACTTTGATTTCAATGCTCTGATAGGATTTTCCTAGTTTGCCTTGTGAAGGCTTCAGCAGCTATACAAAATGCCAAAGTATCAACTGCTCAAGAGGCAAGATGATTGATGTTAGCCTTCATCCTGTCTAGTTACCGGTACATGACTTAGCTGAGTGGCTCATGGTTGAACACCCATATCAAATCCAGCTTCCATAACATCGGGCTACCCTGGATGACATTCACGGAGATGTATTGACGGACCAGTCGCTGCCATCACCAGCTGTGTGTGATATTGTTCAATATTTAACTAGCTTAACCCTTTTAAAACCAGCCTTTTCTAACTACTTCTTTTTTTTATCATTTAAGACATCCACATATTTAGGGAACCCTGGCTAGTCATTGGCCATCTTAGCAAAAGTATGTTTTCTTCAAGTTTATTTAGCTGTTTTTGTTTCTTTTCTTTTTCTTTGGTAGGTGGAACCCTCAAACACAGCCCTCTCTTTTTGTTATTTCTCTTTCTCTGCATTTTATCTTAATATCTCCAACTGGAAAGCCTCCCATACTCACTTCCCCACTCTATCATTCCTTAATTCCTCAATTCTTAATACTGAGAGCTTTAGCTGTCTGCCAGAGCTCAGATAATCAACACCATCTAAACAAACAGAGGGATTTTAGTTCATCTCCGTTAGACCACTGGCAATGGTCAGAAGTATTACATCATTATATATTTTGCTATGGTGAATGTTAAGAAAAAGAGTCTGATTCCGGCATCACAGCTGATAAGCCATGTGTAAGGCACGGAGTGGAAAAGGACACAGATACAGTACTCCGAAGAGGCTGAAGTTCCCGATATGTACTGCAGGGGAAAAGGTTGTAAATGACCTTGGTCAGGGCTTGAGCAGCATAACAAAAACTAACACACTTGTCATTTTAACCCCTTCGCAGCTGTGCAAATTCCCATGCTATCCTGGGGGGCGGGGGGACACGCACAGCACCCCTGTGCTCATGACGAGGTCAGCTCGTCATGAGTCACGGTGGTCGTGTGCTCATGACGAGCTGAGCTCGTCATGACCACACCCGTTTCTTTAGAACGTTCGCACAGCAGGGGAATTAGCCCAGCGTGCGAGCGTTCTAAAGGTCATGACGAGCTCAGCTCATCAGGAGCACACAAGCACCGTGGCTCATGACGTGCTGAGCTCGTCATGAGATTCGAAGGGGTTAAGGATCCTCCTCTTGCACACGATAACTGCTTAACTAACCCGATGACACAACAGCCATCTTAGAGGAGGTGGCCCCTCTCACATTCCACTAACACAAGCCCGCCGCCATTACCAGTCCAGTGTGAGAGGAAAACCCTCATCCAAAATGGCCGCCGCCAGAACATGACCCAGGGAGTCGTTTGATCACCTTTTGTGTCTGATTTGACTCTTTGTTAATTTGGACCTATTACATTTTGGAAATCAAGTGTATAGACTGCTTCACAAGACTTTATTCAACAATATTCCGATTCGACTGTAACTGAGAATGGTCCTAGTTCGAATGAATGAACAAGCCACAGCTACTCTCTACATACCTGTTGAATTTGATTACAACAAAGTGTATCACTTTAACTCCTGCAGACAACGCCTTTTCCCAGTTGTGGTTAGGAGTATCCAAATGTTCTAAGGCTTTCCTGAGACAATTCAAACTGGTATTACATTGCATTTATGAAATAGTAGTCCTAATACCCCTCTTATTCAAGAGGATTAAAATGATTTACAACCCAGAAGCCCAGTGGGAAAGAAAAGTGATATGCATCCTATTGCAATCAATTAATTTTATATGTTTGTTTTCTTTTTATTTATTTAATTTTGAAACTATATGAAATACACATATGCCATGAGGTTCCATTGTGCTGAGAACTGACTATGAGTAGCCAGACACCTGTCAATGGATCAGTAAAAGAACGGTGTATTTTGCGAGTTCATCTCAAGCCCGGTAGTTTTTCATTTTCCTAATCTGAAAGGGAATGATAGAACTCCCAAAAAATAATTGGACTTCAATAATTGTTCA
This sequence comes from Lissotriton vulgaris, assembly GCF_964263255.1. NCBI lineage: Eukaryota > Metazoa > Chordata > Amphibia > Caudata > Salamandridae > Lissotriton > Lissotriton vulgaris. The sequence continues at coordinate 1,191,307,849 of NC_141697.1, forward strand.
TGGTGATACAATACTTTCAAGTTAAAGATTTAATGGAACCAAATTCTACTTGACAACTGGATGACCAAAATATCTATTAAATTGATATCAAAAAGGCTTCTTGTGGCCACTGAGGATCTATAGCAGAAAAAGCTTACAAGAGGAAAACATTTATTTTTCTGTGATGTGTGCCTCAGTAAAACAGTAGAATATTCATGTTCCTATGTCCACGTTACAGAAAATGGCTGGCTGAAAAGTATAACATTGTCGCAGCAAATGTTAGAGAGCAAAGGCATGCTCTGTTATTGCATTGTTCAACCAAATCCCCTGCTGCCCAATTAGTGATGGCAAAGTACATCTGGAGTGCAGGACATCCATGCAGAAGGGATCGCCTATGAGAAAAAGATGTAGAACATTGATCCTGAGAGAACTAACCTTGTTTGACCAGCAAAAGATCATTATGCCTTCCACGATGAATGTTGTGCTCTTCGAGACAAATTATTGCTTTCTTGTTCTCTTTAATGGGAGTTGTATGACAAACACTTGGTAGTGGCTCTGAAGAAAGAATATCTCTTGAAAACAGGTAAGATAAAAAAGAACTCAAGGTCCTACTGAACCTGAAGCAGGTTCATACAATTTGCATTTGAGAAAGGATGAGAGCAGATAGGCCCTCCTGACTCCAGTCACAGGCACGTGCCCGTAAATATGATCCCTGCCTCATCGGGAAACAACCTTTACAACACAACTTTTACAACGCACTACCATTACAACGCAGTCATCACAACGCAACTTCCCTTACAACGCATGCCATTACAACGCAACCATTACCACGCATGACACTACAACGCATACAATTACTACTCAAGTCATTACAACGCAGTCATTACAACGCATTCCATTACAACGCATAACATTAAAACGCATAGTACCCTTACACTATCCAACACTTACCCTACTGATGCACCCCCTGGAGTTAGAATAGTAATTTTAACCCCTACACTATCCAACACGTACCCTACTGTTGCACCCCCTGGAGTTAGAACAGTAATTTTTACCCCTACACTATCAAATACTTACCATACATGCAATGTAATGGTATGCGTTGGAATGGTATGCGTTGTAAAGGTAGTATGCGTTGTAATGGAATGCGTTGTAAAGGTCGTTTTTAAATGTTCGTTGTAATGGCATGCGTTGTAATGGAATGCGTTGTAATGGATGTTGCATTGTAAAAAATGCATTGTAAAGGTATGTGTTGCAAAAGTATGCGTTGTAACGTCATACATCCGCCTCATCTGCATCACAAAATTGAATTTTATGTTATGTGTTGTGTTTAAATAAAGAATGTGGAATAATGGTGATAAGGTGGTGTTGTGTAGATCTTTTATTCCAGAAAATCCTGAGTGATGCTGCTGAGGAAGAGTTTTATAACAAATAAATGTGCTCAAAAACACAGTATTTGCAATCAATCAATCTTTGGAGAATGTCTGTGAAGGGGCCCCCCATCGCTGAGCAGTGATAGCCCTCTTCAAACAAAGAGCGCTACTGAGAATATCTGCTGGGGATGGTGGAGGACTAACTCTGTTGTGTCAGATGTTTTCCTTCTTCTGGTGATCCAAAGAGTTTGTGCGGCTGAGACCAGCTCTGGATCTAGAGCAAGTACCAAAGCTTCTTCTCAACTGTGACAGAGTCACCTACCGCCGTTCTGTGCCTGCCAAGAGGTTTGCTTGCCACTGAAGTTAGAGGATGATAGCCCATTCCCTGGATCAGAGACTAGGTCCAAATGTAGGAAGTCATTTAGCATTTCTTAAAGGCTGAAATGCTATTTCACCCTATTAAGAAATGCTCAATGGCCTTTTCAGATGTACAAAGGGACAAAACCGGTCGCAATTTGCGATTTCTACCCAGTAGAAAGCAAAAATGGTGACATTGAATTATGAATCGCAAATAGGGATTAGCTATTTGTGATTTCTAAAGCACATGTGCATAGAGTTTCCTAAATTCGAATCGGGGATTAGGCAATGCTATTACCATCGACTTGAAGTCAATGGTAACCATGTACAAAATTAAAAAACGTATTTAAAAATGCTATTTTTAATGTGACATGAAGCACACATATGCCCCTAGGACCTATGTGCACTAGGAAATTCGGGGTGCCTCCAGGGGGGCTTAAGCCCAAAGGCAGCTTCGGCTTTGCATTTCTTAAATTGCAATATCCTATTTGGAAATTGCAATTTAGGAATTGAAAACCACTTTTTATTTTGCTAATAGGCAGGAATACCATTGCATTTCCTATTTGCGATTCTCGAATTGCAATTTTAGGGCCAGATGCATCAAGCATCCATTTTGCGATTCCTTATTAGCGAAAAATAAGGAATCGCTAATAAGGAATAGCAAAATGGAATGCATCAAGCAATCACTATAAAAATAGCGATTCCTTAGAATTCCTTAATTGCGACTCGCAAATTGCGAGTCGCAATTAATGAATACCTCCCCATTAATTCCTATGGGCCTAGAGGCCCATAGGAATGAATGGGAAGACAATCTCAATTTGCGAATCGCAATTAGCGATTCGCAAATTGAGATTGCGAGTTCAAGGGTGCAGAGGTGTCCAAAGGACACCCTGTTACACCCCTGAATGTGATCTGTGCACATATGTTGCGCACACACATACCCTTAGGGCATGTGTGTGCGCAACATGAAACTTTGAAAAATGCACAAAAGTGCATTTTTCAAAGTTTTTGCAAATTACCATGAAGTTGTACTTCGTGGTAATTTGCGTGCCCTATTAGCGAATTCGCTATTTTTGATACTTTCATGCATTGCATTTAAGGAATCTCTATTTGAGATTCCTTAAATGCAAACAATCGCAATTTAGCGAATTCTCTATTCGCGATTTTTGCATTTGGGATGATGCATCCCAAATGCAAAAATTGCTCTCGCAAAGGGCCAGATTCTGAGAATCTGGCCCTTTTGCGAGCGCATTTCGCTTGATGCATCTGGCCCAGAGTGCATATCCTTTTGCATTTCTTAAATAGCGATTCCTACAGAGTCGCTATTTAAGAAATGCAAACGGGAAGCTTTGTACATACGGACCTTGTGGTCTAGCACCTGCATGGGCCACCTGTGACTCTGACTTTATGGGCATCTGACTTTATCATGAGTGGTGCAAACCCTCCCCTGAAGCTATGGAACACTGTGGGGTGGGGAAGAGGATTCAGATGTAAAACCCAATGCAGAACAATTGATGAAAATCTGTGATGCATCCTGGGGGAAACCAGTCTCCTTTGTTATCAGTAGCCCATGAAGTACATGACAGTCACCACTGATAAATTCACGTTGTTAAAATTGCAACTGATAGTGACGCAGGCCAGCATAAGCATGATGCAGGCACACCTGGACCAGGCAGTGTGATTTGATGACTCTAAAGCTCCAGTCCCCCAAGAGCATCCAGCAGTGAGCTAATGGACAACTGCATTTCCAATGGACCCTTTGGTCCACCACCAGGGGGTTATGGATTAAAATTGTGTTTCACCCCAAACTCTAAGTTAACCTGTTTCATCTTTCACCATCTGTTGGCAATAAGACTCACAACTGCCCAATTCATTACAGTCTTAGGCCATCCATCTATTAGTCTTTACTTAAATAAATCACCTACTCATTTGCTGTGTGGAAAATACCCTTTTCCATAAATGATACACAAAACACATTTGAGAAAGCCTGTGAACCTTTGCACTCATTTGCATCTTTTGAAACTAGCCCAGTCCCATCAAGTGGGTAGGCCTAGGAGTGTGCGGTTTCTACTGACAAGATGACACTATGGAGAGAGGTGCTCTGAATAGATGGATGGATGCCTTCAGTGCAACTGACAGCAAGCGACTTTCTGATTGGATTGGTTAGGGAGACCTTCGCTGTCTTTCCCTGACTTTGTTGTGTGAAATGACAGGCGCTGATCTGAGTATAAGTGCAACTATAAAAGCAATTGACCAGTGGGATCCGCAATCTTCTTGCCCTATACTTGTGTGAATTCCACATTAAAGTTTTTTTCCCAACATAGGTGTACCTTTTCCAATGTAGTAGGATATTCATTTTTTTTTTACTTTTATGAAGTGTTATCTTTGCAATTTCTGTTTGTATCACATACGTTCTTAAACTTTTATCTTAATGAGGGAAGGGCACATGTTGAAGGCTCTCAGAAGCAATCTTTTAGGATGGGGCATTTCTATCCTTCTGATCAAAGTGGTGAGACGGTATTCCTATTGAGCATTTAAAAGCATAAACACCCAATTGATTTAGAGTGGGATCTATGGTCCACTGCATGTAAATTAGCATCTTTTGAGTTTGGGTTAGCATTCCTGAAACCGACTACGTGCAAGCTTTTTTGGGTGTTAAAACACAACCTGAAAGTGAAGGCATTTAGCTTGACCACAATTTTACTTTCAATATTTATCATACCCAAGTCGCATTCATTAGGGAGATAGAGTAAGGAAACAGACAAGCCTTATCTGCAACTTACGTGAATGGGAGTCGGGGAGAGGGAGCAAATGGGATCCAACTTTATCATACATATCATACATCCTCTCAATCCCTTCCTTCTAACACCCAGCCTGGCCACTATGAACATCATTCCTTGCTCCTCAGGATACCTCCTTAGAGCCATGCTAACAGACACATTAGTTTAACCCCTTAAGCGCTGCCATCGGCCAACGGTCGTCACGAGCGCTACCTCCCCAGTGCTGCGCACGACCGTTGGCCGACTGGCCAGCGCTCGTTATTCGAACGTTCAGCACTGGGTGCTGAACGTTCGAAGCAGCTATGGTGTTAAGGTTGGGGGTCATAGAAGGACCACCTACAGAACATTAGTAGTGGGCAAAGGTTTTGCCTTCTCCTGCAAAGTCAGTCAAATTATGAGCAACCTTGCATCAGCAAAGATGGGTGAAGTTGCCTGACTTCAACCAAGCTAAAGATATCCCACCTGTCTCCTGTACAACTGGGCTACTTTCTTTCCACTAGGTGTCTCGCCCATGTAGGGAAGGGCAGGAATGGAGCATCTAAATGAATACTGTCTCAACCTGGGGCTGGGCTGCTACTCTGCCACTCTGGTGGGCGTCAGGCTAAGGGACTGCTTTCAGCATAGGGTGGGATGCCAGAACTCAACCATGGTCCTATTGCCCTAACATAGGGCATGTATGTGGCGATGGTTTGGCAAGGCATTTTTTGCTTTCCAGTCCTGGATTGCCCCTTGTGGATCCTTATAGTGGTGGGAAAATATTTCCAGCACATACTTGGCCTCTTAAGCTTCCCCTTTTTTATTTTTTAAAGATTCACACTTAGCGATGCTTGCAAAATGTGCAAAGTTGCAAGTTAATGGATTTTGCAACTTTGCACACCCCTACATAATACAACTTACATTCAATTCACTCTGTTTTCATCCACCAAGTACCCAACTCTGGGAAGCACCTTCTACCGCTGCCCATTGTTAGCCCTGCCCCCCCCCTTTCCACAGCTCCCTTTACGTTAAGTCTATGCCAGATTGGTGCAAAAGACAAAAAACAATCTAGCGCAGAAGGGTGTAAGAATCAGCTTTCCTTTATGCAATTCCTGCCACCGTACCCTCACCAGCTTTCCATTTCTTATTGTGGGGCCAATGGATGGAGAAAAACCAGCAGTGTGACTACCATTGACACTATGTTAATTCATGAAGTAGCCTTTATCTTATGCCCTTCGTTCCACATCAAGTCATGATGAAACTTTTATCTTCTACCCTACGACACCGCTTCAAGCCATGAAGTGACTTTTGTCTTCTAGCCTTTGACACCACGTCAAGTCAGGAGGTGACTTTTATCTTCTACCTTTCTATACCACATCAAGTTATGAAGTGGCTGTTGTCTTCTACCATTCATCACCATGTTAAGTTCTGAAGGGACTTTTGTCTTCTACCCTTTGGCATCATATAAAGTCATGAGGTGGATTTTATCCTATACCCTTCTACATAACATCAATTAGTGAGGTGGTTTTTGTCTTCTACTCTTAGTCATCACATCAAGTCATGAAGTGACTGCTATCTTCTACCTTTTTATACAACGTCAAGCTATGAACTGGTTTTTGTCTTCTACCCTTCATCACCATATGAAGTTGTGAAGTTACTTTTGTTTTCTACCCTTTGACACCATGTCAAGTCATAAAGTGGCTGTAAACTTCAAACCTTTCTTTACCACATCCAGTTATGAAGTGGCTTTTGTCTTCTACCCTTCATCACCATGTTAAGTTTTGAAGTGACTTTTGTCTTCTACCCTGTAACACCACATAAAGTCATGAAGTGGCTGTTACCTTCTACCCTTCTATATCATGTCAATTCATGAAGTGTTTTTGTCTACTACTCTTTGTCATCACATCAATTCATTAAGTGACTTTTGTCATCTACCTTTAGACACCACTTCAAGCCATGAAGTGATGTTTCTCTTCTACCCATGTATACCACGTCAAGTCATGAAGTGTCTTTTGATTTCTACCCCTCATCACCATGTTAAGTCATGAAGTGGCTTTTATCTTCTACCCTTTGACACCATATCAATTCACATGGGGCCTGGGACAAGGGGGCTAGGGTATGGGTGAGAAGATGTATTGCTTTATCTCTCCATCCACCTAACAGCATGCCTCTAAGCATCCTCCACTGCTGCTCCACAGCCCATCCAAACCGTGTGCTCATGGGTGAGACACAAGTGAAAATTGGGCACACGGGGTGTACTAGGGCATATCATGACTGTACCTGGGTATGCGATCGCTATGCTTCTGGCATATCAGTAACCAACCCATTTAATATAAGGAGCATAACTAAAATACAACTTTACCTACTTTTTTGTTATTTTCCCCTTTTTGTTGTGGTGTTGTAACCAATGATGTCACTGGTATTAAAAGATCAAGTGGTGCTTCTTCGCGTGTCACCAAATATGGGGAATATGCATGTGATATAATTAATTAGCTAAACCTGATATTTGGGTGAATTAGCAACATTGGCTCTGCTTTGCAACCTTACCTTGTTCCTTTTCCTGCCCTCAATTTTTTTCTTCTACCACCTCTTATAGCCCCGCCTTGCAAAAAGTCTGAGCAGCCTGAAAACACACGTAGTGTCCCTCTATAAACACAGCAAATTAATAAAAATACATATGTAGGTAGCTCCAGTTGATAGAGAACCCTCCTAAGCCCCCTTCCCAAGCAAAAAGAAAGGTAGCTGCCAGTGGCAGCTCTTGATGTGTTTTGAGCCTGTTTGATCCCTAATGCCGGCTCTGGGACTAGTCTAGAACTGCGGTCATCCATCATCTGCTGGAGCAGGATTTTGTCACACTGAATCAAATTTATTTCTCCCCTCTGAAATCTCATTCCGCCAAGTTTCATCGCCTGCTGCAGCAAGAGAATTCTGTGTTTGTCCTGCCTATGATGAGTGATGCCCTTTGCTTAAGACCAAGCAACATATGTGTTTAGTGATAAAGAGAAAAAATCAGGAGGGCCCGCTTTGAAATAAAATCCCAGAATTGAACTCTGTCACTGTGTTCATTTACCACCCGGCGAGCCAGCGTGTGTGCTGGACACGGATAAATACTAGCAACCCTTTTTTTTATTGTTGCTGTATTTATTCATTTATTTGTTTGATGCAGAGCTTACATCCCCAGAGGAAATCCAAAGAGCTTTAGGAAGAATAAAGACTGACTGTGAGGTTCGGTATTTTTACAGGGAGCTACAATTCTTAATCAATGAGGTAGAGGGACATTAAGTAATAAAAGGGTGGGTAGACGATATAGAATGAAAGGCTGCTGGTCCAGTCACCTCCAGACGGGGGAGCTAGAGCTGCTGACCAATGTAGTTTTAAGCCCCTCAGACCTTCCTACAACTCATTAGCCCAGATGAGAGACAAAATGGACGTGGTTAGAAGTGAGCGGTCCCTGACCTTTATATGGTGATAGCCCAAGGCCGCCTCTTTCTCTTGAAGTAGAGACCAATTTATGGTGATCCTCCTACTTTCCCAAGTGGCAGGGGGATTCCAGATGTGGGTTTTGAGGAGAATTCCCATACAATGGGAACTATGATATGTGATTGTTGGATCTTATAAATTTTCATTTACAAGTGTGCAGTGGTCCATTAAAGTTTCTGCCACTGTCCATCCACAAGATAGACAAATGTAGTACTAAGCCCACTAGCCATGGTAAAATGCTCAGAGTCCCAAAGCCAATGAAAACAGGTTAGGAAAAATAGGAGGAGGAAGCAAAATGTTTGGGGATAACCCTGCAAAAAGGACCATTTCCAACAGCCCGATTGATTGTTGACTGCCATAAATATTTACTCAGAAATGGGGAGTGGACCACTGAGGGTTTCAATACCTTACTACCAGACAAGCAGTCTTCTACTTACAAATACTAACTCTAGTCAATGAAAAAATCCATAACAGGCAATTTGGTTTGAACCACATAAAGCATTCTTAGCAGGATAGTATAGAAAAGGGATTCATTTATAATTTGGAGAACTGGAATTTACTGTGTCAGGAAGAAAGGAAAACGCATCAATGGTATATGGCGGTAGGTTTATTCCACAAACAGCACTGGAGTCTGGTAGCAGCTGCTGACCTCAGAATGCCCAGCAACATTCTCCCCTTACATAGCATTCCAATCCTCTAGAAACGATTGGAATGAGAACCCCAACATATGCCCTTCCCTTCAAAAATACTTACGGAACAAAGATCTAGAAAACAATATATGCAACTGAAGGATAATACATACAACACTATTTACAAGATTACTCTAACTCAATCAAGTACAATATGTTACACGAATGTAATGTAAGAAACAAGCAACTAAAATAGCATAACACAGCAAAACATAACATAGGAAAAATGGATAATGGAAATGCAATGTTGACATAGCAATAACAATTCATAGAAACCATCTACAGTTCAATATCTTTGAACTTTTGAGGCACACATCTGTAGAATCAGAACAAAATTCTGGAATACTTGTTGTTTTTGCTGACACCCTCAGGTGACCCAGCACCCATTTTCTCACACACATATCCAGCCTTGGCTTTCAGTACCGCAACCTTTTGTTCCAAATTTTGCCCTTCTCCAGAACAATTACTCAATCACCCACTTTCTTCACCAAATATGGTGAAGAAAACCGAGACTGACCTTGGCAAACATGCTGGGGAATGTGTATCCTTCCAAGGTCACCTGCTTGAACCTTACACTTCTTACCTCCATCCTCTTTTGAAGAGTACTTCTCCTGTACACATCTTTGCACATCCAAAACAACCTTCAACTTCTTACCATTCAGGCTCATCCTATTAAACCATTCCTTGTTCAAATGCATACCGGTAACTCTGCCCCTCAACAAGGAAAAAGGAGATACTCCAGTGCTAACATGTGGAGTAGTTCTCATGGCCCACATGTCCTCGATCATTTATTTTTTTCCCAATTAAGGCCACTGACCAGGGCAAACTGGAGTTGTTCATTTACTACATTAAACTCTTTCGACAAGGCCATTGCTGTGGGGATGATACAATGGCATTCTTAAGTGTTTGATTCCACATGATTTAAAGGGGTTACACATTTCATTTGATATCAATTGGCTACCGTTGTCCATTACCAATTCCTCTGGGAAACCTCTCATAAAGACTACTTTTGAATTTACACCATTGAAACATTTTAACTCTGTCCACTTGGAAATGTAATCAACTAGTACCAATTAATATTTAGGCGACCTATCCTAAACCCCACAAGGACCGCATCAAATCCAAATCTGTGCTACGGTACCCCATTGCTAACAACGGGATTGACAGGAGATGGTAGAGAGACCTGTGACGTATCACTCAAAACACATGCACTATACTCCCATACACAGTGCTCAATTGTTCTATCTATTCTGGGCCACCAAAAATCCTCTCTGATAAGACGGTTCATTGTACGCATACCCACATGCCTTCATGTGCCAACTTGGGTACCTTTGATCTCATTTCCACAGGAACCACCAAACTTTCACAATATAAAAATATGCCCTTTATAATGGACAGCTCGTTGGCAGTTCTCCAAAATGGAACCAGCTCCAGACTCATGTCTCGAATGCTTGGCCAAAGACCAGTCATGAATTCAATTTCTTCCTGCAACACCATATCTCTACAGGCAGCTGCTGACCACTCTTCCTCAGACAACACCCCAGATGTAACAACTTTCACAGCACACACAAATTCTACATCATCACATTCTCCTTTCTCGTTGCCTTCAGTCTTCGCTATGGGTAATCTGGAAAAACAGTCAAAGGTAAGATTAGAAACTCTAGAAAAATACAGCAGCGTGTATTGATATTCTTAAATGCAGTATTGCCACTTCTCAATGTGTGGGGTAGCCCTTCCACCATTGATAGTATTAAACAATTCTACTAAATGTTTATAATCTGTGTAAAGACTGAATTGCTCCCCCAAATAGCTTTTCTAATATATTGTACATCCCACCATAAACCAAGAGCCTCATTTCAATGGTGGAATACATCAGTTATGCCCTTCGAAAAGCTCTGAGCACAAACCCAATCATTTCTTGCCTGCTGTCCTCCCTCTTTTGCATCAAGACCACCTCAAGACCATGGTTGATAGCAACAGTCATGACAATGCATTGATCACGCGTAGACTTGAGGAACTTTGCTGCTACAATATCCATTTTAATCGATTCAAACACAGAATCACACTTTTCACTCCGCACGTACCTCACTTTTCTTTTTATAAATCTCATAAACATGCTCTTTTGGAAGTAAAATTCTTCACAAATCATCATAGTATTCAATCAGTCCCATGAAAGATGTCAGCTGATCCTTGCTGCTGGGCACTGGTGCTGCCTCAATAGCTTTCAGAATTTTCATTTTTTGTTTGACCCCTTTACTTGACATATATGTCCTAAATACTTGAAACCCTCACAATGAAACCTGCACTCCCTTCCTTCAAAGTAAAATCTGACCTTTTTGAAAATTTCTATCCCTCTCTCAAGTCTCTTGTCATGTTTGCACCCATTCCATCCATAAATCAAAACGTCATCCTAGAAAGATGAAACACCAGGAATCTACTTAAAAAATGACCCATACATCTTTGGAAAACTGAGGAAATTGAAGCTAGTCCAAATGGCATGTGTTTATAATGGAAAGGTCCCTTTGGGTTTACAAATGAAGTGAAGCGCCTTGACTCCTCGAACAGCTCAATTTGATGGTACGACACTGTCATGTCGAGTGTGGTGAAAACAACAGCTCCCTCCTGGGTGGTTAATAACTAATTGATGTTAGGGAGTGGATGGCGGTCGACCCAAATATTGGAATTGAGGTTACGCAGATAGAAACTTAAATTGTAGGAACTTGTCTGGCTTGTGCGCAAAACAACTGAAGCCAACCACTCTGAACTTTCACTGCGTTTGATGATACCCGACTTACTCAGGGCCCGATTCACAGAACTAACTTAAGACAAAATCCTAAACTTACTACTTTTGGTATTCACAGAAGTTAGGATATTGTCTTAAGTTTGTCTTAAGACAGACTTAAGACAGACTTAAGACAGACTTAAGTTAGGATTTTGTCTTAAGTCTGTCTTAAGTCTGTCTTCAGTCTGTCCTAAGACAAAATCCTAAGTTCTGTGAATACCAAAAGTAGTAAGTCTAGGATTTTGTCTTAAGTCAGTTCTGTGAATCGGGCCCTCAGATTTTCTACCTCTAACTTCAATTCCTGTCTTAAATTAATGGGAACACACTGTACCGTATGTACACTAGGCTGCAATGTTTCAAGCCCTTCAACCACCCAAGGCAATCAGTAAAAACCTCAGGATATCTGCTGACCTATTTATTTTCAACCACATTGGACACCTTGCCCTTGCATGAGCCTAAAAGGCATTGTATGAATAATACTAGCTTGGGATGATTAGGATAGAGAATTATATCTAACTCTACTTGCTCATTCCACCCTAACATGTTTAACCCACCTTGGAATTTTGATGACACAGAAAGGAGGTTTCCATTTCTGCTTTTACAGATAGATGTCACTTGCTCATTACCCTTACCTGTGCTTGGTGCTGACAACATTAATATTACACTTACATCATCATCAGATGTAACTCCCTCAATAGATTTGACAACAGGGTTATTATGACTCCTTTCATCTTAGTATAACTTGGATATTCTGGAAAATGACCTTTTTTCCCACATTTAAAACATGTGTGATTTATGGCAGGACAATTCTTATACAAGCTTACATGTAAGCAACTACCACATGGAAAAACACAACTTGGTGGTGCTGTCACTATGCCCCTTTACACTGCCATGACCTACACTTACATGTATTTTGTCAACAAAAGATTTAATAACTGTTTTATCTACCCTTTTTTCTGCCTGTTTACCTCGAGGGCAGTGGTACACATACTCATTTCTTTCCTGCAGTGCTCAGAATGTTCTATACTTCTTGCATTTGTCAATGCTATTTCTAAACTTGGTTCTTCTGAAGCTTTAGATTGCGATAATTGCATGAAATGTCTAATGTACATAATGCAGCTACAAAGTCATCTATAGAGTCTCCTGAGATCATTGAAGGAACTTATATTGTTCTAAGCAGACGGTGCACTGAAACTTTTGAGACACTCCACCAGTCACAGATCCGGGTTGAATCCATCATCTTTCTTTAGCTCACTTTGCCACCCCAGTTCAAACACAGCTATATGCAAATCAGTCTTGACCAAGTGCCTCATGGGAACAGTCCAGCCTGAGCTGCCAAGCCATGTCTTTCTTGGACCGGAAACAAGCATCCAGGTACCGGGTTCAGGCTAACAGCCCTCATCAGCCAGGCTAGCTTGAATCTGGTGGCAAAATGAGCAACAGACCCATGTCTGGGCATACCCCGCTAACTTAGGGCGAACAAAGCAAACACAAGGAGATAATGGACGGAGCACTGAAACTTTTCAGACAATCACCCCAGCTAAGTAAGCTAAAGAACGATGATGGATTCAACCCAGATGTGTGAATCCCCTGCTACATTTTCCCCTTAAGTAGCATTCCAATTCTCGAGACACCAGGATTGGATGAGAACCCCAGCACAGGGCAACATTGTAAAGTACTCCTACTCCCTGCAGGAGTACCTGCCTACCAAATTTAGAGATGTCCGCAGGCCCAGCTAACATCTTTTCCATTCACAGGAAATGCTGCAAACAAGACAGAGCTGTATTTAAAACTTTCAACTTTAATTTTTGTTTTGAAAAAAAAAAATCCCACCGCTGGAGTTTCATTTTGAAAATAAAAAAACAATGACCCCCACATCCCATCAGGATTTTATCACTGTCCATGGCTGCCAGGTTTTACTTAGCGGTGACAAACACTGAAACCTGCCCCTGTGTTCGCCCAGTCTAAATAGGGCAGGTAAACAAGTGGCCAAACTTCACTGTCTATATACCAAAGTATTGCTCCACCTTAAAAGAAGCAGGCAGAACTTCGCTTTGCAGTTAGGGTACTCAGGGCCAGATGTAGGTCAAATCAAATTTGCGAATCCTTAACAGCAAATTTCACTGATTCGCTATTAAGGATTTGCAAAATTGAATGTAGGTAGGAATCGTTAAAATATTAGCGATTCCTTAATATTCCTTAGTAACGAATCGCAAATTGAGATTCGCTAATAAGGAATACCTACCCATTCATTCCTATGGGCTAGGAGGTCCATAGGAATGAATGGGAAGTTATTCATTATTTGCGAATTGCTATTAAAGAATTGCAAATAGCGGGAGCTATTTTAAGGATGCCAGGGTGTTAAAAGGACACTGTGTTGCACCCCTGAAATGTGCATATGTGCACATGTGGCGCACATACATGCCCTAAGGGCATGAATGAGTGCCACATGGCACTTTACAAAAAGCAAAAAAGTGTGTGTTTTTTTAAATCGCTAATTACCACCAACTTGAAGTTGGTGTTAATTACCGATTCCTTAAGGCTAAAGTAAACTTTCTTATGTGCTACTTACATTGCATTTAATGAATCGCAGTTACCGACTCCTTAAATGCAAGAGCAAAATAAGGAATGGCAATTTTGTGATTCCTTATTTTGCTGGTAGGTTTGAACTCACCTACATTGCTCGCAGCCCAATAGCGATCACAAACGCTGAAATTCTGCTAATCACAGCGTTAGCGCTCGGCATTTGCCCACCTACATCTGGCCCCAAGTCGCAAAATGACTAGGCACCCTCTTCACCAAAGTCTAAATCATGCCCTAGGTACCTTAGCTTTAGTTCCCCCTGAACAAGTAAATGACCTAGATGCAGCAAACCATTACAATCAAAATGAATATAAATCATCGCCTTTGCAGTGCTATTTGAAGAGGTGTCGATCCCAGGTAAGGCCGCAGTGTTTTAGCTACTTAGAGTCTTAAATGAGACATAAATGTTAGTATTCATGTGTTGGCCCCCAGTATCCTGGCATTTGTAGTTCTTGACATCACAATCTTCATGTCCTCTCAGTAAATATCACATTGCTTGTAACAAATCTCTTTGAATCACATTTCACAGTCATTACGTATCTTGAGGGGAGTTCAGCTTTTCAAAAACTTCACTGGCTTTAATGTTGCTACAGAGTAAAGGTCAATATGTTCATATAGAAATAAAGGTGGTGGTTTGATGCTCAGGGAATGCACCATTGTTTATAAAAGAAACCTTTGAGACTTGACATTCGTGGGTTCAAGCACAAACACTGATGTATATAAAAAATGTATATTACCAGGAAGCACTGGGGTTTGAATGGGACAAGCACTTGAATATTGTAGAAGTAGAAGATGCCTTTTACTAGCCAGCTGATTGGGCTAACGTGGCATATGGAGTTGCTGCAAGGGGAATGCACCCTTGCCTGAAGCACTCAAGGAGGATGGAGCTCCCCGAAGCTGAGCTCCTTTGATGATAGGTAGAGAATGGAAGAGATGTATAAGAAGCTTCTTATCTTTCAATAGGATGCTGGCTTCAAACTGAGAAAATAACTGAATGGGCCAGAATGTACTGTGTTCCCTCTTGCATCAAACATCTCAATGACATCAATGCTGAAGCAATATTTTCTGAGCTCAGTCCTCAACATAGCTTGATGATCAGGCTGTCCAAGGGGGCTGTTCTTGGTTTGCTGGGTTCGCCATGCTGTCAGAATTTAAATGGTGGCCAGACGCATACTGAGATCTCACGATCGCAAACCCTACTCTATGTAATTTTACAGGCACTTTGATTGCAAAATCCCATGGGACTAAACTGATTTGAAAATGTTTTAATAATGAGCTGTTTAATAAAGCACACAGTTATGTCAATAGACGTGTCCCAGCTGTAGGGTTCCCCATCCTCTACTATGAGCATAAATACTAGACACTGGACTAGATTGATCTAAAAAGCCAAGTTTTCAGCAAGAGAACTCCGACTTCTCCTGTCTAAGTGGCATCCTCTGATGCAACATTTTTTAATTTTAGGATTAACCCCTTCGCAGCGGGGGTAATTCCCCCACGGTGCGGAGGGGAGTGGGGGGGCCGTGACGAGCCCAGCTCGTCATGAGTCACAGTGGAGCTGGGCTTGTCACAACTCCACCCACTGAATAATTCACCCGCACAGGCGGGGAATCAATTGCGCGTGGGGGGACAGCGGGCGTTAAGGCGAGCCCAGCTCATCAATAGCACAGCTCCACTGTGACTCATGACAAGCTGGGCTCGTCAAGAGCACGGAAGAGGTTAAGTGCAAGCTGAGCATTGGCTGATTTTGGAAATCCTTTTAGAGAGTAGGCTGAAATCATAGTCTTCAATTAGCCAGGGCCTTTACCATTAAGAATTATTTGCCAATAGGCTAGAGCTTTGAAAGAAACTCGTTCCTTCAACGGGAAGCAATGCAATTTGGCTAAGGAAGGAGTTGAGGGGGAGTGTCTAGGCAAGTTCAGCAGCAAACGTGCTGCCATGGTCTGTACCCTCTGGAGTCGCAGCATGTGCGCCTGTGAAACTCTGATATATAGAACATTAGAGTAGTCCAGTCTAGACAAGACAAGAGACTAGACCACAGTTTTTCTGGCTGCTTCTGGCAGATAAGGAAACATTTTTTTTAGGGATTTTGAGGTACAGAAGCACTGTTTTGCCAAGCTTGAAATTTGGTTTTCAGATGGCATTTTAGAATCAAACCAAATGCCTAGATGCTTCACTTTAGGCTTAAGCGTAGGAGGCAGTCCCACGGTGCAGGCCACCATCCTTTGGACCAAATAGATGGTTGTTTACCTAGGACCAGTACCTTGGTTTACTATTAATTGTGTGTCCACAGCATACAACACAATGAAGGGACCATATCTCTCAAACATGTCCACTAGAGCACGCATATAGGGTTAAAAAAACATCGGGCTCAGGGAAGAACCCTGAGGCACTCCCTGCTGGAGTGGGACGCTTTTTCTAGATGAAAGGTTTAAGTGCTACCTGAAAGGTGGAGCTCTGCAAACAATAAGCCATCCATTATAGCGCGTTGCCACAAATCCCATAGTTTCATAGCCGTTGTAATAGTATCAAACGCTGCACCGAGGTCCAGTAGGAGCAACACAATCGTGTCCCCTTCTGTCCACAGCTTGGCGTATAGATTCAGAAGCAAACATGAGAGTTGATTCTGTACTGTCCTGAGGATGAAATCCTGGTTGAGTCCCATGCACGATATCGTTTGCTTCGATGAACAGAGAGAGTTGCTGGTTTGCTTATTTTTCTGCAACCTTAGCGGTACACAGGAGCAGCGAGATGGGCCTATAGTTCACAGACTTGGTTGTGTCGAGCAATGGTTTTTTAAGTAGGGGCACTAAAGTAGCATGTTTCCATGCGTGAGGAACATGGCCACTAGTGAACGAGCAGTTAAATAAGTTACACAACAATGGTACGATGCGTGAAGTACCGCGTTCCAGGATCGTAGGAGTAGCAGGGTTAAGGGGAGCCCCTGATTTTACTGATACCATGATCTGGATGACTTCTTTTAGTGAATTACATCATCAACATTGTGATTCCTTCTTAAGTGGGAAGTAAATGGGAGAGGTAAATGGGAGTTCAGTTGCATTAGTCAGTTGTGAATACTTTTGATTTTGAAAAGATCATTTTTATTGGTTTTATACAGTATACCAACAAAACAGGCCTATTAGTTATACAAACCTATATTTCCCAGGTGAATCAAATGAGTGATACAAGACAGGCAGGCGAATCTGCTAGAGCAAATAGTGGGCTCATGTAGCCAACATGGACCTCCATCATCCTCTTTCACCTTCTGTCACTTTGTTTTTGCATTGGGATCCCTGTCACTTTAAGGGATAGAGCCCATCAACAGTAGCGGCCCGTGGAGGGAGTTTGTGGGCGATGCAGCGCGTGCAACGAAATTCGTTTTATTTATTTAAATGTTTACTTACCTCCGTTCATCCATATTCCGGTATTTGCTACCCCCCACCCTGCCCCTCCCCCGTCCCGCCTCACCGCCCCACGGAACGCTCTCCACGGGCCGCTACTGCCCATCATACCAGCACTTTGGGCACTTGGCTGCAGGAACACAGGATTGCTGTCGCTTTTAAGCCTCCATTTCTGCATTTGCAGTCCATTACAAGGATTCACAGAGAAAATCATGTTTCATAATCATTACCTGCATTTGGTGTCCTTTACAAGGATTCAAGGGGTGTATCTTGTTTCCGGACCATTATTCAGAGGGTGAATACTGTTTCCTGTCAATTACAGAGGCAGGAGTTCTCCAAATCCTCTTTGAGCTGTGCTATTTTAGTGTATCTGGCAAAGCACAAAAAAGATAGCTGGATTGCATTGCAGAGGCTTTGTAAAGTGCCACAAAGCTACTAGGGCAATAGTTCATCTGGCTAAATGACGTGTAGGCTCCTTGTAGCTTTGTAGTGTCTCATTAATGAACCTCACCTGGGCCTGATTAAGAGTCTGGCTATCCATGGACCACCAGTCTCGCTGTGGCGTTGTTCCGTCTGCCGGATTACGACTCTGTGAGTTGTTCCGGTGGTGGATCACTGGTTGCACCATTCCCTGGCGGTGGCACAGTGGAGGGACAATGCAATATGCTGAGCAGGACTGGTGCTGTCCACCTGAGCATGTTACGAGCTCCTCTCATCGTCAGCCTATTCGTGGCGTTGAGCCCGCCACGAAAAGACCGGTGGTGGGGAAATACCCCGCCCCGTCATGGGGATGCATTCAAGGGGGCACAACATTTGCCCCCCTATCTGTTTGCCCCCCCCCGCCGTTCCAGCACAGCATGGACCTTAAACTCCATGCCGTGCTGGAACATTTTTTCTATTCCCATTGCGGTTCCCTTTGTCAGAGCGCCACAGTGGGAAAGGCAAAAGGAACGTCCCCCGACAGGAGTTGAACTTTTATTCAGGTGGGCCGTCCTTACGCTGCTTTGGCGCAGCCATGCCGGCGGAGAGGCAGCGCAACCGTGCCAAAGTCATAATCAGGCCCTTAGACACTACTTGCACATTGATCTATGCACAGCATTGGTGAGCAACATCCTGAGGAAAATAAATACAAACAAATACAAACAAGGGACTGGTTTTCAGATGCACAGTGCCTGGTGCTGCCTCCGGCTGTCCTCTGGCATGGACCTAGCCCAGTACATGACATCTTACTGCTAATGATATATCTGCAACTTCGGCTCAAGGAGAAGCTAGCCCAGACATTCATGCGGGCTGGCATCAGATAGATCTTCCGGCCGCTACCCAGAATGATATATAGGAAGAGACAGTTTGTTCCAAACATTGCAAATGTTTGCATAGTGGACCAATGGGATTTGAAGAATGATACAGAAGCCTGTCTTGCGGTGTCAATGAGATAAAAAGAGCCCAACAAACAAATTGTCATATCTAATGGACTAACAGTTACTGAAGCCATGAGCGTTGCAGGCAAGGAAAATTCTGCGGAGGAGGACAGACAGCAGAGCTGTCCCTATAATCCGATTTACTGTTATTATGAATTGTAGAGTAGCCCTAACTGGCTCGGTGAGGCGGGAAACGCATCCATTAGGCAGTCAGGCTGAGGCGTGCACAGGCTGCCATAATAGCAAGAGGTGTCATTGATTACTACTTGTGCTGACACCGCTGTGTAGTTTACATTTATTATCCGTTAAAAGGTTACAAATGGTGCCTTTGTAATTTGATTAAGGACATGTAAAGAGCAGAAGAAACAAATATGGAAGGAAATGTGTTGGGCATAGAAGTCAAGCTGTGGTGTACATGGGAAATGAACATTTTATATATAACTTTTAAGTCCCTAACCTACAATATGAGAAAGCTGATTTCTCTAGGGTCACCCACATAGGTGGAGAGGTGTGGCTCACTGGTTAGAGGCGGCAGACCCGAGTGCAGAGAACGGCCCGGGACAAGGGTTCGATTCCCGACGCGGCAGGGTCTTGGACCAGGATCAGCGGACTGATAATTCTCGCATCGGTGCCTACTCCGACCTGGGAGCACACTCGGCAACTCTGGGCATTAGCTTGCCTAATCTCCACAACGGCCCCACACAAACGCCGGGGATGCCTGGTTTCACCTTGGAGACCCCCAGGAGGGACTATCTCACAGGGAAAGCCAGGACGGGTTCCCCAGCGGTCTATAGCGCTACGAGGCCTCCGGGTAGCAGTGCGCTTTACAAGACACAACAATTTACAATTTACATAGTTGAAATACAAGTAACTAGGGGGCGGAATTTGCGGTATCGCGTTACGCAAATCTCTGCGAAACGGTAAAAAATCTCAACGAACACGCAGAACTTCCGCAAACAGGCAGAATTGCTTGTTCGCAATGCTTTTTTCCTGTCCGCAATCGCTGTTTGCGTGCTCGCGGGGAAATATCTTGCGAACACGCATTTTGAGAATGCGAACAAGCAAAAAATTTCGCACAGTCACGGAACACAGAATTTTGGGTAATTTCGCGTTCTCTGCGGAAAGTGAAATTACCCAAATTCCACAAATTCCGCGAGCGGAACGGAATTTTCGCCTAGGCCTATCAATCACCCCTCAAATCACTGTAACTTCTCACAGGTGTCAGAACCCATAAGGAGCATATCATGCAATATTCTGAACTATACCTTTGTTGTTACCCACCCTTAACAGCCACAGCCACTCACTAAAATAAGGGGTGTTCCCTATTGTGGCGCTTTGCTTCTGCAAATTTGGTCAAATTCTGGGAAAATTATTAGCATTCTCATAAGACTCCCAATGCCTTATTTAAGTTACCATAAAAATAAGTGAAATCATTTTAGAAGAATTGTCTAATTATTTTGATTGAAAAAAAGCTTGCCATGAGTAATTTACGGCAGAAATAGGAGAAATTCCCCAGAGGTGAAACAAAATTCTCATAATTTCAAATTTAATTACATTTCCAATTTATTAATTTTCCACAAATAATCTACTTGAATTACCACTTTGCCAGTCCTTAACTAAAATGCAGTATATGAACAGTTTACAGAATGCTTGAGAAATCACTTTGAAACCACTCAGTATACGTTTCATCAGAATTTGCATACTGTCTTAGAGTATCTGCCTCATTATAGAAGGAAACCATCGCTATGCAAGTCAGTCCACATTTCCTAGCCAAGAAACAGTCTGTTGAGGCTGTATCCCTTTTGAGAGACTCAAGAATCAATGATTAAGGTAAATGTTATCCGGAGTTTCTAGGCCTGGCAAACAAGCAATCAATCGCATTGATTATTCTTTGATTCCATACCCATAGTCTTAATATATATATTTTTTCTTTTTTTAATTGTTTTCTATTTTACCAACATATAGGGAAAACAGTCAAACTGTACAATTATATATATAGTGAGTTGATTTACATCTTTCATCCCATCTAACAATATAGTGTATCACAAAAATGGCTCATCGATTGCATCCTCGTAGTATGTACTTTGGCCATGCAAAGTCCATGGAAGTAATGTTTCCACCATCCCATTCTTTCTATGAGCGTTGGATATTTCAACCTCCCAAGAAGACTATTCATACAGATTCTGTATTGGCAACATATTTGCGGAGGGCCCCCAAAATCTTTTGGGCGAGAAGCAAGTGCCAGTGTGTCCACATATCATTCTATAATCTCTGCACACATTATCATATACTTTAACTCATGGGTCTCCACCCTTCTCTGTAATAAGAGTTTCTTAAGGTCAGTAAAAATCATTTCGAGTTATGAATGTTATTAGTATTTCATAAAGACCACTTCAAAGAAGACTAGTCTAATGACAGAATATCTAGGACAAAACTGTTCTGGTGCTAAAAATTTCTTGCAATAATATCAATATCGAGCAGGTAGGTTCATAAAGGTAAGTATAAACTTGCTGTTGTAAATTCCATATGTATGTACCTTGATAATATGTATATGGTCAAGGTATGTAGATGAGAAGTTAAGTATGGTAAACCCATGTTCAACTATATAAACTTACCTTCACAATATTTTGGTTCCTGATATTTTTTCCCGGACAATATTCTGTAGTCGATGTTGTGGTGTAATACAGATAAGATTACATTAGTGTGCAACATATCCAAGACACAAGCAGTGGCCACTTCTGTTCACCAGGCATTGTTGCAAGCAGCAAAGTAAAAAAGAAAGCAATGTCAATGTAAAATTCCTCTAAATGAGTAATACATAACATAAATCGCTGCAAGGCTGCAACCCTGCCTGTCACTAAAATATTATCTATATATATAAAAACAAAAGTGTGTGTGTCTGTCTGTTTGTCCTTTATGCATTACTACACCATTCATCCGATCGCCATGAAACTTTAGGAAGTTGTTGAGTAGTACACTCCCGCAAAGGTTTCTGTCAAAAAATGTTTTTAAAAATCGGCACCCCAGGGCCCTCATAATCTTTCGAATACTGAAATATACAGCAAATATGCTAGCATCGTCGTCAGTTATGACCCTCAAATGGAAATAGATTGGTCAATCTACATCAGAAGCACGAAAGAAAAAGGCATTATGACCTTCAGAAACAGACGAGCAATAGGAAGCAAGATTAGAAGCTGTTCGAATACAAACTGCTCAAGCCCGTAATTCTCAAACGAACGAGCAACGAGAATCAAGATTGGAAGCCGATCGAGTACGCACTGCTCAAGCCCGTTCTTCTCAAACGAATAAGCAACGAGAATTAAGATTGGAAACAGATCGATTACGAACTGCTCAAGCCCGCACGAATGAAACAGGAGAGCAACGAGAATCAAGATTGGAAAACGATCAATTACGAACTGCTCAAGCCTGCTCGAATAAAACAGGAGAGCAACCAGAATCAAGATTGGAAGCCAATCGAGGACGCACTGCTCAAGCCACACTTAGAAATGTTTAAAATTGATAAGTTTCAATAACAATGACACAATGTAAATTTAATGTTATCATAACAAGTTTCCTTGAATTTCCTTTCTTCTGAGATCGCAGCAACGGGCGACGGGTAAGCTAGTTAGTCATAAGTCTTTCCAACGCCATATGATTCATCACTCAAATGTTTTAGATTTATATTGTGGAAATTCAGCAAGTGTTCTACAAACATCAGTTCATTTGTTCTGATAATTCACACTTTTTTTATCTTGAACACAAACCTTTCAATTTAGCTGCAAATATAATTATTTAACCAAGCATAAGCGTCTAATTTAGTAGGCTGGACTGCACACAGGACAGCTACTTCCAGGCAGTTTGAGAGCTACAGTAGCTCAAGAGCTACTCATTGGAGTAGCCTGCTTTAGCCAATCTTTAAGGTGGGGTGTTCCCTCACATCCTCATGTCATTGACACGATGCGATGTCCCTTCAGAGTTGCCAGCTTTCTGTAATGTTGTGGGGCATCTAACAAATATCCCAGCATAGCAACCATGGGAACAGGGGCAATGGTCGGGCAATCATTTTAACTATAGTATGCAACACCTGCAACCAGAAACTGGCTACAGCCGGACAGCTACAGGCCAAATGCAAGAAGTCAGCACATGGTGCCAGACATCTGTAGCAGTTGGGATCATTTGATAGCTCATGTTTGATCATACTAATTCATACATTTTTGAGTCTTTCATTTGGTTTTTCCCATTGGAGGATACTTCCTTGGTGTGTGCACAGCTGTAGGACCATTGTTTCTGAGACATTGTAATAGTCTTTATATATTTAAAGGAGAAACGTGTTTGAACTGTGAACTACTGTCTGTATTGTTGATTACATTTTAATGGTTTTACATCTTTCCTAGAAGCATCTAATGAGATACCCTTAGGATAACTTTAATTCTTTTCTCCTTTTGTGGTGCCAGCATAGGCAGTGTTTCATTTTAAGCTATATCATTAAGTGTTTTGACCAATACATTTGTTGCTAACCTGAAAGTGGTTGGAAATGTGACTGATAATGTACATTAGTCAGAAAACAATAGTTTAGTTGTAGATAATTATTTTATGCCAGGACAACTTTTTCAAAGCTAATGGTATCAATGTACTGTAGCTATTCTTTCAATTGGTTCAAGAAGCACAGTCTTTTGAGATGGTCACCTCCGGAAGAGAGTCCTATGGAAATGTGAAATGTTTTCACACGCTCACTAAATAATTTTTACGTAAAATGTACTTGATGGGTGGAGTTTGAAGTGCAACGGTAAGATTTACTTATTTAAATGTTCTCGGTGATCCAACAAGCTTTACAGCTAACCTCTAAACCATGCTATAAAAGTCAAAAACGCTTCAGTCCTGCTTATTTGTCAGAACTTCCTCATATATAATAAATAGATTCCAAACTAAAAAGCACAAAAATGCAGTGTAATAAGTTTAACATGAGTCAGATTATTTCATTACAGTTTACAGTTTTTATTTATTTGATTCAGACCTTAACTGAGGTCAACAAATACAATAACTTAGTATAAAATGGTTGTGTTTATAATGTTAGAAATGCTTAAAAACTCATCATAGGCATAGTAAATTAAAGTTGGTGAAAGAATACATGAATTTATGACTGTTAGATTTATGCGCTTTTAAAACAGCTTTAAAAACCTCTTTAAAAACTTAAACAAATTATAGCAGACAAATTCATTTGGGCGACAGCGTAATTAAATCTTGAGTTAAGATGACATTATATCTACAATGGATAGGTTTTATAAAACGTCGCCAAGCATCTGCCACAGTCGGATTTGGACAGGTTAAAAATACGTGGAAAAGGTCTTGTACTCCACCGTTACACAAGTCACAAATACCCGGGGGATGTTCAAAGGAGTTCCATCTGGAGGAATAAACTTTTAAAGAGAGATTTCCTTTTTGCAAAACAGAGAATACAGCGCCTTACTCTATGTTTTAACTGAAGCTGCCAATATTGCTCAGGAGTTTTATATACTATATTTTCCACACATTTTTTTATAATACTTTCATTGGGTACAGTGCTCCTTATCTAATACAAAGCTTATTCTCTGCGTCATATGTTTTAAAAAGAGCTTCAAATGCGCTGGAGACCAGGACTGCAAAAGTACTACAGTGCATAGTGATGCCTTAAAGGCTACTTTAAGGTTACTATTAAAAATTATGCAGTTCCAAATCTTCTCTAAAAGTCTCTAATTTTAATAAGTGTCTTAGGGAGCCAGGAGCAGCATGTAAAAGGTTAAAAGCCCACTGTATAACATTGGAAATGGCTCAAGCGTAAATTCTCCTTAAAGAAAGCTTGAGACGTAAGGCTTGTACGGGGACTGATTGGATGACTTTTGGCAGTTTTCGTAGGATAATCCCTTCTTTCACTTTTTTTGGATGCCAGGATTTGATCAGTATTCCCAAGGCGTAAGATAAAATGGGTGGAATTTTCATGCTGTAAACCTCCAGCAGGAATTTAAAGTGCCTATTCCCAGTTGAGCACTAAAATCGTTGCAGTGTACACCATGGGCCTCTGCCTTTCGCCCAAGATGCTGTAGGTGGGAAGCATTTTGAAGATTACACGAAAAGATTCTTTCACTATCTCAATCGAATTCCCTCTCAGAGACTAGGTTAAAGGCGGCAATTTTCTTCTTCCTCTACAAGGTAAAATATTAGTTTTAGAGATGTTAGGGACCAAAAAGTTGTCTCTATTTAGTACGGACTTAAAGAATCAGAACTCCCTTACTGACGGAGCAACCTTCCCTACCTGGGACTTTTACTGCGTTTGGAACCTCTGTGGTGGTGTCTTGGCGGTGCGAGAGGGCTACGAGGGACGCGCACGAAACATCCGGTGGGTTCTGCTGGTCTCCCTCGCCACTGCTGCACCCTACCATCTGTGCGCGGCCGCCGAGGGGGGAGACCACAACCCCCAGTACTCTCCGCGGCTGACCCCGCCCACAGGGATTCTGCGCCAGTTGGCGTTCTAAAAAGAGGTCAGAGCTCCGGCGTCGCGGGACGGGGCGCGGGCACAGCCGGCTAAGCCCGGGCAAAGGGCGGGCCCTCTTAGGCCCTCAGAGGCCAGAGGAGGCTGGGCTGGGCTGGGCCCCCCTTTTTGATGTGTTACCTACGGCAAAGACTGACCGTTTGTACATGTACATGACTCTAGTAAGCAGTCTCACCTAAAAACTTTTTATTTGGCCCCCTTGAGTATTGTTATACGTATTTTTCAGCTTGGTTCGAGATAATATTTTAAGGTCAAGTGTGTTCTAACTAGGTATTCACAGCTTTGAGTAGGCATCATGGCCTCGCCTGTCCCCAAAGAAAAATCCTTAGTGGGCGGAGGAGTAAAACGAGGGACATTAGATGATTACGTTATCAGGGCCGCTATAGGAACTGACAGGGACATCGCACTCGCTGAGCGACGGGCCGAGAGACGTCGCTCTGTTGAGTTTATTAAGAACAAACACTCATCTCTGGGCCCGCTACAGCGAGCCATGTCACCGCACACCAGCACGCATTGCGAAACCGAGGGTCCTGATGCATCTTTCAGTGATAGTATACCATTACTCCTCCAAGATAGAACCCCTCCACGTGATCCAAATAATGATTCCATCATAAACCTTTCAGCTTCCTCAGGTAACACAATACGAGAGGCAGAAGCCTTGGCAGACACACTGTCACCATTAGTAGAGACTGCCCAAAAACCTAATAAAATCCCAAAAAAGCCCGACCACAAGGTCCTCCCCCGAAAAAAGGAGAAAGGGGGGGAGTGGACCAAAGAGAAGCAAGACCAGTCATCCTGTCAAATCTAAGAGCTCCTCAATTGATGCACCTACATTATCTGCAGCAGCCATTCAACCACCCTCTCCACCACTAGAAACATCTGGCATTGATTTAATGGGAAATATTGAGAAACTGGTTAGATCTCCCATATTGCCTTTAGTAGAGAGACTAAAAAGAATAGCTCAACAATTGGGGAACTTAGAACAGGTAATTGAGGAAATTAAGGAGGGAATTAAGGGTGTACCAAGGCCCCAATTAGTGCCCGTAAACTCTGCATCATCTCCAAATATTATGGTCCAAAAGACGGTAAAAACTACAAACCAAATTAAATCGAAAACCCCGAAACCAATGCCCCCCAAAACAACTCGGCAAAACGTGAAAATTAGAGATAAAGAGGCACAGGTGGGTGGAAAACCTAATCTCCCAGGAAGTCCCCAAAAATCTATTGGCAGTGATGATTCTGTGAGGACATCCTTCCCTAAGAGGCACAATGCGGAGCTGCCTCCGGAAGCAGCTCCGCTTGTGGTGGTCCTCACTGGAGTCCCGGTTCTGGAGGATGGTACGAGAGAAGACCAAAACCAGCTAAAAGATAAAGTCACATCGCCTCTGTTGTCCGATGATCCTAATGTCGCCACAGATCAGTTTCATAACTGGCTCAGTAAGGCCACACAGGAGCTAGTGCCACTAAAATCTGTTTCCCAGAATCGAGCCTCCCTAAGCGCACCCTGGTTCTCTGATGAACTTAAAAAGCAGAAACAAACTAACAAACAAAGAGAAAGACATTGGCGAAAGCACTATGACCCCGAGAGTAAAATACTATACAAAGAGTCACTCACTCGGTACAAACACATGATTGCGGAGGCAAAAAAAGCTTACTATGCCGAACAAATAGACAAGGCTAAAAACTCATGTAAGGAGCTATTTGATATAACTAAGCTTTTGTCAGGTGGTACGCAGGATCTC
Source organism: Lissotriton vulgaris (assembly GCF_964263255.1). Classification (NCBI taxonomy): domain Eukaryota; kingdom Metazoa; phylum Chordata; class Amphibia; order Caudata; family Salamandridae; genus Lissotriton; species Lissotriton vulgaris. Next base: position 1,191,334,932 of record NC_141697.1, read on the forward strand.
ACACCCCCTCCTTCACAACATTTTTGTGATGCACTATCCGATTTCTTCTTCAAGAAAGTCAATGATATCTTCCAGGCATTCTCCCTAAACACCAACATCGATCCGCATTCCCCTCCTCCCACACCGCGTGACAATACACTTACACGCTTTGCTGACCTCACTATGGACCAGACGCAGAGCCTCATTTCAAGGATTAAATCAGGGTCAGCACTGGATCCATGCCCGCTTAAAGTGCTTACACCAGTTATGGACACGCTGATTCCGGTCATTACACAGGTCTGTAATGCTGTGTTTAGATCGGGCATTTTCCCTGCCTCACTAAAACACACGTTGGTTAAACCCCTACTAAAAAAATTCAATCTTAACAAAGATGAACTAAAAAACTATCGGCCGATAGCCAGTCTCCCCTTTCTGGCCAAGGTCATAGAAAAAGGTATGAACCAACAATTGTCGGAGTTTGTTGAGCGGCACCAGTTGCTCGACAACACTCAGTTCGGTTTTCGCAAATGTCATGGCACGGAAACCGCCCTCCTAAAAGCGGCAGATGATATCCGAGCCATACGAGATCAGGGGGGGGCAGCAGTCTTGGTCCTGCTGGATCTCTCTGCGGCCTTCGGCACGGTCGACCACAAGATCTTGGCCGACCGTGTCGAACGATTAGGGGTCCAGGAAACAGCGCTGGACCTACTTGTATCATTTCTGGCTAACAGAACTCAGGCGGTATCCCTTGGACCATACCAATCTCCTAAGGTGTCCTTGCCGTGTGGGGTCCCCCAAGGCTCATCCCTAAGTCCGACACTCTTTAACATATACGTGTCGGACCTTGCTAGTGTCATCAAAGCATTCGGGATGAGCCTGACCTCCTACGCTGACGACACCCAACTGGTACTGGCCATCAAGGGGGATGGGGATGAAGTGGCCAAGTTATTCACCAGGGGAATGGTGGCCATAGGTGACTGGATGGCCACGAATTGTCTTAAACTTAATTCAGACAAAACTGAAGTGGTCATCTTCGGTCACCTCTCTCCGGCCTGGTCACCAGTATGGTGGCCAACATCGTTTGGAACTCCTCCCAGCCCAGCTCTTAAAGTCAGAAATCTGGGTTTCACCTTTGATGCAGATCTAAATTTCATGGCACACGCTAACAAGACTGCGGCAACTGCTCATATGAAACTAAGAATGATCAGGAAAATACTACCATACCTACCGGATACTGCTGGGAGAACTCTGGTCAGCTCACTAGTCCTGTCCGCACTGGACTATTGTAATGCTTTATTCCTAAATGCACAATCCCGGGTGACTAACAAGATGCAGTCAATTCAAAATGCTGCCGCCCGGATGCTGGCGGGACTTCCCAAGTTTGCATCAGTCTCAAACACTATCAGGGAACTTCATTGGCTTCCGATACGTAGCCGTATCAAATTTAAATCATTGTGTATTCTTTACAAGGCACTCAATAACCAAGGCCCCCACTTCCTTAAACAAAATCTTCATCACTATACCCCTACCCGTTCCCTTCGTTCCTCTCACCACAATCACCTAGTAGTGCCTCGTACTAGAACAGTCACTTGGGGAGACAGGCGCTTTCTGGTTGCCGCCCCCAAACTCTGGAACACCCTTCCTCTACACATCAGGACCAGCCCTTCCCTGTTCATATTTCGCAAACAACTTAAGACTTGGTTATTTGACCAATAGTTCCACTTGGTTAGGTCTTCTAAAATACTGATCCATCCCTTAAGCCAGCGCCGAGACGCCTACGGGTATTCGCCGCGCTCAATAAATGTCAATAAATAAAAAATAAATATTTTGGCTCAAGCAGAACCGACCAATTCCTCCTAACGTAAATGGCGAAATTCTATACGTCAGGCGTCTTCCCTGGTTAGGATCCAGTGTAAAGAACTTAACGGGGGATATCATCATAATAAATTTTAGAGACAAAAGGGCAGTCAGATATATTTTAGATTGGCTTTCTCTTAATGGAAGTACTGCAATTACACCTCGTGAATTGCCCTACTTTTATCCCAGAAATTTGATAACTCCTATTACAAATCCCAGGCCTCTAGCCTATCATCAGGATGATTGCATCAGACCCTTAATCCAACATCGGGTCGATCACTCTAGGCCCCAATTCACACAACGAGATGATCGCTTTAGACCTCCATTTCAATATCAGGATGCCTGTTCCAGGTCCCTACCACTACATCAGATTGACCACTCTAGACCCCCACTTCATTATCAGAATGACCACTTTAGGCCCCCAGGCTATTGTTATCCCCCAATGTGGAATAACCCTCCTACTCAGGAACGCAGGTTCAACCACCAACTGACTACAAGACCATTTCTGATCCCCACCCAGAACCGATATAACATTCTGTCAGGAATAGACGATATAGAATGACTAACAGCCACCCCAACTTCTTTAGATAATTCTAACTTGCATATCCTAGACAAGCTGACAGTACCCGAAAATGTCTCCCTATCTGACGACCAACTTAACTGGCTATAAACAATTAGAAACCATAACGTGGTATGCTGCCAGGAAACTTGGTCGGTGACTGCTATTCATCTTCAGGGGTACAGATCATATCACTCTAGTGCACGTCCTTCCCTTTTTGGTAGACCTAAGGGAGGACTATCAGTATATGTATCTAATACCCTCCCACTTAAGGGAATCGTCAAATTAAAAACCGAAGAGAACTATCAGCTCCTCAAACTTTCAGTGAACCAAGGGCACACATATTTTTGGGTGAATTTTTATAATAATTTGCCACCACCAGAATTTGCCCAAGTGATAAATAGGATAAGCTCTCTCTTAGATGAGCAACGGAGTAGGTGCTCCTTTTCACCCTTTAAGTTGATATGGGGTGGAGATTTTAATATTACTTTATGTAAAGAATATAATAAGACTAACTGTGGCATTGTAGATGAAGGCGGGAGACATCTAACACATTTCACCCACTCCAGTACTGGGAATACCTTAAATGAAAAGTTATTTAGCCTAGGACTGGGATACGCAAATGAATTAGTTGAGCCTTCAATTGATTTTTCCCCAACCTTTCACGTCAGGGGTTGTAACAGCATAATTGATTTTATTTTGATTTCCAACTATATGAAGGACCAGCTGCTTACATTTTTAACTCGAGATGATATTAGTAGCGACCATTTCCCCAATAGTGTTAGCATCTTAGCGCAGAACGCGCGTAATACAACTGGTAACCTTGGGTTATTAAACCATAAAGCCATAAGCATAGATAAAACAAACGGCTATTCGGTCAAATGGTCCAAAGTAGATCCGGATGTAATAACTACGAAGGTTATAACCAGAGCCCTTCCCATGTTGGAAACATGTCTAAACCAGCATTCCTCTGCAGAGCAGATTCTGACCGGTTTCATTAATATCACTAAGGTAATAAGCGAGGAGTTGCTTCGTAAGTAAAAGCAGAACTTCTCGCAAGATAAAGGCTGGTATAATTATGAATGTCGCAAGGCTCTTTCGACCATAAAAATAGCTTTACACAAACCTGTGAGGGATCAAGTTGAAATTAAGAAGCTGAGAAAGCTTTATAATCTGGCTATAAAAAATGTAGACAAGAAATCAAGAAAGATGTGTGGGTGAAGCTTCACAAGAGCTGTAATAGAAAGGATAGTTTTATGTTCCGGAAAGTGGTAAAATCACCCTTCTTGACTGATGTGAACCCTGGCCCCAGTATTGAGGTAGCAATCTCAGCAGAGGGATGGGTCTCTCACTTCTCGAAAATATTCTCAGCTGAAAATCTGTATACAGACGAAAGTGGGGAGGGAGTACTTCCCAACACATCAACTTTTCCTATCAAATTATCTTTCAACCATTATGAAGTAGTTAATGCCCTGTCATCTTCGAAGTCTGGTAAGGCCCCTGGGCCGGACGGGGTACCTTTGGATATTTACACCTATACGCAGGCGCTCTGGTTGCCGGTACTGACCCAGGTAATTGAAGCTGCTCTAAAAGGGGGCCTTATAAAATCTTGGTCAACCTCCACCCTGCTGCTCATTTTCAAGAAGGGAGACCGCAACAACCCTGCATGTTACAGGCCTATTTCCCTCCTGGATTCCCTTGGTAAAGTCGCTGGTCAGCTGATCCTAGATAGACTGCGGGTCTGGGCTGAGGCCAATAACATCTTGGCAGACCTGCAGTATGGCTTCTGGGAGGGCCTGGGCACTGTGGAGAGGGCGCTGAATCTCTCCCTTCTTATTGGGAAATATGTAGGGGCTAAGAAGGGTAACCTCCACTTAGTTTATGTGGATTTGACCGCGGCTTTTGACTGTGTTTCACACTCAAGGCTGTGGTCAATCCTTATAGAACTGGGCGTAGACCCCCCGATAATATTCTTCCTACGCGAGCTGTACTCTGAAGCATCGGCCAAGGTTAGATTTGGGGTAAACGGGGAGCTTACCCCCCCCCCCTTCGCAGTCACTAAGGGAGTCAGACAGGGATGTGTCTTGGCTCCCTTCTTATTCAATCTTTACACGAATGGTCTTGAGAAGGCCATGCTAGAGGGGAGCCAGGACTTACCAGCTATCGCCCGTCGTCCCATTCCTGCATTACTTTACGCGGACGACGCGGTGATAATGGCTAGAACCCCAATACAACTTCAGATTCTGTTAAGTCGCTGCTGCAAATTTATGGCCTCATTGGACCTTAAGGTTAATATCAAAAAAACTTTTGCTATGCATTTTGGTAAAAAGATAGCCCAGACAAAACCGATATTCATTGAAGAAGCCAAGTTGGACTGTACTAACACCTACCCATACTTAGGTATTTTATTTGATAATAATTCTTCTTGGAAACAGGCCATTTGTAGTAGGCACCTTCTATTCTTGAGAGCTACTTCTGCCCTCATTGCTTTTGCTCATAAATTAGGGAAGCCTCCCCCAAAACAACTTATGAAAATATATCATGCAAAATGCCACAGTGTAGCTGTTTACGGTGCTGGGGTGTGGGGCCATGTACCCGTGGACATCTTACAAAGGGTAGAGAACAATTTTAATCGTTTTTTGTTGGCCGTCCCGCAGTGTTCTCCAACGTTTGGTTGCCACATCGAACTGGGCATGGATTACATTGCTGACTATATCAAAATCCAGCCAATATTACTATGGCACCGCAGTTGGTCAATGGAGCAGTGTAGTTTAACACGTGCATTAATTTCGGACTGTTTGGGCTTAGATAATTGGTAAGATATCCCGTGGCTGTCCTTTGTACACAACTCTTTTAAGGATTTGGACCTTTCTACATATTTTAAGAACCTTCCATTTTATCTACTATTACAAGAAAGACTTTAAAAATGTTATGTTTGTCACATCTAATGGAATTGCGTACAGCCCAAGAAATTAATAAAGTCTCAAACCGACAAATTTTAACTATTCAATGTACACAGGGCATTCAACCGTATCTCACCTTTTGTCTGACCACTTACGAAAAATACCTGTTGACTCGGTTCAGGTTCAATATATTTTTTTGTTTGGTTACATTTCCAAAGAAACAAGACTGGTCCACTCCATCTATCCGGTGTCCTTGTGACGGTAATTCCGAACAGTCCACTATCCATGTAATATTGTTCTGCAAATTTTATGAATCACCCCGCAAGCGTTGGATTATTACAATATTGTTATCCCTGGGTTTGAGAAGATGCCGTCCTGCCCTCATGGCGTTACAACATTTAGAATCAGTATTTATTGCCAAATGCATTGCCATGTTTCTTAAAAACTGTCTAAAAATTTGTTGCAAATATGATTATTTGTAGTTCCAGTGTTTTAGAATTCTTATAGTTATTTATTTTTATACTTTTGTAATGAACTCTTATCTCTTTTTAAACTATGTATGTTGATTTTCATCTGCACTTTTTGTGGTTCCTTTAAAATTTGGAAACCGAATAAAAGTTATTTACTATTACTAGTACAATTACATTTCTTTGTAGGCCAATTGGGGTACAATAGAATATAAACATGTCGTCTGCGTACATTAGGCTATGAATATCATTTTGCACTAGCTTTTTAATTGGGGAAAAATACCCCAGTAGGTCACTTATATAAATGGAAAATAACAAGGGGGCGAGGAGGCATCCTGTTTCAAACCATTCATCGTGGGAATTGGACTAGTTAGGGCACTTTCTCCCCCCAATTCTCCACCACATTTGGACTCTACACCATGTTGCTCTTTGCTCTAGCTTTTCCATAACTTTGGCCTATCCACGCTATCAAAAGCGGTTGAAATATCAATAAAAGTGCAATAAACTATTTGAGATTTTAGCACTACGTACTTATCAAGGACAGTCTAGAGGATAGCAATATTGCCCATGACTGAATGTTTTGGGCGAAAGCCAGCCTGTGTCGTACAAATTACATCAAATCACATCATTTGAGAATGCCCAGTCTCTTAGGTGGTCCAATACACATGCTGCAAAGATCTTTCCAGTGACGTCTGGAAGGGCGACTTGTCTATAATTAATTGGATTCGATCTAGAGCATTTTTTAAAAGGCGTACCACGATGCTCCCTCACCAAGATTTTGGTATTTTCCCTGTGTCAAAACAGCATTAAAAAAAGATGAAATGGCTAACATGTCCTGATCAGATTGGCCCTTTCGACCTGAGCACTGGCTGGGTAAGGTTTAGTTTTAATTGTTACATTTATAAAATGCTAGGATTATTTAATTTCAGGATGTGGTTTTCCTATTCTGATGATAGAACTGGTGATGCTTGGGTTGACTTTCTTATCCCCATTTGCAACTGGCGATGCTTGGGTTGACTTTCTTATCCCCATTTGTATAGCTACTATGTTCCACAATGCCTTATTATTTCCAGATTTCATAATCTACTGTTGTGGACGCACCTAGCAAAGTATGCTCCTAATTATAGAAGGAGGAAAGCTGAGAGGTAAAGTCCTATTGCTGTCAAGCAGATATGCCTTACAGGGATGAATGGTTTACTACTTGGTAGCTAATGTGCAAGTAATAAGTATTGTGTCACTCTAAGAATCTAATGGGATGGTTTCCCAGCATTTTTTATAATCGTGAGCGGAGAACTCTACTCCGCCTGCGGAGTGTGCAGAGTTTTGCCTACTCTGCGTTCCGCGGAGAACGCGGCGTGGGCAAAACCCTGCACACTCCGCTGCGGAGTTGAGTTGGCCCGCCGCCCGCCTCCACCCCTATTTAAAAAATACCTTAACAGTAAATTAAAACAATTAAAAAACTACTTACCTCTAACCGTGGCATCCCCAGGCTGCCCTCCTCCTCTTTCTCGGCGACGTGCGAGCATGCGCAGACTTCTTAAGCTGTATCCCAATGTGGAGAAAGAGGAGGAGGGCAGCCTGGGGACACCACGGTTCGAGGTAAGGGGTTTTTTAATTGCTTTCATTTACTGTTAAGGTATTTTTTAAATAGGAGGTGGAGGCGCGCGGCCTAGCGAAGCTATGCGGAGTTCCGCGGAGTTTGTTGCCAACTCCGTGGCACTCCGCGTAGCCCAACTATGCCCAGGGTTAATTATTTACTTGTGGAATAAATTAAAGAGAGGTACCCCAACTATTGCACCGGATTTTCCAGCTGAACTTTGCTGACCTATTTTATATTGCAGAAAGCATGTTTGGGTAAAGAAACTGTATCTCCCTGCATGGATTTAACCCTTTCTCCTTGGTTGCTGCTTGCTAGTATCCATTCAGCAGCATAAATAATATGAGGAGCAGGTGCTGAAATTAGGGTACCCCTGTAGCTTTGAATATAGGTTGCCAAGATGATTTAATTTACATGCACAGTGCTGAATGGAAAACAAAAGATAAAACAATAACACATATCTTATCTCTGATCCAGGATCAAGTATTTTGCTTGAATATTTGTTTGTATTTTCTTACATGGTCTGCAGACCCCTGCGGACCATGTAAGAAATTTTGAGGTCATGTTTGACTCAAGGCTCTCTTTCTCCACACAAACCAAACAGGTGTCTTCTGTTTGTTTTGCCAAACTGAGATCTCTAGGGAAGATGTTGCATCTGATCCCAGGACAGATGCACAAGGTAGTGGTGCATACTTTGGTCACCTACTGGGTGGACTATGGTAATAGTCTATACCTAGGACTTCTTGCTTTCTTAATTCAGAGATTGCCGATTGTGTAGAATGCAGCAATAAGGTTTATCCAAAGAGTCCCTTGTAGGCAGGCCATATCCTCTCATTTGAAGCAGCTTCATTGCTACCAGTGTTAAATCGGGTCAAATTAAAAGCACTAACATTTGCTTTTAGAGCTTTGTCTGGACAAGGCCCTGCATGTCTGCAAAAAACCTTGCACCTATATCAACAATGTAAAGTGCTCAGATCAAACCATTTGTCACAGCTTCATTTCCCAAAATGTGTGAGAACATGGCAAGGAGAAAGTTCTTTCACAGTCTTAACAGACAAGCTGTGGAATTCTCTCCCAATAAATGTGCGTAGAGGTGAGTCCATCTCAATTTTCAAGAAAATATTGACAATTTTTCTCTATGACAAAAGCTAACTCTCTCTATGTATTTGCACTGGATATACTGGCTGTTAACCATTCTCTTCAGTGATGGGACGCCTCTTTGCAAGCAGCTGTGCGCTAAGCATGGGCGAAATTTGCGAATTCGCAATTTGTGAATTTGCAAATTTGCAAATTCGCGATCCACAAAATCCGCGAATTTGCGGATTCGCGGATTTTGTGGATTGTGTGGGTAAAGGCCGGGCTGGAAAGCGGTGCACATCGCTAGTGTGAGGGGAGGGGCCAAACGGACGGGGCTTATATGCGAGTTCACATGCCTCTTGTGTGTATAAAAGGACAGGCAAGGATCAGAGAAGCTCGTGGTCACAGGAACTGCACAGGGATTGAGCTCGTGAAAGTCAATTATGCAAAGGCCTCCAGCAAGCATCATAGCTAATTTTCGACGATAGATATGGGTAGAGCGCAAACCTACCCAGCCTCGACAAAACACACATTTTTGGGGGGGCTGATTAACTTTGCCATCACACCAAAGAGCGCCGGGGTCCCTCGAGTGAGCTGTCCATCAAGTGGGTAAAGGGCGCGAAGACGGTGCACACACCACTAGTGTGTGGGGAGGGGCTAAACGGACGGGGGTTATATGCGAGTTTACATGCCTCTTGTGTGTATAAAAGGACAGGCACGGATCAGAGAAGCTCGTGGTCACAGGAACTGCACAGGGATTGAGCTCGTGAAAGTCAATTATGCAAAGGCCTCCATCAAGCATCATAGCTAATTCTCGACGATAGATATGGGGAGAGCGCATACCTACCCAGCCTCGACAAAACACACATTTTTGGGCTGCTGTAACTATTTTAGGATGGCGCCGGCAAGCTGCCAGCGCCATCCTAAAATAGTTACTAAATTAGCTTCATCAGGAAGCACTAATAGATAAAATAAAGCAGGTGCTCGAGCACCTGCTTTATTTTATCTATTAGTGCTTCCTGTTGAACCTAACTTAGTAACTATTTTAGGATGGCGCTGGCAGCTTGCCGGCGCCATCCTAACAGAGTTAAAAGTTCAACAGGCTTGAACTTTTGCACCCAAATCCGCCGGTCGTGGATTTTCAGTAAATTCGCGGGAGTTCGCGGATCGCGGATTTACCGAAAATCTGCGAAATCCACGAGCGGAACGGATTTCCCGCACATGCTTACTGTGCGCTGTACAAAAGGATGATTAATTTAATATTTAGAACTTCATGGATGATTGTGTCAAACATGGCTGACAGATCATTCAGGACCGCCACACTCTTATTTATTGATCCATTGGCACATTCAATCAGACAAGTAGAAGGAAGCAAAGAATGACCTGCACTATCTCAATTCAAATATCTTACTATGTAACTTCTCACTGTATTCAAAAACAAAATGGAGAATTAAAACAGATGTACTATGCAAACTAAAGCCTTCTGTCCCTCTTCATAAATTTCATTTTCTGCCTTTTAACTTGCTTTCCAAACATACTAAATATATGTATAGAACTACTTGTTTAAATAACTTCCTTCCTGTACTCCCTTAAAAAATAAACTATGACATCCTGAATGGTGTGGAAAGAACTGACATTTTTTTGGGGGGGGGGGGGCAATACCCATGGGTGTCTCTGCTGTTAAAGACCGTTAAATTCCTTAAAATACAACATAGTTCTTGTGATTATGAATTATGCAGCTCTGTATGCTTGAAATTTTTATGATATTTTTTTCTGCAACCAATGCATTGAATTCTGATTTCCATTTTTCTTTGACTTAATATAATACTTTAATGATTATAATGTGTACACTTTTCTATTTCGTTCATATGGACCCTACTCTTAGTATCTTCATGAATAGCTCTTTTATGAAATGAAGCTATTGGCTCTGTATCTAACTCTTAATCAAACTTTAGCATTGTCTATTGTAATAGTATGCAGATGCCTACTGTCAGACTCATAGTTCCACTGTGAGGATGCCTGGGCTTCGATTCTGCTTTGTCTCACCTCTTTGTACTCCAGGGAAGCTAAAAGGCACTCCTGAGTACACAGGGCAAAGGGGAATTGGATAAAAAATACACACAGTGCCTAGCACCCTCTCTTGGACCTGGTATGAATTGGACTCCTATGTTGGAGCCTTGAAGAGTGGAAATAGACAACACTACTAAATATTTTCCTGAACTGAGCTATATAGTTATATGATATATCTTTTAGTGGTGATTAACAAGCAGCTATGAGTGTTTGTTCAAACAAAATGATTCACCTGAAACATAAAATGTGAAATATTAGTCTGGGGCTCAACTCTTCTGAGTATAATATGTATATGAAATGTAATCCTTTAACTACCTTGAATACTATTGAAAGCAGTTCACAGTACATTCAGGAAGCCAAATCAAATACGTAGTTCAAAGTCTTCAGAAGGAATAAGAGATTCTCAATCCAAGTGAAGAACATAACCATAGTTCATGAAAGTCTGTTACCAACAGTAGCGCCTTTTAGGAAGAATTCAAAGGCCATATTAAAGCTGATGGTGGTAATCCAACAAGAAGAGGATTCCACACAATAGCTGAACCACGAACAGTTGTTTTACTGGGTGAGAGAGAAAAGAGAAAACTATGCAACCACTGAGAAGCTAAGTTCAGTTCTTCCATGTAAGTGCCCTGAAAGTCTAGAGCTCAAACCTGGCCACCACACTTTTGTTTGCATTTGTTCCCGTTTGACCTGAGACTTTGAATATGTGAGCATCATCTTAATTTGCAAAAACTATATCAGACGCTCACCATTTCAGCTTTTATCCTAACGTGTAGAACTTTACTTAATCTGCACTTGATATTAAGTACATTAAATCATAATTCAAGATATAACACTCCAAATATCTAAAATATGAAAAACTATTAGCATACCTAATACCTTTGTTTATCTATCTTGTTGGGCCCCTGTGATATATTCTCTTCTACTCTGACAACAAGTGATGAATACCATGTTGATGCCCCTAACACTTATCTCCTCACTTTTAGATCACATCCAGATTTTTACGCGGCCAAGTCCAGGATGAAGAGCATGCAAGAGATCAATTTTGACCAACACTTTTGTGAAATTCACAAGCTTACACAATGTGACTTTTGTAAAGTTTCTTGACTTTGCAAAACATCACCTGTGGCTTAATACGATTCTAAAAGAAACCATTTTGTAGAGAAATGTTCCCAAAAAATGTCTTATAAGAGAATACTCCATGAAAAGCAGGTCTTCCATTGCTTGTTTCCTGAAGAAAAAAATGTAATGATTTTTTTCAATGAAGCAGTCTTCACAAACTAAATATGAAAACTTGCAATATGTACAAAAAAAGTCACTGAGTTTGGAGAGGAAAACATTTGAAACCCCATATTTTCATTTCTTTGTACAATGTTGCTTTCTAGACTTCCTTTTCAAATGTATCCATGTATACATGCTCTACAGTCTCTCTCTACTTTTATGCTTGTTTATTCTTATTCTTCTTTCACCCTAACAAGTCTTCCTCATCAAAATGCAACCCACATTCCCCTCTCATATTTTTATTTTTTAACTTGCTGCTCTTAAAATATTGAATTCTCTTTCCTTTGATATTAGCTAGTGTGAATCCCAAAAAAAAGCCTTATTATTTAGATCTGTCACTACTATCTCTCAAACTCTATTGATTAAACCTTTTCACTGTATATGTTTAAATATGTTGATATGTTGAATGATCTGTAAAGATCTTTGTTGAAATATACAAATGTTTATTTTTCAAAATTGGTTTTATAGCAAAATTTCTTTCAAAATAAAATTTCCAAAAATTATATTTATTATATTGCAACAGGAAATAGTGGGCCAGACATGCACACAACTGTTTTCAAAGTACTGCTTGCAAATTGTTAGTGTGTTTGCTACCAGTGAATATCTTTAAAGACTGAACTATTAACTTATAGGTCAGTTCTTAAACATCCGAATTGGAGCTGGTCCATAACAATCTTACCTCATGAATATTATTGGAGTAGGTCGCCCATTGCTGCTCACTAGGATTGCAGTCCTTCACAGGGATGATGATCTGGTGCGGCTAAAAGACCAACATATCTGTGATTGCCTTTTTGTCAAGTAAACTTGATCTTTTTTAAACACAGCTCATTTACGAAAAAGGCAGCAGAAGCCTGTGTTTAAACAGAAAGTGTACTTTTTTCTTTTGTTTGTTTAAGAGTTGACATTGGTCCTGTGGACCAGTGTCTACTCTTCTACAAACTTTGTTTTCAACACTCACAAAGGGGTAGGCATCTCAAGGGTACCCCATACCTTTTGCAAAAGCAACACCAGCTCATTTGTGAGGTCAGTAAAATATATATGTTTTGGGACTGGATTCCGCTTGCAAAGCATTGATACATTAGATACTGAATCTGTATGTGAAAGGGATGCTTACAACATACCTCTTACGATAACCAAAAAGGTATCCATTCACAGTTCCCAATTTTGAGAATCAAAACATATTTTAGAACTCCTAAAAAGGAAGTAGTACATAAAAAAACACATGTTAACTGTGACAATGAACATTCTGGAGTGTTTCTGATTGTTAAAATGTTTGGTACATCTGGCCAAGTGACTCACCTTCAATAGTATTTTACTTGTGATTTTTTTATTATTATATCTCTAGACTCTTTTCACAGGTAGGCCATTTTGATATGAATGGTGTTGATGTATTTCTTATGCTGACATGACCTATACCGGTTCAACCATGCTAAGCCTCTGAGGATTTGTGGTTGGTTAAAACTGACAAATACTAACAATCAAGACAAAAGAACCAGTGGGACCATGGCTATAAGATATACAGTGTGAGTGATTGTTAATAGAGCAGAAATAAAAGTAGGATAAAATACCCAAACTTTGTAAAGTTGTAAGCAATCTTATTTTATTTATTCACTGTGTACACCTAATTATGTTTTTGAATAAAGGGAAGGAATTCAAATATTTTCAGAAAATCCTAAAAAGACAACAGCAAACATTTCCAGGAGCCACTCTGTATGAAAGAGTGATTGCATCAGAAATTGTTCTGATTTGCCACTTGAGACACATTTGTTTTAAACATCATTTTAAACAGTAATACAAAGGCGAACATATAAACACAATGTTCATGATATCTTGAGCTAGACAAATTACATAACATGAAGCTCTTCTTGAGCAGAGAAAAATGAATTTTTATCTCCAACAGGAGATTATTTTACTATTGACTTAAAATAGGCCTGGGTGGAATTTCATTTATGACAGCATAATCACGCTGAATTTCTGGCATTTCACGAAATGATTGTTAAGTTAAAAGCTTGAGATTATGTTGTTATACCACATTGCCTCACCGGGACTTTGTTCATGTAAAAATCTTAGCAAAGAGCATGGGAACATTGCAAACAAAACAAATGACTGTTGGTCATGCTTGATTTTCTAGGTTTTTCATCGCAAAATGTTGCCTTGTGCCAAAAAATGGATGCATTTTGCGCTAATAAATAGTACAAAATGTGCTCCTTTCTTCACATTGATATGTTAAAGGTACACGTTTACAGCAAATCACAGAAATAATTAGATGTGATCTTATAATATGAATACTACAACATGTATTGTGAAATCTGATACAATGTACAATTTGCGAATGTGTAAATACCAGTGATTAAAGTGCATTGGGCACATGCATCATTGTGAATTGCATTCCCGAACGGTGTGAATCGCAATTTTCGGCTGTTTGCGAATGCAATTGACAAAATTGAGATGCATCATGTTTTTCGCAATTTTAGAAATCGCAATCATGTTGCGATTTCTAAAATTGCGATTGCTTTTTAGAAATCGCAATTTGAGATTTCTTAAATGCAATGCATGAACATTTTAAATTTGCGAATTCGCAAATAGGGAGAGGTAAATTACCATAAAGTTGACCTTCATGGTAATTTGCGAAAATGTTCAAAAATGCACAAAAGTGCATTTTTGAAAGTTTCATTTTACACAGACACATGCCCTTGGGGCATGTGTGTGTGACAAATGCATTTAAAGTTATATTTCAGGGGTGCAGGGGGGAGTCCTTTTGACCCCCCCCTGCACCCTTGAAATTGCATTTTGAATTTGTGATTCGCAAATTGCTAATCGCAATTTGAAAATGACTTCCCATTGATTCCTATGGGCCTCTAGGCCCTTAGGAATCAATGGGAAGGGATTCCTTAATTGCGATTCGCAAATTGTGAACAGCAATTAAGCAAATTTAAGAAATCGCAAAAAAAATTGCGATTTCTTGGTGCATAGCCGTTTGCAATTTCTTAATTGCGATTCCTTAATTTTCGCAATTAGGAAATCGCAAACGGCAACAATGATGCATGTGGCCGATAGGGAAGAGTTAAAAACAACAAAAAATACACATCATAGCAAAAATGGGGCGAAGAATGTAGGAAAGCAGCCATGTCAAGTAACCAATTCCATTCGAACAATATTCAACTTACATGAAATATTGACATGTTTCAACTGACAACATTTTTCTAATCTTATTCAGGATAAAATATGCTATTTTATTTGAAAATTCATAAAAAAGTGTACTTTACCTTCATTCAAAAGTGATACACACAGCGACAGTTTCCAGGACCTTCTGTGACATTGCAAGAAGCCCTAACGTTAGCCATTCAATAGACTTACTTACATTCTAATAAACATGTCTTAATATAAGCTAGAATGCTAGAAATCTCATTGCAAAGCCCACAGAAAAAGTGAATGGTTACTGTACACAAAACCATACAACTCTTTTTCCATTTTATGTTGTGCACGAACACAACTACAAGAAGCAATGGTTTCTGAATAGGGAAACGGCAGCCCTTTTCAAAGGTCTATTCGCTTGAAACTTTTAAAGTTCATGTTAGAAACAATTGGTGATTGGACATGACGGAAAAGTACCGTGGCAGAGGGCTGGTGAGCTGGGCTGAAATAGCAAAGGGCCCTTCAGGAGGAATAAAATGTCAGGAAGGAGTAGGGGATGTGGCGGAGTGCAGCTTAGATGTCAGATGCATTATTCACCCGCTTGCTTTAGGCCCTCTATAAGACTTGTGTTCCGCTCGGTTGCATTTAGAAATCTCAGGGGTGAATGTTTCACACAATTCCTCAGCTCATTTTAATTAAACAAACAAATAGGTTTTGCCATATGGCAGAAAATATCTGGAGTTCCCAGACAGCTCTGTCACCGTTTTTATTGTGTGTTCATATTTTAGAGAAAACTGGGGATTTTAGCACTGTGAGTGTTTGCTTTGAATGCATTGGTCATGTATTTGGTGGGCTTGAGATGAGTGTTAA
The DNA here is from genome assembly GCF_964263255.1 of Lissotriton vulgaris. Classification (NCBI taxonomy): domain Eukaryota; kingdom Metazoa; phylum Chordata; class Amphibia; order Caudata; family Salamandridae; genus Lissotriton; species Lissotriton vulgaris. Next base: position 1,191,350,727 of record NC_141697.1, read on the forward strand.
ATGAAGTCTTCCATCTCTGTAGAAAGTGAGCACAGTAGTGGTTACCCTGCTTGACACACTGCCAAATAAAGCTCCTGCATTCCTACACTTTTGGAGAGTACAGTAGCATCTGTATGTTGTCAATCAGCCATCTATAACGGGCTACCAAGTAATGGGTCCAATATTACCAATTATTCTCTAGGTACATTTGTGAGGCCAGTGGCTGTCAAGTGTCCTGAAGAAGAAGCACTGTCAGGTCAGGGAAAGCTTTCATAAATATATGTGGATTTGTAATGACCTTGATCCAACCCATCTGACTCCAGATCATTAAATTAATTATGTCTTTATTTTTATTCTAGTTTATTTGCTGTCTGTGCGGAACTGTTCTCATTCACCATCTACTAACATGGTGCAGTCCCAAGCCTTCAATAAAGATCTCTTCCTTGTGTCAAGGACCATATGATGTCACTTCCTGGGGAAGTGACGAGGATGATGCCTGTCAAAGGGAACATGATGTCACTTCCCACGTGATTTTACTGAAGTGACGCCATTGGAAACCATCTATGCATGCGAGACGTAGTGTGTAGAGGGCAAATGTGGAAGTGCAGGGAATGCAGTTTCTGCACCCTATTATCCAGAAACATTCTTGGGGGGGGGGGGGGGGGGGGTAGATCAGGTCCTGTGGTGAATAAGAGAGAAAAAGCAGAAGAAGGTGGGACATCTCAGAGATAAGAGAAGGACGGACAGGGCCAAAGGGGGCCTGGAAGGGTTGGCTCGCTTTAAAGAGAAGTGGAGTTCAAAGATCTGGTCATTGCACCTAATTGAACAAATAACTTAATTTAGAAAAAATAACATGAAGTAGAGATGGACTGGACCATCTCCATACCTGCTGTGTTATTGCTTTGAATCCCAGTATCAGGGCATGTTAATGATTCCAGAGTGGCTGTTCTGCCTTAGGAGCTCTGCTCAGAGTTTAATGGTGAGGTGATACTCAGCGATTAATTGTTTAGTACCAGTGTCAAAACTTAATCAGCTTCTCAGCCATGACTGCCCGAATGGATTGGACAATTAAACATGACAAACAAGTTTTCAATGTTAAATCCAAGCAGGCTGGCAAGGATGTCACCCTTGCAGAAGCAGAGCTGTGCATAAGGAATAGAAGTAAGATTTCTGATCATGACTTTCTTTGGAAAAAATATTCCTCCATATATAGACAAACCTGGACTAGTTTCCAATAGTGGAGGTAGCGCCTCACAACACAGACCTTTTAGTGATGAAGAGATGTACTATAAAATGCTGAATTAAGAGTTAGGAGTGGTGATGTTGATTCACTTTCTCCTCTATCACTTGTTCTGCCATTTTACCATAGTCTTTTTATTATCTGGATGATAAACGAACTGTAAAGTGGGCGTGTTTAGAAATATAGGTTGCAAGGTTTGTAGAGAGTGATACATAAAAATTTAAATTCCTTATGTCAAAATGCACTGGCTTCTTGATGCAAAGAATCCAAAGCTATCGAAATACAGAAAATGTACATAATTGATTTCTGGAGTGTGATTATCTCAATAAGTTTCCACAAGACAAATGTGCGTGAACACTGAACACAACAGTGAATTGTGCATTTGTACAAAGTGTGAAAAAATACAGTCAAGTTTTGCATGTTACGCCACTGCTGTAATTTCACCTGATGGGTGGAAACATTAAGGTCTGGAACCAGGTTTCCAGGGGAAGAAACTTGATAATGCCCTGATTCAGGTATGAGGATACCCGCCGGTATCTCCACATCTAAATTCCGGATACTCATGATGAGCAATGTTTACATAGGGAAGAGGTGTGGCGCCGCGGCTAGGGCGACTGACTCCAGAATCTGGGGATCACGGTTCGATCCCCGGCACCTGCGGCAGATTAGCCCAGCACCATTTGACTCTGGGCAATAGTTTGCTTAATCTTCCCGACGCCCCCCAGCGCCTAGAGACCCTTACGGGTGATTGTGTGCTTTACAAATGTGGATTATTACTGAACAGACTAATGGCAACCTGCAGGGAAACACCCACCAGAGTCTAGTGTAAATGGTAATTAAAATGTGAAGGCATTAAGAGCCTCTTTTTTCTTAAGAATATGTCAGGATGAAGAAACTATAATTTATAGATACCATTATGATGAAACCACTTCTACCAATAAATGTAGGTATAACCAGGGCACGAGTCAGGGGCACACCCGGGTACACGGCGTCCACCAACTCTTTTCACAGGGTGGATGACGTCCTCGGCCCCACAGAAATATGTTGAATTTGTCCCAGTGTAGTTTTGAAACACCTGGACACGTTCATCAGCTCTTGCACATTGTCTGCTTTTAATTCCCAGCAGCAACGTGCAGGCAGCGAGGGGGCTTTTTTCCCCACTTCCAGCTGGGCAATGATAAAGGCAGAAGATAAGGGGCCATCAGGCCTCCTTTTGATCAGGTGTGGCACTGGAGGAGTCCAGTAACCTCACAATTGCAAATACACTGGGGAGAAAACGAAAGCACACAGCTTGTGATCTCTTCACAGGTACTTAAGAGATGCATCTTTTTTACTTTGTTGTATATAAGTGGATGCTCTGTATGAATGTCAGATGGGTTGGTCTGTCTCAGTATTTACGCAAATAAGAATTTAAATAACACATATTCATTTCTTTTATAGCGCTACTCACCCCAATGCAGATTGGTAGAGCACTTTATATAACATTCACATTATCCATTCCAAATATATCATATACGTGTGTAAATAAATGTACAATATGCGTTACATGAGACAGTCAGGATTACAAGGTGTAGGAGTTAAATACACTTCATAGCTCACTATGGTCTACTAGAAGGATTACAATTTATTAACTGCAAGTGACAAAAGAATCTCTGTTCATAGCAGTAATTCACTTACCTATCTACATAAAATAAAAATCTGTGATCTGTATGTTACATGATATGCTTTGCAGGAGACAACTTTAAAAAAAAAAAAAAATTTTACTACATTTTCAATTGGCATACATATATCAGAGCATCACTTCCAGTGAGGTCACTTCGTGTGATGCCACGTGGATTGTCACCCGTCGTGACGTCATGTGCTTTGATAGCACTTGTCATGCTGTCACTTGCATGCTGCCTTACTTAGCCAGTTCCTCCACTTCTTTTTTTAGGACTTGTGCCTTGTGTATAACAAATTTCATTTTATATTGCTTAACCCCTTCGCTGCAGGGGGTATTCCCCCGCTGTGCTGGGGAGCGGGGGGCGAGCACAACGCCCCGGTGCAGATGACGAGCTCAGCTCGTCTTCAGCCACGGTGCTCGTGTGCTGATGAGGAGCTGAGCTCGTCACGGCCACGCCCGTTTCTTAGAACGCTCAGCACAGCAGGGGAATTATCCCAGAGTGTGAGCGTTCTAACGGCCATGACGAGCTCAGCTCGTCATCAGCACACAAGCACCGTGGCTGATGACGAGCTGAGGTCATCATCAGCATGGGAGGGGTTAAAGACATTAAAATCGAAAAATCTTTTTTCCCGTTACAATTATTATGATGTGAGCAGAAATAAAGGGGTAAGAGAGTGGAAGAGGTAGGGGCTGCTACCAGGAATACGGTAATGGCAGGGATCAGTTTAGAAGTAAGATTACAGACGGATCCCAGGACCCCATGTCCCAGGATAGCACCTGTTAGATATATTACCCTGGATCCTTCTCATGTTTAGCATGAAGAAGCCTCAGGATCATCTTCAAATCTGAAATGCCCGTTTTGCCCTTGGAAAATGTATTCCAGGGTGACTCGCTGTGCATTGTAAGTATACAGTGCGATGGTGCTGTGGTGGTAAGCAGTGAAGAGGGACTCTAGGTTCAAAGGTCATCAATATATGAGACATGAAAGCTGAATACCTCGTAATGATACAGCAATGTGCTATAGTGGGCCTGCAAACAGACATGCAGATCAAATGTTACATTTATTTTATTTATTTCTCAGGTGAAAAAATAGCAACTATAGAAAACGGTTTTCCCTTGCATACGTTACACAGCTGCACATTAGCAAATGCTGTCCACACAGTTACTTGGTAATCATTTAACTTCAGCTATATACAGGTCCTTTAGCAGAGAGATAAATGACGTCATATGCTCATTTGACAGTCTAGGCAGTACTTCCTCTCTTATCCGGTCAGTTTGTATCATACATCCTCTCAAATATGATCTATTCTGACATGTTACAAGAATCAATATGTAATAATTCACTACAATTGATTGGTTAATAAACTTCTAGTGCCGGTTTATTTACATCTTACTGGCGTTTGATAAACTAATACTCAGGTGATCACCTATCCGGATGGGAGAAAATGATGTGATGTGAAATTAAGGAGGTTACAGACAACCTCCCCTTGTTTCACTATGGATAAAAGTACCTCCGAAGGAGGGTTAATATCTGTCTACAAAATGGTTGCTCAATAATAAATAATAGTGGGGCATATTATCAAGGGGGTTTATCTCCACTTTTTTGGCTTTAAAAGCCAAGAAAGTGGAGATAAAATTATCTCCCTATTACCTAGCTGTCGCTAACACCAGTTAGCGACAGCTAGTAGGAGATAGCGACCATCTTGGGCCCCACTTTGCATGTCAGTGATATTTATCACTAATGATATGCAAAGTGGGCGTGCCAAGATGTTAGCGACTGAAAACAGTCGCTAACATCGCTATCTCCTATTACCAACTTTTGGAGATATTCGCGCTAAGCGCGAATATCTCCAAAAGCTAACACCTGCCCTGAGCAGTTCTTAGCCATGTTATCCAATGGGAGGTGGATAACATGGCTAAGAGCATTAGCTCGTTAATGCATGAATATCGCGGACTTTTCAGCAATATTCATGCATTGCGGCGATTTTTATCGAATTTGCGATAAACCTTGGTAATACCAAGGTTTATTTGCGGTAAAAATCGCCGCAGCTCAGCGGTAGATTTTTGTCTCTAACCAAGCAATAGCGATAATTATCGCTATTGCTTGGTTATATGCCCCAGTGTTTCCTACGGTGCAAATTGTCCGACAGTGAGGCACATCTTTGAATCTGTAGCTGGTTTCAGACTGCCCCTGTTTATTGGAAAGATTCCTTAACTTTTTGGGATCAATTAGACACCTCATTCAATCTGTTTTTCATCCTTCCTTTTTTAGGTTGGAATGAGCTTCCTAAGGAACACCCGAGGCTTTATCAAGTTCAAAGTAAAAGTTACTATTTCATACGTGATACAGCTCATGACTAAAGTATCTCAACTTCTACACTGTCCTAAACAACACATTCCATTTTAATAAAAAATGTGCATTAAAATATGACAATGGCCCTGCGCTGTCTACGGCCACCCACTAACTCAGTAACGCCACTGACTAATATTTTTAATCAACTATGTACAGTTGTGGGAAGAGAAAATAGGATGCCACTCTCAACTTACAATCATAAGATTTCAAATAGTATTCATTAGCTCTTTTGATTCTAAATTATGAAGACGTATTTTTTTATAAACAATCTGAAATTTAATGCAAAACATGACTGGGGCTGTATTTATTCTTGGCAGTTTTTCTGCAACAGCATGGCCATGAAATTCTCTGTGATAAGACTATAAGATAGAAATATCACAGAAACTCTGTTGTGATGTATAATGAAATATATGTACATCAGGAAAGTCCTAATTGTGGGATCATCATGTTATAATATCCTGAATTAAATAACTTTGTTTTATATTAAATTTTAGCGAGTAAATGCCATGTTTCCTAATTTCAAATAAAAATACCAAATGAATACAATTTGTCATTTCGTGAATGGCGTAATATTTTAGCTCCCAAGAAATGTAGACAGTACATTCCATGGTACATCTACATTAGTAGATATGGAGTTAACAGCCAACAACATACACTTACTTTAAGATGTAGCAATAGGCTATGTAGTAAATGTGATGATTTTATAAATCAATGGTAATGACAGCCGCTGCCCGTACAGGTAAGAGCTGTGGTGCGTGGGGCCCGGTGGGGGCGGGGAATTACAACAGACAATGACGAGGGAAAATTAATTATTTAGTAGATTTTCCATTGTCATCGTCTTTCGAAATCCCCCCCACCGAGCCCCACCGCCCCACTTCTGTTACCTGCATGGACTGCGGCTGGGTTTTAACCTTGATAAAGTGACCTACATCAGTTTTCAACATTATTCTAACTTCTCCCACACATTGTAACTCTTCAATCAGTTAACTGTAGGAGGAACACAATATCACAGAGAGGCACCAACCAATCCAGAGCCATATATTTCCAAGTACTTGGTAATCCAAATTATTTTCAAGGACACCCTTAGAGCAATAGCTTTATTTCATTCTATTTTTAGTTGCCCATTTGGTAACTCTTCCTTGACAAATTACAGCCAAATTGTTTTTTTCTTCACAATAAGAGATTCTTCAGGGCTGGTTGTACATGTTATTGGTACACCTGAAACCCACAAGTCACTTTCAATGTGCATGAGGCATATAGGCCTAATTCACAAAGGGCCTCCGCAGTCATGGCTGAGGCCGCAGTCGTCGGGGAGTCTCCGCACTCATGATATATCATAATTCTGATTAATCTACCATGGAGCTTCAGGTGCAGACACTCTGGAAAAGAAATGTATGTGTAAATGTATTGGCATTTATATAGCGCACTACTTACCCGTAGGGTCCCAAGGCGCTTCGACCGCTGCGAAACCCTTCCTGGCTTCCCTGAGAGATGGTCCCTTAATGGGTATCTCCAGGGTGAGACCAGGCATCCCCAGCGGTCTGGTGGGGCCGTTAGTGAAGATGAGCCAAGCTAATGCCCAGAGTTGCCGAGTGTGATCGCTGATCAGAGTGGGCACCGAGGCGAGAGAATTATCGAGTCCGCTGACCCTGGTCCAGAAACCTGCCGCGCCGGGAATCGAACCCTGGTCCCGGGCCGTCCTCTGCTCTCGGGTCTGCCGCCTCTAACCAGTGAGCCACACTACTTCACCCACTCAAAAACTCTGGGCCTGATTCACAAAGGGCCTCCATACTTGTGGAGGATGCCCCATATGTCGCCGGGGAGTCTCCGCACTCGAGCGGAATCTTCACTATCAAAATTTTCATTGCAGAGATTCTGCCGATTGTGGGCCTACCCCATCACTGAGGTGCTTACACTACGAGTGTGGTGGCCCTATGTGATTCAGGCCCTATGTGTCTGTGTCTGTGTCTGCTATAATGCTGGAATACTAGTTGTGATGAATCACATATGCATTACACAATTCATAATCTCTCTTCTCCATCGCTTTCATTCAAAAGTCAACTCTTTAACCATATTGGCTCTATCCATAATATCCTCCAGAAAAGGACTTCAAGCTGCCCATCGGCTCTCCTGCATCTTTTAGTTTTACAATAGGTTGACTTCGAATTTGTTTGAGAATTATTTACCGAACTTGCATCTCAAAGACAGTTCACTAGGTTTCACCACAAATTCACCTACAGGTTCTCCACTTCATTGAGGCGGAGTGTAAAATGTGTACCCTGTCATTGCATTGTTGACGTCCTTAGCAAACCACCATTCAAACATCATATTTGCTTCTTTATACATGTCGGCTACCAACTGACGATTAAGATTGTTGGCTTCCGGTAAAAACTTGAAAACGTGCTCTCTCTCTTTTCCTAAAGCACTAAGAAGAGCTTGTTTTCTTTGTGGTCGAAGGTTTTTTCCATCCAGCTCCTGGAAGACAATTTTCATTGATATCTATCAGTGCCCTCATTCTACCAGAAGTGAGTCTGTTTGCAGCAGGAAAGGATGCCTGTGACTGGGGAGTGGACGAACAACTGACTTCCGGTGCGCTTGAGGGGCGGATGCTGTCTCCAGTGGCTGAATTTGAGACTTGTTGGAATATCAGGTCAAGAAATTGATGTCAATGGGTTTTACTTTTGGCACAATAAATTTACTTGCAATGCTCTCAAGAGATGGCTCACATTCCTTATATACATTGCGACCTTTGTAGATAATACGCTTGGATAAAAGGCATGGTACAATGTTCTGATGAACAGTCTCAAATCATCTACTGTGGGGTTCGTCAGTTCCCGACCATCTTGAGCTACACAAACCTTTGGACGGCCCCATACGCGTCACCGGAAATGTTGTAAAGGATCGAAAAGAACACCTTCCTTAAGTAATGAAGACTTTAGGAGAGATGGATGAATAGATGGATGGATGGATGGATGCGTGGATGGATGGATGGATGGATGGAAAGCCAGAGATTAATTAAAGTAGAAGACAAGCAAGGAGCAGGGTTGGTTTGAGCAATTTTGCCAGGGCTGCTTACCGTTCCCTAGACCGGCTATGGTGCCTCTTTTATGACTGCCCCTGGTACATTTATCTGAAGCCGATGGCCTCATTGGTCATTTTGACACATATGGGATTAGCTCTTCTGATTTTTAAGGCAGTGGTGCTGCACATGGTCACTCTAGATTAATAAAAAGAGTTTGTAAAGCCCTCTTGTCTTCACAAACACCCAACTACTCAGCACATCATTCTCCTGGACTCTACCCTCCACAAACTGGGACAGCCTACAGCTATTCTACCCTTTATGTAGTAGTTCACCTAGTTGTGGAATGCACAAACTAACAAATTGAAACTTTTTCGAATTTTGGATGGGTTGAGTTCATTGTAATCTCTGTGATTCATGTGTTAATACTATTTTTCTAAAATGTACACATTGAAAATGCATAAACATAAAGAGGCTATGAAGCTCGAATGCCTTTAATGCACACGTTATTTATGTTACATATTTTTGTCTAAAACAAATCAATACTATCGTGTGTGGCAAAATATAGACACCCAAAGAAAATGACTGTAAATCCTGAGATATTGAAAAGTTCAAGAAGCATGTAATTTACATCATACTTTGGCTGACCGACAGGGACATTCACAGACATTTACACCCAGTATGTTAAGCATGCCATTTTTACAGAGCAAACAATTTTGCTCCAGCTTATTTGTTGGAAATTGGGAATTTGACAGTATCATCCTGGATTATTGACATATAGGGCCCGATTCACAGAACTAACTTAAGACAAAATCCTAAACTTACCTCTTTTGGTATTCACGGAAGTTAGAAGTTTGTCTTAAAACAGACTTAAGACAGACTCAAGTTAGGATTATGTCTTACGTCTTTCTTAAATCTGTATTAAGTCTGTTTTAAGACAAACTTAAGACAAAATCCTAACTTCTGAGAGTACCAAAAGTAGTAAGTTTAGGATTTTGTCTTAAGTTAGTTCTGTGAATCGGGCCCATAATCTTTTTTGTAACGTCTAGTTTAGGGAAGAAAATGGCTAACTGATGGAGTATTCCAAGAATTTTAAAATCACAATTTTAAAAAGTTTTGCAATCAGGTTTGCAGATTTGGAATTCATTGGTCTTCGTGTTCTTAGCAGGCTAAAAGTTAACTTAATAAGATTTTAGAGGATTGTTGAGTTCGCTGAAAGAAGACATATTGTGAATATTACCGATGCTCATTGGAGCCTTTAGTGCCAATGTTCACATTTCCCTGTTAAAGAGATATTGACAAATTCCCCAATTATCAGTAAGCAACAACTCTCACTTTTCATGGTCTACAGTGAAGCATATATTTTCTGTTTACACTTTGACCAGTAAAGAAGGCATTGCAAGTTTTCAAAGTCCTCCTTAAACCCAGCATTGACTGTTTCTTTTTCCCCAATCAGTAATAAGCAGATGTTGGCAGTTTCCAGATTACCAAAAAAGCAGGTATTCAATTCTCCACCACTGTCTGATAAAGCTGAATTAAAAGTCCCACAGTATTCCTGTGATGGATGAAAGCAGCAGAAATAAGTATGCTCAGATTCAGACTGAGATCCCGATATGCGTGCATACATTTTGGTTTCCATTACTTCTTGCTTCCATTCACACAGATAAAGCTAATTCAATTAAGCACACAATCTAATTTGATCCTCAATGGACTAACTGCAAGAGCTCATTAGAATGCTGGAATTCAGGTTCTCAGACTACAAAATGCAGCACTGCACCAGATGTGAGCTGCTCTGGGCAGTGACATGGCAGAGATTAAACAGATCAAACAGCTCCAGATTGGACGTGGGTACGCGGGGACACTGTGCGCATTTGGCGCGGGATGCTAAAATATTCTTCATTTTGCATATTCTGTTGCTGTTAATCAAACAATTGAAGCTCCACCAATTACCAAAACTATGGATATGATATAATTGGGTTCTATTGCATGAGAGTTATGTCACTGTGTTAGTTCAGGGGGAAAAGTAAGCTCTTCGTAGGCGGTTATGCCTTTTATCACTGCAATTAAAATATCATAATTTCACACTGCAATTTGCCGCATGAATTGGCGAGGATGCCAGCTGAAAAGACAAAAAGCTCGATTTGACAGCAGCATTTTCCTCGTTTCAGCTAGCAGGGATACAAATTTCATACCAAGAAGATTGCACATCAACAGCTCAGAGATGGCGCAACACAGCTGCACGCCCTTCCTTGCTCCAAGCCTGGTATTTCTAATCAATAAGCTGTCGTTCCGCCTCCAAGGCCACAATATGCATCCGTCGACTTGCAAGGCAGGAATAGAGCCTCTCCTGGTTCCATTGCCACCCTGGTCTCCACTCTGCTCTGTCTTCCTCATATGTGTCCACCCCTTGCCCTGATCTTGGACATAATATTAGAGTTGTCTCAGTGAACAGTAGCTTCCCATGTCCTTACTCTATCACTGATCATGTGATCGATGTCACAAACTCCAAGATTTGCAGTTGATCCTGACTCTGCTATGGCCTCAGCTATTCAAAAGCCGATCATGGCGAGTTAGGATTGGCTATCAACCACCCGTGGCCCAATCTCTGTAGAGATCCTTTGACTGCGGGTACAACTAGCCCTCATCGATACACTAGAAGGTCTACAGACCCGCCTCTGCTACTCCAGCGGACAAAGCTGACCTTTTATGGTTGCTTTGAGAGGATTCCGCTGTCTCTCCAGGATTTTACTTTTTGGAAGACTCCGACAGTACTTAAATTGTTAAAAATAAGTGTTGGGGGCCTCGTCAAGAGGTCCCTGCTGCTCGCACCACCCATTGCCCCTGCCAGTGTCGCCAATGACAGTTCTAACACAACTCCTTCCACCATACACCTAAAAGTGGGACAACCGAGACTATTCCAGGCAGCCGCAGCCCATGCAGGTAAGAGCGGTGGGGCCGGTATGAGGGGGGTTTTGACAGGTGACGATGAGGGGAAATTATTTATTTATTTAATTTTACCTCGTCGTCTGTCGAAACTAATTTGAAACTCAGGAAGTTGTGTTTGTCTCAAAGATCATCATCCTTCCTCATCCCCAGCATGCTGCTGACTCTGACCTTTGCTGTTGGAAGGTGACATGGATAGAGGCAAAGTTGCTGTTGTTCCAGTTGTGCCCACTGACTTATCCTGCAACAATTAAACTTGAAAAATAAGCAGAATTGTAGGGAAATGTGAGTATAGAGCAGGGTGTGCATCTTTCACTTGCATGTCATCCTCAACCTCAACATATGGACCCTTGGTTCTATAATCTCAGACAACAATCTCAGATCCATCAATACGCCAGAAACACTTAACTCTACCTCAAAAAGACTTTAGTTGATGCCATTCAGCAGCTTGAAACCTTTTTCAAGCTATTCCAGATATAATTGTCAAGCACTGACCTAAAGTTCAGCTGAACCAAAACATCAGTTCTCATGTTTGCTAACAGCACTAAAAATCTCAGATTCAAGCCCGGTGATTGGACATGAACCTAGCGGACTTCAGCCGACAGTCAACTAAAAGTTCCTTCACTTCACTGGTAATACCGAGCTCTCCTTCAAAGAACACACCACCAAGAAAACCAAGACAGCATGGTACCCTGTCGCTCCTGAAAAAGTGACATCCTTCTTATACAATTCCATCTCCATAACAGTGCCTTAGTTCTGGACTTAGCTGTAGTCATCAGCTACCTCGATGAAAACAATACTCACTTGGCCTCAGCAGTGCTGGTGCATGGTGGTGGGGAGGCCACAGAAATAGTCCATAAACTCATCACCATATGATGGCAAGAGACCATGACCTCCAGAGCTGCTGTGCAAGCCGTGACCAAGGAGCAGGTGCATCCAAAACACAAAGGATGCTTTTCTGATTAAGTAATTTCCTTGCACAGCAGCTCTGAAGTGCGTGGTCTTTTGCCGTCATCTGGTGATAAGTTTATGGACTATTTTTGGACTACAGGGTTGCCTCTGTATATTTATTGTTTGCTCAAAGTTTCCATAGAAAGAGCATTTGCTCGAGTTATTTTTTGTTAATAATAACATTTGATAAATCTTCACAAAACTTTCCCCAAAAAAGTGTATCCACTTCAGCTTCTTCTTGGAAAGTTGTAGGGTGATCCGTCAAGCAGTGGCTAAGAGAATGAGAAGGCCCCAAACATTGTTTCCTATGTTAATTCACATAGGACATTTTGGGAAGTGATACAGAAAAACGCCTGAACAGAATTACACCAAATATGGTGGAAAGTTAGAACTTTACTCAGAAAGTGGGCTTTTCATGATTTGGTGTAAATGCGTTCATCCATTTTTGTGAAATGTGTGTTTAAAGAGGTGCTTGGGGTGAGCTTAAAAAGGTAAAAAAATTGATCCAGCAGGCGTCGCATGGTAGTGTAAGTTGAATAAATAAAGTGATCTTATTGACCAAGGGAGCTTTTCATCTCGGTTCCACAGGACTGAGTTACCTGATTGCATGGCTGCATTTTGAATACCATCACACCAGTACAGAAAACAAGGGCTTGGTCCTGGAGTCCTGAAGTTTAAGAAAAAATACCCTGACCCCCCTCGCACTTCTGCGGGAGCCCAGAGAGACTCCTCCTTCCCCAAGGGGTCAAAGATAAAAATAAAAAAGTGTGTGGTCTAGACGTTGCACTTTCTAGTTGATCCATGTGCGTGATTAAGTAAGAATAAGCACTGCTGTAACAATGTGTGGTGGTGCTCTCTTGGTAAAAAATACCCTGCCACTCACAGGTTGTATGTAAACAGTAAACACTAGGGTTTACCATGCATTCATTACCTATGGGTGGATACCGAAGTACTCTTACTTTAGTAATCACAAATATAAAAGTCCACAATGTAAGGTTTAGTTACAAAAATGGTCGTATTCAATTCAAAGTATTCAACTGGTCCAATATTCTATTGACATTTCCATCAGACAGCTGACACGTGTTTCGTCTATGGCGACTTTTTCAAGGCTGTGAATGTATAAAAATCATACAACCAAAGTTACAATCTTGACGTTGTAGAATATGATGTTCATTATTGATAGTACGATCAAAGGTTTAGAGAGATGCAGGCTACTCCAACTTAAGAAAACACCCAGTTATCCAAATTGGGTGGTGATAAGAAACACCTATACATGCGGAGATGCCCAGACGTGATAGTGATTTAAATATGAAAAACTACATATTTGAGAGAAATGTGTAAAAACTTGTGCAAATACCACTAGTGGGGTTCAGTCTTACACCGAAGAGTGTTGTGGTATGGAAGTATATATAGAGTGAAAAGTAGTCCACAGTGTCCTAGCTATGTCCATTGGATTCTAAGTCAAACGAAGTCACAAAAAGGCATATCTCAAAATTCTAAAAGCTAGGTATGGTAATTCTGTCCAAAATTTGTCTGTGTAGTAGCATAGAGAAACAATGGTATCTTGCATGTGAAATGCTAAAAGGGAAAGTGTAAAGGCATGAGTCACAGAGCGGATTATAACATCCCTTTACTGAGTGGTAAACCAAATTGAATAACAGATTGATCAACAGTATGTAAATACGGCAAGTGCATATGCAAATAGACAGTATGCAAGAATAAGTGCTGCTATAAAGTATTTAAATGGAGATATGGCATATACAGCCATTGCAGGCATGGATGGAAGTGTTTATAGCTCACCTCCAAGGACTACAATGCAAAGCATTTCATCTGCAAATGTCACAAATTACGTGTTAAATTATTTTTGTGAAGGACCCCCTTAGAAAAATATTCTCTGCCAGAGTTTGCAATCACCCACAATTCTAGTAATTAGAGGGTGCAAAAGTGTTATTGCACAAATGTTTGTGGAGTTCTCAATTATTGCCCTTCACAGGGTTGATAGAGTTTCATGCTTTCCCTCAGTGATGCAATTGTTCCCACACAGAACTATGGTGCAACTTACTTCCACAAGTGTTTGCATTGCTCTGTACGTGGATGTGCCTTTTCTTGCAAGTTTATTATGGTTCCAGATATTCACAGAGCTAGCTATGTTTTCCTGGCACCTTTGAAACTTGATGGATGACTAGAAAACTCAGAACAGAAAGATGTCAAATTAGTAAACTCACTTTCAATAAAAATCATGTTCCTGGCCACTGCAGTTCTTGTGACTTTGTTCATATGAGAGATAGCTTTTCAGATTAAATGAGGTGCCTGTTATATTTAAAATGAAACTCTTTTATTTCTTGTAATGGGTGGGCCAAATGCATAAAACCTTTGCATAGTTTTGTACTTTTTCAGAGAAATTTATGACGGTTGCGAGAAAAATGTTGTACACTTGCATTGGTTGTTGTTTCTCTGGCATCCATGTGCTTTGTAACTGCAACCCCAGGTATATTGATTCAGCATCTGGGAACAACGTACCCAAAAGGATACATGGGTCTGAGATCACCCGCTAAGTGGGTTCACAAATTAAAAAATGGCCTGATTTATATGCTGGCGGAACTAATCCCGCCGTTGCTTTTTCAGCGGTCTTCCCGCCCGCCAACTTTGTGGTCCTCCCCCTGTATTTAGATGTTGGTGGGTCCTTGGAGGGAAGACCGTCACAGTCCCACTGCCTCTGCCAGGATATTTCGCCTGTTTCAACAGCATCAGAGTCAGAAGTGGCTGTCGAAGGGAGTCCCGCCAAGATTCCCGCCATCCAGATTATGATGTGCCTTTCCGTCGAGGCAATTGTGGCAGGGAAACCTCCAAGCTCGGCTTTGCGAAAATGACGAAAAAGAGGTGAAAACTTGCCTTTTTGGGGGTTTTCACTTCCATTCCCATCTTGAACCGCATCGTCCAGACTATCCTTTGCTGCTGCCACTTCACCATGACACTCAGCCACCCGATCGCCGGAATTAAGGTAGGCTTCAGTAGCAGCTGGTGTAAGGAAAATGTTGTGGGGCAGTGCAAGGAGGCAGCATGGAGAGTGGGTGGTTGGCAGCGCAAGGGGGCTGAAATATTTCTTTTAAGTAATCCTTTCGGCCTTCTGATCGCGGCGCTGCTCCCCGAGCTTCTCCTCTGGGCATACACTGAAGCTCTCAGCTTCCCCTCAGGGGCAGCTCTAGGCTCATGGCAGCCCTGGGCAGGGAGCGTAGGTAGGGGGCCCCAGAAGAGGGCCCGGAAGAGGAGGCCCGGAAGAGGCGCGGAGGCCAGTGAAGAGGGGGGGTCAGGGGGTTTGGAAGTGGAACAGAGTCGGAGGCCGCCAAATCCCTGCCACTGGGGCCGCCACGCAAATACGTATCCATCCTCGGAGGATTAATATATTAAGGATATATATTGGCGTGGCGGCCCTGTGCAGGTGCACAGCTTGCACATGCCTAAGGCCGGCCCTGTTCCCCTGCAGTCAATCCCAACGCTGCTCTTGCCATGAACAAAACCAACACTGGTTTTGTGCCTCATCTGGAGCTTGGAGCCTGAGCCTGCTAATCTCTCCACCCAGTAATACAGCTGGGTTGGAGAGATGTCAGTGCTCTTGTTGGTTTGACCGGCCTCAGATGGCCCGTCAAACCGTCATGCGCACTGACAGCAGGGCCCACCACTCCTGCCCTGTGGCCCGCCCCCAAGACTCAGCTACAGGATGAAAAATAAAATTTTCTGCATTAAGATCATTTTATTTTTCATTTGCCTCTGCAGTTAGCGGGTTGACGCTCCTCTGCCATAGCAGAGGAGCCGCCCCTGGTAGATTTCTGTGCCACTTCTCTCACTATGTGTTAACATTAGCTCTCACATCGTGTATTTTTACATTGCTCTTACATGCACATGTTCTTATGTGTCATGCATGAGTGTACATTTTACCACTGAGCCTGGTCAAATGTAAACACCTGTATTGACACATAAAAAAATATGTTTTTGGTGGTGGTGGGTGTGGGTGTTGTGCTTGTGGTGACTGCTGTACATACAAAGGTGTGTGTATGTTGTTGGTGCGCTGTTCTATATGTAAGAAATGAGCATCACACATTATGACACATTCACAACATATATGTGTTTTGTTCGATAAGGATAAGTAGTACTTACCTGTCTCTACATCAGCAGGGCCTCACTCCATCAAGACTCCACTGCCAGGACACCACCAGCACAACTGGAACATCTAAATCGGATCTGCGCAAGCCCACCGGCTTGACGGTAACATAGTAGTGTTAGCCAGCATAGAATGCCGCCACTGTGGCGGGCACCTGTTGTTGCGCAACATCTAAATATGGCCGGTGAGCCACTGTCAGCTGGACAGAGTACGTGGAACCAGCAGGACAATGATAGTACCTCCAAGATCTAAGTCAAGCCTAAAAACTTGACTTCTATGCTTCCAATTCTCTTGAATTTTTGTGTTTCGTACAGAATGGACTCCCCACCCTTACACCAACCAGCCAAAGAGTAATTCTGATTGGCCAGTCAATGGATGCTAAAACAAGTTCTCGTCTCCACCGACGCCAAAGCAGATGCCAGGTGTCAGATGCAATGGGACATTCTTAATTGCTTTTCACAAACTCTTTTTGCTTCCATCTTATTCCTGTCTGACTGTTATCACTTCTGCTGCTGCTTAAACATTATTCACCAGAGCAGCAGACCAAGGACTCCCTTCCACAGGGAAACAAAACACTGAAATGTGCAAGAGCTCCATGAATTAGAGAGGCTTTGCTGCACTCACTGATTGTCAAAAGTCATTAAGGAACATTAATTAAATGCCAGCAGGCAGAGCTGAATGAATCTAGGCATTGAAAATGTGTGCATGCAGAGACCCTCGCCACTAGAGGCTTGATGCCTAGATCTGGCTCAGCTCGAGGACCTCTTGGAACCTCGAGCCAAAAGCTATTCAAGCCAAGGCCATCTGTGTTTTCTTACCTGAATCAACATTTTCCAGAAAATCTTCCAGTTTCAACTTCATTAACATGTAATGTGTGTTTATTTGAGAGTGTACTCATGTAGCTCATTAGAAAATTTAACAAAGCTTTAAAATTTGGTGTAAAATGGAACAAAAGAGATACCCATCCAGTGGCTAAATTGCCACAAGTCATGAACTTGGGATTAATCACAGCTTCCCTGCTTGACAAATTGTGTGATCCTAGGCAATAACCTTATTGCGCTGAGTACCTTTTATCTCATCATCACATTTGAAAGCTTCTTGAAATACATTAGTTCTGAATGTGTGCTGACAAAAACTGACATGTTTTAATATACTTTATTTAACATTGGTCTTTCTATAACACCAGCATACACTACCTACAGGGTACACATGAGAACTGACTTGCTACATGGTACACTAGTGCCACCATAATATGGCAGTGGGGGAAGGCCAGGACTTTTTCTAACTTCATAGTTAGAAACTATTACTTCTATTAAATGCATCGCAATGCTGTGATCCCAGTTAACACTCTTAAAGTGAAACATCTCTGCATGTTAAAGAAATACGCATTTTGCATTTTGAACAGTCCTTATAATACAAGTGGTTGTGGCACAATGTACTGCTTAAAGGTTTGTCGCTTTGACTTGTGTTAGGGCTCCTAGATCTGAGTCAAACCCTGGTCCAACTCTGGCTTAGCCTCCCTGTAAATTTGCACTCTCGCCCTCCACTATTTACCACACTGAAATGTATTGGTATATGAGGTGGAGAGGCGTGAGAGTATTAGCTTAGTGTGAATTCTAAAATCATGGTGATGAACTCCAAAAGAAAAAGAAACAAGCACTGGTAAAGCCAAGAGGTCTTTATTCAGTATGCTAACACGTTGAAACAACATTTGCGCATTCCTGTATTTATGCTTGCCATTTCATTACAGCGATACCTATTGCCATTGGCGGTAAATTTCTTTTACATAGAAACATGGGAGGAAGAACAAGGGATAAGCGACAGAGTGAGAAAACAATATAAATGTTCAAATAAATAAACATGCATGGAAAAACAAAAGGAAAAACACATAGGGAAAAGAACAATGGGACATACAGACAGGAAAACACGCACACAGGTCCTGACTAATAAAAAATGTTTTAAACTGTTGCAGTAAAAAAAAAGATTTCTTTCCTTTATCAATGCATGCCTGAGATAAATAGTTTGCTTTGTGATGATTCAGTACATTTTCTAAATGCAAAATAATCCCTCATGCATTGCAATGAAAGCAATCCATAGGATGAAGAATTATATACCAAACTGCCAATAACATGAGATGAGAGGAATGTACTCCTCTGGGCAGAGCCTCAGCCCAAAATATATTGTATTGTTGAAAGAATTGTTAACAGTAGGTATTGACAAGAACATTGCCTGTTCACCTGCATAGTCCAAGTGGAATTTGAAAAACTCTGGGGCATATTTACTAAGAAGTAACAGAGCGCGGTCATAGCCTTCTTGGCTTAACGCCACACTCCGCCACTTCTGAAAGGCAGGGCTGCACCGTATTTACAATAATACGGTGCAGCCCTGCATTGCCCCCTACGCTGGCGCTAATAACAGCAGCCTAGCGCCAACAAGGGCACCCTTGCAGCATAGAGCAAGGGTGCCTGTCTTGTGGGGAATTATTGTTTATGTGCAGGAAGGTTTCCTTACGTGCACATAAACAATCCAGAATGGTGATTTCTAACTTCTATAGGTTTCAATAATTAATGGTAGATTTGTGACCAAATGAAAATGTCCTTTACTGCGCTGGACACTGAATCTGGCATTGCTGGACTGTTTTATCTTGGATCCCCAGGTTGTTTACCTCTTCACCAGAACTTGGATGGAGGTCCGGTTGAGAGGGAAACTTGGCCCTCAGAAGCATAGCAGCTGGGCCTCCAACCACCAGGAATTTGGTCCTGCTGGGTAAAAAAAATATAAATAATGTTGTCAGAAAGATTACTTGGATTCTATACATTTGCAATACTGAGGGATTTATATTTTTGAATGTTCGCAAAATCCTAGGGCAACCTTGCAATTTTCAAAAAGTCTTTTGAAATTTGTGAATTTTTAAACAAATAAACACAATCAACAAGTGGGTTTTGCAGCTGAATCCAACCACAGAATGTCTCGCTTTGTTTTTTTAGCAAAATAATTGGAACAGACCTTTGAGTTTTTACTGATTTATTTGAAAAGAAAAAAAAAGACTTTTGATAAAGGCTTTCCTATAAAAAGTACAATATCCCAATCGTAGTGATGTAGTGATTGGATGAAATTTGTTTTAGTGAATTCATGTTGGGAATATGCATGAGTTTTGCATAACTCCAGCAACCATATTGTAAACTTGTGAAGCCGTACTGGATATTAAGAAAGCATAGGCTCAGGGTACCAACTGTTCAACAAAATCTTTGTTGGAGTGCAGCTGAAGTCGATTTTGTAAACTTGGGCTACTTTGGAAAGGCCAGTTTCTGGACAGTCAGTTGAAGATGCTATGCTATTGTACCTCTGTGTGTGGTCACCAGTCCCTCACATCTTAAGGAATAGAAAAAGGAATGGCTTTTTAACTTATTTGCTTGATGTATTTACAAATAAGTTAATAAATTGTTCCTAATGTGTGTTTCTGCCATATGAATAGATAGATTTGTGCATTCTGACCTTCTGGGAGGTTGTAGAATTCACAAAAGCTGCTATCAGTTCTGACCTAACTGTGTACTTTTCTCCTCTCTTTCTCGTGGTGTATGTCCTTGCGGTTGCTCTAGTGATCTTTGTGGTCAATTGTGAGTAGAACACCAGGCTCATGGGTCTTCACCTTGTCTCTGTAGCTTGGGTTTGTGCCTGCCAGTTCAGGCCACTGGAACACACATTGTGGCACATACTGTGAAGTTTAGGCATGGGCAATCTCCAACCCTCCCTCCAAGGGTGACAAACCTAGTTCATGAACCGAACTGTAGCCACATTCACCACAAGCCTATTGATGCTCATGCATGACTGTGACATGTAATATGTTGCTTTCAGTAACAAACAGAGAGAGCTGGGGAACTCGAAGCTCCTGCTCCACCAAACTCCTTGGGCCCGATTCACAGACCTAACTTACTACAAAATCCTAAACTTACTACTTTTGGTATTCACAGAAGGTCTTTAGTAGTCTTAAATTAGGATTTTGTCTAAAGTTAGGATTTTGTCTTAAGTTTAACTTAAGACAAACTTAAGTTAAACTTAAGTTTAACTTAAGACAAAATCCTAACTTAAGACAAAATCCTAACTTAAGACAAAATCCTAACTTAAGACGACTAAATGCCTTCTGTGAATACCAAAAGTAGTAAGTTTAGGATTTTGTCGTAAGTTAGTTCTGTGAATCGGGCCCATTGTCGCCAACTTATTTAGAGTTGGGGGACTGCTGGGCTTCTAAAAGCAGAGCAGTGACTGAATCCTATACCGAAAACCTGTGACCAAGAAATCCATCCAGAACAGAGCCACCAGTGGCAACAGCCCTGCCGTACGGAGGCCACTGATTGCCCATGCTCTGCCAGGACAGATCAAGGAAGGAAAGCACTGAATGCCCTAAATCACAAGAGAAAACCTCCATGCCTACTGTCTTGCCAAACACCAAGCTAGGAAATGGTCTTCTCTCTCTCTCCCTGCATGGGAAGCTGCTTTGGCCAGAGACCCTCCGGGGAAGGTGACGCATGCCAACATAGCAGCTAACAATTATGACGGCTGGATCACCTCTACACTTGATTCGGTCCTTCCTGCTCAAAATAATAATCTCACAAAAACACCAAAACCAGCCCCATGGTATACCCCCGCACTTAGGAGTATGAAATTAGCTTGTCGTAAGCTGGAGAGAGCCTGGAGACAGGACTATTCCCAAACTAAGAAGGATGAATATAGAGCCAATATTAGGCTATACAAACAGGAGCTAAAAGTAGCTCAAACCTCCTTCTACGACAGCAGAATTCAAGCAGCAGCCAATGCCCCTAGGGAAATTTTTAAAATTGTGAAATCCCTTGTCTCCCCCCCAGTTGAATGCCCCGATATTGAGGGCGCTCAAAACCGCTGCAATGATCTGGCTAACTTCTTTTCTCAAAAGATTCTTACAATCTACTCCTCATTTGACTCTAATAACGAGCTGGAACCCTCCACTCCCCCAACCTTTGATGCCTTGACTTCTTGCAGGCTAGACACTATTCCTCCCTTGGACGCCCCAGCACTGGATAAACTGACTGTTAAAGTCACCTCTGGCTCTCCCAATGATCCAGCGCCCCCAAACACTCTCAAACTGGCGATGGATATGATCCGCCCTATTATTCTGGATGTCCTTAACACCTCCATCTCCTCCAACTCCGTGCCCCCGCCATGGAAGTGCGCAATGGTTAGAGCGCTGCTAAAAAAGCCCAATCTTGACCAAAGTAATTTAGCAAACTACCGTCCCATCTCCTTGCTCCCCTGGTTGAGCAAACTGCTTGAGAGGCACGTAAACAACATTCTAACGAACTATCTGGAGTCAAACAGTCTCCTGCGTGCCTCTCAGACAGGGTTCCGTCCGCAACATGGGACGGAAACTGCGCTTCTAGCGGTTACGGAAGAAGCAAGAGCTGTGCTGGACCAGGGTGGGAGAGTCGCCATTATTTTATTGGACCTGAGTGCCGCGTTCGACACGGTGAACCATGTCATGTTGTTGCAACGACTAACGGACATGGGCGTGTCGGGCGCGGCCCTGGAATGGCTGACGTCTTTCCTGACCGACCGGTTCTTCCAGGTCTTTGAGGGTGAGGCAGTATCATCTAAACATTCTCTCAGGTGTGGGGTTCCTCAGGGCTCCTCCCTGAGCCCCACCTTGTTTAATGTTTATATGGAGCCTCTAGACAGGATAGTCCAACCCTTCGGTGTGCGTATTGTCACCTACGCGGACGATACCCAACTGGTGGTCTCTTTAGACCACGCGGAGGGTTCGTCCCACACCTTAGGTCCCTGTCTAGAGGCGGTCGCCAGATGGATGCATTCCTCCTGTTTAAAACTCAATGGAGAGAAAACAGATGTTATTCTGTTGGGGAATTCTCCCCCCTCTGTTTTTACATCCATCTGGCCACCATGTCTGGGTGAGCCCCCGACTCCCAAGCCCCAGATAAAGAGCCTGGGGATCTGGCTCGACCCAGCCTTGAATTTCTCAGTACAAGCCACTAAGATTGCAGCCACCTGTTTTGGGTTGATGAGGATGCTGCGGAAGGTGCTCCCTTTGCTTCCTTTTCAGGCCAGGAGGATTCTTGTCCAGGCCCTGATACTGTCGCGCCTGGACTATGGGAACTCTCTTTTTTTGGGAGCCCCCTCCTTTGTCATCCAAAAGCTCCAAGTCACCCAAAACAGTGCGGCCCGCCTCCTCTACAATCTTCCTCGCCGACAGTCAGCCAGGGATGCCTTAAGAGAACTCCATTGGCTCCCTATCGCGGCGAGAGTGCAATTCAAATCTATGTGTATTCTACACAAGGCCTTCCATCACACTGGTCCCGCAATTCTGCAGACTTTGGCCACCCCCTACGTGCCTGGGCGTTCTCTCCGTTCTGGCTCCCTTCAGCTGGCCACCTCCGTCAGAGTCAAGAAGGCTCGATGGGGTGGTCGCTCCTTTTCACATAACGCGGCCAGGCTCTGGAACGCCCTCCCCCTATCTCTTCGGGAAATCACTAACCATTTTGCTTTTAGGAAAATCCTTAAAACACACCTGTATGCAAAAGCACACTGATCTGCCCTGCGCACGCGATAATAAAGAGTAAGTCATGAGCGCTACGAGGCCTCCGGGTAGATAGCGCTATACAAGTGTAATTTAATAATAATAATAATAATAATAATAATGCTCCAAAGCGCCTTTATTTTATTTTGCGTGTGTCAAATAAACTTGGTCAATCAAATGTGGATGGTTGTGTCAGAAAAGCAAAAAATGAATGTCAAGTGAACCCAACAAACATGGTGCTCGCTCTGTAGTTATCGGAGCATCCAGTGCACTGAACGATGCACCAAAAGCAGGGAAATTCTCACCAAACAGGCAAGAATCCGAAAACATGGCAGAGGCCAAGACTTCTGCTGAATTGAGGTGATGGCAGGCTACCCACCAAACTATAACATAACATATTTTTGTAAAGCGCACATTCACCAAAGGGTATATTGGCGCTGAATAACAGATGTTTATTGTTATCCAACTCAAAAGTGCTCATTTTATCAACCTCAGAAGAATGAAAGGCTGAGCAGACTCGCAGGATTTGAACCTGCAGCCATGAGGTCAAACACAGGCCCTTACAGTGGGTGCATTAGTCCACTAAGCCACCAGACCCAGCTTTATTATAAAAAATATACTGTAGGCACAAGACTATTGTAACTAAATAAAGTCTTCCAGAAATGGTAGCAAGATGTGTCCCAAAGATTATGAATAAAAATTGAATTACTAACATTTTAAAAAGTCATAGACGATATCTAGACCACAACATTTAAGTCGTATAATATTTTTATGATATTATGACAAACAATCCTTTAGATATATGGCTTACAAAATGTAGTTTCAGAAACTTTACTGATAGCATAATTGGATAACTTCAACTTTATCTACCTGTCCTTGATACCCAGACTCCATTCTAGAATGTCAGTAGCAGAGAAAAGTATATCACAAATTAATCCAGTGGAAGAAGGGACTACAGCACAGAATTACTAAAATTTTGCAACAAGGTTGCATCATTTCGACGTAAAATCTATTTTGGGAATTACAAAATCCCGCAGAGCCTGATTCTTGTGCCTTTGTTAGGAAAAAAAGGTATAGCAAGGGAGGGAATAGCGCTGCCTTGCCCCACTGCGTGTCCGGTACATGTTACAAGGGTGGAGCATGGGCATCCCTGTGCATCCATCTATGTATTTTGATGCAAACCCATATGTACAAAGACTTTTAAACACTGGCTTGCGTCAAAATGCTGTGCCTTACTGAGGCTGGCATAACATGAAGAAATATCTTTATTTCTCCTCGTTTGTTTCTTTTTTCATCTGTGCTGTTGCACACTTAAAAAGAGGAAATAGCCTCAAAAGGAATATTTTTTGCATTAAGGAAATCCTTCCTGCACAGAAGCTATCCTGACCACAACGCAAGCACCCTTGCTACATACCGCAAGGGTGCCTGGGTTTGTGGTAGGCAGCCACAAGTGGTCAGTTATAGTAGACAGCAGAAGGTGCTATATGTTTGTATATATGGCACAGTTCTGCTCGCTCCCTTTTACGCAATTCAGCAACTTCCAATGCGTGAAACCTTAGTAAACCTGGGCCCAGGCTTCCAAAGTTTGAAATACAATACCTAAGGGCCATGACAGTGGAAGAAAATGCCAGGAAAAATGCCAACTTGTGGGGGAACTTCAGACAGTGTCTGCAAACAAAAATATTTTTTTGTGGCCAATGCACACATTATCAGAACAATATATAAACAAAAATAAAAGTCAGGGAATATTTTTACCACCTTTCACAGGGGTGGTCAAGATTATTTGTACTGATTCAGAACATGTAACTGTGAGGTTGCTATATATATTTTATGTGTTGCACTTTGGAGGGATTCAGGGCTGCTGATCAGTGTTACAAAATGCAGGTTTGATGACAGAGCGATGCAATAATCTTCACAAATGACACCAAAAATAAAACAGGCGCTTTTCAAAACGACATGTGTGCTGCACGACAGCAGAGCATATTTATAATGTAAAACATGGCTTACATCTTTTGGGCAGGTCCTTTTTGTAGGCAAGTACCAGCAAACCCAAATCTGCAGCAATAGGCAATCATTTTGAGAATGATCATTGGACTGCTCAGACCCTTCCTATTTATGCTTCACCCATTTTGGAATTATGAGGCATCTTAAGCCTAAATCCAGCCACAGTTCTTAAGAAAAGAGCATGCCTGCCTACTACCTGCCATTCACTCTTGTTCATATTGACTGAAGACTAACCCTGGGCAAAGTACTACACTCGCGTAGTTTGCACTACTTTGCACTACGCGAGCTGCACGTAGCACAGTGCGAACACGCATAGTGCAGTGGTAATTTTTTGCTTGTTCGCGGTGCTCAATGTCATGTTCGCGACCGTGAGCGAGCAAAATGACATAACGGCGAGATTCTCAACGCGGGAGGTCAGGTTTCTCATTGCGAGTGGTTGCGCATGCTCGCGACCGCTCGCAATGAGAAACTATCAGTTCGCGTTGAGAAAGCTGCCGCTCGAGTAAAAATCTACTCCAACAGCAGAAAACTACAGCTCGCACTGTGCAAGATGCCATTTTCAATGATTGCACAGTGCCGGATGCTTGTCCGCACTGTGCAATCATTGAAAACGCATCTTGCACAGTGCGAACATGCTACTACGCAGCTCGTGTAGTGCTACGTGAAGTTCGCGTAGTGCGAAGTGCACTACGTGTTGCTTCGCGTAGTGCTACTTCGCGAACTACGCCCACCCTTACTGAAGGCCCTGAGGCTGATACTTCAAATAAAAGCCACTCATTAGCCCACAAAGGGAGAGAGGATGAGTGGCAAGGCTTTCAATGTCGCATGTGCTTTCGAACTGCCCTTGTTTCTATCTCCTCTTCTGAGCTCGAGAACCAGGAAGTGAACAATGTAAATGAACACCACATTTGGCTTCAAGATGGAAATTTCCACCTGAGGATCTTGGCCAGCTAAACGTTGAGTTTGGAGATTAGGGGCCTTATTCAGAGTCTGACCTGGGATACTCCAGGAAACAATACAGATGGCCTTTCCACCATATTATAAGCTCGATAGGGCATAATCAGGGCCACTGGAATTATTATGGAGCAGGAGATGGATAAATTATGCGGTAGGGTTGAGTAAATTATGTGCCAAGAAACGCCAAATTATTTGGCCAGATGCGCCACATTTTTTAATAGTATTACTTCATTATTGTGTACTTTTTACACTTCTTAACACTGTCTGGCCATTGGGTGCAACTCATTAGTACCAGTTTAAAACAGAAAAATAGCAATAAGCAACAGAAGCGTGACCCGTCTACCTTTGCGAAAGGCCCTCCACTGTGCTGTACCATGTGCCACTGCATTTTTAGTAACTTTTGAACTTTTTGAGCTAGAAACAAAAACGAGTTTTTATTAAAATCTGCAGATTATGCAGCAGACGATGAATTATGTGGCAAATCCATAATGTGCCAAAGTCGCCGCAGCCGCACAATCACAAAATTCCAGTGGCCCTGGGGATAATGCACTTGTAAAATACCAGGCAATACATATACCTCACTAGTGACTAAGTATTGTGTCTGCCAAACTGCTAATATGACCAACAGATATTGAAGCACAAGGGAAACAATGACCCCATCTGAACTTTCTTTAGTGGAAGGGCAATGAGTTCGAGTTTGTCTTAAAAACATAATTCCTACAGAAGGAGCAGAGTCACACTTCTGCAAACCATGGTAGGGAGAAGTTCAAGAATTTCAGTCCTTTCACTTAGAGGTCTTCACCAACTGATGACAAAAGAAGAAAACCATAAGTCCCTCCTTGCTGCAGTCAGGAATTGGTGCCTGTTTGATAGAGGACGGTCCAATATTGTCTTGTACTGTGTCTTAAATCTCTTGGGCCAAACCTCTTGTTGATCCTCACCCCTCCTACCCCATAATTATAGGAGTCCAGGTCCTGCCAATGACACCAGATTGACCCTGTGGACCTTTTCTCCTATAGTTAAAGAATGAGAAAGATCCTCTGGAAAGAGGAAGCTGTTTCTTCTGCTTGGAATTCCAGTTGGCACTGGAGAGTTTGTTGTGAACCTTTACTGGAGTTCTGGTGCCATTGGTAGATGGTTAGTAGGAACCAGTCCTTACTGATTGGACCCTTTTATCTAGGTACTTTTTTAACAATGTCACTTTTTGGAGAATTGCGTAATCCTGCCTTAAGTGAGCAGCCCATGTATGTTTGAAATATATTTCATTAAAAACACTTCCACTCTCCTAAAAAAAAAACAACGAATGGGGCTTTGCTTCTTTTTAGTGCCTTTAAAGAATGCACAGCTGTCCCTCCCCTTGCAGATGTTTAAAACAAAAATAACTCGAATGTAGTTAGTGGAAGCTGTTTGTTCAAAAAGTAACCTCAATATTGCACTACGTTGGCTCCATTTGTGTGGTATTTTATAGATTTTCCCTTTCACTCACCTCTTTTGAAGTTTTTAGGCTCTTTATTTCTATTAAATGTGTTATTGCTTTGAGGAAATCCTTGTGCGTGAGTCCCTCTACCACAGGTGAGCCAGGAAGTCCTCACATTAATTACCCCTTCCATATCCTGAAATAAGGATGCAAACAGGCTACATATGAAAGGATTACTTATGCATATCTGCCAACTTGATAAACAATCTCACTGTGTGAGAAGGGGGCGGGCCTTGAAGGGGGCGGGCCTTGAAGGGGGCGGGGGTCTCGTGCCAAATAAGGACCTACGAGGCAATTTTGAACCCCCACCACCCCCTGCCCTCAAACACCGCTCCCCAGCCCCTCCCCCCCCTCCCCCCCACCACAAAAAAAACTTGCTGAGGCTAGGGTCATGTCCTGGGGGGGGTTTCACACCCCTTAATGGGCAACGGTAGTGCAAAGCTTCGAAAATGAGCTAGAAAACCACTATTTACAGTGTTTTTCAGCGCGTTTTCTCTGCCAGCTTGTGATAATTGGCTCTTTACCGGGTGATGGGATCCTCACACGGTGGCACTGTGTGGGTTCGCAGGTAGGACTTGTCTGCTGGAATTTTATGGGGTACGTGTGTGCCCTTTTTCACAAGTTAAGGAGATGCAAAAGAACACAGTAATCTTTACGTACATACACTTTGACGTATTTATATTTCAAGTTATGTCTTTAGCCGGGGCCTTTGGAGCCACGTGCTCTTTACATTGAGAGAGCATGTGATTTAAGTCACACGTGATATCACGTGGTGCTGATGCACACACCGGTTGTGTTATAAAAGCTATACAACGAATGGACAAAACGCTTCGCCGTTTCTTCATTCACTTTTGTGTGGAGTTTGCCGCTTCTCATGCACGTTTCATCAATTAATGGACCTTAGTGAACCGGAGCTGTGCCGGAAGCCCATCGCTGTGGGCCTGCGCCCAGGATGCTCCGCGCTCTGCCAGAGGATGCTCGGAGCAGGTGTGCGAGCGCGTGCGTGCGCGCGCGCTGAGCGCTGCTGAATGAATGGATAATCAGGGTGCTTCGCCTGTGATTTCTGCATCCTTTGTCCCGGAGCTGGGCTCTCTGTGACATGCCACACATTTGCTGTCATCTCCATCATCCCTTTTGAATGTTATGGCTGCTTAACATAAAAATAAAAATTGCCTTGCTAGTAGACTCGGGCGTAAGGAGGCAGCCAGGTGCGGCGCCGCAAGACACTCATCCTTGCATCCGCAGAGCACCCAGGGTAAACCAATCGCCACTGATGTTATCAGTTTAATTAGATTCAGGGCCTCCGCGCAGAGCTCGTCCGTGCCAGTGTAATCCCCCAGCCCTTCCCAGTGACTGATTTACACCTCAGAGGGAACTTACTTCATTCTTTACAGCTGCCTCCTGCGACAGAGGTGAAAAGCCTTTCAGGGGACCCATGCAAAGAGTTTTATTGGGTTCTTGACTAGTTGTCTGAAAGATATTTTATGTTCAGCTTTCTTAGCTGACTTTCCCTGATTTAGTCTAAATTGTCAGGACCATCTTTATAAGGAGCAGAAAGTCCAATATGGGTCTAGAAGGCGCTGATCCACGACAGATTTTCAAACTAACCACTGAGAATGTTTATACGTTCCATTTAGATCAGTTACATGCACACTTATCTCACATGGATGCTATACAAAGCTAGCACGGATCTCACCCTGCTGAACCCACTTAGGACCAGTGCTTAATTTGAGCCAGTGGTTTCTGGTGCTCAGCACCGGCACCTAATTGAAAGCACCGGGCTTATGACAGCCTGTCACATGGTGCCGCTGTCTGGCTAATATAGGTATTAGCACAACAGCAGCTGTGTGTGATGGTTAGTAGCTGTGTTTGTACTGTCATTGCCAGCTGGCAGGGGCAATGTGTTGTGCATGCTACAGAGGCCTCCCAACGAGAGCCCCGTCACTTATTGGTTTACAAATTAGGCATTGATTAGGACACGGGGGGCCCGATTCACAAAGGTACACTGAGGCGAAAGTCTAACTTTACGACTTTTGAAGTCTAAAACTTAAGTTTAACTCCTGTGCTGCGGCGGCTATTCCGCCGCATCGCTAGTTGTGAGGGGGGCCGCGCGGCACTCCCGTACTCGCGACGGAACCGCTCCATCACGCGCATCGGCTCGCTGTGCTTGTGAAGGAGCGGTTCCATCACGGCCCCACCCGCTCAATAGAACGCGCCATGCAGGCGCAAAATCAGCACCCCGCAGGCGCGCCGAGCAGTCCATTACGGAACCGCTCCGTCACCAGCACAGCGCGACCGAGGCTGGTGATGGAGCGGTTCCGTCACCAGCGCCGAAGGGGTTAACTGAGACAAAAGTCTAACTTTACTACTCGTAAATGCCCTTTGTGAATACCACAAGTCGTAACATTAGACTTTGGTCTGTTAACCTTTGTGAATTAGGCCCCTGTGTTTGTACCAGCTTCAGAACGTTTTTATTACACTACAGTACTTTTTGGGATGTTCCAATTTTAGGCCTTCATGTAGTGCATGCAGTGTCCCATTTCCCACCCCCTACATCTAAGCATCGTTTTTTCCCAGCACTTGACTTGGGACATTGCAATGATACACTACCCAAATAATAAAATATGTTTTCTTTTCACTCTCTCATCTCCTAGTCTCAAAATATGTAAATGAGATCTTTAAGACCAGCTTAAAGATCTCTATGTTAAAGCATCTAGCTTGTTGAATGCAAGTCAATGGCGTAGCTTCCACTGGTGCAGCAGGTGCAGTTGCACCAGAAGCCCACTGAATCAGGGCCCAAATGGAAAACATCAGCCTCCCCAAAACAACCCAGCTGCAGGAGACTGTGACCAGAATGGGGCCTTGTGGACATGGCTTGGTCACGGCAGCACTTTCTGCTCTGAAGGCAGCACTCTAGCCTGCAGATCACAGGGAAAATACCAGAGCAACATTTCAAACAAGTGCCATCCTGGGACCCATCTGTCATCTTAATTCTAAAGTGACCCCTGCAATTACCGTACTCCTGTTAGCAAGGCCTACCACTTTCACTCTCTTACTTCTTTATATCTGGTCGCATTATATTTTAACGGTAAAGGGGAAAAAGATGTTTCCATCGCAGCCTAGAATAAATTGATTCTACATACAAAGGTCGCGGGCTGCTCTGTTTTCTCCAATTGTCTTTATTTTGCATCTTTTGCATCCATTTTATTCAGCTCTGGCGCAACTACGTGACAAGTTGTGGTGAGCACAGTGAAGCAAGGTGCTCACCACCACGTGTGGTGTGAGGGTTGTTATGGCTCCAGGTTCCAGCGAAGAGTTGCATAAGGTACATTTTTTCTGATTACCAATCATAAAATCTTCAACTAGCTAGAAGTGATTCATCTGCAGCATTCACTGGAGTGGTTTGCAGCAATGCATGCACCCAAGTGGAAGAAGCGGCCTGTCCATTGCGATCTCGGGGACCCTGCTGGCGGCCGCCACCTTTTAGGTCTGCAAGTATTTACATTTTGCATCTCTTTACACGCTTGAACTTTACGTTCAAAGATAAAATACATCAAGCTATAGGGGCATCGAATGCATGTCGGCTACATGTAGGGCACCCAAAGAGCATTGTGTGCTCCAGGATTGATGATGT
This sequence comes from Lissotriton vulgaris, assembly GCF_964263255.1. Lineage (NCBI taxonomy): Eukaryota > Metazoa > Chordata > Amphibia > Caudata > Salamandridae > Lissotriton > Lissotriton vulgaris. The sequence goes on from NC_141697.1 coordinate 1,191,381,671, forward strand.
AAGCAACTTGGGCGTCTGCATATTCAGGAGGCATAAACATAAAGGCAGACTGCATTCATGCCTTGCTGACACCCAGATACCCTGAGGGGTGACCAGTGGTAGTGGGTATAAAATGGAGTGGCAGGCGGGGTGTGAAAAAATAGAACATTTCACTTATCTCTGCACGGCAGCCTTCTCTCCTCCATCATCTCTCCTCCGCTTCTCTTCCTGGAGGGAAACATCCTTTACAACGCAACCATTACATCACACTACACTTACAACGCAGTCATTATATGCACCCCCTCGAGTTAGAATAGTAACTTTTACACCTACACTATCCAATACTTACCATACATGCAATGTAATGGTATGCATTGTAAAGGTATGTGTTGTAAAGGTATAATGTAATGGAATGGAATGCGGTGTAAAGGTCCTTTCTAAAAATGCGATGTAGTGTTAAGCGATGTAATGGAGTGCGTTGTAAAGGATATTGCAATGTTAAACTGGGTTGTAAAGGCATGCATTGTAAATGTATGCAGTGTAACGTCATACATTCTTCCTAGAAGCAGGAAGCACACAGGCTCCCCTAAGCCAATCACGACGCTGGTGTCACCAGCATGACAGCACCATTGTCACTAGTCTGAGCAGCCTGGTTCGGCGCTCAGACAGGGAGCAGGAGCCTGTGCAGGTTCTCCACTCATGCTGAGCAATACAGCTGGTTGATGAACATGCTAAGTGTGCATGACTGTTTGGCCGGCCCACATGTGCACTTAAATGCACCAACCACTCCTCCCACCCCCGCTGGCTGTGACCACAGCCAAGACCTGCCCCAGAACTGGCTGCAGCACAGAAAAATAAATTGTAATAACATTGTGTTATTTTTATTTTATATTCCCTTTTTTGCTTTGCTGAAAGGCAGTGGTGGACATTCAGCGGAGGAGCCGCTGCTGGCGGTGACAGTGTTGCGTTTTGCAAATGCTGTTTGATTGATTGATGCTCCAGCGGCAGACTTATTTATTTCCAGTATGTGCGGGTACCTGTACAGCGCAAACCTAGCTGTAACACAACACACCACAGTAGAAGATCTCCGCATCAATGCGCTTGAATTACTGTAGGAGCAATATAAATACAAAATGCAAGTCAGCAGTGCAAAACAGTAAAATACTGATTCTTTTGCAATGAGTCAGCATGTACCATTTAGAGTGTCTTGCAGAATTACTGAAGATGTGCAGGTCTTAATGCTATAAATTATGGTAGGATAATAGGTTGGAAATGGAGGTGCCAATGGCGTGTGACATTGCTATAAAGATGAACCTGGGAAAAGGAAAGAAGGAAAAGGGAACGATCATTACTACAAAATGACTCTAGGAAGACGGGCAAGTGCCTCACTATGCACCTCGATTCACAACTTGCATCTTGTAGTATGTAAAGTAGTGCTTATTATCACAATGCAAGGCACAAATCTATCTATGAGTGTAAACCTTCACCTTTCTTTCCTATAGGGAGAGCTTCACACGTATAAGTTTACTACTTAGTAGTAAATGTGAGAGGGACCAGGGGAGTGGCGAGGAAAAGAGGAATACTTCATACTAAATGGGAGTGGTTTAAAGAAGTGTAAGGAGGGGTTTATATAGGGCTAAAGATGGTTTTGGAGCGGGGCAAACATCTACCCACCCACAAAACAGTAAGCTCAATGTCATTCACAAACTGTACTTCTAAAGTTCTACAGGCAAAGAGGACACAAAACAGTGGCAAATGTATTCATCTCAGACCTGCAGTAAATCCATCACCACATTTGGACAACCACTTTTAGTGCATCACCCTCCTATAGAAAATAATGGATACAGAGACTTAAAATGTAGAACCCCAAGGGAAATAATATTAAAATTAATTAATTTCTTATGACTTTCGGGTGGAGTTGCGGGCATGCAATTAAAGGCTTGGAAGAAAGATTGAAACCAAGGCATGCTCAGGGCTAGGGACAGGAGATTAAACGCATAAAGGAAAGGAGTGAAACCATATGGTTGATTTATAGGGGATATGTAGACAGTATAGAATGGGCTTGGAGTAGATCAGTGAAACCATGGTGTGGCAGATGCTTGGGTGTGGGAGGAGAGGAGTGAACTCGTGGAAGGTAACATTAGAGGAAGGGCTGTGGGTAGGAAGGGAGGAGATTGCAGTCATCAGGCAGAGGAGTACAATGATTGGGGCATGAAGTCATGTTATCTTATGTGATGTGATGTTATGGTATGTTATCTTATGTTATGTAAATTTATAAAGCACACTATCACCCGCGAGTGTATCCTCGTGCTGTGCAGGTGTGCGTGCCTAGCCCTACCTATGGTAGGTCGGTTCATTAGAAAGCCAGGTCTTCGGCTTCTTGTGGCATTCAAGAAGAAAGGGAGAGGCTCTGATGTGGAGAGGGAGGTTGTTTCATGCTTTAGGAGTGATTTAAGAGAATGCTCACCCCCCTGATCTGGGTGTGTGTATGCGTGGAATGTTGGCAGGTAGGAGTGCTGCAGAGCGGAGGTATCTGGATGGTTTGTGAAAGGAGATGCAACTGTTTTGTTTTTTATAACTTTTTATTGTTTTATAAACATAGACAAGTGGTGGTCATCACAGTTAAGGCAAATACCATTTACATGTGCATCTCGGGCAATCCCATAAGAGACATAACATACTTAGTGCAAAAACATTCAGAATAGTGAAACGCAATATCTTTAAGGTGCAGGCCGTTCGTCAATTGGAGCAATTCGGGAGGGGGTTCGCAAATGTTGCCCCTATATTCATTCCAGCTGGACAATACTCCTATCCATTTCCGCGGGCAGCCATGGGCCATGTACACCGTTTTTTCTTGGAGCATGCACCAATCAATATCCGTCTTCCGGTGACCCAATCTAGGAGGTCTGGTTGCTCCCCATTGCCTGGCTATGTTACGTTTGGCGATGGCAAACCCTAGTGTCGCCCATAGCTTCCCTCGGGATGGCATATCTGTGGGTTCCCATATGTTTAGGAGGCATCTCTTTGCTTCCACCCGGAGCTCCATCCCCCACACCTCCTGCATACAATGGGTCACCCGGGCTCAGTAATTCCTAATCAGCGGGCATTCCCACAGTATTTGGAAGTATGTCCCTACCTCCCCGCACCCCCTCCTACAGAGCCCATCCTCACTCCGGCCCATGCGTTGCAGCCTAGGTTCTGAGAAATATGCTCGGTGCAGGATTTTCAGATGAATCGGCCGGAGCCTTGCCGATATGGCCACCTCCTTGGGGAGGCCAGTGCATTTCCCCATTCTTCCTCGTCTATTTCCAGCCTGTCCACTTCCCTTTTCCCTTTGATGGGAGCAGGAGGTCTGGCGAGTTATTAATGATTTTTTAATATGTAAGCGATATGGCATGTTCAGGAAGGTGGCCGTCAAAGAGTCTAAGAGTCTGTCCTCCAAGGGGGAGTAGTCAGGGGGCTGTGTACCCACTGAGATGTTTGCCTGGAGGGAGTGCCTGACCTGTAAGTATCTGAAGTATTCTGTTTGGGCCAGCTCATAGGTGCGCTGTAGCGAGGCGAAAGACACCATGCCCTCCGGGCCCCACAGGTCCCAAATGTGGGAGATGCCTATGAGGTCCCAGTTCCGAAACCCCTTGGTGCGGCTCAGCGTTCCCAGCTTCTCTGCGACCCACAGGGGAGTAGCCATCGTAAGAGTGTCAGCCCATCCCAACTTCCGCTGTACAATGTGCCACAGCTGTACCGAGTGTTGCGTGGGTCCGGTAAGTTGGTACCTGCCGGGCCCCAGAGTAGAGCGCTGCCTCAAAGTTTCCCACCGGTAGGAGCCAACGATCCATGCCGTACCCTGGGTCATTGCCAGCACAGTATGTGCCCTGGTTGATGGCCGCAAGGTGAGCAGCCCAATAATACTTGCGGATGTCCGGTAGCGCTATGCCTCCGTCAAACCACCCTAGGGTCAGTTTTTGGAGGGATATATGAGGGGTCCCAGGCCACAACAGCTCTCTCTGTGTGGCCTCAATGGCCCTAAAATATGAGTGCGGGACCAAGTCTGGGTGGTTCTGCAGGGCATACAAGAATCGTGGCAGCGCCATCATTTTGAAAAGCGCCGCTCTTCCAAGGAGGGACAGTGGGACCTTCCGCCAGGAGGCCGCATCCCTCGCAAATCGTTGCAGGGGCGGCAGGAGATTTTTCTTGTATCTGGTGGTCTTTTCCTTAGAGATAAAGATCCTAAGGTATCAGAACACCTCAGTGGTCACCGTGATCGGGCAGTTTCGCGGAGCGGCCGGAGGGCTGCCCTGTCGGGCTTATAGTATGGATTTACCCCAGTTGATGCTGTATCCTGAATTTCTCCCAAAACTGGCAAAGATGTCCATGGCCACTATAAGGGACTTAAGAGGCCTCGTTAGGTATAGGAGTATGTCATCCGCATACAGCAAAATCCTGTCCTCCCATCCGTCCGCCCAGCGTATCCCTTTAAGGGAGAGGTCCTGTCTAATCCAGGCAGCTAATGGTTCCAGTGAAAGCGCAAACAATAGGGGTGAGAGGGGGCACCCCTGCCATGTCCCTCTCTCAAGCGCAAACACTTCAGAGGTTTTATTGTTGACAGAGACCTGGGCCAGGGGCTCAGAATAAAGAAGACGCACCCACCCTATGAAGTTAGGGCCGAAGCCCAGTTTTCGGAGGACTGCCATCATATATGGCCATTCGAGTGTTTCGAATGCCATTGCGGCTTCTAGAGACACTACCACTGCATCTTCTTGGAGGGTGTGGCAGCGCCCCAGCACTCCATGTAGCCATCGGAGATTGAGCGCTGTGTTGCGGTGGGGCATAAATCCAGACTGGTCTGGGTGGACCAGAGCGGGGACGACAGGTTTGAACCTATTCGCGAGTACCTTAGCCAGGATTTTAGGCTCTGCGTTTAACAAAGATATGGGCCTGTAAGAGGCACAGGAATCCCTTGGTTTCCCTTCTTTTGGAATAGCCACAATCGTGGCAATGCACTGATCTCGAGTTAGAGTGCCCTTCTCCTTGCTCTCCTCAAACAGTCGTTTTAAGTGCGGACTCAGGCCACCAGTCGTTAGCTTGTACAGCTCTATCGGCAAGCCATTAGGCCCGGGGGCCTTTCCCGGTTTTAGGTCTCTGATCGCCCCGCTAAGATTCTTCTGCAGCAAGCGGTGCCTCTAGGACTTCCCGCTCTGTATCAGAGAGGGCGGGCAGACGGATGTCAGTCAGCAAGGAGATCGAATCTTCTTCGGGCCTGTCTGAACCCCTGCTGAAGACTTTGTGGTAGTGTGACGCGAATTCCTTGACTATCTCACAGGACTCCATGATTACTTCTCCGGACTCAGTTTTGAGTTCTGCCACAACTCTCTGAGCCTGTTGCTTTTTATCCAGCCAGGCTAGTAATTTGCCCGCTTTGTCCCCTTGGTCATATATTCTACCCTCCTTGTCTCTGGCCATGGTCCTAGCTGTGTCCGTGGCCAGGGCCCTATATTCTGCCACCTTGAGTGCCATCAGGTGTATCGTTCTCGGGTCACTCCCAGTTTGAGCTGCCGTCTCCAGCGCAAGAAGGTCTCCCTCCATAGTAACCATTTGTTTCTCCCGTTCCCTCCGGCGGCCGGTAATGGCAGACAGAGCCTCTCCTCTTAGCACAGTTTTAAAGGCCTCCCACAACACCGATGATGAGGTTACAGTACCATTGTTGTCCTCAAAGTAGTGATCAATCGAGAGAGTGTAGGTGGGCCCCGAGTTGTAGAGTGCCTTGAATGTATGTCTGAGGAGTTTGAATTGAGCGTGTTTGTATATTGGAAGCCAGTGTAGTTCCTTGAGGTGTGGTATAATGTGAGTTCTTTGTGGGAGGTTGAGGATGAATCTGGCTGCTGAGTTCTGGATGGTCTGCAGTCGTCTAGTGAGTAGCTTGGTGATCGTAGCATAGAGGGTGTTCCTATAGTCCATCATGCTAGTGACTAGGTTGTGTGTCTTTTTTCTTGTGTTGCTTGGGTGTCATTTGATGATCTTTCTCAGCATTTTCAGGGTGTGTAAGTAGGATGCAGTAATGTGTTGGCTTGTGCAATCTTGTCCAGTTTACTGTCAATGATTATCCTGAGATACCTGGCGTAGGTTCTGGGAATGGGTGAGGGTAAAAGTTTAGCCAGCCACCAGTTGAAGTCCCATGGTGGGGTGCTCTTGCTGAAGATCACTACTTCTGTCTTGTCCATGTTGAGGGTGAAACAATTGGCTTTCATCCAGGTATTGACTTTGGTCTTGCAAGCGATTAACATGTTTCTTGTGTTGGGGGTCTTGTTCGAGGAGAAGAAGAGCATGAGCTTTGTGTTATCTGCATAAAAGAGGATGAGGATGTTGTGTGTGTTGATCACATTGGCCAGAGAGATCATGTGTGCATTGAAGAGGGTACCACTGAGCGATGAACCTTGCGGGACTCTGCAGATGAGTTTGTGGACTTCTGAGGAGTAAAATGCCAGGCTGACAGTTTGTGTTCTATCCAGTAAGAAGGAGCAGATCCAGCAGAGAGGGGGTCCGTGGAAACCAATCTTGTGCAGGCGCCTGATGAGTATGGGGTGTGAGACAGTGTTAAATGCTGTAGAGAGGTCCAGGAGAATGAAGGCTGCCGTGTCTCCTCTGTCAAGGATCATGTGGATATCATCTGTGGTGGCAATGGGTGCTGTTTCTGTACTGTGGTTGGGCCTGATTCTGGACTGGTTGGCATCGAGGAGCTTGTGGTTTCTGAGGTGGTTGTTGAGGCACCGGTTGATAGTTTTTTCTAACACCTTTGCTGGGTATGGTAGAAGGGAGCTGGATCTGTAATTTGAAAGTGTGACTGGGTCAGCGGATGGTTTCTGGACTAGGGCATGATGGTGGCATGTTTCTAGGTGCCCAGTATTGTGGCTGAGTCAATGGAGGCATTGAGGATGGGTTTTAGTGACTCATTGTTTGGTAGGAGTCCTTTGGTAAAGGCTTGGTGGTGGTAAGGGTCAGATGGAGCTCCAGAGCGGATGGTCTTCATGGTAGCAGTGATTTCAACAGCAGTGACAGCTGGTCAGGAAATCAGGGTTAGATTTTCAACCTTGATGGGAAGTTGAGCTGTAAGAGTAACAGGTTCTGGTTGAGGGTCAAAGTTGCTGTATATAGAGGTGATTTTGATTCAGAATAATTCTGAGAGTGTGTTTATCAAAAGTGTTGGGAGGGGGTGATGTTTCTGGAGACAGCAGGAAGTGTGTAGAAATCTTTACGTAGAGAAATCTTTGATGATGGCAAAGATTTCCTTCTTGGTGTTAATGTTGGCATCAACGTGATCTGCACGAGCTGTACACTTGGGGTTTGATTACGAGTTTGGCAGATGGGTTATACATCACAAACATGACGGATATCCCATCCGCCATATTCCGAGTTCCATTATATCCAATGAAACGTAATGAAACTCGTAATATGGCGAATGGGATATCCGTCACATTTGTGATGGAGTAGCCCGTCTTCAAAAACTCATAATCAGGCCTTTGGTGTTCTGTGTCTGCTGGTGGTAGCGTCCTAGGGCTGATTTGGAAATGCCTTTGTCTTTTGTGTCTTGACTTGTTCTCCATTTGCACTCTAGTTGCTTGCAGTGAGTTTTCATCAGCCTGAGCTCCTCTGTGTACCAATTGACCTGTGGCCGGGCTCTTGAAGTCCGGTGATGTCACTTCCTGTGCAGATGGATGATGGGAAATGAAGTCTTCTTGCTTGCCTTCTTCTTTTAAATATAGTTTTGGTGGGAAACCAAAGATGTCACTTCCTGTGCAGATGGATGATGGGAAATCCAGTGCTGTCACTTCCTGTGCAGATGGATGGTGGTTAGTCTAGTATGCCACTTCTTGTGCAGATAAATGATGGGAGAGGAAGTCCTCTTGCTTGGCTTCATCTTTTAAGAAGAGTTTTCATGAGGGATCAGTAATGTCACTTCCTGCGCAGATAAATGATGGGAAATGAAGACCTCCTGCATGACCTTTTCTTTAAAAGAGTGTTTTGGTGGGAAAACAGTGATGTCCCTTCCAGGGCAGAAGGATGAATGGGAAGCATGGGCAGAGCTGCGGGCAGGAGGTTTCTAGAATGGAGGAGAGTAGTGAAACCATAGTGGTGGAGTCAAGGGTTATTTCAGGCATGGGGAAGTGTGATCATGGTAGAAACTGTAGCAAGAAGTTACTGGCATGGAGGAGAAGAGTGAACCCATGTTGGAAGGTAAGTGGATGCACGGTGAAGCTGCAGGCAAACGATTACAGGCACGGAGGAGAGGAGTGAAACCATGAGGGCAAAATCATTTGCAGAGCTGTGGGCAGCAGATTACAGGCATTGAGGAAAGGACTGAAACCACTAGGCAAAAGCATGGGTGAAACTATGAGGACCAGATTACAGGCAAGGAGGAGAAAAGCTGAAAGATGGGGGAATAGAAGCAAAGAGGGCCTGCAGGCAGGAGGTTATAGGCATGCAGGAGAGGAGGCAAACCAAACAGGCATGTTGGCATGGGCGTAACTGTGGGCAGGGGATGGGGGAGTAACAGCAGGATCAGAGCTGTAGTTAGGAGATTCCAGGAATGGAGAAGAGTTAAATCATGGTGGTGGAATCATGTGCAAAGGTACTGGGAAATGTTACACATATAGAGGACCGGAGGGAAACCATGCAGGGGGAGTGAAAGCATGGTGGAGTTGCAGCCAGAAGGTTATAGGCATGGAAGAAAAGAGAGGCAGGCTGGAGACACGTGTAGAGAAATGAAGAAAAAACAAATAAGAAAGAAGTCAGAACTGAATAAAGGAGTGGGTGCATGGAGCACGAAGCAAGACAGCCTATGCGAGTGGCATTCGATTTGTCAATATGTTTCAGCCATGTTTTACTGAGTGCGGCTGCTGTGCAGCATGGCTGAACATTAGGGAAAAAGAGCTATGATGTGTCCAGCACTGCCTGTGTCATAGTGCTTGTTTGTTCTGGCAGAGGAAGGTTAGCAAGCACGGGGGATTCAAGAGATGGTGCTAGCAATGACAAGGCAAGAGAAGTAAGGCTATGGGGCAAGCAATGGTGGGGAGGGAATGGGCGGAGCAAGCAAGAAAGGAACTGGGGTTGGTGGAATATGTCAAGCAAAATTGTAAGAGAGGGGAGGGTGATGAAGCAAGCAACAACAACTGCGGCAACAAAGCAGGGGAGGAAGACAGGGCTTACAATAAAAAAGAGTGGAGTGAAACTGGAGGAGGAGGTGAGATAGCCTGCAAGCACATACACGCTTAAGGAGTGCTGCAAGTGAGAAATAAAGAAAGTACCTCTGAAAAAACGAGGGCAGTGGAAGGACACTGCACTGAACAGGGAAGCAGTACTTCAGCCATGCTACAGGGGAGGCACAAATACGTGAAGAGGAAGAAAAACTGGCACACACTGACCAAAGAGAAGCAAGGAAATGAGAGCGATGATAAAGCCACCCTATGGTAAGCAATGGGCAGGATCTAAGCCTCCTCTTAGTAAACAGAATGTCTCACAAGTGACAGCACATGCACTGTGTCAGATGATACCTAAAAAAGGTGAAAATTGGGAAGCTAGCTTCAGAACAATAAAGACATGAGTTAGAGAAGTGGAGGCATGGGGAGAGAAGCATAGACATGGGAGAGGAGCGAGCTCTTGGAAAAATAATGAAATACACTGAAAGGAGACATAGACTTGCAGTTGAAGCCAGACAAATGAGAATGCAGAGGAAGAAACTGTTAGAGGAGTGAAGAGTCTTGTAGAAAAGGGAGGAGAAGCAGAGATATGAGGAGCATTAACCAAATCTTTAAAGCAGCTCTAAATGCTGACTATTCCTAATTGTATCTATCTACACTCTCCCTCATTTCACCAGTCCTACCCCCATATCTCTTATGCGCTCTTTTATCAGGCTCTTCTTCTCTGCCCATGCCTCAAAGCCCTCTCACTCTCTTGTCTCCACATCCACGACTCTTCTAGTCTTCCTATTTCTAAACTGATGCCCCAATGTCTCTTCTACTCTTTTATCATCACCTTGTGTTCTCTACCCAATGCCTCCTGTCCTCGTTCTCTCTTATCTCTGCATCTCTACCCATGACTCCTCTTGTCTTCTAAGGCCTAAATTAACCCATCCATGTCTCCTGTAGCTTAGTGTTCATGGAGCTACCATTACTTCCTCTCTTTTTGGGGCCATGAGGTCTGTGTCAGGGACAGAATGTAAATAGGGTGTTAAAAAGCCTCTATTTTCTGTAATTTATTCTTCTTGGCATTTCTTTAATCGTGCAGGAGAAAAGAGGAAGCATTTGAGTCTCTGCGGGTGGGACATGGGGTCAACTGTATGATGTCACTTCCACTACCCATGGCATTTTGGTGAATCAAGAGCCATGAGTTGAAGCATGAGCAGAGGCGAGACTCTGGTGGAGTATGTCATACGTGAGTAGAGGAATGGTGACCTGACGCGAGAGGTGACAACATACATGAGATGGACAGGGTCAAGGATAGTAGAACGGATGGGAATGCTTGGGGTATACCAATAGTTATTGGGGCATAGACGTCAAGATATTGAGGAAGTTAGCGAGGGTACGGACGACAGGAGAGGAAACGTGAACAAGAAGAGTGGTAGTATGCACTTGTTCGCTATCACCCACATTATTTTCTGTAGGTCATAACCTCTTTATAGAACAACTTTGGAAGTTATTTGCAAGCTGACATGCACTGCACCCATATAAAATACAAGCCTGTCAGAGGATTGGCCGACTGGCACCCAAGCACTCCCAGAAAACGTGACATGCCTGACAGCGGGCCTTCTGTGAGGGTAAGAGACTCTTAGCCGCTACCTGCCTGCACGCGTGCACGGTTAATTAAAGGTTGCCTTTTATCCACCAGGCGCCCACCTTATCGCTGGAATATTTCAGGCGCGCAAACAAGCGTCGGAACCGGAAATGAGAACTGCGCAGATGATTTGGCTGCTGCTTATGAAAAGCGCCATTCCTGCACTTTGCAGAGAATGGGCCATTGGACCGACAAGGCGGTGTGTTGTTATGGCGACCCTCGAGTGGCGGACTGGAGGGTTCGGTGCTCACTTTAAACCCATTCAGCCTGAGCACAGAATGGTTCAGCAGATAAGGCACTGGGTCCCTGTGCTCAGCAAGGCAGGCAGATAAGTGGAATGAATTTACAGGCCCTCTCTCCATTCCCCCTCGTGAACGGGTTTACAAACCCTGCTCTGGCAAATTCACATGCACATAATGCAACGTTCAGCTTCAACAGACTCTCATCCAGGACTGTGGCAGTAGGTACTGCTAAAGATGCACGCCAGCGTCAGGGGCATGAAGCACAATAGAACTGCATTGACAATGCATTAAAAGAAGAGCTTCGGAGGCAACAATATAAACCCCCGCTCAGCCTAAAGACTTAGTATGTCCAGAAGTTGGCATTACTGACTTTTCAGTGCTGAGAGGAGAATTTTACAACGCAGGTGGCCGGAATTTAAGCCACCACCCATTTTGCATAGTGGTCCCTCTCCCTTTGCCTGATGCACTAGATGGGCTAGTAGCTTTTGTCACAGTATATAGTTTTAAATTTCCATAAGCTATCAGTTTGATTGACATAACACGTATTTGTAAAGTGCACGTTCAACTGTGGCCATCTTGGCGCTGAATAACAGATGGTACTCAACTTATCAAACTCAATGGTACTCATTTTATCAAACTCAGAAGGTTGAGTGGACCCACCTGGATTTGAACCTGCGACCATGAGCTCAAACACAGGCCCCTTTGATGAGCACATTAGTCCACTAAGCCACCAGACTCAACATGTATTCAAGTTGTTCTTAGATGCTAGAAATGTCCTTAATTCCAAACAGATACACTGCCAGACAATTCTTGATTACTCAATGACCTTTCTAATTGTTTGAAGGCAGTGCAGACTATGGGACTAATAATGACTCCGGCGGTCCGATGGACTGCCGTAGCAACGGTGGCGGTGCGGGCACTGCCTCACCGGCAGTCTGACCGCCCTATTACAAGTTGGGAGGTCAGACCGCAATGGGACCGCCACAACCGGCAAGGATCAGAGATTGCTGGCGGTTTTGAAGCCACAATATGCTTAGCAGTGCTGCTGCGGCCCTCAGTCATTTGTATTATTACACATTTTACCTTATGCACAGTGCAAGACAACTCCAAGCAAGGCCAAGGCATGGACAGATCATCAACACCAAATATGTACTTCACTCCCTCGCCTCCTGCGTCTTGAACCACAATATTTGCGCTTCAGGAAGCTGTTAAAGACGCATCTCTTTCCCTAGCTTTTTATGTCCCCCCCTGTTTGAACCCTCACCCTTGCTCTCTTCTGCTCTCAGCTCCTGGGCCTCAGGTCTGTTGAATTAGGGTCTCTCAGCGCTGGGATACCTCCGGGTGACTACGCGCTTTATAAAAATAAATAATAATAATAATAATAATAATAATAATACGAGAACTATTTATTAAAGGGATTTTCCTGACCTTGAATACCAGTTGCATGTCCTTATATCTTATGATACTCATTCCCTGCCAGTGGGTCTTGTCTCCTCGCTTGTAAGATGCTTAAGAGGAGGGAACTCAAACGTTTCTGTGCCAGTGGATGATGCGTGGTTCAAATGTTCATCTATGGTCTTAAGTGTGGAAGGCACCTCACTGTTAAAACAACAAAAGGTAGCACAGGGTCAACACAAACTAAGTAAAACCCTATATGGTGACTCAGAAGAATAAAGGAAATGAACTAATAGTGTGTGTAGAGTGAGAAACACATGGGACCACTAGTCTCATTCAGTCTCGTTAATCCATGGAGTGTGGCACTGAGTTTGTGGCTGTTTTAATTAATCTTCCCTCATGTTAGTACCACCTTTGCTATTGAGTATGTGGTACTATCATAGACGTGTTTAGCCTTGTGGTCAGAGCCTTGTGCTGATGTCATTAAGAAGGTTTCATGGTTTATTCCATAGTGGGCGAGTATCACACTAGTCAGAACAGATTCAGCCCTGAATGTGTCACATCGGATAAACTCCACGTGGTCCCCTCGTAGCATGAAGCTCCTCGTCTACAGGAGCAGTCTGAAGACATCAAGGGGAAGAGGACACTCTATTGGCAGGATTGATTGTCAGACAATCCATTCTGGAATGGGGGAATAGCCTGTTCAGGCATATCTCCAGACATCTGTAAAAGAGTTACTGCATAGTTTTGTTTTAGAAATGTGCTCCCATGGTTCCATCAGAGTCTTCATCTTCATACATATTACTTCAGCAATCATGTTATCTTTAGGGATTTGGGGCCAGATGTAGGTAATCTCGATTTATCTACTCTTAAATACCGAATCATACTGATTCGGTATTTAAGAGTAGGTAAATGGGATGGAGGTAATTTCACTTTTGAAATGACTGAATCGGAATGATTCGGTAATTACCGAATCGGTATTTACAGATTCGGTAATTGCCATTAATTCCTATGGACCTTGAGGCCCATAGGAATCAATGCCAATTACCGAATCGGTAAATACCGATTCAGTAAAATTACCTAATTTGCAAGGGGGACAGGGTGTCACTTTGACACCCTGTTGCACCCCTGAACTATGCATGGGTGCACATGTTGCTGACATACATGCCCTTAGGGCATGTATGTTTGCAACATGGCACGTTTTTTAAAGCAAAAAAAAAGCTTTTTGAAGGCTTTTCATTATTTACCACCAACTTCTAGTTGGTGGTAAATAACGAATTCTTAAACCCTTGTAGCACTAATTATAGTGCTACCTACATGTTGAATTACAGAATCTGTAATTTTACCAATTCGGTATTTTACCGAATCGGAAAAATTACAAATTGGGTAAAATTACTGATTCTGTAATTTAACATGCACCTACATCTCAATATCCAAATACCGGTCGGAAACGGCCGAAAATCGGTATTTTCGGCTGTTTCCGACCGGTATTTGGATACCTACATCTACCCCTTGATTCCAAATTTGACATTCAATTTTATATTGTCCCTCGTTACAAGAGAAACTTGCAGTTTTACTGCCATCCAGAAAATCCTCCCTCATGAGATGCATACCTAAATATGGTTAGAAGAGTTTAGCAAATTCACCTCACCCACAAACCCCTACCCTCTTTCAATCAACTCTATACCCAACACCCTAGAGTGAAGAAGCACTGAGCTCATCTTTGTAACACGCCCACACCAGGATGCTGACTGTGGCACTGATTCCAAGACCTATTTGAAGGTGAAATTGACCCTTCATGCAGGAGCAGTGTCTCAGGGCTGTGATGGTGACTGAAGAAGTGGAAGTCCACAGATATTAGCACCAGCAATCCCATCCTGCTTTGTAAATGTCCTTTTATTATCCTTGACTGATCTCCAATCTATGGGACAGAAAGCACAGCTACACGCTATGCTTTGCTGCATTTCTTGAACTATCAGGGCAGACATTCAGCCTACCACCCAACTGGACATTTCCATTTACAGTGTGTCTAATGGTTGCTTCATGCTATACCTTACTTTACCTTCACACCACCTTTCATGAGCTAGGCCATGATTGCTTGATCAAATTACAGCACTAAGTCAAGGAGGCTTTGGAGGCCCACTTTCAACCCCAAAATCCAGTTCAGTAGATGACACAGTCAGTATCACCTTTTATAAAGCATGGTCCTACAAATTCAGACTCAGTTTACAAGGCAAGAAGTATCACACATTCCCCAGTAGGCCATTTAACTATCACAATGGGAGGAGTCCCAGCAAATAGAGGTTTGTTTGAGAGACACTGCAACAGGGACCGCAAAACCAATAGATGGTTTCTGCTATTCAAATAGGAAAGGTTGTGTTTTGATTCTGAAAACTATGAACACGCCAGTACTGTCCTCACTTCAAAAGAGAACATTTTATCGCACAGGAATTACAATTAAAATGTTTTGTTATCAGTTCTTCCATGTCTCCATGGGATATGTTATCAGTATGGTTTCTCTGTTATTGCAGCCCATCTCCAGCAAGGCCACAGAGGCATCAATTGTCTCCCCTCAATGTAACAGAAATTCAGAGTCCTTGAGATAAGGGCTCACACAAACAAGAGTCCTCGTGATATGGAGGTTTAAATAAACAAAGGTAAAATACACAAAGCAATGCAGTGAGGCAGCATTCAAAGATGTCGGGCCAGAGGCCATGCTTCATACAAGGACACAGACAACATGTCCAAGGACATACCCTGCTGCTTGTCACATGTGTGCTCTTTCAAACTGTGGGTGGCAGTGATATATGAATAAAAGAGTAACTATGTGCAGATAAAAAAGATGTAGGAAGTGCCTGTAGATGGTATGTCCAGGACGCCCACGGTTTGGTGTCTGAGCACTTTATAAGACTAATTAATTTATTTATTCTAATTACAATCCAATAGAAATTTAAATTATCGATTGAAGAGTTTCTCAGTGGTCTAAATTAAAAGGATCTATAGCAATGTACTTCTTTTCTAATCTAAATGTTCATAATTACTAGTTACTTAAAATATACCTGCACAGTACTGATTCGGCATTATAGGATCAGGGTTTAGTCTGCAAATATTAACCAATAAACACAAGGTAAAATTGCTAAGGACCTGATTTGTAATTTGGCAGGTGAAGGGCACCTGTCCAAAAAACGTGGAAGTCCCATCTGCCCCATTTCGAGTTTATAGAGGAATTCACTCTAAACAGGACAGATGGGACAGCCACCACTTTTGGCGTATGGTTCAGGGATATGATTTCAGACCAGACAACAATTACAGTTTAGTGGAACAAAAAGTGTACATTTTAGATCAAAATTAAAAAGCAAAAAAACAGAAAATATGATGCCCATAATAAAATGTTTGTAGAAAAGATTTTTTGTTATTTTAGTTTTTCATTATAAAACAAACTAAAAAGTACAATACAGAATACAATATGTAAACAAACAAATAAATGGTGCTCACAAGGTTACACTAAACAAACATATACAACACACTCAGGGCCTCATTTATGAGGCTCTGCGTCACTTTTACTCTGCTGGTGCGTCACTTTTTGTGACGCACCAGTGGCGTAATAAATGCGCCTTGTTGCGCCATATTTACAAGGTGACGCATCTAGGTAGATGCGTCACTTTGTAAACCCCTGGGCCACAGTATACCTGCGCCAGGTATAATGTATGTAAGGGGGGCGTATTGACGCAAGAAAGGGTCATAGAAGTGACAAAGTGAAATCTATAAGATTTCACTGCGCCAATTCTAGGATGCAAATGCGTCAATATCTTACCCCTGCCTCACAGCATAGGGCTTGCCACATGTGAAAGGACGCATTGCTGGAGTTGCGTCTCTTTTGTGACCCACTCGCTGTTTTCACGCAGCGATTCGTCACTTTTCATAAATGAGGCCCTCAGTGTATACAAAACACACAACGGCAGAGGAATAACAATCCAAGTATTTGTCCATGTCATAACCAGAACATATTACAATATATGTTTCCTCTTAATTTGCCAAAGGTGAACGTCAAAGGCAGTTCATAAATTAGGTGTCGTTAATACAGCGAAGTCTTGGCCAAAATCACAATTTTAAGCCTCGGCGAATGTAATTCTCCTCTAACTACTGCATCGTAGTGCTACCCGATCGCCGAAAGAAATTCCAGGATGGAATCTAAAGTAGCACTGATTGCCATAGAAATTGTGAAAAGCCCCCCCCACCCCAAAACTAGCTGTCTTGAGCACTGCTATTTGGTAGATAGTAGGGATGCAGAGTTGGACTACCATCTTTGTTGTTCAGGTTGAGAAGGTTCCTTCTGTGAGGCCTTAAGCCCTTGCATGCGTTCGTCGACCAACGGCCATTGAAAGTAGTGTTGCGCATGTCCATTGGCCGAACGTGGCCCCGCCCACGCAATGGAACACCCGCACCGCGGCGGAATTGCAGGCGCAGTAAATGGGTTAGTTGTGCATTTTTCCTGATTGCTTTTCTTTGCAGCTGTTGATAATTAGGTACACAAAGTTCCCAACAGTTTGTGCCTTTATTTTTGGTACTCAAGGCTGGAGACTACCCTGTAGTGAGGAGCATCACTTAACACAAAGTCTGCATCTGTTGAACAACCTGGTGTGGACATTTGAAAGAAGAACCACACCAAAACAGTTCTGAAAGTACAGACAGAGAATCCACATCCCCTGTCTGCTTTCACTGTAAAAGCCACTGACAAACGTATCATCCATTTCCTCATGTTCCGTTCTGACACTGCCTACTTTTTCCACCTTGTCCTCTGCTTTCCCTCTCTTTCGTCTCATCCCTACCTCATGTGCCCCTAGTCCATACCTTGTCTCTTCCACTTTTAATGTCTTCCCTTCCTTTCTCCTTCTCCATGCTCACCCAGCCATTCCAACACAACATTGCTCCATGCAACCAGATGCCAAAAATTCAAAGCACTTCCCAACACAATGGCACACAAATAGGGCACTAATTATCACCACATGCCACTAAGCCGTCACATTCAAAATTAGCCCACAACAGACTACCCTACACTGAGCAGAGCACAGGTTGCAACATTAGAGTACATTCACATGAGATGCTTAAGAGTGTCCTCAATGGACAACTTGTGTTGGGAGGAAGGTCACAAGAACCAACATCCAATGAGGAGTTCCTCCAATGAAACTACTCTCAATACAAAATGTAAAAGTTTACACTAATGATTAGACAACAGCATCTCACATTTCCTACAACTTCTGCCAACCATACACATGTCCGGTTTCAGAAGAGGGCTGCAGCCTCCATTGAGACAACCAACAACAGCACTCACTCAGACCAACACAACATTATACTGCCACCCTGAGATTTGGTAAATAATGCACCACACACCTGTCTCCAAGCTATGGCTAAGAAAAGACAAGACAGGATAGCTTCAGCCAATTCCACAATTGTGCCAAAAAGCCAAGTAATTGGTATACTGTGCGCTATAAAGTAAATGTATATAACTAAGCGTGGGACAGGAATGACGATTGTTTAATTGGATACACCAATAAACATTAATTGTCTCTTAGTCCTTTAATAATTGGTATTATTACCAACCAATGACACTTTAAATGTCAATTTTTAGAAATGATCATTCTGCTGGTGAGGCCGTGAAAAGTTCACGACCTTTCAGCTTCGTGAAGTTGTGATGTTTGTCTGCTTCACACAGCTTGGTGTGTAGTTGGAAAAGTTTATGGACAAAGTACTTCAATCTGGCAAAAGTAGACTTCTCCAACTTTTCATTTTTATGACATTCACAAGAAACATGTCTAATGGCCAGCCCCTTCCAACCTAAGGCCTCCTTCCGTTCTTTAGCACATAGAGTCATAATTCATTGCATCTTTTTCCATGGTGACTGATTTGCCCCAACTCTAGAAGAGTTGATAAGTTTGTAAATATGACTAGTAGAAGGGGTTTGCAGAGACTGCTTAGAGGAGATTGAGATGCAAAACTAAAATTTACTAATCAGCAGCCACAGCACCCCAAAGTACATGGGCATAACGCAGACGCCTGAAGTCCCTGCGGTGTGGGGGGCGGCAAAATCCTCTGGGGGCGCCAACCGTTCAAAGGGGGGCCCATTCTGCCCAAGGTCAATGAATATTTGTGAGATATAGGAGATTTGGATCACCTCAACGCATTCTGCAGGGAGGGGGGGGGGCTTCATTTTGCATTACATCCCAGCCTAAGTATTAATGGCCACAAGATGATATCTAATGCTTCATGTTTTATATTGGCTGAAAGTGAAAATAAGCCTTTCAAAACACTCTATGCAGCCGCACAATTACTCTAGGAGACAATTTTCTTTGTTGATAATAAAACAACATCTAACTGTGATACTCACACATTCACTTTAATTGCATTTGCATAAGTGTTTGCCCCCAGCCAAAACAGGCCTTCTCCCAAATGTATATGTTTCTAGTTTTTACCAACCCAAATGTCAAATGTCAAATGTCAAAGGTTCTTATAGAGCGCACTATCACCGCAAGGTCTCAAGGCACTATGCAGCACGGGACAACAACCGGACTTTAAAGGGGGCTAAAGATGCTGATTTAGGAAAAAGGCAAGAATTCTAAATGTCTCAATTGATGAGGTATTTGGGGACTTGGTATTGAAATGCAAACCAGACTATGTATTTCATGGATTTCAACAAGTATCCCTTTATCTGTAATATGGTGTGCTTTGAAGGCAGTCCATAGAAGGGCCTCAGTTTCCATAGAGCGAAAGGCAGCTTCTTTAGGTTGACACCTGGTGGTGGAAGAAAAGAGCTGCAAGAGGACACAAAAATATCTTTTTTTGTTATGAGGAGGTCTAAACCCTTTGGAAGCTACAGAACATCCAAAACGCCGCCGCAAGACTGGTCCTCAACCTGCTAAAACACTGCCACATCTCCCAACATTTGCGCACACTCCACTGGCTCCCCATCGAAGCTAGAGTCACCTTCAAGATGCTAAGCCACGTTCACAAGGCCCTCCATAACACCGGACTAGCATACCTGAACAGCCAACTCAAATTTCACGCACCCCAAAGGACCCTACGATCAGCCCAGCTCTCCTATGCCGTGGTCCTCTGCACCAGAAAGACCAGGTCGGGAGGCCGCTCCTTCTCCTTCTGCATGGCCAGAGCCTGGAACAACCTTCCGCTCCACCTCAGATAACAGTGCTCCCCATCTTTGCAAGAAACCTCAAAACCTGACTCTTCGACAGACCCTCTCGTTGATGGACTGGAACCTGTGAAACCCCCACCACCACCCCCCTCGCGCCTTGAGACCCCTACGGGTGAGTAGTCCCGCTTAACAAACAAACACCTGAGGCAGTAATGAGTTAGTGACCTGTATTATTGATGTACAGCATACATTAGTGCTGTGAAAGTGATACCATATGACTGATCTTCATATAAAACGTCTCTTAGAGCAGACGTTGCCGTAAACCACATTTCTGCAAGTATTTACCTACATGGGCAGAATCATCACAGATACTCAAAGAACCTCAAGTCACTGTGATAAGCGTGGCTCAAATCCACCCGAGTGACTTACCGCACTCACCTATAGGTATTCTGTAGAAAGTCAGCCGGACAGTGGAGAAGAATAAACAACAGTCTTTATTAGGCCAAACACACTCATATGAGAGGGCCCTGTCCGACCTCACTCCTAGGAGTGCGAACGAGAGGACTGACTCTCTGCATCACAGCAGTACATTATAATGCAACACAGTACATTGGGGTACGCCCCTTCTGGAAAATTACTGAAACCCAGACAGAGGAACAATGTCCTCATACAGTAGGCATCTGCACCTGCAAGAGATACATCGCTATCTTTACTCAAGGTCGTGGAGCTAGGCTTCAGCGTCTCTGGGGCATGAGAACATTACTGATAAAGAGACTTGTTAGTTTCGGCCACCGTTAGCTGAGAAACGAAAACTGCTGTCTTAGTGAATTTCTCTATTCCTACGGGAGGGGCAGATGAGCGAGTACGACTCGCAAGCTCAGGGGGTATACAAAATGGAGGCACACAGGCTAAGCTAAGGAACTAATATCGTCACACATATAAGTGAATAATAATGTCAAAAGCAAGAGTAATGTATCAGTTAGTCACATGATGCTAACTTGCATTAAAGATGGGGATGAGTGAGGCATCGAAAACTCAATTCTATCAGACCCTCCTTTTAGCATCATTGGCTAACTGTGTGCCATTCATTTATTTGCCAAAAGGTAGCGCCTTCACAACCATTCTAAGGGCAGGGCATCATATTTATTCAAAAACATCATCAGCAATAAGCATCAACCAATGTGCATCAGGAAGTTCAGTAATAATAGAGGCAGTATATTGACCTGACACCTTCTTTTGTTGTCGCAAATTCGTAGCACACATTGAGCAACATGGGGGAAGGCAGTATACACAAAGGCAACATGTCAGTATTATGCTCACCACACCAACTAAACCCATCAATATTTTCCAACCCCAAGAGGAGAAAGCGCCCCAGAGCCACCCTTGTAAGGACCATGTCCCGTTATCCTGATGAAGTTCAGTCGCTAATCTATGGAGTTTCTGTACTGCCAAATTAACAGTCGGAGCTGAGTCTGGAATATATACACAACAAGACGTCCCGATGACGCGACAGGCCCCACCCCTATCTGCCAGGATGACGTCAAGCACCATCCTATTCTGAATCGTGAATAATCTCATAGCCTGAATCTCAACGGTCATGTTAGTCGCAATGTCAGCTTCAGTAAGGACTACTTTTTCCATCACCCTGGACAGTCGTCGAATGGCCCTACTATTAAATATCGGACCCCAGAAAGGCAGGAGGCCCTTAGAAAAATCAGTCCATTGCTGTAGAGAGGTGTCCGTCTGGTCAACGTCATCTACCTGAAGTTCCCTCCTTTTACGCTGCTCTTGTGGACTGGGAAACCTACGATGAGTCTTGTGATAGTCGGAGGGTGCCACGTATACAGGAGGAATCATATAAGCTAAGTAACATACCTCACCCCACCCTTCAGGCAACCATAAGTATCCATTATCTCCACACACAAAATAGATACTGGGGGGAGTAACCAAAGAGGGGCTGAGAGGCAAACGTATTAATGCCGTCACGTTACAAGAACTATTACCAACCTTGATGGGGCCCCTACCCTCTATACAGAAAAATGGTGGCGGACCCACTACAGCCAGGGGTATCAGAGACTTAACACTGTCATTTCCCTTTGGTGGGTGGCTGTAAGACAAGGAGGAATTCAGTCGTAGAAAGCTTTCCCTAACTTTGTCAGTGTCATTTGGAATTAAAAACCGACCCACCTTTTTCTCACACGTCTCTATAAATGTCTGATCAAAACGTCCGTCAGTATATATCCGTCCAAGGGAAGAGGGAGGCAGAGGACGTACCCGCATTGTCATTGTCGATCCCCTATTCTGCAGTCGAGGAGTCAGAGAATCTGGCTGCTGAAAATATTTGACAAGACCTATGAGAGTATACCACCCCACACAACTATTCACAGGTGTCAAAGGAAGCGCTAGAAATCTATCCTTCTTGTAGGCAGCAGAAGGTAGGAGCCCACAAACCCAACAATCCGTAATGTTTGTGGTGGCATGAGCATGGTGCAAAGTCTTTATAAAAACATTTTCTTTGTAACCTCGTCTAAGCATTCGTTCACCATAATCTACAGTAATAATGTTGTGTTCAGGAACAGCAGTAGGTGTGGGTGCAAACACATGAACGGGATAGGCTTTATCCAAGAAAAACAATATACCAAGAGTCACTTGAAAAGCAATGAGCATTATAACGAGGAGTACTATTTTTCCTTTCCGGGAAAGGGCCAACCAGGGAGAATCAGGCAAGGGTCTTGGAGGAGCCGCAAAGGGCTGCTCCTCATCAGGGATGGGGCGACCAAAAGGGTACATATTTAAAATTGCAAAAATATATTTTAAAAAAATGGAAAAAACACTTCTAAAAAAATAGTCCCAGACTATCTGCCGAAACCGGCCAGAGGGGTTCTTCAACCCTAAAAAGGGATCTTCTCCCTGTGTCCTTCAAAGCCTCACAGGCAGGCTTTTACCGTCCATACCTTAATCCCACGTCGCTTGACACACAGCAATTGAAACAGAGGAGCACTTAATCTGGGCCCCTCACCGCTCTATAGTCTCATAGAGCACAATCTTCGGCTAAACACCAGGGCTCTTACAAGTCCATCCCTACCACTAAATCTTCTTTTATGTCAGAATGTCCACTAAGCCCTTCTTCCAGTGTTTAGTCCAGTACACTTTCACTTATTTCGGGGCCGCAGATTATAGCGAGTGCTCCCTCGCACTTCGGGATCAGTAAACAAAACAGGTGTATCCGTAGCATGCACTGAACTCTCTGAATCAGCTCCACTAGTAGCAATGGGAGCAACGGAGCCCTTTGAAGCACTTTGTTCTGCACGTGACTTTAATTTTGTCTTGTCACCTTGCTCCTCTCCCCTCAGTGAAGCATCCGAGAAGGGAACATATCTGGGTATTTGCTCATGTTCCTCGTCAGCAATTCCTTCTCTGACCCACTGGTCATAGGGTAGTGGCAGCGGGACCCTTTTAACGTGGGAGGCGTGCGTCCACGCCTTCCTGCCTTCCACTCGAAGTGCCGTACGCGTCGTCAAGAGTACCTGGCGTGGCTCTGACCACCTGGGCTCCAGACAGGATTTCCGTTGGTATTTTCTTACGACGACCCAGTCCCCTGGGTGGATGGAGTGTCCAGGCCCCTCCGGCAACGGCTTCAGTGTGTCTGCTACCTGCTGATGAATAGAACGAAGATCTTTAGTCAAAGCATACAAGTAGTCTATCAACAGAGGGTGTTCAATTTCAGAGAAACACTTAGGTCTGGGTACTCCCCAAACGTTGGCCGGACGGCCAAATATAACTTCATGTGGGGAGACACCTGTTCTGGAGTTAACAGTTACTCTGGTAGAAAGCAAGGCTAAAGGAAGGGCATCTGGCCAACGGAGTCCTGTACTCTCCTGTATTTTGGCCATCTTTAATTTTAGCGTTCCGTTAAATCGTTCCACAAGTCCTGCGGCCTGAGGATGTTGGGCCGCGTGGAACTTTTGGGAAATCTGTAAGCCTTTACATATCTGCTTCATCAATTCTGCATTAAAGGACGTACCATTATCACTCCAGATCACCCTAGGCAATCCAAAGCGGGAAAAGTACTCCTTAATCAACATCTTTGCAGTAGAAATAGCTGTGCAATCCTTTGTTGGAAATGCCTCCACCCATCTGCTAAAAGCGCATACAACCACCAAGACGTATTTGAGATTGTTGACCCTTTCCATTTCAATATAATCCATCTGAATCACCTCAAAAGGGAAAGAGGGAGGTGCAAAATTTCCCACTGGGACAGGGGTACCCTTTCCTGGATTGTGCCTCAAACATACCATGCACTGTCGGACCAAGTGAGTCGCCACTTTAGAGATATTTTTATTGCTTCACACTGGGTCCAACAGCTTGCATATACCCTTGGCGCTAATATGTGCAGGCCCATGAGCCATCGTCACCACTGGAAGAACATATGCGTTCAGAAGTAACCATCGTCTCTTATCGGTCACATCTGTCCAACATTCATCAGCATCCAATCACCCCCCACCGTCCTTCCATGTCCTCAATTCGTCTTCAGTCACGTTCTCTTGTATATTTTTCACACTCTGTACAGTATCTGCAAACATGTTAACATCTGGCACCCATCTAGCTGGGCCTGCCACAAACATCCGTGGTAATTTTGTCCGAGCAGTCTCTTTTGCCGTTTTGTCTGCAAAGGCATTGCCTCATCCCACATCATCCACTATTGTCTTGTGTGTGCTGCACTTTATCACTGCCAGTCGCTTGGGTAACGTCAATGCTGCTAACAGTCGTAATATCAGCGGACCATGCTGTATGCGTTGTCCATGTGAAGTCAGAAATCCCCGTTCTGCCCACAGTCGCCCATAATTATGAGCCACGCCAAAGGCGTATTGGCTGTCAGTATAAATGTTCATGTCCAGTCCCTCACTCAATTCACATGCTCTCAGTAAAGCTATAATTTCTGCAGCTTGGGCCGAATTGTAAGGTATCCTAGAAGTCTCCACTACCTTCTGTAATGTCTTTATTGCATATGCTGCTGTCGATGTACCATCTGCAAGTTTGAAACAAGACCCATCCACATACAACTCTCCATCCGGTTCGTCTAAGGGCTTGTCCGTCAGATCCACCCTCCCCTTTGTCTCTTCTTCTGTCCGAAACAAACAGTCATGTATGTCATCGTCCTTTGTATCCGTGGGGATAGGTAACAATGTGGCAGGATTCAGTGTAGCACACCTTTTTATCGTCACATGAGGTGCAAAGAGGGTCATCTCATAACCGGTAAGACGAGCACTCATTAAATGCTGCGTCTGTGTTCTGTTTAGTAAAATGTCCACAGCATGCGGTACCATTACTGTGAGGTCTGAACCCAATACAAGCCCTGCCGATTGTCTTATAGAGACCGCAGCAGCCGCCGTGGCTCTCAGACAACTCGGCAGCGCTCTTGCCACATTGTCGAGTATCGCAGAAAAGTAAGCGCAGGGTCTCTGTTTCCCTCCGAAACATTGTGTTAAGACAGACAACGCGCAACCTTCCGCCTCGTGTACATAAAGAACAAAAGGCTTCTGGTAATCAGGTGTTCCCAGAACGGGTGCAGAACATAAAGCAGTTTTTAGTGACTCAAACGCTTCCTGACATGCAGGGGTCCAGGGTAGGGGTTCGCGCACTTCTTTGGTAGTCAGATACAATAGGGGTTTTGTTAGTAACGCATAATTAGGTATCCACTGGCGACAATACGATGTTATGCCCAAGAATGCGCGCACCTCTCGCTGCGTGTTAGGTATCTTCATATTAGTTATCGCTTTTATGCGTTCTGGCGTCAATCTCCTCCCCACTTTCGAAAGGAGGTGACCTAGGTAGGTAACCTCCGTTCGACAGTATTGAAACTTTGGAAGGGACACCTTATGCCCCCTTTTTGCCAAATGATGCAGTAATTTAATTGTAGCATCCCGACAACCCTTCTCGTCGTCTGATGCAATCAGGATATCATCCACATATTGCAACATAACGTTGCCAGGTGGAAGTTCCAGTTCATCCAATTGTGCCTTCAGTGCTTGACTATATATACTCGGACTTTCTGTGTAACCTTGGGGAATTCTCTTAAACCTGAAGCTTCGGCCAGCCAATGAGAATCCGAAGAGGAAACGGCTGTCTTCATGTACTGGGATACTGAAGAAAGCATTCTGCAGGTCCAGAACAGAAAAATATTTAGCAGATGGGGGAATCATTGTCAATATCGTAGTGATGTCTGAGACCACCGGGTATTGTGGCTCCACTACTCTATTCACATGGCGCAAATCAATCACAAACCTATATACATCAGGAGTATTATCAGTAGCTTCAGGCGACCGTCTTTTAAGGATCGGTAGTATGGGGCTATTACATATGTTCGAATCCGTCTCTTCCACTACACCTGACCGAATCAAATCTTGTATTATTTGCAACAGGGCTTTCTCTCCCTCCCTAGGAATTCTGTACTGTGGTACCCTGGGTAGTTTCGCTCCCACCTTTACCCTTATTGTTACCGGGGCGATATCCATTTTACCCACATCTGTATCATTGACAGCCCACAAACTGTCGGGTATCCCTTCAAATTCAGGTGGTAGTGGGTCATCTTTAGAAAAACATTGTAGTGGGCGAGCAACAGTCGGGCCTAACGTGAGGTACACGCCATCCGGAGAACAATAAATGGTGGCGTGCAACCTCTTCAATAAGTCTAAGCCCAGTAAATTTTCTCCACAATTCGATGTCAATAAAAACGGTGAATCAAAAGTGAAAGGACCAATCGTTAATGTAAGGGGTTTGGAAATGGGGCTAATCACCGGGGTACCTGAAAAATCCACAGAGATATTGTTCTTGCCAGACAGAGCCGCCCCGGGGACCCGAGAATGAGCCACTGAACTTTTCGTTGCACCCGTATCCACTAGAAATTTTTGCTGAGACCCCAATAAGTCTGCCTCAACATAGCGTCCCCTCTGATCAACTTCCACAGGCACTGGTCCCTCGATCTGTCCTACGCTGTCCTAGTTATGGGAGAACCCTGTCAGATCGTCCACGGAGTAATCATCATTATAGTACTGACCACCGCCCCTTTGCAGCTGTTGCCTGTCTGCATCATTGTCGAAGTAATTACCTCCCGGCCTCCCGCCTCCATCTGATCGCGCATTCTGTCTCCCGGAGTCACCACTACCTCTCCCTCGACCTCGTCCTGAACCGGCATTCGACTGAAACAGAGGGCAATCCCTCCACCAATGCCCCTCTTGCTTACACTTCGCACACTGATTCGGTCCCAATCTTTCCCTACTTTCACCTCTGCCATAGCCTCCACCACCACGTCCTGGTGCCGCACCTCTTCCTCGACCCCTCGACACTTGCTGTAACAAAACCCTAGTCTTCAAATCCTTAGCCTTCTTTTCCTGCTTGTCCTTACTCTCATTTTCTCTATGTTCATAATACTGAGCCATGCTAAGAATACCAGAGGGGGAGGACGTCGTCCACGTGCTCTCCGACGCTTGCAATCTTGCTGAAATCTCAGGCAACAAGTTCATGACAAACCTATTAACAAAGAGTCGCAACCCTCCATCCTGTGACACATCTTGCCCACTAAAATCCATGAAAGTCTCTTCAAACCTCGTAAAGAAGTCCGAAACTGCCTCATCCTTTTTCTGCTTACAAGCCGTCAACTTGTCCCAGTCTACCTTCTTCGGGGGAATGAGAGCGTGCATGTATTTTATTATGCGCCCCGGCAACGCCAAAATCTCCGCTTTCGGCTTTTCTCCTGGCTTACGTTCCTTATCCCAATCCTGTAGCTCCTGCCACGTACCACCTAGTTCTTCCGAATGATCTGTGCCCTTCACCTGGCGCCATACATCGACCGGGACCAGAAGCCCAAAAAACAGTTCAACATCAGCTAAAGTCATTACAGTGGAAGACGCAGCTTCCGTCAATTCTTTATAGTATGCAGTCGGGTTCTTTCTAGAGTCCGGCAACTGGGCCTTTAAAGCTAATACCTCACTTCTCTTCTATGGTGTATACACCCACTGCTCCTGGAAATGTGCATCTACCCTATTCCTGGTGACAGCCTTCGTGACTGGGTCTACCATCTCGGGTATCTCGGGATGAAAGATAGGGTGCACTTCACGCATTGGATGTATACCTGGAAAATGGGGCGTACCTGCAGAGGGCAATTCATTTCTATACTGCAATAAGGCACGTAAACTGCGCATCACCTACTTCACCCCAGTATTCGTTCTGTAGGCTCCGCTCTGTATATCTCGTAAAGTCGCCGGAGCCACACCTCCATACCCCTGCTCCCATAACGTTATCAATACATTTGACATGTGCCACAAAGCGTGCTGTTGCATCAAAGGCTCAAAATCTTTCATTGTAGACCAAATGTCTTCAAACGAATAAATGTTATTCCTAGCCCACTGGCATGCCTGGTTGGCAACTATACTTTTCTCGTCCAAACCAACCGTAGAACGCGTAAGCAACTTCCGTACCTGTGAAAGCAGTCCACTACCTGCGCCTCGACTCGGCGTTGACATCTCCTGACTAGGGGTGGTGCTAGCTGAGGCAGTAGGGAGTGCTAAAGAAAATGGGGAGGGAGCGGGCGAAGTGGTCTGGAGCAAAGAAACGAGGGGTGTCGAGGGCGGGGAAGCAGAAATCGCTGCGCCATGTTGGTGCGGGGCACTTGCTAATGGACCCGGAACCCCACTAGTAGAGGCGGGAGCTGGCAGAGAGGGGTACAATGACTGCGGAGCATAAGGAAGAGGGGGTTGAGTACTCAAAATATCTTCCATTTCATCCTGTTCGTCCTCTCGTACTACATAACTTTTATTTTCTTTCAACCTGCAAAGCCTATCTGCGCGCTCCAAACGCTGCTCATTCTCATTCTTGGTATGTTCTCTCGCTTTCTGCGCCATTGTCTGTGCGGACTTTTTAAAAGCCTCTTTCTCTTCTCTCAACTTACGTTTCCTGGCTTCCTTTTGCCACACTCTTAAAGAATCGAACATGCTTTGATGGCTACGCCTAGCAAACAATTTGTCCTGCAAATAGTCCAATTTAGCTTCTTCAAAAGAACCCGTCAAGGGCCACTGCAAATCCACATTGTCAGAGGTGTACCGGTGCCATAAAGTGCCAAACAAAATCGGGGGCAATCCATGCTTGATATACATATCAAAGCTTGGAGTGCCCTCAGGGGGTGCAGGTTGGCTCTCAGCCAGTCTAGAATCTGAAACACGACAGCAACATCCAAAACAGCGTAACTTACTAAAACACGGCATCTCTACTTTGGTGTAAAATAAAGCACTTCTCCTCAAAATTCGTCACCTTGAATCACCAGCTCGAGCTCATTCATACACACATATAATTATACGTTAGAGAATCACACACACACACACATATATAAAATTCCTCCAAACACGTGTTACCAAATGGGACAAGGCCCGTCGACCAAGTCCTGGGGAACCTGGACCCTACCGCAGACCGAACAGTACACTAACTGTTCTGAGGATGGAGAACACATCCGCTCCCCGTGCGGCACTATGGATCACTGCACACTTTACCACGGGAGACCCAGGACTCACCTCCACTGAACCACCACTCTAGGAGTTCAGGGTAAGTTCCGGAGTCCACCCGCAATGAGCCACGCCTTCACCACAGTACCACCCGGTCGGATTACTACAAACAATATATCCAGATATTCTCCCACCCTCGTTAAGTCTGTCAGAGCACCTGTTCGCACTCTGAGTTCCCCGGAGCACACTAGCCCCAGGAGCACACCGGCTCCTCAAACCACCGGAGACACCCTAGTCTCCCAGAACACTCCAGTTCCTGAAACAATCACAGGTGGACCACTCACCTTCTGTACGCGGTACCGACCTCTACCGTTCTCCACCTCCGGCTGCCAGGACCAACACAGTCAGCTCCGAGTTCGCCTTCTGGACCCCGGCGTAAGATCCGATCCGGGACCTCTCCCGATCAGCAGGGTGGGGCAGCGCTGCGAGAACCAAGCTCGGCATCAGATGGGTACCCGGGCCCACCGTGCCGACCAGCGGGTCCCCGGTCTTCTGCTACCCACCTACGGGTGAGAAAGATCTTTATCGCGGGGTCCCTATTCGGGCGCCATCTGATAAGCGTGGCTCAAATCCACCCCAGTGACTTACCGCACTCACCTATAGGTATTCTATAGAAAGTCAGCCGGACAGTGGAGAAGAATAAACAACAGTCTTTATTAGGCCAAACACACTCATATGAGAGGGCCCTGTCCGACCTCACTCCTAGGAGTGCGAACGAGAGGACTGACTCTCTGCATCACAGCAGTACATTAAAATGCAACACAGTACATTGGGGTACGCCCCTTCTGGAAAATTACTGAAACCCAGACAGAGGAACAATGTCCTCATACAGTAGGCATCTGCACCTGCAAGAGATACATCGCTATCTTTACTCAAGGTCGTGGAGCTAGGCTTCAGCGTCTCTGGGGCATGAGAACATTACTGATAAAGAGACTTGTTAGTTTCGGCCACCGTTAGCTGAGAAACGAAAACTGCTGTCTTAGTGAATTTCTCTATTCCTACGGGAGGGGCAGATGAGCGAGTACGACTCGCAAGCTCAGGGGGTATACAAAATGGAGGCACACAGGCTAAGCTAAGGAACTAATATCGTCACACATATAAGTGAATAATAATGTCAAAAGCAAGAGTAATGTATCAGTTAGTCACATGATGCTAACTTGCATTAAACATGGGGATGAGTGAGGCATCGA
This sequence comes from Lissotriton vulgaris, assembly GCF_964263255.1. Lineage (NCBI taxonomy): Eukaryota > Metazoa > Chordata > Amphibia > Caudata > Salamandridae > Lissotriton > Lissotriton vulgaris. Next base: position 1,191,412,002 of record NC_141697.1, read on the forward strand.
AAACTCAATTCTATCAACTGTGAACTGAAACCAATGAATCTCAGGAACACAAATTAAAAGAAGACAGGACCACAATGGAAGAATATTCACCCAAAAGACTAAATGACTGTGCATGGCAACTCCTCAGAAGAGCCCATGAAGAGTGGGGACTCAAAACACAAAGCTTTGTGCACACATAAGTATAACTTTCATGAGCAAATGACTTGATGTACAAGTGCAAAGTGGCGCTTGCAATTCACAAAAGGTGAATTTGCAGTCCATATTTGGTTTAGCTTTGGGTAATATCACCATGGGGTCATATTTGGCATGAGTAAATCTGATCCCAGGCAGGGAGAGAACTTTCCAAGGCAGCGACGCCTCGAAACGTTGGGGTACTCTTACAAATGTATGAGGTTCTGGGTATTCACAAACTTCTACTCAAATCATTTCCACTCTAAAAACTGAGACTTACTCCTGTCAAGGGCAAGAGTGAATCACCTACTGTAGCAGGAATGGAAGGAAACTTAAACAATGGTGGTGCTAGAAGGGAAAGAGATTTGAAGAAATAACAAACAAACTAACTATCTAACAAAATAAATGTGTAATTAAACTCCTGCACATGCATTTTTGCATCCTCATTTGTGCACTAAATACACGCATACAACTGACACTGCATGCACTTACAAGGGAATTGACAAGACGGATCTAAGGAAACTGCTGGGACCCCAAGAGTGTCTCAGAGCCAGCCAGATGCCCAAGTCCTTGAGTGAAGAATATATGACATTACACCGCGAGCAAATACCGCACGGTAGGTTACAACACGGACGTTACATCGTCCACGTTGTTACCACACATGGCATTACATCGCAAGTCGTTTCTACGACTTGCTCTAGATGGCGAGCTGGACTTAGGAACAGTATAAATTACTATTCCTATTCCAGTTAGCGCAACAGCAAGGAATGTGTTGGACTTAAAATCCAACACATTCCCTGTTGTTGTACGCCATCAAGCGCAAGTCGTTAAAATGACTAGCGATGTAATGCCATGCGTGGTAACAACGCTTACGATGTAACGTCCACATTGTTATCAATCCGCGTGGTACTACCAGCGTTGTAAATGCAGTCTCTCTTGAGTGAGAGATCATTCAACCCCTTTTTTGTCTTCTGGAATACTTAATCATGTTTAAACCTAAGAATGATGTTTTTGCAAACTTTGTCAATCAATAACATAATTTGGACCTAGAGCTTAAACCCACGGATGCAGAGTTGTGATATGTTTTTATTTGATCCTAGTATGGGAGGTGCTTAGTCAGCTGCTGTGACAACCCCCACCCCACTGGACGACCAACATTTCTTGTGCTCCAGGCACTGCACTAACAGAACCAGGGAGAGGCGCAGCCACCAGCTTCAATAGAGCAATCAGTGCTGTGGAATCCTGCCAGCTTCAGGGTTGACATGCTCCAGCTGCGTGTTCTTTGAATGCACTCATTACTGGCACATCTCTGAGGCACACATCTGACACGACGCGTGCTGCTGGGCGCTGCTGGATAACACAGGGCTATGAATGCCCTGCCCTCACAAGCTCTTACAGCAGAGGAGTGGCAGCTCTCCAGCGCTTGTTTCTCCTTGCTCCAGCCAGTTGGTATGTGCCAGGCAGGCGCAAATCTAGACACAGTTATCCCCTGACGGTAGAGCACAGACAGCAGACGATGAGAAATACCTGAAAAGTCTGAAAGTCAAAGATTTCACAACTTTGTCTATTTAAAAAAAAAAACTTTGCCACTGAGCTTCTGCAAACAATTACAGCAAGTCTCGCAGGGGCGAAATCTACATGGGCGGCTCCTCCTCCAGAGCGGAGGAGTGTCACCTCACCTGCTGCAAGTGCAGCGGGCACACACAAATAAGTAAAAAGGCGCTTCAATGCCATTTTACTTAGAAGCGCGCTGTAAGTGCAGAAGGTGGGGTTGAATCCTGCGATTGCAGGATTACAGCTGCTCCCTGCATGTCGGGCTGGCCGGCTGGTTTTTCACAGGCAGCCCGATGTGCAGTGCACACCCAGCAAGCCCATGGTTGTGAAACAGGCGGGGGATTGCTGGCACAGGCCCCCAGTCTCAAAATGAGCGCTGGGTTAGCCTGCTCCCACCAATCCCTGAGCTGCACTCGTTCTGGGAGCAGCCCCGGGATTGGTTGTTGGTGTTCCCTGAGCAGGAAGGAAGTACTTCCTTTTCCTGCTCAAGGACGCCGATATGAGGAGAGCAGTGCCGCACCAGCGGAGCAGGAAATATGGTGAGTTTGGCGCTGTCACGTCCCACCATATTTTTAAAGTTGTAGCCACCAGTGGAAATATAGATCTAATGATCTTGATAAGGTGGCACATATTCTGTGATAGTCTATTTGTGATACTGGCACTTTATAATAAGGATCCATGTTAAAATATCGATGTTAAAAATATAGATGAAAAAAACATCGATGTAAAAATATCGATAATAAAAATATCGACTCCCTGTACATAAAAAGGTAAGTTTGATAATATCAACACAAAACTATAGATATATTTTATAACAAAATAAACACAATAGTAGTGAAAACGTTGGATAGCGATGGGTAAAAATTACTATTCCCACTCCAATGAGTGCAACAGAAGGGAAAGCATTTGATAGTGTAGGGGTAAAAATGACTATTCTCACTCCAGTGAGTGCAACAGTAGGGAAAGTACTGGATAGCGGAGGGGTAAAAATTACTATTACCACTCCAGTGAGTGCAACAGTAGGGAAAGTGTTGGATAGCGTAGGGGTAAAAATTACTATTCCCACTCCAGTGAGTGCAACAGAATGGAAAGCGCTGGATAGCGGAGGGATAAAAATTACTATTCCCACTCCAGTGAGTTCAACTGTAGGGAAAGCGCTGGATAGCGGGGAGATATAAATTACTATTCCCACTCCAGTGAGTGCAACAGTAGGGAAAGCACTGGATAGTGGAAGGGTACAATTACTATTCCCACTCCAATGAGTGCAACAGTAGGGAAAGCGCTGGATAGCTGAGTGGTAAAAATTACTATTCCCACTCCAGTGAGTGCAACAGTAGGGAAAGTGCTGGATCCCACAACAATAAAAAACAAAATCATCAACAGTTTTATTAAATTAAATTTCCAATATTAACATAATTAATATATACATTTAAATATATTATTATTAACAAAGATAATAAAAAATCAATAATTACACATTAATTAACACTATATTATCCACAACACACACCTACAATTAATTACACAATTACAATTAATAAATACTAATTATTAATGGAAATTAATTAAAACGTATTTAATAATTAATCAATGAACTATTAATTACCTACCACCCTTCACACCATTTACACATATAAACACCACAACACACACCTAAAATTAATTAAACAATTAACATAAATATTAATTGATTAATTGAAATTATTTAACAACTAATTATCAAACAATTAGTAATTAATCAATTAACACATTAATTATTCAATACATTTTATATAATTAAATTACTTCCCACCTTATTCCCCTATAAACCCACAACCCGCTACAGAATTAAAAACACAAAATTAAACTTAAAATAAATTAATAACTAGTAAAATTTTAAAACATATAATAAAATGACCAATAATTCTCATTAAAAACACTAAAATACATAACATTATTAATAATTCGATATTTTTGTCAACTATATTTTTGTAAACGATATTTAAGACCTCGATATTTTTTACATCGATATTACGTACCTGTCAGTCGATATTCTTGTCAACGATATTTTTGTTGTTGATAGTTCTTCCCAATGATATTTTTGCGCCAATATTTATGTCCCTCGATATTTCTCCATCGATATTCCTGCTCTGCACCTATAGTAGATGTAGGAACATAAAGTTATGGATGGGGGCAACATAGCTGCAATTTATGAACGGAATGATTCTTACTAGTGAAAAAAGTCAACAAGTCTCAATGTTATGGGAATGAAACACATTGGTTTATTGTGAAGGAAAAGTGCAGCATATGAAGTTGTGTATGTGATGCAACCACAATTATTAAAAGACATCTTATTCTTGAAAAAATGAAATACATGTTTTTTAAAGTCTTTTTTTATTGGAAAGACATTCAGTAACAAAAATGTCTAGGAAGTGTAGCCCAGGTTTTTGAAATATGATTTCTCCTACAGTTCTTCTACTCGATCACTGACTGTATGTAACCGGGGTCCCAGCGACAGCCCCGCATTAGGGCGCGAATTAACCTTATGTGACCCCCCCCTCTTATTTCCTCAGCCCGTACCTGCAACAAGATGGCTTGGCTCGGAGAGATACAGTTGCGACGAGGAGGAAGACGGGCCCTTTAACTGGACCAGAAACCAGGAAGAGGAGGTGGAGCTAGAACATCCCATAAAAGGCGTAACAGACAAGTCCCAGGTGTGTTATTTCACCGGAGGAGCAGTCAGTGTGGAGCAGGGCGGAGAGGCGGGAAGCAGCAAGGACGACTGGAGGAGCGGAGGACGAGCGAGCGAGGAGGACGAGTGGAGTAGAGAGAACGACTGGAGGAGCGGAGGACGAGCGAGCGAGGAGGACGAGTGGAGTGGAGAGGACGACGGGAGGAGAGGAGGAGGACGAGAGACGGACCACAGCTACAAGTGGATCAGCGAGGACACCATCGCGGACGCACCAAAGATCCCGGAACAGAGAAGAGGACAAGACGCGGGAGCCGAAGCAGCACTGGACACACCCGGAGGCCAACACCACGATCCGCCCAGCCGTACGCCTGGAGGGGTACGGCTCTCTGAGGTGCGTAACCGTTTCATAGGCTGGATCAAAAGGCGAGCTAGTCGCAACTAGTAGAGTGTTGTATGCTTGTAGTAAAACACTGGGTTCCCTCACCGTCACTTCCCCTCTCAACTGCGATTACTTGTGATTCCTGTTGGTGTGTATCACTGGGTGTTTCCCTCACGGCCCCCCCTCCCCTGTGTTCCAATACTTTATTTTGCGATCTTACTTATACCGGCCTCTCTTCTTTCTACCCCGGTACGGTGTCGGCGAGGGCGGACAGCACGGAGCCTCCGGAGCCCAGAAGAAGAAGGAGCCCCGTAAGAAGAAAAGAAGAGGGAGTGCTCAGAAAGACCAGGAGGGAACGGAGCCGATCGCCACGCCGGGGAGCTATTCGTAAAACTTGTACTGATTCCCTTTTTGAACGAATAAATCCTAGCGTTACCAAAACCCGACTCTTGCCAATTCCTAGTCCCGCTGCTACACTGTAGTAACCTGTGCAGCTAGGACGTCTCTTGAGATTTCTGCATCTCCTAAAATATCTATTCAGTATTGTACTGGTGTGGGAGGTACACATGCCAAACTGTGGCATTGTCTCTTATACACAAAGATGGTAAAGATAAGAAAAAAACAAGGAGTGACTGACTGACTGAAGTATTTATTAAGCGCACTTATGCAGTGGCGTCTTGGCGCTGCAAGAGAGGGTAAGGCTGCTGCTGGATGACTAGGGTGTAGTAAACAGCCAGGTCTTCAATGCCTTTCTGAAACTGCTCTTATTAGATTGTAGGCGGAGCTTAGTGGGCAAGGTGTTCCATAGCTTAGCTGCCTGATGGGAGAAAGACTTGCCTCCCCAGCGTGCTCTCCGTATTCTCGCGATGGTAATTAGGCCCAAGCCAGCAGATCTTAGAGTTCTGCTAGGGATGTAATGCGGAAAGAGAGCTTTCAGGTCCTCGGCTTCACCTCCAACTACTGTTTTGTGAACTAGGCAGTGGGCTTTGAACTGTACTCTCTGCCGGACTGAAAGCCAATGGAGTTGGCGTATGGCTTTAGAAGTTGGATGGCGCTTTGAGTGAAAAGCGGTACTGTGTGTGTGATAGTAGGAAAACATTCCCATTGCTTCTCAGGGCTGTAAGCGTGCTGTCGCCTCTCGAGAGCTGCTTAGTATCAATTTGCCACTACAAGCACTGAGCCATTATCTGCTCTTTGAAGTCCCACCCAAGGGGGTAGGCTTCCAATAGCAGAGACCTGTATGCTATTCAAGTTATTCTTGAATGGCATTGAGGTTAAGGCCAGTCTCAATCGTTAGGGGGACACTGCAAGCTGAGACCTCTACCCGTGTGAGGGCATCTCGGGCTGCTTGGAACTATGGTTAGGTGATGTGCTTGGAATTATTGGTAGGTGGTGTGCTTGGAACTATGGTTAGTTGATGTGCTTGGAACTATGGTTAGGTGATGTGCTTGGAACTATGGTTAGGTGATGTGCTTAGAATTATGGGTAGGTGATGTTATTGGAACTATGGTTAGGTGATGTGCTTGGAATTATGGTTAGGGGATGTGCTTGGAACTATGGTTAGGGGATGTGCTTGGAACTATGGTTAGGTGATGTGCTTAGAATTATGGGTAGGTGATGTTCTTGGAACTATGGTTAGGTGATGTGCTTGGAATTATGGTTAGGGGATGTGCTTGGAACTATGGTTAGATGATGTGCTTGGAATTATAGTTAGGCGATGTGCTTGTAATTATGGTTAGGTGATGTGCTTGAAATTATGGTTAGGTGATGTGCTTGGAATTATGGGTAGGTGATGTTCTTGGAACTATGGTTAGGTGATGTGCTTGCAATTATGGTTAGGGGATGTGCTTGGAACTATGGTTAGATGATGTGCTTGGAATTATAGTTAGGTGGTGTCTTTGGAATTATGGTTAGGTGATGTGCTTGCAATTATGGTTAAGTGATGTGCTTGGAATTATGCGTAGGTGATGTGCATGGAGGAATGGTTAAGTGATGTGCTTGGAATTATGGTTAGGTAATGTGCTTGGAACTATGGTTAGGTGATGTATGTTTGATGTGTTCAGTTCCCTTTCCGTTGGTTTTAACATCGATATCTTAAAATGTTCTTATTGGCTGGGTATACGTTCTACAATCCTTGTCTTATGGGATCCTTTATGTGATGTGTTACAATGTAGCTGTTGTGTTTATAGTGTTATGGATAGAGTTCTCTCATTGTTTATTTAGGATCCATATGTCGTGGTGCTCATTTTTGTTCTTATACGATCTTTAAATCTCAATTTGATAATTTATACTGGGCATCTAATGCAAATTAACCTAAAAGTATTTTAATAAGGTATGTTACATATGCCATATTAAAGCTAATCAAGTCTTATATTAGATAAGAAAACACTTGGACTCGTATCCAAGTTGTTAAGTGTTGTTCTTGGGAGAAGGGGAGCAAGGTTGGATGTGATTTGTTTTGGGCTTCCATTATTTTGGAGATGCTCTTCAACAACGCTTTAGACCATGGTTGTGAAATCAGAATGTTCCCACTTGATTTCATAATTTGACATATCTTATACATGCTTTTAGGGTCATCCATTATGTATCTAGTGATGCTTGTATTGTCCTTTCTTTGCTCAGCATTTCCACATGATTTTACTGTGGTGGGGTCAGCAATATTTTCCTGTCTTCTTGTATTCATCTCCATGGGTTATTGATTAATTTCTCTCCATAACCTCTTTTTGAGCCATACATTTGCTTCTTCTGCAAGACTTTCACATTTAGTTCCCTCGCTGTGAGCCCTTTGAATAAAAGTGTTCCTCCATTAAATTTCCAGAGGTGATCATGTCCATAAGTGGACCCTTTACGATGATTGATTCTTCAACTTTATTTTTGGCATAAGTATACAAAAAAATCGTTTTCAATTTTTAATTCATTTAAGGTTGCTAATGTCCTAAAGTGCCCCACATGCTGTCCTGTGGATGATCAGCGAGAATCACTCCCCTATGTACTTTCAACATAAATTGATGTATATGTTTTTGACTTCATTTGCTGAATAGAAATGCTCAGTGCTTTGTTTTTGCACTTTTGCCATCACCACATCTCTTTTCACAAGTAGCACCTTTTATACATCTAAACTCTTTACTTTGTTGCTTTGTATGGGACATTGTAATAAAAATTCACATAGACTTCATACACATTATTGCCAAAGGAACCATTTAAATATAGCAGACCCCTGGCATGTTTAAGAGACTCCTGGTGCATTATTCAGACCCCTGGCACATTAAAGAGCTGTAAGGCACAATAATAAATTGCCTGGCACACTAAACACAACCAAATGCTTTCATCAGACACTTGTGAAGCATTGAGCAGACACCTGGCATATTGTCCAGACCCAGACTCCACACATTTGGCAAAGACCCAAGTAGTATTGAGCAGACCCCCACGCATTGTCCATTAAAGAGCTGTAAGGCACAATAATAAATTGCCTGGAACACTAAACACAACCAAATGCTTTCATCAGACACTTGTGAAGCATTGAGCAGACACCTGGCATATTGTCCAGACCCAGACTCCACACATTTGGCAAAGACCCAAGGAGTATTGAGCAGACCCCCACGCATTGTCCAGACCACTTATAAACTGATCAGGAAATGCAAATTACAGGTCATCAAGCAGGCACTTCAGAAGCACTGAGTGGACACCTTGCATTTTGAGCACACTCCAGTTCATTAAACTGGTGCTTGTGAAGCACTGGGCAGACCACTGTCTCATTGTGTTTACCGTTGGTGGATTGAGTTGATCTCTTTGGTGTTAAGCAGGTCACTACAGCTATAAGTAGACTCTTTGCACATACAGTAGACAAGTGCAATGGGAAGCCCAATAAACTACTCAACATAACCCTCAAGCAAGATAAGGCAGAAGTCTTCTGCCTCTATCTGGTGGCAGTGACAAATTGCAAACAAGTCTTAAGACATTGCCTTTTTAGGTCTTGCCTTGGCAGCGCATTCGCTGTCTCTCAAGACATGCTGTTTCTGATGTATGGGCATTCAGCACGCCCATCGCTTTTGATTGGTTTCTTTATGTGCTTTTGAAAAATCCTTTAATTTTATGGATCAATAGCTAACATTTGTCTCTCCTTTTCCTCATCTGGTCACGTCCTGGAGACTGCCTCTGTTACATGCATTAGTTCACGATGGGCCATATGCGTGACTGTCACGCACTACTTTTCTTTTGCCTCAGCTTCTTATTTTAATTTCCTGCTCATGTTCCCAGCTCTTGGCTTTAATTGGTATTTATTTAGAAGTTTGCAGCATGTATCGATGGCTTTCATCATTCTACGTGGCTGTGGTCGATGTTGCTATAGGTGCATCAAATATACAAACAATGTATTTGACTTTTTTTGTATTTAACAAAGCAAATTTCTTTGGGGGAACAAGTGCCTTTTTTTCAGTTTTATAGAGCGAACTCTACCTGAAGGTATCAGAACACTTTACATGAGCACCAGTTGCATTACGGAGAGACACATTAATTTTTAGGCATGGGAAGATTTCGTGATTTGCTACAATCATAGCATGTTTGAGCCAACCGCCAGACTAAAACCTGGTACCCAATCTTCAAAGTTGGCAGCTTCTAGCCAATAAGCCACATTCTTAACTTCCCAGGTACCATTTGACTACAGATGTAAAATCAAGCTCTAGCTCCAGTGTAAGAGATTTTTAGAGCAATCACTCACATTAAAAATATCTGGAAGTTGTAATGCTCAGATATGATTTCTAATATTGATTACAAATCCTTGTTCAATCACTAAATTCAAATTATTGCTTTCTTCGCTATGACGAACTGCCAGTATCTCCTTGTCACACATTGATCTGTGGAAGTGGCTTAGAAATCGCCTCTTCTCAAGTTGTCCAATTCGAAGGTGGCCATAGAATGGCCTTTAATGGACATTTGAAAGGTGTCGCCCATCTTCATAACTCCTGATTTTCCGTTTATTTTTAAATAGGTGTTTTTTTTGTTTCAGTCTACTGTGCTTTGGAAAATATGTAGTGACACATAGTAACAAGTGGTGCAAAGATAACATATTTGCATCAGACTTCCTATCATAACTTTACTTAGTTCCATCCTGGTGGAAGACTCGAAGCAGTGTACCCATGGCAGTCTTTCTTCTAGGTCTATAGCCCTCCACACCTCTGGTTTCCTGCCTCCTCGGAGGCTGGGTGTACTGCACCCCCATTCACCAGCCTATGCATGTTCTACATTGTCCTCGGCTTGCTGTCCCACATTCCTCTCAGCCTGCGCTGTGTCCTAAGCTCTGTCAAGAAGCCTCTGGTGGTGTTCGTCCTGGGCGGGCCCGGCAGCCGGCAAAGACACCCAGTGTGAGAAGATAGCGGAGGTGAGTTTGAGAGGACAAAAGGGTAATTGTCCACCCCATCCTAGGAAAGCTCTGTGCTTTGGCACCCTATACTGCAGCACAGATGTCCAAAAAGGCAAATCTTCGGTATGAGTGCCTCTATCCCACCTACTAACCACTGTAGCTGCTACATCGGCGGGGGCTTTAATTTAAAGGCATAATTATTGGGCCTTTTTTTATTTTTTTATTTCTTAAGGTTTAAGACAAAGAACTCCATCTTTTCAACAAGGCATATATCTTCCAACCCTCCCAGTCACATATTATTTCAGGGAACTGTGGGGCAGATTTACAAGCCCCTTGCGCCTCTTTTACGCCGCCGTTGCGTCACTTTTGTGATGCAGCGGCGGCGCAAAAGATGTGCCATGGAGCGGGGTATTTACAACGTGACGCATCTCCCAGATGCGTCACGTTGTAAAGCCCTGCGCCAGAAGGAGGCGTTCCATCGCAGGGGGGGGGGGGCGTTCCAGCGCAGGAACGCCTCCCAAAAGTGGCTGAGTGAAATCTACAAGATTTCACTCAGTCACTTTTGGGCCCATGCTGCGTCAAAACCCTGCGCCTGCTTCAAGCAGGCGTATGGATTGACGCAGCATTGTGGAGATAGAGCCCCCCACAGTATTGCTGAAACTGCATCGCGCTTGTGACGCAACTCTAGCAATGCGCCGCTTTTACGGCACAGACGTGTGACGCATCTGTGCCATTTTTGCCCCATGGTGCGCCGCATTGTAAATTACTGGTGCATCCCGATATGCAGGGATGCTCCAGTAATTGTATATCTGCCCCCTAATACCTTCCAGAGACATGCCACTATTACCATCACCTTTATTCTGGGGATTGTCCCAAACCATCTAATGCATGTTTTCACCACATACTCCACCCTCCTTCAGTTTCTGGTGTGTTACTTTGTGGTCATCGGCATCCTTTGATTTTTTCTTTTTAAGTTCTTTTTATCAGATTGTCATCCTTATTACACTCTGGCACGCACTACGTCAGTGTTTTCTCACTCATCCTCCATTTCAAGCCCTCCAATGTCCCTCTGCAGCCCCCGTTCTTCCTAACGAGCGAGTGGGTGACTTCACTATCCCTACTTTGTTTCTTTCTTTCTTTGTTTGGTTTGATGAACCTTCTGCGCGATACCCGTTAATAGGAGAAAAAGAAATTATTTACTTAAAGCACAGGACGGTGAATCTTAAAACGGTGAATCCTAAAACTCAAATTTAGTTCACCAATTCCACAGTTTGCTGCTAAACCAGTTACGTTATTCCACTGCAAAACATAGGTAAAAAACATTATCATTTACAATGCCAATAGCTCTAACTTTCACAAATGCGAGACCCATTGCATTGCAAATGCTTGTTTCAATATTTGCCTAGCCTTCCAGCAGACAAATTGCTACTTTGCCTGGAGGACTGAAACATCTTTGCATCCCTCTTGGTAACACTGGTTCGGACTTCTAGTCCCCTTTAAGTAGCTCTCTCCCTCCACAAAAACAAACAAAGAACAGTTTGAATTAAACACGTCCAGGCACTAAAAAAGCGAAAGAGGCCAGGCTGGGTCAGCAGTAAGCAGGAATCCGCGCAGAACGTCAAGGATATAAATTGCCCCTGACCTAATGAAACGCCTCTTGGAGCGGAGAGCATTGCCCGCTGTATAAATCTTTCTAATTTATAACTTTAAGCATGCAGTAATAATGCCCGCTGTCAGCCGGAGGACGCCAGCGCTCTGGGCAGGCCCCCCGCCCGCGCGTGATAAATGCTGCATTCTCAAGAGGGCCTCAGCTCAGGAATAATTTTAGAAAGCTGCGTACTTCTAAAAATGAGCGTCGTCGCATTCAACTGGGTTCCCTCCATAAACACAGTTCTTTAAGCTTTGCAGAAGGCGTATTTGGTCTTAAAGGCCCCGTCCTGTGAATGATGTCACTATAGTCCTCCAAATGCACGCCCACTTCCTCAACAGAAGAACATTCTAGAACATGGGTACTCTAAACATTTGCTGAGGGGCCACAGCGTATGCTCTGTGGTGTGATGGGGGAGGGGTGCACTGTGGGGGTTCTGGGTGGGTCAGGGATTGTGTAAGGAGGTCTAAAAAATGTTGCATACACTGACAAGTATTTTTTTTGCAGGTTAAATAAAGTTAAGTGGTGCAGGACCCCACAGTGGTTGCTTCATTTGACCACAATTGAACAACAGGAGAGTAAGGGTTTAAGTTTTCACTCTCTTACCCCTAGTATTAGTATTGATGAACAACAAAAGAGTGAAACCACAAAAGAGCAAAAAACCTCAAAAGAGTAATGTGATGGACAGACTAAAAGGTAATGGTGAAGCAAGACCACACAGAACAACAGTTTTAAAGTTAAAAAGAACCCTCACTCACCAACCTAGTGGTGACATGCTACATCATTGGGTTCCCACTGGAAGGACCTAGCGTCCTCCCAGTGTGCTACAACGCCTGGTTACAGCGGAGATGGTTATTTTGTGTGTTGGAGTGGTGCAAATAAATGCTTGCCCCTTTATTTATAAATTTTTCTGAATATAAGCGCTCAACAAGAAAACAGCAGTTCGTGCTACTGTACACCATGTAAAGGTCAGGAGGGCCGCATACGGCCCTCGACCGTATTTTAAGCCTCACTGTTCTAGAACAGGTTTCTCCAACGAGTAGCTTGTGAGTTACTGGTAACGCTCTAGTTACATGTAAGTTGTCCTTCGGTGTGCAGGTAAGCCCCCAAGTAAAATCAAAACCTTTGCCTAGCTAAATTCAAATAAGCATTGCAAAACTGAAAAGTGTGTATATGAGAAGAAATTGTGCATAATTTCATATCTCACAACATCCAAAACCTCTTTGAAGATGATAATTGAGTGATAAGCAGTGCAGCGTTGGAGAGACTTATTACTAATTATATAACTTGGCGCTGGGGGCATTGCAGCTATGGCTGTTATGCATTGCCCAGGTAGAGAAATTCCAAATTAACCAAGGCTTCTTACATTACATCCGGCAATGCTGCACTGAAGTGATGATTCTTGGTAATCTTTCATGGAGTGGCCACCAATGTAATATGAGCTGATGTGGACATTATTACAACACTTATAATGTTAGTAGCTCAGGGTGATGGTCATTGAACATAAATAGTACTTATTAATGAAGCGGCTGGAGACCTCTGCTCCAAAATGCCTGTTATTGAAGGTGACTGAAGAACTGGCAATGGAGACATTGGATGGCCCCTTTAAACAACCAAAGATATTCAGCTCCTTTAGTAAGTTAATACTCCTCCTATCAGTGGTTCAGTTAAACCCATGGGTGATTTTAATATTTTTATTTTTAATTCAGAAAATCCAAATCATCTTAAGTGGAAGAGTGAAAGTAAAAGATGCACAGATATTGCAGTGATTTAAAAATTCCACTTCTAGACGTCGAACATTAGATGCATAAGTGAAGAGAAGGCTTTCTTTTGAATAAATACCTCCAGGTCTCATGGATCAGAATGGGACCAAAAATAGCTGAGGCACTAATGAAATATGAGCCACCCCTGAAATTTGCGACTGTTTTCCTTAAAGAGCTCACATCTATGCTGGAGTGGTGGAAGACTTGAAGACAATACCTTCAAAAAGGTATCAACGAGAGTAACAGTGTGAACAAATTAGGGTTTCAAAAACATAGAGACTATCCTGAACCCCAAAGAAAGATAGGGAATTACACAATTATTTAAGTGTAATTACAATTTTCTAGGACAAATCTATCTATGACGTAGAGAGGTCCCAGAATCAGTCTTGTGCTCTTTAAAGTAGGCTTGTGTGTAAACTATGTTTTATGCACATTTTATACTTCATCCTGATGCATGTGTTGACATAGTCAGAAAATGTATTTCTTCTTATGCATATGGTATATTGGGCTCTTTATTCCATTGTTCCATCATTAAAAACAAAGTACATCATATTCATACACAAAGCCCACTCTTCTCTTTGGTTAACAAAGGCACTAATGATTTGGTGCGAATTAATTGTACTTTAGTATCTTTTGCACAAGCAGAAGAGACAGAGAAATAAAATTAAAATCTTAAGGAATGGATAACATATATTGACTATATATTTTCTGTTTGGAAAGGTGGAGATAACAAATTATTAACATTTCAAAAATGGCAGAACTCTAGGAACCCAGTTTTAAATGCCACTTTACAACAAAAACAAAGACGTTTTTTGGAAGCAATGGTAGAATGTGAAGATGACAAACTTTACATAAACTCATACACAAAAATTACTAATTGAAATACATTATTACATTTTTTCAGTTTTCATCCAAAGAAGTAAAGGATAAATTTCCGACCGGACTATTTTTGTGTATCCACAGCAATTGTACTAAAAAATAGAATTGTTTTCTACAAGCCTCTACATTGTGGAAGATTTTGCATAAAAGAGGGTATTCAAATAGAATTGTCCGCAATGCTGTGAAGCAAGCATGTTTTTGACGCAGAGAAATTCTATTGTAATCTCAACATAAGAGCGGAAGTATCATTAGTATATGAGACAACTTTCAACCCACTGTCGAATAAAATCAAAAAGATAATTAAACACGAATGGCAGATTTTACAATCTTTAAATATAGAGTTGTCTCTATGCTTTTCGAAGTGGTCACAACTTCAGACAATTAATATTGAGACGCACACCAACAAAGATACACACAATAGGAGGCCTCCCTGAAGTGAATGGCACTACAGGTGGGTGGGTTGTAGTGTACACAATTTCACTGAATATATCATAGTGGCTAAAAGTTCTGGTAAATATAAGAACACAATGGGGTTTCACCTGACGCACCACAGCTGTTACTTAGTGCATCATTTAACCAAAGATAAGAAGAGACTTTAATCTTCATTAGGAGTTCGGCGGTTCACAGGACTGCACAACCCATTGTGCGGACAGACCACTGCCACACTGCGGGCCTGTCTACAGTATTACATGTGTGTCGGTCAGGCAGGCACAGGTCCGCTATGACCACCAGGGATCCAAGATCCCACTGCGTGTTGGTCAGGCTGAGTAATATGCTGGCAGTGTCACTGCGGCACCGCAAAGCATATTATGAGATGCCTCACTGCCACCCTTTCCGTGGTGGTGAGCCTGCCATGAAAAGGGTGGCTGTGAGGCAAACAAGGGGGGCCCTTACATCTCTGGGCCTCAGGCCATGTAGTGTTGCACCTCTTGACCTCTGGGCCATTTAGTGTTCCCCTCGATTTGAACTCCCAGTTCCTGCACAGTGTGGCACGTGTTGCACATTGTGCACAAATGTGCAGGCGGTGATCTGAGAGCGGCAGTCTGCCTGTTAGGCTCTTCTAGGACGGCTGGAATGCCAGAAACAGGTCCTCGGAAGCTTGTTTCCGGTCCAGGGAAGACATGGCTTGGCAGTTCGGGCTGGACTGTTCCCATGAGGCACAGGGTCAGACTGATTTGCATATAGCCATGTCTGAACTGGGGTGGCAGAGTGGGCTAAAGAACGGTGATGGATTAAACCTAGATCTTTTGACTGGGTGTGAGTGTTTGATTGATTCAGATGCTCCGTCCATCACCACCCCCTTTTGTACCGCTTCTATGAGCCTGACAGTCCACCGCTGTCAAACCGCCGCATGATCACCTGCCAGACCAGGAATAAACTCCTGATCTGTCGGGCAGTCACTCCACGTATTTGGCGACCCTACAGCAGACGGCGCATTGCATTGTCCGCTGTAGGTCCGCCCAACTCAGAATAATGCCCTTTGTCTATAAATCCATTGTACTTTCTTTTTAATATTGATAAATGCACTATGGAGATGAAATTGCCAAAAAATCATAACACAAATATGAGTTCTTTTGTTATTTTGGTGTATTACTGTAGAGGAAAAACGTGCAATAAATTATTTACACATAGTAACTTTACAGAGCACCAAAATGATCCCCTGACTAATAGATAGATGCATTCCTTGAAGGAAATACTTATGGTTAGATAACTAATGGAAGTTTGCAGCAAAACTTACTGTAGTGAGCACGTCGAAGGTTGTGCATATGAGGGACTGTACAGTATATGTTTATAGTATTGATAACTTTAAGAACCATATGTCAATGGCTGTTGTTCTTTTGAAAAATGTGTGAATTATTGATCACCTTCTTGTACAATGAATTCAGCTGTAGTTGGAAAAGTGACAAGTTATGTATGTATATTTTGCAATATTTCAGGATTTCAAGTTTCTGATTTAATAGATTTTTACAAATAAATACAGAAAACAATGTGGTTCCTGTCTGTATTTTTTATTCGAAAGCGGAAAAATGCATAAAATTAGACTACTTTTGAGAGACTCTCCACGCTGGTATTAATGAATTCCAGGCAAGCAGCTGAGCAGGATGACAGCATGATTGAGGAGTTAAAACATGTTTCAGATTTCCTTAACTAACCACATAGCTCAACATATATTTGTTATACAATGCGAATATTTTCATGTGGGTGGATTGTTTTGTTATACTAGGTTGATTAATGTGCGAAAAACCGAAAGGCATTAAAATATGAGTGCACATTGATCAGTTAAATAAATTGGAAAATATACAAATTATTTCTTCATTTATTGATATAACACAAAAACAATATGAATAAAGAGCAATAAGATGGCCAAACAATAATCATGAATAAATACAGATAGTAATGTTAGGGAAAAAACTTTAAAAGCTAGAGCATTAGTGTTAGACGGACCGGGAGGGTCGGCCGAGGTACGGGGAGAGGTCTCCAGGGAGAGCCGTCTCCAACGACTGTACAGATGAATAACTTCCCCCCCACAGACGGACACCACACAAGACTGAAGGTTACGAGACTTTATATGCAATTCTTAGGTTACGATGATATGGTACAAGGAGGTCTGGACTCAGGGGTCCCCTCTAGCTTAGTCTTTGGTTTGGGGAAAAGGGTAGCGGGACAGTCTTTAGTTACCGGTGAGTCTAAAAATAGCTCTCAATCCTTGAGCTCGGCGTTCTTGATGATCGGGCCGTGGAGGAGCCAAGCAGGTCCCGAGATGGTCGGATGAAAGATGACGGTCCGCGGCGGAGCCTGCAGGTCCCGATGAAGATGACGGTTACAACGGTCCGCGGCCACGCCAGCAGATCCGGACGACGATGAAGGATGAAGGTTACGACGGCTGTGGCAGCGCCAACAGGCAGGATGATGGTACACAGGACAGAGCTACGGCAGCGCCAGTAGTCCGTTCAGGATGAGTTCCTCTTTACGTCTCTCGACTCCAAGATACAACTGCCTTCCTGCTCTGGAGCTGCCCCAGTTATAGGGCTGTCGTGCTTTGATGTCCGGACCCTCGCACTTGGAGGTCGGGGGTCCGGGATGCGGGGTTCCAGGCACCCAGCAGGGGGGTGGAGCCAGCGCCCGGGGGCGCGATGGGCGAGCGGCACTTGGCGGGGGGAGCCATCGACACCTCTTTCTCCCATTGACTCGCCAAGTAGCCCGCTCACCTCCTGGGTGGATGGTGGTGCCGAGATGTCTGAGGCCGGGCCAGGCCCAGGGTCGGGGTCGATCGGGGGCCAGGCGACCTCGTGGTGAAGGGTCCAAGATGGCGGTTCAGGTTGGCCGCGTGGGCCGGCAGGGGATCGGGCCCACGAGGTTAGCTTGCCTCGCAGGCAGGGGCCCTGAGAGGGCAGCAGATGTACAATGATGATGCGTGGTACTGTCGTGGCGGCTCTCGGGCCTGGTTGGGCTGGGGGAGAGTGGCCCTTCATGTGGCCTGTCCAACATGCGTCCCCCCCAGCTGAAGGCGGGGAGAGTTACCCATCTTCTTGGGGACTCTCGTCGTCGAGGCGGAAAAACCGGGACAGGCCGTCTGCGTTGGCGTGATCTGGTCCTGGCCGGTGTTCGACTGTGAAGTCCATACCTTGCAAGGAGATGGACCAGCGCAGCAATTTTGGGTTTTCCCCCCGCATATGCATCAGCCACTGCAGGGGTCGGTGGTCGGTCTGCACCCGGAAGTGGGTGCCAAAAAGGTAGGGCCGGAGCTTTTTGAGGGCCCATACCACTGCGAATGCTTCTCTCTCTATGGTGCTCCAGCGTTGTTCCCGGGGTAGGAGTCTACGGCTGATGAAGGCCACGGGTTGATCAAGGCCTTCGGTGTTCACTTGGGACAGGACCGCCCCAATGCCCTGGTCGGAGGCGTCCGTCTGGACGAGGAACTCCCGGCTGTAGTCGGGGGCCTGGAGCACAGGAGCGGAACACATGGCGGCCTTCAATTGTTCGAATGCCGTTTGACACTCTGGGGTCCAGTTCACTCTCTTTGGTTGATTCTTTGACGTGAGTTCCGTGAGAGGCCCCACTATGGTTCCATAGTCTTTTACAAACCTTCGGTAATAGCCTGTGAGGCCCAGGAATGCTCGTACCTCGGTTTGGGTGATAGGGGGCTGCCAGTCCTGGATGGCAGCAATTTTTAGCTGTAGAGGGGCCACTAGGCCGCTTCCCACCTGGTGCCCGAGGTAGGTCACAGACCCTTGTCCAATTTGACATTTGCTGGCCTTGATCGTGAGGCCAGCTCGTTGAAGGGCTTGCAGCACTGCTCGGAGGTGGTGGAGGTGTTCGGTCCAGTGGTGGCTGTACACAGCGATGTCGTCTAGGTAGGCGGCGCTGAACCCTTCGAGCCCCGCCAGGACCTTATTGACGAGCCGTTGGAAAGTCGCTGGTGCATTTTTCATGCCGAAAGGCATGACCGTAAAATGATAGTGGCCATCGGGGGTGGAGAAGGCAGAACGTTCCTGTGCTCGGGGTGTGAGGCCGATCTGCCAATAACCTGCTGTCAGGTCGAAGATGCTGAGGTAGCGGGCAGCTCCCATTCGGTCGACCAGTTCATCTGCCCGGGGGATGGGATGTGCGTCCGTCCGGGTGACCTCATTCAGGCCCCGGTAGTCGACACAGAACCGGAGTTCTGGGGTGGTTCCGGGGGCGGCTGCTTTGGGGACCAGCACGACCGGGCTGGCCCATGGACTGTCTGAGGGCTCGATGACCCCGAGCGTGAGCATCTTGGCTACTTCCGCCTGGATGCAGGCCCGTACCCGATCAGGTACGCGGTAGGCCCGGTGACGGATAGGAGGGCTATCTCCGGTGTCCACATCGTGCACACACCAGGACGTGACACCTGGTGTGAGGGAGAACAGGCTGGCGAACTGTGACAGGAGGGCTTGGCACTCTTGGCGTTGTTCTCTGGTGAGGGTCTCCGAGAGGCGGACCCCATCTACGGAGCCGTCTTGCTCCTGGGTCCGCAGGAGGTCAGGGAGAGGCTCGGAGTCGTCTTCAGCCCCGTTGTCTGTGGCCATCAGTAGGCTGAGTTCGGTTCGTGCAAAGTGAGGTTTCAGTCTGTTGGTGTGGAGGACCCGGAGTGGGTTCCGGGAGGACCCCATATCGATCAGATAGGTGGCAGGACCCTTGCGCTCGATTACCTTGAAGGGCCCCGTCCATTTGTCTTGGAGAGCGCAAGGTTCTGTGGGGGACATTACCCATACTTGTTGTCCCGGCTCGAATTCAATGGATGAGGCGTTCTGGTCATACCATTTTTTCATATCCTCTTGACTGGCCTCTAGGTTGGCTTTTGCTAGGTCTCTGAACCGCTGGGACTGGTTGCGGAGGGTGAGGAGGTACCGGAAGACGTCTGGAGGGTTCTTGGCCGGAGGCATCTCCCAGCCTTCTTTGATCAGGCTGAGCGGCCCCCGCACTGGGTGCCCGTATAGCAGTTCAAATGGGCTGAAGCCTAGTGATTTTTGTGGGACCTCCCGGTAGGCGAAGAGGAGGCACGGCAGCAGTACATCCCACTGGCGACGAAGGGGCTCTTCCAATCCCCCGATCATCCCTTTTAGTGTGCGGTTGAACCGCTCAACCAGTCCGTTCCCTTGGGGGTGATAGGGGGTCGTGAATCGGTAGGTGACCCCACACTGTTGCCAGAGTGATTTCATGTATTTAGAAATAAAGTTCGTGCCTCTGTCGCTGACGACTTCTCGGGGGAACCCCACACGGGAGAAGATCCCCATCAGGGCCCGGCCGACCACTGGGGCTGTCACGGTCCGGAGAGGTATAGCCTCAGGGTAGCGGGTGGCGTGGTCCACCAGCACCAGAATAAAGCGATGGCCTTGTTTTGTACGCGGGTCTAGGGGTCCCACAATGTCTATTCCGACCCTCTCAAATGGGGTCGTGACTACTGGAAAGGGTTGCAAGGGGGCCTTTAGTTTGCGGCCGCTCTTCCCACTGGCTTGGCACGTGGGGCAAGATCGGCAATGCTGGTGTACATCGTTTCTCATTTTGGGCCAGAAGAAGTGGGTCACTAGGCGGCTGTAAGTTTTATCTTGTCCGAGGTGCCCTGCCAGGGGGACATCGTGGGCCAAGTTTAACAGGAAGTCTCTGAAACGGAGGGGTACCGCTAGTACTCTGTTGGCCCCCAGCTCGGCGATTCTTTGCTCGCTGTACAGTAGATCATTGTCCCAGTAGACCCAATGAGTTCCGGAAGTGTCCCCTGCGCCTTGGGCGAGCGCTTGTTGACGGAGTCCCTCTAGGGAGGGACAGGTCTTCTGCTCCCGGCGAAATTGTTCTTGCGTGGGTCCCCCCTCTTGGGCCCACTGGTCAAGGTTAGCGATGTCGGACGGTTCGAGGGGGGTGTCATGGTCGGTGGTCTCGGCTGGGGCGACCGGAGGCGGCGGCGCCGGCCATTCTGGTTCTTCTGGGTGAGGGTTGGCCCGGGCGGCCATGGACCGGGTGGTGACGCACGCCCAGTCCGGGACGCCTAACATCCCCAAGTGTTCTTTTCGCTCCACGGCTGCCCACGGGGAGCTCTCCAGGTCATTTCCGAGTAGGCAGTCCACGGGGGAGTCGTCTCGGACCGTCACTTTCAGCATGCCGGAGACCCCTCCCCACTCAAAGGGGACGCAGGCCATCCGACACAGACTTTCCGAGTTGTCGGCTGATCGCACAGGGCAGAGGATGTTCGGTAGATATTGTTCTGGGGTCACCAGGTGACAGCGGACGGCTGTCACACTGGCCCCGGTGTCCCGAAGGGCTTCGGCCCGTCGTCCATTGATGCTTACCCATTGGCTGTACTTCTGGGTGTTAGCGGGTAGGGGGACCCGCGGGACCATGTCTCTTCCCCCTAAGCACGCGAGAGTCATGGCGGCTGGCTCCCACTCTTGATACTCTTGCTGGTCTGTTTCTTGTTCCTCGGGGATCTGTTCTTCCCCTAGTGCCGCGGCGGCCATTTGGCGGGGTTTTGGACTCTGATACTGCGGGCAGCTTGGGTCATTTGCATAGTGGCCGACTCGCTGGCATCGGTGACATGTGACATTGGCTCTGTACCCTGGTCGCGCCGGGGTGCTGCCCCGGTTGGCCGGGGGGGTGGTGCTGGCAACGGGGGCGGCCGGAGTGTTGTCTCTTCCTCGTCCTTGGCCCCCTCCCCCTCCTCTCGGTCGGTGGTGTCCATTGTTGTTCCTGTTTTGCTCGTAGGACCCATTCCGGCCCACTCTGGTTATCTCCCACCGGTCAGCTTCGGCTGCGAGCTGCCGGGGATCGGTCAACTTGCTGTCGAGGAGGTGTTGGCGTAGTTCGATGAAGCAATTGTTGGACAGATGCTCCCATACCATCAGATTGAACAGCTGCTCGTATGTCGTGACGTTGTTTCCTTTGATCCAGCCTTCGAAAGCTCTGCTAAAGTACGTTACATAGTCCACCCAAGTTGTACCCGGGATACGTGTGCAGTCTCGGAACCTCTGGCGGTACATCTCGGGCGTGAGACCATAGCGGGTGAGGAGGGCCGCTTTCATATGGTCGTAGGAGGTCATCTGGTGGTCTGGGAGCTGTAACAGGGTATCGCGGCCTTCATTGAGGAATCTGCCCCATAGACCGGCACCCCAGTCGGTTCTATCGATCCGGTGCGCAGTCATAGCGATTTCATAGGCCTTAAACCATTGTTGGATGTCGTCCTCTCGGAAATATTCTCGGACCACATCCTTGGGGATGTGTACTTTTTTCTCCGCGGTCCCCGGGGTGTGTGGTCTCTCGGGCACCCCTAACTCTTTATTCTGTTTGCGCAGGTTGATCTCGGCTATGTTCCGTTCGTGCTCGTACGCCAGTTTCTTTTCCTCGAGCTCCCTTTGTCTCTGTTTCTCCTCTCTTTCTTCTCGGAGACGTAGGTGCTCTAAGTTGATTTTTTGTTCGGCCAACTTGAGTTCTATTTCCATCTTGAGTCGGGCCATTTCTAGCTCGTGTAGTCGGACTTTTTCTCTTTCTTGGATCTCGTCTTGCGGGAGACCGGTTCTTTGCCCTTCAGGGACTGTGGTGGTTTTTTCTGCGGTGCTTTGCTCAGGGGCTTCGGTATCCCCGGTCTCTGCCCAAGACTGTAGGGCATGTTTAAAATCGTCCTTGGTGCTTAGTCCGGTGGTAGCGATACCTAGTTCGATGCAGAACTGCTTTAGTTCACGGTGGCTGTACTCCTCTAGTTTTTCCATTTGGAACTTCTCGGTTGATCCGCTTTCTTTAGTTGTCATTATGGTTCGTTGTGGGGTGAGCTATTTTCTGTACGTTATGCGGTGATTCGAATCGCGCCGCTGGCCACCAATGTTAGACGGACCGGGAGGGTCGGCCGAGGTACGGGGAGAGGTCTCCAGGGAGAGCCGTCTCCAACGACTGTACAGATGAATAACTTCCCCCCCACAGACGGACACCACACAAGACTGAAGGTTACGAGACTTTATATGCAATTCTTAGGTTACGATGATATGGTACAAGGAGGTCTGGACTCAGGGGTCCCCTCTAGCTTAGTCTTTGGTTTGGGGAAAAGGGTAGCGGGACAGTCTTTAGTTACCGGTGAGTCTAAAAATAGCTCTCAATCCTTGAGCTCGGCGTTCTTGATGATCGGGCCGTGGAGGAGCCAAGCAGGTCCCGAGATGGTCGGATGAAAGATGACGGTCCGCGGCGGAGCTTGCAGGTCCCGATGAAGATGACGGTTACAACGGTCCGCGGCCACGCCAGCAGATCCGGACGACGATGAAGGATGAAGGTTACGACGGCTGTGGCAGCGCCAACAGGCAGGATGATGGTACACAGGACAGAGCTACGGCAGCGCCAGTAGTCCGTTCAGGATGAGTTCCTCTTTACGTCTCTCGACTCCAAGATACAACTGCCTTCCTGCTCTGGAGCTGCCCCAGTTATAGGGCTGTCGTGCTTTGATGTCCGGACCCTCGCACTTGGAGGTCGGGGGTCCGGGATGCGGGGTTCCAGGCACCCAGCAGGGGGGTGGAGCCAGCGCCCGGGGGCGCGATGGGCGAGCGGCACTTGGCGGGGGGAGCCATCGACACCTCTTTCTCCCATTGACTCGCCAAGTAGCCCGCTCACCTCCTGGGTGGATGGTGGTGCCGAGATGTCTGAGGCCGGGCCAGGCCCAGGGTCGGGGTCGATCGGGGGCCAGGCGACCTCGTGGTGAAGGGTCCAAGATGGCGGTTCAGGTTGGCCGCGTGGGCCGGCAGGGGATCGGGCCCACGAGGTTAGTTTGCCTCGCAGGCAGGGGCCCTGAGAGGGCAGCAGATGTACAATGATGATGCGTGGTACTGTCGTGGCGGCTCTCGGGCCTGGTTGGGCTGGGGGAGAGTGGCCCTTCATGTGGCCTGTCCAACAATTAGTAATAATACAGTAGGCAAGAGACATACAGAATGTTTAGCTCCTTACAAATTAAATAACTTGGTGAACAAAAGAGCCCCCACCCAGTTAGACATTTTTGTGTGTTTATATTTGTATACATCAGTAGCAACATTTAGAATATATGTTTACACTTGAGTCTACATGTACACACTGATATAGTCCTGTTGTCTTTGAAATTATCACTCTAGGATTTGTAAAAGTGGGCTTTTTGGACCCTAGTTTATAGGGCCTCAATTTGTGCCTGAACTCCAGCTTGTTAAAAATTGATGGGACCTTTGTCTCCCCCCTGCACTTCTCACTACCTGTCATTTCTGCGGTATGTAGTCAAATACATTATTACTTGTTTACTTTCATTGCTATTGTTCATACTGTCTTCATTGAACTCTCCCAGGCTCAGTCACAAAAACTGCAAGTATTTCTTCAATGTCTTTCTACTAAATCACTTTTCCCTATTCATTCAAATAACATGCTTGTTTTTATGTATGTAGTTTGTTCTTGCAAATCCTGATAACATTAACATCGAAGGGGCAGAATTAGTCATGTATTGGGATAGTGGTATTTCATCAATGTCTTTCTACTAGATCACTGTGTCCTATTCATTTAAATAACATGCTTGTTTACAAGTACCTAGTTTGTTCTATCAAATCCCGATAACATTAACATTGAAGGGGCAGCATTATTCATGTATTGGGATAGTACTTCTGTGCTAAGGCAATACGGTGTTTCAGAATTCTGTGCCCTGATTTGCTAATGGAATGATACATTTGCTCATACCACAGTGATTCTGCAGCTCTGTTTAATTTCATATTCGTAAATCATGTATTAATCCCCTCAATTGTGAGAGTCAGCCAGTGGATTTCCTGTTCTACTTAGTATGCTGAAAAATGGGAAAGTAAGGAACTATAGCAAACATGCAATAAGTGAATGCCTACTCTTTTTTAGGTGAAAATCTAGACAATAGAGACCTTATACATATAACTAATGATTCATGACCAAATAGTTAAAAGAAGTATATAAATATTTTATTTCAAGTTTTTTTATATAAATATCTTATTTTTCATTTTTAGATTTGGTAGTATAAATCATTCCATATTCATATTCATTATATTTTAACACATTACATATACATACACTTAGAACACACATAAAGAAGAAAACACAAGTTATTCGGTTGGTGTATAATTGAAATAGGCAAAGCGGTGGAATTTGACTAAGCGCGTTTCAGCAACTGCCTTCATCAGGTGACTGCCATTCGCAAGAAATAATACAAGACACAACATATATCCTTCGTGTTAGTCGTCTTAGCTGGTTTTTTAGACAATGCAAGTTTTTAGAATGAATATGGCAAGTAATTCTCTCAAACACGCCTCCTGTGATTAAGATACAGGCCAAAAGGCGGGGTCCTGGGTCGATTATATTAATACTCTTAGTCGATGTGGTACTCTCATAGCCGGCGTGCTGTAGATTTCTCAATAAAATGTTATTCTCAAAAAACGGAGTCCTTATTTTAATTGGAACACTTCCTGACCTTGGTTCAGGTTGTGGATATTTTCTTGTTTCTTTCAAATGTCATAGCCCACACCGTCTTAATGGGAGTAAATATTTCCTTCAAAACTGGGAATGGTTGGAGCCTTCTAAACGCCTTCACATATGCTTTCAGAGCTTTCAAGCTTCGAGCGGAATGTCTTTATTTCTTGTGTATTTTCCTAATCTCGTTTGTAACGGGGGTTCTTTTGGCAGTCCTCACCGATGGCTCCGAGTAGAGAGACCAGTATGACTTAGTATGCTGTCCATTATTCTCTCGATTTTGCTGCCCACTTGGTTGTTAGATTAATTTTTAATTTTGCATTTCTCTGTATTGCACTACTCATTGGGAGCCTTCATGTCAATGACTCTGTAATACCATACAAATGCAAATAAATGCATTTTTGAAACTTACATGTTATACACACACATGCCCTTGGGATATGTGTGTGAGTAAAATGTACTAACATGACATTCCAGGGGTGCAGGGGGGGGGTCCTTTGGACCCCCCCCCTGCACCCTTGAAATGTCATTCTCATTTTGCGATTCCTTAATTGCGAATTCGCAAAATGTGAATGCCTTCCCATTGATTCCTAGAGCGTTTCCTTATTTGCGATTCGCAATTAAGAAATCGCAAATAAGGAACATTAAGAAATCGCTAAAACTTTTGCGATTTCTTGATGCATAGGAATTTGCGATTCCTAAATTGCGATTACTTAATTTTCGCAATTTAGGAATCGCAAATTCCTACAATGATGCATGTGGCTGATGATTACACAAATCACACAAGAGTAACTTGACAGTTGGATTACCTCCAGCTAACACATTTCCACTTCCTCTTCCAAGGATACGTCTAAGGGGGTTTGTGAGGCTCTCTCCTTACCTCCATTAAAAGGAACCCTTCCCATTTGTCAGTGAAATTGCAGCTTTTACAGGGGTTCTGAGCAGCAATCAGCACCACTGTACACTGATTTCACCAGCGGCGGCCGGCACTGGTAAGTGGGGTGAGACGCAGCAGGAGGGGGAAGCCGACAGAGGACAGAATAGGTGTTATTTATTTAATTAACTATACCTATTCTGTCGTCTGACGGCATCAACCCCTCCCACACCGCCCAACTCCGCGCCCATCCCCGCCCCACTGGGTTTACCTGTGCCGTCCGCCGCTGGATTTCACCCCACTTGCCTTGGCTGCCAAGCTATGCTTTGGCCCTTGTATAAACACACATTAATCATCACTGACATCCTTCACTCATTGGTACCCTGCACCAGTTTCCCATTAACAAGGAAATGTCAGCCAGGGGCTGGGCCTGGGCCAGCAGTTATTATTGCTTTCACTCCACTATCAAAGCGTGATTGATGAATACTAATGAGACATAAATTGGAAAAAATTGAAAATATGTGCAGTTGGCAGTCTTGATTTCTGGAATTGGCTCTGGGCTATTCATGAGAATTGAATCATTCATTCCCAATGTGTGTCCCTCTCTTATTTGTATCTTGTCTTGCCTGGTCTCCATCAACAGCCCTCCTGCAAGAGTCCCAAAGGTAAGAGAACAGTCAGGATATTCAATAGTGTTAAAAAGGGTCTGTTTATTTTCTCTTGTCATTTCCTATTTGTTCTTAAGCTGTATCTTCAGATCAAAATAGTGCACCGCAGCATGGTGAACACTCAACTATGTAGTACACACTTGAGAGTAAGGCATTCAATAGAAAAGTGTATAGTGTGACATTGTGAGAGGGGGAAAGTAGGTCTGTGAACAAAAGTCAGCACAGGGTGCAAGGGCCACTGGCAAGGGACAGTACGATGTTGGGAAGGCAAGTCTGCACCAGACGTCAGTGTGCGAAGGAGGGCCAGGGTCCGGGGATAGTTCTGTTGTTACTTTTCCAGTTCAAAAAGGCTGATGGATGGATTGGGGCTCTATGTGAGCCCCATTCGTAGAAATTGCCCAGAGAACATTGTAAAACTAAAGGGCCGATTATGATTGCGGATAATCCGCATCCTCCGGGCCAGCGGAAGCCACCGCCCGGAGGATGCGGATTATCCGCTGCGGACTGGAAAAAGACTCCCCACCAGATTAGGATGGCTGGGGGATCTATTTTCCGTCTGCCGCTTTTCCGCCGTGGTCGCCTTCCGACCGCAGCGGAAAAGCTCTAACATGGCTGGCGGTGCAGCAATATTAGGATAGCGGCGGTCCTATGCCTTTCCACGGCGGCATTTCTCTTGTGGAAAGGCATACGGTGTTGTCTTCGGGGGCCCGTTGTGGGCCTCCAGGGGTGAAGGGGGGGTGGGGGGTGCACATGGGGGGTACCTATGGTACCCACCTGCCTTTGCGTGCACGAAGCGGCAGGCACCACGAGGTGCCTGCAGCTTCGTGCATACAAAGGTAAACATGCATTTTTTTAACATTGCGGCGTGTGCTGCTTCAAGCAGCACCGGCCGCAATGTTAAAAATACAGGATGTGACCGCCAGGGTGGCAGTCACATCCTAATCAGCACGGAGGGACCGCCGCTGCTCCTGTGGACGGTCCCTCCTCCTCTGGGGTGGCGGACGGACGCAGGTCCGTCCGCCATCCTAATAGGCCCCTAAGATAGGAAAATCCACACAGGTAAGTCCAGTTGAGGCAAGGTTTATATTGCAAACAATAAGAGTTTATTTAAAATTCAAGAATCATTACAGGGGGCCCGTTGCAGGCCCCCAGGGGTGAAGGGGGGGGTGGGGGTGCATATGGAGGGTACCTATAGTACCCACCTGCCTTTGCGTGCACGAAGAGGCAGGTACCACGAGGTGCCTGCAGCTTCGTGCATACAAAGGTAAACATGCATTTTTTTAACATTGCGGTGTGTGCTGCTTCAAGCAGCACCCGCCGCAACATATTCCTACAGAAATACTATTCTGGAAATTCTCCCCCTCCCAGTGCAGGGATGCAGGAGGTGGAGGCTTGCTTTGGGGACAAGACTCAGTTGTCAAGCAGAAGCAGTTCATGCACCCCCAGAGAGACCCTTGGAAGCAGCTTGAACATTTCTGAGATTTTTATGGTAGGGTTCAAGCTATACTATTACTTGGTACCTTCAGTCTGGGTTATGCAGTGGGAGCCTATGTTGGCTGCTTGGACCATGATTGATAGTATTCAGTAGCTACAAAATGCAGCTGCACATGCCTTACTAGTTCTGCAGTATTGGAACCATACCCCGCTGGATCTGACCCAACTCCATTGGCTTTCCGGAAAACAACAATGCAATGAATACTATTTTGTACAGTACACAAACGGCCACATGCATCATTGTTGCCGTTTGCGATTTCTTAATTGTGAAAATTAAGGAATCGCAATTAAGAAATCGCAAACGGCTATGCACCAAGAAATCGCAAATTTATTTGAGATTTTTTAAATTTCCTTAATTGCGATTCACAATTTGTGCATCGCAATTAAGGAATCCCTTCCCATTGAGTCCTATGGGCCTAGAGGCCCATAGGAATGGATGGGAAGTCATTTTCAATTTGCGATTAGCAATTTGCGAATCGCAAATTGAAAATGCAATTTCAAGGGTGCACCCCTGAAATATAACTTTAAGTGCATTTTTCACACACACATGCCCCAAGGGCATGTGTGTGTGTAAAATGAAAAGTTTCAAAAATGCACTTTTGTGCATTTTTGAAAGTTTTCGCAAATTACCATGAAGGTCAACTTCATGGTAATTTACCTCTCCCTATTTGCGAATTTGCGAATTTAAAATGTTCATGCATTGCATTTAGGAAATCTCAATTTGCGATTTCTTAAATGCAATCGCAATTTTAGAAATCGCAATGTGATTGCGATTTTTAAAATTGCGAAAAACATATGCATCCCAATTTTGTCAATTGCATTCGCAAACTGATGAAAATTGTGATTCGCACCGTTTGCGAATGCAATTGACAATGGAAAGGCTGGATTTCTTCTCTAGAACCAGAATAGCATTCTCCAGAATCCCATCACAGGTCGACTAGACCTTTTTACCTGTCATAGAGTGTAGAAGGTAATCTATCTAAGCAGTTAACAAACAATTTCAACGATTCCCATTGCTTTCCCCAAAGAACCACTGACTAAGGATCAAGTTCAAAAATGTATTACAAAGCCAAAAACAATTGGGTGTATAAACTTCTCAGCAAAAGGTTCAGAAGATAAACAGGCACTAATACAAACATAATCCTACGGAAGAGTCTCAGTCGACTAAGAAACAATACAAGAATCAGTTCCAGAATCA
This sequence comes from Lissotriton vulgaris, assembly GCF_964263255.1. NCBI lineage: Eukaryota > Metazoa > Chordata > Amphibia > Caudata > Salamandridae > Lissotriton > Lissotriton vulgaris. Next base: position 1,191,441,595 of record NC_141697.1, read on the forward strand.
TCAGGCTAACAAGAATTGCTATGACCTGAGTTTTAGTAGGCATTTGAAAAAAGAATAAATCCAGATTAATCTGTCCCTACACTTCACTAAGTGACATCCCTACTCAACAAGGTTCCCTCCTAACAAAGGTGTCAGCCGTGGTGACTTCCAACGAAGTATACTCACTTTGTTCTGACTTAGTCTAAGAACTGCTCCCTCATAGCAAAGCTCTCTGCCTGACCAACCGCTTCCTTTTGCCCTCATGCTCATCTGCTCTGTCTTACCCTCGGGGTGCTGTCTCTAATACAAAACCCCACAATATGGACGACACGCCCTAAGGTACGCCCCTCTCGAAGGTGTTGGTTTGCCGAAAATTTCCACTATGGCATCTCTCCATCCTTGTCCGTTAAAACGTCCTTGGGTCCCAGACTCTTCTTCTCTTCAAGTTGCTTCCCTAAATTCCACAGTCACTCCTCCATGTCTGAGTCTACCATCCTAACACTCATACACAATGGGCCCTTCTTTTGCAATCTCTACTTAGTCCTGCATCTGCAAAGGAACACAAGCGAATCGTCTCACCATTTCATAATGTTGCAATTGACTTTAACTAAAGCAGCTTTCTCAAAAACATTTCTATACTTTATTGTCAAGCAAAGCATTTTCAATCCGGCCTACTCAATTTTCATGAACTAGGCCTCTGCACGTTTATGTGTATCACATTCTAAAACGAGCAATACATTTCGTTCTTTAGGCCTTCATCCTTAAAGCAAAAATACATTTTCTAACTTAAGCACTTCTATCACGTTACAAGAATACAATAGTAAATCTTTAATAAAGATACAATGATGATCTATAGAGCATCTCTTAATTAGTGTGATTCTTCACTGCAAACGGCATTTCTAGGTTAGTATGGCATTAATGCTTTTCAAAACACTTTACGTTGCTCTATGCGTGTTTCTAACACATTAATTCGTAGTCCTACATTACATTTAAACACGATTAGAAAGTCCTCTATATATGTGGGTGCTGACTACTCATGAATATGGTGCACCCCTACAATTTCTAATTTAGTTTTGCGCTCTCTCAGTCCCCCCTTTGATGACCTGTGTCATCACCATCAACCCAACATCACTCAGGGTAGGAACCGAGTTACACAGAACTTGTCGCTACTTTCCCTCGCTTGAGCATCTCCAACGCTCTCAAGCTCCGATATTGACTGTCCTGCAGTCTATCCATTCTTTGCTCTTGCACCCTCATCGACCTTGCCAACCTGGTTGACCTATACCATTTGTACAGTCTTAGCAAACCCCACAATCCAATCACACATGCCACAACAATGATGAGGGGTTTCAACACGTATCCAAGGAAACTCCTTCCCAGATTTCCAAACCAGTTTCCAACATTTCCAAATCCCTTGCCGACCTTCTCCCACACGTTCTCTTGCGTCAAGTCCTCAATTTCATAATGAATGGCAGTAATGTTACGTATATATTTTTTCAGATCCTTGGAGTTGTCTGGAATATACGTGCAACATTCCTGAACCTTTAAAAGTTTACAGACTCATCCCTCTTTTGCTAGAAGGACGTCTAAGGCAAGACGGTTCTGTAAAACCATTGTCCTTATCGACAACATCTCACCCTCAACCAACACTAACGACTTAGCAGTACTCATTGACAGTTCATCCACCACAGTTGCCAACCGCCGTATTTTCACGTCATTCAAAATCACTCCCAACATGGGTATCGCTGCTCCAAACACATCCCCTATTATCGCACCAGCACTCTCTCCCCGCTTCACCCTTGTCTGGTGTCCACCCTCCAAGAGAGCAAAGTCCTCGGTATGGTATATCTTGGGAAAAATAATCGCCAGATAACATGTCCCATACCACTTCTCCGGCAACCGCACTTACGCATTTTTCCCGCAGACAAAGTACACAGTAGGGATCACCTGTACCACACTCTTCAGGAAATCCTTAGTGTAATATTCCAATGTGAAAGTGTGCTCACAGGTTGTATGACCCACATACACATTTTCATAATATGTCTGTGGTCTGTGAAGGCACAACTTCCCTTTCTGCACCTCATCTAAAGCTATCGGACCATAACTCCCTTTTATCTTGTGCAACTTCTCCTCATCCGTCCAGTCAACTTTACCTTGCCCTGAGGCCTGCAACTGTTTTTGCTTCTGGTATGTATCTTCCACTTGTTCTATGAACTTCTTCTCTATCCCTGATAACGAACATGTCAAATTGTGTTGGTGAGCATATGAGGTGTCTAACTCTTGTGTGGGAATGATCCAAGCCTGTCCTCTGACTTATAATAATCAAACTTATTTAGGTGCTTATAAGCAGGGACTTCCGGAAGCACAGCATCATAATTCGAAAAGAAATACTCAAAATGGTTTCGCCCATACAATATGCTAAGCAGCAAACTACATGAAATTCCATATGTCAATGGAAGGTGATGGTATCTAATACCTTCGTCTACTGAAGCCGGTAGTTGCATACACACATAGCAATCTTTCGCATCCATTGCATCAATGTATTCATACAACAACTTTGCATACGCATTTTGCCCAAAATTGCCTTTTGACAGATCTGCATGTAATCTACGACTCTCTTCTACTAGCAAAGCCTTCTCAGCTCATATTTTGACCTCTTTCTGGCTAAGAGTGGTAGGTGTAGGGGTTCCCTCGACCTCCACTGCCTGCTCTTGTGGTGCTAAATAAGAAACTAAAACTACTAAGAATATAAAGAATATCACTCCACCTATAAGTGTGCCTACAATGCACTTAGCCCTACGGGTCGGGTTCCCAGCCTCCATGGTCTCAGAACATTGTGGTTCGTTTTCAGCAACAACACAAAGTCTCTTTCTTGGCTTTTGAGAGTTCTCGAACCACACCTGGAAGCAGAAATCCCCTTTTAGTTTTTCATTTACATCACGTCAGACAACCCTAATCCTTCTCCGTCCTCTAAGGGAAGTCCCTAAATTTCTTCTTCTTCCACTCGGCTCTAGGTAAGTTCAACAGCTATTTACAAAGTCTTTATCAATCAATGATGATATTTGCTCCAACTGCACATAGCACATAATCCAAAAGTTCCATGCGAAGGACAACCGCTTCATAAGCCGGTATTTCAGGATCAAATGTAGGAAAAATCAGTCTATCCAGGATTAAATCATGTATCTTGCTTAGGTAAGGGAGATTAGAAATTGTGAGTGTCAGTGCACCTTCAATTTCTAGTCCAGGTACCAACAGTATCACTTCCAGCTTAACGTTTGGGATCGTACTGGTCACAGTCACTGACCTCACCCTCCCGGACTTCAATACACCTGGCATTTGTCAAAGGGTAGGTCCACTCAGGAGTGGCGTATCTTCGACAAGGTACTCTCACCCTCCTCGACCTTCTCGGACCTTTTTGCTCTGACTCCTGTTTTCCCTCTTCCGGGTCTGATTCTTCAGATACAGGTGCAAGATCCCTTTCGGAAGCCAACCTTACGTTCAGTCGCCTTCGCCTCTCAGGCCAACTTGCCTCTGTGTTGCTCACTCCTCTGCTTCTCGTTAGCATACCCTGCTCATCACTGTTTTCAGCCTGTTCTGGATTCAAATCACCTTCACAGCAACTTCCCCATTAAGAGGCAGATTCTGTGTCGCTGTCGTCGTGATTTCCTTCAGCTTGATCGAATGAGTTACCAGCTCCTCCAGACACCCCCACAGCTTGACTTGTCCCCTCTAGTGGATCTTCCTCCCCTGCTGGATTTTCATCAATGAGAGGAGCTGTTTCTTCCAGGGGTGCCGGAACTCTTCGGGTGTGAGAAGCATGGATCCAATTCGGCAGTCCACCACACTTTACAGCGGTGTTCGTCACCAAGATAACTTGGAACGGTCCTCTCCAGCGCACATCTAGGCAGCTCTTCCTCACGTGTTTCCGCACCAAGACCCAATCACCTGGACACAGGTCGTGACAGAGGTCTCTAGAGGTCGGAATTTCAGCCGTCTGCACCTGAAGAGACACAGAATGGATGACATCAGAAAGTCCTTTGCAATAATCAAGAATCAGATCATCTGTGATATTTAGCAAGGCTGCTGAAGGGACGGACGGCAATCTCATAGCCCTCCCCATCAACACCTCGTGGGGTGAGAGACCTGTCCTCCTGTCTACGTAAGCTCTTTAACACCAACGGTAATGCATCTGGCCATTTCAGGGACGTAGATGAGCATACTTTTGCCATTCGGGCCTTGAGTGTTCCATTTATTTGCTCTACCATGCCAGAAGCCTCCGGTCGATAGCTACAATGCAGTCTCTGGTCAATGTTCAGTGCAGAGCAGACCATTTTCACAACTTCACTATTAAAATGCGTCCCTCTGTCCGATTCCAAAGAGGTCGGGACCCCGAATCGTGGCACTAACTCCCTCAACAATAATTTCGCTACTGTGAGTGTATCGCACCTACGAGTTGGGTATGTCTCAACCCACCTGGAAAACACACACACAATCACCAAGACATTTCTGAGGCAATTACACCTCGGCATTTCAATTAAATCCAGTTGCATCCTGTTGAAAGGTCCACCGGACCTTCCAATGTGACTCAGTGACTGGTGTTCTTTTCCCAACATTCATTTGTTGACACGTAACACACCTCTGACATACTGCTTCCGCAGCCGTTCGAAACCTTGGATTATACCAAGTCTGCCTGAACACTCGCATCATTGCATCTCTTCCCAGATGTACAGGACCATGTATCTGTCGTACCATCGGACTCACCAGCTCATTCGGCAACACAGCTCTCCCATCAGCCGAAATCCACAAGCCCAAGTCTCCTTTGACACAACCAGCGGTCGCCCACACCTTTTTCTCGTAATCTGACGCTTGTTCCTGCATTTTCCTCAATTCATCCCAGGTATCAACCACTTCAAGTATCATGTTTAACTCGGTCCCTCCCTGTGTCCCTTCGACAATTTGATCAGTAAATGAGTATCTCTGTTCGGCACAGTAGTGTGCAACTTCATCAGCATAACGATTACCCAGGGACACAAAATCAGTACCTTTGCTATGTGCTGTACATTTTACCACCGCTATCTCTGCTGGACCCTGCAAAGCCTCCAGCAGTAACCTGACAAATTCTCCATTCCGGATAGGGGAACCTGGCGATGTCATGTAACCCCTTTGAGACCACAACTGACTGAAGTCATGAACCACCCCGAACCCATATTGGCTGTCAGTATATATGGTGATCCGAATCTTGTCTGCTGCCAAACAGGCACGTGTCAATGCAATTATCTCAGCCACTTGAGCGGAGTGTACTCCTTCCAAGCAAGCCGCTTCGACTATCCCATGAATAGTATAGACAGCAAAAGCTGCTCTCAACTGACCAGCATTGTCTCTTACGCATGAGCCATCAACAAAGTAAATTTCATCAGGGTCCATCAATGGCTCATCAACAATGTCCGGTCTAGGTTTGGTACACAGTTCAGTCACTTCAAGGCAATCGTGGTCTTCACAATCATCATCTAAGGCATTTAGTAATGGCATTAACGTAGCAGGATTCAAAACCGAGCACCTCTTAAGGGTCACATTCTCCGCGGCAAGTATGACTTGCTCGTAGCGTGTGAGCCTATTATTGGTCAAGTGCTGCGTTTTGGTCTTGGTCATCAACAATTCCACTGAGTGCGGAACATGTACCATCAGTGGATGTCCCATCACGATGCTTTCACACCTCTCAATGCTGACACCTGTTGCAGCAACGGATTTGAGACATCCGGGCAACGCTGCGGCTACTGGGTCTAAGGTAGCCGAGAAATAAGCAACTGGTCTACGGTCTAAGACTGCCAAAGCACAACTCTCCCGCTCACAACAGAACAATGAAAATGATTTGTTGTAATCAGGCATTCCCAGAGCCGGAGCACGACACAAGTCCTCTCGCAACTCAAGGAAAGCCATCATGCAGTCTGTGTCCCATGGTACCGGATTACTCACATCCTTGTGCGTCAGTTTCTACAATGGGTTCGCCTTCAGGGAAAAATTGGCAATCCACTGGCGACAGTAGCCAACCATCCCCAAGAACATTCTAATTTCTAACCTCTCTCTGGGTCGAGGGCACCATCATTTTCATTATGGTCTCTATCCTGTCAGGAGACACTTTCCTTTTCCCCTTCTCTATCCTGTGACCCAGATACTATACTTCAGAGAGACAGTACTGTAGTTTGCTGGGGGATACCTTGTGCCCATTTTCTGCCAAATGGTTCAACAACGCAATGGTGTCAATTCTACAAGCATCTTCTGTCTCTGACGCAACAAGGAGGTCGTCTATGTACTGTACGAGAACCGAGTTCTGCGGTAGTACTAGAATCTCAAGATTTCTTTTCAGTAATTGATTAAAGATCGATGGGCTCTCTGTATACCCTTGAGGGATACAACACCATGTTAACACACGATCTTCCAGCTTAAACACAAAAACAAATCGGCTCTCCTCATGCAATGGTATCGAGAAGAAAGCTTGACACAAATCAATCACAGTGAACCACTCAGCCTGGTACGGTATCTGAAACAATATCACTGAAGGATTTGGTACCACTGGACAACAGGGAACAACTATGTTGTTCACCTTTCTTAAATCCTGCACAATCCTGAACTTCCCGTTAGGCTTCTGTAAACCCATGATCGGGGAGTTGCATGGACTGCCCATGACTTCCTTCAGAATTCCCTGCCTAATCATGGATTCGATCACAGGTTTTATTCCTGCGATAGTTTCCGGTGTCAACTTGTATTGGGGTGTTCTTGGAAACTCGGCATTCGGTCTCACTTGAATCTTAACTGCTCTACTCCTCTGATCAAGCCGATCTCTTCTCCTGTAAAGTCCCACACCTCCTGTCTGACTGTTTCCCGCAAATCCCAGGGGAGTTCCTCCACCGTTAACGCAGGATACAATTCTATGCACACATGTGTGTTTGCAACCTTAAAGGCAGCATCATCATCATTTGTTTGTAACTCTACTCCCCTAGGTGTACAGTAGATGGTACAGTTAAGCTTACACAGGAGATCTCTTCCTAACAGATACACAAGGCTGGAATCGCACACCACGAACTGGTGTCTGTCCCTGAAGTTTCCTATTTTTACTGGGACTGGCTCAGTCAATAGGTTTGTCATCCTTCTGTTTGCAACTCCTACAACTTGGATGGTCTGTCCGGAAAGTGGTAGGTTAGGGACTACTGCAGACCGTACAGTAGAACGGGTAGCACCAGTATCTACCAAAAAGGTGGTGGGGTGTCCATCCACCTCAGCCTCTACAAATGGTCCCCTGTGGTCTACCTCCAGTACTGCCCCGAGGGTACAGTCCTCTCCACTCAGGCACCGTCCTGTCACTGGGTCAAAGGAATAGTATTCATCCCCTTCAACTATGAAAGGCATCTGCTGGTAGACTTTGCTCCCTGACGCAATCTTCGGTGGCTGGGGAACCGGAGCCCTAGGAGCTGAAGTCCCCCCTTTGGCCACCTTGAACTTGGCTACTGTTACTTTCGGCGCCGGAGGAGCTTGAACCTCCTCCTCCTCCTCCTCCTGTACTTGGTTTTCCGGGTTATGGGACACTCGCGTCTCCAATGTCCGACCTCATGACACTGATGACACTCAGTCGTCTTTTTCAAAGTCGCCAGGTCTATCCTTGGCCTTGGACCATCCTCACTGTCCCTTTTCTGACCACCAGATTTTCTTCCTAAGGTTCCATTTCCTGACTGACCCTGTCCTCCTGGTTGCATCTGGACTAACATCAGTTTGTTTTTAAGCTTCTTTGTCTTCGAATCTATCTCATCGCTGCAGTACCTCGCGTACCTCAGAATCTCTTCCAGAGGCTTGTTCTGCCAACACATTAAATGTTGTTGTATCATGAGACAGATATCGGGTCTCAATCCCAGAACAAACTTGGACACAAACTGTCCCATGTCCTTTGGATCCATCACATCCAATCCACTGTACTGCTTGAATATCTGCAATAATCGCTCAAAATACTCATGGACTGTCTCTTTCGGTTCCTGCCTAATCCTGTCTATTTTCACCCAGTCGATGTCCTGTGGTGGTACTTTAGTCTTCAACCACGTGATCACTTGGTCATACTTTACCATCACCCTGGGTGAGGGTCCATTTGTGGCAGCATCTCGGTCTGGCTCCACTGTGGGCCATTCAACACTGACCTTACATGCTAACCACAGGTCTCCTGGAACCACATTGTCAAACAATGTGTTCAGATCAATCCACAGTACTTTTGAGATCTTAACAAACCTCTCTACCTGTTTGTACCATTCCACTGCACTCTCACGCAACTTCGGAAATGAGTTTGTAAAGGCAGCCAAATCTCCCCTACTCCAGGGTACATGTACATATCCCTCATGAGCCACCTCCCGCAAGGGGTACGCCTCCACATTCAACAAACCCCCCAGAGATGTCTCAATAGCGCTCCGCCTAACGCTCTTTTTCCTCGACCACCTTTCCTCCCATTTGTCCAATTGGACCCATGTTTGGAGTCCCACAATCAATTCCCTGATGTGGGTTTTTAATCCGATCAACCTCTTTTCTTCTAAATCTTGGTCCGAGTACTGCAGCCTATGGCCGCCCTGTAATGTTTCGTCTTTGTCAAATCCACTGTGTACTTGTTCGCTAATTCTGATAATTTCTCATGGGCTGTCCTAGCCCTGCGAGTAACATCTTTCTCTACGAACAACATTTCATCTGGTTCATAAAGTTCTATTCTCTCTAGTGGCAGTGTACCTTCCACACTTTCCTCCACCTCTGATTTAAGCCTCAGCACATCAATTCTCCTTGCTTTTATTGCCGCCCTCAATGTACCTTGACTAGAGGTTTCACTAGAGTCCCTCCCTTTACAGTCCTGACTCACTCGTCTGTCTTCCTCAGGTGTGGTATGGGGAACCCTTCCTCTTTCCCAGCTTTCACGGTCCCATTTCTGTCCTTTATCTGTAGGTGCTAGAGGGGACGCTCCCCTATTCTCCTCACTCCCAAGGTCCCATTCGTGCCTGCTTCCATTAGACGTGCAGTGAGACACCCCCCTATTCTCCTGACTTCCATGACCACAATCGTCCCTCGATCTGTCGCTTGGAGTATCCACAACCGTCTCCCAAGTTCGCAAATCTGGCCTTAATTCCCGAATCGACCTTGGCCGTGGTCCTCTCAGATCCATCGGTCCTCTCCAACCTCCCTGCTCTCCAGATGAGTCTGTCGATGCTGCCAAAGGGGTGCTCCTTTCTATGGGCCGTGGCAATTGGCTCCACCCGTCTGCCATATTACTCCTTCCTTCGCTGGTACTTCTCTCCCTGTCTACTTGTGGCAGACTCTCGCTTTGTGTCTGTTCTGGATTGTACACTGATACTATGGGACCTATGGTGACAGGTACCGTAAGAGCGTCTGGCAGTCTCTGAGAACTGACCCTCTCTTCACTGCGTACCTTCTGTACCGTAAATCTTCCCACTACCCTCGTTTCTGGAGAATGGTGAGGTGCCCTCTCTCCCTCCACCGAGCCAGGCCTGTCCCCTACTGGGCCCAAGTCGCTCTCCATTAGGACACCACCATCCCCGACAGATGCTTCCCTGCCCATTGCTGATGCTGGCCTCCCCTCTATCTCAGGATTATATGGAGGTGGTCTCTCCGACAACAGTCTCTCTATCAGGCTGTCGTCCGTCTCACTGTCATCATCCTCTGTGCTCTTTCTCTGCGCATCCCCTGCATGGACCAACAACGGGTATAGCCTATCTCCTTCGATGGTCTGCACTCTCCACCTCTTGGCCAGTGCATCCCATCTCGCATCTTGGACCGCCCTAACTGATCTCTTCACTCTTTCCTGTCTCCTATCTCTATTCTTTTCATAGGCTGCCCTGATCCACGCATTTAATGCTTCAAACTGCGTTGGTCTAGGCAAAGGCCGCAAAGAAGTCATAGTCGCTTTTAACTAGTACAACACCTCCAATCTAAACGTTCCGTATCTAGGAAAAGTCAATTCCTCGCTTCCGTCTGTCATCTTACACCAGTTCTCAAACCACAATATGGTATGCAACCCAACATTAGTGGCCATATAATGAGCTGGCGCATCCTCGGGTGGAGCCTCTTCCCCACCCCGAGGTTCTAATTTCTTTTCTCCCTTGAAACAATTTCGCAACACTTTTAAGCATTTGATGATGAAAACCACAATGTTTCTTTGTTTACAGCGCTCTTTTACTTCCCGCTGACATTCCACCAATCCCAGCGTGGCTCCACACTAACCGTCCTATCCCAGCGCGGCCCTTTCTGACGTCACTCACCTCCGCTTCGCAGCAGTTCCCCTCCTTTCTCAGCTCGTCTCCCGGTCACGCATGCGTCCCAATCATACACTTGAAATGATCACTTCCGACCAAGCAACCACTTCCTTGACTGTACGTCCACAGTCTGACTGTAATTGTCACCGAACTGGCAAATGTCTGTCCACAAAACGACCGGACAATCGCCTCAACTGATAGGTTACAAACACACGGCAACTTCCGACCAGCGTCAGTTACCCACACACTCACACATTCGTTCCCTCTATCTCGGTCCTGCGGGCGATCAATGGTACCTCATGACCCCCTTGCAATGGTCGACAATTACTATAGGTGTTCGATACACCCGAACCACTTAAACTCTCCTTGAGTCTAAGATTTTCACCGGTTGCGCGCGCTCACAACCTGATCTCCTTTCACACTACAGGCACTCAACTCCGCATGACAATACAATTCAACAATACAATGCACACCGCAATCTAACACGCATGACCCTTTTCATACTCACTCTCTTATGACCTGCTGCTTTCTGCCGCACCGTCACTTTCCATCATTTTCCATGGAACGTCATCCTCCGTCCGCGGTCCTCTGGACGCTCATCTCCAGATCTCTATGGGCCTTGGGGAAATCTTAACCTACTCTAGATTACCCTCACTCCAGAAGATAAACCATCCTACTCTGCTACCAACTGGAAAGGCGGGATTTCTTCTCTAGAACCAGAATAGCATTCTCCAGAATCCCGTCACAGGTCGACTAGACCTTTTTACCTGTCATAGAGTGTAGAAGGTAATCTATCTAAGCAGTTAACAAACAATTTCAACGATGCCCATTGCTTTCCCCAAAGAACCACTGACTAAGGATCAAGTTCAAAAATGTATTACAAAGCCAAAAACAATTGGGTGTATAAACTTCTCAGCAAAAGGTTCAGAAGATAAACAGGCACTAATACAACCATAATCCTACGGAAGAGTCTCAGTCGACTAAGAAACAATACAAGAATCAGTTCCAGAATCATCAGGCTAACAAGAATTGCTATGACCTGAGTTTTAGTAGGCATTTGAAAAAAAAAATCCAGATTAATCTGTCCCTACACTACACTAAGTGACATCCCTACTCAACAAGGTTCCCTCTTAACAAAGGTGTCAGCCGTGGTGACTTCCAACGAGGTACACTCACTTTGTTCGGACTTAGTCTAAGAACTGCTCCCTCATAGCAAAGCTCTCTGCCTGACCAACCGCTTCCTTTTGCCCTCATGCGTGTCTGCTCTGTCTTACCCTTGGGGTGCTGTCCCTAATACAAAACCCCACAATACGGACGACACGCCCTAAGGTACGCCCCTCTCAAAGGTGTTGGTTTGCGGAAAATTTCCACTATGGCATCTCTCCATCCTTGTCTGTTAAAACGTCCTTGGGTCCCAGACTCTTCTTCTCTTCAAGTTGCTTCCCTAAATTCCACAGTCACTCCTCCATGTCTGAGTCTACCATCCTAACACTCATACACAATGGGCCCTTCTTTTGCAATCTCTACTTAGTCCTGCACCTGCAAAGGAACGCATGCAAATCGGCTCATAATTTCATAATGTTGCAATTGACTTTAACTAAAAGCAGCTTTCTCAAAAACATTTCTATAATTTATTGCCAAGCAAAGCATTTTCAATCCGGCCTACTCGATTTTCATGAACTAGGCCGCTGCACGTTTATGTGTATCACATTCTAACATGAGCAATACATTTCGTTCTTTAGGCCTTCATCCTTAAAGCAAAAATACATTTTCTAACTTAAGCACTTCTATCACGTTACAAGAATACAATAGTAAATCTTTAATAAAGATACACTGATGATCTATAGAGCATCTCTTAATTAGTGTGATTCTTCACTGCAAACGACATTTCTAGGTTAGTATGGCATTAATGCTTTTCAAAACACTTTACGTTGCTCTATGCGTGTTTCTAACACATTAATTCGTAGCCCTACATTACATTTAAACACGATTAGAAAGTCCTCTATATATGTGGGTACTGACTACTCGTGAATATGGTGCACCCCTACAATTTCTAACTTAGTTTTGCGCTCCCTCAACAATGATGCATGTGCCCGTAAGTTCTGAACAGTCAAGACCTTATGTTTTTTATTTACTCCCAGCCTCATCAGCAGTGTGGCTTGTCCCAGGTGTGTTTTCTTTCCATGCTTCTTCTAATGGTGATGCTCAGATCAAGCAACGATGGCGGGCTGGGTGGATTTGAAAGTGCGACTATAAAATTGACAAATTGTGGGATCACGTGTTTTTTGTTGGATTTTTTACAACGTTTATTTATTCATTTGCAGAAGCCCCAGGCAAGCGGTAGCAATTAAGGTGCAAGCGCCAAAATGATGATGGCACTAAGTCCTGTCCAGCCAATCGGTTCACACTTGTTCACATCCTACCCAGTGCAGCAGAATCTGCACTACACCGGGTAATTATGGGTGAAGGAAGGGGTAAAGGGAACCTGAAAATGGGAAGGGAATTGAGAAGGGAACCAGTCGAGTCGGAACATATGTGAAACACAACCTGAGTGTGACCATAAACAGGTCCATAAACAGAATTCTGGGCTATCCCCACAATCCTTGACTCCGCTATGTGGTAGCATTTATGACTTGGAGTGCAATTTGCATCTACTACAGGCATTATGGACAAAAATTATAGACACTGTCAGGAACATCACTAACAAAGATGCATCTGTCAGCATACTGTATATTATTATGCACGATAACCGGCCTCATGTGATCCTGGCGGTAGATTCGCCTACCCTGTGCTCCGTTCCCATCCTGGAGGACTTGGCCAAGTGTCGTAAGCTTAGCCGCTTCAGTCTCCCTGGGCCTCAGGATAGAAGGGCACAGTTGTCAGGGATGGCCAGGCACCGACTAGGGTCAGATCTGGTTCTATAAACCCTTGAAACCTAATGAAAGAAGAATTAACTCATTCCCTGCTCATGGCGGAACCATGCCGTCATGAGCCACGGGCGGCGTGTGCTCATGACGGCGTAGTTCCGTTATGCTGCGGCCGCTCCGCCCACGCGGCACTGATTCCCCGCCTGTGCAGGCAGATTAGTGAGTGGGCGGCGTCATGACGGAATCACGCCGTCATGAGCACAGCTCGCCCGTGGCTCATGACGGCGTGGTTATGTCACGAGCATGGCGGCGCCGGATCTATGACAGAATTTCGACAGACAGAATTTCGACCTACACAAATATCGACGTAATTATATCGATAGCAAAAATATCGACGCCCTATGTACAACATGGTAAGTACCAAAATATCGAAAAAATAATATCGATGTTAAAAATATCGTCGTCAAATATATCGCTTTTTTTTGGATTTAAAATAACATAAAAAATACGGTAAATAATACTTATTAATTACTTAAACATATTTAAATATATGTAATAATGGTAAAAAAAAAGAATACATATTTAATTTAAAAAAAAATAATTAAAAATCATATATAATATATACTTACTTAACAATAATTACTATTCCCACTCCAGTGGGTGCAACAGTAGGGAAAACTGACCCTGAACCCTAAAAATACCCCTTTACCCAAAAACCTAAAACTGACCTTGAACCCTAAAAATACCCCTTTACCCAAAAACTGAAAACTGACCCTGAACCCAAAAAATACCCCTTTACCCAAGAACTGAAAACTGACCCTGAACCCAAAAAATACCCCTTTACCCAAAAACTGAAAACTGACCCTGAACCCTAAAAATACCCCTTTACCCACAAACTGAAAACTGACCCTGAACCCTAAAAATACCCCTTTACCCAAAAACTGAAAACTGACCCTGAACCCTAAAAATACCCCTTTACCCAAAAACTAAAAACTGACCCTGAACCTTAAAAATACCCCTTTACCCAAAAACTGAAAACTGACCCTGAACCCAAAAAATACCCCTTTACCCAAAAACTGAAAAATGACCCTGAACCCTAAAAATACCCCTTTACCCAAAAACTGAAAACTGACCCTGAACCCTAAAAATACCCCTTTACCCAAAAACTGAAAACTGACCCTGAACCCTAAAAATACCCCTTTACCCAAAATCTGAAAACTGACCCTGAATCCTAAAAATACCCCTTTACCCCAAAAACCAAAACTGACCCAGAACCCTAAAAATACCTCTTTACCCAAAACCCAAAACTGACCCTGAACCCTAAAAATACTCCTTTACCCAAAATTAATTAATATTACAATTAAATTACTTCCCACCCTATTCCCCTATAAACCCACAACCCGCTCCAGTAGTAAAACATATAATTTAGTTAAAAATATACATAAATTATCAATTAATTATTCTATTAATCAATTAAAATAATTCATTGCCAATTAATATTTAATAGCAAAATGAATTAATCATAAAAAAATAATTATTTAATTACAAATAAATTACTTCCCACCATATTCCCCTATAAACCCACAACCCGCTCCAGTAGTAAAACATATAATTTACTTAAAAATATACATAAATTATCAATTAATTAATCAATTAATCAATTAAAATAATTCATTGCCAATTAATATTTAATTGCAAAATAAATTAATCATTAAAAAATAATTATTTAATTACAAATAAATTACTTCCCACCCTATTCCTCTATAAACCCACAACCCGCTTCAGTAGTAAAACATATAATTTACTTAAAAATATACATAAATGATCAATTAATTAATCAATTAATCAATTAAAATAATTTATTGCCAATTAATATTTAATTGCAAAATAAATTAATCATTAAAAAATAATTATTTAATTACAAATAAATTACTTCCCACCCTATTCCCCTAAAAACCCACAACCCGCTCTGGTAGTAAAACATATTATTTACTTTTATATATTTTGTATTTATAAAAACAGATTAAACACATATTATAACAATTAATTTAAATACTTAACTACAATTTCTAACACATATTAGTAAATCGAAATTACTTACATCGATATATATGCTATCGATATAAGTAATTTCGATATTACTTACCTTAGGGTCGATATTCTGGCCATCGATATTCTGGACATCGATATTCTGTCCCATCGATATTAGCAACTCGATATAAGTGTAAGTCGAAATTAAAAATTCGATATTTTGACTGTTTACCGGCGGCGCCATGCTGTCGCCCCACACCCCAGCGCTGCGGCAGAATCCCCGCCACGGCCAAGGGGTTAATGGCCACCTTGTCATACAGTAGCAGGCAGGGGGCTCCTGTTTCTTGCAGTTTGGATGACTTCCATCAAAAATCAGCATCTTGCTTTTCAATTCAAGGCATCCCCTGTGCCATACATCCTGTGGGAATCTGACTTTGTATATTTTTAGGGATGACCGGAGCCGATTCAAATATCTTAAAATAGGTAAATTAAAGCCCAGCTTTTGAGATGTAATGTTACTCTTTATCTGGTATGTGTACCACATTTGATATCATCTTGTTTCACTTTCATCTGTTCTTTCTGGCGACTGCATCTCTCCCCCATCACTGTGTTGTACATATTGACTACTTGTCTCTTCGTTCCTTGATTGGTGTTGTTGCATTGCATTCTTTAATAGCATTAGATTCCACTGTTTTCCTAGAATGGTACTTCTGCCAGAAGCAGAAGATGAGACTTTAGAGTCTTCTGTCCTTTCAATAACTACTTCTCCCTTCATTTACATAATCTCATCTCATACTCTGGATGGGCTGGAACCCACAGGCCATCACCATAATGTATCCATTCTGAGACGAGGGGGCAAGTGGGGCACCGGAGTGGCATCGTTCATTTTAATCTAGAAGCAAAAAAGGATGGACAGAAATGCTCCAGCCAGCTCTTCTAAGCCACTGAGAATTCCTCTGAGCAGAATCCCATTGCATTGTTTTTTTTTTAATTAGCATGTGCAATAACAAATAGGAACCAATCATATGCGTTTTCTTCTTGACCCCGCCCTAAATTGCCAGCTCTAAAGGGTTGGACCATGTTCCTTTTGTACTGGATTATATGCAGTCTAGTCCCATGTTCTGCATAAATATGCAGGGATTCGGATATGCTGCATTATTGTGGTGTGAGGTTTTATAACACAGAACAGCTACAGAGGTGGTCTCTGTCTGTGGAAAGCACAATCAGGTGGAAATAACCACATTTTAATATTCCTATGGAAATGGTTGTCAATGTCCATGGCTACTATCCTGTTGGATTACTAGGCTGCCCATGCTTTCTGGGCGAGTGTGAGGATAAACTAGTTGTCAGACAAAATAATATCCAAGGAACATTTTCTCAACATTTTCATTATCTTTGCAATAATTGTGCTTGAGTCTAACACTTGAAATTAAGGCAAAGCTGATAAATTCCTTAATCATCACCATCAAGTTTAGAACTGGGTGTGACTATGATATCTTCCCCTTGTTTACCCATTCCTTAAAGGCGCGAAGCCCCTACCAGTGACTACTACTGATCGATTGGATGCAACAAAGATGGACTGATTAGCTGCATTGTAGGTTTTTACACTCACCAGATTACAAATTTGCCACAGGAAGTGACGTTCTCACTGTGGCAGATTGTGGAGTCTATACATGCACCATTATTGGCGTTTACGAAAGTTCAGACTAAATTTGGAGAAAGTACTGATCTACCTGAAATCTAACAGTGGGATTGGTTTGGTTCATTGCATTGAGTTTCACATGGTTCACATCACAATCCAAACAGCATTATTTTTTTTAACATTAGACGAAAGCATTCACCTCCACCCCCCTCCAGTTAGTTTTGCTCAGTGGGGGAGTATAGGCACCACAGGGCACTGCAACATTTATTTTCATTTTCATGATCAGTGAGGGTGGGTAAACCACCACAGGGCAGTGCAGCATTTTAAAAAAACGCCTTTGAGCTCAGGCTCCCTTTTTAGATATAGTAGAAAAAGTACCATCCGATACAAAGATAGCAAATTTCTATTTGTTATCTGTAACCAGGTTCTCAGGCAGGCCCGGGAGGCTGTATCGAGGACAGCAAGAAATGAGCCATGGAGAAGAAACTGCTAAAAAAATGTTTTATGCATTTCAAACTGCGGGTAGATGAAAGGACTTATTTCTAGCTTCAGGTTTGTAACTGTTACAGGTAGAATCCACTTTGCCACTGTGCCTGAGCCATATTACAGATGCTGGCGTGGGGGCGGGGGCATTTGGGGAATGCACTGACTGTGCGCCATTTTGTTGTGGTACACAATCAATGGGCTTTCTAAGGACAACCCTTGAAAAGAGGAAATGGGGTCTCATGGACCACCCCCAAAAAAAACCTGCAAGTGTGTGTAGTCACTCACTGCACCCGCCTGTAGAGGGATCTCTGTCCCAATTTGAAAAGCAGGCTGGTTGCCAACTGCACAGTGAAAAGTGGACTTGAGGTTTCCAACACCCAAGGGCAGGCACTAGTTTGCGGCCGCACTGGGGCCAGCACATTCATCATGATAGAGCACACTGAACTGGTTTGTACTAGGCCTGGGTGAAATTTACATTATGCCGGTGTAATTTGCGTAATTTTGAGTATGTTACTTTATGCTTGTTACCAGTACTTAATTTAGGCTGGTGATTTCCGGTTCTTGGCACTGGCACTAAGTTACGAACACTGGCACTTATGATAGTTGGCACATGGTGGAGCTGTTTGTTTAATTTAGAGATGAGCACAACAGTTGTGTATTACTTCTAATGACTAATTCCGGCCAGCTAAGCAATTCTTACAGCTTTGTTGGCTTGGAATAGGGTGAATTGTCACACTTGTAGGAGTGCGATGATTAGTAGTTACATTGGCACTGGCATTTGCAACAGGTGGTGCTAGCTGCAGTGGCCTCTTGACAAATTAAGCACGCCTGAAATTATGCCACCTAACACAATTATGAGTCATTTGCAGTGAAAGGTTAACGCAAATTCACAGACACAATAGAAATTGAGCGGTTATTCCCAAAGCTTTTCTTTAAAAGCCAACTTGTGCTAAAAATTAACATTTCGCGCAAAATTAGAGCAATAAATTATGGATTTGCATTTCGTGTAAATATGAGTAATTTCACATATTTTTGCTGAAGTTTCGCGTAATTTTGTGAAAGCAAATTAAGCAACTTTTTCCTTCCTCTAGTCTGCACCTGGTGCATCCTGTTGAAGATGCACCACTGCACAAACCAGGGCATTGAGCCCTACCAGTAATAAAGGCCCAGAAGTGTTGCAGCATAGCCTTCCTGGAGCTATCTTACCTTAGTTATCCCCATGTTAATCACACAGCTAGAATTCTGCTGGGGCCCAGGAGAACACACTGACACTAGTGCATGCTCCCTGTACCCAATGGACTTTTATTAACTGCTTATTACAGCTGTGATCTGCATTGTCTTTGCTCTTTAAGGCTGTGTTGCAAAAAGATTCCAGGCACTATGTAGCTGAACAGTGTTTTTCAACCTTTAAATCACTACCGATTATATCTTCCATGGCATGCAGGATAAGCTGTCAGTTCCTGTTTAGGTCCTGTTAGGGGCTCCAACAACAGAGCTCACTCTTGCTGCTTTAATCCCCCAGTTTTTCTATATTTATGTACGGAGATGTTTCTTCTCTGTTTCTTTCCTGTGGGGATGTCTCCATGGCGGTGTTTAGGAGCCTCCTTCCTTCTGTCAACTGACATGTACCTTTTCCATCTGAATCAGCTATTTAACACACTGTGTGATCTTAGTATCATATCTGTCATCCTAAACATGGTAGTTTTCATTGTCCACTGTTTCAAGGCGCATAGGGCAATGAGATTGCACAACAACAACTCTAAAACCTATATGCATCAATTCTACACTCCTTTCTATCTGATTGCAGTGGTCAAGGCCTGCATTAACAGTGGACAGCACATGCTCTCCGAAGGGTGTGAACAGCTCCAATAACTTTTTCCTAAGAAAATGTGTACACCCTGACATTTATTTTGACAAATTAATCATGGGTTGGGCAAGAGTTGGGTGTGGGTTGTGTTGGATATGGTTTAGGCGCATCTCTCGTGGCAGAGGGAGGCAGCTTCTCAAGTAGAGTTTTAGGCACTGCATTGTTTTTTATTTTACAAACTAAGCATTAATCCACAAACTAAACCAGGAGGTATCAATTAGCATAGTACAACAATCTATTAAAATTGTCTTCTGCTCAGTAGAGGTGCACGAGCCACTGAAAGCTTGAGCCAGGCTCGAGCCTGAAGCCTTGATATGGCTCAGCTCAAAGACCTGTTGGAACCTCACGCCCATAATGAGCAGGGCTTTCATGTGGCCTTTGCCCGTCAGCCTCCCTCCAGCCAGGAAGTGGCTTTATGACCAGGGCTGCAGACTTAGGAACTGGGGAACCAGTTTTGAGTCTGGCCATGAGCTCAAAATCCTGTGATTCTATGCAAATCACGCAATACAGACCTGCCAAGTATCACGCATCAGGTGTGACTCCAACGCATTTCAGTGTGGTGTTCTGCATCACTGCACTGAAATGCATTGTCATGCATTTTTAATGCCACTCTGAAGCGTGCGCCACCAGCGCCTCTGTGCACCTGTGCGCCGGCTTTGCTGCTACCCGCAGACTTGCCAGCAGCTCTGGCTCAGTTAATAAACAGTTGACTGTTAAAGATCTTCGTCTGCTCAGCTCTGGCTGAGACTGCTACAATGTTACAAATCTGTCGCCCTGCTGTCACTGCATATTGATCCTGCCCAAGGCACGGCTGTCAGTCACTGACTGATACTGCCGATTCAGACCCGGGCGGAGCCCTCAGCAGTGGTTACTACTACTGGCTGTGGGACCGTGGGGGGGGGGGGTTATCCGGATAGTGTGACCTCTGTCGAGTCCTCACGTCCAGAAGAGGAAGTGACGGTTGGTCAGAAACGGCGGGGTACTCAATCTGAGAGCGTAGAGTCCTGGTGCGCTGCTGTCTGCCTGGGAAAATACCCGGCGGGAGGCCTAGCTGGCCACCAGCATCGATCGACCAGGCAGTGATTCACTCACTTGATGGCCGTAGCTACCACATTCATGAGAGGCAGCTGGTGGCATGATCGCGGGCGCAGGCAGCGAAGTGCCTGGCCCAAGGGAGTCGAGTGTCTGTCAGTCTGGCCTGGGTCCAAGACAGACACTGCATGCAGTGTGTGCTGTGCAGCCGCGGGTCCCCGTGCGGCTCACCGCTGTGACCGTTAGACGTCCAGGACGCAGAGACACAACAGTCTGAAGTACTGTGAAGTTCAAGTAAGTACTTTACTTTGGCTGGCCACGCTGATGCCAGGCAACCTGTTGCCACTGACTGATGGGTCGAGGCTGCCACCCGTGACGCAAGCGGGCAGCAGGTGAATTCAGAAATGGGCCCCTGCTGTTAATGATCTCCGCTCTCCGCTGCCGGCGCAGTAATGAATCCCACTGATTTGCAAGCGACCAACCTAGCTAGTCTCACCATTGTCCCCGGCAGCGGCGATGTTATTAGAACATCCTGACTTCCTGGGACGGCCAGAGTGGTTCATTCGTGGCCCCAGAGCCCCCTGACTGTAAAGTTTAGCAGGTCTGAGTAAGCCTGATTCAGGCAGGCGGTCACTATAAAAGAGAGGGAAGCCAGGCAGCCGGCGTCACGTATATGTAGCTACCCTCCAGCTGACCACCACTGTATTAATTTCAAATAAGTGTGTGCTAAGTCGTGGAGTCAGTGAGGGGCGTACGATAAGAGTTGCTGTCCGTAATCAAGTTGCAAATCTGTTCTCAGCTTGCCTTCCGACCTCCAAGTTCCACACACACACACACGAGTCACACCCACACACACACTGGCACATAGCAGCCATCAGTGACATGTACACACAACATGCATGGCACAGCACCTTTCACAGACCGGCTGATGTAACATGAGTTCTCTGTGCTGGCCTAAATGCTCGCTTGACACTGCTTACTAATGCTACTACACAGGCCATTCCTCGAAGAACTTGGAAACAACTTTCTAAGGGGCCGATTCCGATCCGGGTGGGAAGGGCACCGAAAGTGATCCGGCCGGAAAAACTATGAGCCGTACGCGTGTTTTCCGCCCAACTCGTAGAGCTGTACAAGCGAGCAAGTACGATGTGAGCTACGTGGAATTCACAGACCGAGTTGTTTCTGGGTCCGAACCGCTCCGTACGTCTCAGCCGTAAGCTAACCGTGGCATGCAATGGATGCGATTTACGACCGAGCCAGTACGATGCACGCGTTGTACAGCCAGGTGAGAGCCGGAGTGTCCGGCTCCCAAAACGTCCGGCAAGTTGCCTTTGGGGATCCACGTCAGACCCCCAGCCCTACGACTCAGACACAAGGGGAGACCCTTCTTCCCAACACAGGCATGTATGGTGCGGATGGCACTGACACGTATCCACTATAGGGGACGCCCTTGTGCGAGACGTCCCCATTCAGTTAATGGGAGCCCATGTACGCGTCGTACAACCGGCTCCCATTGACATCTATGGGAGTCCGAGCATACGGCCGCATCGTACTCGCTCGTCGGACTGCACAACTCCGGCTCGGTCAAAAAACACTCCTGATCCGGCTCGGTCAGAGAGCTTTCCGACCCGTATCGGAATCGGCCAGAGTGTTGAGAGAGACTCGTTTGTAAAATTATAAACACTACAGTGCACTAGCGTTTGGCTATACCTGAGACTTCTCTGCACCTCCAGGGGCTTTGCTGCAGTTTAAAGATGTTTTTGTTGCTCCAAGTTAATTTAATGTAATATATTTCCCTCTCTTCATTGCTTGATTTTGCTCGGTAAAAAGTGTCACTCGTAGTCGTTCAAATGTCACTCATAATTACAATGAAAATATGAAAATGTCACACAAAGCAATATAAAACCTTGGCAGCTATGGCAATATCCCTGTGCATTTAAAATATGGGGCCTTCTTTAACATGACCAATTAATGTCAAAGTTTCCACATGTCAACACATTTTTGTGAAGAAACGTTGTCGCATTTTACATGATGTTTGTTGTATCATCATATACAATACAAAACAAGTAGTTTCAGGGCTCGGTTCGTGCACGAGCTCTAAAATCCGATAAAATACTTGGCTTGGCTCTCCCCGATAATTTGTAGGCTCGCCCACTCCTGCTGCTCAGTCCAAAATTGTTTGAGCAATTAGCGTAAGAAGAGACGCATGCTCCCGGAAGGGGGCTCTCGCTGTCCACGCTATTGGAGCCAAGGGAGACGTAAGAGGCAACGCAGTTTGCGTAAAACACGTGCTCGTACCCAGAAGAGGGTTCTCCGCCTGCAACCACTGCTGCTCAGTGCTCTCTCTGCACGTGTTCTTTCCAGATGCAGTCGAGGCAGCTCCCTACAGCCGCGTCTGCTGAAATGCTCACTTTCCATAATTGCAATAAGTACTCTATTATGCTTCATGATGGGCCTCTCGCTGGCAGATTAACAGCCCCTCTCCTGCCAGGAAGGGTTCAGAGTGCGGCAGTGCGCACGCGACGCTCCCGCGCGCTCCAACGCTGGCGCGTGCCGCACCGATTATTCTAGGCACAGACTCCCCCGCGAGGAGTGCCGGGGGTGGCCCGGGAGCGCCGCTCGCGCCTATTGTGATAGCTGCCCGCGTTCACAATGCACAGAACCGCGGGAGCCTGGACGAAACGCACCAAGCTATAGTGTATTCCCACAGAACATAAAGGGAAAGAAAGCAACCAGATGCTTCCATTAGATGGAAATCTTGGCCCTTCTGAACTTCCATCTGAAAAAAAAAATCAGAAATGTGGCATCCATTTTCTCTCGTTGTGAAATCTGTTTTTGTTTCCACAATTGTAAGTGACCCCTGAAATTACAGGAGCGCACCGTTTATTACAGTATCGTGGACTCCTAGCTAGGAAACCCTCTCCTTTTGAAGCCAGTCTTGAGTTCATGAGATGCTTGTGTTGTGCATGCCTCCTGCTGCAGGGTGATTTGATGTAGCTGAAAAGACGGATGGGATTCAGCGTTGGACTGGCCTATCAGGAAGATAGACAGTGTGACAGTGTGTGGGCTGTTGTTTTTGTGTTTGGTCCCATGGGCTGTGACTGGATGAAAAGAAACCAGCCTATTTACTGGGTCGTTCTAGTTGACCCATCGTGCAGTAGCAGGGTCCAGCCAGTGCTTAACCGTACGCACACACCGTAATATTGTACATACTGTTTTTAGCAGCAACTAATTAATTTGGCCATTAGTAACACCTTCCAGTGGCTACTGAGAGAGGTACCCAAGGCTACTCCTGTGGTACACCCTTGTAAGATACACGTTTTGCACAGTCTCCTGAAATTCTCTGGGGGTTACTCTTTGGTAAAGCATGGAGATTTGGGAAGTCACTAGAAGTTGACTGGCAAGGCCATGGATTCATTCTGGCGATATTTCCTTCCCTGTTAGTATGGTCACCATTCTTCCCATTTTCAGGTTCCTTTGTGTTTCACAGTATCTTGTGTTGTCAGTTTTTTCGTTGCGCAGGCCACATCTGTGGTGTTCAGGTGTTTCATACATGCATCCTCTCTACAGACAGAAAGTTGCACAAAAACAAACTTCATGTCCCGAATGGGCGGGGAACGACCCAGTGGCATGAGACGGGCAGAACAACTTACAAAAACTTGAAAGTGCCTAGTTGTGATAAGAGCAGGTAAAAAAGCTTGCTTTGATACCTTAAAAAGGATCACGGCCACCAATTTCAATCCTCTGCAGCCTAGCAAGTTGACTTGTTAGAAGTGTGGCTCACCAATTAGAGCGGCAGGCCCTGAGGCAGAGGTCTGGCCCAGGACCAGGGTTCAATTCCCGACGTGGCAGGGTCTTGGGCTCAATGTCCACGGACTCGATAATTCTCGCCTAGGTGCCTACTCTAATCATGGGTCCC
Source organism: Lissotriton vulgaris (assembly GCF_964263255.1). Taxonomy (NCBI): domain Eukaryota; kingdom Metazoa; phylum Chordata; class Amphibia; order Caudata; family Salamandridae; genus Lissotriton; species Lissotriton vulgaris. The sequence goes on from NC_141697.1 coordinate 1,191,465,707, forward strand.
ACTCTGCAACTCTGGGCAATAGCTTGCTTAATCTCCACAACGGCCCCGAAAGCGCTAGGATGCCTGGCCTCACCTTGGAGGTGCCCAGTAAGGGGCATCTCACAGGGAAAGCCAGGAAGGGTTCCACAGCGGTATACAACGCCAAGATACCTTCTAGGTGATAGTGCGCTTTACAAGTATACACACATTTACATTTAGATCATACAAAAGTTTGCAATGGATGAGAGCCAATCAGATCGCAATCATTCTCAAACGGCCCCAAATGTTCGCGAACCACAAACTTTACGAGAAAAGGAAATTCAATTTTAGTTTAGTATCCAAATTTGTTTCTTGATCCGGCATTTTCAAACCCAACTATGAAGTTATTGTTATTATTATCCTTTTGAAGGGATAATCTTTCTGATCTATGATTGAGCTGTTGTTACTCCATATGTGTTATATTGCACTTCAATGCTAGGAAAAGTGGGGATTCCACTTTTGGCGGAGGTGTGCACACTTGTACTTTAGACCGTGCGGTCTAATTCTCATTCATTCAGTAAAATGATTTATTCAAAACATGTTTCTTTTGAAAAAGTATTCCAATATTTATTTCATATGTATACTTGATCTTCATTTTATATGCAAATCCATGTCACTTTATCAACTCCACATATACCCAATGCATTTCGGGTTAAGGAACACCCTTCCTCAGGGGTCTGTGGAAGAAACAAGGATACTTTGAGCCAGCCTTATATAACATAATACTACGTAACGTACACAAGTTTTAAACAATTGCAACTTATCATTAAAGCTTCATTATAAATCAGTTATAAACTTGTTTGGAGATATTAAACTCTATCTGATGGTTTACGGGTCAACAGCAACAATTGTAAAATGGGATTGATCGCTACCGCGTACACTGTGGGTAACTAACGTTACACGTGCATTTATCAAAATGCTATCCAGGTCTCTCAAATTCAAACGAATATCTTAACTGTTCATTTTCTTCCCAAACGTTAAGCAAAATGGTAACAACCAAGGACTCTAGTCATAGACTGGTGAGACTAAAACAAAAATCGGTAAAACAAACGAAAAAGCGGTACTCCGTATCCCGCGGTTACTTACAATGGTGGAAAGTGACTTCTCACTCGATAATCGGCCAATCTGGGTATACTTGCTTAAATTTATGTTGCTCGCTATGATTGGTTTCTTACTTGGTCACATGTTGATTCCCCTCCAATGGAGATCACATTAACTACGTATAGTTTCCTCTCGGTTATAACAAATAACTCCATTGGACCGCCGTGCGGTCACATGATGGCGACGACAATGTATCAAGAAAATGTCATATCTAAAGTGAATAAAAGCAATCTGGTGAAAAGATTGATCTGAGTGACCACATAATGTACATAATCAAGTGCAAATAAGTGCAATAATTAAATCGATTGACACTCTGTAAATCACGGAAAATGTCTCAAATTGTCTAAATTATACCAAATTACATGAATATTGAAATCCACAAATAGTCCTGATAAAGTTAAGATGGAAACAAAAATCTGAAGCATCATAGTTCTGATAATATAGCTTAAAGTTCTACTTGATTTTAATACGGTCAGCCATCTTGGAATGGGTTGATTTCTATGTAAATAAGTACTTGTATCGTGTGCAGGGAAAGTCAATAGTTCATTGCAGGTTCATCATTGTAATTTCAAGTTCATGTTTTACAAAAAACATGACAGTTCTATTCTGTCATTTAATCCTTCTGGCTGTAAACTACACATTTTCCGAATCCAAAAATACTCTGATCTCAATCTTTTTTTATGTACATCCATATCTGGTTGGGGTTTAATCACTTCCAATATGGTAAATCTCAGTTGAGCAACGTTGTGTCCTTCATTCATCCAGTGCATTGCGATTGTGGACTTCTGATTTTTCTGTCGTATATTGCTCTTATGCTCTGTGATTCTTATTTTTACTTTCCGCTCAGTTTGACCAACATACACTTTCCCGCAGGGGCATTTGATGGCATAGATTACTCCTTTTGTATCACATGTACTCGAGTGACGTAAGGGAATTAGTTTTCCCGTCATTGGGTGTGTAAACGTTTGACCAAGTATGACATTGTTGCAATTAGTACAGTTTTCACATTTTTGCATACCTTTAAAAGTTGTTTCTTGCATTTTTGAGTCCTGTCTTTTTAACAATTCTTTAATGTTTTTTGATCTATTGTATGCAAACATGATACGATCCGCAAATAGTGGTTGAAGATCTGGTTCTTGTGTAATCAGAGTCCAATGTTTTCTCATGATTTTAGTAATCTGTGTGGTCTGCATTGATTGTTTTAAAACACATACTGTGAGTTTGGATTCGGTTTGTTCTTTTTGTTTGAGTAGAGATTCTCTGTTCATAGCCATTACTTTTGTCTTGGATTCTTGTAATAATGTTTTTGGGTATCCTCGTTTATTGTATTTCTGGATGTGATTGTTAATTGTGGTTGACACATCATCTGGATTGGATGTAATTCTCTTTAAACGGATGAATTGTGACAATGTTAGGTGCTTTTTCAAGGAATGGTGATGAAAGCTTTCATAGTGGAGACAACTGTTCTTGTCTGTATCCTTTACGTGAACGTTTGTATGGAGTTGTCTGTTACTGATCGAAATTTTTACATCCAAGAAAGCTAGTTCCTGGTGGTGAATCTGATGAGTGAATTTGATCCTTTCATGTTGTTGATTCAGAATTTGTATGTTATCTTCCAATTGTTCTTTGCTGCCTTTCAATATTATGAAGATGTCGTTAATGTACCTTTTAAAAACCATTAAACCTGCTTGCCAATCCGGATTGTGAATAATGTGATCTCTTTCGAATTTCGCCATGAAGGTATTTGCGTAGGATGGTGCCCCCGCAAATCCCATGGATGTTCCACTACACTGTTCATAAAAGTCATTTTCCCATTGAAGGTAACTGTGAAATAGCGCGTAATGTAGTAGTTCTAAAAGAAATACCTTTTCTGATCCTGATACATCATTTTCCAGTAGACACCATTCCATAGCTTCAAGACCCTCATTATGAGGGATCGAGGTGTAGAGTGGTTACATCAATGGAGCATAGCCATGTTTCTTCATTGGCTGTAATATCAATGGTTTTCAACAGGTTTAGAAATGATGTAGTGTCTTTAATATAGGTACACCAACTCTGTACTAGAGGTTGTAAAAACCAATCTAGGTATTGACCCAACGGTTCCGAAAGTGATCCACACGCTGATACTATGGGTCTGAAGTGTGGCTTGGTGGCATGCTTATGAATTTTTGATTGTCTTTGAAAGAGTGTTGGTAGTTGCATGGCCTATGTGGAAAATTGGATGTGATATGTGTGGTTGCCTAGGAAACACAGTAGAAATGGTGTAACAAGTAACAATGTATTTTGGAGAGAGTGTATGGACTGGCCGTGCATACAGGTAATTACCATTTTTGTGTATGGATTGTTGAAGGAACAGTAGTGATTGACGGAGTCTTTATCGGGAAGATATCATAGGCTTTAATTCACCACAATGCCAGGGGTAGTGGATGTGACATCACACACCATTTGACATTTACTTTCACTCACACTTACACCTACACACACATTCACACATACACACACTGTCTCTCACATAAACCCACTCTCATCCGCAGGCACGCATATAACTTACATTTAAAAGCATTTTTTGCTTACCTCAGCTGCCGGTGTGGGTCATATTCCACCAAATTGTATATTATTTGTATTACACCAATAGTGAATAATATAATATTGTTTACAATTGAGGTAGTAAAAAATTGGGACAAAACAAAGAAAGTGGAGCCCCAACCAACGTCTGTAAGGACGAGTTGGCCCTGTTTTCCTGCCACTGATTTTGCCACGCCTGAGGCTAGGGTCTAACTGTCAAAGTCATTGTCAGGGGTTGGAAGGGGCAAGATAAGGGTCGCAGCTGCGACCCCTGGTGACCACCTAAATTACGTCCATGGAAGATTTAGTCAGGATCATTGAATGTGATGTCCTGTAGGGATTCCAGCAGGGCATCCACTAATGTTGCTTTATGTGTGGTTAGTCAGTAGAAGAGGAGGAATGAGGTGATGAAAGTCGGGTTTCATGTGCAATTTTTACAGCATCCTATCCATATTTCTGTGATAAACAGGCGGTCCACCTGGAAGTCACCTAATAGGTTGCATGTGCATAGTTCAAGTATTTTTCAGGTCCTCAAAAGGTCCTGTACGAGGATTGTTTGTGTTGGATTGAGAGCACAAAAGTAACTGTGCATATTTTCAAAGATATTCACCTTGAGAGGTCGGGGTCAAATTAGTACATCTATAGGAGAAAGGCTAGTAACCGAGTGCAAGTTTCTGTTGATGAGCAGCAATGGAGGATTTTGCTGTAAATTGCATTTCAGTAACATTCACATGCAATGGGGAAATGAGTACAGAACAGGTCAGTGAGGCTGAAATGAGTCAATCAGCATTACTGGCTGAGGAAGGACAACATGTCTGGGCTACCTGCAGAGGATTTTAATTGATATACCGCATCAATGTGGTTGAGACAAGCAATGAGGCATGTTTAACATCCCACAAAGGTAGTCATGCCTGCACCAGAAAATCACACCAGGGTTAGGGGGAAAATGAGTGAAAATAGAAACTCGCCTGCCTAACTTGCGAGAATTTCGAGGCGCTTAAAGGAAACCGTATATTATATGGAAGCAAAATCACTCTGGCATGATGAAAAAGTCAGCTGAATGTATGAAACAGTATGAAAATCGCACAAGGAAAACAATGTTTGCATAATGATTTTTTCAATCTGCATGTTTATGATCACAGTCCTAAATTTTGAGGTTTACTCTTGTGCAAGCAAATTATATATTGTACAGATTTTATGGTCTTTTTAAATATGTCATAAACCTAAACTTATTTTGGCAGATGATTGCGGCGTTGTTGTTCGTGAAGTTAGAGTTTGAAAATGGCACAGGCCCTTGCCCAGCACATTGTGTGGATAATTTACTCTATCATTCTTTGAACATCTGAACTACTAGGGTAATTCATTCGCAGGTGCTTTATTATCTTTTGTCTTTTGAGGCAGATGTACAATCTAACTGCTTGGTTTAGCATCTTTTTTGATTTTTCCGTCTGCTTTTTGCACCTCTCGGTACATGACATTTTACTAGCCAAGTATCTTCAGATCCATGCATTGATTTTATTGAGGCATCAGCAGTAATATACAGAGCATTTCAATATATCAGTTATTGCTGACAATCCTTTGGATAAGAACATTGGCAATGATGGAAGAAGGTAAGTCTACCTGAGAATATCTGAAAGGAGGATCAACTCAGAGATGTTCCAAAATGTAGTAGTGCAATTGATCAAAGGAGAATGGATACAGGATGACCCTATTCAATTTTTTGAGCCTTGCACTGTCTTGTCACCCAATAATAAATTAACTTTCAGTGCAGATTGCATTATTGATACAGCAATGATTTTAGCGCCAAGACGCCCAAGGGCAAACGTATGCGCTCTACAAATCGTATAAATAAATAAATAAATAAATTTGAAAGGCTCTGTTTTAACTTCGGAAAAAACTGCACATGCATCACCAGGGAACTCTCCATAATATACGGGGCCCTCTTTAATCTCTAAACCAGTGTTAAAAAGGAAATAGCATACCCTGACTCCTCTACTGAGATTTCCACATCAAGTTAGGATACTGTCCTCCGTATTACTTTAGCTGAGCCCTTTTTTTTAACATTTATAAGTGTACAAAAGGCCCCAAGACTCCAAAACTCTGAGCTAGGGAGTCAAAAAACATCTCTAGACTACATATTGTTTAAAGTATGTCTTTCCGCTTTAGATCTTCTGAAGTATTCTTATCTGATGACGTACAAGATGGGGCGCAACGACCGAAGCTGCAGATTCAGAAGCTGCGGATCCGGGTTTGAGTCTCGACATCGGCTCAACATCCTGTGATTCTGGGCAAATCACCTAATCTCCCCATGCTCATGGATAGCACCTGGATTCCCTCACAGATGATAAGCAGCGCTATAAAAACCTATAAACTTTAACTTTTCCATTGACATCTTCTTGAATCCTTGCCTTCTATCCATCTGCTTGAACTAGGACCTTTAGCCGATAGCCGTGACTGGAATCTCTTTGGTGTTTATTGTAAGACAGGTGCTATCAAAAATGTTGGTCCTCAACTGTTTATCAAGTTCTTATTCAATTCTTTCGCCGCCGCCAAGCAGGATAAGTCTGCCTAGTAGTTAGACAATTGTTATTGGCTGCATAAATCAGCATATTCCCAGAATTCAGCTTAGTCATTGCATGTTCAGCTTGGTAAAGAACAACTCTTTTGTTTTTATTATTGGTCTTCCTATTGTGAAGAAGATCCCTGCATCATGCCTTTCAGTGGAATTGAAAAGTGTAATTTGAAATAATGACACTTTTGTGGCTTTGTCTTATGATTCTTTTGAACGCAGTCACAGGTGACAATGAGTTAACTAATTCATAGGTGGAACATTTAATCACATGATGTGTCTGCAAGCGGCCTGTTCTTAAGATATGAAACATAAATCAAAATAAATAATTTGTTTCTTAGGTCTGGGATTTGAAAGTGTTCTATAGTTTCTAATATAATTACAGTGAGTTTTGGGTCTGCCTCCTTCAACCATTTGTTTTTTTCATCTTGCTTCGTTCTTTTATTGTCTTGTCAATTACGTCTTGGCTTAGCTCAGTGGAATATTTCCCTGTCACATAATGCTGTTTAGGTGTATCTTTCCACCTCTAATTGAGAGCTTGCATTGTAAAGTTTAAAAGTCTATTTTACATCTTAAAAAAGAATCACTTAGTGCAACACACTGTTTGAAACACTGCATTCTTTATAGCTTACATGGATTCTATAGCTAAAACAATTTTTTAAATTAAATTTTTTACAGCAGCAAAAAATGTTGCTTTTCTCCCCTTTCAAGTTAGAGCCTGACCCTCTCATGACTGCCCTGTTGGCTTTTCTTTTTGACGATTATGATGCCTGACCCCAAGATGGCTGTCCAATCTGGCAACATTTCAACGCCATCTTGGGGTCGGGCATCCCAATATGTCAAAAATAAAAGTACAGATCTCCCCTTTTTCATCCCCTGTGTGTCACTCTTCATTAGGCCACCCAATCTCCCTACTGTTCTTCTTAAACCACCCTCTTATTCCCCCTTCTGTCACTGCTCCCTCTCGATGGCTTGACATCAGTGCACGTTCATGAAAACTTGTGTCGGACTCTCATGACTGTCTTGTGTTTTCTCTTCCTGCATTTGAAATGAAGATAGTTGACAAGGAAGCCGCCGGAGTAGTCCTTATTTTCTTTGGTTATATGACGTTACCACGAATTCCGTTGCAACGCATGCCTTTTCCACGCATGCGTTACCACGGAATTCGTTTTCCCCTCATCATCTTTACCACGTCGCTCTTACGTCGTAAAGAGGAAGCGGAAGTTTATTCCGCTTCCTCTCTTACGACGCTGTTTTCTTCGGCACGTCGGGATCGTTTTTTTATGGGGGGGAAACCCCCCCAACCCCCCTTTTTAATCCTACGTTTTTTTTTGTTCGTGGTAGAGACGATAGTTGAAGGCATACGCGTTGGAAAGACGTTTACGTGGTAAGTGCCTCGTTGTAAACGTTACGCGTAGTACTGCCTTCGTTGTTAATGATGTTTCCCATTTTCTTTTTGTGTCATTTAAGTGAAAAAAGGTGACAATTCAGATCCCCTTAGCACTCTACCACCATTTCACACGTATGCAGATAAACGACTGCAATGAGGGCAAGAGAGACTTGAAAGTGTATGCTTTTTGTTTCTTGGATTTGTCTGGCTTAAAGGTGCTAATGGAGATTCTCCATGTGGTCGCACACCAAACTCAGAAATGTTGACTTGACCAATGCTTGTTTCTAGGGAATGGCCTTACTTTCCAGCAAGAAGAGAGCTCCATTCTAGGGAAGCTCGTTTGGCCGGAAAGCACACATACTACTGCTTTATCAATCATGAAATGAATAACTCTGTTTATAATGTCATAAACGAAGTGCACGATAATTTAATTGGAGCTCCCATTAATCCATCCAGTGCAGACTTTTCTCTTAATTATATCACTATAAATATAGTTCATGAGGATATCGGTGGCTCAGTCTGCTCATGCTTGCCAGAGTCATTCAGTTCTATCTCATGCAGGCGAAATGACTAATTATCCTTATTTTATTTTATGTAAAATACATTTCCTGCTCCTCGCGTGGGTGAGCGAAGCACAGTGGCTCGTTCTTTTACTCCATGAATCATAATGAAATCTTCCCGGAATCTCAAGCAGAGAATAATTGTTCTATTTCTCCCTTGTACCTCTATGGTTCCAACTCCCTCAAATCAAAATAAAAAAAACATATTCTTGTCAATCCATTCACAACTAAAGGGGTTTTCCATTAGCCCAGCAGTCCACGGTATATGTACGCCTGGATGAAATTTAAATTACATTTGCATAATTAGTGTAATTTTGAGAAATGCGCATTACACTTGCGATCTCTAAGGTGGAGAAGTGGATCATGGATCTCTCGATGTCCCCTTCCCGGCCACCGGTGTCTCCCTTCATCAAGGCATGCATGATCCATTTCTCCAGCTTCTAGATATCTGCAACTTTAGTCTAATTTATGATCATTAATCTATAGCCATAGAGGACTACGTCTGCCATCCCCAGATGTTTGCTTCAGATGGAGGTTGTATTTATAAATGTCAATCTTTCATATGATAAAGCAGTGAGAGCTACGTGTCCTGATGAAGGCAACTGACAACACACTGCAGGGTTTATAATGTAGAAACGTGTTGACCTCCACTAGTGAGTGGAGTTATCCCCTACTTCATGTTTAACCCGCTCACTGGAGAACTCAATCAAATTGAATAAGCCCACCCTTGAGATAGTTTTAACATGCACATTATTCCCCCTGCACTATACGCTCCCACATAACCATTTAGATAGTGGTATAATTTCATACCCTTGAAAAAGGGCACCACCATAAATTCCCCAATAATTCAGTTGGTAGTAGCTTTCACTCAGATTATCATGATCAGTGCAAGGAGGAGCCGAGGATGAAGCATGCCACTTACTAGGTGGGCAAGGTCCTTCGTCCTAAAACAGTGAGATACCTGGACCCGCAGAGCCCTCGATTTCCCTCACGATAGGCAGTCAGTTCTAGTGTGATTGATTAAAATAAGGCACTAGTAAAGCAAGGGTAGGGAACTGGAAATAAGAAAAAGTGGTATTGAGATGAAACTGTGGTGTCTCCAAAAGACCTCAAACACCAGGACACCTCCGGGTAACAGTGTGCTCTAAAAGTGTCATAAATAAATAAATAAATAAATAAATAAATAAATAAATAAATAAACAAGCATTTGCAATGCAATCGGTCTAGCCTTTGGGACCTTAATAGCCCTGCAGCGCGTTATCTCATATTACTACAACTTAGCCTTGCTTACATATTAGAAAATGCAAATTCTGGTAAATGTTTGGAAATTAATATTTTTGGAATGTTTACAGCTGTACTGTTGTAGCAATACTGATTTAAGGATTTTATATGAAGTACACACGCCTACACAGTTTCACTTAAACATTAGCATTGAGATATGCCATCGCATAAAAAAAGAGAATGGAAACAAAATAAAGGGGAGCGGCTTATCTCAAATCTGGGGATCCAGGTTCGAGTCTCGGCAATTACGTCAACATCCTGTGATTCTGGTCAAATCACTTAATCTCCCAGTGCCTAATAAAATGAATTTGTCCTTGTGTAACACAACTGGTGCTCATGTAAAGCGCTCTAATACCTTCGAGTCAGTTTTGAGCTATATAAAACTGAAAAAAAATAAAGTAGAGTAAATGTTGGTGTACTGCAGTACAACAGCACGTGCCTGCCCATGCCCCTTCCAACTCTAAATAAAAACCACTAGTAACAATCTATTCTTCAAATCTTTTTCATCCAGTTACCATGATATTATTTATGTGGCTTGAGGATCTACAGGGGTGGCATGATTCAATGGTGATGCCATATGACAGGATTCACAGGTCACTCGTGCTCGCTGTGGGCAGTGCAAATATGAAGCTGCATTTCTGACCGCAAGGCTGTACATCATCATACATATTCCCTCCTCTGGAAAATATAGTCTGCACTATAAAACGTTGCACAGTGATCCCTGCCAGGTGAAACAGCAGTCTTTTTACTGTGTGAGATGGTGTGTACGTGTGCATCAGGAACAGTCTGCAATGTACACTCTGCAGAGCTCCTTTGCTATTGCTTTGTACAGTGACAGAGTTGAAAGCTGTATCAGAGATGCTCCTTTCCCAAATAGTGGACACACCACACTCAGTAAAACATATATATTTTAATACAACTTCAGACAAGACTTGTGGAGTGTGGGCAAGACTCCTAAACTCTCACACTTAGAATGATGTACCTAGTCATGGAATCAGGGCACAGATATCTTGAACAGAATTCCCTATCCACATAATCCAGGGTGCTGTGCAGTAGTCACAGATAAAGGCAAAAGACAATAAAACCCTCTCTTACACTCATACATAAGTATTGGCAATTTCTTACTGTTTTCTGCAGTTTAATTTTGCTCAGACTTGACCTGAAGGTCTTGAAGAACATTAGATAGGCACCAGTTACATTACACAAGGACACTTCGTTTTTTAGGCCTCGGCCTACAGCATTGCTTTAGCAATACGTGTTTGTCGAGATTATAGTGAGGCTTTCAAAAGTCTACCCAAGCTGCTGCGGATTGGGTACAGTTGATGTGAGCAAGGCGCATGCACAAAGCACACCACAAGCCTCGGCATCATACTTCAAAGGGATCTGCTCCCCCGCCTCAGACTTCAAAGGAATGCGCTCTCGCGCCCCCACCACAGCAATGCTGAGAGCTTCATCACGCTCTCATAACGAGTCTTCCTTCTCCCACATGTGAACCTACTTGCACCCTCTCGGATCCATCTTCATTTTTTTCTGCTGTTTCCGCCACACACTCTACTCCTTTGTATCTCCTTTCTGGCCTCTTTCCTACTTAACTTTACATCCTTTCCCCTTTAATCCAATTTCCACCTTCTCACAACCCCTTAGAGCACTGTTATCTTAACATTTGTGTTTCTCTCTGTCTTATAATGTCTGCCCTGCCACCATTTACTTCGGACCCTCACACACCCTCACCCTCACACCTCCTCACCCTCACACACCCTCACACCCTCACACACCCTCACACACCCTCACTCACCCTCACACCCTCACCCACCCTCACACACCGTCACTCACCCTCACACCCTCACCCTCAGACCCCCTCACCCTCAAACTCACCCTCACACACCCGCACCATCTCCCCCTCCCCCTTACACACCCTCACTCACCCTCACCCCCCTCACCATCACAACCCTCTCAACCTCACTCACCCTCACACCCTTACACACCTCCACCCTCACACACCTCCACCCTCACACACCCTCTCCCCCTCACCCTCACATACCCTCACCCTCACATCTCCCCACCCTCACATACCCTCACATACCCTCACCCTCCCTCACACCCTCACACCCCATCACCCTCACCTCCTCACCCTCACCCACCCTCACACACCCTCACTCACCCTCACACCCTCACCCTCACACACCCTCACCCCCTCACCCTCACCCCTCTCAACCTCACAACCCTCTAACCCTCACTCACCATCACACCCTCACCCTCACACCCCTCACCCTCACATACCCTCACTCTCACACCCTCACCCTCAAACACCCTCACCCTCACACCCTCACTCACCTTCGCACCTCACCCCCTCACCCTCACAACCCTCTCACCCTCACTCACCCTCCCTCCCTCACTATCACACACCCTCACCCTCCCTCACACACTCACACCCTCACACACCTTCACATACCCTCACCCCCTCACACCCCCTCACCCTCAAGACCTCCTCACCCTCACATCCCCTCACCCTCACATCCCCTCACACCATCACCCTCACATCCCCTCACCCTCACACCCCCTCACTCACCCTCACCCTCACACACCCTCACCCTCACCCTCACCCTCACACACCCTCACACCCCTCACCCTCACAACCCTCTCACCCTCACTCACCCTCACACACCCTCACCCTCACACAACCTCACACACCCTCCCTCACACACCCTCACGCCCCCTCACCCTCACACCCCCTCACCCTCACCCCCACTTACCCTCACACCCCTCACCCTCACACCTCCCCTCACCATCACACACCCCTTCACCCTCACTCACCCTCTCACCCACCCTCTCACCCTCACACACCCTCTCACCCTCACATACCCTCTCAACCTCTCACCCTCACACACCCTCTCACACACCCTCACACCACCTCACCCTCACACCCCCTCACCTTCATGCACCCTCACACCCTCACCCTTACACACCCCCTTACTCTCACACCCCTCACCCTCACCCCCTCAACCTCACCCTCACCCACACCCTCACCTTCACACCCCTTACCCTCACACCCCCTCACCCTAACACCCCTCACCCTTACACCTTCTCACCCTCACACCCCCTCACCCTCACACAGCCTCACTCACCCTCACACACCCTCTCACCCTCACACACCCTCACACACTCACCCTCACACCCCCTCACCCTCACACCACCTCACCCTGTCACCCTTACCCTCACACCCCCTAACTCTCCCTCACACCCTCACCCTCAAACCCTCATCCTTACACCCCTCACCCTCACAACCCTACACCCACACACACCCTCACACCCACTCACCCTCACACCCTCTCACCCTCACACCCCCTCACCTCACACCCCCACACCCTCACAACCCCTCACCCTCACACACCCCTCACCCTCACTCACCCTCACAACCCCACACCCTCTCACCCCCTCACCCTCACACCCCCTCACACACCCCCTCACTCTCACACACACCCTCACCCTCACACCCCCTCACCCTCATACACCCTCACCCTCACGCCCCCTCATCCTCACACCCCCTCACCCTCACACACCCTCCCACCCTCACCCTTACACCCCCTCACCTTCACACCCCCTCACCCTCATACCCCCTCACCCTCACTCACCCTCACTCACCCTCACACACCCTCGCTCACCCTCACACTCCCTCGCTCACCCTCACTCACCCTCACACCCCCTCACACCCCCTAACCCTCACACCCTCACACCCCCTCACCCTCACACCCTCACCACCCCTCACTCACCCTCACACCCTCACCCTCACACCCCCTCACCCTCACAACCCTCTCACCCTCACACACCCTCACCCTCACATACCCTCACACACCCTCACCCTCACTCACCCTCACACACCCTCACCAGCATAGCATAACAAAACATAGCATGGCATAACAAAACACAGCATAGCATAGCATAACAAAAAAAGCATAGGGTAGCAAAACAGCATAGCATAACAAAACAAAGCATAGGATAGCAAAACAAAACATAGCAAAACAAAACATAGCATAGCAAAACACAACATAGCATAACAAAACACAACAAAACATAGCATAGCATAACAAAACATAGCATAACAAAACAGAGCATAGCATAACATAACAAAGCATAGCAAAACCAAACAGCATAGTATAACAAGACATAGTATAGCAGAACAAAACACAACAAAACATAGCAGAACAAAACATAGCATAACATAACAAAACATAGCATAACATAACAAAACAAAGCATAGCATAACAAAACATAGCATAACAAAGCATAGCAAAACACAACAAAACATTGCATAACATAACAAAACACAACAAAACATTGCATTCATAACAAAACATAGCATAGCAAAGCATAGCAAAACATAGCATAGCAGAACAAAACACAACAAAACATAGCATAGCATAACAAAACACAACATAGCATAACAAAACAAAGCTTAGCATAGCATAACAAAACATAGCATAACAAAGCATAGCATAAGAAACATAGCATAACAAAACATAGCATAGCAAAACAAAGCATAGCATAATAAAACAAAACATAGCATAGCACAACAAAACATAGCATAGAATAACAAAACAAAGCATAGGATAGCAAAACTAAACATAGCATAGCATAACAAAACAAAGCATAGGATAGCAAAACAAAACAGCATAGCATAACAAAACATAGCATAACATAACAAAACGTAGCATAACAAAACACAAAAACACATAGCTTAACAAAACATAGAAAAACACAACACATAACATAGCTAAACTAAACAAAACATATAATAGCATAGCAAAACATAGCATAGCATAACAAAACAGGATAGCAAAACAAAGCATAGCATAATAAAAAACACCAAAACATAGCATATCATAACAAAACATAGCATAGCATAACAGAACATAGCATAGCAAAACTTAGCATAGCATAACACAACATAGCATAACAAAACACAGCATAGCATAGCATAACAAATCAAAACATAGGATTGTTGTTTTTTGCGCACAGCGAGATTAAAGGATTTGACAAGAATCACAGGATGTTTAGGCCACGCCGAGACTCGAATCTGGTTCCCAAGTTGGCAGATCTGGACATTACGCCAATTGAGGGCTAAAAAGTTGGGCTAATTTTGCCAGAGATCTTTATAATACTGGTGTGCTACAGCTGTTTGTGCTCACCTTTCTTTCTACTTCGTTTCCTTAGCAATCATGTTACAGAATATATTTGCATAATGTACTGTTACGAAAATAACTACAGCAAAATGATTGTATTTAGAGGAAAGTAGAATAAACGGGAAGCACGGCACACATTTAATTCAATTGCGCTAATCACTCACATTAGCAAAATAATTACTTTTCACAGTTACAGTAGTAGTTGCTTCTGATTGTGAATATTTACTTGTTGCACCTAGGTCATCAAGATGGGCAGGCTTGATCACCGCGCTTTGTGTAGGCCTATAGGAGGGGTTAGCTACAGTGATCATGCAAGCAGGCTTCGAGGGTGCTTCACCGTGCACAGATGCCTCCCTGCGGGGTCTCACTGCAAGGAGCAGCTATAACGGGCTCTGACGACAAACAGCTCTAAGGCCCTTCAAGAGACGCATCTCCTCCAGGAGAAGGAGACACAAGGTATGGGGAAAGGCAGCACTGCACACTGTGTTTGGACTACGCAGGCCACCAGTATTCATGCAGACAGCACGCCCATAATTATGTTGGGCGACTCGCATGCCATTCAAAGACGTGCTTTTTATGGCAGGCCAAAGAAGATTTGGGAGCACATGCATCAAAGGTTTTTGCGAGCGCAACTGGTGGGATTAAAAAAAATCGGCCATTTGTAATCGGAAAGTGGCTTTTTGCGATGCATGAAAAGGTTTGGCAATCTCAATTTCGGAACTTGCAATTTATTGCAATTTCCTAAATTGCAATTGCATTTAAGGAATTGCAATTTACGATTCCTTATATGCAATGCCGCAAAATGCAGGGAAACTACTCTGTTCTGTATTTTGCTAAAACTTAAAAAAATGCACTAAAGTGTATTTTTCAAGGTTTCAGGTTACATACACAGTGTGCACAACAAGGGTGTACATAACAATTTCAGGTGTGCAACAGGTTGTCATTTTGACACCCTTGAAATTATATGCGCAATTTGCGAGTACCTATTCCATAATTGCGACTCGCAAATATTTTAATAGCGATTCCTACATGCATAGGCTTTTGAGAGTCCTTAATTGCGATTCCTTAGTAATCGCAATTAAGGACTAGCAAAAGCATTTCTTGATGCATGTGCCTGATTGTTCTGTGATAGCAGCACCACAAGCCCTGTCCTGCCCTGCCCTATCCTTCCTGGATCTCCACAAATGGAATCCTCGCTCTTGGGCAGCAATCACCCTGTTCTTGCCCTCCTACCTCACTTTTTTTCCCACGAGGAGCGACCTTCACAAGTACTGCAATAAGAGCTTATAGCTCTGAAGAATGGAGTACAGTTGTACATGGAGCCCGTGCGGACGTGCTCTGCAAAGGCAGCATGGGAATAGGATGTGTGGGGAGGGGTGGATACAAATGCCTCCGCCTTAAACAAGAACATAGTACATACCTTCAAAGACACACCAATGTAATAAAAAACTTCCACATGTGAAATAAAAACCTAGGCAAATTACTATTTGCTTGTCAAGTCTATTAATCGAGAGGCAGAAAAAATTGTTAATGACATAAATAGAAATGTTGCTTTTTATTAATTCAATTCAAAGTTTATACATAAATACACATCATTAAAAAAGATGTATGACTCAGAAATGGAGAGCAAATACATCAACAAGGAAATTCATAAAATAATACAGACACATTTTTATTTCAAAATTAAAAAACACAGTGGCACAAGATTTTTATCATTAAAAAAATCCCAACACGGAGGAGATATAAAGAAAACCTTTTGGTAGATGTTTCTCCACATAGTGTGGAGCTGTCTCACATACCGTTTTACCCATTGGAGGAAGCGACAGGTTAGCTTCTTTTACTCCAGCTGACTGGTATAACAAGCAACAGGAAGGGCATGGATAGGGGGCAATAATGGAAAGTCTGAGGAAGCGGGATTTCTTTCATCAACACTGCGCCTGCTTTACAAACCATGAAACGTGGTCAGTCGTGAAGCGGGAAGGAGAGGGAGCGTGCAGACTGCATATTAACAAAGAGTGCGCCAACACACAAGAAAACAAATCTGGACTAATTAAGGCATCCTGGAAGACATTGGGCAACCTGGACAAAGGTTTGTGCGCCTTAAGCGGATAGCGCTACTGTTTTCTGATACCTGGCGTAAGAGCAATTTAGCAAGTTAGCAATTTAGTATGTATTTACTCGCGCGTTTTTTAAACGTATCTTCCCTTATTGTCTCAATCTTCTTTTTATTTTTTTCGTTATTGTACCCTGCTTTTAAATAGGAGATTACCAGAGTAGCACTTCCTTGCACGATAATTGTGACCATCACCGCGGTTTTCGCGGGTCCTCAGGCAGATTTACAGGATCGCCGCCATCTTGGGGGTAGTTTAGGGATATTCTGCAGGCGCCATATTTGTGAGTGCTTTAGTGTTCTTCATAGGAGGCGCGGCCCCTATTTAAGAAGAGTGCTTTTGGGAGTCCGGTCCTGGACAAAGGTTTGTGCGCCTTAAGCGGATAGCGCTACTGTTTTGTGATACCTAGCGTAAGAGCAATTTAGTGTGTATTTACTCGCGCGTTTTTTAAACTTATCTTCCCTTATTGTCTCAATCTTCTTTTTATTTTTTTCGTTATTGTACCCTGCTTTTAAATAGGAGATTACTAGAGTAGCACTTACTTGCACGATAATTGTGACCCTCACTGCGGTTTTCGCGGGTCCTCAGGCAGATTTACAGGATCGCCGCCATCTTGGGGGTAGTTTAGGGACGCTCTGCAGGTGCCATATTTGTGAGCGCTTTAGTGTTCTTCACAGGAGGCGCGGCCCCTATATAAAGCTATTATGGAGACGCGCAGCGGTGACGCGCAGCGGAAGCGCCGTCACCGCGCCGGAGTCACGCCAGAGTCCAGCCTTCTGTGCCCGTCCGGGCCCAGACGGGCCTAGGGCCTGGAACTCTGCCCAAAAAACCGGCAATAAGAATGACATACGCTCGTGACGATCTCATTGCATTGCGTCCTTTGCAAACCGTGGGATGTAAACCGGCCTATAAAGGACTTAGCCCGCCATCAGTCTGCAGGCCGTGTCAGATCATTCATCCTGATAAAGGTAAGAACGCCCTGTTGTTAGGTCTGCTGAATTGCAGATCTCTTCCAAGGCATTCAGTAGAAGTCAAGTTCCTCATACAAGATCTGGACTTAGACATCCTGTTCCTGACGGAAACCTAGATAACTTCCAGTTCCGATGCCGACATTGTGCAAGCCCTCCCGCCAGGCTTTCTTATATATCATCTTGATAGACCTGTGGGGCGAGGGGGTGGCATTGCTATTTTATACAGGGACACATATGTATGTAGGGCCCAGAATGGTTTAGTTTCGGACTGTGAGGGCTGCCACTTTTCCTTGCGGATATCCCCTACGGTATCGCTGTCAGGTATACTGATCTACCGGCCTCCGGGCTGTGTGGGTAACTTTGTCAGCTCCTTAATGGAAACAGTGACGACCTAGGCCTCGTCTACGACTAATTTTATAGTGATGGGAGACCTTAATCTCCATTTTAATGACCCAGCCAATCCAGTAGCCCGAGACCTTCAGGGCGATCTGAAAGCATGCGAGCTGTCCTTAATTAATGCAGGGGTTACGCACGATAAGGGACACTTACTCGATCCAATGTTTTCTAATATGCCCCGCCTCATGGCTAGGCCAGCATATCCCCTCCCGTGGTCCGACCACTTTCTGGTTTCGGAAATCTGGCAAATCGACTCATTGCCCACATCTGCCC
The DNA here is from genome assembly GCF_964263255.1 of Lissotriton vulgaris. Taxonomy (NCBI): domain Eukaryota; kingdom Metazoa; phylum Chordata; class Amphibia; order Caudata; family Salamandridae; genus Lissotriton; species Lissotriton vulgaris. The sequence goes on from NC_141697.1 coordinate 1,191,484,122, forward strand.
ATCAGGCCTTTTTGATGGACAGAGCTTGGTCCAGGCTATCGATCAATGACTGGACTTCTAAACCTGATGACATGCGCCCTCCCCCCGAATCCGTCCCGATAAAGGGAGACGCTAATCTCAACCAGTGGCTGACCACTTCCCTTGATGCCATAATCCCGAAAAAGAGAGTGCAAAAGAGGGAGAAAACAATTGGCTCCGCCCCGTGGTACACTCCCGAGCTCCGTACCCTTAGGAAGGGATGTAAGAAGCTGGAGAGGATGTGGAGAAAGGAATGGGAGGTAGCCAGGCGAGAGGAATACCGCGTTGCTATGAGGGGGCATAAATCCGCTCTTCGGCAGGCTAAAGCCCAATTTTTTGAGGAGCGCATAAGATCTGCCTCCAACTCCTCCAGGGAGACTTTTAAAGTGGTAAATGAACTTCTTAAAGTTCCCGAGCCCGTGGTCACACATGATAACCAGAAGTGTAAGGAGCTGGCAGACTGCTTCCATACGAAAATTGAGAAGATATTAAGCATCTTGCCCCAGTCTCGGCTGCTTCAGTCCGATCAGAAAATGGACACAGTAAAACAGCCAAGAGATGTACCTATTCATTTAGACACTTTTGGCCCAGTATCAGTGGCTGAAGTTCTGAAGGCTTTGGGATCTATGAAAAGTGGCTCCCCTAGGAATCCGGTCCCTATGAAGTTCCTAAAACAGGTAGCAACTTCTATTGCGGTTCCTGTCACCGATTTAATGAATGCATCCTTTGCCCATGGCTTGGTGCCACCGAGCTGGAAAACAGCAGTGGTAAAGGCACTTTTAAAGAAGCCAAATCTGGATCCTTCGGACCTGGCAAACTTCAGGCCCATCTCCCTGCTGCCGGGACTCGGCAAAATTGCTGAAAGGTTAGCGAATCAACAACTGTCAGGTTTCTTGGAGACTAATGGCTTGCTTCGAGATTCACAAACCAGATTTCGGCCAGGCCAGGGCACCGACACCGCCCTTCTGGCAGTCGTGGACGAAACCAGATGCATTTTGGACTCAGGAGGGTCAGTGGCAGTGATCCTCCTGGACCTCAGTGCAGCGTTTGACACTGTGAACCATCAGGTGTTGATTCAACGGCTGTCAGAGGTGGGTGGGTGTGTCAGGGGTCGCTTTGAAGTGGCTTAGGTCATTTCTCAACGGCCGAACATACCAGGTTTGGGAAGGTAGTGATCGGTCAACATCTATCCCCCTCCAGTGTGGGGTGCCACAGGGCTCCTCCCTCAGCCCCACATTGTTTAATGTATATATGGCCCCCCTGGAGGATGTGGTGGCCCCTTTTGACATCAAGACCGTCAGTTATTTGGATGATACGCAGTTGGTGGTCGCCTTATCCCAACTGGTAGAGAACCCCGATCTACTGCACTCCTGCCTGTCGGAAGTCCACACTTGGATGGGTGAGTCAGCTCTTAAGCTGAATGGTTCGAATACAGAAATAATGCTGTTAGGGAGTAAAACCCCTTCACTCCCTCTGACCAGCTGGCCTAGCTGCATGGGAGAACTCCCGAGCTCGAAAGAGGAGATCCAGAGCTTAGGGGTCTGGTTAGAGCAAGACTTGTCGTTTAGGACCCAAGCGAAGAAAACCGCAGGAGTCTGTTTTGCCCTGCTTCGGTCAGCCCGCAAAATTTTCCCTCTTCTGCCTTTAACATCAAGGAAGCTGCTGATTCAGGGGTTGATTACATCAAGACTAGATTACAGTAATGCCATTTTTCTGGGCGCCCCTGAAGCCACTTTTAATAAACTCCAGCAGGTTCAAAATGCTGCTGCAAGGCTGCTCATGGGCATCCCTAGGATGCAGTCAGCCAGACCTGCATTGGCTCCCAGTGCGGGAAAGGGTCAAATTTAAGACTCTCTGCACAGCCCATAAAATCCTTCAGGGGAAGGGCCCTCCCATACTGAGGAATCTAGCGGTGCCTTATAAAGCGAACAGAACGCTGCGTTCTGATCAGAAACATCTTCTCCTAGTCCCTAGAGTAACAAGCATTTGCAATGCAATAGGTCTCGCAGCATTAAAGTTTTAGTTACTGGCATTGTAAATGACAATGCTTTGCATACATTTTTTTGGGTGTCCGTGTGTGCATGGCAGTGGTGGTGTCTATGTGTGCATGCCACTGGTGGTGTCTATGTGTGCATGGCAGTGGTGGTGTCTGTGTGTGAATGGCAGTGGTGGTGTCTGTTTGTGCATGGAAGTGGTGGTGTCCGTGTGTGCATGGCAGTGGCGGTGTCCGTGTGTGCATGGCAGTGGTGGTGTCCGTGTGTGCATGGCAGTGGTGGTGTCTGTGTGTGTGTATGGCAGTGGTGGTGTCCGTGTGTGAATGACAGTGGTAGTTTCCCTGTGTGTATGACAGTGGTATGTCCGTGTGTGCATGGCAGTGGTGGTTTCCGTGTGTGCATGGCAGTGGTGGTTTCCGTGTGTGCATGGCAGTGGTGGTGTCCGTGTGTGCATGGCAGTGGTGGTGTCCGTGTGTGCATGGCAGTGGTGGTGTCCGTGTGTGCATGGCAGTGGTGGTGTCCGTGTGTGCATGGCAGTGGTGGTGTCCGTGTGTGCATCGCAGTGGTGGTGTCTGTGTGTGCATGGCAGTGGTGGTGTCTGTGTGTGCATGCCAGTGGTGGTGTCCGTGTCTGCATGGCAGTGGTGGTGTCTGTGTGTGCATGGCAGTGGTGGTGTCCGTGTGTGCATGCCAGTGGTGGTGTCTGTGTGTGCATGCCAGTGGTGGTGTCTGTGTGTGCATGCCAGTGGTGGTGTCTGTGTGTGCATGCCAGTGGTGGTGTCTGTGTCTGCATGCCAGTGGTGGTGTCTGTGTCTGCATGGCAGTGGTGTCACCAATAACGCTGCCAATTCCACACCACCCCCGCCGTCCATTTATTATAGTCGAATGGAGGGTATTCTTTTTATCACTTTCCCATTTTGTGACATATTTTTTATTTAAAACGGTGAAATGTATGAGATGTCTGTATGTATTTATTTGTTTAATTGTTTTATGGCTCAAGAATCCGAAATAAACAGATTTGGATATTACCACATCACAAGGGACAGCAACATCCAAAGAAAAGTCCATTGTTGAACAATCCTAAAGAAGTCTATTTACCGAAATAACACAAGGATCATGATGAATAATTAGACCATGCATTCATAAAAGAATAATTTGACACCCTGGAAAATAAGACGGGTAATTGAAGCTCGACAATTTTTTTTTTTAAATCTTTCATCGGAGGCCACTAATGAACCTTTGAGGCTGGTAGTATTTATACCCAAAGAGCATCTCGCTGCACGCGCCAGGACTCTTACCTCTGCAGCTGACGCCGTCAGGATGCATGCCTTGGCCGTATGACGGGGACACATCCTTGGGTCCAAGCACCTGCCCACTCTCCTCGTGGTTTGTTCCTGCAGTTTTCCATGTCACATGTTGTATTTACTGAGTTCTAATGCACCGGAAGCGTTAGCTTGGAGAGAGGGTTCGGCTCTGTTATTGTAACAAGGATGGGATCTTTGTCCCTTGCTGGAACTGTTGTTCCCATTCATTTGTGAACACAGAAGCTGCGGCCCCCCCGCCCCCGTTATAACCCGTGTGGACAGGGGGTGCTATATCCTGCCTGGTCTACTTAACCCACCTCGCTGATATGGGGGTGGGCACTTGTTTTTAGCCATTCTCCAATGACAAACAAGTTATACCCCGATCTTAAATAGCTATCATACTAAAGTATCTTTTATAAATAATTTTTGGGCATGACAGTACATTTTTTATTTTAAACTAAAAAATGACAATTCTTCCTATATCAACAATAAAAAAACACTGCCCAGCCAAAGACATTCGTCAACAAAGAAAAACAACTTGGCGCTTGTTCACTAAGTATACACAGAAAAATCACAATGCATATATAAAAGCGCAAACATGTTTACAGAGGCTCATGTTAAATTGGAGTAGCTTACGGAGTTCTGTTTTTTCTTTCTTATTTAAGTGTGCAGAGAGCAGCACAGTATTCGATGCTTCTAAGATTCAATAAACAAGTTCCCGCCGGGCCGCCGCGCTGCCTGCGATGACCCGGAAGCGGTTGGACAGCCGGCCAATCGCAGCGCGGCCCCAACCGGAAGTCCCGCCCCCATCGCGGCGCAAGAGAAAAGCCACTGTCCGAGGAGCCCCGAGGTCTCCTGATCGAGTCCCGGTCCCGAGATGGGGGACCGGGTGAAGAGCGGCCGGGCGCATGGGGAAGGCGGGGCTCTCATGTGGTGAGAGAGCCCCGCAAAGCGCTACCGCCGCCCGAGAGCCAGAACCGCCGCCGAGCACCGCCAGAACAGGTGAGTGTGTTGAGGGAGAGGAGGGGTGAGTGGGGGTGGGGTGTGCGCGTGTGTCTGTGCGTGCGTGTGTCTGTCTGCGCGTGTGTCTGTTTAAGGGGGGTGCGTGTGTGTGTGTATGCAGTGTGTGTATGTGCGCTTGCGTGCGTGAGCCTTTCTTTAAGGGGGGGGTGTGTGTGTGTATGCAGTGTGTGTATGTGCGCATGCATGCGGGAGACTTTCTGTGCATGGGAATATCAGCCAGGCCGACGCGACGTGCACGCTCACGAGCTACAATCTCCAGGAGGACAAGCTCGTCACAGTCTGCAGTCCACATTCCCCGGAAAGCGGCGACATTAGTTGTCTCCCTAGCTTTGCTTTCGTCTAGCGAGACCTAAAAAGGACCTGTACTGGCGGGAGAAGATTTTCGGTCAACACAGCGATGCTGTGGAACGCGCTTCCTTTAAAATTGCGCGCTGAGACCTGCACATTGCGATTTCGTAAATGTCTCAAAACTCATTTGTTTCTTGCTTGACTGCACTGAACTGGCCGTTGGTTAACTGATGGTGTCTGCACAAGCGCTGGGATGCCCGAGGGTAACTGCGCGCTACATAAAATTTTAAATAAATATTCCAACTCAGCCATTTTTAAACTTGTGTGAAAAAGTGTGCTGCTAGAGCATATCGTTTTACTTTTATAGTACTAGCATCTTCTGGAATCCCCTCTTTTTAAGCAAGCGAATGCTTGCGTCTCTCACTCAGCATCACACATAACGGACTGACTCCTGGTCGGGGGTAGTAAGCATTTTGTTACAATAAATGCCATTACAGAACGGAACAGACCTTTATTTGGGTCTCGACTGGGTTAACGGGTGTACTCCTGTTCTTCTGTCAATACAGACCTTTATTTAGTACCACCTCCTCTTGGAGATCGTAACGAAAGCAGCACACGCCGTGCACTAAGCGACGGGTTTACTTCCAGTAAGGCAGTATTTTATTAAAACACATTTTCTGCTTTCTCCTCACGTCATCATTAACAGGGAGGGAGTAGGGAGGAAGGGGCAGCTGCAGCCCAAGAGAGTGAGCAAAGAGCAGCTGTTGAGAATACAATCAAGCTGCATGGGGCAGGAGGTGAGCAGCGAGAACAGAGCGAAAGACAAATAAGTGCACTGAAGGAAAACATATAACCCATAGTGAAAGGATTTGTGTAGCAGGGTCAGTGGGTGGAACAAACGAAGGGACTACTAACTGTATTCACCAATGAAAATTGAGAATTTTTAAAGGAAAGTAAGAGGAACCAATGAAAAAGATGGGTGTTTTTTTTTTAAACCCATATCCAGATACAACATGTCTCTTCGAGACAGCGCATGCAGAAGATGCGCTGCCTAGGTGAGACCTATAAATGGCTATTTCATGACAGTTTCATTTTTTCTAAAAATTCTCGAAGTGAGAAATGCTATCCTCTTATACCCTCTCTTCAACAAACAGTTCCAATCGGTTCAATGTTCAGCATTATGGGATACAGCACTAATGAATGATCATTTAACAGCCACACATCAAGGGGCATAATACACGGCCATGCAACCCCTTTGGCATAGGAGACCCTTCGGGGCACCCCATTCAGCCGAAGACTAATTAATATATGTGAGATACAGGAGAGTCATAGGTGGCTCTTTATATTCTGCAGGGGGAGCCACACATTGTGTGTTGCCCCACTGCACAGCAGAGCAGAAGATGTGGTAAACCTGTCCAATGAGAAAAAATCGCACTCCAGATGATACAAAATAGGCCTATTGAAGTATCTTTAAAAAAGCGTAATTTGTACTGAACCTACCTTACTTGGGCTGTAAGCGGTAGGTCGTTATAAGCAAGGTCAGCAAGTTCTGCTATTGAATTCATGGCGAAAAGATAAAAAACAGCAATTTAAAACAATATGTATAGGACCGTACAACACAGAGAGTGAAATATTTTCTTCTAATGTGCTATTTTCATGTGTGCTCAACATTTGTATGTAGAGTACAGAGAATCTGCCACACCCTTGTTTATAGACTGCTTCATACATTGAACAGACCTGTGTATAAGTATTCTGTTCCTGTACTGTGGCTAATGGGGTGGATCTGTGCCTCAACAAGAAGGTATACGGAGGTGCCAGCCTTCAGTTTTTTGGAACGTGTCAGAAAGATAAATCAGTGTCAGAGAAGGTCATGCCTGACCCCATCCGTGCTGTGCAATTTGTGCTGTGGAGGCAAACTGCCATTGCAAATCAATGCAACCCCATGCTTTCCTTCGCTCCAATAGCAGGATGGAAACATCTCCTTTACCTCTCTTGGCACTGGATTAACCTCCCCTAAAGGGCTCCGTCGCTTGGAGTCAAGAAACTATGAGCGGTTTCAGTGAATATTCCCTCCCCCGGATGTATGTGGTTACAAATTGCTGAACGGAATTACACCAAATTTAGCAAAAAGCTAGATTTTTGTCTAGAAAGCATGCTTTTTGTGATGTAGTGTAAATTTGTTCGGTAGTTGCAATCAAATCATCACGAGGCTTGACCAGCTAGCACCCCTAAAAGATATTTAAAAAAGGGGTAGACCCTCTGCTCCTTGGTACAATGATAATTTGACATTCCTGAAAAAGGAATGTAAACAAGCAGAATGGAAATGGAGGAAAGCCTATACAAGTGAGGATAAAAATGTCTGAATAGAAACAATATCCATATATAAAAAAGAAATAATTACGGCAAAGGCTGAATACTTTGCTGAATACTTTGCTGATTCTATCCTGAAATCCTCTAACTGTGCTAAGAGCATTTTTAAAATAGTGAATGATAGCACTAATCCCACCTGCACAAAAAAGGATACTGCCCCAACACAAGATCTCTGTGATGAGGAAAAAATAAGCAAAATCATTAAAGGGTTACAATTGAGCAATACACCCACAGTGGAGGATCAGAATGGGAACTGAGATATTTAACACCCCAGGAACAAGAGCAGGAAATGACAAAAATCTCAGGTAGCTTTGACCATTTTGAAATACCATCAGAGGAGGACTTTATTAAATTAGCCCTCAGTGTATCCTCAGGCTCCCCTTTGGCAGAAAACTTTATAATAGAGCTCTTTTCTGCACTCAGGCTGATCTGTAAGCAATCTTTAGAGAGTGGAACAGTGCCAGCATGCTGGAAAAAAAGCGATAATCACACCTATCCTGCAAAAAGCCTCATTACATCCAGCCTGTCCAAAGAACTATAGGCCTATCTCATTGCTGTCCTATCCAGTGAAGATCACAGATCAACTGGTCAGTAGAGAACTCTCCCAGTTTCTCGAAGCTAACGGGAAACTGGAGGATGTAAATGTGAATGTAAATGTACCGGAATTTATATAGCGCAAATCACCAATCGGTTTCTAAGCGCTTGCTTAGGGAACCAGTCCTGGTATTCCCCTGTGAGATAACCCCGGCAGGGTATCCGCAAGGTGAAAGCCAGGCATCCCACCGCGAGGGGCCGTTGTGGAGATTAAGCAAGCTATTGCCCAGAGTCGCAGAGTGTAAACCCGTGAATCGAGAAGGCACTGGAGCGAGAATTGTCGAGTCCATGGACATTTTAGGACTCAAGACCCCGCCGAGCCAGGAATTGAACCCTGGTCCCGGGCTGACCTCTGCTTCCAGGTCTGCCTCCTCTAACCAGTGAGCCACACTTCTCCACGGAGGATGTGCAGTTTTGCTTCCGTCCGGGACATGGGACGGAGACTGCCCTGGTAACCGTATTGGATAATCTTCGAATGCGGGCCGACGGTACAATCAACAATTTTAATTTTGTTGGACCTGTCTGCCACGTTTGATACGGTTAATCGCGAGGTATTCTTGGCCAGGCTTGCTGGAGCATGTGTGAGAGGGCTAGCACTGGAGTGGTTTCAATCTTATCTCTCTGATAGGGAACAGGTGGTTGCTCTTCCCCCGTACAAATCACGGTTTATGAATGTCCAGCATGGTGTGCCACAGGGGTCTGCTATCAGTCCTATCTTATTTAACCCCTTCCATGCTCATGACGAGCTGAGCTCGTCATGAGGCACAGTTGAGCTGTGCTGATGACGAGCTGAGCTCGTCATGAATAATGGAGCTTTCCTTACATCAGCACAGGGGAAAAATAACCACAGTAGCGATGTGGTTAACATCTATATGAGGCCTCTGGTTGCAGTCATCAAGTCACACAATATTAGTCTGGTGAACTATGCTGATGAAACCCAACTGATTCTATCTCTTGAAGGCCATCAGGCAATCTCACTGGAAACATTTCATAACTGCTTGCAAGATATGGCTTTCTGGATACAAAACAACTACTTGCAAATTAATAGAGAAAAGATTGAGATCCAGTGCTGCTCAGTTGGGAAGGCTCTCCGTTATTACCTACTGGGTTTTGACCACTACCGGTGACGCAATCTAGGAGTTAGCCTTGACTCTAATCTGAATTTAGACTCCCAAGTAAACAAGACAGTTGGTGGTTGCTTCGCTCTGATGAGAGTGCTCCGAAGTATCCTTCCATTGCCCCTAAACAGACAAGACCGCTGGTAGTAGGGAGAATTATTCTAAGCCGACTGGATTATTGCAATGCATTGTTGTTGGAGTCTCCTAAATATCTGATAGGGAGACTCCAGAGAATCCAGTCAATGACGGTCAAACTGGCTTTAATGAGACCATAGTGGTACAAAAGGGGGTGGTGATGGACGGAGCATCTGAACCAATCAAACACTCACACCCAGTCAACATATCTGGGTTTAATCCATCACCGTTCTTTAGCCCACTCTGCCACCCCAGTTCAGACAAGGGCATATGCAAAACAGTTTGACCCTGTGCCTCATGGGAACAGTCCAGCCCAAATTGCCAAACCATACCTTCCCTGGACCGGAAACAAGCTTCAGAGGACCGGTTTCTGGTATTTCAGCCGTCTTCAGCCCAGCTTGCTTGAATCCAGTGGAAAAGTGAGCAAGGGACTCACGTCTGAGCATACCCTGCCAACTTATGGCGAACAAAGTGGTACAAAAGGGTGTGGTGATGGACGGAGCATCTGAACCAATCAAACACTCACACCCAGTCAACAGATCTGGGTTCTGCATTCTGTTCATCAATTGTTGTTTTTGCATTTGTCACCCGAGGGGGATGGGTATGCTCAGACATGAGTCCCATGCTCTCCACACCACTGGAGTCAAGCTATCCTGGCTGAAGATGGCTGATAGCCAGAAACCGGTCCTAGGATGCTTGATTCCGGTCCAGGAAAGACATGGCTTGGCAGTTCGGGCTGGACTGTTCCCATGAGGCACGGGGTCAAGGCTGATTTGCATATGGCCATGTCTGAACTGGGGTGGTGTGGAGTGCAAAAAAACGATGGATTTAGGCCCAGATCTCTGTACTGGGGTGAATGTATGACATTGTTCTGCATTCTGTCCATCAATTGTTGTTTTTGCATTTGTCACCCCGAGTGGGATGGGTATGCTCAGATGTGAGTCCCATGCTCTCCACACCACTGTAGTCAAGCTATCCTGGCTGAAGACGGCTGATAGCCAGAAGCCGGTCATATGATGCTTGATTCCGGTCCAGGAAAGACATGGCATGGCAGTTCGGGCTGGACTGTTCCTATGAGGCACAGGGTCAAGGCTGATTTGCATATGGCCATGTCTGAACTGGGGTGGGGTGGGGTGGTGTGGAGTGCAAAAAACGATGGATTTAGGCCCAGATCTCTGTACTGGGGTGAATGTATGACATTGTTCTGCATTCTGTCCATCAATTGTTGTTTTTGCATTTGTCACCCCGAGTGGGATGGGTATGCTCAGACGTGAGTCCCATGCTCTCCACACTACTGGAGTCAAGCTATCCTGGCTGAAGACGGCTGATAGCCAGAAGCCGGTCATATGATGCTTGATTCCGGTCCAGGAAAGACATGGTTTGGCAGTTCGGGCTGGACTGTTCCCATGAGGCACAGGGTCAAGGCTGATTTGCATATGGCCATGTTTTAACTGGGGTGGTGTGGAGTGCAACAAAATTATGGATTTAGGCCCAGATCTCTGTACTGGACTGAATGTATGACATTGTTCTGCATTCTGTCCATCAATTGTTGTTTTTGCATTAATGAGACCATGCCAGTCCTCAGCGTCTCATGCCTTGGCCAAGCTCCACTGGCTCCCAGTTATGCAGAGGGCACAATTCTAATCAATGTGCGTAGTCTTTAAGGTTCTGTATGGCATTGGGCCCACTCGGGTGCTTTAAAAAATGACACATGGGAACCTGCACGTCTTTTTTTTATTTTGGAGCAGACTCGTGGATCCACCCGCAAGCCCACAGCAATTACCCCCCCACCCACCAAATCTGTGGAGTTGAACCTTAGAAATTCATTGGAAAAAAACAAAGGTTACAGGGACCTTATAGTTAGGCTTAGGTTCATCTCATACAAAACCAGTGAAATTCAGAAGTTATAGTTAGCTGGCCTAACTGTTACTCATGCCTCTACAATGCACTGCTTATGACCTCACATAATAAATCAGTCATGACATGGTCAGTGACATCACTTATGACATCTCAAAGGACATCACTGATGATATCACTGCTGTCATCAACCATTGAATGTGAGTGTTTAAAAAAAGTGTATGAGTGTTAAATATATATACCAGGGTGTATTGGTGCATCAGTGGGTGTATGAGTGCCTGATTGTATGATTCAGTGGGTGCGTGACTAACTGTATAACTGAGTGATTAGGTTTCATGAGTGATGTAATATGCACGAAATATGAGAAGTATGGATCACTGTACTAATCATTGTGGCACCACAACAACGTGCCATGCTGTATAAGATCAATAAAAATATGTTTTTTTTTTTAATGAGTGATGTAATATGTGAGGTCATAAGCAGTGCATTGCTGGGGCTGAATTTCACTGGTTGTATGAGTAAAACCTGAGTCTAAATAACGTCTCTGTAATCTTTGTTTTTTTTCAGGGAATAGATAGATAGATAGATAGATAGATAGATAGATAGATAGATAGATAGATAGATAGATAGATAGATAGATAGATAGATAGATAGATAGATAGATAGATAGATAGATAGATAGATAGATAGACCTCACTAGTCAAATGCAAAAGCATTGAAACCCTGAGCTGAGAGCTAAAAATATAAATTCTACAAAGAGCTAACTCGCAGCTTCATGAAAGGGTTTCAATGCTTTTGCATTCGACTCGTGAGAGACATCTAGTAGCGACTAGTGGAACTGCAGCTTGATTCAATGCTTTTGCATTTGACTCGTGAGGGACACCTAGTAATGACGAGTTGAACTGCAGCTCTTGGTAGAATTATTTTGATATTGGATCCTTTATTATTCAATACCCACTGCTAATCTCATCCCATAATACTTTGCAGGGCCTTTGGTTGGGATTGTATTTTTGCCTATACTAACTATGCTTGGGGCAGTCCTAAGAGGATGGGAACCACCACTGAATCGTTCAGCATGATATGTTCTTTGTGTTCAAGGCATCTGAACCAATCAAACTGTTGGTCCTGCTTGGTCCTTTCCCTAGGTTTGGAAGGACCCCAAAATCATCACCTCTTTCATTGTCTGATATTTTTCAATTTCAAAGTTCACTTTGGTGAATTGGTTGTATGCTTTTTAACATGTAAAGTTGTTTTATCAAAGCATATGTGGGTGCAGTTTAGAAGCTGACTCCGCTACGTTGCGTAGTTAACAAATCTAGCAAAGTTCATTGCCCAGGGTTACTTGTCAGTAGCTGTATGGGTGTGTAGCTTGGTGTGTCACAGACTGTTGTGTTGTATGCTTGGGTGTGTAAGTGGCTGTATCTGCGTGTGAGTGGATGCGTTATTGGGTGTATGAGTGTGTGTCTGGGTGTGACAGTGACTGTATCAGTGTGTGCCTGAGTGTATCTTTGGATATATTGGTGTTTGCCTGGGTGTGTCAGTGACAGTGTCTTCCTGGGTGTATTATTGTCTATATTAGTTTGTTACTGGGTGTGTCAGTCGCTGTATCAGTATGTTTATGGGTGTTTGAGAGGCTTTATCAGTTCTCAATCAATCAGGCTTCCGGTCTTAACATAGTACCGAGACAGCTTTGGTGGAGATTATTGATACCATCAGGCTTTCCCTAGACGCTAGACAATTGGCCATTCTCATTCTGCTCGATCTGTCGACGGCCTTCAACACCATCTCTCATGACATCCTTCTGGAACGTCTTTGGGAGTTTGGTATCAAGGGCCCGGCTCTGAAGTGGCTAAAAAGCTACTTGTCGGAACGGTCTACAAAAGTACAATTAGGGGGTTTCTTTCCAATAGCCAACTCATTGATAAAGGCGTCCCTCAGGGATCCATCTTAAGTCCCACACTTTTCAACCTTTTCTGTGTCGCTTCTGGCCGAAATGATCAGAAACCATGGCTTTGACACAATATCTTATGCCGACGACACACAACCGTTGGATCCAGATTCCACTGACACACGGCGCAGATTCAAACAATGCATGTCATCAGTAAATACATGGATGTCAACTAACCACCTTCTCCTTAACGCGAGCAAAACAGAGATTATGCTCTTTGGTGACGCACAACACATATGGAACACGGCCTGGTGGCCTCCCTCACTCGGACCATGCCCTTCACCCAAAACAACAGTTTGTGATCTGGGTATTATCATGGACAATAAACTTTCCATGAAGGATCACATCAACTCCTTGGTCCATACTAGTCACGGATTAATGCGCTCCTTAAGGAAAATCTTTAAATGGATTCCCCTCTGCTCTCGGCTGCCCCTTGTACAGGGCCTAATTATCAACTGATTGGACTATGGCAATGCACTGTTTGCATCCATTAATGAAAGACTCCTGTCAAGACTACAGGTGTTGCAAAACACGGCGGCTAGACTGGTCCTGGATCTGCCTTCCCAGTCCCCATCAGCTCCGAGCCTTAAGACCCTACATTGGCTACCAATAAAAAAGAGGGTCTCCTTTAAACTATGATGCCTGATCCACAAAACCTTGAACAACCAGGGTCCTGTCTATCTAGCAAAGAAACTGGTAAAATATCAGTCAGGGAGCCCCCTTCGCTCATCCAATAACCTCCTGTTGAAGGTCCCCAAGGTGCGAACTGCAAAAAATGGGGACAGGTTCTTCTCCAAAGCTGCTCCCGAGCTATGGAACTCACTGCCGCTACAACTTCCCCAGGAAATAAACCACAAACAATTCCGAAAAGATCTAAAAACCTGGTTATTCTAATCTCTGTTTCTCCCCTCTAGTCTTTGTTTTGGCAAAAGCGCTATGAGACCTTAGGGTGAAATATGCGCTCAATAAATATCTACTACTACAACTACTTATCAGTGTTTGGCTGAATGTCTAAGTGGCTATGATATGTGAGTGGCTATATGGGTCTATGAGTGGGTGTGTGAGTGGTTTTCTGGGGCTGTGGCTGCCTGTATGGGTGTATGACTGGGTGTGTGAATTGTTGTATGGGCGTATTAGTAGTTGTGAGTCTGTGAGAGAGTCTAAATGTTATGTGGGTCTGTAAATGTGTGTTTTAGTGGTTCTATGGGTGTGTGAGTTGGTATATGAGTAGTTGTATGGATGTGTGAGTGAGTGGACGTGTGAGCGGTTGTGTGAGTGGGGTGTCAGCAGCTGTGTTGGTGACTTGGTATATAAGTGGCCATATGGGTGAATTAGGGGCTGTATGGTTGTATGAGTGAGTGTGTGTGTGTGTACGTGGTTGTATGAGTGTGTGAGTGGCTGTCTCAGTGGTTGCATGGGTGTGTGAGTGATTGTGTGAGTGTCTGTGTGGATCTGTATATGGCCACGAGTGGCTGTCTGTGTAGGTCTGTGAGTGGGTGTGTGAGTGCCTGAGTGAGCCTGTGAGTAGGTGTGTGAGTGCCTGGGTGAGCCTGTGATTGGGTGTGTGAGTGCCTGTGTGGATCTGTGAGTGAGTGTGTTAGTGATACTATGGGTCTGTGAGGGAGTGTGTGAGTGCCATTGTGGGTCTGTGAGTGGTTTTGTGGGTTGTGAGTGGATATGTAAATGCCTCTGTTGCCCCCTCAATGGATGTGCGAGTGGCTCTATGGTTTTGTACATAAGCATGCCAGTGCCTGTATGGGTGGGCGACTAGCTGTTTAACTGGGTGTGTGGCTGTAAATATCTGTCTATAAAGGAGTGATTGCTGGATATATCATTTGGTGTATATGTGTCTGACTGAATCTGACACTGCCTACATTTGGGTGTGAAAGACTATGTAAGTGCATATATCATGAACTGCTTTAAAAAATTGTAAACACAAATGCAAGGACAGTGATCTGCTGTGCGTTGCAGACCTCCATCCTTGCATTCAGAGCTAATCACAGGGAGGTGCAATTTACAAACTTCCTAATTAACTCTTGTTTGGCATTTTTAGACCTGCTGTAAACTGACAATATGCCATGAAATCTATTAGTACGATGGCCACATCAGAAATTGCGTTCCCATTCACAAACCAGTCAGTGTGCAAATTGCACTTCCCTGGTTTGCAAGTGGGAATTGTACATCAGAGCCTTCATCTGCACTTTTGGCTTCACAGGCTGCTCTCTTCAATGTTCTGATGTTGTGAGAAATGAATTTTGATGTGCTGCCTTTATGTAATGTTTTTCCTCAGCCTCCCTCCAGAGACCTTTCTCTTCTTATTTCCCAGCATTTAAATATGTTGTCCTTGGGGCTGCTTTTGGAATAATTGCTAATTAGCTGAGCCATGGTTTCTTTTCCTCGCTCACTGCCTTGTTTCCGGAGTGCTGGCGGCTAGACAGCCGAGTGTAGGGATGGCTGTGAGCTGATATCTTACTCTGTGATGCAAACTGGTAAAGGCTGTTTGACAGAGCTTTAAAGAGACAGGCTCTCTCAGGAGCTGGCCCTGTGATCCTCTCTATGGCCAGCAGTACATAGGTAGAGTCTTTTGATACACTCATCGCTCAGTTTCTGCAGATGACTAGAATTATTCTAAATAGGGACTCCTGTGCCCTAAATTCTCTGTGCTTTGCATGCATGATAGACTACAGAGATGTAATGCTATGTAACAAGATTTCCATGGGCCACAAAAGTGGTAGGAACAGAGATGCTGTGTTCTCAGTTGAGCAGTGTGTTGAATATGCCTGAACGTGTGTATGGGTGTGTTGTATGGTGCTGCAGTGGCAATTAGGTAGCACTCCCCATACCCATTGTGGGGCCTTAAAGGCATCCAGGGTGGTCTGATTGCATTACCTATGTAGTACTACACACTCATTATGAGGTCATGAAGTGTTCCAATTTGTGGGGCCGATTCACAGAACTAACTTAAGACAAAATCCCAAACTTACTACTTTTGGTATTCACAGAAGTTAGGATTTTGTCTTAAGTGGATCACTGAAATAATATAGACTGCCAAAATATCGACCTGCAAAAATATCGTTGCCAAAATATCGACAGACAAAATATCGACTTTCTATCTACAAACAGGTAAGTACAAAAATATCGAGTACAAAATATCGTTAACAATAATATAGATGTAAAAAATATCGACTTTATTAAAAACAGTGTTAAATTAAATTAATATTAAATTTTAATTACTAAAATATACTTAAAACGACTTAAATTAAATTATAATAATTAAATAATAAATAAAAATAATAAAAATAATTTTTTACAATCTTATTTGTTGACCCTGAACCCTAAAAATACCCCTTTACCCAAAAACCCAAAACTGACCCTGAACCCTAAAAATACCCCTTTACCCAAAAACCCAAAACTGACCCTGAACCCTAAAAATACCCCTTTACCCAAAAACTGAAAACTGACCCTGAACCCTAAAAATGCCCCTTTACCCAAAAACTGAAAACTGACCCTGAACCCTAAAAAAAACCCTTTACCCATGAACTGAAAACTGACCCTGAACCCTAAAAATACCCCTTTACCCATGAACTGAAAACTGACCCTGAACCCTAAAAATACCCCTTTACCCATGAACTGAAAACTGACCCTGAACCCTAAAAATACCCCTTTACCCATGAACTGAAAACTGACCCTGAACCCTAAAAATACCCCTTTACCCTAAAACTGAAAACTGACCCTGAACCCTAAAAATGCCCCTTTACCCAAAAACTGAAAACTGACCCTGAACCCTAAAAATGCTCCTTTACCCAAAATTTATCATTATTATTTAATTACCAATTAATTATTAATTAACAATAA
This sequence comes from Lissotriton vulgaris, assembly GCF_964263255.1. Taxonomy (NCBI): domain Eukaryota; kingdom Metazoa; phylum Chordata; class Amphibia; order Caudata; family Salamandridae; genus Lissotriton; species Lissotriton vulgaris. The sequence goes on from NC_141697.1 coordinate 1,191,500,625, forward strand.
CAATAAAGTAAATATATTAGAACATTAGCTGTAATTATTTTAATAATTAATATTATATTTTCCAAATTAATTACTTAAAAATAACACAAAATTATATATTAAAAATGTACTCTAATTAATGTAATTAACTAATTACAATTAATTAATTAACAATTATTTACTAATACAAAATATGTTCAAAATTATATTAATTAATTAACTAATTAATATTAATTATCAATTAATTATTAATTAAAAATATTAACAAACATATATTAATTAATTAATTATTATTAAATTACTTCCCACCCTATTCCCCTATAAACCCACAACCCGCTACAGAATTACATTACGCAATTATTATAAAAACAAAATTCATTTAATAAAATATTTTATAACATTAATACACACTATTCACACATATTATTACATAAAAATACACTATAAAATATTATATATTATTAAAAAATCGATATTTTTGCTATCTATATTTTATACAGTCGATATTACTTCACTTACCTGAAAAACGATATTTTTGTAGTCGATATTATGTCCAGTCGATATTTTGTCCAGTCTATATTTAAAACTCGATATTATGTCCAGTCGATATTTTGGAGTCGATATTTTGTCTCTATACCGTCTTAAGTTTGTCTTAAGACAAACTTAAGACAGACTTAAGACAAAATCCTAACTTAAGTCTGCCTTAATTTCTGTGAATACCAAAAGTAGTAAGTTTAGGATTTTGTCTTAAGTTAGTTCTGTGAATCGGGCCCTGTGTTTGCTTCCTGGGCATCCTGTTGAGTGCATGGTTGAAATGGCATTGTTTTCATTTGGGCCTAATCAGCACATCAGGTGAGGTGAATGATTGCAAATATCAATAAAAGAAATATGAGAAATTAATAAAAAGATTTTTATGATGATGTGAAGGTCCACTGTGGCTAATATTGAATACCATGAATCTACCTATAAAACATAAGTGCACTTCATCAATCAATCAATCAGCATTTGTTAAGCGCAACTCTGTCACCCCTAAGGGTATCTGGGCGCTGTGTCTCCGTCGAAGAGCCAGGCCTTGAGTCTTTTTCTGAAGTCTGCCAGTGAGGGGGCCGTCCGGAGCTTGAGGGGGAGGTCGTTCTAGGTCTAGGCTTTGATGTAGGAGGAGCAGCCAATGTGGGTGCGGCGGATGAGGGGTGTGTGTGCAAGGGTGAGTGACGAGGAGCATAGGTGTCCAGCGGGTTGGTGAAAGTTCAGCCGATGGTTGAGGTAGGCAGGTCCTCCTAGGTCGTGGAGGACTTTGTAGTTGTGCATGAGGATTCTTTTTTGGATAGGGAGCCAGTGGAGACCTCTCAGGTGGGGAGCAATGTGGGTTAGTTTGGGGAGGTCCATGATGAGTCTGGTTGTAGCGTTCTGTATGGTCTAGAGTCTTTTGAGAGGTGGAGGTGCGTTGCCGTAGTAGAGGCGGCCGGTGACGAGGGACCAAGTGATGGTCTGTTTGGTGTTGATTGGGATCCATGTGAAGATTCTGCAGAGCTTGTGAGGTGTGTGGAAGCAAGAGGAGGCGACTGAGTTAACTTGTTGTTTTATGGTCAGTTGGTTGTGGCAGATGATTCAGACACTGCCTGCGTGGTCAGTAGGTGTGGGTCCGAGTTCTTCAGGCCACCAGCTGTGGTCCCATGCAGAGGTGTCTTCCTGAAGATCAGTACTTCAGTTTTGTCGGAGTTGAGCTGAAGGCAGTCAGGGCCAGACTGGGATAGCTAACCAGCCCTGGCAATTATGTCTGACCGGACTGGAGGTGGGGGTGAGCTGGCAGGACCACTCTGCTGCTGCGCTTTTGTTACAAGAGGCCGATTTAAACTGGCCCTCCAGTAGCAAAAACGGCCCCGCCAGTCAAAAACCGGCACCCACCCTTCTGCCCTACTGGGGAAACGCCTGGTGCCTGCTATGGCCAGTCCAGCCCTGGAGGCATTTGTCTCTCATCCATTTTGCTACATTGGTCATGGCATTGCAGAAGCTGGTTTTGGCATTGGTGGTCTTCGGTGACCAAGAGGATCAGTTGAGTGTCATATGCGTAAGAGATTATTTCAAGTCTGTAGGATCAGAGGATGTCTACAAGGGGGGTCATGTAGATGTTGAACTGGGTGGGGCTGAGGGATGATCCTTATGGTACACTGCATATGATGTATTTGGCTGTGGAGGGGAAGGGAGGTAGTTGGATGGTCTGTGTGCATCCTGTAAGGAAGGAGGCGATCCAATTGAGGGCGTCTTGCCAAATACCTAATTTTTTAGAGTCTGTTGATGAGAGTTTTGTGGGAGACTGTGTCAAATGCCACAGAGAGGCCGAGGAGGATCAGGGCCACAGTTTCACCCCAGTTATGGAATGTCATTTAAAATTGATGGGCTGAGGTAGTTTCAAGAGAGGTGGACATAAGAAGCGAAGGAAGGGCGCATGAGATAAGGTGATTCTAGAGGATTTGGAAGTGAGCAGAGACAAATAATGGACTTTAAACAATCACCTTTCTTCCAGTTTAGGATGGGCGAGCAGTCTAATGGGTATGGTTTATCTTATGTCCCAGTCACTTGATACATGGTGCAATGATACGGATAATCAATTTTCATAGCTGTGGACCACTAATCATCTGAAAATTAAAATCCTTTGATTTGAATGAAAAAGCAGCAACTTTACAAAAGCAGTGCATAAAGTGATGTGGAGGACTAAAATAAAACGCCATTTATCAAAATTCCATGATGTAGTGTATAAGGAGATAGCCTACTTAGCCCGAACGAACTTCAGAAGTGTGTTAGAAGATGCAAAGGAAGTACTGCACAAGTTTTGTGTCAATGAGGATTCAGACAAAAATGTAAGTTCAATCCTTTATTCAGTCCTCAACAGCCTATCTCTGCAGCCCAACCATTTCTCCAATCATGCTCATCAACATGCTGTGGAGTCACGTGCAGTGAAGGCTGTGCGTGGCCATTTCAAATTGGGGAACAAAAGATTACAATGCGGTAGCAGTCAACAGAACTAATAATACCATAATCTGAACATTTTGTAATGGGAAAAGCTTTGCACACGTGTTAGTATTAGAGTAACTATTAGATAATTACTTAGCTCTAACAATTGATTTAACTGATCGAAGTACACCTGAGACTAATCTTCTGATTGAATTGGGGAGACGGTGTGGCCTTACGGCTAGGCTGGTCGCCCTCGACGCTAGGGAACCAGATTCGAGTCTCGGCAGGGACGCTCAACATCATGTGATTCTGGGCAAATCGCTTAATCTCCCTGTGCCTAACAGAAAATGAATGTGTCCGTCTGTAATGCAACTGATGCTCATGGAAAGCGCTCCGATACCTTCGGGTCAAGTTTGCGCTATATAAAACTCCGGAAAACAAAATTGATTCTTTAATATTCCACTGTACAGTAAGACTATTCTGGAAATAGCATTGAGGCTTACTATTATTTATAACAACTCCGCATATATTTCGCAGGCTAGTGATAACTGAAAGAAAATCACTTCCTGCATTTAAAAGACTCAAGAAAGATCTATTATTTATAGGAGGTTGGGGTTACTTATATACTAATTAATTATTTCAACTCATTGCACTACGCGTGCTTCACAAACTTTTTTATTTACACCTCATCCTTTCTAGCTAATCCTGGCAACCACCCTTTAAAGTAGCAATAATGGAAAGAGTATGTCATAAACTACATAGATTGCAGTGGGGATGAAGATTTATCACAAGAAAGAAAAAATGTTGCATGCATTAGGACCCAAAGTCTAAAGGTATATAATAGAATATTTTTTTTTTAAACTAGGCCACCCATAGGCACTAGAAGTATGGTTGTGGAAGGTGCTGCAGCACCTCCAAAATAAGCATGCTAGAGTTCAGAAGAGGAATGAGAAATAAAGATGTCTTTACATTTTGTTTTTGTCAATTGTCAAATGTCAGACTTATCATTTTAACCAGTAGATTGGTGTTTACTTTTCTTTTCCTGACTACAAAGTTAGAGCAATGTGTACAGTGAACTATCTGACAATCTTTTTGGGGTACAGGGAGTGTGAAAGGAAAGGCTGCTGTATATCAGTTCACACAACAACACTTAAATACCTGTATATGAATTGTACAAATATGTCTAAACATAACAGCTGGGAAAACACAAATGAAGCAAACTTTTGGTAATTCTGAACAGTGATAGAAATAAAGATTTAAAGGGGGTCAGAATAAATCAAGACTCTTTATTTGGTGATGAACAAAAGATAAATATTTGCTGAACCCCGTTTTCCATACATTATTGTTTGTGTGCATTAAAGTTTTATCAATAAAACAACATGCCAGTGTGAATTTTTGGCCACTTCAATGGAAAAGTCTATAAAATGACAATGCGCTACCTCATCATGCTGCAGTAATATATTTGCTACAGTATGATCCAAAATGCACCACCAGCTACATACCACACCCTTCCCACTCTCCTGCTGAATTGGAGTGACTGATTTGGTATACTTGTTGTTTGTTGTTTGTGTAGTATTTGGATTTTTTTCACAAATTGTATGAGTTCAGTGAGCTAACATTGATGGCAGCTCTGAAAATTGTTCCAGCACCTCAGGAAATGACAGTTTAAAAAAATGTTCTAGCAGACTTGAATGACCTTACGTGGCTAAGATCTTTAATGCCATGTTTAGTTCCGGAGTGTTTCCTAAAAAAGTGGAAGGCAGTCACTGTTTTTCCACTGTTGAAGAAATCCAACATAAACTTGCAAGACCGGAACAGCTACCGTCCTATTTCCAGGCTTCCCCTTTCGGCTAAGCTGGTTGAGAAGGCCATGAACACACAACTGGCTGGGTTTCTAGAAAATAACCATCTACTAGATGACACACAGTTTGGCTTCCAAGATGGTCACACCACCGAGTCGGCGCTAATTACGGCCACAGAGGAAATTAAGGCCTCAGCGGATAAGGGTAGTAATGCTGCCCTTATCCTGCTTGACTTATCCGCAGCATTTGACACGGTCAATTATGACCTTTTGATTGACCGGCTAAAGAACATAGGGATTGCGAGTATAGCTTTAGCCTTGCAGCACTTCATCCTCACAGACCATTTTCAATCTGTGGTGTTTGGAGATTTTACATCTGAGCTCTATTTGCTACCATGCGGGGTACCACAGGGCTCATCATTGAGCCCAACTTTGTTTGATCTTTGCGTCACACCTTAAGCATCCCTGATCAAGTCCTTTGGGCTATCATTAGTTTCCTATGCTGACAACACCCATATTGTGGTTTTGTCCTCTAACAAGAGATCAAATGTGAGCAATACCTTTCAAAATTTCATGAGGACAGGGAGCTAGTGGATGGATAAAAATTGTCTTAAAGTGAACTCTTCTAACAGAAGTCATCTATTTGGAAGCAACACCTCCTTCTGGTCCCCCTCATGATGGCCATATGAGCGGGGCTCCCTTCTGACACTGGTTAAGAAGGTTTAAAAAAACGGCATTCTGGTCTATGACAGACTAACGTTTAAAGAGTAAGTTAATAAAGTCACCTCTGCATCCTTCGCTTCTATACCCTACTTATTGTCGAGAAAATTTGCTCAATTTCTGCCATTTGATTTGTTAAAGACAGCTGTTATTGCATTAGTCTTATACAAAATAAACTATTGTAAAGGCCTTTATCAAAATCTTCCTAAACATCACTGAACAAATTGCAAATCCTTAAAAACTCAGCAGCCTGGATGCTTCTGAAGGTTCCTAGATTCCATTCAGCCTCACAAGCCATCAGTGGGCTACATTGGCCTCCAGAAAAAGAAGTGTATGATCTTCAAGGGCCTCTGTTTTGCTTTAGAGGCACTTCAAGGTCTAGGTCCAGCATAGCTAAAAGAAAGGTTCAGCAGGTATCAGCCTGGTAGGCCTCTTTGTTCTAGCTCTGCCAGAAATCTGGTACTTCCCTCATGTAAACTCTCCTCCTCTGGAGTTCGGAGCTTTGTCATCTGCACCATCCAAAATTGGAAATTTCTCCCTCAGGAGCTGAAAGCAGCAACTTCTCTATTAGGTTTCAGGAAAGCTCTGAAAACCTGGCCGATTGATTATATGATTGGATATATCGGGTTGCCTATTTAACTGTCACTGGCAGCGCCAAGACGCCTCTGGGCCTAAATTGCCCTCTACAAATTCAAAATCAAATTCAAAATCAAATTACTATTAGTCACCCTATGTTTTATTGACACCAATAGATTTAATTTTTAAAGCAGAAAACAAGGGAAATCTGAACTATTCGACAAATATGTTTCTTCACTGAAAAAATGTACAATGACTTGTAGGTTTGGTTCATTACATGATGAACTCATTTGACACCAAATTAAAATGTACTTTGACAATGAATATATGCAAGAAAGATTGTGGGTGTATGGGGATTCCCAATTAGCAGAACTAATTGCTGTTGTGTGCCAAAGTGTATTTAGAGAACAGAAATGCAGCATCCAAGGAAATAGGGAGTAGGGTAAAACCTTAAACAAGCATTGGCATAGCCAATAGGTCTTACCTTTGGACCTTATAAGTATTTAGTTATGCAGCATAATATCCTTGGTGCTACAACCTCAACTGATGCATGGCTAAACTCTTATAAGGTCCCAAAGGCGAGACCTATTGGCTATGCCAATGCTTGTTTGTTTTACCTACTTCCTGATTCTAAATGTTCACATGAACCGTCGCCCCCAAGCTGCGAAAGCTAGTGCCTCGAGTAATTATAGATGTCGACAGTCGGTACTGAGGTACCTAGGTCTTAGTGGACTTGGTCTGGGACATTGTCGGTGCTAATGCTCCGTGTACGAATGAGATTATTTTACTGTGAAACGATTTCTTGGTCTTTGTGAATGGGAATGATGGTTAGACATTTGGTTGCTGTTAAATGTAGGGCAAATCTGGTTCAGTGCATTTTACATGAGGATCGGATAGCATTACACGATTATTTTTTTATGCACTGGGAGATTAGACTGCATGTGCACGATGAGCCGGTGCCCTGACTCTCACCTGGTGCCTCAGGTTCACAGTCGGCAGCTCTGACCTATAGGCCACATAATGAGTCCTCGTTGTCACTCAGCGTGAAACGCTAAACTAATACTGGAGATGGTGCCTGCACGTAATGCAATTATTACTCGTGCTGATGTCTTTGATACCATCAGTGCTGGGTTCTCGTTTACAGTGCTCTAGTACCGACACTGGCATGTTAGGTTAGATGCCGCGATAATACTATCCAGTACTATCCTAGGGTACTGGGTTGCATTTCTGAGGTATTAATGTGTGCTTTTAGAGTATCGTCTATTGCACTGGAGCGATGGTAGTGCGGTTAAAGATGCAGCAGTCAGCATGGGTGTTAAGTACTAGTAAAAAGACATGGTAGTGTGTATATATTAATGCACTTAGCTTAAACACAAGAGTTAGGACAAATTAACGTTTGCGCTGGAAGCAAACTGCACGTCTCTAGGCACTGGCCACTGCTACACTTTTCTAGAAGTGTGTAGAGTAAGGCTGCTTCCTGTTCATAGTCCCCCTGGTTACGGTCCACCTCTCACTGCATTTACATTTTCGACAAGTGAAGTAGGCTTTCCACCTTCAGTGGTATTTCAGTGCAGCGGACTCTTAGGGGCCTATTACGATGGAGGATTTTCCGCATCCTCCGGGCCGGCGGAAGCCACCCCCGGCCCGGAGGATGTGGAAAATCCTCTGCGGACCCACCAAAGATCCACCGCCACATTAGGATGGCTGGTGGGTCCTGGTTTCCGTCCGCAGCTTTTCCTCCGCGGTTGGCTTACAACCACGGCGGAAAAGCTCTAATATGGTGACGGTGTCTCTCAGGCACCGTCAGCCAGATTAGGATGGGCTGTGAAACATGCTTTTCTGCGGCGGCTTTTCCGCCTTGGAAAAGCATGTGTAACTTCACTGCGGGGGCCCGTTGCGGGCCCCCTGGGTGAAGGGGGGGTGCACATGGGGGGTACCTATGGTACCCCCCTGCATTTGTATGCAGAAATCGGCAGGCACCGCACAGTGCCTGCCGCTTTCTGCATACAAATGCAATGTATGCATTTTTACCATTGCTGCGGATGCAGCTTGAAGCCGCACACGCCGCAATGGTAAAAATAGAGGATGTGACCGCCAGGGTGGCGGTCACATCCTAATTGCACAGGAGGGAACTCCGCAGGCCATGCGGAGGTTCCCTCCTCGTCTATTGTTGCGGACGGACTCAGGTCCGTCCGCCATCATAATCGGCCCCTTAGTCTCCACTTGTAACCAAATCACTGCTCTTAGTGACGTCCGTGTAATCGGATGTTCCACTTAAGGCTGTTGTACGTAACGTTATAATAAAAGCTATCCACAGCCTCACCCTGATGTCATAGCGTTTGCGTCCACATTTGCATCAAATAATGCGTAATCATGTTTGCAGTCATAGCAGAAGATCACATTGTACTGTGTAGATGATGCCTGGTTTAATTAGTGTTTCTATCAGGAACCAAGACTGCAATCGTAGGACTTTGCCGTACGATGTCCCTGTGAAATATTAACTAGATTTGGTTAGGCGTGGCGCACTGCGTAAATTTGTTGATAGTTATTAGGATGGTGAATAAGTATCGGGTTTAAGGTGCTCCTACAGGTGGCGTAACTGTTCAAAGTACGTCCAAAATGGTTGAGGGGTTGAGTGCGCTACTGGGGTGTAGGCGCATCCCTGTGGTGGGCACACTTGTGTGGAGCTGTGTGTGGTGAAACAACACAGTGGTTTCCAAGCAGTTAATTCAAGTAAAGTTCCATGGATGAAGGTTTCAAAAAGTTTAATCAGAGTTTTTCATTTGTTATATTTCATATTAATTTCATATGAATTTGGCAGACCATCAGTTTTAATCCATCAAAAACTATGAGTGGCTCCGATGCATTTCGGACACAGCTGTCCTTTCTCAAGGAGCACTAGAACAAAGAGGATATGTAAAACTAAATCAATGTACAAAATATTGAAAACAATTGAGAAACATCGATGTTTACATAGGTGACTGCATATGTGTACCACATGCGTCCATTTGCGGTATAACGTGAAAGAAAACGTGAAGTTCATGAAAGTTGTGTGGTCACACCGAAATGCCTGAGTGGAAAAACGTAGGTGGAAACAGTAAACAAAGTGATTTAAACAACGGGTAAATGCGTGCGTGAAACGGGTAAAAACCGAGGTTAAATGCGCCCAAAATAAACGTGGAAAGATGTGAGGGGAGACGGAATAGAACAAAAGAAATAGTAGAGAACAGTAGCTCAGAAGAGCTTCAAAACCGGGCTTACTTGACAGAATACGTTGTGGTCGGCGATCCTGGAGAAAAACATAGGATCGCCGGATTTAATAACTTGGCGGGTAATAGCAAAAAGCTGAAAGCTGCTGAAACAGCGTGAAAGGACTTACTAGGTCTGCTGGAATGGCGGAGCCGGGTGAAGGGTTCCGGGAAGGTGAAACTACGCGAAGCAGACGCGGAGTTTTAGTGGGAGGCAGAAGGATCAGGGAAACTGAAGAGGGACTGGTGGGAAAGGTGTGGGTGAATTACAGCGTAAGGTGAGGGGAGCGGCCATATTAGAAGGGTGAATGAAAGACCCGAAAGTACCACGGAGATTACATGAAGTGAATAATGCGAACAGTAAAACATTGTCACAGTGCATCAATAAATGCCCAAGGGCGGCATTACAAGTAGCAGCTTAGTTCTGTACGGTCATTAAGACCGAAAGGTTTTTGAGATTGCAGCCTGTACATCCAGGCAGTTTCCCTTTGTAACAACGCCTTATTATTGTCTCTGCCTTCTCTTTTGGGGACAATCTCGAGAACCATGTATTTAAGTTGAGCCACGTTGTGGTTGGCTTCATTAAAGTGGATGGCGATGTTAGACTTGATGTTCTTGGTCCTTATGTTAGATTTGTGTTCGTTTATCCTTGTCTTTATCTTCCTGCTTGTTTTACCCACGTAGGTTTTACCACATGGGCACTTAAGGAGGTAGATCAAATTAGAAGAGTCGCATGTGGCGTCTACATTCAGTTTAATGTTGAAACCTCTCATTGGGTGACAGACAGTATTGCCCTTCATTATATTATTGCAATTGCTGCAATGGTGACATGGTCGAGTGCCAGTATGGGTAGTTGAGGTGCTCTCGATTGTTTGTTTGGATAAAATTTCTTTGACGTTCATGGATCTGGTATAGGCAAAGATCGGGGGATCTTGAAAGAGGTCCCCGAAATCTGGTTCCGATGAAAGGATGCGCCAATGTTTCATTATAATCTGTTTGTATTTGTTGCTAGAAGTGGAGTATCTCGAAACTAGTACCATTCTTTGGTTGTCAGTTTTTGGCTTATTTATCAGAGTTTCTGTCCGAGAGGTTGCGGATATACGATCCGTAGCTTCTTTGAGGATGGTCTCTGGGTAACCTCTACAACGGAATCTAGATGCCATACCTGCAATTTGGTTCATCCTGATGTTAGGATCGGAAACAATACGGGTTACTCTCAGCATCTGGCTGTAAGGCAAATGTCTTTTTAAAGAGTTGCGATGAAAACTACTAAAAAGTAGAGCATTATTACGATCTGTAGTTTTTCGATACAGATCTGTCTGTATGCCTTGTGGGGTTATTTGAATGAGAACATCCAGAAAAGCGATCTCTTGCTGGTTGATGTTCCAGGTAAAGTCTATGCGATCATCTTTGGTGTTAAGATCACTTAAGGCAAGTTCTAGGCTCTCCTGGGAGCCTTTCCAAATGAAAAGTAAGTCGTCAATGTAGCGTGTGTAAAGCTTAAGGTTATCCATCCAGGTTTTGTTTGAATAGATGTGGTTGAGTTCAAAGTTGTAACTGAAAGTAGAGAGAGCCAGGCACTGCGATTAGTAAATTTCAGTGGAAAGGTAGAAAGTTTGTAGGTGCTCTCAGGTGTCGCCCATCACTCTGGGCGAGTGTGAATAAATCGAAATGAGTGTGGCCAATGGGTCATTGGATACATCCCTGAGGCACTCAATATGATATTGTTCAAAAACAATTAAATGAGCAGTCTTAATTCTTTGTCTATATGCTTCTTTTTATTTCTTTGTTATTCCATCATTGATATTATTTTCATATCCATCTGACGTATTATATCCAAATAAGTCTTTCACTTTCACAAACGAAACATTTTATAATCCGCTCCAATGCATTTCGGGCCACCGCCCTTCATCGGGGAGCATCTACAACAAAACGGTATATATAGGTGTAATCCTTATTCCAATAGATAATTAAAAAAGGATTGAAAAGCATAACTATACATTCTAGAAAACCGGCGAAAATAAAGAGCCTCATATTTAACTTACACCAACGTGTGCTTTTTGTGGTGGATTTGACATTATGTCTTAATGGTGAAGAAAAAGTGCTTAGTTAAGATACCAACAACGTAAGAACGTTAAGACGGAGGTAAAGGCATGCTGTTCAGGCAGCGGTAACATCGTGTAAACGCGATGTGTCTATCCGGAAAGGTATTTAAAATAGTGGTTAAACGGTCCCAAGCGGAGCTTGCAAACGGAGGTTAACCCAAGTGACTGCGCGCATTATATGCGTTGCATTGCGCTTCAGACTTACTTACATTCAGTGATGTTTCAAATCTTCCCGGGCGCCGGAGACGGCTGTTCGCGATGTGTGTGTAAACGCGCCAGTGTTTTGTGAGGGTCATATGATCATTAGCCATAAACATTAAGGAAGGACTGGTCGTCCCTCATAGAACTAGGTGACAGACTACGATGTTTTGGTTGCATGCAATGTGATGGTGATTAAATAAAGCTCTAAATTAATAAAATTAAAATAAAACATCGAGTAAAGTAAACCGGGTTAGTGATGAGAAGGAACAATAAAGTATTTACAATTCAGAATAAGGTGAGAAGAGCATACACGAGCTGGGTTCAGAGCAGAACAAAAGGCATAAAATTGCCTTGGTTATAGTTTATAGGTAACATGCAAATTCCACGCGTTCATTTAAGCCCGCAGGCTTGGTCGCATTCAGTTTATAGATCCAGTGATTTTCTCGCTGTAGTAACATTTTATTATTGTCTCTGCCTTCTTTTTTCTGAATAATTTCCAATGCCATGAATCTCAGTTGAGAGATATTGTGGTTCATCTCCAAGAAATGAGCTGCAACTGATGATTTGAGATTGTGAGTGCGGATGTTGGATTTATGTTCATTCAACCTAGTCTTTAGTTTGCGTTCTGTCTTTCCAACATAGACTTTGCCGCACGGGCATTTGAGAAGGTATATCAGGTTGTTGGAGTCACATGTTGCTGTCACTTGTAATTTGATATTGTTTCCTTTCATGGGATGGGTTATAGTATTACCTGGTATAATGCTGTGACAGTTATTGCAATTATTGCATGGTCTCGTTCCTTTTGCAATACTGTTGGGTTCTGTAGGTTGTTTCAATATTTCACCCAGATTTTTGCTCCTAGTGTGGGCAAATATTGGTCTGTCTTTAAACATGTCTTTGAAGTCCGGTTCTAACACTAACATTGGCCAATGTTTCATTATTATTTTTTTGTACTCAGAGGTAGCATTAGAATATTTTGACACGATGACCATCCGGTCACTCTTTTGTTTTCTTGTCGTAGAGTGTAACAAAGTATGTCGGTTTAATTTCTCCACATCTTTTGTAGCTTGTGTTAGAAGTTCTTCCGGATATTTTCTGTCTCTGAATCGGTCTTTCATTTCTTCCATTCTCATTATTGATAGATCCGGATCTGATGTTATGCGTTTGACTCTCATCAACTGTGATTTCGGTAAATGTTTTTTTAGGGAGGGTTGGTGAAAACTATTATAGTGTAACATGTTGTTACGATCCGTCGGTTTGCGGAAGATATCAGTTGTTATTTTGTTGTTTTGTACAGTAATTTGTACATCCAAAAATGTGATGGTCTTGGAGTCTATTGTCCAGGTGAACTGTATTCGTGGATTGGCCACATTGAGGGTTAATAACGCCTGTTCCAAATTCTGACGTGTGTTGTTCCAAAGAATAAACAGGTCGTCAATATACCTGCCGTACATCTTTAGGTTATTTTTCCATTCTGGATTTGTCCAAATGTGGGACTGTTCGAATTCTCCCATAAAGATATTCGCGTAGACTGGGGCTGCGCTGTTTCCCATGCTGGTGCCCACTAGTTGTAGAAACCAATTATCTTTATATACGAAATAGCTGTGGTATAGCGTAAACATGACTAACTCCATTAGGAATGTTTTCATCGGGTCGTCTACTTCAAGTTTCAAAATGGCTTGTTCCATGGCTTCAATACCTTCTTGATGTGGAATGGTCGTGTACAACGAATTAACGTCGGCAGTACATAGCCACAGTTCTTCGTTAGGGTCTATGATGACAGTCTCCAATTTCTTTAAGAAATCCGTTGTGTCACGAATGTAACTCGGTAAAGATTGAACTGTTGATTGCAGATGGCGGTCCAAAAATTGACCTATTGGTTGATGTATACTGTTGCGGGTGGACACAATGGGTCGGATTGGGGGATCCATTAGATTCTTATGTATCTTAGGAACAGCGTATATGTTCGGGCTTCTTGGGTTAGATTTCAATAAGAAGTTCTTAGTCTTCTGGTTAATCACTCCCTGTATGGTTGCTCTATTCACTATTTCAGTCAAAAGTCTCATGTATTCTGAAGTAGGATTTGCTGGGAGCTGTAGATAGGTGGAATTATCTGATAAGTGCTGTTGAATTTTCTGGTGATACATATTTGAATTCATGATAACAAGGGCACCGCCCTTGTCTGCCTTGGTACACATTATATTGTCATTGTTTGCTATTTTCTTTACCGTGTCACGGTCTTTTTGTGTGACATTCTTGTATTTGTTTTTCTCAAAGTTGATTGTTGACAGATCTTGTCTGACCATTTGTTCGAATAAGTCTATTGTTTTGTGACTTTGGGGAGCCTGGAAGGAGCTGGAGGTTTTGAGTCCCATTAATGGATCCGGTTCATTTACTCCAGTTGATGGCATTATGTTAGTAAAGAAGTGACGTAGTCTCAATTTTCTAGTCAGTTTAAATGTGCTAACTTCTAGCTCGAGTAAATCAGTTCTTGTTGTTGGTACGAATGAAGTGCCTCTTTGTAATAGTTTCATTTCTTGATCTGTGAAGGAGTAGTCAGATATGTTAATGACTAATTCGGTTTTTTCTTGTCTTTTTGTGTTGTGCTCCTTGTTTGCGGTGGAACTGTTTTTTGCTTTGCTCCTCCTGGATCGTCGGGTTCTCCGACCTGGTCTAAAAAATCCGTGTTGAGTGAACTGGTAGACGTACTTGGTGTTTGTTCGGTTGTGGTTCCTGATGTTGTAGGACCACTTTTCCTCTGTCGGTGGGTAGTATCACTATCTGAGGATGAGGTTTCGGTGTTCTGAGTGTAAGGGCGATTCCTTCTTTTTTGAGCGTACACTTCCGCCCAGGTGTATACCTCACCTAACTTATAATCCAAGGTGTCCCGCCGATATTTTCTCAATTTCCGTTCATTGATATCGTTGGTATGCTTCTCCAACTGTTTCTTGATGTCGTCCATGAAGGTATTCAATTCGTCTGTAGTCATCATTTTACTCAGTTCCTCTGTAGTTTCTGTTATCTCCTTCTCTAGATCCTTCAGTATGTTGGACAATTCCTCAATGATCAGGAGGATCAAGTCGAGGCTACATTTATTTAAAATGGCGTACCAACGATCTTGAAATGATTTAGAATTTTTGCACAAAGATGGTTTCAATGCAATTCGCAGGCCACGGGGTATGCGCTGAGTTTTATGGTATTTCACCAACGTGTTTGCATGTAGTTTTTGATTTATTTGGCGCTTGGACAAGTATAGTAACTGTTTTATGTTCTGTTCCTTGCTCCTGCTAGTGGATGTCTGTGCTATATCATCTTGTATCAAGGCATATATTCTTGTGGCCTCTTCGTTGGCAAATGCAAAGGTGTCAGCTCTTGCTTCCGTTGATCGTGCTATGTCTTCGAATTCCATGTTGTGATTATTAGTAGACTATGTAGGGTTGAAAGGCTGCTGGAGTAACTCAAATTGCGTGCTGCTGGTTCTTTGAGTGATCAAGAAATAGTTATAACTGAAAGTAGAGAGAGCCAGGCACTGCGATTAGTAAATTTCAGTGGAAAGGTAGAAAGTTTGTAGGTGCTCTCAGGTGTCGCCCATCACTCTGGGCGAGTGTGAATAAATCGAAATGAGTGTGGCCAATGGGTCATTGGATACATCCCTGAGGCACTCAATATGATATTGTTCAAAAACAATTAAATGAGCAGTCTTAATTCTTTGTCTATATGCTTCTTTTTATTTCTTTGTTATTCCATCATTGATATTATTTTCATATCCATCTGACGTATTATATCCAAATAAGTCTTTCACTTTCACAAACGAAACATTTTATAATCCGCTCCAATGCATTTCGGGCCACCGCCCTTCATCGGGGAGCATCTACAACAAAACGGTATATATAGGTGTAATCCTTATTCCAATAGATAATTAAAAAAGGATTGAAAAGCATAACTATACATTCTAGAAAACCGGCGAAAATAAAGAGCCTCATATTTAACTTACACCAACGTGTGCTTTTTGTGGTGGATTTGACATTATGTCTTAATGGTGAAGAAAAAGTGCTTAGTTAAGATACCAACAACGTAAGAACGTTAAGACGGAGGTAAAGGCATGCTGTTCAGGCAGCGGTAACATCGTGTAAACGCGATGTGTCTATCCGGAAAGGTATTTAAAATAGTGGTTAAACGGTCCCAAGCGGAGCTTGCAAACGGAGGTTAACCCAAGTGACTGCGCGCATTATATGCGTTGCATTGCGCTTCAGACTTACTTACATTCAGTGATGTTTCAAATCTTCCCGGGCGCCGGAGACGGCTGTTCGCGATGTGTGTGTAAACGCGCCAGTGTTTTGTGAGGGTCATATGATCATTAGCCATAAACATTAAGGAAGGACTGGTCGTCCCTCATAGAACTAGGTGACAGACTACGATGTTTTGGTTGCATGCAATGTGATGGTGATTAAATAAAGCTCTAAATTAATAAAATTAAAATAAAACATCGAGTAAAGTAAACCGGGTTAGTGATGAGAAGGAACAATAAAGTATTTACAATTCAGAATAAGGTGAGAAGAGCATACACGAGCTGGGTTCAGAGCAGAACAAAAGGCATAAAATTGCCTTGGTTATAGTTTATAGGTAACATGCAAATTCCACGCGTTCATTTAAGCCCGCAGGCTTGGTCGCATTCAGTTTATAGATCCAGTGATTTTCTCGCTGTAGTAACATTTTATTATTGTCTCTGCCTTCTTTTTTCTGAATAATTTCCAATGCCATGAATCTCAGTTGAGAGATATTGTGGTTCATCTCCAAGAAATGAGCTGCAACTGATGATTTGAGATTGTGAGTGCGGATGTTGGATTTATGTTCATTCAACCTAGTCTTTAGTTTGCGTTCTGTCTTTCCAACATAGACTTTGCCGCACGGGCATTTGAGAAGGTATATCAGGTTGTTGGAGTCACATGTTGCTGTCACTTGTAATTTGATATTGTTTCCTTTCATGGGATGGGTTATAGTATTACCTGGTATAATGCTGTGACAGTTATTGCAATTATTGCATGGTCTCGTTCCTTTTGCAATACTGTTGGGTTCTGTAGGTTGTTTCAATATTTCACCCAGATTTTTGCTCCTAGTGTGGGCAAATATTGGTCTGTCTTTAAACATGTCTTTGAAGTCCGGTTCTAACACTAACATTGGCCAATGTTTCATTATTATTTTTTTGTACTCAGAGGTAGCATTAGAATATTTTGACACGATGACCATCCGGTCACTCTTTTGTTTTCTTGTCGTAGAGTGTAACAAAGTATGTCGGTTTAATTTCTCCACATCTTTTGTAGCTTGTGTTAGAAGTTCTTCCGGATATTTTCTGTCTCTGAATCGGTCTTTCATTTCTTCCATTCTCATTATTGATAGATCCGGATCTGATGTTATGCGTTTGACTCTCATCAACTGTGATTTCGGTAAATGTTTTTTTAGGGAGGGTTGGTGAAAACTATTATAGTGTAACATGTTGTTACGATCCGTCGGTTTGCGGAAGATATCAGTTGTTATTTTGTTGTTTTGTACAGTAATTTGTACATCCAAAAATGTGATGGTCTTGGAGTCTATTGTCCAGGTGAACTGTATTCGTGGATTGGCCACATTGAGGGTTAATAACGCCTGTTCCAAATTCTGACGTGTGTTGTTCCAAAGAATAAACAGGTCGTCAATATACCTGCCGTACATCTTTAGGTTATTTTTCATTCTGGATTTGTCCAAATGTGGGACTGTTCGAATTCTCCCATAAAGATATTCGCGTAGACTGGGGCTGCGCTGTTTCCCATGCTGGTGCCCACTAGTTGTAGAAACCAATTATCTTTATATACGAAATAGCTGTGGTATAGCGTAAACATGACTAACTCCATTAGGAATGTTTTCATCGGGTCGTCTACTTCAAGTTTCAAAATGGCTTGTTCCATGGCTTCAATACCTTCTTGATGTGGAATGGTCGTGTACAACGAATTAACGTCGGCAGTACATAGCCACAGTTCTTCGTTAGGGTCTATGATGACAGTCTCCAATTTCTTTAAGAAATCCGTTGTGTCACGAATGTAACTCGGTAAAGATTGAACTGTTGATTGCAGATGGCGGTCCAAAAATTGACCTATTGGTTGATGTATACTGTTGCGGGTGGACACAATGGGTCGGATTGGGGGATCCATTAGATTCTTATGTATCTTAGGAACAGCGTATATGTTCGGGCTTCTTGGGTCACTAACCCGGTTTACTTTACTCGATGTTTTATTTTAATTTTATTAATTTAGAGCTTTATTTAATCACCATCACATTGCATGCAACCAAAACATCGTAGTCTGTCACCTAGTTCTATGAGGGACGACCAGTCCTTCCTTAATGTTTATGGCTAATGATCATATGACCCTCACAAAACACTGGCGCGTTTACACACACATCGCGAACAGCCGTCTCCGGCGCCCGGGAAGATTTGAAACATCACTGAATGTAAGTAAGTCTGAAGCGCAATGCAACGCATATAATGCGCGCAGTCACTTGGGTTAACCTCCGTTTGCAAGCTCCGCTTGGGACCGTTTAACCACTATTTTAAATACCTTTCCGGATAGACACATCGCGTTTACACGATGTTACCGCTGCCTGAACAGCATGCCTTTACCTCCGTCTTAACGTTCTTACGTTGTTGGTATCTTAACTAAGCACTTTTTCTTCACCATTAAGACATAATGTCAAATCCACCACAAAAAGCACACGTTGGTGTAAGTTAAATATGAGGCTCTTTATTTTCGCCGGTTTTCTAGAATGTATAGTTATGCTTTTCAATCCTTTTTTAATTATCTATTGGAATAAGGATTACACCTATATATACCGTTTTGTTGTAGATGCTCCCCGATGAAGGGCGGTGGCCCGAAATGCATTGGAGCGGATTATAAAATGTTTCGTTTGTGAAAGTGAAAGACTTATTTGGATATAATACGTCAGATGGATATGAAAATAATATCAATGATGGAATAACAAAGAAATAAAAAGAAGCATATAGACAAAGAATTAAGACTGCTCATTTAATTGTTTTTGAACAATATCATATTGAGTGCCTCAGGGATGTATCCAATGACCCATTGGCCACACTCATTTCGATGAGTTCAAAGTTGCCCATGTATAAATTCGCATAGGTAATGCCGCACAATTGCCCATAGCCATTCCGGACATTTGTAAGTACCAGGCTTCGTCGTGTTTGAAATAACTATGGTATAGGGTATATACCATCAGTTCGAGAATGAAAGGTTTCAAGGTGTCGTTGATTCCGGATGAAAGTAAGGCCTGTTCCACAGCGTTGATCCCTCCTTCATGAGGGATGGAGGTATACAAACTTCTCACATCGGCTGTACAAAGGATAAGTTTCTCATTTTCAAAAAATTCCATTTCAGATAGTTTGTTCAACAATTGCGTGGTATCTTTTATGTAGCTGGGTAAGTTTTGTACCATGGGTTGTAGATAACGGTCTATGAATTTTCCTGTTGGCTCATGAATCGAACCTCTGGTCGAGACAATTGGACGAAATGGTGGATCCATCAGATTTTTATGTATCTTGGGTAGCATGGTTATAGATGGACTCCGGGGATGTTCTGTGACTAGGAATCTCTTGGTTCTTTCTTCTATGACTCCGTCGGTTGTGGCTTTATTGATGATAGACAATAGTTCCATTTTATACTCATTCGTGGGATTACCATCAAGAGGCAGGTAAACATTGCGGTCCGTGACATGTTCTGTGATTCTCTGTTGGTATAGTTCAGTGTTAAGGATGACGAGGGCGCCATCTTTGTCTGCTGTCAAGCATTTGATAGAAGGATTCCGTGCAATATTCTTGAGAGTGTCAATGTCTTTGTTGGTGATGTTTTTATGAGTCTTTTTACGAAAATTAATCTTAGAGATGTCCTGTTTCACTAAGGTCTCGAATGTGTCAATGCTTTTGTGACTGACTGGTGGTATAAAAGTACTGGAAGGTCGTAAGCCCATGAGTTGATCTGGTTTTGGATCGATGGTGGGATCGAGAACTTTTTCAAAGAAATGTTTAAGCCGAAGTTTCCTTGTGAGTTTGAACGTGCTGACGTCCAATTCAAGTAAGTTGGTGTCGTTGGTCGGAACAAATGTCATGCCTTTTTGGAGAATCTTGGTTTCATGACTGGTTAGATGGATATTCGAAATATTGATCACTAACGATTCCTCCTGGTTTTCTTGTTGGGTTTCGGAGGTTGTTGGGTTTCTCCGTTGCCTTTTGCCTGCCCTCTTGCCCCGTCTGGGTCTGCGGTTTTGTCTGAACCTTCCTCTAAAAAAGACTCAGTAGTAGTTAAATCAATGTTTTGAGTTGGAAGTGCTTCACTAGATGAAGGAGTAGCTGTTGATGCCCCTGCCGGGGTTCTTTTCGGAGGTCGGTTGGTGTTGTCACTCCCTGAGGATGAGGTGTCTGTATTAGGATTGTAGGGTTTGTTTCTACGACGTTGGGCGTACACATCAGCCCACGTGTATACCTCTCCTAGTTTGTAGTCCAAGGTGTCCCGACGGAATTTGCGTATCTTACGCTCGTTTATTTCTTTTGTGTGTCTATCCAATTGTGCATTAATTTCATCTAGTGTAGTTGTCAATTCTTCAGGGGTGCTCAATTCTTTTAATTCACTTTCGATGGTTGTTATTTCATGGGTAAGTTCAGTTAGAATGCCAGACAATTCCTCCACGATTAATAGGATCAGGTCCAGGCTGCACTTATTGAGGATTGCATTCCACCTCTCAATAAATGTTTTAGAGTTCTTACAAAGTGACGGTTTTAGTGCGATCCGTAGGCCACGAGGGATGCGGAGTACCTTGTGGTACTTGATAAGAGTATTGGCGTGTAGTTTCTGGTTGATGCGGCGTCTTGACAAATATAGAAGTTGTTTGATGCACTGTTCCCTTGTTCTGCTGGTCGCTGTTTGAGTTAAGTCTTCATTGATTAAAGCGTATATCCTCTCTGTTGCATCAGTGTCAAAAGCCAAGGTTTCAGCTCGAGCTTCTGTAGATTTAGATATCTCTTCGTACTGCATGCTGTCGGGTGCGTGCTGCCTGCCTTGAGAACAGTAAGGGTAAATGTCAACTAGATTTGGTTAGGCGTGGCGCACTGCGTAAATTTGTTGATAGTTATTAGGATGGTGAATAAGTATCGGGTTTAAGGTGCTCCTACAGGTGGCGTAACTGTTCAAAGTACGTCCGAAATGGTTGAGGGGTTGAGTGCGCTACTGGGGTGTAGGCGCATCCCTGTGGTGGGCACACTTGTGTGGAGCTGTGTGTGGTGAAACAACACAGTGGTTTCCAAGCAGTTAATTCAAGTAAAGTTCCATGGATGAAGGTTTCAAAAAGTTTAATCAGAGTTTTTCATTTGTTATATTTCATATTAATTTCATATGAATTTGGCAGACCATCTGTTTTAATCCATCAAAAACTATGAGTGGCTCCGATGCATTTCGGACACAGCTGTCCTTTCTCAAGGAGCACTAGAACAAAGAGGATATGTAAAACTAAATCAATGTACAAAATATTGAAAACAATTGAGAAACATCGATGTTTACATAGGTGACTGCATATGTGTACCACATGCGTCCATTTGCGGTATAACGTGAAGTTCATGAAAGTTGTGTGGTCACACCGAAATGCCTGAGTGGAAAAACGTAGGTGGAAACAGTAAACAAAATGATTTAAACAACGGGTAAATGGGGTAAATGCGTGCGTGAAACGGGTAAAAACCGAGGTTAAATGCGCCCAAAATAAACGTGGAAAGATGTGAGGGGAGACGGAATAGAACAAAAGAAATAGTAGAGAACAGTAGCTCAGAAGAGCTTCAAAACCGGGCTTACTTGACAGAATACGTTGTGGTCGGCGATCCTGGAGAAAAACATAGGATCGCCGGATTTAATAACTTGGCGGGTAATAGCAAAAAGCTGAAAGCTGCTGAAACAGCGTGAAAGGACTTACTAGGTCTGCTGGAATGGCGGAGCCGGGTGAAGGGTTCCGGGAAGGTGAAACTACGCGAAGCAGACGCGGAGTTTTAGTGGGAGGCAGAAGGATCAGGGAAACTGAAGAGGGACTGGTGGGAAAGGTGTGGGTGAATCACAGCGTAAGGTGAGGGGAGCGGCCATATTAGAAGGGTGAATGAAAGACCCGAAAGTACCACGGAGATTACATGAAGTGAATAATGCGAACAGTAAAACATTGTCACAGTGCATCAATAAATGCCCAAGGGCGGCATTACAAGTAGCAGCTTAGTTCTGTACGGTCATTAAGACCGAAAGGTTTTTGAGATTGCAGCCTGTACATCCAGGCAGTTTCCCTTTGTAACAACGCCTTATTATTGTCTCTGCCTTCTCTTTTGGGGACAATCTCGAGAACCATGTATTTAAGTTGAGCCACGTTGTGGTTGGCTTCATTAAAGTGGATGGCGATGTTAGACTTGATGTTCTTGGTCCTTATGTTAGATTTGTGTTCGTTTATCCTTGTCTTTATCTTCCTGCTTGTTTTACCCACGTATGTTCCACTTAAGGCTGTTGTACGTAACGTTATAATAAAAGCTATCCACAGCCTCACCCTGATGTCATAGCGTTTGCGTCCACATTTGCATCAAATAATGCGTAATCATGTTTGCAGTCATAGCAGAAGATCACATTGTACTGTGTAGATGATGCCTGGTTTAATTAGTGTTTCTATCGGGAACCAAGACTGCAATCGTAGGACTTTGCCGTACGATGTCCCTGTGAAATATTAACACACGTGTCAGCGTGATTATATACTTTCAACTCCCATGTTCCTAATATCTCAAAGCCTAACTGCTTGTTCCTAAGGTGCATGCGTGTCCAGGTGTAGTAAAGTGCTTGCTTTCGTTACAAGATTTTAAAACAATGGGTAGAAACTCTTCGTTGGTGCACTGCCTAAAGCCAACAAGCGCGGCCGCGAAAGTGAACAGGCAACAAATGGCACCCTGAGCGCCCTTGCTCGCTCCTGCAAGGTGGATGCCTGGCATGCACGAGCTGCTGAAAAGTGCTGACCGTTTCCAAAAGCTCATCTCCTACAGCAGGCCATGCGCGAGGCCTAGGTGAGACCGAAAAAAGGGTTTCCGAAGTAAAACCTCATGTGATTATGGGAAAAGCGTTTGCGGGAAACAGTACTACTAAGGGGAAATGTTAAGAAATGTTACAGGTGTGGCAGTCAAGGACATCTAGCGTTTAATAAAATATTGGCCAGCAATTAATCAGCAGTGTTCTGCATCTGACATTAAAGGTCATTATGCAAAATTGTGTAGGAAATCTAGTCAAAGCAACAGAATAAAGGCAGTAAAAGAGTTGACTAATTCTGGGTTCCATGTTAATAGTTCTGAAGAAGGAGACTAGAATAGCAAGGATTCTGTACTAGGTTTAGTTATTAATGAGAATAAGACAAGTAATATCTTTGGAAGCCTCACAAACAATTACAGGAAAAACCTGTGGGTGAGATCAAATGTGGTGGGGTTCAGATTTTGATTGTAACATATTCAGGTTCCCCTTATACCATTGTAGATATGAAAGTGTTGGAAGGAAAATTGGTTGGAACTTGAGGCAATCATGTATTACAATCAAACATTTCTCTTGACAGTTTCACAGATAAATCTATACCTACGGTTGCATATAGGACAGTAAGTTTTGAATTTGTGAATAGAAGGTCAGAGGGAAACTTTTATGTAGCAGAAATGGGCCCTTTCTATATTGACCTGGATTAAGCACAGAGCATTTATAATTTTAGACCCAAACAGTCTTTGATGGAACCTGCACTTTATGGTTGGCTGAAGGGATGCCCCCAGCCGGGCAGAACCTACCTCTCCCGTCAAGGGCAGGTGATTACACTTGCTGTACAACATTTGCTCACCCTTGGGTGGCTTGGCTCTGAGCAGTCAAGCTTTCCTCAGAGGCAATATGTAATGCAAAAGCACACCAGTCACTCATAATAAATACACTGAGCTTCACAAAAGAGACTTCACACAGGATGTATGTAAATAACGTTTATATTCAACACACATGTTCAATCTTATAACATGAACATCATATACTTTCGGGCATGAAACACATTTGGAAATATTGCTAGCAGTACTAGGCCCACTCATATTGTTATGATATCAAGAGTATGCACATTGTGGACAGTACCCAATCTAACCCACCCACCCTACAGAGTGAGAGGACCCTTATGTGGTGTGACAAGCTGTCCACCCCAGGTCCACCCTAGCAATCCTGATAATACAGTCCTGCACAGTTATAGGGTACACACAGTTCATAACAACATCAAAGATATATACATACATGCAACAAGAACACTTTTTTGCATCACCGCGGGCCAGAGCCATGCTGATGAACCCAATGTCAAATGTATTGTAGATTTGGCATGAAATCAACATATACGGAGGCACCACCAGCCAGTGCTGTGGATCATAGGCAGTCTGCATATTATCCCTCCCACTCACACACACTCACTCCGCACCACTACACGTTGCACCAGCTATCAGCTCAGTCCAAACAGAACACTCTTAAAGACATACGCACTCAGCACCCTAATGCGGTGCTACTGGTACCCAGCAGACTCTGTGGCCCCAGCCTCCCTCCTTCTTCTAGGTCACCACGATCATCCTATACCCCCGGATGGAAGATAACCAGCCCGCATCCCGGATACTAGGGTGCACGCAGCCAAAGTCACACTCAGTCTCGGTCCTCGGAAGCAGGTGGGGATATATAGCAAGTTTTAATTTGGAGGGAGGCATAAACAAGGGGACTCATGAAGTTCACCCACAGGTCTCAAAACACGATGGAGTCACAAAGTCTCTTTACCCGCTGTTGAACTGTCGCAGAAATGTTCCTTCAACCCAGTCAATCTCTCTTGCTACTGCCTGGCACCAAGATGTCTTTCGGAGAGGACAGGCAGTTATTCCGCCACGATATAGGTCAAAAGGGAACAACCGAGCAATGGGGAGTAAAACTTGGGAGCCTCTCAATGGGAGGAGGCCCCCCGTCTGTTTCACATTAATCAGGGTTGTGCCCAGGCAAACTGGGAACTGCATCTGGCACATGTTGGTATGGGTTGCACCAAACACGAAGAGTTGAAAATTCTGTACCTCCCTTGAAATGAGGCACAATGAGCAGTGCATGATGATACAGGTTACACCAGACCAGTCTGGTCCCGCACACATGGACACAAGTTCAGCAGAGCCATACAAGTTAGAATGAGGCACTATTAGGGGTACACCCTCAAACTCCGAGGGTTGCACCCTGTGAATTGAGCCCTGCTTGCAATGAGCATGTAGTCAGTGTGTCACACGAGAAAGATGCAGCATAATCGTCAAAGCGGCCCACGTGGGGTCCCGCAACCGATGAATCCACTCACTACCAACTAGATGCTTAGGAATATCAGGGTCTCTGCAGTACAGGAACCATACGCCTTAGATGCAGGCAAGATTTCTGGGGTTCCACACTAGACAATATAGTCTCCAGCAACAAGTCTTAATTCCATGCTTACACTACTCTACTCAATGTGATTCAGTACCCGCTATGGGCACTTGAGAGGGCACAGCTCTCCAGATGTCACATGTAGATGGTGTAGGTCCCTTGCAGGAGATCTTTGATGTCCTTGAGATCTCCGGACAACATGGGGCCCACCAACAGGTCCCTGGAGAGCACGCTTCAGGGCACCAGAGTTCAGCAGGTCACGGCCCAAGCCAGCCACCATTCAGAAAGGGCATGTGGTCCCCATCACTGACAGAAATCCTCCATGTGCACAACACATTCCTCTGGCAATGTGTCCGGGTTCTCCAGTCCTGCATCCTCACAAGCATAGCTCACCATTTGCTGAAGGATAGCATCAGTAATTATACTGGCATGTGCCTTTCAAAGGTTTCCCTTTGAACCACAGATTATAGACCTGTCTGCCATGGGGTTGTGGACTGCAGATCTTGATCTATAGTGGGGCCATGATCTAGACCCAAGAAGCTAACCCCCACATGCATCAATGTAGGATTTTGCATTTCTTAAATAGCGAAAATTAAGGAATCGCTATTTAGGAAATGCAAAATGCTATGCATCATTTTTTTCGGTATTTCTTTGTGATTCGGTAAAAATCGCATTTTTTACCGAATCCCAAAGAAATACCGAATTCTTAAGTTAATTTTCGCAATTTCCATTGATTCCTATGGGCCAAAAGGCCCATAGGAGTCAATGCAAATTGCGAGTGGCACTTAGAAAATTTCATGGGTGCAGGGGGGGGTCCAAAGGACCCCCCCATGCACCCCTGAAATGTATTTTTCGCATCATGTTGCACACACACATGTCCTAAGGACATGTGTGTCCGTAACATGAATGTAGAAAAAATAACATTTTAAGCATTTTAAACACTTTTTCCAAATTTACCGAGTGGTTCAACCACTCGGTAAATTTGGAACCCTAAGTGCGAATTTTCACTTGTCAAAAGTGATGATGCATTGCTTTTAAGAAGTCGCACATCTGCGACTTCTTAAAAGCACCCGCAATTTTAGAACTCGCAACAATGTTGCAAATTCTAAAATTGCTTCATGCATCCCAAAAAGCACTTTTGCATTCGCAAACGGCCGATTTTAAGGAATCGCACCGTTTGCGAATGAAAAAGTGCTTGATGCATGTGGGGGCAAGTGTCAAAACCTCTCTTTCCAATCAATCCCATCCAGCCCTCAAACGGCAGCGGTCTTGTCGTTCTAGTGGTATGCCAATGGGTTATGACAGTTGCTGTGGAATTCACAGATGTGCTCCCCAACCCCTGTTGTCCACTGGAGCCAGGAACCATGGCACACAAGACTCTTTGAATATTCCATATTCTATAAATGGCATTTCTAAGCGAGTTGTGCCAAAAAAAACTTTACTTTTGGAAAGGGTTTGGCATGGTGAGTCAATTGATAGAAATCTTCATGAGGCTGCACCACTGCAATCCACCACTGCAGTCCGAAGCAATGTCAACTACTTTCCCATGTTAACCTATGGGGAGAGCAAGCCTTGCAGGTAGTGAAAACACACACAGGTACTCCTCATTACCTGGGCGCTTGTGTGCTAGTGCGCACACCTACCTGTGATAGCAGGTTGGACACCTACTCCCCAGCACCAGGGGTGAAAGGGCACCCACCCAACAGAGGTTTATCCAATGCTTGTTTCAGTGCGTTCGCACAAGCCTTCAATAGCAGGTTACACATGTAATCACAGGCACCGTAGGTGTGGGTGTACACATACAGTGTCCTGCCCTGGCAGGCTGCTCATGAGTTCACTCATGATAACTGTCCATGCACACATACTGGTCTGCAATAAATAAATGGCCCAGGTTTCAGAAGATCAAGTCAGCGCCACTTACTAAAACAGTTACGAAGGGAGTGCAAACTTCCATACTATAATTACAGTGGGAAAGAGCCCAGAGGCCAAACAAGAGAATCAGCAAAACCCAGGCGGAAAAACCTAAAAGTGTTGAGAAACGCCTCCTGACGAGTATTAGGTCCAACAATCCTCCTACTGGTTTATATGGATGCCATTTATACTGGCATCAGCAGTCGCAGTATTTCAAAAATTGATGTATAAACTATTTTAAAATGTTGAAGGTAACATTTATCCAAGATGATATCTTTATAATGAGAAGGTATTGTCACCTAGGAAAAACGTACCTTAGCTGCGTGATTTCCAAAATGTAGATTTGGAGTACAAACTCTAAATTATCTAAGGCATGAAGTCTTTAAGGTAGGAATTAACAAAAAGAAGAATTTTTGAAGGCAATTCAAGACACACCAGCATTCTCTAGAAAGGATGAGTTATGTTCCTTCCTAGGCCTAGCAGAATTCTACACCCAGTTTGTACACAACTACACAACTAAGAAAACATACCATTTGAGATAAATGTTAAAGAACAAAGAAAGGTTTACCTAGTCAGCTCAAACTCAGTCAGACCTTGACTTGATAAAAAGGGAAATCTGTACTGCAAAGGCTTTGCACAGTTTTGATCCTGACAACAAGTGCAACTACTAGTGGTAGCTGCAATTGGATTAAGGCAATCCTATCTGAGGTGGACTATACTGGAAACAAACTGACTAGCGTTCACTTCAAGAGCATTATCGCCAGAGGAAGAACGCCACTCTGTAACAGAAAGAGAAACACTAGCTGTAGTCTGAGGTCTCCAACATTTCAGAAGGTTTGTTTGGGGTTTTGATATTCTGATTATGCCTGGGCGGAGTTCAAGTGACTAAAATACTCTGCCACGCTACGCGGAGTTCCGCAAGCGGTAAAGTGCATTTGGTCACGCCGTTCGTATTGATTTTCAGCACTGTGTGTTTGTCCCACGCTGTAAAATCAGTGCAAACTGCACAATACGCAGAGCAAGAGGGCGCTACTTCTTTTCTGCTGCTTGAGTAGATTTTCTTCTCGAGTGACAGCTTTCCCAAGGCGATGGGAAGGTTTCTCAATGCGAGAGGTCGCGGCCATCCGCGACTGCCAGCGTTGAGAAATCCGGCCGCCCATGTTCAGAAATCTCCCCGGGAGGTGGATTTTCCTCGCTCGCCAACTTGATAACGGTGATCGAGTAAAAAACTCCTCTCTACAGAGCGGAGTTTTTCAGAATACTGCGTGCTCCGTAGACCATTGAAAACTCCATAAACTCAACGAATGGAGCGGAGTTCACCGCCCAGGCCTAATTCTGTACAGGTGTCATTGCAACCTCTTACTGGATTGTTAACTACTACTGGATTACTGGACTAGCTCTTTTATCTAAAAGACTCATGGATTACAAGTACAAAGTAGAGTATATTCTGAGGGTGAAGACTAAAGTAGCCAATTGTTTGAGTTGGATGCCACTTCCCCCCAGAGAAATGCCAGAAGACAATTGGGTAGAATTAGGTGTAGCTTGGACAGGTGTTGAAGGATTGGATGCCATTAAATTGGATGAATGGAAAGAAGCACCTGAGAAATATGATGTTGGATCAAATAAAGAAATCTGTGGCAGAGAAAAATGAGCTGAGTATGAAGTACCGGTGTTTTTGTGAAGTATTAGATAAACTTTCCATTTGTGGTGAAAACCTAATAAGAAAAGTGAAGAATTATGCTCCCAACAACACTTAGACATAAGAATGTGGAATTATGCCATGCCAAAAAGAAAGTCAAAGAAAGATATTGGTGGCCTGGGGTAGATATTGAAGTAAGGGAGTGTCAGTAGCACGAGGGTGCACATAAATCTCAAGTACAATTATAGCCAAATGTATGTCCCATTAGGAACCTCATAATGGTATGAGAAATATTTGGAGTAGACATAATGGGACCTATCATTGATGAAAATAGTTAAAGCAGTAGTGTGTTAGTGGCGATTGGTCAATTTTCAAAATGGCCTGAAGTAGCCTTTGTAGAGAATACTAACGCTCATAGGGCTAGATGTAGGTAATTTAAAATTACTGATTCTAAAATACCGAATTTTCCCGATTCAGTATTTTAGAATCGGTAATTGGGATGTAGGTAAAAAAATCTGTATTTTTTACCGATTCGGTAAGATTCGGTATCTGCCTTTCGGAATTTACCGAATTGGTATTTACCGATTCAGAATTTACCGAATCGGTATTTACAGATTCGGTATTTACCGAATCGGTACTTCCCATTCAATCCTATGGGCCTTTTGACCCAAGAAACCGGGGTTTCTTGGGTGGAAATCAAGGTAGTATTTTCAAAGACCTTCTTAAAATTTGGAAGCAAATCATTTGACCAGCAAGTTCGCCCATTATTGCGATTATATGAGACCTTTTCATCCCTCTGATTCCAGAGTTCAGGATTCTCAATTTCTATATCCATATTTACAGCTAAAATACTGTGGTCACTCATGCTTGTGGAAAATACCTTAAATTGTGTACATACATTGAATAGTTGGTAAGATACTGCCATGTAATCAATTAGGGAGTGACCATATGCACCCCGAAAGGTATAAGCAGCGGGGGAGCCCGCTGGAAACCTACTGTTTAACGTTACAAGGTCTAAACTTCTAAGATTTAGCAAAAATAACAAGCCTAGTTTATCTAACCTTAGATGGACCGGCAATACAGAATCTGGGATGGCCCATACCTCCTCCAATTCAGGGTTTGAAAAAGACATAACTGCACAATTGAATAATTTAGCATTAAAGTCACCCACCATCATTATACGTGAACATTCTTCGTTGTTACTTAACCTTTGAACAAAAGTACAGATTGAATAGACCAATACGTTCGAGACTCTCCATGGAGGAATATACAAGTTTACCAGTAAAAGAGAAGTTGCTTGTCCCAAGTTATCTTCACCAATCCTCAACTTCACTCCAATACAGCATTTTGAGGGGTGCTTATAGATCACAGGATCCCATCTTATGGCACAGCTAAGTAAAATAGCTTAACCACCACTTGCATGCCCTTTTACAGATTTTTTTGCTGTACAACAATACACATAAAATTCTCAAACTGAAAATCCTCCCCCATCCACGTTCACTGGAGGCAAATTACTTTGGGGTCAAATTCTAATAGTGATTTCATTGTTGGAATTGACTTTTGACAAAGTCCCAAAAAACTATAACCACCTTCAAATCAATTAAAATCATGCTGTAGGGGTGGCCATAACTGACAACATATCACTCATCCTGAAAATATTGCATTGACTCCCAAATACAGTCAGAGTAAAAATGTAAATTGGAAGTGAAATGTTCAGACTACTCCACCAAAATGTCCATGAATGATCCATTAACATATACCACTCTGGCCGCCACAGAGATCAGCATCCCAAAACTGCTGAATTTCCCCTTCTTCTGTCAGAACACTCCTGGGATCCTTTACAGACATTGTGACCAAGTCATTAAAGTACTTGCTACTTGATGTCAGGTGATGAACTAATGTGTTGGCATCTTCAAGTGGCTCAAAGCATCTGGACTTTTCAAAGTTGTCCTATGTTAAATCTACTGAATCTATATACTAGGAGTGAATTAAAAGTGCCTTTCTGTGTCTTGGAAGACAGTAGCCACAAGATTACCATAAATGTTGGTGTAAAATAGTCTAGAACCATATTTGCACCCATCCACCTTTATTGTTCCTTTTATTGACGGTTCCTGTGGTTGGTATCTATAATAAATAAGTATATTAAATTCACCAAACTCAGAGCAATACTGAACGACCAGAGATTGGCTTCTTTATTCCAAATTAAAGAATACGGTTTTGCTTTCAAAATTGCAAGATGGCTTCTGTTTGTACATCCGAAGAGATGAGTACGGATGGTTAACTAGGAAGAGGCGCACATTGATGTCCAAGGCTGCTATAAGGATGAAACTGCTCAGCTATTGGGGAAAGAGGTTATAGTCTTGATTTAAGCAAAAGAAATGAGCATTTATGTCTAAGGTTGCTGTAGGAATTTAGCTCAACCTTGCCTTGGTTTGCTCATCTATACTTACTGGCAGCACAAAACATGCTAAACCAACTCCCACCCAGAGCCACATTGCTACTCTGGTTTATGAGGATGCTAAGAACCTTAACCCCTTACCTGCTGGGCACATTCCCCTGCTGTGCTGGGGAGATGGGGGGGCGCGCGCAGCACCCCCATGCTCATGACGAGCTCAGCTCGTCATGAGCTACACTGCTTCTGTGCTCATGACGAGCTCAGCTCGTCACGGCCACACCCGTTTCTGTAGAACGTTCAGCACAGCAGGGGAATTATCCCAGCGTGCGAGCATTCTAAAAGGAGCACCGGAGCACTGTAGCTCATGACGAGCTGAGCTCATCATGAGCATGCAAGGGGTTAACACCATCGATGCTCATGACGAGCTGAGCTCGTCATGAGGCACGGCGCTCCGGTGCTCATGACGAGCTCAGCTCATCATGAGCCGTGGAACGCTCACACGCAGGGATAATTCCCCTGCTGTGCTGAGCGTTCCACGGGAACAGGTGCACCTGTGACCGCTCAGCTCATCATGAGCACCGGAGCGCTGTGCCTCATGACGAGCTCAGCTCGTCATGAGCATGTGGACGCTGTGCGTGCCCCCTCAACCCCCAGCACAGTGGGGGAATTACCCCCCACAGCGAAGGGGTTAACAGGTGAAACCTTCAACTACCTCAGACACATACTAGGAAGTAGACCAAAAATTAAATAACCCCTCTTTAAACCACACCTATAATAATATCAAGCATGCGAAATGAGGAACCTCATCTTGCATAGGAGAAATCCATCCAGCCATTCATCCATAATTCCATCTATCCATCCATCCATTCATCCATCCATCATCCATCCATCAATTGTCCATCCATCCAGCCATCCTTTCACTCTTCTGCATCTGCCCATTTTTCACCCTTCCATCCATTCACCCTTCATCCTTTCATTCTTACAACAGTCCTCTCACCCTCCCATCTATCCATCCTTTTACCCTTCCATCTATTATTTCACCCTTCCATCCTACATTCTAATTTTTTTCCTTATTTCTTTTCATGTTTCCTTCCTTCCTTTCTCCTCCTGTTCTTTCTTTCTCTTTCTGTATACCCATCTTTTTTCTCTCAACCGTATCTTTTCTTCCTTAATTTTCTCACTAATGATCACTTTCTCTATTCTTCGCTCTATGCCTTGCCCCTATTTTCATCATTTCTTGTTCTCAGTTTCTTTCTGCACATGTCAGCCCACTGCCCACACCCTTGTGTCATGGTAATCCTTAATAATGTTATTTCTGGGTATTTAGTCTACATAGCTGCAGCCATAACAGGCCCATAAGCAACTAATTAAGGATTTAATGAGCCCCACTCCACCAGCCAGTGTGGCTCAGTGACAGCCCCCGCTTAAACTGCTTAAATGGGGATCACTGAACCACTGGACAGATGTGTTAATCCGAGCAATGCACATAACAATACTACATATGACTTACACCAAGACTGGTGAAGACCTCTGGCTACACACACACACCAAAAACAATAACCAGTTCAACACACATACAACCAACACATATACACGGAAAAAGCATATTTACCCACCCGAAAGTACAATTTATCAACCCCCCACAAACTTGTGGTACATGGATACCGTGGACAGACTAATGAGTGACGTCATATTAAAAGTTAAGTGCATATAAGGAAGTATAGATTTACTATTCCTAACTCCACATCTACGTACCTTGAAGATATATATGGTTCCACAGTTCATACACATAGTTAGGTTTGGAAAATCTAGACATAACTACCTGTCGATATTTTATTATCAATATTTTGTGCTCATCATTGTGTCTAATCGATATTCTGTGTGGATTCTCCAGGTTCACAAAAGGGGTGCTACTGGTCTAAATAGGCTAGAGAGTGTCTGCTTTCTCATGAAGGGTGTGTGTATAAACTAAAAGGTAAGAAGAGGAAAAGAAAGAAAACCCATCTGCCCACCCATTGGCGGAGCTTCATCATCTGGGATTTTTAAGTACGGACTGGTATCCACTAGGTTACTCACTAACAGTATCGTGAGGGAACCCTAGTATCGGATCCACAAGTGATGGAAAGCCAAACAGTAGTTGTGTTGAGAGCTGTGGGAAAAAAAGTTGCAGTGCTCAAAGAATATGTGCTAGTAGAAAAAGTGGTGTTTAAAATTGACTAACATGGTGCCTAAGAACAAATTTTATTATGTTGGTCACCATGATGACAAGGTTAAAAACAGAGTGTAGATAGTGTTTCAACAAATACTACTACCTGTTGGTAAGTTAACTGGTCGACATGTTTCAGCCAATAATGGCTTTCTTCAGGACCTATGATAACAACACTACTGCAACTGTGACAAAAATATATGTGAGAACTTAATACCATGCATTAATAATTTGGCCTACCATCTGGCGATGTACTAAATGGTAGGCTCTGAAGTCGTGGCTGTAAAAATCCTCTCCCAAAATTTGCTTGGGAGTGGCCTCACCTCGCCTGGCGCTCGCTCAGGTAATGAGGCCCCGCTCTGTCCGTCGGTACCTCGAACCCCTCAGCTCAGTAGGGGTTCGAGGTAATTATTCATGCATGGTATTAAGTTCTCACATATATTTTTGTCACAGTTGCAGTAGTGTTGTTATCATAGGTCCTGAAGAAAGACATTATTGGCTGAAACATGTCGACCAGTTAACTTACCAACAGGTAGTAGTATTTGTTGACACACTATCTACACTCTGTTTTTAACCTTGTCATCATGGTGACCGTCATAATAAAATTTGTTCTTAGGCACCATGTTAGTCAATTTTAAACACCACTTTTTCTACTAGCACATATTCTTTCAGCACTGAAACTTTTTCCCACAGCTCTCAACAGAACTACTGTTTGGCTTTCCATCGCTGGTGGATCCGATACTAGGGTTGCCTCACGATACTGGTAGGGAGTAGCCTAGTGGATACCAGTCCGTACTTAAAAATCCCAGATGATGAAGCTCCGCCAATGGGTGGGGTGATGGGTTTTCTTTCTTTTCCTCTTCTTACTTTTTAGTTTATACACACACCCTTCATGAGAAAGCAGACACTCTCTAGCCTATTTAGACCAGTAGCACCCCTTTTGTGTTTCTTGCGAGTAAGACTAGGGGATAGGGTGCACTTAGGTCATTAAACTATTTTCCCCTTTAGACCCTCCTTTCACGTTGTGTTTTTTGTTATTCCAGGTTCACACCACCACCCAGCCTCACTACCAATCATGCTACTCAGACAATCCGAAAACAGACTTCAGACTTAGGCAGCATTCTCAGGACCAGGGTGTGAAGGTACCCCTCAACTCTGACAGCGCTGCAAGGCCGTGCTAACAG
This sequence comes from Lissotriton vulgaris, assembly GCF_964263255.1. NCBI lineage: Eukaryota > Metazoa > Chordata > Amphibia > Caudata > Salamandridae > Lissotriton > Lissotriton vulgaris. The sequence goes on from NC_141697.1 coordinate 1,191,535,023, forward strand.
CAATACAGCGCTCTATACCTCTCTGAAACATAATAATGCCATTTCTGTGCCCTGGTCTCGCTGTACAGCTGTGTCTCATCTTTTTTTTTTTTTCATTACTTTATAAAGTTCCTCTGTAAACAAATAACCCCGGTTTTGTACATTTAATTCAGAACGCCTGGCCTTTCGCCCGACCTGTACCCTACACTGTGCGCTTCCACGCGCTAATGCGCAGTAACATTCCAGCGCGACGCCCTGTGACATGGAGATTGAGAAACATCCATCCCGAGCACTCGAGGTACAAATGCCTCGTTTGAAAGGCGCCTGCACCTCTGCAGAGCGCTTGTCGTTCAGAGCGCCGCGGCAGTGATTTGAAATAAAGCACGTCTTTGAAGACTGTGCGCCGCTTTTGAACTGCAACAGACTGCTTAGCCTGGGGAAAAGGGAACGGAGGATTCTGACAGAGCATCTACAAGCAAAACAGAAATGCAAAAACCTTAAGGGAGCTGCCGTGAAGAGTTATTAGCTTGCGTAAGTCATCGGAGGGGAAGGTGTCAGCCCACACAATCCCGGGGAGCTGTGGGCTGCGCTTAGCTGCAGAAAAACTCCTCTCTGGGAAAGATGCTTTGTGCGCACTCGTGCGCTTTTGTGCCGCGCGGTGACCCGGGAGCCAGCGACCCGCGTCTGCTCTGTGCGCGCCCTGTGGATTGAAGACGGCGCTGGGGGAAGGAAAACAAGCACGGAGCAGAGGAGAGAGGAGGAAGACGCAGAGAAGAAGGGGAGCAGCCAAGGGAAAGAATGTGCGAGAGTGGGGGAAGGACGGGAAGTGAGGTAGGACGCTGAGGTGGAGGAAGAAAACCCGAAGGAAAAGCGAGAGAGAGGGAGAAGTGGGGCAGCGTGAGAGGTAAGGAGGGGTGAAGGGAAAGGGCAGGTTGGAGGTTGAAGAAGAAACGAAGACAAATACGGCAAGGAGGAAATAAGAGAGGGGAGAAGGAGGGAGGAAAGGAAGAAAAACGAGATACGGAAAAAAAATAGGAAAGGAGTGAAATATAGGTAAAGAGATGATGAGAATATAAGAAATAAAATAGGAAAGTATGGGTATATATTGAAGTGGAAGAAGACAAGAAGGAAGGCAGGAGGCGGAAGGAGGGAGGGAGATAAAAAGTGAAGGAAGAAAGAAAAGGAAGCTAAATAAGAGGTAAAGGAGGGGGAGTGAAAGGGAAGAAGGAAAGGAGAAGTGAGGAGAAGGAAAGGTGGAAGGAATAGAGGGAGGGCGAAAGGAAAAAGAAGTTGAGGAAGGAAAGGGAAAGAGAGAAAGACGGACATTAAGAAGGACGTTCAGCTTCATTTTTCTTGGGTCCAAAGTAATGAATAAAGTTAACAAGATCTTGAAAAATGTCAAGAAGCCCTCGCGCAGGAAGCGTGGTAAGGAGAGGAAGGCGCAGGAGGAAGAGGAGGATCTGGAGAGCCAGGAGGACTCGTGTGAAGACAGCCTGTGCAGCCTCAGCCTCTGCGTGAGCGGTAAGGGGGTCTGCCATGCTGCCACCATGAGGGTCACGGGGAGGCAGCCGCCCTGCAGGCCGCGCAGCGCAGCGCTGTGGGGGGGGGGTCTGCCATGCTACCACCATGGGGGGTCACGGGGAGGCAGGGCCCTGCAGGCCGCACGGCGCAGCGCTGTGGGGGGGGGGGGTCTGCCATGCTACCACCATGGGGGGTCACGGGGAGGCAGGGCCCTGCAGGCCGCGCGGCGCAGCGCTGTGGGATTGGGTGGAACTTGGGAGACCGTATACATTCTAACAAAATGGCCTCACTAATACAGGGGATGCGGAATTCTATGGCCAAATAGAGAGGGTGTGATGTTATGTTGTGTTCTGTGTAGTGCACAACTTGTATCCTGGTGCTGAGGCAGGAGCTGTTTGGGCCGAGCCAGGGTTGGGGCCAAGAGATGAGCCAGGTTTTTGGCTTCCTGTGGAATTCAAGAACTGAGTATGATGCTTTGATGTGCAGGGAGCTGTATGGGCCAAGCCAGGGTTGGGGCCAAGAGACGAGCCAGGTCTTCGGCTTCCTGTGGAATTCAAGAACTGAGTACGATGCTCTGATGTGCAGGGAGCTGTATGGGCCGAGCCAGGGTTGGGGCCAAGAGACGAGCCAGGTCTTCAGCCTCCTGTGGAATTCAAGAACTGAGTACGATGCTCTGATGTGCAGGGAGCTGTATGGGCCGAGCCAGGGTTGGGGCCAAGAGACGAGCCAGGTCTTCAGCCTCCTGTGGAATTCAAGAACTGAGTACGATGCTCTGATGTGCAGGGAGCTGTATGGGCCAAGCCAGGGTTGGGGCCAAGAGACGAGCCAGGTCTTCCGCTTCCTGTGGAATTCAAGAACTGAGTACGATGCTCTGATGTGCAGGGAGCTGCATGGGCCGAGCCAGGGTTAGGGTAGGTGAAGAGCCAGGTCTTCTGTTTCTTGCAGAATTCAAGAACTGAGCAGGAGGCTCTTATGTTCAAGAGCATGTTAATCCAGGCTTAAGTAGCGAGGTAGGAAAAGGCACGACTGCAGGAAGTGGTTCTGCACAGGGACTGTGAACCCCTTCCTTTAACAGCCTCAGCGGGGGTGGAGCTCTCAAGGGGCCTTTTCAGTCTTCATCTTAGTAGACAAAAGCGGCTGGATACTTCTACAAAGGAATACAGTGTCAATAGAGGAGTAAGCAGGAGCAAGGTAGAACGAAAGATGAGTAAACAGAAGACGGAACGATGGAAGGAATATTGAATGGAAGGAAGGGTGAAAGAATGTATGGATGAGAGGGTGGATGGATGAGTGGGTGAAAGAATGAGTGAATGGATAGATGGATGAACAGGTGAAAGGATGGCAGAGTAAAGTGATGGATGAATGAGTGAGTGAATGGTTATGTGGATGGACAGATGAAAGAATGACAGAATAAAGTGATGGATGGATGAGTGGGTAAAAAGATGGGTGAATTGGATGGCAGAGTGGATGGACAAATGGATGTGTGAATGGCAAGGCGGATTAATGTATGATGGGTGGATGGCAGGGTGGATGGACAGCAGAGTGGATGGATGGATGGAGAGCAGAGTGTGTAAATTGATGACAAAGTAGATGGATGGATGGCAGAGCGGAAGGATGGCAAAGTGGATGGAGGATGACTGCGTGGGTGACAGGATGGATAGTGGAAAGATGAATTGCTGGATGGGTGGATAGAAGAGTAGATGGATAGGTGCAAAGATAGATAGATGGTAGAGGGAATGGGTGGGTGTGAATGGATGGATTGATGGCAGAGTTGATGGATGGATGGATGGATGAAAGAAAGAATTAATAGATGGCAGAATGTAAAGATGAAATTGTGAATATCAGTGGTTGGATGGAAGGGTGAAAGGATGAATGGCTAGATACTGGCAGCCTTCGATGTGTCTCAGTCTAAATTCTAGGGATGGCGCTATCAACTATCTTTGCACACCAGTCTCATGAGAGTGCAGCGCAGGCTGGCAGTCTAGACTGCGTGGCTGGCACCACTGACAGCAATGGAGTCTCATTCTTGGGCAACAGCATAGACTTGAAGGCCTGATTGTGCCCCAGTCTTACATCTGCCCTGTGCCCCAGTGTCACTTCTGGGCGTGGCACAGTCTGGCAGCACTGAATGTGCTGCATTCTAACTCTTTTTGGAGTGGTGCAGAGTTGCTGCCCTTCCTCTGGCACAATCTAATTTCTTGTTGATGGCCCGGCTGGCAGCACTGATTGTGCTGCAGAATAATTTGTAGGCTGCGACATTGGCAGCCCTTCCTGTGCCCTAGTCTCACCTCCAAGTGATGATGAAACTGACAGTACTGATGGAACCGCAGACTCAGACGCGGCCCGTGCAGGTGAGAGGGGTGGGGCAGGGGGCAGGGTGGGGGGGAGTCGACAGATGATGAGGAGGTAAACTTAAATTAAAAGCAACAAAAAACACTTACCTTGCCCTCGCCGCATTGCCGAGTTCCTCATCATCGTCTGTCGACTCCCCCCCACCCCACCCTGCCCGCCGCTGTTACCTGCACGGGCCACACCTGCTCACACCTGGAGGGTGGTGTTGGCTGGCAGCTCAGACCTCACTGCAGAGTCATTCCAAAGGAAGGCTCTGGCTTGCAGGCAACTGTGCCCATCTCATTTTTCAGTATCAGCCATGGTTTGGCTATAGTCTTACTCCTCAAGGATGGTGATGGTTGGCATCCTTGATTGTCCAAATAAATACATCAGGGCTGGTAAAAAAGAGACCAACACACATATATATGCAGCACAATAACAAATGCTATTAACAGGAACTGTACTAATGAACACACTTTTACACACTGCACAGGTCATGTTCCTGTTTTTTACCAAAAATACAGCAAAATTGACATGAGGATAACAATTTTTGCTACCTCACAGATTGAATATGACGAAGGAGACAGCTCTGCTAATAGTAACAAGGTCTCTACAGTGTGATTTTACAATGCTGGAGCAATTTAGCCCTGTGCATTCTGGTTTTGGTTAAATATATTTTATTGAAACAAGTGCACATGTTATAATATCATGGCATAAAACATTTGCAGAGGTGTAGAGTATAGGATGCTGTTTGTTTCCATTGTTGAGTGTCTTGAGGGGCCATGGCTCATATATATTTTCCTCGATAATTGGAATGATATTAAAAACCTATGTTTATGGCCATTAAATATAGAAAGAACAACACTGCATAGAGTAACATGCAAATAAATACTATTGTTGTGGGAGGTTAGTAGAATCATGACATACTCAAGGCTTCATCTCTCATGATTCTATGTGTGTGTATATCACAAAAAATACTTCCTATGGTTCTACTGGTGTTGGATTCCACCACAGGACACCCTATTTTCATCTAGGTTAAATTTTGGAATTGTTTCCACCCCTAAGAAGGAGAAAAAAAATGTTAAATATAATCCATATTCCTACGGACTCTCAGCGTGATTGTTGTAATGCTCTGTACCCTGCTCTCCCTAAACAAACATCACAGAAACTACAAATTATTCACAACATAGCAGCCGGGGTCATGTAGGCTTGTCGTCAAAGAGCTTGTGTCTCTCAACATCTTGGTTAGCTACACCGGTTGCCCATTGAAAAAGAGATGTCCATCTGCAACTGGGCTATCTATGGAAGAAGCCTGGAATTGACCCAGGATCTGGGGCCATTTGTACGAACATATTTTCTCATAGACACAGAATGGGTAAAACCCTTTAGTATCTCTGGCCCCTGGTTACTATCCATACACCTGTCTGAAATTTGCACCCTGCCACAGCTTGTTTGCTGATTCCTTCCAAAATTTCTACGGTCAAACTAGGAGGACACTCTTTTTAGGTCTCGGCCTAGAGACGCGCGAAACGCGTTCTCGGCAGAGAGCTATTGTAATCATTTCAGTCTCCAAAGCCAACAAAAGGAGACAAGAGCTGGGCACGCGCCCAGCATTCTCAATGGGAGAGGTGCGACAAGAGCTGGCCACGCGCGGATTCAGTCGCGCCGACGCTCACGGCGTCAGCGTCCCGCCGCGCGCCGATCACTGCTCTCTTCCTGGCCGGGATCCAGAAGTTTCGCAACGCAGTGAGGGCACTGAGAGGTAGGTGCTTGTTTTACACTTTGCTTTCGCTTCCTTTATATCTGCTGTCTGCTGTTGGGTTCCAACTCTCCTGTTTTAGGCTAACGCTTGAATTGTTGCTTGCAAAGAAACGCTTGAATTTCTTAAGGGGTAAAGGGAATATCGGCGTCCTGTGGTTTACCTACTATACGGCAGGGCTTGAAATGGGAAAAATAGAAGTGCAGGCACAGGTAAACCGGAGTACTTGCGTGTTTCTCAGAAGTACCAGTACACTCCACTTAAATATATTACGTCAGTTTTGAACAGTACCGGTACTCTCCCTCTCAAAATAAAAGTGCCGATACTCTGTACCGGCCCATTTAAAGCACTGCAGTGTGCCAAATAAACGTTCACTGTGTCTGTCCTGCCTACGGAAGGTTAGCCTGTGGTCTCATTGTGATGCATACACTACACATATATGTTAACAGTTCGAGGACTATTTCTGGTGTAATCCAAGCACTGTGCCCTTCAGTTTGTGTCCAATGATGTGGTTGATGGTACTGATTTCATTACCTTTTTAGAAGAGGTTTTTAAACCTCATGAGTGTAAGTACCAAGGACATGGCTGAGCTGTGCAGGTGCAAACCACCGCTGCAACGTGTATCCTGACGTAAAGACCGCTTTTGCTATGTCAAGCTGGTAAATAGACCAATATTGCGCAGTCACTGTCTCTGCCCCCTACAACCATTGTTTTAATGACTGCTTCTCTCCGTGTACCTTACTGTTTACGTTTAATCCTGCCATGTACTGCTAGTGTCATAATGCCTATATACACAAACTCTGGCAACAATGTGAGCTCTCTGCTTTTCTAAAGGTAAATGGCTCCTTAGTGTTGGATAGTTTAGTTGATCTAGGTAGGCTAGTAAGCAGGGACATGGTAAAAAATATTTACTTGTGGCCAGCAGCGTTTATTGTTTTGTAAACTGTTTTATTGTGTTTTAAACAAATGAAGACCTGGCCCTCTAACCTCCAAGGCAGGGCGCTTGATTAGTATATTTCAGCAAAATTCCAGTTACTATGAATTAAAGAAGACAAACAAATATTGTTGTTCTTAATCTTGTTTTTAATGGGTATGGCTTTAGTTTGGGACTCAGAATTACTTGTGTTTCCTGTTTTAATGTCTTTTTCGGGGTGAAATGGTTTCCAGACTCTTCCCGCAGCATATTAATATTTTTCTTCTTATCAGTATGCTGGTGCTTTTTTAATAAATGCTTAGTGTAGCTACTGTTACCCAGAAATGTGGCAGGTGCCGAAGTTCACTCCAGAAGTGTGCACAGAGCACACTGTACTGCTGGAGAACCAACATTTTACCTGAGGCAGCCCATGCTGCTGTACCACGTTGAGTGCGGTCACACAGCCACACACACACACAGCCACACACAAACAGCCGCCACACACACAGCCGCCTCACACACAGCTGCCACACACACAGCCACCACACACACAGCCGCCACACACACACAGCCACACACACACACAGCCACACACACACACACAGCCACACACACACATAGCCACACACAAACACACAGCCACACACACACACAGCCACACACACACACAGCCACATACCAACAGCCACACACACACAACCACACACACACAGCCACAACCACACACACACATACACACAGCCACATACACACAGCCACATACACACAGCCACACACACACACACACACACACACACACTCACAGCCACACACACACTCACAGCCACACACAACCACACACACACACACAACCACACACACACAACCACACTGTCAGTGCACACTTTCACCAGGCACAGGCACCATCAGTTGTCAGTGCTCGCTTTCACTGGGCACAAACACCACCAGCCGTCAGTGCACGGTTTTACCGGGCCCAAACACCACAAGCTGTCAGTGCACGCTTTCATCAGACACACACCACCAGCCGTCAGTGCACACTTTAAGCAGGTACACACACCACCAACCATCAGTACACGCTTTCACCAGGCACACACACCACCAGCCGGCAGTGCACACTTCCACCAGGCACACACACCACCAGCCATCAGTGCACAATTTCTACAGGCCCACACACCACCAGCCATCAGTGCACACATCAATTGTTAACGCATCCACAAATAACTATTGTAGCAATCGCAGTATGGTGCACTTTACTTTCAAACATATTCATCTAAAGCGCAGCATGCCACCACTGCTACAAAAATAAATACACATTTTTTTGGCCTACAATTTATAGAGTTTTGGTGCAATTGGTGTTGCAACATTAAGCAATGCCAATAGCTCAAACTTAATTAACCCGAGACCTATTGCATTGTAAATGCTTGTTTTCTCATGTGGCCATAGAACGCGCTCCCATCTCATCTTTGTCTCATTACAGACCAGGTAGTATTTTGAAAACTGCTGTAAACCTATCTGTCTGATGGTTAACTCAACCGGTTTAACTTCCGTCCCGGACTGTTAGCGTACTCGCAAACAGGAGAAGCTTGTGGACACATTTGGCACCAGGGAGTTTTGAAGATTTATGGATCATCTACCTTGATCACGGGTGAATACATTAATTGTGTGAAAGCACACGCAGCAGGGGATACTTGACCTGGACGGAAGTAGAACCGGCGGGGAGGTGTGACAGTCAAAGTCAAAGTCTGTCAACCTCACAGCCCTGAAGAAGTCCCGGGGTACTCCCCTAAAGACGAAACATGTGTTGGCTGGGCACAGAGAGTTAAAGACAAAGACCAGGGAGAATTCTTTCATGTTACTCATTGAATTATTGTATAATCAAGCCTGTGCATAGGACTGGATGTGTGTTGAAAGGACCTGAGGGTCTTGGTTTTGGAGGGATTAGGGTGATTCCCCTCCCCTAGCGCACGGCACAAAGATTGATGAGCTTAACCTGACTACTACCTTTAATGTGAGCGCCAGTATTCACATAGGGTTGATTTACCCCATTTTTGTATTGAACCCCACCATGTCATGGCAATATTTAGGGCCAGGATGCCTTTTGGTAATTACAAATTCACAAAACACACAATAGAAATAGAAACAATGTGCAGCGGTGAAGATGTATTTACCATGAAATACTGTGGGCAGCACACAACCTCTATACATCCTGAGCATTCACCCTGAAAGACTGCACACACCATACCCCCTCCATCCTTTTAATCTAAGCTATAGTCTCCCTGAAAGACTGCAAACACCTTTTATCATTCTAAGGACCTAGGCATCACCTGAAAGACTGCATTGACTACATATTATCAAAACATTTAACCTCAGAATCGTGATATACCATAGAATCAGGGAAAGGCCAGGATTGGCCGAGATAGCATGTGACACCCTTAGTCAGCTGTACATACAACATTCTTGCAAAATGAAGCCATTGAAAAGAAAGGTCAGACACAGGTTCGAATGCCAGAGAGGAAATGTATCCATCTGAGGATGTTAAAATAAATAATTTTGAGTGGAGTAATGATTACCATCTGTTCTCAGTGCCTAGAGACCAGACACATTGTATATGTGCTTTAACGTGTTAAAAATGTATTGTTCTAAGAAGTGCATCATTTAGGAAAACCTTGACTCAAAGACAGAACTTCACAAAGGGATCATTGTAAGCCCACTGGATAGCTGGACTAATCAACATATAGTATTAGACAGACAACCTGCACACCAAACATATGCGGATGCAAAACTTGTCACACAACTGTACTGTGTTCCCAAATGTAAGATGTAAATAGGACTTGAACATATGATAAATGAAGATATGGGAATATTGGAAGGCTTTGTCCCCCTTTGAGGTATTCTCAACAAGACATGAATGGGCTATCTATGTTTGGCCCTCACCGTAGGCGGTTTACCTTGCTCTCCATGTCACTCTAGTGATGTAGGAAAAGAAAGCAGACAGATGTGTCTTCGTACATGAGCAGACTCATGCCAAGGCGATGGAAGAGTGTTGGGCGGGTCCATGGGCGAGGGATGTTGGCTGGGGCAATACTCTGCTGGCTCACCAGGGAGGGTGGCAGTGGGTATGTCATACTCACCGCACTGACTCTTGCACAGGGAAGGAAAATGTAGGCTTTAGTGACTACAGTACTGGCAAGGAAGCGTCTGAATGTGGAAGCTGGTGAGGATTTAGGTGGCGGCGTGCTGGTGATGGAGTCATAGGGCTATTGTGGCTAGAGCACTTCTGGAGAGGCCGTGAGGCTATAGGGGCTAGGGCACTGTTGAAGGAGTCATAGGGCTATAAGGGCTAAGGCACTTCTGCACAGATCATGAGGCTACAGGGGCTAAGGCACTTCTGCACAGGTCATGAGGCTATAGGGGCTACGGTACTTCTGGAGAGGTTGTGAGGTTATAGGGGCTACGGTACTTCTGCACAGGTCGTGAGGCTATAGGGGCTAGGGCACTTCTGCACAGGTCGTGAGGCTATAGGGGCTAAGGCACTTCTGCACAGGTCGTGAGGCTATAGGGGCTAAGGCTCTTCTGCACAGGTCATTAGGCTATAGGGGCTAGGGTACTTCTGGAGAGGTCGGGAGGCTATAGGGGCTAAGGCTCTTCTGCACAGGTCATTAGGCTATAGGGGCTAGGGCACTTCTGCACAGGTCGTGAGGCTATAGGGGCTAGGGCACTTCTGCACAGGTCGTGAGGCTATAGGGAGTAGGGCATTGGTGAAGATGTCATGATACTGTTGGGGCTAGGGCACTTCTGGAGAGGCCGTAAGGCTATATGGGCTAGGGCACTAGTGAAAAGTGACTGAGAGTCTAGAGCTGCAGCACTAGTGAAGGGGTCATAAGACTAGGGGATATGACACTGGAGAAGGAGTCATGGGACTATAGGGGCTAGGGCACTTCTGGACAGGTCGTGAGGCTATAGGGGCTAAGGCACTTCTGCACAGGTCCTTAGGCTATAGGGGCTAGGGCACTTCTGCACAGGTCGTGAGGCTATAGGGGCTAAGGCGCTTCTGCACAGGTCGTGAGGCTATAGGGGCTAAGGCAATTCTGCACAGGTCTTGAGGCTATAGGGGCTAGGGCACTTCTGCACAGGTCGTTAGGCTATAGGGGCTAAGGCACTTCTGCACAGGTGGTTAGGCTATAGGGGCTAAGGCAGTCTGCACAGGTCGTTAGGCTATAGGGGCTAAGGCACTTCTGCACAGGTCGTTAGGCTATAGGGGCTAAGACACTTCTGCATAGGTCTTGAGGCTATATGGGCTAGGGCACTTCTGCACAGGTCGTGAGGCTAAAGGGGCTAGGGCACTTCTGCACAGGTCGTTAGGCTATAGGGGCTAAGGCACTTCTGCACAGGTCGTTAGCCTATAGGGGTTAAGGCATTTCTGCACAGGTCGTTAGGATATAGGGGCTAGGGCACTTCTGGAGCGTTCGTGAGGCTATAGGGGCTAGGGCACTTCTGCACAGGTCGTGAGGCTATAGGGGCTAAGGCACTTCTGCACAGGTCGTGAGGCTATAGGGAGTAGGGCACTGGTGAAGAAGTCATGATATTGTTGTGGCAAGGGTACTTCTGCAGAGGTTGTGAAGCTATAGAGGCTAGGCTATTTCTGCAGAGGTCATGAGGCTGTAGAGGCTAGGGCACTTCTGCAGAGGTCGCAAAGCTATAGGGGCTAGGGCACTGGTGAAGGAGTCATGGGGCTATTGTAGCTAGGGCGAATCTGCGGAGGCCGTAAGGCTATAAGGGCACGCATTTGTGTAGGGGTCATGAGACTATTGTGGCTTGGGCACTTTTGAAGAAGTCATGAGGCTATAGGGGCTAGGGCACTAGTGAAAAGTGACTGAGAGTATAGAGCTGCAGCACTAAGGGGTCACAAGACTAGGGGATATGACACTGGTGAAGGAGTCATGGGACTATTATGGCTAGGGCACTTCTGGAAAAGTCGTGAGGCAATAGGGGCTAGGGCACTTCTGCACATGTCGTGAGCCTATAGGGGCTAGGGCACTTCTGCACAGGTCGTGAGGCTATAGGGGCTAGGGCACTTCTGCACAGGTCGTTAGGCTGTAGGGAGTAGGGCATTGGTGAAGACATCATGATACTGTTGGGGCTAGGGCACTTCTGGAGAGGCCGTAAGGCTATATGGGCTAGGGCACTAGTGAAAAGTGACTGAGAGTATAGAGCTGCAGCACTAAGGGGTCACAAGACTAGGGGATATGACACTGGTGAAGGAGTCATGGGACTATTATGGCTAGGGCACTTCTGGAAAAGTCGTGAGGCAATAGGGGCTAGGGCACTTCTGCACATGTCGTGAGGCTATAGGGGCTAAGGCTCTTCTGCACAGGTCCTTAGGCTATAGGAGCTAGGGAACTTCTGCACAGGTCGTGAGGCTATAGGGGCTAAGGCACTTCTGCACAGGTCGTGAGCCTATAGGGGCTAGGGCACTTCTGCACAGGTCGTGAGGCTATAGGGGCTAGGGCACTTCTGCACAGGTCGTTAGGCTGTAGGGAGTAGGGCATTGGTGAAGACATCATGATACTGTTGGGGCTAGGGCACTTCTGGAGAGGCCGTAAGGCTATATGGGCTAGGGCACTAGTGAAAAGTGACTGAGAGTCTAGAGCTGCAGCACTAGTGAAGGGGTCATAAGACTAGGGGATATGACACTGGTGAAGGAGTCATGGGACTATAGGGGCTAGGGCACTTCTGGAGAGGTTGTGAGGCTATAGGGCCTAGGGCACGTCTGCACAGGTCGTGAGGCTATAGGGGCTAAGGCACTTCTGCACAGGTCGTGAGGCTATAGGGGCTAGGGCACTTCTGCACAGGTCGTGAGGCTATAGGGGCTAAGGCACTTCTGCACAGGTCGTGAGGCTATAGGGGCTAAGGCACTTCTGCACAGGTCCTTAGGCTATAGGGGCTAGGGCACTTCTGCACAGGTCGTGAGGCTATAGGGGCTAAGGCGCTTCTGCACAGGTTGTGAGGCTATAGGGGCTAGGGCAATTCTGCACAGGTCGTGAGGCTATAGGGGCTAAGGCACTTCTGCACAGGTCATGAGGCTATAGGGGCTAAGGCGCTTCTGCACAGGTCGTGAGGCTATAGGGGCTAGGGCACTTCTGCACAGGTCGTGAGGCTATAGGGGCTAGGGCACTAGTGAAAAGGGACTGAGAGTATAGAACTGTGGCACTAGTGAAGGGGTCATGCGCCTGGGGATATGACACTGTTGAAAGAGTCATGGGACTGTTGTGGCTCGGGCACTTCTGCAGAGATCTTGGGGCTATAGGGGCAAGCATCAGTGTAGGAGTTATGAGACGGCTGTGGCTAGAGACTATAGGGGCTAGGCCACAGGTGAAAAGGGCATGAGAGTATAGAACTGAGGCACTAGTGAAGGTATCATAAGATTAGAGCCATGGCACTGGTGAAGGGGTCGCGACTGTGAGGCAAAGGCACTGGTGAAGGGGCCACGAGACAACAGGGAAATAGTCTTCACACTTTATAATACAGAAACCCCCGTTGTGTAAAAAAAACAAATCTGGTCCCCCAGAATGACAAATATATGTTCTCACTATTTTTCTCTAAACTTGGCAGACCTGAGCATGTACAGCTATTTGAACATTGCAGTTTTGCTCAGGTATCCCTTCTAAAAATGCAATCAAAGACATGTTTTGCAATACACTAGTGGCAGCCTGGACTCCCTAAAAGTGTAAAAGTATCAACTGCAATAAATGCCCCTCTTGCACGGAGCCTGGTGCTTCCAGCCCCAAACAAGATGAGTTGAGACCCGTGCCACAGTTTAAAGACCTCTACTATCAGGGTTGAGACACCGGTGAAGGGTTCAGTGACTATGGGCCGGGCATTGGTGAGGGGTGTGAGAATATCGGGACTGGGGACTGGTGAACTGGGTATCAGAATACTGGTGCTACGACACTGGGGAAGAATGGTGGGACAGTAAAGAGTAGGATACCAGTGAAGGCGGATGATAATAAAAGGGCTAGGTGCCGGTGAAGGAGCATGAGAATAAAAGGGCTAGGGTGCCGGGGAAGGCGGATGAGAATAAAAGGGCTAGGGTGCCGGAGAAGGAGCATGAGAATAAAAGGGCTAGGGTGCCGGTGAAGGCGGATGAGAATAAAAGGGCTAGGGTGCCCATGAAGGCAGATGAGAATAAAAGGGCTAGGGTGCCGGGGAAGGAGCATGAGAATAAAAGGGCTAGGGTGCCGGTGAAGGAGGATGATAATAAAAGGGCTAGGGTGCCGGGGAAGGCGGATGAGAATAAAAGGGCTAGGGTGCCGGGGAAGGCGGGTGAGAATAAAAGGGCTAGGTGCCGGTGAAGGAGCATGAGAATATAAGGGCTAGGGTGCCGGTGAAGGAGCATGAGAATATAAGGGCTAGGGTGCCGGTGAAGGCGGAGGAGAATTTAAGGGCTAGGGTGCCGGTGAAGGAGGAAGCAAATGTACGGGCTAGGGCGCCGGTGAAGGCGGAGGAGAATATAAGGGCTAGGGCGCCGGTGAAGGAGGAAGGGAATATAAGGGCTAGGAAACCTACTAAGGAGGATGCAAATGTAAGGGCTAGGGTGCCGGTGAAGGAGGGTGAGAATAAAAGGGCTAGGGTGCCAGTGAAGGCGGATGAGAGTAAAAGGGCTAGGGCGCCGGTGAAGGAGGGTGAGAATAAAAGGGCTAGGGTGCCGGTGAAGGAGCATGAGAATATAAGGGCTAGGGTGCCGGTGAAGGCGGAGGAGAATTTAAGGGCTAGGGTGCCGGTGAAGGAGGAAGCAAATGTACGGGCTAGGGCGCCGGTGAAGGCGGAGGAGAATATAAGGGCTAGGGCGCCGGTGAAGGAGGAAGGGAATATAAGGGCTAGGAAACCTACTAAGGAGGATGCAAATGTAAGGGCTAGGGTGCCGGTGAAGGAGGAAGTGAATAAAAGGGCTAGTGTGCCGGTGAAGAGGGTGAGAGTAAAAGGGCTAGGGTGCCGGAGAAGGAGCATGAGAATATAAGGGCTAGGATGCCGGTGAAGGAGGGTGAGAATAAAAGGGCTAGGGTGCCGGTGAAGGTGGATGAGAATAAAAGGGCTAGGGTGCCGGTGAAGGCGGATGAGAATAAAAGGGCTAGGGTGCCGGTGAAGGAGGGTGAGAGTAAAAGGGCTAGGGTGCCGGTGAAGGAGCATGAGAATATAAGGGCTAGGGTGCCGGTGAAGGAGCATGAGAATATAAGGGCTAGGGTGCCGGTGAAGGCGGAGGAGAATTTAAGGGCTAGGGTGCCGGTGAAGGAGGAAGAAAATGTACGGGCTAGGGCGCCGGTGAAGGCGGAGGAGAATATAAGGGCTAGGGCGCCGGTGAAGGAGGAAGGGAATATAAGGGCTAGGAAACCTACTAAGGAGGATGCAAATGTAAGGGCTAGGGTGCCGGTGAAGGAGGAAGTGAATAAAAGGGCTAGTGTGCCGGTGAAGAGGGTGAGAGTAAAAGGGCTAGGGTGCCGGAGAAGGAGCATGAGAATATAAGGGCTAGGATGCCGGTGAAGGAGGGTGAGAATAAAAGGGCTAGGGTGCCGGTGAAGGCGGATGAGAATAAAAGGGCTAGGGTGCCGGTGAAGGAGGGTGAGAGTAAAAGGGCTAGGGTGCCGGTGAAGGAGCATGAGAATATAAGGGCTAGGGTGCCGGTGAAGGCGGAGGAGAATATAAGGGCTAGGGTGCCGGTGAAGGAGGAAGCAAATGTAAGGGCTAGGGTGCCGCTGAAGGCGGAGGAGAATATAAGGGCTAGGGCGCCGGTGAAGGAGGAAGGGAATATAAGGGCTAGGAAACCTACTAAGGAGAATGCAAATGTAAGGGCTAGGGTGCCGGTGAAGGAGGAAGTGAATAAAAGGGCTAGGGTGCCGGTGAAGGAGGGTGAGAGTAAAAGGGCTAGGGTGCCAGAGAAGGAGCATGAGAATATAAGGGCTAGGATGCCGGTGAAGGAGGGTTAGAATAAAAGGGCTAGGGTGCCGGTGAAGGCGGATGAGAATAAAAGGGCTAGCGTGCCGGTGAAGGCGGATGAGAATAAAAGGGCTAGGGTGCCGGTGAAGGAGGGTGAGAGTAAAAGGGCTAGGGTGCCGGTGAAGGAGCATGAGAATATAAGGGCTAGGGTGCCGGTGAAGGAGGAGGAGAATAAAAGGGCTAGGATGCCGGTGAAGGAGGGTGAGAATAAAAGGGCTAGGGTGCCGGTGAAGGCGGATGAGAATATAAGGGCTAGGGTGCCGGTGAAGGGGGAGGAGAATATAAGGGTTAGGGTGCCGGTGAAGGCGGATGAGAATATAAGGGCTAGGGTGCCGGTGAAGGAGGAGGAGAATATAAGGCCTAGGGTGCCGGTGAAGGAGGATGAGAATAAAAGGGCTAGGGTGCCGGTGAAGGCGGATGAGAATATAAGGGCTAGGGTACCGGTGAAGGAGGAGGAGAATATAAGGGTTAGGGTGCCGGTGAAGGAGGATGAGAATAAAAGGGCTAGGGTGCCGGTGAAGGCGGTTGAGAATATAAGGGCTAGGGTGCCGGTGAAGGAGCATGAGAATATAAGGGTTAGGGCGCCGGTGAAGGAGGAAGAGAATATAAGGGCTAGGGTGCCGGTGAAGGCGGATGAGAATAAAAGGGTAAGGGCGCCGGTGAAGGAGCATGAGAATATAAGGGTTAGGGCGCCGGTGAAGGAGGAACAGAATATAAGGGCTAGGGTGCCGGTGAAGGCGGATGAGAATAAAAGGGCTAGGGTGCCGGTGAAGGAGGAAGCAAACGTAAGGGCTAGGGTGATGGTGAAGGCGGATGAGAGTAAAGGGCTAGGGTGCCAGTCATGGCAGATGAGAATAAAAGGGCAAGGGCGCCAGTGAAGGTGGATGCAAATGTAAGGGCTAAGGTGCTGGTGAAGGAGGATGAGAATATGAAGCTAGGGTGCCGGTGAAGGAGGTAGAGAATAAAAGGGCTAGGGTGCCGGTGAAGGCGGATGAGAATAAAAGGGCTAGGGTGCCGGTGAAGGAGGGTGAGAATAAAAGGGCTAGGGTGCCGGTGAAGGAGGGTGAGAATAAAAGGGCTAGGGTGCCAGTGAAGGCGGATGAGAGTAAAAGGGCTAGGGCGCCGGTGAAGGAGGGTGAGAATAAAAGGGCTAGGGTGCCGGTGAAGGAGGGTGAGAATATAAGGGCTAGGGTGCCGGTGAAGGAGGAAGAGAATAAAAGAGCTAGGGAGCCGGTGAAGGCGGATGAAGTATAAGAAAGAGGATACAAATATAAGGGCGAGGGAAATTGGCTGGGGCAATCCTCTGCTGCTCACCAGGGAGGGTGGCAGTGGGTATGTCATACCCACCGCACTGACTCTTGCACAGGGAAGGGAGAATTAGGATTTAGTGAATGGCAAGGAAGTGAAGACAGTTTGGGTATAAACGTCTATTTGTGGTGTTGTGAGAGAGAGAAGAGTCAACCAGAGAGAGAGAGAGAGAGAGAGAGACGTTGGCCCAATGAGACAGGGATAAAGAAGAAAACAGAGGAGAAAGATAGATGGGAGATAGGAATAAAGGGGGGTACAGAGAGAGGATAGACAGAGAGATAAATAGAAGCGTGTCAGAGGATGTATCTGTATGTGTGAGGGAGAGAGAACAGGAGTGCACCCAAGAGGAAGAACAGTGAAGAAGACAGTGAAAGAAAGAGGGCCATGGCACAAGTCCTAAAAAAAGAAGTGGGGGGGGCGCTGACGTCACGACAGGAAGTGATGTCACGAAAGGTGGCTTGCACCATCCAGACTCATTGCCTTCCCTCGCTCACCCCTTAGATGCGATTGCATCAGAGAAGCCAGCGCGTGAGCAGCGTTCTAAATGAACTCCGATCTCGCCGCAGAGAGGCCAAAGAGTGAGTGTGTGGCTTCATTTGCTCCAGTAATCGAGCTCCTGGTAAAATAGGTGGGGGGACGTCGTTCACCCGCATGGTAGCCCGACTCGAGCCCTAAAGAGGGCCAAAGACCAAGGGAACAATAACAGAAAGCGACAGAGACTGAGAGATTGGCAGGGACACCAAATGTGTGAGAAGAGAGGGAGTGAGGCAGAAAGAAAGAGTAGTTAAGGGTGAGGGACGGAGGTGCGTGAGGGAGAAATGCTGATAGAGTGGTAGAGATGAAGACATGAAAGAGGGGGGAGAGGGAAAGGAAGATGGAGCAAGACTTCAAGAGTGCGACAGCGAGCAAGATAAGGAAAGAGTGATACATACATTTAAAAGAAAAAAATAGAGTGGCACTAAGAGAGTGATCGGGAGATATATATATATATGTATATATATATATAGAGAGAGAGAGAGAGATGAGAGGAGGAAAGAGGGAGGAGGAAAGGGAGAGAGGCAGACAGAAGAGATGGGGAATATGTAATACAAGATCAGATCGGGCAGCAAAAAGTAAACACATAGATAATAGAGCCAGAAGTTTCTGATAGAGTGGGCTGAGCGAAGGGTTGTATGGGTGGGGCTCTGAGAAGAATGAGTTATAGAGCTTTAAATGGAAATATAGAAGTGCAGGTACTCACACTTTAAGTACCTGTTTGCTCCTGAAGAGTGTAGGTATTCCACTCCTGTTAAATGTATTGCAGCCGTGCAGCTACTCTCCCTTTCAAATTAAAGAAGTACAGCCACTCAGTGCCAGTGAAAGAGTGGGGAGACCAGGAAGAGTAGGGAGCAGGAAGACCCTCAAGACCTGGCTCTTCGGCTAAACAGATCTGCGGACCCCCCTCCCAGCGACTTGAGACCCTGACGGGTGAGTAGGGCGCTTACAATTCCCTGATTGATCGATTGATTGAAGAGAGACTCAAAGGGGGCGGGATGATGCAGAGAAACAGTGTGAGAGAGAAATGGAGAGGCTGAAGAGAGGAAGAGAGAAGGAGGGGGAGTAAGAGAGAGACTGAAGCGTCATTGTATTGACTGGGAGTACGCGGGGCGAAAGGGCTATGGAGACAGAGCAAAGAGGTAAAGAGAGAGCAGCAGGGAAAAAACAGATCTTTGGAAAGAAAATAGAAGAAAGCAAGAAAATAGACATTGAGGAAAAGAAAAGAGAGTCGTAGAGAGAGACAGTGACAGCGGAGGAGAGACGCGGGGAGAAAAAGGGGCGGTTGGGAAACAGCCGCGTTAAGGAGGAAGGGCGCGTGTCTTGGCTGGTGAGCGAGCGCCAGGAGACCAGAGGATTATTGAGCTGGGGCTCAAGTTAACTCAAAGGCGCTCTAGTGGAAACCTCGCTGCTGAGGCGTCGATATCCCATTCCTTCACCCTGCCTAAAGAGCTGCCGCTCAGCCAAAGGACGTGGTTTAAGGAAGGGCAAATCAGGCCAAAGGTCAGAGGAAGGGGCGGAGCGCCTGTAATGGAATGGGCAAGCTGAGCGGCAGGGAATGCGCCCTGAATGCAGAGAGAGGCTGAGACTCTGCAGGCCACTGGCATGCATCAGTAGTAGCAAGGATGCCAAGGGCCCTGGTGCAAGCAAGGAAAATGACCTCTGAATGATCTTGGGGTAGTACAATACAGCAAGGTATAATGTTCCCCGGTGCCACTGCACATGCTGTACCAATTGCAGTTACGCCCCTTTACACTGAGGTGCCTCGGGTCCTTTCTCAGCCCTGGCCATGCAGAATGTAACTGCTAAGGTTTTCTAATTAATTTATGAGATAATAATATCAAGTTTCAGTAATTTGTTAATGCAACCCTACTCCAAAGGAAGCTGTGTGGTAATCAAATTATCACATAAAAAGCTATTTCCAAGGCGCTATGAATGCCATCCTAAGCATGCAATAAAGCACTCTGCTTGCATGGAGTAGTTGCAGTATGAGATTTTCTTTTTCCTCTGCTAGCTACCTTTGTCCAGAGTGGTGCCATTACTGTGAACAGGTAAAGCTGCTGGCATGCCATTTACAGACTTCTGTAGGGTCAGAACCTATCCAAGGCATACACTTCAGAAGTAATGGAGAAAAGTCTATCTTGCAAACTGGGAATATCTATAAGATATAGGCTATAAAACCAGCCGTCATCCACCCTTGGCCTTGTGAGCTAACCAGCTTTGATTCAGTAGTGGTTGACTACGTCATCATTAAATGCAGTTGGTAGTATGTTAATTTATCAGTAGTAACTTGTGTAGCGCTTCCCGAAGATAATATGTACTGTATAGCTGCGAGAATGAATTCATAATCCAGTTTTATCTGGAAAGAATCTTGCTACATGTGATATACTGTTCATTAATGCAAATGATATTCTAATTAACAATGCAATTTCACTCATTCAAATAGCGCCAACAGATTTTAACTCTGACCTTCCAATTCTGCTATCATAAATCTGTTTATGCACTACAACCAATGAGCTAACAGCACAGTCCATTTGAGAGACGATCAATGATAATCATAGATTATAGAAGTAGGGCTGCAGGGGGTGCAGCAGCACCCCAAAATAACCATGCTGGAGTTCAGAGGAGGTATGAGCAATAAAGATGCCTCTACATTTTGTGATTTTGTTGTTGCATTTGCTGTGCAAATGTGTTTGAAGACAGAGGTCAAATGTCAGGCTATGTCTTCTGACAAATTGCTGCTTATTCTTTTAACAGAGCGATTGGTGTTTACCTTTCTTTCTCTGACTCCAAAGTTAAGGGAGTTAAGAAACAGGATTTTGTTAACTGAACTATCGTGCAATCTTTCTGGGGTACAAGGAGTGTAGGCTGTAGGATGTCAGTTTTTTTCTAAAAACACAAACACATGTAAATTAATAAATATCAGCATTTAGGAAAGCACCAATGAAGCTTATTATTTTTGTGAATCTGAAGTGTGATGGATAGGAAGATTTTAATAGGATCAAAACAGATCTAGACACTTTAATTGGTGATGTGGAAGTGATAAATACTTGCTAGAACCTGATTGCCACACATTATGTGTGTGCTACATAGTTTTATCGTAAAATTGCATGTCAGTGTGAATTTTGTGGCAATTTCAATGGAAAATTAGCTTTCTGTAAATGACAATGTGTTCCCACATCATGCTTAAGTAATATATTTGTGACAGTGTGCTCCAAAATGGACCACCAGCTACACCACACATGCACCACTCTCCTGCTGAATGGGCGTGGCTCATTTGCTACACTTGTTCTTTGTGTGATGCCTGGATTTTTCCTATGACTTCCGTGATGTTGCATTGTCTGTGTTGTAAGGGATCATTGTTCCTGTATACGTAACATGAATGGCAGCACCCCTACTCTAAAAACTGTTCCAACACGACTGATAACCACAGAACAAAATGGCCGCCCTTCTCCGAGCACTGTCTCCGTCTCGTCAGATACTAATACTCAGCAGCTATAGAATGAGTAGTTAAGCATCACATTTGCTTCATTAACATTAGTGCTGTCTGTACAGGGAGCACATTGAAGAAATCTGATCTGCATAATCAATCTAAGGACTCGTATCTGGTCCATGTAGGTCCTCGAATGCCAGCCAAGGTCAGGACTTTCTATTGGATTGTTAATTGTGTGTCTGATCTGTGCATTTATACCACATTAAGTGCCTCACATCTGTGCGCAGAGGAAGCAGGCTTTGCTAACCAGTGCTTTATAAATTAATGAAAAAAAAGCTAAAACTATGAATCGTCCAGTGGACCAACTCATGCTTTCAGAAGCAAGTGTTGGCACCCCATGTACACTGGTGAGCACAGAATGGGATTAGAGTTAAAACAGCATATTGTGGATCAAAGAGACATACATTAAATGTAAATGTAAAAAATGTAAATTGATACTTGTATAGCGCACTACTCACCCGCAAGGGTCTCAAGGCGCTTGTACGAATACCGCTGTGGAACCCATCCTGGCTTTCCCTGTGAGGCGTCCACTCCTGGGCACCCCCAAGGTGGAGGCCAGGCATGTGTGGGAGGTTGTGGAGATTAAGCAAGCTATTGCCCAGAGTTGCACTCCATGATTGGAATAGGCACCGAGGCGAGAATTATCAGGTCTGTGGAATTTTGAGCCCAAGACCCACCGAGGCAGGGAATTGAACCCTGGTCCTGGGCTACACCCCTGCATCAGGGTCTGCCGCTCTAACCATTGAGCCACACTTCCACTCTTGGCCACCAGAATCCGAGCAACATTTCAATTTCTCGTGCCTGCATCTCATATTTACCAAACTGTGGCAGATAGTATGTGGCACATGGAGAACTCAGTAAATATATGGCTATTAACAGAGATAATCCTGCCTTCATTTTAAAATAAAACAATCTTTATGTCGTTTTTGTCAAACAGATATTTTTATATTCACTTATTAGAAGCTGGTAATTGATATTTTACATGCTGAAATCAGACTGTTGGGTGCTGATAATATGTTGTTTGCTTTGATGCTTTAGTTACATGAGCAGTGCCAATAACCATGAAAGATGTACCAAAAATATTGAGATTAACATATATGAGAATGTATAATTACTTTCTAAAATGACTAACGTTAACGAAGCCAAAGAGCCCTACTATTTGGCTCTGTCAATGTTTTTTAAGCCATGCTGCACAGCAGCCACACTTTTGTAAAACATGGCAAAAAAACGTTGTCAAAGCCAATAGATCTTGCATAGGTGAGTCCTATTGGCTTTTCCAATGCTTATTTTTCCTGATCGGGCCAGATGGGGCAAGCAGCAAAGTAGGCGGGGGTGGGGAAAGCAAGAACACAGAGGGGTGGCAGAGAGGGGAAAGTAAAAATGCAGGATGGGGCTGTGCAAGCCATTCAAGAGGTGGGCAGATATGATGTGAGCAACAATGTGGGAGGAAGGTGGGATGGGGCAAGCAGTGATGTGGCAACAACAACAGGACAACAACGACGATGGGGCAAGAAGCGATGGAGGCAAGCAACAAAAGTGGCGCAATAAATAATGCTGCAACAACAATGCAAAGGGAAGGTGGAGTCAGCCTACAAACAGATCCATTCTTCTGGAGTGCCACAACTAAAATAGGAAAGAGTACCCACGAAAGCACAAAAGCAGTGGATCTACATTGGGCTGTAAAAGGAAGTGGTTCTTGGACCATCCTCCATAGGAGGGAAAAACTGACGAAGAGGATGTGAAGCCGGCACACGCAAAGAGAAACAAAGAAATGAGATTGATGCTGAAGCAAACCAATGGTTAACAATGGGCGCGCTCTAAGCCCCAAGTAAGCTAACAAAAAGTCTCACAAGCGAGAGCGCATGGGCTGTCTCAGGCCAGACCTCATAAACCAGCCTGGTGCACTAGAATGCAGTGTCACTAGTACGTGCATGTTCAGGGGGAACATATTGGCTACCAGCAGCATGAAATTTAAAGCTTTTCTCGATGGCAGAATCTGAGGCCCTCTACCCTAACCATCAATGGCCCATTTTCATCTTTGCTATCAGCTATTAGGTTTGGGTTTTGACAACATAGCTGTCAAACAGACCTGTTGCTAACAGGGTAAATAAAGATTGTTTGGGTCTGTCATTTCAAATATGGGCTTTCTTTGATCAGTCTCTTTCAGCCATTGGCATGAGATCTGTCAGTCGCCTCTTGGCTCAACCTAGTGGAGTATTAATCTTTCTTCCAATGCTGTTAGCTCCACTCGCATGCTTGCATGGAACTGCACGAGGGACTACTTTGCAACAGTAGCTCTCTGCCCCTCCTGCTTGCTCCCACCTGTTTGCTTCCCTCTCATTTTCAAATGTATGGATTAGCACATTAAACCCAGACCTATTGTTTATGCCAGTGCTTGTTATATAATGCTGCATTGCCTGGTTTATCTTCTGTTTCCCAGTTGCACGCCCAGTAGAATGAAGCCCGTGAGGCGAGGCAGGGCTGTATATGGAGATGTACAGAATATTCTAAAGCAATCGAAAATACGATGCTCATAAAAAGCGTTTTATCTGATGTCCATAGTTTCAAGGTGCTGCTGCTGCACAACTGCACCACTTCTGAACAGAGGTTTGAAATACCACTCCCTTTTCAACACAACCAAGTGCTTCATGATCTCATTTGAGACCGGATGTCTTGAGGTTACAGACAGGCTTCCAAAAGCGCCATCTAGTGAACGATTAGGCTCTTGTTGCTAAATACCTGTTACGTTTTCATTGTTTACTGAACATGATGAAGTATGTGGCAGAAAATAGAAATGCAAGAAAAGTTTAGCCCCAAAGTAGGAGCAAGTAAAAGTGGACTTATTTACATGTGTGAATTTCGGTGGTGGCTCTTCCGCCGTGGCGGAGGAGCGTCGCCCCACTGCTTTTAAGCAGCGCGTAGTAGAAACATAAAATTATAATAACTTTGCGTTATCATTTTATGCTTCGGGCTGCTTTGCGGGCGGATGGATGGACGGGGCTGCTCTGCTCTCGGGGAAGGGCAGGGGAGGAGTGGTTTGCCCACACCTAAGTGCGCAATGCCTGTTTGGTCGGCCCACTCAGGCCGCCCAAACAGGCATGCGCACTTTCCCCGTTCTCCATGCGGGATGCCTTAGAGCCTATGTGGAGAACATGCCCAGGCCCCCATTCCCTGGTTGAGCGTCAAACCAGGACGCTCAAAACCAATCACAACCCTGCAAGGGAGCTTGGGTGCTTACCAATCACAATGCTGCATTGCAGCATTGTGATTGACCAGGAGAGACTGGGTGCTTACCAATCACAATGCTGCATTGCAGCGTTGTTATTGGTCAGTGGGGGCTGTTGTGCTTCCTGTTCCTCGGGTTCCACGAGGAGAGCAGAAGCAGAGACACCAGAACCAATGGCAAGGTAATTTTCTTTTTTGGATTTGTCAGTCCCTCGTCCCCGCCCCCATTCCCACCCGTGAGCCATGCCGGCCACCACTGGTGATGTGAGGCTGTGATTTGAGAGGCTGGCAGCTTTTACTTGATTTTGAATGTCAATTACACTTTCCATTGAATCTGTTTTCTCCTCCATGTTTCTGACAGAGTACATGAAAGATATTCTGCAAAGAAGAAACAAAGGGCCGGCATGTAAGGAACACAGGTGTCATATTCTAAGCAGCAACACATTATCTTGCTGTAGCCTAAAAGGACTGGTGTTCAAGTCCCTGGAGCCCATAAAAACCATCAAACAAGACCCTTTGGAGAGGTACAACTGCACAGGGGATCATTAAAAAGATGGTGTGTTAGATGCAAATTTGTGACCTTAGAGAAGGAGAGATTTGCAGCCAGTCTTGTTCTTCTGTCTCTCCGCCTGCATTTCACTGAACCAGAGCTGGGTGGATTGAAACGATGCCTGCGCCTGACTCTGGAAAGAGCTGGGCTGTACGAGAACTTCACTTCTCAATTCTACTGTCGCTATGTACGTCGGATGGCTTAGGTGAACTGCGGAGACAGCGACGGCTCCTCTTCTATTACGGCGAGGAGTTACCCCCCTGCCAGCACTTTCAACAAGCATTTGCAATACAATAGGTCTAGCATTTGCAAGAGTTTAAGCTATTGGCATTGTAAATGACAATTCCTTTTATTAATCTGTTTTGATAATTAACATATAAGTAAAAGGCATTGTCATTTACAATGCCAATAGCTCAAATTCATGTAAATGCGAGACCTATTTAATTTCAAAGAAGCGGCCGCCATTGTCCTAGGCTGCTTGGAAAGTGAAAGCGTGCATGGCGTGCTGAATGTTGCAGGAAAGCTCGTCGTGCCTGCAGTAGGATAAACTCATTAAAGAAAATAGTGTTTACATACTAAATAAGACGTACTGTGTAACAGAAGAAGTAAAAGGGCCAGTCCTCATGGGAGGTTACAAATTAAGACAGGGCGGTACTAAGGAGGGACTAACAAGCATATTAAAGACTCAGAAGCCAGCATTTACATAGGACAATGACACAAGCCAATGAAAAATTTGGATGGAGAGTGGGCGGAGCTTCAACTCAATACTCGAATACAGAATGCCTCGCAAAGGAGTGCATGCGCTACCTAGGCTTGACCTAAAATTGAGAAAAATAAAAGAATAATAAAATTAACACCTGCTTTCATTTTATTATCGTTTTAATTTTCTTTTGCCGAGTCTTGTGAGTGGGGCCAGGGTCGTAACAGGCTGGAGGTGGAGTGGTGAGTACTGCCTTCACAGCACATGCAGGTTTGGCCTGTGGGTTTGGCCGGCTGACTGAGGCCGGCCAAACCCACAGGCACAGTGAAGCTCCCTCCAACCCAGCGGCATTGCTGGGGTTGGAGAGTGCGAGCACAGGCGCCCAGTCTGTCCTGGAGCGCAAATCATCAGCGCTCAGGCCAATCCTGAAACTGATCTCATGCATGAGAGCAGCTTCAGGATAGGCTGCAGGGCAGGCTTGGAGCCCCTGTCTGCCTGCAGCAGGGAGGAGAGGAGCAGAAGGATGCAACACGATGCTGGAGGGCAGCAGGTGAGTTATTTTTATTATTGTTTTATTTGTCTCCGCCATTCCCCATTCCCCCACCTCCCTGATCCTCTCCCCTGCCCCAACTCTTGTCCCCAAAACAAGCCTCTCCTGTGTGGTGGGTGCGTTTCCAGAACCCTTGTAGTGAGAGCAGGTACCCGGCAGGGCTGCCCTCACCCTTCACTGAGTCTTCTTTCGGCTCTGGAACTGCAGTCGCCCAGCATACCACAGTCGAACACTGTTCAGGGCACACCAACAAATGCTGGTGAGTGGAAGGGAATGTTGTAGGCGGGTGACATCCTGTTGATACCATCAAGTCACATTTCACTGCAAATATGTATTTTTCTGAAATTTGCATGAAATATAATGAAACTTTGGATAAAAAAAGTATGCAATTTCACACACTCCTTTTCCTTCCAAACAAAAGTCAAGGAGAACTGAATTTAGAGCACGTTAGCTAAAGCTACTCTTTATGTCACTCCAGGTCATTATGCATCTCTACTGGAGCCAAGGATGTGAGTTTCTGCTCACAGATATTGTATGTGCCTAGCCATGGACAATACATACCTAGGGCCTCATTTATGAAAAGTGACGCATCGCTGCGTGAAAACAGCGATGCGTCACTTTTCACTGCGCACTCCTTGCGACACCAATGATGCGTCATATTTAATGTATGACGCATCATGTCGCAAGGACTTACAGACACGTTAGTATTTCTGACGTATCTGTAAGCGCAAAAGTGATGCATTGCTGGAGTGTGTCGCAAAAGTGACGCAACTCCAGCAATGCGTCCTTTCACATGGGGAAAGCCCCATGTGAAAGGGCTTGCGTCAGTCTTACGCCTGCTGTGAGACAGGCGCAAGATTTTGACGCAACAGCATCCTAAAAGTGACGCAGTGAAATCTCATAGATTTCACTGCGTCGCTATTACGAGGCTTTTTGCGGGGGAACGCCCCCTCTGCATACATTATACCTGGCGCAGGTATAATGTGGCGCAGGGGTTTAAAAAGTGACGCATCTACCTAGATGCGTCACTTTTTAAATATGGCGCAACAAGGCGCATATTTTACGCCGCTGGTGCGTCACAAAAAGTGACGCACCGGCGGTGCAAAACTGACGCAAGGCCTCATAAATAAGGGCCCTAGGGCCTGTTTTAGACTTTGGTGGACTGGGTAGTTCTGACGGATATCCGGTCTGCCTCAATACAAGTGCCATAGGACATGACACACTTGTAATAAGGAGGACGTGTGTGTCCCCGGGTAACTCATCCGACAGGCCCTTAGTTCCTTTACAGAGGAGCAAGCTCTAGATTTTCCACAGACACCATTGGTTTTCATGCACACCCATAATGCTGACAATGACAGGTTAACAGAAATGACGTTGTACACCCCTTAAGCCTGGTGATGTCACAGGATTCACCTCTTGTCCAGCCTTAGCCAGTGAAGAGCCAGCACTGTGCTTCTGCGAGGCCTGGGGCAGTGCTCGGTGTGGAAGCTACAGCGCGTAAATATGGCTTCAGCATCCAATTTCTTTTCTGTTCTTACCGCTCCCTTAATCTCTTTTCGTATCTCAGACATCTCACTACCCTTGCATTTATGGGTATCATAAGAAAGGTCAGGGTAAGCATCTGTTACAAGTGTTGCCCCTGGCTGGTCTATGGGGATGTGTGTGATAGCTCCAAGTATTTTTAGATGTGGGTTTTAAAAGCAAAATTGTCAAACTGGTCTAATGCTTAAAATATACATATATGGAGCTATGGGTCCACTCCTTTCAACCACTGGTTTTGTTCGACCCGCCTCTTTCTGGCACTGGCTTGAGACTTTGTCAATCACTTCTCAGCTCATCCCAGGATAGCCTTCTTCTCTCGCCTAATGCTACTGGCTGTTTGATTATATCCTTCCACCTCAACTAGACTGCTTACATTGTACTGCACATAGGACTACTTCATACATATAGTCCCATCTGTCCTCTCCTGGTGCCTTCAATATGTTTGCGCTCAGTGCTAATTTGAGCTGATGGTTGCTGGTGGCGGAGCAACGGCACTCATTTTTGATGACCAGCGCTCATTTTCCACCACAGACCATGAGACAAAGCCAGAGAGAGAAAAACAAAAACGTGGAAAGAAGGAGAAAGAGCCCCATGGAAAAACAGTGCCAAAGTGTTAAAGGAGGTATGAAAAAAGAACCTGCAAGTGTGAGAAAAAGAGGCAGGGAGTGCATGGCGGGGATGTACCTTGTTACAACGCATGCTTTTACCACGCATGCCTTTACAACGCAGGTTTTTCAACGCAAGTCGTTACATAGTGAATAGTTTAATTTACTATTCCAACTCCAGTCCCCGTGGATAGTAGGGAAGGTGTTGGATAGTAAATTAAACTATTACCTATCCTAGAGCGCCCCCCAGCGCTAGTCGTTGTAATGACATTGAAAAGCCTGCGTTGTAAAGGTACTGCGTGGTAAAAGTTGCGTCGTAAAGGATGTTTCCCGCATAGCGGTGGATTTAAAGAGAACTGATGTAGGATCAAGACTTTGATAGTGCCAGGCACGGGCTTTTGAGTAAAATGTTTTGGTCCAACACTCTTTACAAATTAAGCACTGCTTGCACTTCATGTGTTACCACATTCTATCGAAGACGACAATCAGACTGGCACTGACCATTGATGTGTTTTGGGTGTTATGGTCCATATATAAGACTGGTTTGTTGTGATGTGCTGTGCGTCTAGTCGATCATTAGAATAATTTGCAGCCATATCGGTCGTCCCGCTGGCTCATATGAAAGCATTTTAAAATATTCGGCTGTGGGTGTATCATTGGTTGAATCAGAAGTTTGTGGCGGAGCATAACTAAGGGCCCTCAGGGAAGAATCTCACATTTTTGAATTTCAAAGGCTGCTTTTATTCCACCAGTCTTCAGAGACTCAGGCACTTGGGAGTCACATGGATGACGCTGGTGGCAGGAGAGGACAGCGTGTCAACTCAAGCATCAGAGAGGCAGAACATAAAGTTCTGTTCCCCACTTAGACTTTAGATAAGGATATCACAGAAGATCTTAGCTTAAAGAGTTTCTGTGCACAACCGTAGCTGCGGCACCACTCCAAGATGGCTGACATGTGTTCTATTCCTAAGGCAATCCAGAAGCTCTAGATAGGGACTATGGGCCCGATTCACAGAATGACTCCGGAATCTGGGGATCACAGTTCGATTCCCGGCACCGGCGGCAGATTAGCCCAGCACCATGTGACTCTGGGCAAATAGCTTGCTTTATCTTCCGGACGGCCCCCAGCGCCTAGAGACCCTTACGGGTGATTGTGCGCTTTACAAATGTGGATTATTATTATTAATGAACTTAAGACTCAATCCTAAACTTACTACTATTTTGGTATTCACAGAATGCACTTAATTCTTTTGGCATTCACAGAATGAACTTACTACTTTTGGTATTCACAGAAGTTAGGATTTTGTCTTAAATCTGTCTTCAGTCTGTCTTAAGTTTGTCTTAAGAAAACTTAAGACAAAAACCTAACTTCTGTGAATGCCAAAAGTAGTAAGTGCATTCTGTGAGTACCAAAATAGTAGTAAGTTTAGAATTGAGTCTTAAATTCATTCTGTGAATCGGGCCCATTGACACTCTCCACCAGCGGATGCATTTACAAAAAGTTTTGAAAATGACAACTTCTGCTGCTTTTTTGGAAACAAAAGTGTCAATATTGATTCTTTAAAACTGGTTTGGGTTTCTAATAGGTCTCTGTAATTCTGTGCTTAAGATCACTAAAGAATCATAGAGAACCATACTCCTAGGAGGAGCTGTGTGACAAAGATATTTTGCTGTCAGATGGCAGAAATGATCAAACCATGATGCTAACAAAGTGGCTGAGCCCTCTAAGATGGTGGAGCTCATATCTACTGAAGACTGAATACCATATATATTGCATTGGAGAATCAGAGGATTACATCGTAGAACTTCTCAGAATGGTAATAGCAATTAATTGCGTCAGCACAGCTATGCGGGCGCCAGGTATCTCAGTAGAAGGGTCTGCAATAATCTAAGGGCCTGATTCACAAAGGGCCTCAGCACGCGTGGCGGAGGACCCGCAATGATGGGCGAGTCTTGGCACTCAGGACCAAATCGATACCACTAGGGCAAGAAGTATCCACAGTATGTGTGCTTCCTTATTTTATTAAAGTTAAACAATGCATCCATCTTGCGGTCAGCTCATTGACACGTGGGCAAGCTTAATTAGTATAGTTGCTCCTCTGAAGTTTCATCACAGTTCTCCCAGGCAGGTAGCCCTCATTAGACGCCATCAACACCACTCAATGGCCGTCAACATGAATGTATTGAAGTTATGTCAATATAAGAAGAACATTGAGATACATGTTTCAAACATAATATCACAAACAACTGCCTTAAAGAGGCGCAGATCCTCCCGCTGCTCAAGAAGCAAGAAGACGTTGATGAGCCCTCTGGGCCCACAAAGGCAGTAAACAAAACAAAAATATATATTTTTTAAATTTCAACATATTTTTTTTGATTTTTACACATACAGTCAACATCGCTTTATCGTTACAAGGTGGCAGCCCAAACTGGCTGTGGTTGCCGAGGATACAGTTACATGGTATATATGTTTGGCTGTCCCCTTATCCACTGTCCTGCTAAGAGAGTAAGAATGGGTGAAAAGGGAAAGGATAGAGAATAAAGGAGAGAGAAGAAGGACATAGTATACAAGAAGGTTATTTCCTTCGTGGTTGTGTTCTGGTCTTATGGGGGTGTGTTTTAAGGCCTTTTGGTCCCTTTTTCAGGTTCTGTTCACGGGGGTTCGTAGGGGTCCTGGAACTTGTCCAATGAAGCCCACATTCCCCTGGAGGCTGGTCTCCATGGTGACTTCCGCAGGGCAATGCTGTCTGCACCTCTGAGGTACGTCACCCAGTTGAGCCATCCCTTGAAAGTCTCCTTAGCCGAATCTTTCCATTTGGAGAACACTATTTTCACTGCCGCTGTCAGTAGGAGATCTAACAGGTCTCTGTTGTGTTGTGAGTCTAGCTCTGCAGTCATGAACGCGGTGGTAAGGGTAGAGAATTCTGGTTTCAGTGTGCACCCCAACGCTTTATTTATGAAGATGAATATTTTCTCCCAGAACCTTTTCACTTTGGGGCAGTAGAAGATTAGGTGTACTAAGTCTCCCTTTTCCTTGTCGCAGTTCCAGCACAGGTCACTTACTCTGAGGCCCAGCGGCCCCAGGCGAGCCAGGTTCCAGTAAGTCTTGTGGAGTAGCCAGAATTTTGTCTGTCTAATACTGGGGAGATTTTGTTTCGTGAGGGGGAGGCCCAGAGGAGATACAGTTCTCTCTCACTAAATATGGTGTCAAGTTGTTTTTCCCAGTATGTGGCTGCTTTATCATTAATTTTGGTGGTGCTGTCATGCAGTAACTTGTAGAGATGTGATACCCGATGGCCTATTCTGTTGAAATTCGTTATGTATAAATGATTGACAGCTTGTGCTTTGCTAGTTTTACTTTTGTCAGGGCTGTTCTGATTTTTAGGAAGTTATGTAGTTCTATGTTTGGGAGTTTGTGATTCATTTGTAACATGGGGAAAGTGGCGGGGCTCCCCTTTTCTTCCAGTTGCGCTGGATAGGAGATTCCCAACTTCTTCCATGTCTCTATGGAAAGAGGTTCCCCCTGTACTCAAACTTGGTGTTTGCCCTCAGCGATTCCCATTTTGAGTTTTTTACTCTGTACTCCATTTTCCTGTCTATTTTGATTGTGTTTTTGGAATATTGGGTTGGAAGCGTGTATGTGCTTATTGGCTGTGAGGAGTGCTATTGGTTCTAGGTTATTTAGGATGGCTTGCTCAATTGCTAGCCATACCGGTGTACCCCTGGCGAGGTTCTGCGGCAGGATATCGCACCCACAATGAGCTTCGCGAGTAATCCGACAAAGATCAACCAGCCTTCTGGAATATATATACATATATATATATATATATAAGGGGAGGGCACTTGCTCTTTTCACTTTGCTGGAATAAAGATGGATTACTGGCACAGGAACTTGTGATGTGGCTTTTTGGTGTTTGCTAAGATCGAGTAAGAACACCCATCATTGGAGTAGAGGTCTACGCCTGTCGAAACCGCTACATTTGGCGGTCAGGAGTCTTCGTTCAATATATATATATATATATATATATATATATATATATATATATATATATATATATATATATATATGTATTCCATTATTCCATAAGAAAATCATGTAACATCACAAGCGTGAACGCAAGCCACTCCAACCAAACCTTTGAATAATGAGGTTTTATCCAGGCAGAATAACAAACACAGCATGATGTGTTTCAGTCCTAACGGACCTTAATCATATGCAGATATGAGGGTTCAATTTCACCTGGATGATATATACGCAGGTTGTCAAAACAAACGAAGGACTACAGAGTACATGTTTCTTATTCAAACGCTATGCCTGATTTCTATCAGCTCTACCGACCAAATCACCGTTTTTTAGTTTAGTACACAAAAATATCATGCTGATGCATCTTCGTTCAAATAATGTTCGAGTTACTTGATTCAGGTCCGTTTTTGTAACATTACTGGACTCCGGTGTCCATAATGCATTGCTGCTGAAAATCCAAACGTGGTAGATTCCTTCATTGCGACCTGTTTTCACCTGCTTCGGTAAAGTCTCAATAAAACAGAGATGCTGTCCCCGTGCTTCAAAAAGATCACATTCGATGTAGTGCACAATGGCAAAAATGTCTCACTTTTACGGCACTTCCCCTCGTATATATATAAACTGTTGTTTGCTCCTGCGTAAAGTAATGGTATGGATTATATTTAAATGGGTCATCTAGTGTAGAGTTAAAACTAAGTTCTATTTTCCTAGGACTGCAACATAAAACAATCACCAACATTATAGCCTTATAGCCCGCCGTAGAGGGCTATACCGGCTATTAAAGGCCCTCTCCAGCGTTAAAAGCCCCGAGCCGAAGGCAAGGGCCTTTAACAAGGGAGAGGGACTTTAATAGCGGTATAGCCCATCTACGAAGGGCTATAAGGCTATTAGAACATTCTGTCACTAGAGGGTAGAATGTTCTAACAAAAAAAACACAGCCTTTTGGGAGCGTGAGGGGAATGGAATCCCCTCAGGTTCCCTGAAGCCTTTGTTCACAGCCAGAGAGAGTTTAGTATTAGTAAAGTTGAGAAAAATCCTTATTTTAAGACTTTCGGTATTCACAGAAGGCATTTAAGAGTCCTAAAGTTAGGACTCCTAACTTCTGTGAATACCGAAATGAGTAAGTGAATATGAAAATGGTAGTAAGTTTAGGATTTTGTCTTAAGTTATTCTGTGAATCGGGCCCCTTGATCCCACATTAGTTTAAGTCCTATATAAAGCGACATTGATCATGTTCTATCTGAGTCAGATTGAGAAGTACCAATAACTGAACTGATTCACAAAAGTGTTTTCAGGCACAAGCGTGAGTTATGCCTGAAAAATGTAATTTATTCGAGAGTCACAAATATGCTGCACAGGAAATATGTATCTCAGTCGTGAAACGGCCTTTACAACGGGGTGTGGTTAAGGCAGTCAGCGTTCCAGATGTGCAGAACAGGAGCAGGAAGGATCGGGAGAGGAAGCTCCAGCACTCAGCCTGCTAAGTGGGTCTGAGGCTGGTTTGGGGGGGGGGGGGGGGGTGATGTATTTAGGGCTGGTTTTATGACTCAGTGCAAGGGGTTTGGGGTCGTTTTTAGAGCTGAGGTCTGGTTTTTAGGCTCAGTGTGGGTGAGAAGGGTCCGTTTTCAGGAGTGGAAGTCAGTTTTAGCGGTCAAGGCGGGGGGTGGGGATGGGGTCGTTTTTTGGCAGGGTTTTAGGGCTCATGGCGGGTGAAGGTGCAGTTTTCAGGGCTGGGGTCAGTTATAGAGTCAGGGTGGGGGTCTGGGGTCTGGATAGTGGTTGGGTTGGGTTTTAGGGCTCAGGATAAGGAGTCTGGGTAGTTTTTGGAGCGACGTGGATTGCAGTGCTGGGGATTCGGGTGTTAAGGCACAGAGTGGGTGGCTGAGGTGTGTGCTTTACCATGCATTTTCCTTTAGCAATCATGTCTTTACAACAACATTTTTGTTAAAAGCATGCGTGGTAAAGACGAAGTCATGGTTCAGACACATTTGTTTAGGCATGCGTGGTTGTATCATACAACCGCCTCAGCATGCTACTTGTGCATACAATTTGAACTTGGGTTTTACATATAGTGTAGGCTGGTGGAATTCAAGGGTTAGAATATATATAGGGATTAGGAAAATGCAAAGCTAAATAGGTCAAAATCCTTAAAACAATACATTTGTGTGTACTCACAAACAACTTCCAATGCCTCCTCAGTTTATATACACGGTTGCCCTATACCTCAGTTGTCTAGGGGTAAAAGCTGAAAACAATTCACCAAAGAGTGTAACAATAGGAGGATGGGTCTTGAAAGAGTACACAAAAGTGATGGATGGAAATCTTGAATAATCTCAGTCACTGGTAATTACTCGAGACACATCCCAGTCCATAGTTATTTTGCACACCATGCCATCTCACTTTGGACCTAGCCTTATGCAAATCAGTTTTGACCCTACTCCTTGGGTAACAGTCCAGCCGGATTTGCTAGGCCAAGTCCTCCCTGAACAGAAGCACAAGCAACCTAACACTGGTTTTGCCTTAGTTAGGGCTCATCAGCCAGGTATAGTTGGGTTCCAGTGATATAGTGTGCATAGAGCCCTCATCTGGGCCTACCCGTCCCATGTAGGGCGACACACTAATGTATACAAAAAAAGATGGATGGAATTCTTGAATTCCTCTCGGCCACAGATGGTTTGTTTGAGACTGGGTAGATGTTAGAAATCTTTTTTTCTCAAAAGAAGTTTAAAAAAGAGCAAAGGTCCTCATGTGAATCATAATACTATTCAGGAGAATTACTGACATTTCACGAGAGAAAGGCATTACAACTTGGCACACATCTACATATTTCTTTTAAGACACATCTGTAGGGAATGCATTTTGCATAGAGAAAAGGGGGTTATTCAGACTGATTTCACTTATTTTCAATGCATGATATGAATGGTTGAGTTTTTAGGAATCCTGTAAATGTAGAAAAAAACTAATTTAAATATAAAAAGGCATGTTGATGTTAAATCTGCAGGGCCTCATCTACATGAAAATGACGTAGCGCGGCGCCGCAAGCCATTTAGCTGGGCTGTGCTGTGTCATTTTTAAAGCACAGGTATGCGTCTTATTAACAACAATATAATGCATCCCTGTGCTTTACCCTGCGATGGCACACAATTGGCTGCCATGTGCCAGCGCAGGCACACTTGCTTCATTTTGCATGGGTGCCCTCACTGCAGGAATGATTGTTTTTGTGCAGGGACACCTTCCTTCACAAAAACAATAATTCCTGTTTCTGTCCATGCTGCAGAATGCAGCTCATAGAAAGAGTACAAACGAGGAGAAATTCCTATGCCTGCACTGGGGAGGTGTAGGATTCTGAGACATTCCCAGACACACTCACACTCACAGACAAAATCCAAACTTAAGTCTGTCTTAAGTCTGTCTTAAGTTTGTCTTAAGTCTGTCTTAAGTTTGTCTTAAGACAAACTTAAGACAAAATCCTAACTTCTGTGAATACCAAAAGTAGTAAGTGCATTCTGTGAATGCCAAAAGTAGTAAGTGCATTCTGTGAATACCAAAATAGTAGTAAGTTTAGGATTGAGTCTTAAGTTCATTCTGTCAAGTCAAGTCAAGTTAAAATTTGTATAGCGCACTACTCACCCAGAGGGTCTCAAGGCGCTTGGGGGAGGGGGGGGAACGTTATTTAATAAATATCCAAGTTTTGAGTTGTTTTCTGCTGGATAGGTGGTTCTGTGTAAGGCGGAGGTGGGTGGGGAGAGAATTCCACGTTTTGGCCGCTAAGTAGGAGAAAGATCTTCCTCCCATGGTGGATCTTTGGATGCGTGGAATCGCGGCGAGGGCTTGATTGGACGATCGTAGTTGGCGGGTGGGGGTGTAGAAGGTCAGGCGCGTGTTGAGGTATTTGGGTCCTAAGTCATAGAGGGCTTTGTGTGCGTGGGTGAGGAGACGGAACGTTATTCTCTTGTTGATGGGGAGCCAGTGGAGGTCTCTCAGGTGACCGGATATGTGGTTGTGGCGGGGTATGTCTAGGATGAGTCGGGCGGATGCGTTCGGAATGCGTTGAAGTTTTTTCTGTAATTTGACTGTGGTTCCGGCGTAGAGGGTGTTTCCGTAGTCTAGTCGGCTTGTGACAAGTGCATGGGTGACCGTCTTTCTTGTTTCCGTAGGGATCCATCGGAAGTCCTTTTTGAGCATACGTAGGATATTAAAGCATGATGATGAGACGGCGTTGACTTGTCTGGTCATCGAGAGGGAGGAGTCTAGAATGAATCCTATGTTGCGAGCATGGTCCGTTGGTTTGGGTGCGATGCCCAGGGCCGGTGGCCACCATGAGTTGTCCCAGGAAGAGGGGGATGATCCTAGGATGAGGACTTCCGTCTTGTCAGAATTTAGTTTTAAACGGCTGTACTTCATCCACTCGGCTACGTCTTTCATCCCTTCGTGTAGGTTGGTTTTGGCGGTGTTTGGGTCTTTGGTGAGGGAGAGGATCAGCTGTGTGTCATCAGCATAGGAGATGATGTTGAGGTTGTGTTGGCGTGCGATGGCTGAGAGGGGGCTCATGTAGACGTTGAAGAGGGTGGGGCTGAGCGAGGATCCTTGAGGTACGCCGCAGATTACTTCAGTGGCCTCTGATCTAAAGGGGGGGAGGTGGACTCTCTGGGTTCTTCCGGTGAGGAACGAGATGATCCAGTCCAATGCTTTTCCTTGTATTCCGACGTTGCTAAGGCGTTTTATGAGGGTGCTGTGACAGACCGTGTCGAACGCTGCGGAGAGGTCCAGTAGGATGAGGGCAACTGTTTCTCTGTTGTCAAGAAGTGTTCGAATGTCATCTGTGGCTGCGATGAGGGCGGTTTCGGTGCTGTATTTGGCTTGGAAGCCGGACTGTGATGGGTCGAGGGAGCCGTTGGACTCGAGGAAGGCGGCGAGCTGATTGTTGACGGTCTTCTCTATTACCTTGGCAGGGAAAGGGAGGAGCGAGATGGGGCGATAATTCTTAAGTTCAGTCGGGTCTGCTGTGGGTTTCTTCAGTAGAGCACTGAGTTCGGCATGTTTCCAGCTTTCTGGGAACATGGCTGTGTTGAGGGAGCAGTTGATGATATCCCGGAGATGGGGTGCGATGGTGGAGTCGGCTTTGTTGAAGATGTGGTGAGGGCATGGGTCGGTTGGTGATCCGGAGTGAATGGAGTTCATCAAGCGGATGGTGTCCTCGGTGCTGATTGGGTCCCAGGTGTCAAGGGTGGTGGTGGTGGGTTTCAGTTCGGTGGTGGTGAGGGGGGTGGACCGTTCGCCAAAGCTGTTATGTATGTCAGCGATTTTGCTGTGGAAGAACGAGGCTAGAGAGTCGCAGAGGTCTTGAGAGGGGGTGATGTCATAGGTGCCGGCGCTGGGGTTGGTAAACTCTTTGACGATGTTGAAGAGTTCCTTGCTGTTGTGGGCGTTGTTGTCGAGTCGATCCTTGAATGCTGATTTCTTGGTGGATCGGATTAGCTGATGGTGCTTACGGGTGGCGTTCTTGAGGGCGGTCATGTTGTTTGTGGTTTGGTTTTTTCGCCAGGCTTTCACGAGGGTGCGGCAGGTCTTTTTGGATTTCTTAAGTTCGTCATTGACAATTTCCCAACCATGCTAAACTTCATAATAGTAATCTGAAAAGGCCTTTGTCACTGCACCTAAGAATTTCCTTTTAAAAAGTTTGCAGTTCTGTATCCTCCCCAACTTTAGCTTCCTCGGTCAAGTGTCTGATGGAAGTGGTTGGAGAAGACACAAATGCCTGTAAAGGTTTCTAAAACTTTCTGAATTGGGCCCTGCTTGAGGAATATCATATCAGAAGATTGGTCTCGAGATTCTGCATTCTAAGGTTGGTTATCAGAAGATCAGTAACAAAAATATCATCTGACATAAATATCAACTTCTCAATATTTATAAAGCTATCACTGCACTGCGTGCACATTTCCGATTCTTAGCTCCACTGGGTAAACATTTTGTAAACAGTATTTAGGACACAGTACGACATTTAGGCCTTGATATTCCTGTACCATGCAATATTGTAAATATTGTATTTGAACTGATAATACATGCTTGTGTGACTGTTGTAGTTATTCTTCAAATAAGCATACTGAGAGCCTCCGGCCTTGCTGTAAAATGCTGATTTTCCACATTGTTAGTAAATGAAAGCCCTATTTTCGTTAAAGAGACTGGTGCGAGGATAATCCATTTTCGGTCTATTTCCCAGATTCTGTTTGAAAATGATTAATGCTGTCTCCATTGCTGTTTTCCAACATCTTGTAAATATTAATTTTTGCTTTCAGCCTCATTGTTAACAATTCCCAGTAGGATCTAAGAATGTCCTAGATATGATCAATTGGGGATCTGTTGCTCATTCCAAGATATCCTCTCTCCTGTTTTTAAACTTTGCTTTTCTACATAGGAATACCTACCTGAACTCACAACATATTAAGAGGATCCAGTGGTATGCGAGGATGATTGCGTGTGATATTTCGGCCCTTATCCTTTTTTTCCCTTTTCAAAGTTTCAGAATACATTGCCTTCGGCTGGAAATAACAAAACCTTCGCTCCAAGGCCCTCTATCCAGCCATGCATTCTGTGCTTGACACATTTGGTCAAAGCGGGTCGGTGTTATCGCAAGATTGATTTGGCAATGTCCTTTGGCACACACACACACATACACACACACTCACACCTACGCATAATGCTTCACACAGATACATATAGAGTCTAGCTAGCCACCATCCAGTTGTAATAAATGACTAAACAATAAACTAAACTAGTCTAGCATTTCTGGTCTCCATCCACTCTGATCCACAATGCGACACATAATCAAATACAATGTCTACAGACCCGGGTTAGCTCTAGTCAGTAACAACCCTTGAACCACCAAGGGTGCCTAGATGCCTACATTGTGGTTGGTGTCTACAATGCTTCTGGGTGGACTCCATAGACCATTCACTTGGGTTCCTAAATAATGCATTCATTGGGTTGGTACCTTCTGAACTTTAAAAGGCACATATATTCCAAATGTCCTACATGGCCATGCAAATGTTACTAAAGGTGAAGGGTTTTGTCTTCGTTTTTACGTGGTCTCCATGTAGCTTAGGTGCTGAGTCGTGCCTCAGTTGGAGCTGGAGGATCGCTCACCTTTGTGCAGCTCTGTGGGCCATTATGCACCTACAACTTGCATATTCCTTCTTTGCTTAACAGTGCATCTGTAGGGGCTGGTGTCTGTGTTGTTTCTTGGTCGACTCCACACAGCATACTCCTGGGTTCTTTAACAGTTCCTCCCAGTGCGTTGGTGCCTCTCTTGATTCTGGGTGGACCCTAAAATCATATTTCCAGGATTGTGTGGCATTATTTATTTATTTATTTTAAGAGTTTTATATAGCGCTGGCTAGACCCGTAGGTATCAGAGCGCTTTACATAAGGATCAACAATGTTACAACAATATTAGCAATTACACATTACATCAAATATATGCAACACCTTAAAGAGCGAGAGGGAGAGAACAAATAGAGTGGAAAGGGGGCGAGGGGGAGTGAAAGGTAGCGGAAGAGTGGGTAGAGGTATGAGAGACGAAGGGAAAGTCTGCCCAATGACCGACTAGGCAGGTGACGGCCGAGGAGGGAATCAACAGCCAATCACCTGTATAGCTCTCAAGGTAGCACCATCAGTCATTAGTTAGATAGATAGATAGATAGATAGATAGATAGATAGATAGATAGATAGATAGATAGATAGATAGATAGATAGATAGATAGATAGATAGATAGATAGATAGATAGATAGATAGATAGATAGATAGATAGATAGATAGATAGATAGATAGATAAGGAAAAAGCAGAGTTACAGAAAACGATGAGGGGGGAATGGGCGAGACAGGGAGACGGGGAGAAAACTGTGCCCAAAGTCTGGCTGGGCAGGTGACGGTCAAGAGAATGAACCAAGGCCGATCTCCTCATTAGCTGAAGAGAGCGGCTCCACTGGGCGTAGGACATAATGCTTGGACTCCGCTGTCAGGATAGGCATCGGTCAGATAGATAGGAGATAAGGAAAAACCAGAGTTACAGAAAAACACTGAGGGGGAATGGGCGAGACAGGGAGACGGGGAGAGACTGTGCCCAAAGTCCGGCTGGGTAGGTGACAGTCAAGGGGATGACTCTAACAAAAGAGAGGGACCCAAACAAACCAAAGGGGTAGGGTACCAAATGACACAACTGTCAATAAAGTTTCCCCTTTAGGTGAACTTGAAAGCAAACCACAGTTTTATACAAGACAACAAGAATTGACCTACATTCACAAATGTGGAGCAAATAATGAAAAACATGCAATAGTCATACAAAAAGAATGTACATTTTATTTCAGTAAGTTAAAAACCATAACCGAAACGCGTCGATGCACTTTTTTGTGGAGAAACATTTTGCAATAGAAATAAGAAGCTCATGTGACTGTGAAATCTGACATATCTTCATGGAGCATATCTTATTGAACCATTGAAATTGGTGTTCTTTTTCTCCTTTTTAATAGGAATTATTTTCCTTTTATATTGTCCCATTTTCTGTGTAATGAATTACTGATGTATTATTATGTGTTTACTAAAATCTGGTTTTTAACTTACTGAAATAAAATGTACATTCTTTTTGTATGACTATTGCATGTTTTTCATTATTTGCTCCACATTTGTGAATGTAGGTCAATTCTTGTTGTCTTGTATAAAACTGTGGTTTGCTTTCAAGTTCACCCAAAGGGAAAACTTTATTGACAGTTGAGTCAAGGGGATGAACCAAGGCCGATCTCCTCAATACCTGAACAGAGCAGCTCCAATGGGCGTCGGACATAATGCTCGGACTCCACTGTCAGGGTAGCGATCAGGTGTATTCATAGATTGTCAGATTATCCAGACGCCATCTTGAGGTCAGGCACAGTCTGCTTCCTTCTTGGCGCTCCTGCGGCTGGGACAGAGTGGAAATAGAAGTCTGGCCCATCTCAGGCACAAAGTTTCCTGGC
The DNA here is from genome assembly GCF_964263255.1 of Lissotriton vulgaris. Classification (NCBI taxonomy): domain Eukaryota; kingdom Metazoa; phylum Chordata; class Amphibia; order Caudata; family Salamandridae; genus Lissotriton; species Lissotriton vulgaris. The sequence goes on from NC_141697.1 coordinate 1,191,576,054, forward strand.
GGCTCCCAGGCTCATGGTGTGGTTCTGCCGGACCCTGAGCCGGGCAACCCTTCCGGCACCACCATTTCCCGGGGTGGGAGGTGCGGGTCTGGTTCCCCTCGCCTAGCGCTCGGGTGCACACCACAAAGTGTCCGCCTGAGCTCATTTAGTGTCTCTGTTGGTTGGTGCTGCTGTTGATTCTGGATGGACCACTCATAGCATGCACATAGGTTCCTTTTTTCTTTACACTGTCTCCAGTGGTTGGATCTTCCGTCGCTTCCAGGCGGACTCTTTAAAACATACACCTGGATAGACGCCAGTGATCTACACTGAAAGATGGTTGAAAGATGGTTTAATGTTATGTTATAAAACATTTCTTAATAAAGATGGTTGGTTCCCACATGCACAAGTCTGTCTGTTCTCTCGCCATCTGCTGTACCTCATGCTTACAAGCCTTGGTGTTTAACACACCATAATCAGAGTATCTCTCCACACTTCTCACCCTCTTCAACTGTGCATTCTGTTGTTTGGGTCTGAAGTGCCATTTAAATGCTACAGTCAGTGCTTAATTCGTACAATATTATTTGCCAGGGCTCTGACCAGGAGGCCACTGCAGCTTTCACCACCCTTCGCCCTCGTCGTCGCTGCCAAAACAACTACTAACCATCTCTCTCACATGTAAATGCAACAGTTCCGATTATTCCAGGTCCCCGAAGCTGAAGGAATGGCTGGGGAGGCAGGTGTTACCAATTTTTTTAATATATATTGTTTTCCTAAATGACTGTTATACTGCCCCTCTGTAAATTACATGAGCAGCACCAACATGTGGCAGAATGCCCTAAGTGTGGTGTTGAAAATTAGATGCTGGTTCAGAACACCGGAAACCAATTAAGTGGCAGTGCTTAGCACCCGAAAGCACCAGCTCAAATTAAGCACTGGTGCCTACAGTGCGACAAAAAAGTCAGATAACCCTACATAGGATAACGTTTACATAGAGACAATATAAAATATTCCCAACCTTATGCACATTTCTGTCAATCAAAAAAGATTCCCAGGTCGAGCCATAAACCTGTGTGGTGAGCTTGCTACTTCAGCTGAACAGCCTCATTAAGATAAGTAATTGCTCTAGATTTGGCCACTTCATTTGAAATTCTGTATTAATTATGCTCGCAGATGACTCAGTTCGCTCTGCCAGATGCGGACCACATATAAGTGCAGGCTTTCTGCCTGAGTTAATCAAATAAGATAATGAATGAAGCGGTGTGTTTTATTTTTGAATTGTTGTACGCTTGATTACATTTTACTATTCGTGAAATAAATGAATGAAAAAAGGTCTACACGCCATGTTCTGATTTATGTCATTAACTCCTCAAAAATGTGTTTCTTTGCCTGAACTAGCAAATGTAAGAACTCAATCCAGGAATGACGACAACTACTTTATTTTCGTATTCTAATGCACCTTTCAGGCGTAGGAAGCACTAGATAAATAGGCCCCTTCCTCATCAGGGCTCATAATTGCAGGGGGCAGGAATGCAGAGTGCCACAGAGTAGGCGTTGTGTGGCATGCGGCTGTAGGATTTCATCACTAGGACAGAAAACAACATCACCATAGTCAACCTCCCCTGCGTTCACAATTGGATCCATTTTGTCAGGGTACACTCATCCAGGCCTGACTGTGTAGCCACTGGACTGGAAATGTTACCTTTTACATTAGGAGTGTGTGCCTACAAGTCCCAGCATGCAAAAGTCTTCTGAGGACACAGGGTTGCCTGGCATCTCCATTTCAGTCCAGTCTAAATTTACCAGCATAGAAAATGATTTCTATTGGTGTGAGGATTTCTTACACTGCAGAAGAGTTGCTAATGGCCAGAGAAGTTCATTGAACAGTGGGCTGCACTTTGTCCCTCCAGATGGTACAGCTACTTCTTAGTGCATGCCCTTTCACATACGCAAGGCACCTTCATGGAGTTAGGGTATGTCTTTACAGGTTTATTATGTTGGGGAATGTGTGAAAAAAATATGTCTATACAGGTGTTTGCCTACTGCAGCATTATGTACCTGGGCTCTTATTACCACTCAAACGTGAATCCTGGTGCGTCTGGTGATCAGAGTCGCCGGCCCTATGAGGAGTACTTTTAATGTCCGGCTAAAACTCCAGGAGAATTTGTAAATTACAGTTTGCATCTAGGGTGGTATTGCCAATTCGCCCTATAATGTCCTATTTTTTAGTGGAACCTCCAGGTCCAACTTGTAAAAGAGGGTATCTCCTCCCCCCTTGGAATTATGAATAAACACAGTCTCGATAAATATTGATTCTTATGATAAAGGCAATAGGACTGATGCACTTATTTTGAAATGCTTATGTTACCATCCGTTCATTTGCGGGTGGATTTTGTTAATTGCAATTTCACAGATTACTTTTGTAGACAAGTGCTTTAGAGTTGCCTACCCCTGTGAAATTTTTTTTATATACAAAATGTGTTCTATGCGACTGCTTGTCAGGTCCTCTTGAGATAGATAGTATTTTGCTTTGCCAGCCTTTACATTTGTATATGTTTGCAATTGTATTACTGTGATGGTTGCCATGTAGGAACACTTATGCTCAAAATAATAGGTCTTAGTTGAGAATAGTGGCAAGCTATAGGCCTGGTTGTTGCACTGGGAAGTTGTTTCCGATCTCATAGGTCTTATCTGCTTATTATGAAAAGTTATGACAAAGGCAATAGGCCTTGCTTATTGACTGTGAAAAAATGGGTTAAAGCTGATCCAGTGGTTTAGATCTTGCAATGCTGGGCCCAACCTTGTTTACTCCAAGGATGTATCCTCTTCCTAGATCATTTAACTCTATTTACTTGCTTGCTAACTTGGTGCTTCGATGGACCTTTTTAATTCGCACTGAGGGGAAAGAGAGTTAGCATTTCATGTCCAATCAACTTATTAACCGTGCAACCATCCTGGCTACACAGTGAGGACCAGGAATTGTTAGACAAGTTAAGGAATGTTTATTACAAATTTGAGATCAGGTTCAAGTAGATTACTCTTGAAATCAAACTGTAAAGATAAAGAGTTGCAAGTGGGAGGCCTAGCCTCCTCAGGAAATGTAAGCACACAAGGATTAAACAAACAAGCAGCTCTGTAGCCTCAATACAAAACAACAACATACCTATATGGAATTCAGTATAAAATCTAGCTTGGTCTATTCTAGGCATTAGCAATCTGAATATCTTCAAGGCAGATTAAGGCACTCTCAATGCTCATAGTACAAATCTGCAAAAGACAATAGGGATAAGACAAAAGAGTACAATTAGTATTAGCAATAACATGGTGGAAGCTCGGTCAGGAGTCTTCAATGAGTCGAAAAGTGTCAGTCTAAATGACACTTAGGGATTACTGGGCCATAGGGAAAATGTCTCTTAATGTCCTTTCAAAGGGGCAAGGATTTGGCAAAAATGATTCAGGTTGGAGTCCAAGGAAGGCTCTGCATTGGACATGCATTAAAAGGGTTCAGCCTAAAGGTTCAGCAAGGAAGTCCAAAAGCATCTCCCATCGGTCCGTCTGCAGTCTAAAGTACCCTCGACCAGGGCAACAATAAATTATAATTGTCAGAATCCATCGGCAACTCCCCTTCGGCCACGTCCCCAATAGTAATCCATTGTATTCGTTTTAACCCGTTGACTGCGGCACGAATTCTGCCGCGGTGCGGGCAAATTAATCAGTGGGAGGGGTTCGGATGGCCCCCTGCCATCCTCCGCACACGCCCACTGTGACGTCAGACGGCCGTGGGCCTTCCGACGCATGGAACGGGTTAAGATCCATACAGTTTCACATGGTACACTTTCAGCAACAGTAAGGACTGGTCTCATATTGGTCATGAAAACATCAACTCGGTCCCTCACCCATGATGGAATACAACATTGTTGGTCCACAGAGTTTGCGTGTGTTTGTCACTTGCCAGTCAGTCCCAGGCAAATTAACTAACATTGTTACAAGAAAGTATCATTTCTAACACCAACGAGTGTGAGAAAGCCTGCAAAGAAACCAAGCCAAGAGGAATACAAGAATGCAGTCGGTTCCCACAGGACAAAGATTCAGGCCTTTCGGGGTACAACTTCTAACACATAGACATAGAAATCTATAGCGCACATTTATATGCTGGTGCACATTTAAACATATATGTATATAAAATTTATTTTAATACATTAATCTACTAAATAACGTAGCAAGCAATGGAATTGCATAACAGTAGGTAAATAGGGAATCTACATTTATAGGTATATACGTATAACATTAATGCATACATTCATGAACTTTTATAGTTTAACCTACATTGGCGACTTACATGTATATGGATCCTTTAGAGCCATGAACAACATTTCTAGTAGTTACACAGACTAAATTTCACACAAGTATGGATAAAATAGAAAGCTTCAGCCATGAAATGAAATGAGGGTTTAAAGTGGATCACACCTTACAAATGTCTCATTATTCAGCAATATAATTGTTATTACTTATAAATCTTTTCAGTGGTAGTGATCATATAAATGTGTTAATAAATGTCAGTTATTTTATCAGTAATTCTTTCATTTAGAGACATCCTTTATTAATAAAAACAGAGTCTACGTTATTCATCAACTATACTTCTCTCGACATTATTAACCCCTTCGATGCTATTGACGGAACGGTTCCGTCATGAGCGTCGGTTGGCCTGTGCTCATGACGGAACCGTTCCGTCATGAGCCCGTTGGCTCATTAGAACGTTCAGCACAGCGCAGCAATCTGCGCTGCGCTGAAGGTGATAAAACCTTTAGTTTGAACTCTAAACCTTCACGTAAAGAGTCTTCTGCATCAACAGTATCAAGTGTAACAAGTGTCAGAAACACAAAGACACGCAAGATTCAGGTGAAAAAGTGCATGTTCACTTTGTGTGTCAAGAGGTCATTGTTGTATTATGTGAAGTGTAAAAAGTCGGCAACTTCACGCCTCATCAACGCCAACATGCCTGTAACAGTGGATTGTTATCACACTATGTTGCCGGCTATAGGCAGGTATTTTCTTCCATGGAATCTCTCAGATTGCCAAGATAAGTAAGGGTTTTGGTGTTGGTTACCCACTCTGACAACCATGGGAGTATATTTCACTGTAATGATTTGTGGCCAGCTTTATTGCGTGGGGTTTGTATTGTTTTGCCATCAGCAAAGTTGTGCATATTTGTAATTCTATAACTGTATGCAGTATGCATGATGGCTGCCGGTTTATGCACACTCTAGTAAGTCTGTGCTGGATATAATGTCTTGCAAATGATAATGGTTATAGGACTATCAGTTCACTGGGAAAGGGTGTGTCAGATTGCTTAGTTGTGATCTGTTTATAGTGGAAATGTATGACTAAGCAAGTAGGCCTGACTTATTTATTGTGAAAAGCATGTGTTCAAAGCAATGGGGGGTTAAGAGCAGGTTGTTATAACACTGTGCCTAATCCTGCAGGCAGGAACCTTGTTACGCAGAATCTCAAAGTTTGCCTTAGTAGCCAAACAATTTGGATTTGGTGATGCACCCAAACACACCATGGGGAAAGAAGATTTGTAATGTGGGAATTCTTATTTGCCTCTATTGGCAGGGATTTTATTGTGTTTTTACAACTGCCATTTTGTACAATGTGTAATGTTATTCCTATATACATGATGGCTGTCTTATGCAATGTTATATGCTCAAAACAGTGAGCCTGAGTTAGCTATGATAACAAGCAAATAACAGCTACAGGTCTGATGAGTTAGTTAGGAAAAGGTATGTCTGATGCTATAGGTCTGATCTGTTTATTTAGAAAAGTTATGACAAAGGCAGGATATCTGATTTATTTATTTCGAGCCACAAATGTTAAAGTGAACTGACTTTTATGGGCGGCTTTTTTAGTGCACTGTGGTAAAACCTGAACACATTTATGTTATTACGTGCAATTCTTCAAATCACTTTAAGAGACAAGAGCTTTGATGTTGAGTACCCCTTGGACAAAACATGGGGTGAACTATTTTCTCTGTAATCATTATTGCTAGAATGTCTGCAGAGGGCCTGACAGGCTTATTTATCAATGTGTTGCTTGTATATTTCAGTGTGTGCAAGTCCTTCCAGCTCCTCATGCAAAGCTATGCATTTTCTGCCAGTGGACATTGGCAGACAGACTCTTACCCGTAATTAAATAAAGACTCTAATCCTTCATATGGCAGTGGCACAAGGAGCAGCAGATGGTTAAAAAGAAATTGATTACACAAAGATATCAAAACATGGGCATAGAGTGCAGAAATTAAAGCCCATGCACTTCTACAAAACTGGTCTTGCTCAGTGCATTAATTTCTGCACTCCATAACTCTATGTAGATATTTTAGATAAGTTTTGTATAACAAAGCTTTCATTTAACCATATTGGGCTACTTGTTTGCTGCTGTCTCCACATGGAGGGGCAGAAATGTGTTGGAGTGGGTTAAAATCAAAAATATCTCAACCTCAGGGATCTACACAGATGGATTAGTGTCATCTTGAATGAAGTGGATTCAAGGCAGTGCCTAATTTGAGCCTGTGGTTTCCGGTACCCTGCACTGGCACTTAAATGTCAACACCAGCACCTATGACAGTCTGCCACATGATGGCGCAGTTTATCTTATTTGGAGATGAGCACAACAACAGCTGTATATAAATTCAATATATTTTTAAAATGACTAGCCACCCAAGCCATTCTAATAGCTTTGGGTCCTGGAATAGTTTCAAATGTCACACGTGTAGGAGTGTGAAAGTTAGTAGTTGTGTTTCTATTATCATTGGCAGCGCTGGCACTGGCTATGGGTGGTGCGTTCTATATTGCCTTCCTAACGAGGACCCTGGAACTTATATTTTTTTTTACAAATTAAGCGCTGCTTCAAGGGTGTGGTGTAGCTCCTCAGGGGGCTTTGGGCTATGTTGCCAAGTTTTAATATGAAACTTTCGAAGTCAGCTCCTTTCTATTCAGCGAAAAAATACATTTCAACCCCAGATGTTTGCTAGACATACATTATTAGGGTGGTGGAGGCTTTTATTACCTTTCCCATCTTTCTATTGGGTTTCCCTGATAGCTCAGAAGAAAAGAGCTACTCAAAGAAAGCTTTGTTTTTCATTGAGTTAGTCAATGTAGCCTTGGTTTAATAAGTGTTGCCCTTGCTTGAGGATGGTGGCCAAGTCCTTGCACTTTAGGACTAGTATTTCTGATAGGGAACAGGCACAGCACGGTTTGATACGAGAAATAACTTGGAGAAGGGTTTCCTTAAATTGTCTACCTGTCTGGCAATGTTGTGAAGCTAAGCCACAAACAGAGTTGGACTGCGACAGAAAATAGGCCTGGGAACCAAAACAAAGGAGGCCTCCCTTAACAATCCAAACTGCTAAGAAAGTGGCCCACATTTGGAAATCAGAACAGTTGTGATCTTCTAAAGGCAATGCTGTATAACTGTTTTGTTAGGTATGGAAGGCTGCATGGGTTTGTGTTTATGTATTATTTTTATACAAGCCGTACGAAGATACGTCGCGGCCATACAGTGGTTTAATACATTTAAAGGCTAATTGTAGTCTCTCGCTTTATATAGCATCTTCTCTATAATATTCCACTGCTAAAACATTTTAATAACTTTTTTGCAATATGTTTCTTAGTGTGTGTGATTGCAGAATTAATGTTGTTGTGAAAGGTGTATGTTTGAACTTTATAAGGAATTTAGAGAGTAAAATTGATGGTACAAGGTTTTACATCTGTTAAAAAGCTTTTCTACAAATTTTTTATATATTGATTATTGTATGTTCATTTCTAATAAATTTTTATGACCATGCATGCTGTAGGTATCTCTGTTTCGGCCCTATTATGCATACATTTGTAATGTGAGTTGTTTGGAAATATTTCTGCATTAGGTGCCGTATGGAATAGCAGGGGGGTCCTCTTCTATTTACAATATGTATTTGTGTTTGTTGCAGGCAATATTTGTTTTATTAACAGGGAAATCAACAGTTTCAACTGACCCAGAAGAACAGAAAACAGCTCCACAAACAGTCCAAAAACTGGCACGGACACCAGTGGCGGCTGCTCCTGGCCAGTAGTAGTGGGGGGATGACGGGGTCTTTAAAAAAAGTCACTTACCTGGGCCGCCTCTCTTCCGTCCTCTACATTATGTGGACCGGAAGCACACAGGCTCCCAGACTCCCCCCAGACAATCACAACGCTGCTGATAGCAGCGTTGTGATTGGTCTCTTAATCTTCCAGACGGCCCCCAGCGCCTAGAGGCCCTTACGGGTGATTGCGCGTTTTACAAATGTGGATTATTAATATTATTATTATAAGCGCCAAACCTTGGTCTGAGCGCTGTGGTTTGGTGCTCAGGCTGTGGAGGCTGTGCATATTCTTCACCCTGGCTGTGTATTACAGCCCGGTGGAGAAGATGCTAAATGCGCATGGCTGTTTGGCCGGCCCAAGACGGCCAGCCAAACCATAATGCGCACTTAGAAAGTGCTCCAACTACTCTACCCCCTGCTCTGTGAGCAGCCCAGCCCGCCCCAGCCTGCCGAACTACCTCAGCACGGAAAAAGAAAATGATCATAACATTATCAGCACGGAAAAAGAAAATGATCATAACATTATCAGCACGGAAAAAGAAAATGATCATAACATTATCAGCACGGAAAAAGAAAATGATCATAACATTATCATTTAATTTGTGCTTTTTTCAGTCCTGAAAACCAGTGGGGCGATGGACGCTCCTCTGCCTGAGCCGGGATGCCACCCCTGCCGCACCCTGATGTGTCAGACCAGCCCATCGGGCACTGCCTGATTGCCCTATAAGCCAGTCCGTCCCTGGCCACAAACACAAAAATGTACGTGATCTCCTTGACTCTTTTTTTTATTTTACAAATGAATTAAGCCAGTATGTTTAGAGCAAACGTTGCCCTGTATCTAATGTTGACTGCCAGTCTTGTGACGTCGGTCCCACCGACAAACTGTGGCACCACCTTGCTGCGACCAAGTTTCATGTATTGATGGGCAATCATCCCTGCACTTAAGGCTTGGTTGGAGGCAACCAAGGGTTTCTGTCATTTCAGGAGTGATTTGTATTAAAATCCAATATGCTAATATGAGCCTATCACTGGAGGGGAGGGGTACACCGCTAGTCGGAAATATGAAGGGGTATTCTTGTAAACAGGGCTGTCTGTGACCTACATTGAAGAAAAGCTTATTCTGTTATTTTCTGAATACAGAATGAGCAAGCGTGCGCTTGAACGCCAGCATGTTTTATCCTATCCCCAGGGCGGCGGTGCGCAGTAACCGCTCCTACCAGCTATAGGAGTGATGGAGAGTGGAAGTGTAACAAAAGTCAGCCTATTTACCCGTGCGATCCTCCGGGAGCAATTCCTAATTCCTTCATCGCTTTATTGCCAAAGATGCAATGGCAAATGCTGGCCAAGGTGGAGGAACTCGAAGGATAATGATCTTTTCGATTTTTTCACTTTATTTATTTCACGCATTTGTCTCGTCGCCAGTTGTTATAGCACCGCGGCCAGGCTCAAATAAATGTAACCGCGGGAGGGCTTCCTTAGAGACCTCCCGTTGCATGATAAGTGAAGTCGGATCGCCCCCGCCTTCCCTGCGTGGTCCAAAAGGCTCGTTGACTTGCTACACGAATAGCGAAGCATCCCGTTTATCTGAGCCACGCAGTGGGAACGGAGGAGCCAATAAATTCTGGTCATAAAGACACATTTTTATGGCCTCGCGGGAAGCTGACTTGTGACAGGGGAGCCAGCGAGAGAACAAACCTAGATCCGTCAAACAGAGTGAATTATTCCTCAGCAGATTCACAGCCATTCACGCTGGAGACACCGCAGAGACTCTGACAAAACCTTATCGGAAATGGTGGCTGAGACTTTAACCTGTGCGGAGAGTCAGAATTAGGAACAACAAACCATCTCCTGATGTTTCCCCTTCCAGAAACTCGGAGTTAATATGGGGGAATAAAATCCTATTATTTATTTGATTTTGCATTGCTCTGTTGATCTTAGAGGCTTTCTTCGTTCTTTAATAAGGTGAAGCAAAAAAGTAACTTTGTGGTTCACTGTGTACAGAAGACATGGCTAGTTCCAGCAGCAGGAGCCGCTGAGTCTGCATCTTCTTGCTTTGTGCAGGCAGTTCATGTGGACAACAGAGTGGGTGGTTCATGCAGAAATTCACTAAATGATTCGTTGTATAGTAGAGTGGTACATGATGTGGAGGTCTGTATTCCACAATCTGGTATACACTTCTTGTGTAATTTTCTAAAACTGACAAATTTACTACTGCACTCTGGTACAGTCAGCTGTTCATCTCCGCAAGTCTCTGAATCAAAGCAATAATTTTCCGCAATCTTGAACAATCTAACACAGCTCATTAGAAAACCCTTAACATGATGTTGCATAGCATAACATATCTGTGTTCTTATGGTCCTGATATAGATTAGGGTTGTAATTTAAAATCCTCTGTTTTCTTAAGAAGTGCTAAATAACAGAGAAGAATCCAGTGGCAACATTTTCTCCACCATACTATCTTTTGGCTGGAGGGTTCTGTTAAGGGTTGTACCAAAAACAAATATTTAATCTTCACATTCTTAATAATTAGTTCCTCCTGAATCCTGGATGAGAACATCTTGTATATTTTTACGGTGGGTTGACCTGAGCATACCTCAGTGACTTACACCTTTCATACCATACGCACGTGTCCTTTCAAGGAACAAGCATTCCTTGCAATAGTCAAAAGTGAAGAGTTGCTGTAGACATATGACCATTTCTCCACTCCTGTTCCTCGGTTAGAACCATAACCATAAAGTGTTTGCTAGAGTACTTCAATTTTTACTTTAGAGTGTGTGGTACCCAAATTGTGCATTAATCCTCTAAAGATACCATCTGGGGATGAGTGACTTCCCAAAATGAAGAGCAGGATGATGTTCTAGGTTTTATGGAGGAAAATAGCTACTATTGTACACTTAAATTTCCTTCTTAAACAAAATTTACCCCTCAAAGAGAAAGCAGCTAAGATACAGTGCACCAAGAAGAGGCACACAAGAATTTACAGCTCAGAAGGAGCGGTATTGCTGCAACATCCACAGTTTAGTGTGCTAAACTTGGATTGTAGTGGAAATAAAACACCCGGTAAAAGTTATACCCTTCTGTATCCATTTTTACTGTGTCTTGTATCACATTTACAAATAATGGCCAACTTGTATCGAAGTGCTGTATTATTATTTCTTTTATTTAATGCATTTTTATAAAGCGCGGACTTTACCCGAAGGTGTCAGAGCACTGTACAATAGAACCAGTTACGTTACACGAGAGAACTGTTACAAAAATGGAACAAACTAAAATAGCAGGTCATAGAATCAAAACAGCGCTGGCAAAAGGAACACAACATCAAACACAGCAAGCTCAGAATGTACAAACAAAAATATAAATATAAATGACAAATTTACAATGACTAAAAAACTTCCTGGCGAAAAATAGCAGGCCATAGAATCAAAACAACACAGGCAAAAGGAACACAATAACAAACACAACAAGCACAGAATGTATAAACAAAAATATAAATATATAAGACAAATTTACAATGATTAAAGAACTTCCTTGCAGGGTCTGAGAAGGAGGGAATTAGTTCTAAAAGAGTCTTTGGAATAGAAGAGATTTGAGGTCCGCTTTGAAGATCTGGATGGAGGTGATGGCACAGAGCAAAGGAGGAAGAGAGTTCCAGATTCTCACCGCATTACCTGAGAACGATTGCGCCATCAACTTTTCCCTTTTGAAGGAGGGGGGCTCAAGCAGGAACTTTTCCGCATTCCGAGAAGGTCTTGAGCCTCCAGACAGTTTCAGTTTATTCACCAGATAGCGAGGGGAAGAAGAGTGCAAAGCTTTGTGGGTGATGCCTGCCGTTTTGTAAATAGTTCTAGCTTCAATGGGAAGCCATCAGAGAAAAGACAGGATAGGAGTGATGTGGTCACTTTGTTTGGACCTTGAAATGAAGCGAGCTGCTGAATGGAGGACGGATTTGAGGGGGGAGTGGTGAGATTTGGGAAGGCCAGTCAGACGAGAATTACAATAATCCAGTCTAGCGAGAACTAGCGATTGGAGCAAGGTTTTTAGGTCATTCTCCGGGAAGAACCGACGAATCCCCCATAGAAGGCGCAGCTGATTACGTGAGCTCTTGGCAATGGAGTTGATTTGTGAGATTAGGTTGAGTCTTTTGTCAAGAATAACACCTAAGGATTTAGCGCAGTCAACAATGATGGGTTTACTGTTGAGTAAATTCAACTGATCCATTCGGGATTGAACAGGAAGCGGGGAGTGAGAACTAAATAAGAGGAGGAATTCAGTTTTGGAGGGATTGAGAATGAGTTGGTGAACTAACATCCAGTTGGGACTAGTGTTGAGAGTAGAGTTAAGTAGTGAGAGATCATGAGAGGAAGACACTTTGAGGGAGATTTGGGTGTCATCCGCATAGAGATGGTAGAGGATTCCAGATTTTTCTTAGGAGGTTCCCTAATGGATCAAGATAGAGATCAAACAGAGAGGGAGAAAGGATAGAACCTTGAGGGACGCCTTGACTAACAACCAGTGGAGACAAGAGACTACTCGCAAACTTGATCATTTGTGATCTGTCCGAGAGGAATGAGGCAAACCATTTGAGTACTGTGCCTTCCACGCCCATTCTCTTTTGAAGAGTGTTAAGGAGGGTGTTGTGATTAACAGTGTCAAAGGCTGCAGAGAGGTCAAAAAGAATCAGAAGGCACAATTCCCCCGAATCGAGTATATGCAGTGCATCATCGATCACTCGCAGCATGGCTGTTTCAGTGCTGCAATTTTGAATAAAGCCAGACTGGAACATATCAAGGAGATTATTGTCCATAATGTGTTGGGAAAGTTGTTTTGCAACGCATTTTTCTGTGATCTTTAAAAGAAAAGGGAGATTGGTGATGGGGCGAAAGTTATTGAGGTCGTTTGCATCTGCAGAGGGTTTTTTTAGAAGGGGGGTAACCTGACCTGTTTTGAGGACGACTAGGAGGGATCCTTGACTGAGGAAGAGATTAACTAGCCTGGTACAATAGGAGAGAGTGTTGGTATAGAAATCAATGGCGATGACACTGGGTATGGTGTCAGAAGAATGGTTGTAGGGTTTGGTTTCGAGGATGCATTTGGGGAGATCATCTTCTGAGATGGCGGCAAAGTTCTGCCAAGTGACTAAGGATTTTTGCTCGTCAATAGGGGTGGGGTGTGTGACCTGTTCCACCAGAGATTTTATCTTTTGATCAAAGAATATAGCGAACTCAGTTGCTTTCTTTGAAGCATCCTCAGGTTTGATGGTTTGGGGAGAACAATTTGGGTTTTTGAGGAGGTCGAAAAGTTTTTTGGGTCTGTTTTCAGCTGAATCGAGGAGGGATCTGAAATGTGATGTTTTTTCCTGGAAGATGTGCTTGTGGTATTTGGATCTTGCTGAACGTAAAAGAGAGAGGGTGGAGGTGGATGGAGATTGTCTCCAATGTTTCTCCAAGATTCTAAGGTTTTTCCTTTCATCATAGAGAGCTTTATTGAACCAAGGAGCTGATGGGGTGGGTATTTTCCTTTTGCTTTGGAGTGGAGCAACCTTGTCAATTTTGACTGCAAGCATTGAGAGGCAATGGGGAGCGAGATCATTGACATCCGTATTGGGGTCTAGACCAGGAAGTGAACGCATAGCAGAATCACATAGAGTCCCAAGATCAATGTTTTTTGTGTTGCGGAACCAAGCAGAAGCTCTTTTAGTTTGGCCGAGAGTTATAATGTGCGAGAGGTGAAAACGGAAGGGAATGATGAAATGATCTGAACAGTCTACACGGAAAAGGGGAGCAGTGGTAAGCTGGTCTGATTTAAAAATAACAAGGTCCAGAATTGAGCCCTTGGCGTGTGTAATTTCCGAGCAGAGTTGGACAAGATCGTTAGCTGAGAGAAAGTTTGCAAGCTTGTTGGCAGCCGAGTCTTCCAAGGAGCCCCAGTGGAGATTGAAATCACCAAGGGAGATCTGCTTGTCGCTTTGTGAATATTGGTCACTAATGAAGTCGATGAGTTCCTCCATGAAGGAAGAGCAATTACCAGACGGGTGGTAGATGGCATGGAACCTGAAGGGTGAGCCTTGATGAACTTGGAGTTCTTGGGAAAAGCATTTGAAAGTGCGAAAGAGGATGGTGGCCCTCCATCTACTCCTTAGCACCTATAATTCCACAAAGGAGGGAGCACAGAGATGACCTCTTGAGTAAGGCTGGACATTGGTTCTAGTCAGTGACATACCATGGGTGTGAAACACAAACATTTTGGAAATCTGCATGCAGCAGTTTCTGCCCTCGAATAGGTGCTGATGCATTACTATTTGGATTTCTTTTCCTGAGCATAATTGGGTTATCTTTTTCCAGACATATCCATTTACAAAGAAATACATACACATACATTTGTGGTGAGACAATTGTCAACACAAATGTATTAACCTCATAGATGCTAGTAAACATCCCTCCCCAGTGCTGCGCTGTCCATTGGAACTAGTGCTGAATGGACGTCCAATGGTCGTGCGCAGCACTGGGGAGGTAGTGCTGCCGTCGGCCAACGCACCGACGCAGCACTTAAGGGGTTAATCAATTAATTATTTAATTAATGGGGTAAGGAAGCAAGGAAAGAAAAGAATCAGAAGAAATAGCCACCACTGCCCTTTTGAAACAAATTTCTCATAGCCCTCACAGCTTAATATTCTTTTATAGCTTTCTGCTGCCGAAACCTGCAAAGTCAGGAGGAAATCGCGAATAAGCCATGCCTACTCACAGAAAATTCTTAACAAAACAGACCCTCAAAGTTTATCCTTAAAACTATTAGCATATTATTTCATGGAGTAAAAGAACAGTGTTGGATTGAGGAAATGAAAGAATGTATACATCTGGGAGGGAACCAAGACCATTTGAAACTAGCAGTTCCTTAGACTAAAACCAACAGGCCAATTCACATTTATTGTGCTATATGTCGTCGTGACTTAGGCCTTCATTCTGAGTCAGGCGGAGCGCCACCGACAGGCTGTCAGTGGTGGTCTGCCCGACATCCAGGGCATCGGTCCCCCCACCGGATTACAATACGGTTGGTCAGAGCGATTTCCCGCCACCATGGAAAGGCAGCCAGAAAGGGACTTTGTGGGCTCCAAATAGGGCCCCCATCCCCTGGGGGCCACTGCTAAGTGGCCAGGGGTGTACATGTGGTGCCCCCTAAACATCCACGCACCCAGGTACCACATGGTGCCTGGCACACAGTGCATGGATGTTTGAAAAATGCCCTTTTCTACTGCAACTTGTGCTGCGGCCCTTTTCCGGGACTCAGCACAAGCTATAGTAGAAAAAGGCAGCTTTCCATGCCTACATGGTGGTCTTATAAAAATGTGGCAGGGGGGACTGCCAACTCCTTGTCGGGCGGTCTCATTCCTACAGTGATGGCAGTCGGGCCACGTCCGACCGCCATCGTAATGAGGCCCTTTCTCTTGTGATACTCCTGGCTTATTATTTAGTTTTTAGAGGGGCCAAGTAATACTCATCGTTTACACCTAGCTAGCTCTTGGTCCTCCTCAGTGATGTCTAGACTCATGCTATGGTCTGGTTCTTCATCTTCTCTGAAGTGTGTGATAGGTTCTAAACTGGTCCGGAGTCCATGAGTTCTGGGATTACCTTTCTTACGATTATTCATGTCTGTTTTCTCTTGGATTCAGTAAAATTTGATCAGAAGCACATTCTCTTCTGGAGTTCAAGAGAGATTTCAGCATGGCTCCCAGTTTAGTGAAGACTTGCAGAGGGGTTTTTACCCTGTGTCCACTCTCACGTAGGTGGAAGGGATTGTGTCCTGCTTCTTCTGCTCTGGAATTCAAGAGGAGTCTTCTCAAGGGCTCTCATCTCTTCAAGATTCGGGGAGGAGTTTGGCTCGAGTTCTCTATTTTTGCTGGAAATTTGCATAATTTTTATCTTGAAACTCTTTCTCATTGGAAGTCATGCAGCGTTCCTTGCTGGCTCATACTTTTTTTGCAGAGTCCAAGGGCCTCTCTCTTGGATTCTTAGGGCCTGATTTGCATATTGACGGACAGGTTAACCCCTTAAGCGCTGCGCCCGTCCAGCGGCCGACGGCACCACTACCTCGGGAGTGCTGCCGTCGGCCGTTGGACGTTCCAACTGCACCTGCGCAATGGAACGTTCAGCACTGGAGCTGGACGTTCCAAAGCAGCTAAGGTGTTAATCCATCACAATGGGGACAGATATCCAGTTTCCAGAAATATGAATCCCATAATATCCTATGGGATTTAGATTTTGGCAGACGGGATATCCTTACCCATTGTGGTGGAGTAAACCATCCGCAGATATCTAAATTAGACCCTGGGATGTTTGTTCTTGTCTCGTTCTTAATTCATCTGAAGCCAAAGAGAGGAATTTTTTTAAAGAGTTAGTTCTTCAATAGTTCTTCGCCTTCATGGAGCTTTAGTAAAAGGTATTCTATTGGGGATGATGCTGGCGGGTTTTCAACCCTTATAGAGTCAGTAAGTGGTTCTTATGCCCTTAATTGTAATTTAATTATTCGCAGATTCTTGAGTCGATTATTTAATTGCATGAGTTACAGTATGGTTCTCTGCTGGTTCTTTATTGTTTCCGGAGTAATAAATAGGTGCCCCAATGTTGTTTAATGTTTTAGTTTTCTGTCCTTGCCATGCATTGTAGGCTCTCTGCTCACATTTGGGATGTCTCTTTTGATCTCTCATTAACAAAATTGGATATAATTTGCTGCTTCAGTTTTTTAGAATAAGCCACACACTCTTCAAAATTTGTCATTCCAAGATATTTATTCTGGTAGAGTCGTTGGGACAAGGGACTCTGGTAAAATGATGTACCACACACCGGCCCCGATAGAAAAAGGATGCAATGTTTGCTTCTGGAGCACTGAGCCTGTATCCTGCTTGCGATCAATATGAAATTGGACACACTCTATTGCCTCTCTATTGACTCTGTGGCAGTTTTCCATGACCTTGTCCTGTTCGCGTCCAGACTTCTCCATTAGCAAGAACGAGCCAATAGTTGAAAGTGCGGATGGTGGGGGTTTAAGGATGTAAAATCTGGACATTTTAAAAGATTTGTGTCCAGGGAGACATTGTTGATCAATGCAGACAAAAGTACATCTTAAACAGGAGATAAGTGTGACAGGTCAGTGGCCAGCAGCCTCTGCTTTGATCTAGGAGGAAGCTGACCTCGTCTTCTTTCATAATGCAAAATGAGCAAGAAAGAGGAACCTTTTTCTTGCTTGGCTTGAAAAATTCCTGCTAAGTAGCCACATGTCCTATGCAAAATGATCAGCCGACCCTGGTGTTTGGTGTATATCTCCTTGCCTGGTGGGACTTGCAGGTCCCTAGTCGGGAAAAAGCAAAACTACAATTTGCAGAATGCAAAGTGCTCTTGGTTAAAAGGTCAGGAATGGCTGAATTAATCCCACAAAGAAATTGGACCACTTTGCAGCGCAATGGGATATTAAGAAAACCAAAAATTGACAAATTTGTTTAAAACTATCCTGCAGCTGATCACGAAGTCCCTGAACATATAGGAATTTTCTCAATCTCCAGTGTGTAAAATGTGATTGGTATTTAAAGTATGTTCATGTAAATATGTAGCACACATAGAGCCGTTTAAGAGCCATAAATCCCTTTCCTGTGACACTGAATGAGCAATGGTGTTATTTTGCCTCATAAATGCTATTTACCCACATAGAAATATATGAAATGTGATGGAATTTATTTGTGCTCAAACCTATTATTAGTGGTGGGTGTGTGAGTGTTCTGGGGCTGGATATCACCTACAAACCTGAAAGTTTGTAGCTATTCACAAACATTTTGCAGATAATGTTATTACCCTTCATGAAAAAGCCATATATGTACTCCTGTCCACAGTAGTGGCCATGGAGGGAGCTCCACGGGGCGGGTGGGGGAGGGGCAGGGTGGGGATAGTAAACTCCGACTCACGGCCGACCGGAGTAATGTAAAGAAGTAAATAAATAAAACGAATTTCATTGCACGCGCTGAAACGCCAAAAGCGTTTCAGCGCGTGCAATGAAATTCGTTTTATTTATTTATTCATTTATTTACATTACTCCGGTCGGCCGTGAGCTGGAGTTTACTACACCCACCCTACCCCTCCCCCGCCCCGTGTCACCACCCCGTGGAACTCCCTCCACG
Organism: Lissotriton vulgaris; assembly: GCF_964263255.1. Taxonomy (NCBI): domain Eukaryota; kingdom Metazoa; phylum Chordata; class Amphibia; order Caudata; family Salamandridae; genus Lissotriton; species Lissotriton vulgaris. Next base: position 1,191,594,314 of record NC_141697.1, read on the forward strand.
GGCCGCTACTGCACAAAGGCATTGATTCTTGCAGAGCTCAAACATCCTACTTAACACTTCTTCAGGCATTCAGCTTACTTTCAAAGTTTCCAGAAGTAATGGACCATGGAAGGTTAATGCAAGAAAGGTGGGATTGCTCTCTGTCAATAATATATTGACATCTTTCATATTGCCTGTTCCACATGCTGCATCTACGCATGCTGGCCCCGATGCAGCACGCAGCATCGCTCGGCTTCAGGCCACCACGCCGCTATTTAACAAACGACTGTGGCCCCGCAATTGGGATGCTTAATATACGCCCTTGCTGCCTCACTCCACAAGGTAAACCTCCTATACAAACCGCAACCGGCAACCAAGCTGAATACATTTTGGAATCTTCCATTTTTGCTCCACAAACATTCTATCTCCGCAGGCAAGTATTAACAGGCATGCTTATTTTATGTCCTGAAGATGATCCTTGCATTGTTCTCTAGGATCGAAACGCTGTCGACACCCCACACTTCTCACACATACATTGTGATGTTATTATTCCCTATGAAGAGATGTCCCTTGTGATTTGTTTGTCTATTGATGATTTGTCTTGGAAGCAAATCGTGAGCATTGCCGGAGCCCCTCCCCCCTTAATGTCTCCCCCAATGTATGTCTCTATGTTTCTGTAGTAGGACGCAGGCTTGTGTCCCACTCTCAGTATCCTTGTCCGCATATTGCCTAATAATTACTGACTTATTAAATATTGAACCTCTGTCCGGCTGGACATCTTCTACTAATGCAGCACTGATTGGGTCTGTATTCATTGCTCTCCGCTGATTCTCTTTTAGGGAGCACTGTTGTGTTAAATAATTGATTTCCAAGGTCTCTAGCTGACTTTAATTGGGTCCCCCTTGTTGTTAAAAAGATGTTCCACATGCTGCAGCCACCCTCAAACATGCTGCACCTCACAGTAGACCTCAATTTTGGCACTGTTAACGTTTCTTTGGTTGTAACTTTGTTATATGGGCTAAATCCCTGCATGTTTTACCAGTGGCGGCTGGCACAGGTAAGAGTGGTGCGGGGCGGAGAGGCGGGGCAGAGGTGGAGGAAGTCGACAGACAAGGAGGTAGACAAAATTTAATAAAAAAAGAAAGAAAATAACTTACATTGTACTCGCCGCATTGCCGAGTCGGCAATGCGGCGAGTGCAAGGTAAGTGGTTTTATTTATTTTTACCTACCCCCTCATCTGTCGACTTCCCCCACCTCCGCACTGCCCCTCTTCCTCACCGCTCTTACCTGTGCCGGCCGCCACTGTGTTCTACGCCACCAGTTTTCAATTAAAAAATTCTAATTGTATGTGTGATCGCCATGGTCAAATCAGGTAATAACTGAAATTAGTTAATTAACAACAACAGCACTGAAGCACATGGGCCTTGGTTTTGGGAGAGTTTTGGAATTATCATTCAAACAGGCAGAAACGTCTTAAGACACTCTGGATTTTGTCAGACTGTTGAATTTTTCTTGTGATATTAATGACATCTGATCTGCATTGCCTCTTTTTTTTAATACAGGGGGTTGTATAATATATTTCTTAAAATAGTAACCTGCAACGCATCATCCACCATGTTGACATACTCTGTGTCGTCAAGACAAGGAGAAGTGGGGTTGGAAAAAAGTGGATCCATATTCCCTATATATATATACACTATATGTATTTTTTGCCTAGCAAAAGATTTTCTACAACATAGCAAGGTATTCTGCACTCTAATTAAATTCACAAAACTGACAGATTAATACAGGTTTGTTCCTGTAAATTTACTTTTTGCTAACGTACGTATCCACAACGCCAAATGTAAAAAAAAAAAATTATGCTAATGATTTCTGCATCCAAGTCATTGCAAAGCAGAACACAAAGCATTTTCTAAATAGGATATCTTAAAGAGAACCATTTTATTAGTGTTAAGTAAGGACAGATGCTACAGATTGTAGGAAATTTCATGATATTGTATGTGTATGCAAAAGTGGGAAAAGCAAAAACGTAACAAATTTTTGAGATTGCAAAAGTTTCCATGAACAAAAATTGACCAGAAAAAAAACTTTGCCAAACTGAGTAATATTAATATTAAAAACAACTTAATCAATCAAAGTAAGCTTTATTAAAAATCACAAAGTGAATCATAAAAGTGACATAACACATCAATGACAATAATTTAAAATGACCAAAAATACAATTTAAACAAGATTCCAAATTCTTCCTTATAAAAAGTGAGCAAGCTCAGAATATTAAAAAAGACTGTCATCACCACACAAACATATGATTACTATTTACAGCTGCTTCCTATAATTGATGACAGCCAACAAGAAACGTGACATTACAAAACAAACAAAAAATGTCTGGTAGCATTTGCAAGTAAGCATACGCCGGGCGACAGTGCCAGAAACACAACTGTAGTAACAAGGGTTTTATGAGTTTCTGTCTCAACCTTGAGAAGTGTTTACAGAAAAGTACAGTGTGCATGGTGTTGTGAGATGAAATATCATCACACGTACAGTTCTCCAGGTCAGATGACCAATTGTTAGCGTTGGGAAAGCTAATTAAGTGATGGAAAATATCCAGCCGGAAACGGGTAAGCACAAACCTGTGGCGAGGATTATAGACGTTAGCTAGATGTGGTTGCATATAAAAACTAGTCACGATCAATTGATTCCTAAGCACAGTTGGTTTACAGATTTCAGATGCTAATCTGATTTCTTCCAATAAAGAGATACATTTCAATTTCAAGGCTTTCCTCTGCACGTTGGCCAAGCTCTTGGGGAGGGTGAAATATTCAGGATGGCCGAGGTTTACCAAAAAATTGTGCACATACTTGAGCCACGGAATTTTAAAAACGTGAGGGGATTTTTGGCAGTCGGCAATTATGGCGCAATTTAAAGTAGTGTGTTCAGATGACCATATTTTGTGCCATAATAGCACTGGTTGGATCCTAATCAAGTCTGCAAGGCTGGAGGGACCTAGTTCAGACTGACACACAAAAGTTGGGCTACTTTTCGGGAGTACAAGGAGAGACCTGAGAAAGGAGTTTTCTTCAAGCTATAATACATCAATCTTTCCATGCCCCCATAGCTCAGCCCCATTCATGGCAGACGATCTACACTTTGCATTATAAATTGTCATCATCTCTTTTGGCTGTTTAAAGCCACACTGGCTGACAAAACTCAGTAGGGCCATTTTAGTTCTCAAAAAATGGAGTCGCCTTGATTTAATAGCCCCTTGCCAATACCCTGATTGATTAAAAGCAATGCCCAAATAGGAAAAAGACTCTGTAAACTGAATGATAGAACCCTCGATGAAAATGTCGCGACAGCGGGTGGCCTTCTTCCCGATCTTCATAGCGTAGGTTTTACCTATGTTGATTTTTAACACCAGATTACGTAAGTACTGAGCGAATTCGTCCACCAGACACTGTAGGGCAATGGGAGTGCGGGCAATTAACACTGCATCGTCGTCATAAAATAATGCTGGAATAGGCCGTTGTCCCACCTGGGGTAGGTCTGCACATTTACTTGGCAGTATGTCTCCTATGCTGATAATATAGAGGTTAAATAGGAAGGGGGCCATTTTGCATCCCTGGTGCACCCCTCTTCCTATACTCGGTACAGGTGCCATTAAGGCCATAACGTACTCTGCCTCTACCTTGGGCGTACAAATATCTAAGGAGGTTCACAATTGTGGCATCCACGCCCATATTGGCCATGATTGCCCATAACGTATTGTGAGTTACCAAATCAAATGCAGAAGATAAATCAACAAAAACAAAGAAAAGATTGCCACCTTTCATATGCACATACTTGCCAATTAATAAATCTAAATTTATAGCCTGCTCTACAGTTCCCAGCCCAGCCCTGCACCGGTACTGTAGGTCTGAGCGGATATTCTTTGATTCCGTCCAATCCTGTAGTCATCCTAAAAGCATGCGACAAGCAACCTTAACCAGGCAATCCAAGAGGAAAAAGGGCCTGTATTGCACTGGATTGTTGCAGTCCCCCTTCTTAAAAATGGGGACAATAAGCGACTCAGGCCAGGTGGATAAGAATCCCTGGGTTTGGCAAGCTTTAAAATGCAAAGTAAGGCTAGAGCCCCAGAGCTCAATGTTAAATTTAAACAGATCAATAGGGACCCCGTCGGGCCCAGGGACTCTCTCCCCTTTGCTTTCTTTCAATGCCAAAATAACTTCATCCAAGGAAAATTCTGGATATTTGCAAACAGTTGAAGGGTCAATGGGCTTGAGAGCATTAACAAGAGACATGGACCCATTGTGAGGCAAAGCGCTGGCGGTAGGGATAACAAACTCTTCCTTAGGGGAATACAGTTTAGAAAAGTGAGCTATCCAATCGTCCTCAGGAATCGCTATCTCTACACATGGGGAGTCTGATACGTAAAGGGAAGGAGAATTAATAATACGCCAAAATGTGGTGTTGTCTTTAGATAGACTAGCCTCCAATAACTTGTTCCAAGTATCCTCTTTCAAGGTTCTTTTATGTAGTTTAATGGCTGCTTTAAAAGCCAATCTACACTCCCGGACTTTTCTCACAGTTCTAGATTGTTCGACTAGAGCTAATTTCAAGTTTCTGTGAGCTTTAGTACATGCTGGGTCAAACCAAACACACACACCCGCCTTTGGTGTTTTCTGTTTTGTAGAAAGGCCCTCACCCACGCCCTTTTTTATTTGATTAAATGCAAAAATAAAATTATGCACCGCTGTGGTTTCATCTAAGCAGACTTCAAAAGCGTCCCTCTCTTTTCGGATCAGTTTTTCGAGGAAGTTAGAAGGATCCACTAGGGACCACTTGCGGCGAGAGATCACAATTTCCTCTTGTGCAATAGCTTTAGGTTTGCTGCGTAGCTGTCCGGTAAGATCAAGATTCAACAAGACACTTTGGGGGAAATGATCACTAAGCGCTATATCATGCACAATAAACTCCAAGACCAGTGTTGAATGACGCTGGGGGAACAGTAAAAAATCTATCACACTATTGTCCCCCCTTCCACTGTAAGTACACCTGACTATAATCGGTGTACCAGCTAAGTCATTACAAAACCCTAAATTGTGTTTGAAAATTAGCTTGTTTAGAGTATCCCCATACTCCGAATGGATAAAGTGGGTTCTCTCACAGGGGTCAGGGGATGTCATACCACATGCCTTATTCGTTGTCATGGGGCATGTGCGTGTGTCACCGTCCCTACAATAATGGGATCACAACAGTTGGGGAAAAAGGCCTTCCCTAAGTCGTGATCTCTATTTCCAACCTCATTTTCTTGGGCTGGATATGTCCTAGTCCTTGACTTCTCAACCAGGCAATGGTTCTAAGGCTATGAAAAAGTGACAGGTCTGAAAAATAAAACATGGCCTAATAAGCATAACTTAAGGAAGATTTATAAGATGCATCACTGAAGTTGCAAAGGGATTGACCTTTCACATTTACATTACAGCCTTGTGCTTTTTACATTACGCAATAGAACCCTTCATAGAAAAAGAGAAACAGAAATTAGTAGGCACCAACATATTTATTAGTTTATCAGTTGAAATTAGCGGTATACAATATGTAAATTTGTACTGAAAAGGTTTGCAGATTTGAGAACCTTTGCTTTTTGTGAAGTTTTCAACGTTTACCAACTTTATAAAATGTCTCCTTTGGTCAAAGAACAGTAATTGTTGTACACGTTTATTGCAAATTATATTCAAAAGTATCTTTCACTTACTTTTTTTAATAATAGAGGGTTTACCATCCAAACCTAGGTGGGCAAGATTTTATATATCACATATGTCAAACATCTCAATTCAATCTTTATTTCGTTGCTAATGCAACATAAAAGAAATACAATTATGCAATAAAAAAAGAATACATTATACAAAAAACCAGTAATCAATGCTATGCGTCACCACTATGGAATAATCAATTATAGTTTACAATCCTCATAAAATTAATAAATAGTTTGAAAATACATCCTTACAAGTTTAAAAAAATCATTAAATGGACTTTATAACAGCCAGGGCCTAGAGTTTAAAATTTGCCAAAGGTAAAACAAGCAGGAAAACATGGTCCATAATTTGGTCAGATACACATAATATAATGATTAGAATGGAAGAGACATTTTCAACCTAATGAAATTTATAGCCAGAAGAAATCTACTAATTCCAAACACAATTACTTGGCTGGTATCCGTTTTTAAAATTCTACCAGCTTCCTTATGGGATCTAGAGCCAATGAAACGACATAGTGGCACGATCCATTTTTTCCTTACTTTGCTGTAACTGTGGCAGGAAAACAATATATGTAAAGTGTCTTCCCTTATATTATTAGGACATAAAGTGCAGCAGTCACTGCTTACCATCCCCCATTTTTTCTCTAATACCCTAGTTCTCAATGTTCCGTATCTATATTTAAGGTACAGGGTTTTAGCCAATGGCGGCTGAACCTCATCAAGAAATGGTTCAAAACTAGCCACATTTTTAACCATTAGAAATTTTTCAGTTAAAGGACCATATGTTCTAACATACACAGAATCGTTGCTCACATAGGACCAAAAAGACAGTTTTACAATTTGCTTAGAGCCCATAATTAAGGACTCTGGCTCACTCCAGAAATGGGCTAGACCAAGTTTAGATAACCAAACTCTTACGTGTTTAAACCAGTAAATTTGGTTACCACTATCTAGGTTCAGTACTTCTTTCAACCCATTTTTGTAGTCAGTCAGTTCAGGGGTTGTCCATAATCTAACCCATAAAAGTAATGGTCTCAGCATAGCATGGTGGTCAGTGTGCTTAATATTTAAATCTAAGAATTACAGCAGACTTTTCTTTCACTTAGATTGTAAATTCAGAAAATGCTTTAAGAAAGTAGTTGTGGCAATTGTAAGCCCTTTATTGCATAGCACTTGTGAGGATAATTTTAAACTACTGTGGATACAATTAGTAAAACTGCACGTTTTCCACCATTGTCAGTGTCTGGTCACAGACATCTTTAGTTGTCTGTTGCAGCTGCTAACACGATCAAACCAGGCCACTTCATTTCTCAGATGCTTACACTCTGTCATCGGCCTTACATTATGACTTTAGTGGTGTCACAAGTAGTTCTTTATCAGTGCTTAATTTGTAAAAAACATAAGTGCAGGGGCTCTCGTCAGCAGGCAGCTTGGGCCAGCCCATTTTTCCTGCTAGCAGAGCCTAAAACAGAACTAACTACTAACCATAAAATGATGGTCAGTATGGTCCTCTGGGTGTTGATGGACATGGTGTGCAGAGCTGCAAGGATGGAAGGGTCTGTTTAGGCCTCTACGTTTTCATAGATGTTGATGATGTTGTTGCTAAAGAATAAGGACAGCTGGGTGCAGAGGTCCTGAGAGGAGGTTACATTGGGGAGCAGTCTGAGGGTGGATTTGCAGGTGTTCTTGTTGGTATACATTTGACTGTGGCTCCATGCACATTCAAGATGCTGTTATTGGCGTTTGGTGATCCAGACCACTTCCATGTACCAACTTTCTTGTAATCTGGTTCTTGTGTATTTGTTGGCTTTATTAGGAGCCAGGGTACCTGTGCAGGCTGAAATCCAGGTATTGATGTTGGGGATGGATTAGGGGAGGTTGCTGTTGTATCGAGCCTGGTGTCGTGAGAATTTGTAAGACCTGGATAGTTCTGAGATCCTGTTCCAGTCCCGTTGTCAAGATTTGGTGATGTTGAGCCCGATTCACAGAATGAACTTAAGACTCAATCCTAAACTTATTACTATTTTGGTATTCACAGAATGCACTTACTACTTTTGGCATTCACAGAATGAACTTACTACTTTTGGTAATCACAGAAGTTAGGATTTTGTCTTAAGTGTGTCTTAAGACAAACTTAAGACAGACTTAAGACAGATTTAAGACAGACTTAAGACAAAATCCTAACTTAAGTCTGTCCTAAATCTGTCTTAAGTCTGAGACAAACTTAAGACAAAATCCTAACTTCTGTGAATGCCAAAAGTAGTCAGTGCATTCTGTGAATACAAAAATAGTAGTAAGCTTAGGATTGAGTCTTAAGTTCATTCTGTGAATCGGGCCCTTTGTTTTTGCGATGGTGTGTGATGGTTATGACGAAGTTGATTAGGGTATGGTCAGACCAGGTAATTGGTGTGTGTTTGTCTACTGTGATGTTGCTGAAGCTGCTGACGATGGGTTCCAGGAAGTGGCTGGTGGCATGTATGGGGCCTTCCGTTTGCTGGGTGAGTCCAAGGTTGGAAAGGTCCTCAAGGAGGTTTGTCATGTTTGGGTCGATGACGTCCTTCAGGTGGTAGTTGAGGTCTCTGAGATCGGAGAGGAGATGAAGCCCGCAAAGATGATGTCGAACTTGATTCGTGGTCCAGGAGGATGGTAGACAAGGGGGCTACTCAAGGTGTTGAAGCCGATGATGAGGAGTTTGAAGGTCATGTGCTCCATGCTGCTGATGATGATGCTTTCTGAGGTGGTGGAGCATTGGATGGATTCTTTTAAGATGATCGCAATTCCACATTTCGGGTCTGTTTGTCCTGTCTTGTGATCACAAGACAGGACAAACAGACCCGAAATGTGGAATTGCGATCATCTTAAAAGAATCCATCCAATGCTCCACCACCTCAGAAAGCATCATCATCAGCAGCATGGAGCACATGACCTTCAAACTCCTCATCACCTGCTTCAACACCTTGAGTAGCCCCCTTGTCTACCATCCTCCTGGACCACGAACCAAGTTCGACATCATCTTTGCGGGCTTCATCTCCTCTCCGATCTCAGAGACCTCAACTACCACCTGGAGGACGTCATCGACCCCAACATGACAAGCCTCCTTGCATTTATTTCAGCAGGGCTGCAAACAGAGAAATCTCTCACCAGCACCATACCGCCTGCTCTTCACTGCGGCCGCCGCGGAGCAGCAATCCCACGGGACTGCCACGGGAGGCCAGAGGGCTAGATACGCCCCTAATTATGTACACACCTAAAATTGAGGTACACAAATGGCTTTGAGAATCCAGAGCTTATTATTTTCTTTCACGTGTAACATAAGACACAAATACGCAAAATGCAAACCAGTAATTTTGCACTATATATTATCATAAAATGCATCCTCACTTCAATTTTGGCACAAGGATGCATTTAAACCAAGCACGGCAAATAACAGTACTCGTGTTTTGTCATTTATACGTATTCTTTTTTTAATTATTATTTTTTTTTAATTGATTTTTCCCCCTTTTATGCAAGGATTAGCACAATTTCACATCCATAAACATAGACCTAAGCCAGCCAGGTTATAAAAAAAATATGAACACAGGATCAGAAAATAAAGAGGATTGGACTGCAACAAAATGATAGCACAACACAAACATACTTGGTACATACTTATATAAGGAAAGTAAGTAAAATGTTACCATGAATGACATGTTACGCAATACATTTTAACACAATTGGCCCGTAATTATAAAGTGTGACGTAATGGCATAATAGGAATTTTGCACAAGTGTAGCATGAATTTCCTGGCATTACGCCACCATAATTTTAGATTCCGTCTACGCCTACTAAATATGTGTGTGTTCCTTCTCTCCATAAGACAAGACGGCCACTGGGAAAGCTCTGCGAATCACAGCCTTTACAGTTCCATTATTGCTGTAGTGATGCTGGTCACGCCTCCGCGGCTTTCTGCCGAAGGCAGTATTAGAAATATAAACAGACACAATTACTTGTATAGGACCCCTGAGAGTACTGCAATCTTATTGCTGAACCTGAATAATGTCTCTTTCATAGCAAGGCTCTTATGGCATCTGTATTGAGAAAATAGCTGTAAAAAGCAACCATGGTCTGGGGATAACCAGGCTAACAACATCCACATGGATTTTAGGGGTAGACAAAGTGACATATGACCCCCATGACATCACAGCATTGACTCTCTGTTCCAATATTAGCCCCTTTACAGTCTCCTACTTCCAGCTGGGGGGCAAGGGGAAGGGCAAAGACTGGAAATCACAGAGAGTGACTGGGAATGAACTCCCAGCCAAAAAGTTGGTGCCCTCCCTTTAAATGGTGCCACCTTTAATGGGCTTCGCTCACACTTCCATGATAAAGTGGATTCAGCCAGCGGGCTGCTTAAGTGTTCTGCTTTCATAGTTGATGTAAATGCAATACTGGCAGTGGCCCTGCATTCAAAGAAGGTGCATTTTAAAGAGGATGAAATGCTCACTGACTACATTTTCAAGGAATTATTCAAGTTGATGTTGTTTTTTTCAACTTTATTGCACCTGAAAGTTCAGGAGACTCATGTTTTTTGATCTGCATAAGCAGCTGAAGCTGTACAATAAAAAAAAAATCATAAATAGAAATACATATGTATAGAAGAAAATAGAGGGGTTTGTGGTCCGTGCTGTCTTTTTCCATTTGAATGTTCATCTGTCATCTTTTGTTTCCACACACCGTAGCACAAGGCAATGGATTAGCCTTTAGGGATTGGCTGTCTTGCACTGTGAATGGCGTCAAATTTGCACATCCGCCTCAAAAGAGTGCCCGTCATTGCAAGGGCTTGTGGGCCAATACTTTATTTTGCAATTGCTTTTCTACTTTCTATCCTTTAACTTTGTTAGCTTTTTAACTGTACCCTGGTGTGTTTAAATTACGTCTTCAGGTTACAGGAATACAAAGTCAATAGCACATTTTCTTTTCGCCAATGTGAATCACATTTTCTTGTGATGTTCATTAAAATTAAATGGTTTCTAAACAACTTTTAAGCATACGTATCTGCTAGAAGACAACTGTACTGTTTTATTAAAATGATATACATTGGTTATTGTTTTTAATATGAACCTTTTATTGCAAGGGTTTGGCCGTCATGTTTAGGCATCAGAAAAATGTCTTTGTTTTTTATTTTTATTTTTGTAGCACATGCTTACAATAAAAAAAAATAAAGATTCATCTGATCAACTTGCTAGGGCTATATGTACTGGCTTTGTTAATGTTTTTTTTATACCATATGTTCTGTAGAGCTATTAAATGCAGAGAGTTCAAACTACAATACTTATAATAATAGCGACTGTAGTGTTACTCCAAGTCCCTGCAGTGGGTGTGAATCTTGTATTAACTGCATTCAGGAACAGTAGAAGTTTGTAGTTAGCAATATATAATAAACAACTCAGTATTACAAGGTTAACCCCGGCCCTTTTGCAGGTGTATCCGCAACTTTTTGCCTCCTATTTTTCTGGCCCTATTTTTGTTGACTGTAGGACTCTGGACACTTTACCACTACTGATCAGTGCTAAAGTCCATATGCTTTCTGTGTAAATTGTGATCATGATTGGTTATCCTTGATTGGCACATTTGACTTACTTGTAAGTCCCTAGTAAAGTGCACTGAGTGTCCCAGGGCCTGTCAATCAAAAGCGTGCAGCACTGGTTGTGCCACCCACTTGAGTGAGTAGCCCTGTAATTGTAACACAGACCTGCCACTGCAGTGTCTGCGTGCACAGTTTTAAACTGCCATGTTGACCTGGTAAGTGCACTCACTTGCTAGGCCCAAACCTTCCATTTTCTTACATGTACGGTACCCCTCAGGTAGGCCTGCGTACCCCCATGAGCAGGGTGCAGTGTATGTGAGAGGTAGGACATGAACTGGTTTGTTTTATGTGTCCTGATAGTGAAATAGAATGTAGTTCGATTTTCACTGTTGAAAGGCTGTCTGACCCATAGGTTAACATTGGAGCTGCACCATAATATTATACATGCGTAACTTTCAATTGGGGCAAGATAAAGAAATGGAGTTTAATCTCTGAACTCAGAATTTAATAACACACCTTTTAGTGAAGGTGGTTTTTAGGTCTCCTGGCGTTTAACAGCGCGTCAGCGCTGTGTCCGCCAGGAGATCTTTTGTCAGCGACTCTCAGTCCCAGGAGACAGTCCTGGCCGCGCGCATCCTTCCAGGCGATTTGTAACTGGAACGCGCGCTGTGGCCAGGCGCTGTCTCCTGGGAAGCGCAAGCACACCACACCACACGCATGCGCATACACACACACAAGCGCCCATGCACGCACGCACATACATACATACAGAGACACCCCCCCTGACACATACACACACGCGCACACACACACACACACGTGCACCGAGGCCCCCCCCCTCCCTCCCTCCCCCGCCGTCACCGTCGCACGCATACATACACACACGAGCATACACGCACACACACACACACAAGTGCACCAAGCCCCCCCCAGCCTTTTTTTGAACTTACCTGGCCAATGTCGGGGACTCTGCTCAGCACGCGGCGCCCAACCTCCTGCTGGCGCGGCCCCGGGGCTCCACACCGCTCACAGGAGCCCCGGGCCGCGAGACGCAACGACTCCGCCTGCCTTCTCTTCTGCTCTGAACGTGGCTCCGCCCCCGTCACAGGCGACCGTGCCTGACTTCCGGGGCGGCCGCGGCGGCATTCCGGGGGCATACTAGCTAGCATTGTAACATTGTAAAGTCTATGGCAGTAGCCAAAGCCTGAAACCAAATAATTTGTCCTCTTCATAGAAAAGCAATTGGAAAAACCGAACGTGGGTCCGGAAATGGTTTGGCCATTTTGCTGATGCTGGGAAAATATAACGGAAGCCCCTTTTAGTAATTCCACCGCTATTTTCTAATTACAAAAGTTAATGCCATCATGGCATTTGGACACGGTTATTACAAGATGATTTTTGGGATAATCAAAGAGGCCACAGAAAGAAAAACAGTTTATTTGTGGTAATGAAGAGTAGTCACTCTACATGATGGCGAAATAATTAATATTAGCTGAAGTAGCCTGCACTTCAAGCACTAAGCAACCAGAGGCTACACGTCCATCAAACCACACAAGCATTGAGGCAGGTTATCCGAAGCCTGAATTTTGCATCATGTTTTAATAGTGATTATGACTTGCTACATTTCTGCATTCAGTTTTTGGGATAGTATAATGCCATACCTTTGAGTTCTATCCAACGACTAGTGTAGGCATAGCTCAATAACAATAGCTATAGGGTTGCTCTCATGCAGTGGTATTTCCAACTGATTCCACAATACAATGCAGGCTGCAAAATTAGCTAGATTAAAAATAAGGACCTTAAACCTCCCTGTAACATCACCTTCCCATCCTTGTAAAGTACAAACTGCATTGGTGATGACCACAAATTAGATGCTCAAGAGTAGTGAGTGCAGAGTAGTGAGTGCAGAGTGCAGTGTAGTGAGTGCAGAGTAGTGAGTGCAGAGTAGTGAGTGCAGAGTAGTGAGTGCAGAGTAGTGAGTGCAGAGTAGTGAGTGCAGAGCAGTGAGTGCAGAGCAGTGAGTGCAGAGTGCAGAGTAGTGAGTGCAGAGTGCAGAGTAGTGAGTGCAGAGTAGTGAGTGCAGAGTAGTGAGTGCAGAGTAGTGAGTGCAGAGTAGTGAGTGCAGAGTGGTAATGCAGAGTGGTAATGCAGAGTAGTGAGTGCAGAGTAGTGAGTGCCGAGTGCAGAGTAGTGAGTGCAGAGTAGTGAGTGCAGAGTAGTGAGTGCAGAGTAGTGAGTGCAGAGCAGTGAGTGCAGAGCAGTGAGTGCAGAGTGCAGAGTAGTGAGTGCAGAGTAGTGAGTGCAGAGTAGTGAGTGCAGAGTAGTGAGTGCAGAGTGGTAATGCAGAGTAGTGAGTGCAGAGTGGTAATGCAGAGTAGTGAGTAGTGAGTGCAGAGTAGTGAGTGCAGAGTAGTGAGTGCAGAGTAGTGAGTGCAGAGTAGTGAGTGCAGAGTGGTAATGCAGAGTAGTGAGTGCAGAGTAGTGAGTGCAGAGTAGTGAGTGCAGAGAAGTGAGTGCAGAGAAGTGAGTGCAGAGTAGTGAGTGCAGAGTAGTGAGTGCAGAGTAGTGAGTGAAGAGTAGTGAGTGCAGAGTAGTGAGTGCAGAGTAGTGAGTGCAGAGTAGTGAGTGCAGAGTAGTGAGTGCAGAGTAGTGAGTGCAGAGTAGTGAGTGCAGTGTAGTGAGTGCAGAGTAGTGAGTGCAGAGTAGTGAGTGCAGAGTAGTGAGTGCAGAGTGAGTGCAGAGTAGTGAGTGCAGAGTGGTAATGCAGAGTAGTAGTGCAGAGTAGTGAGTGCAGAGAAGTGAGTGCAGAGAAGTGAGTGCAGAGAAGTGAGTGCAGAGTAGTGAGTGCAGAGTAGTGAGTGCAGAGTAGTGAGTGCAGAGTAGTGAGTGCTGAGTGCAGAGTAGTGAGTGCAGAGTAGTGAGTGCAGAGTAGTGAGTGCAGAGTAGTGAGTGCAGAGTAGTGAGTGCAGAGTAGTGAGTGCAAAGTAGTGAGTGCAAAGTAGTGAGTAGTGAGTGCAGAGTAGTGAGTGCAGAGTAGTGAGTGCAGAGTAGTGAGTGCAGAGTAGTGAGTAGTGAGTGCAGAGTAGTGAGTGCAGAGTAGTGAGTAGTGAGTGCAGAGTAGTGAGTAGTGAGTGCAGAGTAGTGAGTGCAGAGTAGTGAGTAGTGAGTGTGCAGAGTAGTGAGTGCAGAGTAGTGAGTAGTGAGTGCAGAGTAGTGAGTAGTGAGTGCAGAGTAGTGAGTGCAGAGTAGTGAGTGCAGAGTAGTGAGTGCAGAGTAGTGAGTGCAGAGTAGTGAGTGCAGAGTAGTGAGTGTGCAGAGTAGTGAGTGTGCAGAGTAGTGAGTGCAGAGTAGTGAGTGTGCAGAGTAGTGAGTGCAGAGTAGTGAGTGCCCAACCCACTCGCGGTAGCTTGCCTCGCTTTATGTCTCTCTCCACACGCCTAGCGGCCGCCACTTCTCACCTCCTTTGCAGAGTAGGCCTCAGCTAGCTTCGTGCTCCATCTACCAGTTCGGGACGAATTTGCAATCGGCACCCTGGGCAGTTCTTTCAGGGCTTGCGGGTAGGTCTCTGTGCCCCACGGGGGGTTGGGGGGGAGAAACACCAACCTCAGCGAGCAGCTCCGACTTCACCCGATGGGCACACCAGGCCGCAGGTTGCCTCCTGGCACGGCCTACACCTCCTCGGGCTCGCGTGATGTTCCCAGGCGGAATGTCAATAACTCAAACTTTAATGCTCCGAGATCTATTGCACTGCAAATGCTTTTTTTTGTACTCGTGCGTGGTGAGGTGCCCTAGGGGGAGGAGGAGGCCGTTGTTTTGGGTTTGCGGACAGTCGCAGAATCGAAAGCAGACTTTCAGTGAGTGTTTTTTTCATTTATTTTTTAAATCGATTGTTATGACTATGCTTTTGTCCCTGCCTGTTCAGCTTCATTACAATAGCGATTGCGAAAGCTATCAATTTCAGTGCTACTTTTTCTTGCAGCATTTACCATCTTTATACAACAATTCAGAGTTTGATAACAAATTAATGTAACACATTGTAATATACAATGCCAATAGCTCAAACTTTAAAGCTGGGAGACCTATTGCATTGTAAATGCTTGTTAAATTGTGTGTTTGAAATACCACTTTTGGCATGTCATCCTAAGTGGGAAGGGTAGGCCCAGAAGTGGGTCCTGTGATCACTGTGCCACTGAATTTAAGCTAGCCTTGTTGATGAGGTGTGATGCCCCGAAACCTGTCCCAGGATGTTTGTTTCCAGTCCAGGAAGGACCTGGCTTGGCAGTTCTGGCGGGAATGTTCCCATAAGGAACAGGGTCAAAATTGATTTGCGTATGGCTGGGTCCAAACTGGGATGGCGTGGTGAGCAAAAGAATGATGGATTAAACCCAGATCTCTTTGACTAGGGGTGAATGTTTGCATTGTTCAGCATTCCGTCCATTATTTGTTCCTTTTACTTTTAGAAAATTAGCATTTTCTTGCTTTACTATTCTGTGTGCCTCTCCCTGTATGTGTATTCACTGTCTGGTTCTGGAGTGACAGGAGCTGGGGATGTGCATTCATTCTAAAGTCTAGACAGTGACAAGGGGGTTGAAGTGTGTCCTGATTTGCCTGGGTATTCATTGCTAGGCTGAATTAACCTGGTCTGCATTTAGAGTGGTGGGGGAAGTTTCACTAGCAGGACCAGGGAAGACAGAACTGGTTTGGACTGGACTAAGAGACCCTTGCCACAAAGAGATCAGTGAGAAAATGGGGTATAAGTATTGGACCTAAATCCCCAAACTTTAAATTACTTCTGGAAACAAGAGGACCGTGCCAAGAAGAAAAGCTGTGTTGTGAGCTCTGCCTTTTCTGTGTGAGGGGTGGGTCGGCCTGCAGCTGCTGCTTCTGTCTGTGGTGAATGAAAAATACTGACTCTTTTTGCCCTGCTGTGGTATCGAGCTTGAGAAGAATCTCCAAGGGCTTTTGTGTGCTTGCCTCCTGTTGGAAGTCTCAGGGTGATAAAAGACTTTAAGAAAAGACCCTTGCTACATCTAAAAAGGAACCTGCCTGGAAGGAAAGCTGAAGACTATGTAAGGAGTGCTGCCCCCGATGTGTGTGGGTATGGGATAGCCTGCTGGGATAGTCGCTGCTCCTGTCTGGAGCAGGAAAAGGACTGTACTGTTCTTCACCTTTTTAAAAAGAAAGTCTGCAGCAGCACTGTGGTTTCCAGCCTAGAGCTTGTGAACTGCTTTTGGCCCGCACGAAGCGTGAGGGAAGTGCTTTATTGGTGTTCTTATTACAGCGGGTGAGAGCTGCTTGCTTCCCTGGAGATTTCCCCTCCAGTGCATGGTGGGAGCTCTGTGTGAAGCAACGTGTGGTGCTGCAGCCTTAAGATGTGTGAAGCCAGAGCATACCAAAAGCGTTGTTATTTTACTTTCCCGTTTGGGCACAAGACAAGTGTACTTCATGGTCCTTGAATGCCCTGTAAGTGGCATGTGGTGCCGGAGTATCAGCACCTCCCGGCCTGGGCACTGTGGGGAGATGAGAACGGCATGGGCGCCCCTCCAGGTTGCCTAGACAACTAAAATATGATGAGTGCATACGCCTCAGTCACTATGTCTCGCCAGCATCTTAAAAGCGAGGTGGGCGAGGCCACCGACATTGCTCAGAGGGCATGCTGTAGGAAGGACGTCTGCATGAGGGAGCGGCTCTTGGGCATATTGCAGCAACACCGCATATTTGTGGGTAGCTGCCCTCTTGTCCATGTTATTATGGTGAATCATGCGAGGTCCCCATGCCCTCCTCCATTGAGTGTACCCCCCTAGAGATGTGTTAAGGCATGGGCAAAGTGGGCTCTGGCCCAAGGCCCCAGCATTTCAGGGGGGGGGCATGTTCTGTCTTGCCCTAATGACCAGATTGTTCTAAATGCCATTTCAACTTAATTTGTTTTTAATGTGGGTGATGTCTGAGAGTCTATTACAGATATTTTGTAGAAAGATTTTGTGCTTCATGCAACATCCATAAAAAAAGTTTATTTTAAATGAAAACAGGACCTCACATAAGAGCAATGGGAGGGTGTCACAGAGATTATGTGTAACCTTGGGCAGTGTACTCGGCTCAGCCAGTGTAGTTTGTGGTATTTTACCAACTCTGCGCTCTACTGGGAATGCGAAGTGGAGGCAAAACTCTGACTCTGTGGCGGAGCGGAGCAGTCCCTCAGCCCCTGCGCCACCAGGCCCAAAGAAAGGGTAAGAAAACCCACTTACCTTCTCTCTTGCGTCCGTGGGACGCCCTCCTCCTCGCCGTGGTGTCTCCTCATTGTCACCATCCTCCTCCTCGCTTGCCGGTCGCAACCCCCCTACATTTTACACTCGCATGAACTGCGCATGTGCAGTCCACGCAAAATGTAAAACACAGGGGATTGCGACCAGCAACTGGAGGAGGATGGTGGCAATGAGGAGATACCACTGCGATGAGGAGGGTGGCCCACAGATGGGAGCGAGAAGGTAAGTGGGTTTTTTACACTTTTTTAACATTTTCGGTGGGGCGGAGCAGAGCGGAGTTCCACAGAGTTTGTTTTTAACTCTGTGGAAATCCGCAGAATGTCACTCTGCAAATTCTGCCCAGGCTCAATTATTTGTAGTAACATTAGTAACATTAGTGAGCTGCTGTGTTCCAATATTGAAAACACACTATCCCTGAAAATTAGATGGGAACACATTTAGGATTTGGATGAGCGTGGCTGTGCACTGTCAGAGCTGAAATTGGATCAAGAATTCAAAGCTGTTCCAAACAGGGATCCCCAAAATAAGTTTGGCCCAGGTCCCCCAAAATCCTTAAGATGTCCTTGACCCGCCCCACCCCCGCCCCCCAGTGCAAATTGGACAGTACCTGGTGGGGGCGCTTGGGCACTCTTGTAGGGCGGATCCACGATGGAGACCCCAATAGCTCCTGGGGGCTTGCTTTACTCGGGGACCTGCCATTTGCGTGAAGCAGGTAAAATTACCGTAATCCTAATAAAGGGCACGCAGGCGTTCCGGTGCCCTAGGTTCATATGAAATTACTGTATAAAGTGTTGTAGGAGTTCAGGTAAGCTGTACCCTATGCGTTCATGGTAATTCATGTACAGTGATATTTGGTGATTCATGGGCAGCGATATTTGGTGATTCATGTGTGACCTAACTGCTGCATTTTTATGCCTTGCAGTGACAAAATAACAAGTAACATTTTCAGAAACTGATATATAGGTACAGTGATGTTATTTTTATGACATGTGCAACTTATAACTATTTGCTTTATTGCACTAAATGTGATGTTATGACAATTGCCTAGTTGGCAAAGGGATTTATGAATTATGTGATTGTGGTCTATGTGTTTATATTCAATATATGTGATATTTTTATATGACCTGGTGTGGAGTCTCTTTTGTGGTGTGTGTAGTATGTCACTGCTGTGTGTGTTGCATAAACGTTTTACTTTACACATTGCCTCTGGGATAAGCCTTACTGCTCTGCCAATCTACCAAGAGTGTGAGCAGGGGTTATCCTGGGTGTGTAACTCCCTTACCCTGACTAGAGTGGTGGGGTCTGCCTGGCTTTGGTGCATACCCTAGCCAACCAGAAACCCAATTTCTAACAACATGTGGCAGCTGGTAAATTTAAGGAAGGTTGAGAGGGTGGGCCTCACATTCTCACACTAACCCATCTACATGCACACTAACTCATACCCATGAATTCATTCATAAGTGTGCACACATACATCCACCATTCACAAGCAAATACACACACACCCATTCACAGCACATGCCACCAAATACACATACATTCATAAATACACATACACACCAAACATTAAAAAAACACTACTTACCAGCCACATCGGTGACCTCAGGTGGTGTGAGTGAAGCCTCTGTGATTCCTGGAGGATTGGTTCTGCCACCTACCTTTTTTGGCTTACTTTGGTGTGGGTCAGCAGCCAATGAGAGGAGGTGGCAGTCCCTTACTCATCAGAGAGAGGGATGGGGTCAGTGGGACTTGCTGGCACCACCCCACTCTGTGACGAGCTTCACTGATGGACACTTGGCCCTGCGTACTTCAGCACCTAGGTCCATATCTATCTGTGATGCGCCCCCACGTCATGAGGGTGAGGACCTCAAACCACTTTGCTATGGCGAGGAGGTCATGACCACAGTCTGTGAAATATTCAGCCAGGCAAAGTTCTGCTCAGCCATCCAGGTGCCTGCACATTTAGTGTATGCACAGCACCTTGTTGCCTGATCCATACATGAAGAGTATCTGTCAGGCTGGCTTGTGCTCAGCCTGACAGACACTGTTTTCAAAAAGGTGGGTTGGCGGTTCCTGTCCGCCCTTAAGGACAGGCCGCTACTGAAAAATTATTGTTATTAGTGTCATTGCAAATCCTGAGTGTGACTTGATAGTACCAAAATACAACAAAAAGAAAGGGGTGTTTGCTGCCAAGTGATTTCTACAGTGGTTTTTCATAGAAACCTGTCATCAAGAGGTCAAGTGTAAGTGAATTTGAAAACTAGGTATTGATTGCACAGCGTTGCGCTCTTATTTACACGAGCGGGTAAAAGCACAGCGTGCGGGTATATGGATCCTCGCTCACGTCTGGAGCACTTACAGCAGTGTATGCAGCATTCAGTCACCATTGGCAGATCTGTCTTTACTAATACAGCCTTGTAGCTTCATCTCAGCACCGTCAGCATTAGCACCACGGAAGCAGCACTGGGTTGGCATTCAACCGAGTTTTCAAAGAGGCGTTTATGTCCTCTTGTGGCCCATAAAGCCCTTGCATCTCCCAAAATAGCAGACTGGAAAATATGTTTTGAGGGGCAAAAATGATTATGGCTGTCTGACAGTCCTATATCCAACAATGAATAATGATTCCTTTTTATTGACTTCAAAAACCTTGCTTTGTTCTGTTGAAAAGCAACACAAGTATGTCACAAATGAGAGGCCACCCCAAAGACATTTTGGTACATAAACCGGACGTGATAATAAGATCTTCCTTTTTTAGGTCGAAGACTACCAGACAGTGGAGCTTGTGGACATTCAGAAAGCTTCCCTGGGAATGCATTCTACTTGCTTCTTATCACTGACTTTGTGGTTTGTAACTCACACTTTCTGGCTTTTTATTTGCTGGCTTAATTTCTTTTAGGTTGTCAGATGTGATTTTGTCCCTCCCAAGGGGCAAAGCCTTCTCACACTACCCTCTCCTTGTATTCTTCCACAAGTGCTCCTTTCTGTAAACAGGCCTGTAAAACATGTTCATATCTTTTCACATTTGCTATGCGTTCCAAAGCAGAGGTTCTGTCTGCAGAGGGAGCTTGGTGTTTACTTTTCTTTCCCTGACTTAAAAGTGAGAGGATTTAATTGACAATCTTGCTAAATACTGGGGGTAGGAAAGTGTTTTCTTCTACAACACAGCAAGATTTAAATGAGCTATTTCTCAATATATCAGAATTTAGAATGCACAAATGTAGGACATTATTTGTTAATCCTGAAGTGAGTTGGAAACAAATACTTTAATTGGATCAAAACAAAGGGATAAACAAAGTGATGACATTTCCACACATTATTGTTTGGACACTGTATAGTTTTATTTGTAAAACAGTATGTCTGTGTAATGGTCGTTTCAATTGAAAATGTGTTGTTTGCTACCACACCAAGCATACTCTGCTCTACGCCACTCCATTATGCTCTTCATCACTCCATGCTACTGCTCTCTGTGACAGTGCACTCTACTCCACTCTCCAGCACTCCACTCTATTTCTCTGCACTCTACGCCACTTCACTCTATGCCACTTCACTCTACTCTGCACCACTCTACTCCATGCCACTGCGCTCTACTCCACTCTACACAACTGAACTCTACACCATCCTAGACTAGGTCACTTCTAAGCATGGGCGAATTTTGTGAATTGGCAATTCGCGAATTTGCGGATTTGCGAATTGGCAATCTGCAAAATTCGCGAATTCGTGCGAATTTGAGCATTTTTTTATTTTTGCGTGTTCGCGGGTGTTCGCGAGGCGCTTTGCGTGTTCGCGGATGTTCGCGAGGCGCTTTGCAATTTCACGGGGTTGTTTTCTTTGCCTGCTTAATCACTGCCACCCTCTCGTTTTATATGCCCATCTGCCCACTGTACCACTTGTTTCTGTGCCTTTCTGCCCTCTGCCCCACTCATTTTTTGTCCCCTTCTGCCCTCTGTCCCACTTTTGTGCCCTTCTGCCCTCAGCCCCACTTAGAATGGCGCCGGCAAGCTGCCAGCGCCATTCTAAAATAGCTAGAAATAGCTTCAACAGGAAGCACTAATAGATAAAGTAAAGCAGGTGCTCCAGTTGAAGGTCAAATTAAGTTACACAATCATTAATCACCCCAAGTTTGGGGTGATTAATGATTGTGTGACTGAATTTGAGCAGCACCTGCTTTACTTTATCTATTAGAGCTTCCTGTTGAAGCGGACTTTTGTAACTATTTTAGAATGGCTCTGGCAGCTTGCCGGCGCCATTCTAAAAGAGTTACAAAAGTCAACTTGAACTTTTGACCCAATCCGTTCCGTTCGCGGATTTCGCGGGAAAGTCGCGAAACTCGCGTATTGCGAATTTACCGAAAATCCACGAAATCCGCGAGCGGAACGGATTTTCCGCCCATGCTTAGTCACTTCACTGTACTCTTCACAACTCCACTTTGCAATCTTGCACTCTACACCACTGTACCACTCAACTCTACACCGCTGCACTATACAGCAATCCACTGTACGCCACTCTGATCTACTCTGTACCACTGCACTCTAGCCACTGCACCCTACCCAGATTCACTCCATGCCACTGCAATCTATGCCACTGTACCGCTGTACTCTAAGCCACTGCTCCCTATGCCACTCTACACCACTGCCCTCTACACCAATGCACTCCATGCTACTATACACCACTGCACTCCACAGCACTCTACTCTGCAACACTGCACTCTCCACCACTGAGCTCTATGGCCCTCTACTCCGCACTACTGCACTCTATGCCAGTGTACCCTGCTCTGTAGCACTGCACTCTGCACCACTCTACACAACTACACTCTGCCACTACTCTACTCTGCTACACTACATTCTATGCCACTGCACTCTATGCCTCTCCACTCTGTATCACTGCACTCTACAATGCACCACTCTAATCTGTGCAACTGCATTCTACGACGCTGCACTGTATGCTACTGAATTCTACACCATTGCATTTTACACCACTATACTCTGCAAGACTATGCCACTGGACTCTACGCCACTGCAGTCTAGTCTACTCTGAGCCACTGCACTCTGTGCCACTACACTCTGCGCCACTGCACCACTGTACTCAATGCCACTGCACTCTAAACCACCACTCTACTCTACATCACTGCACTATACGCCACTCTACACTACTGCACTATAGGACACACTACTCTGCACGTCACTCTACGCCATTACACTCTATGATGCAACACTCTAATCTATGACACTACTTTGTCCACTTCTGAATTCCATGCCGCTGCACTGTATGCCACTGCACTCTCTATCACTATACATTGCAATACGTTATGCCAATGCACTCTACACCAGTTCACTCTACTCTACGCCACTCCACTGAATGCCACTCTACTCTCTGCCACTGCACAACACAACACGCTATGCCACTCTACAACACTCTACTCCACTCTTCGCCATTCTACTCTATGACACTCTCCTTCCTCTATGCCACTATCTTTTCGCCATGCTGAACATCAGCCATGCTAGTGTACTATATGGCTAAAACACATTGGCAAAGCCAATAGCTCTTGCAATGACGCAACCTATTGGTTTTGCCAATGCTTATTCAGCAATTACTATCACAGATCTCTGGTATTTCATCACTATGTATATAACAACTGTTACAACTTCCAGACTCAATACTACTAAGTTTTATCAGCCTCAAAAAAATGAAAGGCAGAATCGACTTTGCAGATGTTGAAATGCATGGCCACCATCTTTACAGACGGCTCCTCGTATTCACTTATTTGAAGCAGCTGCCTTTCCATGTTGCGGGGTTCTGCCACAACCAATCATATGTGAACTGCAGCAGAGGCCACATTGTGTGGCATGTCATGCTACTGGTTTTATGTTACATGCATCTGGTTCCATGGAGACCGGATAACGGGTTGTGGTGGTCTGCCATGGATTTGTGTTCTGAGCAGTTTGTTGGTCGGTTTGTTGGGTACTGTTGGCCAGGATTGGTGCATGCTGCACCTTGTTAGTCATGTTCAACTCAGCTTGGGTTCAAGTGGTGGACGGGAATCGTTGTTCTGTGGTAGTTGTAAGGATCATATGTTTGTTCGAGGGTCTGCTGGGCGGCTTTGGCCAGAATGGGTTTATGCTCCGCATTGTCTCTCATGTACAACTCTGCTTGGGTACCAGTCACTGGTGGCCCCAAAAATGTCAACAGGTGCAGCACCGAGCCTGTGACTGCACAGCACCTGGTGCACACACATTCAAAACCCTTCGCTACTGCCATCCTGTACCAGTCCTGCGAAGAAGCCAAACGTGCACTGCTGCCTGAATTTTTTGTGTCTTGTGATGGGGAAAGCTTGCACTGCTGTTGCCCAAATTTGTACGCTGAATAAAGGAATCCTTCACTATTTCTGCTCCAGGTGTACCTGTTCTACTAAGAAGGGGTGCCTCCACTGCTGAATGGAGGGGTTTCCACTGTTTATGAAGAAACAAAGTTATATAGCATGCCTTATCCACAATCTCTGGTGTGAGGTACCCGAAGTCTTGAGAAGGTTACTATGCCCAGATGGGAAATGTACAAGCACCAAAACATTGATGGAACAGAGAAGCAGGGTCTGTTATTCTAACCCCGAATTGTAATCCTGTGGCAGGGATACACCAGTAAAACATGTGTAGCTTACCCACACACAAATTTAGTTTAGTTCTGACAGTTTAACAAAAGAAAACCTAAATGTGTATATAAAGGATATACTCTCACTTGGACTAGAGAACCAATAACCAGGAGAGTGTGCAACTAGTGAACAGTAGGACTCTTGGTTGTTTACATTACTAGTTATACAGCCCACCAATGAACTATATCACACTAGGTAGGTGGGTTTCATCATCCTACATGAGTGCATTATGTTTGGAAATTCTATTAGAGGTTTGACATTTAATTCCAAGTGTGTTGTGTTTCTTGTATGTTTAGGAGAGTGTACAACAGTCCTTTAACTGCTCTCACCGCTCTTACTGAAACGTGCTCTCCTACTTTTCACGTTGTACCTTTGCTGTGTTGTGAAGTTTGATGTTAAACTTTCCATGCAAAAAAGACAAAACAATTCATATTGTCAAATCTCACTTTAAAGTGCGATGTTAATGAAAGAGTGAACCATCACAAAATATGTGAACAGAGTTGACTTTTGACTTCATGAAACAATCAGATTATGAAATGGACTAGATGACTTTGCAACATTTTAGACATAACTGACAAGTGGATAGTTTCCCAGAACAATGTGAGCAGCAGAGACACTATGAAAGGAGAAACAATGTGCTGGCTTCCCTTTCTCCAGCACTTGTCAGTGACCCTGCCATGAAGTGGTACAGCAGGTGGTGCAGCAGTTGCTGCAGCCTCTGCCCCTGGAAGGCCGCCAGTTGCG
This sequence comes from Lissotriton vulgaris, assembly GCF_964263255.1. NCBI lineage: Eukaryota > Metazoa > Chordata > Amphibia > Caudata > Salamandridae > Lissotriton > Lissotriton vulgaris. The sequence goes on from NC_141697.1 coordinate 1,191,619,265, forward strand.
CTGGCAGTGGGCGGGACCCATCGGTACTTGGTGGTTGGATGGAGCCATTTCTGCCTGCATGATGGTGAGTCTGATGGTTGAGTTTGTGTCTGGGTGTGATGAAGGGGCCTGCAGGATGTGCCCTTATGGTTGCATTACCTCAGAGGAAAACTGTTTTTCCTGTCCAGTAGGTTTAGTAGAGTGTGCACAATGTGTGGGATGAATGCAGGTGTGATAAAAGGTATTTTGTGGTGGGCAAAGTATAAATGAGCATGTGGTGTGCGCAGTGCTTAATTTAAGCCAGGGGTTCCTCGTGCTCTGCACAGGCACTTAATTATCAACACCAGCATTTTAAATGAGCATCAGTTAAAGACATTTACGGTAGCCCCAGGGAGATTATGTGATTTTCCCAGAATCCCAGGATGTTGAGCCGGCGCTGAGTCTCATACCTGGTTCCCCAGCTCTGAAGTTGGCAGCTCTTGCCATTATGCCACACCCTCTCCCCACTTTCATGGTTGGTAGTTTATTCTGTTGTAGACGGCTCTAACCAGAGAAATGGGCCGTTGCAAGCTGCCTCCTGATGAGAGCCGCAACACTTATTTTTTTACAAAATAACCACTGGGTGTGTGCTGCTGTGCCAGATAAGATGTGACCGGCAGAACTCCTTCTGTTTGACTGTAAACTGCGATGGGTGCAATGGAGTGTGCTACAGTGTCCGAGGCAGGCCTTCTGTTTGCGTTAGTGCTGTTGGACACTTCGCCATCTCTATGGTCCTGGGCACTGCGTTGGTTGACTGGCAATGTCCAGTAGTCGCACCCACATGACATCGTGCAGATGCGCCTACTGCACCACTTACCTAGACTACTCACCAGTTTCTTTCTTCCTCTGCTCTTACTTTTGTTTGTCACAGTCCTTACAAATGAGAAACAGCAAAGCACACAAGCCTTATGTCCAGCCTGGTAAAGGACAAAGCGCAATGACCAAGTTGTAAACGCAGCACCCAGTGATACATTACCCCGCTTCCCCATAGTCAAAACAATGTATCTAGACTAACTTGGTAGTTTTAGGAGGACAGTGTCTAACTAGCAGAATTTCCTTTTATAATACATTTGCAGAATATGAAATGACCATAACGTGGGCTCCTTTCATTGGAAAGAATTAATGATGAGCAGCCTGAGGCTTCTCTGGATGTGATGCACACAGTGGAAGTCACTCTGCAGAGCTTTGATTTTAACTAACCTTTAGGACCGCCTTAGACCTTCTCTGAGAAGTCATTAGGAAGGCTGTCAGACATGGGTGGCTAACTCCTGACAACTGTAGACAAGCACTCTACAGCCTTCTGCATCAGCATTCTTTGAGGCTCGTTTAGATTCTGGGCATTCGGCACCTGTCCTCCGTGACTGTTGCTAGATTGTTGAGGATATTGTTATTTTTAAATATTCTTTCACTGGCATGAGTAATACCAAATGATGCAATTTCTTACCAAGAAGTATTTTTGGCTTAAAATAATTATAACCTCATATATGTACATTATCTAGTGGCGGTCGACGCATGAGTACCTGTTCATTTGGAGTTTTGACTAATTAATCTGGACTTCTTACATGAGGTACTTTATCTCGCTCTGAAAAATTTGGACACTGTGGTACTATTTACTGAGTGTTTCCTCCACTTTTTTTTATGTTCATTTGAAATGTGAATTAACTTTGGAATGGTTAACCCAGGGGGTGGAGTTCCTGTGTTGGAGTGGGGTGACATACACCAGAACCGTTCTTAACAACCTTTAAACACAGACTGTAATTGAACTTCTCAATTGTTTAACTGTGCCATGGCTGGGCAAACCCCTGACAGTGGATACTGGTGAGTCCAGTGTTACTGTTGTACTTTATGAATAGGTAGGAGTTGCCCTTCTATTATAAACTTATATATTTGATGTGTATATTATAGTTTTTCATTTTTGCAATTCTCTTTGGGTCTCATGACACTTGTATTTTTGTCTTGTTTGATTTTCCAGTTTGCAATTATTGTACTGTGAATGATATTAGTACTGTGCATAACATTAGTAAGTAAAATAAGAATGCACTCCGTGACGTTTCTTATAAATTATCAAGCATGTTAGGATCTAAATTCAACAATGTGCTTGTTACTTTCTTACTTGGGATGGGTGAGTCTGAATATATAGCTTCACCTGTGAAGTTGGGCATGGTTGATACATTTCCCCTTTGCCAAAACAGGTGAAGTTTCTTGGCATCACCTGACTTTACCCAAGGCAGCGTTTTACATCAGCTGTAGGTAGAGTCACTGCAGATAGATGTTGTGCCCAGGATGGCGTTTGGGAGATTGGATATTGATTACCACAAGCCTGCATGAGTGGCAGGCTTTAAAAGAGTGCTGCTTCACACACACATTGGAGATTCTGCCCCCAGTCTTGCCAATTTGGGTGGGGAAAGCATCTACCGAATCTGCCCTGCATTGGTGGTAGCCTGTTCACAGCAGAGAGTTTTTCCTGCTATCATCAAAAAGTTTAGTAAGGTCTTGTGGTAAGACACATATGTGGGAAAAGCTGACAAATGCCAGTGTGGTAAAGTTCCCAATGGAAGGATTCAGTTTTGTACGTGTGGTAAAGAGACTGACGTGTGGCAGATGTCTGTGTGGTAAAGTAAGTCACTGGATTAACATGATTCTGCATTGTGATAGTGTGTTAAACAACCAAGTACAGTGTATTAAAAATGTCTTTTGTGAATGGTGGTTCCTTCCATGTGATAAATGTTCATTTGGATAAAAGATCTCCCTTGTGCTGCAGGGTACAACTGGGTAAAAGGGTGTTTAAATTGTTAAGGGACTACATTGAGAGCAAGGATATCTGGGGTATGCACAAAAGTACATACTTGCATATCTCAGTGCTGTTACCTGTTGCAACCTATCCTGATCTGACCTTTCTGTCTTGCTTTGTGTTTCTTCTTTCCTGAGGTGCTTATGTGAAGAGCCAGATTTTCAGCTTCTTGTGGAACTCGAGAAGTGAGCTGGTGGCTCTGATCTGTTAGACTTGTGGATGTGGGTGGAGCCAATAAAGGAAGTGGGTGGGGCCAATAAAGGAAGTGGGTGGGGCCAGGAAAGTGGGTGTGCCCTCCCCCAAACATTTGAGCACCTGCACTTCATTTTTTTACAAATTAAGCACTGTTTAGAGGACCATGTAGGGAGAAGTGGATGCAATAATAACTTAATTTTCATGGGGGGTGGCAGTTGTGTAAGTGACTGGAACCTCAGTTCATATTCTCAAATGTTATAGACATTTACATTTTAGCCATAATCTAGGTTTTGAGGTTGCTTCAAACCGGGGTCTATACTTTAATTTATCAGGTTTCTAGTAAGATTTCTAAACACATTTCTAACATAGTGTTGCTGGACTCAAGCACAACGGGTAGTGGGTCATTGATTGTTTAAAGAGGGTTTAATCATCTAATGAGAAAGGTATTTGTATGACTTTTAACAACCAGCTTGATTAAAATTCCCTTCTTTATTAATTTTCATCTCCTGACCCTGTCCAGGTGGCAGGTTATCCTGATCCAATAGCTCTTACGTCCAGTAGGTGTGGACACTGTATACTTTTTTAAGCAGTAAGAGATGATTTCATTTCCAGTATTCACTTTAGCAGCATTCGCGTTATTAGGCAAGACCAACCCTGTGAGAAGCAACATCACGGCGCATACAGATGGCAGCCATGCACGCTCCATCACCAGTAAACGCAGCCGGAGCATCAACTTCCTGGACCCAGCCTCCAAACGGTCATGCAAGCTCCTACAATATCCATGACTCAGGTGCAGCCTCAGCACATACTAAAAAGTGTGCAGAACATGCCTCCTGCGTTCTAGTTCAACCAAAACAGTGAAAATGCCAATCCAATTCAACATTCATCAAAAAATCAAATACCCATCCGTCAGCCTTGCTTGACCTCTGCCTGACCCTAGATTCCCCGCTGCACGTGACAATTATCTACATGTCACTCTCAGCACCGCGCTATGCAAGGTGCCGCACTTAGCATGACCCCTCATGCATGACTGGCCTGTGCTACCCTAACATGTGGCCTGCTGACCAAGCGTCCCAGAGCCGTGCCCAGCACCACACACTCAGACTCAGGGAGTCGCCTTAGAAGTGCGCCAGCGCACTCCGATGACGTCATAAAGTGCGGCCACGCAGCAAGGCACGTGCTTCGGGCGCCGACCGGTGCGTTCTACAAATACCGCTAATGAAACACAAGGTTGAATGTTTTCCGGCACGGTGTGCATGTAATTTGATTATGATTTATTTGTGCAGGTGTATGCCTCGAGGCTCGCCTAAAAGCTCGTGTCATGGTACATGAACACTCTTTAATTGAATGCTGCTTTCAATTGCTTTTGTATGACTATCATCTGCAATGATTGGATTGAGTGCGACGTTAAGATTTCCTGTTTTTCAATTATTTTACATATCTGAAAGTATTAAGAAAACAATGAATGTACAGCACATCAGAGGTAGAAGGGACTGTAATCAAGACAATGAATAATAAATGAAAGGTGCATATAGCACAGTAATGCAAACATACGGCTTTGAAAAGGGCACTTTTTGTTTTCAGGAGAAGAAGCAAAAATAAATCACTAAATGTACTGAGGGCTGATTTATGCAAATTTTTTTGTGAGGGAGGATACACTGCCCGTGGGTGCATTATGGCTCAGTTTTGTGTCTTTACCAGGGGTGGGCGGAATATTTCATTCCGCCAGCGGAGTTGGTGGAATTTTGGCCACTCTGCGTTACTCTTTTACGCAGAGTTACGGCTAAATTCCGTCAATCGCTGGCTGGCAGAATTTTTCTCCCACAAGGCTCCAGAGTATGCTAGCTGGTGAGCGCGGGCTAGATTCAGCGTCCCCATGCGTGGTTTTTTATTGCGGGTGTTTGCAGGCGTTCGCGAGCAGTCGCGATCAGAGTGCTGCCATTCCAGTAGATTTGCTGCTTCTCGAGTAGATTTACTACTCGAGCTGCAGCAAAATCAACGGAATGGCTGCATGCTCTTGCTTGTGTATGGTGCCGTTTGCTCTGATTGTCAGCGCTGCTTGCTCTACGAGCACTAAATTGCAGCGCGAGCAGCAGATTTTCCACCATTGGAATTCCACGGAATCCCATGGAGTGAAACTCCACGATTTCCACCCACCCCTAGTCTTTTGCGCATGTGTGAAGTGATGCATCGGCAGTGCACTGGATAATTGAAAGGTGTGAGGTTCTGCACTTTTATCCAGGCATCACCATGATCTGCCTACTCATCTGATAGAAGCTATGACTTCACCAGTGATGTCACAATGTGTTGCATGTCATGCAATGCATGATGCAATCAGCTGAAGACAAATATGTGTGCTAATGCATGAATGCCAACATACATTTCAACTCTTAACTTTTGACATAGTGTATCAGTTATGATACATGGGGTGATATTACCAAGGCTCTATCGCCACCACGTCACTTTTTGTGAAGTTGTCATGGCGATAGGGTCTGCCCTCTATTACCAAGGCAGCGTTAAACCACGTTAAGTGGCTTAACGCTGCCTTGGTAATAGGGCCCCCTTCATGCTAAAATGAGCGTGAAAGGGGCATGCAGTGGGTGTTGCGGTGGGGGTTCCAACGCAACACTCATTCACTGCGACGCTGCCACCTATTATCAAGAGAGGCGATAATAGGTGGCAGCGCTGAACTTAAGACCAGAAAAATCCTGGTCTTAATGTGACGAAACGAGGAGAAATGTTTTATTTCTCCTCGCTTTTCCTTTTTCCATGTGTGCTGCTTTGTGCAGCACACATGGAAAAAGCAAAATGCCAAGGTTTGTTTATGTACAGGAAGGTGTCCCTTCCTGTACATCAACAAACCTTTTTTTTAATGCCATTTTGTAACTTACATGTGTACTGCATGAAGCAGCACACATGCAAGTTACAAAATGGCATTTTAGGATTGTTTATGTGCAGGAAGGGACACCTTCCTGTACATAAACAAATATCCCTGCTCGCAGACACCCTTGCACTCTGGTGCAAGGGGGCCTGCTTTGGCGTTAGGTCGTCAGACTTAGCGCCATCCCAGGGGGAAACGCCAGGCTGCACCATATCTTTGGTAATATGGTTCAGCCTGGCGCTTCCAAAGTGGCAAAGAGAGGCGTTAAACCACGGAGGCTAACGCCTCTCACCACCACTTCCTATATAATATGCCACATACTTTCTCTTTTTCTTGGTTTCCCTTAAAATGTGTGCCGAAGCATGTTTGGGGCTTCATGTTTTCTCATGCGGTCAGTTGTCTATAAGCCGTATGGACTAGACTTTTCCTTTTGCAGAGCGACCAAGACTGATTTGCCTATTGTTGGTTTCTTCTTTAATGACACAGACAAATGGTTTAATAAGACTAGTGGAGCTCTGGTGACATGTTTGTTTGAACAATTGATTTTAATTACATGTTCTGTAAATTTTACTATGGAATTAAAAAATGCATACGAGCTGTAAAGTGATGGAACAGAATGTTGCCCAAGAAAATTCCAAGTAATTAAGTTAAGAACTCTTTTTTTCGAGCATTCCCAGCAATTCCGATTTATAATGTCCATCGTCCTAAAAGTGAATCGGTTTCTTCACTAATATTTGGAATAACATCCCACCACAGAATGATCATCATATTCTAGTCTTTCTCCCCTTCCTCAGTTTAGCTGCCCAAAGATGATCTGTTCAAGGCCATTTTCTCCACCATCATCAAAGAACTTTTTTGAACCCTGGGATGAAGAGAACGTACACTCGCTCCAGCTTTAATTGCAAAGTGATTCTAAAAAACTAAATTTGGAATATTGATGCCTTGTTGAAGCCAAGAGTGAGTGTAGCCTTACAGATCACCTACTCTCACTTCATATTTAACCGCATCGCTGCGGCGGCTTTTCCCGCTGTGCGCGGCAGATTCGAAATTACCGCGTTACGTGACGAGCTGGCCTTGTCATCCGCGCAGGACAGGTAAGCGCGATGACGAGCCCAGCTCGTCAATAGCCTCGAAGGGGTTAAAAAGACAAAAACAACTTTTTCAAACTAATTTATTGTAAACAATGAAGAAGTTTCAAAAATGGAGGTAGAGAATTTGTTTTAATTAAGTTTTATCTTCCTAAATTGTAAGTAATTTGACTTTTTTTGGAGAGGTTTTTCACAATGAAGCATATTAGTTTCAAATTCATCCAGAAAAGTGATTTTGGTGGAATTTGCAGCAGACCCCCCTAACCCCCCAACCCCGGCCAAGTAAGGTTAAAAAAAAAAAAAGCTAAATTCTCATTTTATGATTTCCAACAATTTCGTACCATTCCGAAATTCATATGTAAAAATCAATTTTCGAATCCCGGTTGAAAAAATCTTCTATATGTGAAGAAACCTAAAATGAGAAAACATGTATTGAATCCACAGGAAATTTAAAATAAAGTTGTAGTATAGGTTTTGACCCAGCAGAAGCAATTGCCTACAATTGTAAACCAAAATACTCTTCTTAGAAAAAGCTGGCAAGGAGAGCTCTGTGGTCTATTCTGAAGTTGGAAAACTCTGAATATTAGATTGAGTAATAGTAACAACTATTATGTATAGTGCTTAGAAGCAGAATAAGTGTTGTATGAAGTATTATATGAATTATTGTGTCTACGCTTATGTTTTCCTGAGTGAGTGCATGTTTTATAAGTCTATGGGGCATATTACCAAGGAAGTGGCGGTGAGAGGCGTTAGCCGTCTTGGCTTAACACCTCTCTCCGCCACTTCGGAAACACGAGGCTGCACCATATTCACAAGGATATGGTGCAGCCTGGCGTTTCCCCCTGCGATGGCACTAAGTTACACAACTTTGCGGCAGTGCAGGCACCCTTGCACCAGAGTGCAAGAGTGTCTGCGAGCAGGGAGGTTTTTTATGTGTAGGAAGGAGTTCCTCGCTGCACATAAACAAACCTAAAATGCCATTTAGTAACTTCATGTCTACTGCTTCGTGCAGCACACATGGACGTTACAAAATGGCATTTTAAAAAACTGTTTGTTCATGTACAGGAACGGACACCTTCCTGTACATAAACAAACCATGGCATTTTGCTTTTTCCATGCACAACTGCGGCATCTCCTCAAAAGATCTCTGATAAAGAGCCCTCTCGCGGGGCCCGTGGGGGACAGCAGTGCAACTCTCACGAGGACCAACGCCCGATGATGAAGCATGACACTCGCAAGGATGTGTGAGGGCACTATATACAAAAGGAGAAATTCCCCCTTTTTCTAAAAACATCCCATCTTTATTGAGACATACTACTCCTTCACTTATGTGCAAACCAGAATAGGTTGCAATTCTCTTCTCTTCTTTAGGAACAGTTACCCCTCAGTGGATACCACGTTAGTCCTTGGGAGCAATGGTACTGGACCTTGTTTCTTTCTAATATCTCCCCGTCCCCCCTCTCTACGGTGTGTTGGGCTCGATAATATGCCCCTAGGTTCTTTCAAAGCATTAAATGTAGGAATATTTACTCTACTCTCATTTTATTACCTTCACGGTCATCTAGATGGTCTTGGAGTTATAGTAGTAAATTAGCTCTCAGTGAAACTACTGAGAAGTTCGGCATCTTATTTGAGCGAGTGCCATGTGTGTGATGGTGGTTCTGGGAAAATGGGAGGAGGGCACCCCTGGAGGCCAAGAATCCAAATGACATGGCAGTTCCACCTTCTGTGCTGGCAACAGATAGGCGCTACCAGACGGTTGCGCTATCTGTACTGCTTAGTATAAAGTAGGCGCTTAATTTTACTGATTCCTCTCCAGGCCCGGACTGGTCGTTGCGGGCACCGGGCAATGTCCCGGTGCGCCGCAAGGGTGGGGACCGAAGTGCTCGGCGGCACCCCCAAACGCCGGGGGGGGGGGTCGCCGAGCACTTTGCCAGGGCCGGTTTTGTTTCCCAGTCCGTCCCTGTTCCTCTCCTCTTCCATTCAGTCCCAATCCCTGCAGGGGGCGCTGTAGGGACAATTCATTGAGATGAAAGAACACAAGTTTTAGTTTTCTTTTTTTTAATAATTAAATGCATTAGAAAGGTGAATATAAAACAGAAACCCACACATTTGTCTGTAAATATGTTTGATATGAAAAAACAAAAAGATGTGTCTTCTTTTGAATCACACTGAATGCTGTCCCTTTGGACTGTCAGACAAATAGCTGTGTGGAATGATTTGAGGGGGTGTAAAAAGGATGAGGTATCCCAATGAAGCTTTAAACAGCATCAGATAGAGAAGAGAGCAAGAGAGAGAGAGAGAGAGAGTGTGTGTGTGTGTCTGTGTGTGTGTGTGTCTATGTGAGTGCATGTACTATAAATGCATGCATTGAAGTGCACCCTTATGAGTAAATGCATTGTGTAAGTCTTCATATCACACTAAAATCTATACACATTTGAATGCGAGTGCACATTTATCTGTTAAATAAAAGTAGAAACTAGTTGCAGCTTCCTTTTTTCACAAAATACAAAATAAATGGTTAAATACAAAATCAAAGGAAAAAACACACAGATACAGACCGAAATATCTAAAAAGGTAACTCCCACCTAGTATTTCAGAATGTGGCAAAAGCCACTCAAACTGCACTCCTTATGAATGTGACCCCGATGGCTTGGACGCCGATGGCGATGGTCGCCTGGGAGCTCGGCTCCGAGACTGAGCCCACATTTATCCTGAATTCCGAGGGTTTTGGGGCGCCCCGATCCCCACAAATCGAAGATCAAGTTGAGGCCGACTTGGTGAGGCACCTGAGTGAACCCGAAAATCGACTGTTCTTGTCGAAAAGCGAAGTTGCGGAGAGAGCGGAGCGGAGCTCAAGATGGCGCCCGGACCTTCTCGACAGACCTGCCGAGACCCTCGGCCCGGAAGAGCCTGCCAGTTCTGCACGTGCCTTGTCCACGTCTCATATTTCGGAGAAACGACTGTCCACCCAACGACCTGGGAGTGTCCAGACACCGTAGACATCCCCGGAAGATTGATAGTCGATTTTTCGGCGCCGGATGGTCCCCGGCGGCCGGACGTCTGGGCCGGAACAGCGGAGTCACCCGTGACGATCAGCTGTACTCCGCTGAGATCCTGTAATCACCAGGCCCCAAGGAACTTTATAGGCGACATTACAACATTGCCCTGTGGGAGACCCGGCTGTATTGGTGACCGCAATCCGAGGCCTCGCTTGATCCGACAGGCCCACGTCGATTGGCGGTGATCGCCCCCACTTCCCCCCTGGTGGACTCAGCGGTGGTTCATTCCGAGAAATCGGAGTAGTGGCAGAACTTTGCGCCACTGCGTTGGGAACGATTGAAGGCCCATGCCACCGCGGCCGATCACCGGTAGATCAACAGCCGACGCCCATACCTGGCGGGTCGCCTGCCGAGCTTCATTCTGCAGGGCACGTCCGCCATGGGGAAACCAAGAGGACCTAAGGGGACCACCCCGGCCGCCTCGGACACGGAGGCGCCGGATAAAGACGATCGACATGACCCGGAGAGTTCTGGAGGCCCTCACCTACAGCAACAATTCGACAGGATCCTGGAGGCGATCGCAGATACGCGATCGGCCCTACAACAAGATATCGCCCAGGTTGCGACGAGCCTGGGCCTCCTCAGGGCGGACCATGGTAAGCTCTCGGACAGAGTCAAAGAGGTAGAGAGCTCGGTGAAGGTCCTAGAGCCGGCGCAAAAGACGCTGGCCGCTGCAATGAAGAATGCCCTGTCCCGAATCGATGACTTGGAAAGACGGGCAGAGGACGCTGAAGGGCTTAATAGGAGGAACAATATTCGCGTAGTGGGCATACCGGAAAAAATCGAGAATGGTGACATGGTGGCCTATCTAGAATCTTGGCTCCGAACTGTAGTGGCGCCGGAGGGTCTGTCCTCCTTCTATACCCTGGAGCGAGCACACAGGGTACCGGCCAGACCTCCTCAACAAGGCCGCTCCCCACGCCCGGTCGTGGCGCGTTTATTGCATTTCCGAGACAGGGATCTGCTTCTCAAAGCCGCCAGACACAATGGCCCATACCAGGTGGAGAACAGCCCAGTGAACATTTTTCCAGACAATACTTATGAGACCCAACGTAAGCGGACCTCCTTCCTAGCGGTCAAAAGTGAGCTGCGGAGCGAGGGTATACAGTACTCCCTCCTCTTTCCAGCGAGACTCCGCGTCATCCTTGATGATACGACTCAATTTTTTGAAACCCCGGAGGACGTTTGCAATTGGCTTGAACTGTACAGGGCTGGCAAAGATGGCTTCGGATCCTCCTTCCAGGCAACGTCGAAACCTGGACAACGGCGATCCAAAAGACTTCGGAGTTGCCGCGGTAAACCGGGCAAGCCCTCGACGGTAGAGACTTTGGCTGAACGGCGAGGAGTGTTGGAAATGGTTTCCAATTTATCTGGCTCCCAGGGCGGTCCCATCGTCGAAGAATCGGAACCTGGCGGAGAGGGGGCTCACTCGGACACTGAGGACTCGGAGACTGATAGTGTTAATTTACCAGTGGTTACTCCGGACTCGGCAGAGGGCATGCTGGATGGGCAGGGATGAACTCGGGTGAGCTGATTCCATTTGGGCGGGGGAATGTCGCGGGAGGTGAGGAGGTTGTAGAAGTTGTTGCTAGACCATGAATCACCGATGGGGTTGGGGGGCCTTGCTCTGCCTGATACTTATGATTTGGTGCTCGGTCTAGTCTCGGTAGCCCGAGACTCGGTGGCCTGTTGCTGGCGCCCGGCCCGCACTCGGCCCTTAAGGCATACCTGCGGTGGCTACCGTAGGATTAGTTGGTGGAAGGGAGGTTACTGTGGGTACAGTTTGGATGGGAACTGGATGGTGCTATTTAGGTCCTATTCTGGGGTGGGTGGGAGGGGGTTTGTTTCAGAGGGAAATTTTGTTGTTGTTGGGGGGGGTGGCCGCCATTGGTGTTGAATCGAATATTGAACGAACTATGTCTGAGCGTTGTTGGGGGAACCTGGATGTGACAATTTGGGACAATGGCTGAGACCACTAATGTAAAATGCGTCACTTGGAATGTGCGGGGCCTTCACACTATGTCCAGACGGCACAAAATTCACGCTTATCTGGTGCGTAGAGGGGTGCAGATAGCGTTGCTACAGGAGACACATCTTACTAGGGCGGAAGGGGCGGCGCTACAGCGTAGATGGAGAGGGCAGGTTTACTACACCACATATTCAGCTTATGCGAGAGGGGTGTTGATTTGGATAAGAGCTGGGATACCCCTACAGGTTTCCAAATCTGTGGTGGATCCGGAGGGTTGTTACGTGGCAATCTCTGGCACATTGGGGGGTAGGGCACTGAATATTTGTTGCATTTATGTGCCTAACGTGGACCAGCTCGCCTTCCTATCCGGGTTGTCGGGCTCCTTGGCCCATTTCCTGTCGGGGACCCTCCTGCTGGGAGGAGATTTTAACTCGGTGGTGGATGTTGACATCGATCGTTCACACCCCCCCTTCCGGACTCCCCGGTCCGACGAGTAGCTAAAGGCAGGAGGGAATGGCAGGCTCAATGGGGGCTGACAGATATTTGGCGTGCGCAGCACCCCCATACTAGAGATTATTCATACTTTTCTGGTATGCACGAATTACATGTGAGACTGGATGGGTTTCTGGGGTCGACGGAATTGGTGTCCGCGACTGTGCGATCTGAATACTTGGCTAGGACCATCTCGGATCACAACCCCTTGTTAGTGGATTTCAGATGGTTTCCCGGGGTCCCCAGCGTACCCACTTGGAAACTGCGCCCCGAGATATTAGAGGATATAGTCTTCAAGGCGGACCTAGAGGATAAAATTACTGACTATTTTGCGACCAATAGGGGCACTGTTGGGTCGAGGGCCTCGGAGTGGGATGCCTTCAAGGTGGTGATCAGGGGCTACTGTATATCCAAGAAAGTGGGAATGCGACGCGTCATCCTTGATGACCTGGCCAATGCGGACCGGAAGCTCCGCGAGATGGAGCTTCGCCGCCCCGGCCACCCAGAACTTCAGGAACGTACTGCTGCAGCGAGAGAGGCAGTGGCGGCGGAGGTCGAACGATTGCGATGTTTTGATTATAAGGACTGGAGGTGCATACCCAACCGGAGATACTCGATTGCTACTTGCGCTATTATGAACGGCTATATTGTAGTAGACTGACCCGTGATCCTACCCTGATCGACGATTATTTGCAATCCTTAGAGATTCCCGCACTGGAACCTGACATAGCAAAGGCCTTGGGTTCCGATATAGAAATTGGGGAAATCCGTAGCGCCATAAAAGGGATGGCGAGAAACAAAACCCCGAGCCTCGATGGGCTCCCGGTCGAATTCTACTCCACCTACGTGGATCTCTTGGCACCCCGACTATTAGTAGTCTACAAGGAAGCGAAACGCTTGGGACGCCTCCCCGGCTAGATGTGTGAAGCCTTGGTAGTCCCCCTCCTCAAACCTGGTAGGGAGTCTGATGACCCGGCGTCCTATCGACCGTTATCAACGCTAACGGTCGATTATAAGATTCTGAGCAGCATATTGGCGTCGAGACTGCTGGGGCACATGCGTTCATTGGTACATGAGGACCAGGCAGGATTTATCCCTAAACGCAATACAACTATGAATATTCGTCGCTTATTCCGTCTACTGGAGGAACCACACACGGAGGCCTTGTGCCCCTTAGTCCTATCGGTTGACCTGGAAAAGGCCTTTGACAGCCTGGAATGGGAATGTCTACGTAGAGTACTACTGCGTTTCGGTCTGGTGGAGGGATTTGTCAGATGGACCATGGTACTCTATGCCTCGGTGTCGGCCAGGGTGAGGGCGGGCCCGCTGGTCTCTCAACAATACCCAGTGGAACGAGGCACGAGACAAGGATGCTCGTTATCCCCTCTGCTCTTCGCGCTCGCGGTGGAACCACTAGCGTTATCGGTCCGGACCGGAGCTTACTTCGGCGGACTACGGACTTTATCTGGACAGCAATACATCTCTCTGTATGCCGATGACCTGCTGCTCTTCCTTGAGGACTCGGGTAATGCTCTGGATGGGGCTGAAGAGGCTCTCATGACATTCGGAGAGATCTCGGGCCTTAGGGTGAATTGGGCCAAGACTTGCCTATTTCCGGTTCGGAAGGGGGAGCCCAGACCCGACACCGCTGGAGAGATTAGATGGGAACCTAGCTGCCTCAGGTACCTGGGGATATATGTGTACCATGACCCCGTCGACCTTTTGGACGGCAATATAGCCCGCTGTATTCGCGGCTGCGAGGCAGCATGGACTTCTGGGCCACCCTGCCGCTTTCGGTGGCTGGGCGTATAGCACTGTTGAAAATGGTGGCACTACCCCGGCTGATATATTATTTCAGAGCGCTCCCGATTTGGGTTCCACCGGCCACCTTCCGGCTCTTGAGATCTATGGTGGTGGGGTTCCTCTGGGGGTCAGGCCGCCGAAGGGTGGCCAGGGGCGTAGCTAGAGCTTGTGGCGCCCGGGGCTACCCCTCAGATTGCCGCCCCTTGGAGGGTGCGGGGGGTGGAGGGGGGTGCTGGGGAAAAAAGACGGTGAGCACTTGAAAGATGTCCGAGCCTCCGAGGAGAGACACGTAGTATTGCTGCTAACAGTTACCTCGATCATGCAAGTTACATTTATTTATTTATTTATTTATAAAGTTTTATATAGCGCGAACTTGATCCTGAAGGATATCAGAGCACTTTACAATTTGAGGCAAAGGTAACAACTCAGAACATTAGAGGCATTGGCATGTCTAAATTGTGAGCTGGGCACATGCTTGCCATAGGCCCCACTGACTTAAATACCGGCCAAAGGTACCAGCTACGCCCTTACCCATCCCTATTCCCAAAAGTATAGTACTGACCTGATCCAAAAAGTACAGTGTCCTCTTGCTCATTTTACATTGTATATCCTACATCTTACACCTGCACAGTTGTTGCTTCTCCACAGTATATCCTAGCACCCTTAGTTATAAAGTGCTCTGTCACTCTTCGGGGCTAGCAGCGCTATAACAAAAACTATAAAATAAATATAAATATGCTGTATGTGTTCTCTTCTACTTTGGACATGGTTAAATATTTGTGCCGTTGGATTCTCTGGCTATTTGTAGTGCATGACCCCAGCTTTCCACAACCCCCCATCGATGATTGTGCTGTGGGACACCGAATGTAAAAAATACCATTATTTCATGCCCGCACTGTTTTGTGCTTGCTGTGGAGGCGAGAAGCATGCCAGGAGTGGACGTGATGGAGTTTAAAAAGGGGCAAAAGACAGGCCTGGCATCTGGCTGCATTACTGAGAGAGAGAGGGGGAGGGGGGGTGACCACCCCTCCCGGGCAGGAGCGGGCGCCATCCTGCCTACTATGGATTACTTTACTCTACTTTGTCGTGTATGAGTGAATACAACAAGGAAGGAGGCCTAGAATGAGATCCAAAACCTAACGGGCCGCGGCAGAGTGCAAAGCGAGTCTGGGACCTGCTTGCTTGTTGAAAACAGAACAGAGTGTAACTTGGTGCGGTCGTGGCTGTGCACGGTGCATTGCAATCATTCATTGTAATTCGGACGGTTCTGTATTACTTTCTCACAGTCTGTCTCACCTCGAATTACAGTAAGCAGGCAAGTCACTCAGAAAGGTGGTCTCCTCTCCACGCAAAGTCCGACTACTAGACGGGGCCGGGACGAGGGGCGAGCAAGCGCAGCGGGCGGGAGCGCGTAACACGTCACACTGCTATGGTGCGGCGAGGGCTGGCCAAAAATGTCCTCAAGGGCCGTCATTGGTTGCGCTCGCGCGCGCCACCACTGATTGACGGCCCTGGAGGCTGGAGGACTAGTGCGAGCGAGACTGGGGAAGGGGGGTTGGCAACAATCACTTGATTGCTAACTTGATTGCTGGGTAACGGTAACGGCCGGGCGGGTAACGAGTGATCGAGCATCAAAGCACTCCGCTGCCTGGATCAAAGTGCCTACAGTCACAGAGGCTGCCGCGGCCGCAACGGGCCTCGGCTGCTGTCCAGACAGTCAGTCAGAGCCGGCCCGCGGAGCCACGGCCGCCTCATACTAACTAGTTCAAAAAGGTGCCACCTCAAAAAAGGTGCCGCCTGGGGCGGACCGCCCCCCTCGCCCCCCACTAGCTTCGCGGGTGAGGGTGGCACTCAGGACCCTGATGAGACCAAAATCGGAGGGCGGCCTAGTGGTGCCGGATTTCGAAAAATACTATTTAGCGGCTCAATTGCAAACCTTCACCCAGGAGGTAGCGAGGGAGTTCCGAGGCCCGGAGGATGGGAGAGGCAGGGGAATGCCCAGACACGTTATCTCCTACCTCGCATTACGCCAGCGCTTAGCTCTGCAAGACCTCACGCTCGAGGAACGGACTATACGGCTGTGCTGGAACCGCGCCCACGCCCGGGGGGAGCTGAAACTCCCATATGCTCCGGAGATTCCATTGGGGATGTTAACGGCTTTGCCGCACGGTGGAGACTGGTCACGCTTACAGCATTGGGAAGACGTAGGGTTGCAGTTAGTGGGGGATCTTTATGAAGATGGCGTGTTACTGCCCTTCCAGGAGATTCTGGAACGCTTTGACGTTCCCCGAGGCGACTTCCTCCTTCATGCTGCTATAGTTAGAGCAATTCAGACGCACTGGAAAAGGGGTATAGAGGAGCCACCAACATCATCGGTGTGCCAATATGTTATGATGTCCTCGGGGACGGTCAAGGCAGTCACGTGCTTATATAATAGATTACTTAATGAGGGTCTGCCCCCGCTTGACGTACTGCGGAACCGCTGGGAAGCCGACATAGGGAAAGATATACCGGAAACGACGTGGGCACAACTAATGCGTCGAGCCTGGAAAGGCACGCGCCACGCCCGGTTTCAATTGGTTCATTTTTATGTACTTCACAGGGCCTACCTGACCCCGGAGAAAATCCAACAATACTTTGCCACAGACACGGCGGCCTGTCCCAGATGCAGAGCACCCGCGGCGGACCTCATCCATATGCTGTGGTCCTGCCCAGCGCTGTCCTCCTACTGGATCCTGATAAAGGACACCCTCAATGGGGTCACTGGGAGAGCCTTGACTTTCGACGCGGCGGTGGGGATCCTACACTGGTTCCCTCATACCCCTAAAAACAAAATCTCTAGTAACTTTATTGACCTAGGGCTCATTCTCGCAAAAAGGGAGATAACCAGGCATTGGAAGGCACGAGTTGGTCCAACGGGAGCTAAATGGCACAACGAACTCCTGAAATGGGCCACGGGGGAGAGCACCCTGCGATACCAGCTGGCGAGGCGACAGCCGAATGAGAGGGCGCTGGAAGTTGCATTGGAATGGGAGACGTTAGTGCAGGCCCTGCGAGATTACAGCGCTTCCAGCGATTCCGAGAGTGATGACGCAGCACAACCTGAATCCCGTTAGGTGCCCATAACACTGTTCTCTACGCAGTTACTTAAGGTCTCTTCCCACGAGCTCTTTTTACACATACATCACACTGATGGCGGGGCTGGGCGGGGGGAGGGGTTGGGTTGAGCGGGTGTTTGGGGGGGTTTTTTCTTTTAGGATGATTTAGAAAAGCAGATGAAGATCGCACGTTTATCTGGATCAACCTCAGCAATGTGCCGGATCCCCATATGCGACTTTATAGCGGACGCCGCCCGACCCTTGGGTTGTGGGCTGAATGGCTGTGTATACAAAGTGTTTCCCCACCGGGGATCTGTTGTTTTTCTTTTCCGCTGAAGCTATATCGTTGATCTGTCATGTAACTTTGGCTAATTCCTGCAATAAAAATATATTTAAAAAGAAAATGAATGTGACCCCCTTTGAACCCTTGCCGGGGGGGGGGGGGTTAGAACAGACTTCTCCAAACACAGTCCTATATAACCACTATGGAGTGTGCTTGTGAAACACCAAACTAATGTGTGTAAACCAGCCACTGATTGTTAGTGAGTCAAGAAGCTATTCTGTGAGAGCGAAAAACTCACTATGAGCACCATTTGGAAGAACAGTCAAAGTTCTCCCTCTTTGGAGTTTCGTTTTCACTTATGATTATGAAAGTCACTGATAAAATACACTTTACTGTGGGCCCAGTGGGCTGTTAAAATAAAGATTCTATGATTGTTTAGGTGGCCAATGCTCCTAACAGAGCTCAATTTGTAAAAAAATAATGTATACATTTAGTGGCCTAAACGTTTTAGGAGCCTCCAAATGTTGTGCCATATCCTGTTGCCAAATTCCAAGGCTCACGAATTTTGATTCCACCTCATGCCTCTTTCATCCCTTACTATACACTCATTGTCTTTTTAGCTCAATTTTACAGGCTATTTTCATGCCTGCCTTCGAACCTCATCACTGTTTTCCTATCTTTCTCTTTCCTCTTTCTCCCTTTCCTGACTTTTTGCCACTTGCATTGGGACAAACTCTGATGATGAAAAATTAGTGCTGGTACCCAACACGTGAGTGATGGAGCCCACCACCTGCAACCATCGACACAAATAAATCTCTGCCTCCTCAGCTTGTTGATGTGTCGCACGGGTCCAACTCAGCTCTGTGAGCCCAGCATGAGGTTGGAGGTCTGTATCTGCGGATGGATGCTGGCCAGAACTGGGGTCTCGGCAGGGCTGCCTTGCACCTGCTGCACTCGCTCACGTCCAACCACTCCTGGTAGACATTCACGCCTCCTCTACATACACCCCAGAAATCAATTAAACCAGTTGTTAGTACATGGTGCAAGCAGGTAATCATAAATTTATACCTGCATCAATATTACTAATGGCAGTCTTGTTGCCTAGTTCAGAAGGCCAGTTCTTGGATATGGTCATATATCCATGCCCTTTAAAGTCCCAGGTGATACTTTGTAGCGCTGAAATGGTCCCTTACAAACGAGTGCTTATCTCGGCTTAATCTTATCTCAGATTGGGACTGATGCGTATGCCTGGCCATGCTATCACCATCACAAGCTCCCAAGGACTTTTGCTTTTTATCAAGGCTTTGTCATCATTTGTGGATATGTATTCGGATGAGCGTTTGCACCTGTAGATCCCATCCTTGTGGTTGTGTGCCTGGCAATCACAATTTTAAGGTTGTGGAATCACCTTTGGCTGATCTTGCGACAACCATCACAGGCTCCTCAGGACTCTCACCCTTTCTCAAGGCTTTGTCTCTATTTGTGGTTATATTCGGATGAGCATTTCAACCAGTAGATCCCATCTGTGTCATTGAGTATCTGGTTATCTGGGTGTTAAGCCAAGTGAGACACCTATGATAAGCCACCCCCAAACCCAACCCCCTGTCAAAGGCTTTCTAGGACTTAGACAAAGGTAAATCCTTTGTGTTTCATATTCAGATCCTCGCCTGTTGAATGTATGATTCTCCTGCCTCCATCTTTAGTGTGTCTATTTTCTCCTTTATGTGTGGATGCTCCAAAGTGCCACGGGGCCTCAGTAAATTGGAAAGTAGCACTTTGCACAAGTCCCCCCCCAAAAAATTTAACTAATTGAAAGCAATGCTTATTCCCACAATATCTTTTGAGACTCAGGTTAAGATCAAGACTCCAGAATCAGATAATGTTTCTATTAACTGCACATTGTATGATATCTCTTGCATCTCCTCCATTTTTCAGCCCAAAAGGTGCAGGTCTGCCATACCGGGGCTCACAATGATTGAGGTGACTTGTCTCTGAGACTGGTGGAAAGTGTACTCAGCAAACTCTAAACTGGTATTTAAATTGTCTACAAGAATGTGCGAATTTTTAAAAAGCTCTCAAATCTTTTCCTACATATTCAGTTTTTTAGGTTGAGCCTGGGCAGCGCATGTGCTGCTGCGAGGCATGCAGTGGTGGAATATGGCTTTGTAGCCCCACCCACTCTCTGCCCATATTTTTAATTGGCTTGTGTCATTGTCCTTCGAAAATGCTGGATTCTGATTAGTAAATAGGATTGTTAGTCCCTCCTTGGTACCGCCTTGTCTGCATTTGGTTCCTCCTATAACAACTGAACCTTTTACTTGGCTTGTTACACTGTCTACGTTATAAGTTGGTGAGCACTATTTTGTTTATAGAGCAATGGCGAAAATGGTGGCGGCTTTTTGTGTTTTCAGCACGCCCACACAGGACAATGGTGGCCACTTTTCGTGCAAAGCGCTATGCCGCTCTAACTTTAAAAGTTGCTACCCTTACCCCCACAGAACTCACAGTCCATCAGAGATGCATTTTTTTTTTTTTATTTCTTTCAAGAAGACCGTGGTGTCTGCTTAAGGGACACTGCGCTTTCCTCCAGCTTTTTTTTTTTTTAAATAAACTGGCATGCTGAGAGTGGCACCGGCTTTAGGGCCATCGCGCTCACTTTCCAAAATTTTTTTCACTTTAATGTTGAGAGTGGCGCCCTCTTCAGGGACACCGTGCTCTGTTTAATTATTTTTTATACTTTAATGGTGAGCGCAGCGCCCGCTTCAGGGACACCGTGCTCTGTTTCTTTGTTTAATCTTTAATGATGAGCGCGGCGCCCGCTTCACTGACACCGCGCACGGCAATACAATAGGTCTCGCTTTAGTCGAAGTGTGATCTATTGGTATTGTACATGACAATGCCTTTTAATATTATAAAAGGCATTGTCATTTACAATGCCAATAGCTCAAAATCTCGCAATTGTCAGACCTCTTACATTGTAAATGTTTTTTGTAAAGTATTAGTGCAGAGTTTAATATGTTTGTAAGCACCCTATATTTTTTATAAAAGTGAATAAAGGTAAAAATAACCTATTACCAACTCGCAAAATAGGGTTTGTGTGTCACTATTAAGAAGGTTGCGGGGGTGGGTAACCCAATATACCCTTGCGGGCTTGGGAAATAAATGTGTTTAAAGCAGAAAGTGCCAGCAAGGGATTTATTGACAGATCAAAGTTTCGCAGTGTAATGGAGTCTATATTATTAAGACTTATAAACTGAGCAAAACAGCAACTGTTCTTTGTATTTATTATCTGTTTCCAGACCCTATAGAAGCTACCACACTAGCCCCATATAAGTCAAACAATTTAAACAGATTATCAACACTTTTTGTGATTTTGCTCAATAAATGAACTATTGGAAACAAGAAAGAATGTAAAGCAACCCGGAAAAGTTTGTTCTTCAAAGAAAATTATTATTTATATTCTTTTGAGTTCAAATTATCAAATTTTCAAGGGTACACAATCAATGGTAATTGCATATAAATCTTAAGTACACGGAAGTGACAAAACAATCCATTGGTACATAAGAAAAACAATCCAGTCTAACAAAAATATATGTAAAATTGACTTCTTTTAGAAATAATAAATAGAAAGTCAAGAGCAGGATGTAGACATGGACTGACGTGTCGACGTTTCGGTCTCAAAGGTAAAATCCAAAGACAATCATCAGGACAGTGAAATTAATGCAATGTAGATGACCCCTATAAAAAAAGGTTTATAAAATTAACAAATATTCCTAACAAGTGTTGCTAACATGTAACAATTTATATACATATGTTTAAACTATTTACATTGCAGAAATAAATCTAAAAAAAGGGGGGTAGCTTAACAGACTGGTCAGTGTGGTGACAAGAGTGTTGGCTTACGTAGTTACATTAGAAAATTAATCTAAGATATTCCACAAAATGAGGCGGATGCACTTACTTATGATGAAATTAGAACAAGTTATGGATAATCAAAGCTGCAGTTCAACATGAAGGTTCATTGCCTGTAAAGAATGGATATAAATGAGGTCTAATGAACTTACAGTGCGCGAGATTAGTGGCTAGATGTGTCTCTATTGGTGCAAGAGTGAACAACTTCATAGCTTTTTACCTTAAGGGATCGACAAATCTCCCCTGTAGTTGTGTCCATATAATCAGGCCGATTGATGTTTTAATCCTTTTGTATTTAATCTCAGGATTCCAATGTGCTGAAATATACAATATTTATATTGTGGGGAAGGATTTGAAAGAGTACATGTGTTTATTTCAAAGTAACCGAATATATAAACATCATTCGATCTTTTTGCAGAAATGTGTGCATGATGTTTAGGGGGAAGAAGTTATATTCAGCTCGAGTTTAGGCTAATATTAAATAGAGCACAATGTATCTATTACCTGCTTATGGGCAAAAAACTAGCTCAAAGATTATTGCAAATCACGAGGCATACATGAACTGAACCCAACTGTCGTACACAGAATGTGGTTTACTGTACACAGTGCCCTTGTGGCATGATATACATAGGTAAAACCACACAGATGATTAAGCAAAGAATCTTACAACACCAGTCCAGGATCAGGTGCAAAACAGAAAATGCACCACTAGTTGAGCACTTTCTTCAGCTTAAACACAGTGAGAAAGAGATAAAATGGTGGGTCATAGAAGTAGTTAAACCTACTATCAGACAAGCAAATGTAGACAGACTTCTGACCTTAAAAGAAAACCAATGGATTGAGTTTGCCACCAGTGTTAGAAATGGACTAAACTCGTCCACTGAATGGCACACATTAGCCTGCATAACCTGATACGCTTCAACAATGTTGATACAATCTCCCACAAGAATATTATCTCATAATTACCCAGAGAATGTGAGCGCTTCTGTATTGCGACAGACGTTTAAGTTAACATCTTACTATAGCATTATTCAGGTAGCAGGGAATTCTGGTATTTATTTCTGTATATTTATGTATAGAGATACATGTATCATGATTTGAAAACTACATGATGTCATGAATTCAAAGAATGTGCGTGCATCAGAAATGCGACAGTTGTACAACAATTCTCAATTATGTATGTCTCACATATTTCTCCATTTAGACATTCAGTAAACAGAAGGTCCAACTGATTAACACAATCGAGGAATAGACAAACCCCAAATGCGTGATTTTGTAAATACCAGCATGGATATTTTACTCTATATAAGAAGTTGAAACCCATATTTGACTCTATATAAGACCTTGAAACCGATACAGTGAACAACCATTAGTAATTATATCCGTTAATGCAACTGACTACTGACTATCGATTTAACTAATGCACACAATGACATCTTTTCTAGAGGCATTTATATTATGTTTTGCTATATGCCGATATATTGAGTGTTGTCACTTCGTTATTACGATTCATTGAAAGTTATGGTTTCATCTGTTACAATAGAACAGTGTGACCACTATAATAAAATGGCGGCCGTGTATATATAAATCAATAGCTATCCTGTTGACACAGGTCATGTGACCACTACGTACTACGTCATGGCACTATTTAAAGACTTTGTTAGGCTCAACCCTCATATCACCTTTGACCTTACACAGAGGAGCCTTCACGTCTGTTACGCCGTTTTTTTCAAAAGTAAGTACAGACCTTTGACTAGCGGGCTCAACACGCGGCCACGCTGAGTAGATGCCGCGCTGTGATCCGCTTGTAATATTTATGTATTCACTTATCGTTGGGCTCTCTCTCGGAGTCGAAGCCACACACTATAATTTTAACTCAGCCCCGCTCTCGAGGTGCTGCTTTAAGTGATGTTTGCAATGTGTCTATACACACATTCCTCCTTGTATCTGGATACGGAGGTGCTTTAACATCAAAGCTTCTCATGATGCTAGAAAACGTGCATATTCATGTCTTTTAAACAAGCTTTAGAAAATATATAATAGCACTCTTTTTTGACACTAATAGAGATTTCTTGTTGGGTCCACATGAGAATAAGATTAACTCTGAGCAACATTTGGGTTCAGTTCATGTATGCCTCGTGATTTGCAATAATCTTTGAGCTAGTTTTGTGCCCATAAGCAGGTAATAGATACATTGTGCTCTATTTAATATTAGCCTAAACTCGAGCTGAATATAACTTCTTCCCCCTAAACATCATGCACACATTTCTGCAAAAAGATCGAATGATGTTTATATATTCGGTTACTTTGAAATAAACACATGTACTCTTTCAAATCCTTCCCCACAATATAAATATTGTATATTTCAGCACATTGGAATCCTGAGATTAAATACAAAAGGATTAAAACATCAATCGGCCTGATTATATGGACACAACTACAGGGGAGATTTGTCGATCCCTTAAGGTAAAAAGCTATGAAGTTGTTCACTCTTGCACCAATAGAGACACATCTAGCCACTAATCTTGCGCACTGTAAGTTCATTAGACCTCATTTATATCCATTCTTTACAGGCAATGAACCTTCATGTTGAACTGCAGCTTTGATTATTCATAACTTGTTCTAATTTCATCATAAGTAAGTGCATCCGCCTCATTTTGTGGAATATCTTAGATTAATTTTCTAATGTAACTACGTAAGCCAACACTCTTGTCACCACACTGACCAGTCTGTTAAGCTACCCCCCTTTTTTTAGATTTATTTCTGCAATGTAAATAGTTTAAACATATGTATATAAATTGTTACATGTTAGCAACACTTGTTAGGAATATTTGTTAATTTTATAAACCTTTTTTTATAGGGGTCATCTACATTGCAATAATTTCACTGTCCTGATGATGGTCTTTGGATTTTACCTTTGAGACCGAAACGTCGACACGTCAGTCCATGTCTACATCCTGCTCTTGACTTTCTATTTATTATTTCTAAAAGAAGTCAATTTTACATATATTTTTGTTAGACTGGATTGTTTTTCTCATGTACCAATGGATTGTTTTGTCACTTCCGTGTACTTAAGATTTATATGCAATTACCATTGATTGTGTACCCTTGAAAATTTGATAATTTGAACTCAAAAGAATATAAATAATAATTTTCTTTGAAGAACAAACTTTTCCGTGTTGCTTTACATTCTTTCTTGTTTCAAATAGTTCATTTATTGAGCACAATCACAAAAAGTGTTGATAATCTGTTTAAATTGTTTGACTTATATGGGGCTAGTGTGGTAGCTTCTATAGGGTCTGGAAACAGATAATAAATACAAAGAACAGTTGCTGTTTTGCTCAGCTGATAAGTCTTAATAATATAGACTCCATTACACTGCGAAACTTTGATCTGTCAATAAATCCCTTGCTGGCACTTTCTGCTTTAAACACTATTAAGAAGGGGCATGCTAAGGGCGTCCTTTGCTAATAGTTAGTCGCAGGGGGATGTACCATTGTTTTGTGACTGGGATGCAGTTGTAAAGCAATCACAATTTACCCCCAACTTCAAATAGGTGGTAAGCCAGTCAGAAACGGGAACGGGTCTCCAGGGGACCCCTTCCCCTTAGTAACTGGCGCAAAATGTTTTTGGAGAGCAGGTAGAGCCACAGACCACTGACTACTCTTAAAAAATGAAAGAGAAACGTTCATTTTTCTTTTTGAAATTCATTCTGTTTTCCTTTAAGTAAAACGGGCTGGATTTAAAAATAAAAAAAGTTGCTTTATTTAAAAGGAAACAGAGCCATGGTGGTCTGCTGTCTCCAGCAGGCCACCATCCCTGTGCTATTGCCCACTCCCAGCGGGTCACAAATTGCGACCTGCCTCATGAAAATTGATGAAGCCGGTCCATTGTGACCCCATTGGGAATCGCTAATGTGTCTGAAACACATTAGTACGTTTCATTTTGTGAGTCTCTAATTGCGAGTCGTAACAAATTGCAATTTGAGACTTGCAAAATGAAATGGTCGTACACGTGGCCCCAAGATGATTAGCCTAAGATCACATCATTTGGTTAAGAGGAGTAGCCGGTTTTGGAGATCATAAATAGTGGATGCAAATTAAACACCAAATTTTGAGCCTTATCTGTAATTTTCGATGCATCCTATGTACATATCGGTTGCATCACAAAGTGGCCAATCACAAGGGATTGCAAAATAACTTCCCTCATGAATACTAATTAGGCAGGTTGTTGTTTGCGACCCCCTGAAGTTGGTATCAACGCTGGGGTGGTGATTTTCAAGGCACTGCACTGCTTTCCTGCAACATGCTTTTGCCTTCTGAACCTTAGCAGCCTGTTCTCTTTAATGGGACAGGTGCTGCATTGGAAAATAAAGGTTTGTTGTTTGAGATGACGTCGGGAGAGAGGTAAGCCACGGGGCAACCAGCAAAATTCATAAAGGCGATGACGTCCGAGTGGTAATACTCCCATTTTGTGAATGAGTTACCACCCCCTTTGAGGTTTTGATAACTTTTCAACTGATTGTGATCACAGCTGCAGTCACCAACCACTGATACATCTCATTAGAAATCACAAACAGGAAGGGACTCCCCTTTCATGCCCACTCCTAAATCAGCTTTGGAATAAGTCGCAGAAACCCCTTTCTTCAATTCGGATGGGTATTTCGGAATTGTAGAAGGAGTTGTATAAAAAAACAAGCATTTGCAATGCAATAGGTCTCGCATTAGGAAAGTTTGAGCTATTGGTCTTGTAAATGACAATTTTTTTATTTATGTGTTGTTTTTGAAAGTAGCTAAATTAGTAGCTTTGTCAATTACAATGCCAATAGTTATAACTTTCGCAAATGTGACAACTATAGCATTTGTAATGCAACATGTTTTCGATTTAAGTGACAGATGTATTGATATTACAAATAACAATGGCTTTTAACTTTTTTTAATAAATAATACTTAAATAAAAGTGATTGTAATTCATAATGGCAATAGCTTAAACTTTTGTAAATAACTTTTGTGAAGATTATGTTCAGTGTATTTTATTGTGACGAAAATCCAAGAACAGAAGTGAAATATTAACATATTTTTTGTGACATTTGTAATAAAGCTTGAAACATTGAGAGAACATATTTGAGCCAGTGATGCTGTGGTGGTGCTGAGTGATACTGTGGTGGTGCTGAGTGATGCTGTGGTTGTGCTGAGTGATGATGTAGTGGTGCTGAGTGATGCTGTGGTGCTGAGTGATGCTGTGGTGGTGCTGAGTGGTGCTGTGGTGGTGCTGAGTGATAATGTGGTGGTGCTCAGTGGTGCTGTGGTATGCTGAGTGGTGCTGTGGTGGTGCTGCCTTTAATATCAAGGCTATAAGACAGCATGTTATTGCACTAAGATGGCATGCTTTGCCCATGCAGCAATAATGAAAACCACATGCTGCTCAAAACCGTGATAAAAACATGATGGAAAACCGAGAAAACGACAGTGCTCATGTTAAATGGCTGTAGTAGTGCCAAATCATGTGGACCATGCATCAGGGAAAGGCAAATGCTCTACGTGAAGATAAGTGCACAGGATGATACTCATGCGCAAAAAACAGTGTCTATATTAAAATTCGCCGAAATTAGCAAGTTCCTAACGATTTTAGAGGTGTAACAAATTACGTGCACGCTGCGACTAACAATTGTGACTTCAAAGGTGTAAAACATGCAACAGCCAGCGGTAAGGAGGCGAGGCTCGAACGCAGAGTCCAGCGCTTAAAACATTCATTAAACCAGCAAAACAGTGCTGTGCTTACCAGAGTGAAGAAAACCTCCTGCTTGCATCGGCAGAAACGCTGATAGCGCGACGTGTGATTAGAGGTTAAAAATTAAAAAAACGTGGTGCTTAGAGCGTCTTAAAGGGAAGGTGCTTTCACTGAAGTGAATGTAGAGTGTGAATAAACTTAGTTGAGACAAACGCACGCACTGTAACGATACATACAATCATAATACACTCTAAATTACAAAATATCTATAGTTGTATTCATGTTGTATGTAACAGCACACAAGGCAAGAGATAAATACGCAATTACCAAGCATACAAATAAACATTAAAGGAAACAAGCTCTTGGCATTGCTGTGGGGAGGGAGGGAGGAGAAATGCGAGACACGGCCTGGCGGCCGTGAAAAGTGTGAAGCAGGGGGCGGGGGAGCGGATCCCTTTGAAGTGAAACTAAGCTCTCGGACGCAGGCTTGCTTTGCCCATGCAGCAATAATGAAAACCACATGCTGCTCAAAACCGTGATAAAAACATGATGGAATACCGAGAAAACAACAGTGCTCATGTTAAATGGCTGTAGTAGTGCCAAATCACGTGGACCATGCATCAGGGAAAGGCAAATGCTCTACGTGAAGATAAGTGCACAGGATAATACTCATGCGCAAAAAACAGTGTCTATATTAAAATTCGCCGAAATTAGCAAGTTCCTAACGCTTTTAGAGGCGTAACAAATTACGTGCACGCTACGACTAACAATCGTGACTTCAAAGGTGTAAAACATCCAACAGCCAGCTGTAAGGAGGCGAGGCTTGAACGCAGAGTCCAGCGCTTAAAACATTCATTAAACCAGCAAAACAGTGCTGTGCTTACCAGGGTGCAGAAAACCTCCTTCTTGCATCGGTGGAAACGCTGATAGCTTGACGTGTGATTAGAGGTTAAAAATTAAATAAACGTGGTGCTTAGAGCGTCTTAAAGGGAAGGTGCTTTCACTGAAGTGAATGTAGAGTGTGAATAAACTTAGTTGAGACAAACGCACGCACTGTAATGATACATACAATCATAATACACTCTAAATTACAAAATATCTATGGTTGTATTCATGTTGTATGTAATAGCACACAAGGCAAGAGATAAATACGCAATTACCAAGCATAAAAATAAACATTAAAGGAAACAAGCTCTTGGCATTGATGTGGGGAGGGAGGGAGGAGAAATGCGAGACACGGCCTGGCGGCTGTGAAAAGTGTGAAGCAGGGGGCGGGGGAGCGGATCCTTTTGAAGTGAAGCTAAGCTCTCGGAGGCAGGAGGCTCGGGCAAGCGCGTGCACGAGCACATGCACTCGACGAAATCCGCGATGGTTTCAGAGCTTGGTTGAGCCTCTATACTCTCGTCCTATTATTGCTTGCGCGATTAAAAGGACGAGACCTAAAAATGTGATCCCAAACCCAGTGAAGTTGCAAATCGCATGTATGAGGTATTAAATGGTTTTGTATATCTGGCCCAGTTTTCAGATTTTCCCAGCAGTAGGGTTTCCTCCTATTGTAAAGAAGGAATTGTAGTGCTTTTGTCATGTCGCCTCATTAGTTTAGCAAATTTCACTTAGCGATATATCATTTTAGAAAATATTTAAATAAGAAAAATCTAACTGCCTATGAAATTTGGATTAAACTTCCTGTAAATCTTAAACTAACCATATGAGGAGAGAGTCCCTTGGAGTCTAATTAGTGACAGGGCCACTAGAATTGTGAGGCAGGGGAGGAACAAATTATTTGGCATGGTTAAGTAAATTGTGCAGCATGGAAAGGCAACGTTATGCATCGTAATTGGGCACATTTTGCTGTCGTATTAATTCCTTATTTTGCCATTTTCACAACGTTAACACTGCCTGAGCAAACATTTTTCTTCATTAGTATCAGTTTAAAAACTGCAGCAAGCAGCAAAAAAAAGAGACCTATCACGCGTGGTAAAGGCACTTCTAGTGGACGGCAACATGTATGGCAGCTTTTTTAGTAACTTTTGATCCATTTGCCCTAAAATTTATTTTTTGTTCAAATCTGCTAGTTATGCAGAAAACATAATATGTGGCATATGCAGCAAATCCATAATTATGCGGGAAATGACTCAGGATCACAGATATTATGTTGGGTTTTCATCCATCCCTCTTCATCCATTGGTCTCTTATTGTGTCAGTCACTTTTGTCTTCTGTCATTTGCAGTATACAGCATAGGGAAATCGTTTTGCCTACTTCAGCAATTCGCTGTGCTCACTATGAGTGACAGCATTTTTCTCTTCACATGGAGTGGATCCACAAATAAAGTAATTCCCTTCAGTGTCAGTGACTGCGGCAATATGTGCTATTTAAGAAATCATTTCTAAACATTTAGTCACAATGGGCCCGATTCACAGAACTAACTTAAGACAAAATCCTAAACTTACTACTTTTGGTATTCACAGAAGTTAGGATTTTGTCTTAAGTTTGTCTTAAGACAGGCTTAAGACAGACTTAAGTTAGGATTTTATCTTAAGTCTGTCTTAAGACAAACTTAAGACAAAATCCTAACTTCTGTGAATACCAAAAGTAGTAAGTTTAGGATTTTGTCTTAAGTTAGTTCTGTGAATCAAGCCCAATATTTTTCCTTTTAGCCAAGTTTTTTTTCTCCTGATTGATGAGTGTTCAGCAACTTCCGCAACATTAAAGTTTTGCAAAAACCATGTCAAAACAAAACAAGCATTGACAAAGCCATAGACTGGTAGCCAACGTCAGACCTATTTGCTTTGCCAATGCTTGTCTATTTAATGTCAGGGTAACATCACAATGATTTATAGCCAACTATGACGATATAAGGGAAGGAAGGTATTGGCTTGTGCAGGTGTGGCACTGTTGGTAGCAGGAGCATTGTGTTTTAATGCCGGCCTCTCCACTTTACAAAACCAAATTGTGTGATCTTGGGCAGCGCTGTGGTTCCATAGATAATTCTGGCTTTGCTGAGTGTTAGTAGAAGTCCTAGAATGACTCTGTTGAAAGTGATTCCTCGTAAAGCAATGACCTTCTAAAGTGGCATTGTGCATCGTTTGACCCTTGATGACACCACAGAATTGACCCTTGTCCGGCCCAGGACTGGTTCTAGCAGGGGGGATGGGTGGGCCAGGCCCACCCAAACATGACCTTTGGCATATCAAGTCAGAGCGGAAGATGCTGGTGAGAACACAAAGTGTTGAACATTGTGATGTTTTCCCCACATTGTTTACTTTAATTCTTGGTCAGGGGTCAAGGTAACTCTAGAATATCCTTTTAAAGTGCATTTCTTTTGTTATTATATATACAATTTTAAATATGTACTGAGAAAGAGAAAACACAGGCTGTGGGTAAATTTCCCTATTTTTCCTCTGGCAGAGACATTCTAATAGTTGTTCTGCAGGTAAAGTCATCTTGTGGCAATCCTTCCTCGTGTCTTAGGGAAGCTGCATTTGGGTGAGCCAACAGATGAACAGGAAAGCTGAGTCAAGTGTATGGCTTGGCTCCTGGAGCATGTACACCAGCCAATCCCTGCAAGTGTTTGCTAGAAAAACAACAGACATTACGTAATATATGATAATGTCTCTTCAAAATTCAAAAAAGTGTATTTCTTTAACATTTGAATGCTTTGACATTAATAGGTCACATTATAGCACATTATAGCACTGCACTGAGAAGTACTTATTAAAAGTGATACTTTTTAAACATAAACTTAAAGCCATTCTTGCCCCTTCTTCACACTGGTGACAGTGTCATTAGACCTGCACTGGCCCACCTGAACGTACCCTTGGCCCATACCCAGATAAAAACTCCTGGAACCGGGCCTGGTCCTGCCCTTAGTAGCTTCACTTCACCTGCTGAGGAACTAGCAGAAGGGTGTGCAAACTTCAGAAACAGGTCTCCTAGAGATATATTTATGCTTTTACTGGTGCCTCTCATTTCAGTAATGATGTAGCTCGGTTCTAATTCAAGCAAAGAAATCCCCCCTTGAAATGAAATGAAATGAAATACCAGCATTTAGCGCACAGCTACCTCCGGAGAGGTGTCCCAGCGCTGGGAGCTGTTGGGAAGATTAAGCAAGCTATTACCCAGAGTCACAAGGTGCTGGGTGAACCTGCCGCTGGCGCCGGGGATCGAACCATGAGCCCCCATGTTCCAGTGACAGCCGCCCTGGCCACTGCACCACACCTTTTCCCCTCCCCCTCTCCCCCCCCCCCATACCCATGTTTGATAGTAGAACAGAACCAATAATTAGGTTTCAGAGGGCCCCTTACTTCCCTTGGCCCTGGTGCTACTGCACCTACTGCACAGTTGGTAGCTAAGTACTTGAATTATAGGACCCCCTAGGCATGGATTAGGAATGGCACTGCCATGGGTACCAAAAGACAGGTCGGGGTATCAACTGATACCCTTAACTCTCTCACTAAGCCTCTCTCCGTAAAGTCCTCGTTCCTGACAGTAAAGACATTACCCATCCCTCCACCGGGGATCCTTCCGGCTTTTAAGTACCTTCAAGCGCAGTCCTCAATTAACATGCAAATATCCGGCCTGATTCCCGGCAATTAAGAGCCGAGGCAGCGAGGGGAGGAGGCTGCAGGTTCATAAATATTGATCAGGTGTTCGGCGGGAAAGAGCACGGTCCTCTGCCCCGCCCTGTGTGCCAGCACAGGGCACCGGGCGCCGGCTGCCCTGCACCGAGCCAGGCTGGGCTGTGGAGGGGCAGAGCTCGACGCAGCGCCCGCAGCCGCCGGCCGGACAGACGAGCCGGACCCGGGCCGGGAGGATGTTCTCCGTGTCCCTGAAGTGTCGGCTGGGGATGGTCCGGCGGCGGATGAAAGGTACGGGGAGGGGATGCTCTTGGCGCAGCGCCAGCTCGTTCCGATGCGTTTCGCACGAACAATAGATGGGTACCTGCCTGCTCCGTGGGAGATGCTGCGAGTGTCCGTTATTCCGTGTCTTCTTTGAGTGCTCGAAGTCCGCCGGGACGGTACAGGATGGGGCGAGGTGATTGCGGGCGGGCGCGGAGCTGCTGCTCTCTTTTATTGTGAGAGAATAGAGGCATGCTAATCCAGGGTCCGCTTCCGCCGATATGAAGCATAACTATATATATGTACTCTTGATATCAAAGATAGGGATTTTTGTATCCTTGAAAATAGCAGGTGTTCGTTTTCCTGATCTCAGTAGTACTGCTTTATCGACCTTGAAAGGATGAATAGATGAATCAGCCTTATGCATTACAATAAATTCAGCAACCTCGGGTACCGCGCTGTGACACACCCCTAGGCATCAGGACGAGTTAGCAAATCATTGCTCCAAAGCAAAGTTGTCATCGCCCATCTATGAACACAACGGTGGCACACTCGTGCAGCTCTGATGAAAACCAATGATGTACTTCTGTGGGTGGGAGCTGACGACCCCAGCATGGTCCAATGTCCCAGCTCTCCCACTGACCCACCTTAGCATGCACACCTTACTTTCGTGCCAGCAAACTTTGAGTGGTCGTCATGTTGTTTCTAAAAGGCTTTGTTTGCTTTCTCATCACAAGTACTTCCTTGTGGTTTGGGGCATGGCAGGACACACATCACCTGTGCGTGCGCACATGTTTGCTTGCATGCGGTCAGGACTTTAAGTGGGATGTTTTTCATCCCACTTAAAGTCCTCTCCCAGTTTTTTACTGGGACAGGTCTCTCAAAGGTGATGTATTAAGGGCTTGGCTTTAAACACCTAAGCTAAAAATCTGTGCCCAGCATAGTGTGCCTCCCGACTGGTGTTTTGCTGTTTCTATCATTGCATCTAGCTATCTAATACAACAAGTAACATTATACATATAACAAGCCAGGTCTATTGGCTTTGCCAGTGGTTGTTAGTTGCATAAACTAAATTAGCAACAACTATGGCTTCGTTGTATATAGTATTAAAAATGCTTCCATTCTGAAATGATGAGACTCTGAAAGAACCATTTGCCGAGTCTCTTTGAAGTTACCTCAAAGGCAGTGAAGGGCGGCACTGTTGCAGAGTTAAGATTTGTATTCACCCTGAGGGTAAAAATAGAGAGCCCTAAAGGGACCCGCCTCGGAACCTGCATGTGGTTGAGTGTGTCTGCAAATGATTGTGTTTGTACAGCTCCCATAGCATTAAATGAGCCATCCAGGTGGAGGTGAAAACAGGTCTTTTAGCCCAGCCCTGCATCGTTGACCATGGGCATTCCATCAAGTTGTTTTGCTTAATGATGTCAGCCTGGGTTTTGAGACCTATTGTGACATCATTTATCGGAGGACCCCGTTAATGTCCTGTAGAGTCGCGAAGGACTTCTATAGAGTCCAGCATCCGCCGTTTCCAAGGGCTCCTTGCGGCAGCTTGGTTTCTCTTTGATGGGGTGTCCCGCAAGGAAGTTTGTGGTGGACCCTCCCCTCTGCCTGTATCTACTTTGGGTGGAAGGGGCGGTGGCAGGGATGTGGGTGGAAAGGGATGCTGGCTGGCCTCCCAAAACTTTACAACAGTGCTCTTGTTCCAACCTGGAGACTTCTTTTAGAAAACCAATGTGATGTGGTCCGTTAGCCCCAGCCCGTCCAGTGATGGTTCCTAAGGTGTACCTGCTGCGAATGTATGAAGCTGTTAACGAAAGCCTTGGGGTCAGATTGGTGTGTGTTGGGTAATATGATGTGAATGTAAATGTCCAGTATTTGTAAAATGCAAACAATTAACCAAGGGTGTCAAGGCGCTGGGGGCCCTCTGGAAGATCAAGCAAGCAATGGCCCAGAGTCACACGGTGCTGGGCTGATCTGCCACCGGCCATCCAACCGTGAGCCCCCGGGTTCCGGAGTCAGCCGCCCTGGCTGCTTCACCACACCTCTTCCTAGGTGTCACCTGGTAACTGTTGATTGAGGCATTTGAAATCTGTTGGACCAGGTGGTGTGAAAATTGTCAAGTTGTGAAGCTTCTTTTGGCGACCTTTGCATAGGTCTATGAAACACTTTCAAATGTTGCTAAGTTTTTGCTTTGCCACATGCACCTGATAAATGTGCCTTTTGCTACAACTTAAATAACACAAACTCTTATGAAATGAAAAAGTCTGGTTTGGCCTAAGATGAAGACTGTCTCATACATTTATTGGCTCATTGTAAGTCCCAAGGAAATCCAAATCCTTGTGCAAACAGGAGTTTGCACGGGAATTATGATTAGATAAGACAAAATAAGATAAGATAAGATAATATGTGCTGCAAAGATTGCACCGGCAACGGTTACATGGGACACATTTTACCCGGGAAAACCTTGTGAATTTTTCCTGGGCATTCCTCCTTTGCAGGGCACAAGTCCTAAAAATAGAAGTGGGGGGACGCTGTCACCGGAAGTGACGTCACGAAAGGTGGCTCCGATCTGTCCCAGAGAGGCCAGAGAGTGAAGTCCAGCTCTTTGGCAGGGGGGACGGCGTCCCCTCCAATAAAATAAGTGGGGGGACGCCGTCCACCCGCGTGGTACCCCGACTCGAGCCCTGCTCCTTTGAAAGATGTAAAACAACCAAAACCAGAAGTATAAAACCCTGATTCTGCATGCTATGCATCGTTCTAAGGCTAAAATTCAATATAGTGGTAATACCTCACCTGAAATTACCTGAATTCAGTACCCCCGAACCCATTCAGCATTACTCAGCCCCAATCAACACCAATTGAATTAGAAGCGCTCTGGCAAAAGTAAACATTCATAGGAATATTTGCAACAAAAAATTGTTTTAATATCTTTTTTGTGTTTTTACAAAGTGACCAAGAATAGAAACTACTTATGAAAGTATAAAAAGTGTTACTTTGGATAACAGCTGTGAACACCACCATAACACACAAGAAAGGGTAGCCAATCAAATAGAGGTTGGAGTGTAACTCTTTGTAGGTCAAGTTGAGTGACTTTGCTACTTAGAGTTATGTTCCTACAATAGAGGACACAGTTTCTTCGGCTTCGCTCTCGCAAACGTTTTAATGCTCGAATGGGTTAAATTATAATCAAAATTATTATTAAATATGTGAAAATGAGCTTGATATGCTGAGAAAATACTTGTGTGCGCTAAGTTCACTGTGGCTGTTCCCTGTGACAAGACAAGCGTAGACCTTTACTGCAGCAAAGCTTCTGCACAAATTATAGAATAAACAATAGAAACGAAGCAATGAAACAAACATTACGATCAAAATAAAATACAAGGCTCATCAAACTTCTAAAATCACAAAGTGAAAGAATACATATTCCAGAGTGTTAGAGCGTTCTGGTCATGAATATTTATTTGAACCAAAGATGTTCCCTTGGAAGGTAACCGGTGCATATGAAGGAAAATGACTATTGTAGTGTCATGATCAAAGATTAATGATATAATACTTTATGGATTGGAATACCCATGAGGCATAGGCTTCTATTTATACTGAAATAAAGAGTGGTGGTGGCAACAGAAACAAGCATTGGCAAGCTAACATATCTGGGTGTAAACTGCTAACATAATTCCATGTTAGCACATTAGAGCAACACGCTCACAAGGGAGTCAGTGTGAGTGGACAGAGTGGGCTATAGCTGAGAAGTGGTCCCTCATGTAGGTCAATCCAAGCATCCTAGTGGAAGCCGAGGGATACACCCATAATAGGCAATGCTATTGGGTGAGAGTACAATAATCCACTGAGCTGAGCCAAGACATGATTGACAAAGTCACAAGCCAATAGTGTGGTCATCCTCCAATATTGCAGTCTTTAGCTGCTGCCCATTCGGGAATTGCTCCCCTACTCAGCAGCCCAATGCTAGCCCTAGCTTGGTGCTCAGTTAAGACAATACTTTGCTAAAAAGAGCCTGCCATTGTTGAGGGCTTGTTGATAGTGATGGATACATGGTCCCTCTTATCGAAGACCAGTTCATGAATGTTTTTGTCAGCTCCCTTTTCTCTGAAAACATTTCTGGAACTTTGTCACTGAAGGTTTTTTTTCTTCTTCTACCCTCATCTTGGTTTCCTTCCTCTCTTTGTAATCCTCACTTTTATTTGAAGTCTCTGGGACACAAGCTATGCTATTGCGTTCCTCAGCGTTCGCAAATCTCCAGGAAGATTTATCCTAGAGTTTAAAAAAATTACGAACCAATCAGAGTCGCAGATGCACTGGTAAACCTTTGCGTTTGAGAAATGTTGTTTAATATGACTTCAAAGGCACTCTGAGAAACATTGGGTGCTGGAGGAAGTGAGAGGTGATGGGGTTCGTTCTGAAGGAAGACACATTCGGGCAGAGGAACAACTAAATTATAGGTCTGGAGGTTGATGCATTATATCAGACGACATCTCTCTCCACTTCTCGACTTGAGATACTTCAGAAGATTATATGCTGGCTTTAGAAATTATTTTGTACTATATAAGACCCTAGTTTGATTCCAAACAAGACATTTCAGCAGTTTTTTTGGACTGTTGCAGGGACCTATCTTTAGTATTCATGTCATGGATCAAAATTCGAAAAGATAGTTCAGTGGGTGCTTGCGCTAT
Organism: Lissotriton vulgaris; assembly: GCF_964263255.1. Classification (NCBI taxonomy): domain Eukaryota; kingdom Metazoa; phylum Chordata; class Amphibia; order Caudata; family Salamandridae; genus Lissotriton; species Lissotriton vulgaris. The sequence goes on from NC_141697.1 coordinate 1,191,656,114, forward strand.
CTTAGAACATTGGTGCATTTTTTGCACCAAGCCCTCTTGCTTCATTCGGGTGGCAGTTTATAAGTGCATAACTGAGTGAGTAAGGCCCATCATTTGCTTGTGAATACTCACAAGTAACCACAGATCCCCATTACGAGTGGCCATTCGTTCCAATCGGCACTGCAATAGTAGTAGGCGGAATTCACCCTAGAGATTTCTCATGCTGCAAGCAGGCAAACTCTCTGGGTGGAATACTAGGGAACAGCACGTACAAACTGACACAGTAAATCTGTTTTATGCAAATTCAACAAAGTTCGGGGCAAATGGCTAGCCCAGATAATCTAAAACTACGACACTTCCGCCTCCGGGTGGAGATGTTGTGGCTGTGTTGCGATGATGTTTTTAACCAATACTTTGTACGTATCTGCATTCGGTGAATGTAGTTAGTGCTTGTAACATTAAACATATATCCTGTGCTGTTAGCGTGTTTGATCCTAAAAACCAATAAAGTTGATTTTCAAAAAATAACTATCTGTTTTATGCATCCCCAAAAAACTCATAATCCCCCTCCCGCCCCCCTGCAATAAGTTTGACCCTAGTAACTGCACCCCACTAATGGTAAATCCAGAGGAGGGAATTCTCAACTAGGACCTATGTGGGTTTTCAGTCTGTTTGCTTTCTTTTTTTGAACCACTTCAAACACCCACAACTATTCCTCCATGAAGAAGTTACCACTGGAAGGTATTCCAAATCTGAGTAACAACCCTCACATAGGGGTAACCTCTGCAAGCCAACCGTAGGCATTTCTCTCTCTGAGAATTTGTCTAAGTCATGGAAGTCATGACATTTGCATGCATAAAGTCTCATGGACGCCTGAAAAAAACTTTGTAAATGGGATCCGGTGGTTCCAGTAGTAATTTATAACTCTTCACTGTATTAGTCTGTGGTCTGAAATTGTCAACACGTTTCAACCAGGAACGAGGAACTACACAGAAGTGACTTCTCCTGGCTATGTCCTCCTTAGGGTTCAGAGCAGTAAGGCATGCTCACCAGAGATGGGCAGCTTTCTACCGCATTGGACTTCACATCTCAGCTGAATTTTCTTTAAACAACATCATTTATAAGGACTTCATAGATAGCATAGTTTAAAAACTGAGCAAACTGGGGGCAAAGAAAGGGCTTTGTGCTGCGGAAGAAATGTCCCGCTGTACATAGGGCAAGGAGTGCTCTGCTCGGCAGCAACTTCCACTACGTCTTGAAGTGGTCCCAGGATCCATCTCCCTTCCACCTGCCGGAGTATCTATGGCTGGACTTTCAGTACTGGAGAAAGGAGATAGCGCTAGTGAGTAAACACAGAATATTACGTCTGGATGTCCCATCTGCATACTCTGTTAAGGGTTCACAAAGCAGGGCTATGTCAGTCTTGGGTGATGTCTGGGGACTTCGTACATCTTCTGCCAAGTGCGAAGTTATTATACTTTGTCTGACTACTGGGTGTAAATAAAATGTAAACAAATACACAACACAACAGGCAACGTTACATGCACTCAGGAGTTTACTGAAAGTTCAATAGATCAAATGTTCATCCTATATGAACTCAAGAGGTTTACCGAAAGATCAATGGATCAAATGTTCATCCTCATTGAACAAGGAAATAATTTCCTTCTTTTCAATTTTTCATGAAGTGGGAGGCATAATGTAGAATCCATAATAATGTTATTATTTTTCCTCAGACATCGCAATCCAGCCCAACCCATGCGTTTCGTCCTGTGGAAGACTTCATCAGGTTTGATAAGTTCTAGTGTTGTTTTAAGGTTTTGCAGTAGACCAGAATTCCAATATAATCATAGAAATTGTCACTTTACAAGTTGGTTCATTGGGATATCATAATGGTTGTCACTGTCAGTCCATAGCGTGTCATGTTTGGGGAGCCGCGTTCTCTGTCGACACTTGCACACTGTATTCCTGTGGTCCATTGATGTTTGAAACCTGAAAGACAACACAAGAACTTATCAACCCTGAGTAAACTTCTTGCGTTCATATGAGATGAACATTTGATCCATTGAACTTTGAGTAAACTCTTTGACTTCATATAGTGTTCCCTGTTGTGTTTTGGATTAGTTTAAGTTTGGTGGTTCCTGAGCAGTGCCATTATAAAAGGTTGTCAACGCAAAGGGATCTGATCCAATAAGGTCTACTGCAAGGGGCAGGATCGATTTCACAATACAAGATATATAAAGAACATCATGCAGCCACTGGTGGACATGAATTAAAGAAACACAAATACACATTAATCTAGTATGCAATCTTATGCAATAATCCTGTTCTTTTTCCTGACTTCTCACTCTTGCTGTAGGACTCGCTAGCGCCGGGACACCTCCCCAGAGGTAGCTATTCGCGCTCAACAAGTTTCTGTATTATTATTATTATTATTATTATGTTTGAGTATTTATCTCACTTCTCATTTGATAAACTAGTTTTCACTTGAGTTTTCTAGTTGCTGGTAATAATCTCATCTTTTTTGGTACAGACAACACAAATATGTTCAACAATTGACACAAACAACATAACCCAAGAAAGTGCATCCTCTGAATGAGCATCTCTTAGTCTGAACAAAGGCCTCTCTTCATTCACACTGAAGCTGCCTCTGTCTGCTCGGATTCTGCGGGGGCCTTAAAAGGCCTTCTCAGCTTTAAATCTCTTTGTTTTTGTGCTTCAATTCATTTTTGAGCCAAATGGCATATTTCGACATGTGCCAACCACTGGCATTGATTTCCAGCACCCATCAGTGTATTTACCCAGCTTCTTACCCATTACTAAGTGCCCTGTTGATGTTATTGTTCTTCTCAGTGCCCATAAAAGAGCCTGATTTATAGCAGTGGGGGCGGGAGTCCTTTGCATACCTTCCTGACAGGTGGACAATGGGTAGAAACCGTATCATTCGAGGCCTGATGCTGAACAGACATGCACAGTTTTATCTCATATCTGCTAATAATGCCATGAAATAATGGAACCTACCTTTAACCTTTCCACGTGTGCTACAAGGACTGTTCTAATTGCAGGTTCTTGCCTGACCCCTTGAAAACACAATAATGTTCATATTCCCTTCATTCCCCCAACCTACACAGCCCCCACGCAAGCTCGCATCAGATTCAAGTCTCCAACATCATGTACAGCTGCACACGCCCAAGGTACACACAACCATCACCCCTCCCGTCCCCACAAAATGTAGTCACAAATTTCACATTGAATGCAGAATCTTAAACCAGGGAAACGTATCAAATTGGGCAAAAAGGTAAAAACCGAAAATTTCGGTTACTTCACAAAACTGTGCTTTTATGGATATTTATATCCGAATAAAGATTATTGATTGATTGATTGGGCCTGTTTGAGAAAAAAAATATCTTTGCACACCCTTAACTCTTGCATGTTTATATAAACTACTTTAGTGCCCCAATCTATCATGAATATGCAATGTTGCTTTCAAGCTTCTATAGTGCCAAGGCATCTCCACCCACCCTGCTTTTGTAAATGCTGTCGCTCGCATACTCTGCGCGCGCCTGCGCGTCCTGCAGAGCGCTGCATACAGCTGGCTGTTGAACTTGGACCACGTCCCCCTGTATAAATGATTGGTTGAAGTGTGTGGGATCTATTGGGAACGACGCTCCTAGTCTTTTTCAGTTTTACACTAACCGTTCCCATACGCCTTGTTGCCTCCCCCCAAATTTGCTGGCCCTCACCCCACCCCTACTGAACTCATCATAAGATGGGAGAGGAGAGGCACATCGGCCAGAGCAGCTGACTCCGGAGCGCAGGGCTCACGGTTCAATCCCCAGTAGCAGCTCAGCTCAGTATTATGTGACTCTGGGCAATAGCTCACTTAATCTCCTTGGTGGCCCCCAGTGCCTTGAAACCTTAAGGGGTGGCACATTCGCGCTTTACAGATTATAAATAGTTCCTATACTTTTTATTCTCGTCAACCTCTGGTATAAATGCAAACTAAATTAAAAAGAAACATTTTTGCAGCCTAGCACTGCGTTTCTTTTTTGGCACAATAAGGAAAAAGAGTGACAGAACAGTGGGCCCGATTCACAGAACTAACTTAAGACAAAATCCTAAAATTACTACTTTTGGTATTCACAGAAGTTAGGATTTTGTCTTAAGTTTGTCTTAAGACAGACTTAAGACAGATTTAAGACAAAATTCTAACTTAAGTCTGTCTTAAGTCTGTCTTAAGACAAACTTAAGACAAAATCCTAACTTCTGTGAATACCAAAAGTAGTAAGTTTAGGATTTTGTCTTAAGTTAGTTCTGTGAATCGGGCCCAATGTAACTATCCAATCAAAAAGCACCTTACATTCCAAAGTGTTTATAAATGAGATAGCTTGTAACTTTACCATGGTATTTTAAGAAGAAAGCGAGCATGCAATTTTGCTGGTGATTTATAATTTGATATTTGCCTGCAAATCGTTTCTTTTTGTTCTTAACAACCCCTCGATAGTGCCCATTTGACTTTTTTTGTGAGTTTTCGCTTTTTAAAATGTATAAACAAATCAATAATTATTAAGAATCCAATCCGTGCGGATGTGTAGGAATCTGTTCTGCACCTGTTATTTTCTTAGAGGAATGACCTTCAAATTGCACGGTACCCATGAGAAACTTTGACAGTCTGGAATGATTCAGCCTGCATCCAGAGGTCAGTCCTTGCATCTTACGAAACTCAAAGTGAATATGCTAATAGGGCATCTCAGTTAATACTCGATCTCAGTGTCCTGTGGTGTAATCTGACAGCCTTGGCAGATCCGCAGAAAAATGGCCCAGCCGGGCATAATGCGCTGCAATGCATAACAATGGTGCTTACACAGGCATATGCGCTGCAATGCATAACAATGGTGCTTACACATTCATAATGCGCTGCAATGCATAACAATGGTGCTTATACATTCATAATGCACTGCAATGCATAACAATGGTGCTTCAACATTCATAATGTGCTGCAATATATAACAATGGTGCTTACACAGGCATAATGCACTGCAATGCATAACAGTGATGCTTACACATTCATAATGTGCTGCAATGCATAACCATGGTGCTTACAAAGGCATAATGCGCTGCAATGCATAACAATGGTGCGTATACATTCATAATGCACTGCAATGCATAACAATGGTGCGTCAACATTCATAATGTGCTGCAATATATAACAATGGTGCTTACACAGGCATAATGCGCTGCAATGCATAACAATGGTGCTTACACAGGCATAATGCACTGCAATGCATAACAGTGATGCTTACACATTCATAATGCGCTGCAATGCATAACAATGGTGCTTATACATTCATAATGTGCTGCAATAAAAAACAATGGTGCTTACACAGGCATAATGTGCTGCTATGCATAACTATGGTGCTTACACATTCATAATGCACTGCAATACATAACAAAGGTGCTTACACTGGCATAATGTGCTACAATGATTAACAATACACATTCAAATCAAATCAAATCAAATTCCTTTATTCGGTACTTGAAAAGATACCATTAAAGTGCATAACAAATACATACATACAATTTGTATAAAAACAGTTAATATAAACAGTTAATATAAATACACATTCATAATGCGCTGCAATGCATAACAATGGTGCTTACACAGGCATAATGCACAGCAATGCATAACAATGGTGCTTACACATTCATAATGTGCTGCAATACATAACAAAGGTGCTTACACAGGCATAATGCACTGTAATGCATAACAATGGTGCTTACACATTCATAATGCACTGCAATGCATAACAATGGTGCTTACACATTCATATTTCGCTACAATACATACCAAAAGTGCTTATACAGGCATAATGCGCTGCAATACATGACAATGGTGCTTACACAGACATAATGCGCTGTGATGCATAAGAGTGGTGCTTGAATCTCTGGGCAAAGGGGGAAAACATAACATATATTGTACTGTTCCTGATTTGCCCATAAACATTTGCGGTTCATCCCAAAGGAATTATTGAGTGAAAATGTCAAGTTTTGACACATGTAAACCTGCAGTTACTCCTGCATTCATCACATATCCGTAACTTCATAGTTGTAAATCCTGAAAGCCAACGGAATACGACTTTCATAATCCTATGTCATGTGTCTATTTCAATGCAACCGTTTATGATGGAAACTGTTTCAAAATAGAGGCAAATCACGGATGACAGTGTTAGAGATACATGAGATTTAGTGGCAATTCATGGAGCAAAAGGCAAGTTTGCACAAAATGGAAACAAATGGCAGAAATGTGTAATGCACAGAAAAACGTCAAACAGGTAAAGCTAAATCAGGAATCTTTGCAAAACGTGGAAAGGGGAACTTCGTAGAACATTGAAGAAGAAGATAAGCCGGCCTCACGAAAAGGCCACTCTATTTGTCGTTTGATCCTTTGTTGGCACTCCTAAGGTCCTGATCCAGCGAAGGTTTGGGGGGCTGAAAGATTGATCCGCGGGAGATGTCTTCATCGAGCCGTGATCTGTCTCAAGATCCAGGGGAGACAAAGGCAAATGACAAATTATCAGGCCCAAAGATGAAGGGCGGGAGAGACCCCAAGCAACTCTATGGGTGTACGCATGATTATAATGCTTTCTTTCCCTGAACCATCTAATCAGTGCAGACGTGGCCCTTTAAAATGTTCACCCTCTGCGTGGGTGATAGAGCTCTTCAAACCCATTTTGGGCTCTCTTTTCTATGTTATGTGGTCTCCAATAGCATTTTTTAAAAAAACCTTTCTTTTGGAGAAGATCATGGAACTTTTCACCTTCTAAATCAAGGGATTCTCTACAGTAAAACCCTTTTTTTATTGGGCCCATAAGGAAAAGCAAAGCATCAGAATCTTCAAGCCAGTTCCCAGGTGCCATGGCAGGTCTCAAGAGCATCCAATGAATAGACAAGCTGATGGGCCATACTATACCTTTCGTTGATTTTGGACCCATTTCTACTAAGTCGAATATGAGGTATAATCATTCAGGAGTGCAGGTACAACCCTGGCCTCCTGGATGATCCCAGTTCTTCATTGGCTGGGGGCAGTGCTGGCTATCCTTGATGGTGTTAAAGTGTAAGATGGGCTCATACAGTGGGCCAGTGACCCCATTAATAACCTGCCCATTGATTTCCTTGGGGAACAGACCCAGGGGCAAAGTTCGGCTTCAAGCTTCCTTCTCTCCTTCAGTCCTGACCAAGATGAAGCGAGTCTCAGGCAGCCGAGCTTTATTTCCCTCAGGTGTCAGACTTCCTTTTAGCCCTGAGTGGCAGCAGGGAAACACACTGTCTGACCTTTGACAGCTGCTTCATCCCATTTCTTGCTGCAGGAAGTCCCGCCCTGTGGGAATTGAGATGCATGAAGGTTCCAAGGGATGGGAAGAAAGAACATTCCCGCTTTTGGACAGACCCAAAAAAGTCTGCAAACCTGTACACCATCTGACTTCACAACCTTGCAAACCTCTACTACTAAAAGTTAGTGCATCGGGGCTCTATCAGAACATCATTCTAAGGGCAAGAGTTTTTAAGAACGTGTGATCACCTGACATAGTGTTTCAGGTGAGTGTCTATCTTGTTTCATTTTCGCCGGCTAAGAGTTAATTTTGAGGACACCTGCCTACAGGTGAGGTGGAATGCTCTTTAACCCCTTAAGTGCTGCCGTCGGGCAACGGTCATCGCAAGCACTACCTTGCTAGTGCTGGCACGACCGTTGGCCGACGGGCCAGCATTCGTTCTTCGAACGTTCAGCACTGGGCGCTGAACGTTCAACGCTCTTATGAGGTTAAAATTCTAAGCAATAAGAAATAATCTCACTTCTCTATTGTTGCATCACTATATAATGACCAGTGAGCAGTTGGTGGCACTTCTATAACTCATGATGTAGAGAGCTACTACAATTTGGTAGTAAATATTCCCCATTTTGCAATCGTTCCCCGGTCCCTCCCACCTTTAATAGTAAGTAGTAAACATACATGTGCAAGGATCTAACAGCAAATATGTGAGAGATGGAGCTTTTACTGTAGGTTTCTGAATTACATTTTGTATTGATTAAGTATTGCCACTTTAGTAGTAGTTTACGTGCTACAAAATACAGTTTGTGAATGAGGGTCAGTGTATGAACTCTTGTATGCACGACTATTTGAGACCGTGTGTGTATGTGTGTGTGTACTTGCTCATATATGTGTGGCTACTCATATATGTGTATGAGCAGTACTTAATTTGTAAAATAATGAGTGCTGCTGCCCAAAACATTGCTCAGAAGCCCGCAGCGGCGCTATTAAATGTCAGCACACCAAATACCAAATCTACACAGTCTTCAATCCACCTCAGGCCACTCTAATCCACTTCCAGGCACTCCTCACCCCTTTATTTCACTCTTGCAGGTTCCTGCTTTCTCCTTTTGTAATGGGGTTTCCGTCTTTCGCTTCCTCCCTCTTTCAACTTTTGAGTGTTTTTTCCTTCTCGCTCTCGAGGAATGTCTGACGAGGAAAAATATGTGCCTGTCCCACAAAATGAATTAAGCACTGTGTGTGAGACCCTGAGCATTTTCATGCTCAAACGTGTGTGTGCATGCTCATACATGTATATGTGAGACTGTGTGTGTATGCATGTGTGCTCATACATGTGTGTGCGACTGGGTGAATACTTATATTTGAGAGGGAGGGAGAGACCATGTGTGTGTATGCACAGCCATACTTTGGTGTATGCGTATTCATGTACTTGTGTTTTTCCATACTCATGCATGTGGTTGCGTGTACTCAGTGGTGGCTGGTATTTAAAGGCAGTGGGGGGCGGGTCGTGGGTGTGAGGAGGAGGGAATGAAATACATTAAAAAAAACACACTTACCTGTCTGCCGCTGCCGCGCGCCTCCTCTCAGGTCCCCTTCCCCACTTCCAAGGCAGGACGCAGGATTCACACGGCTCCCAGCCTCCCGATAGCCAATCACAATGCTGCAGCGATGTGATTGGTCTGAGCACCGTAGATGGCCCTCAGCCAGAGAATGGGAGCCGGGGCATGTTCTCCATGCAGGCTCTAATGTAGCCTACATGGAGAACATCCAAATTGCACTTCTATGTTTGGCCAGCCACAGAGGGCTGGCCAAATATTTATGCGCACTTTACAGAGTGCAAACCACTCCTCTCCTTCCCGGCTCTGTCAGCAGAGCAGCCCCGCCCTGCCCGACCCGCAAAGCTGCAGCAACAATGAAAAAAATCAACTGATAATAACTTAAAGTTATTACCATTTTCATTTTCCTTTAGTGACACTGCTTGAAAGCAGTGGTGTGACTCTCCTCCGCCTTAGGGTAGGAGCCGCCACTATGTGCACTCCTATGTGTATGCACATAGATGTTTGTATGTGTAAAAAAATGTAAATTGATACTTGTATGGTGCACTACTCACCCGCAAGGGTCTCAAGGCACTTGTACGTATACCGCTGTGGAACCCATCCTGGCTTTCCCTGTGAGGCGTCCACTCCTGGGCACCCCCAAGGTGGAGGCCAGGCATCCTTAGCGTTGTGGGGGCCGTTGTGGAGATTAAGCAAGCTATTGCCCAGAGTTGCAGAGTGGGACTTCATGATTGGAATAGGCACCGAGGCGAGAATTATCAGGTCCGTGGATTTTCTGAGCTGAAAACCTGCCGAGGTGGGGAATTGAACCCTGGTCCCGGGCTAGACCTCTGCATCAGGGTCTGCCGCTCTAACCATTGAGCCACACAGTTTGGTCTGTGGGTGTGTCTCTCTGTGCGTCATTTTAGTTGACATTCTGTGGTGGCTTCTCTTTCTCCTACCTGAGGTGCTTCAGAGCTGGGAAGTCTGGCAGTTCTAGAATGTTCGTGTGAGAAAATGGAGTCGGGCTGTAATTAACTGATGTGAAGAGTCTTTGAAGCTACATTCAGAGCGCTTATTTGTAAGAATTGATGTCTACCTCTTTGTAGCATTTTTATATTTTTCCATAATATTTGCCAATTTGCGTTTTTTCATCTGCTGTCATCAGTAGCTGCACTGACTCGTCCTCTTCTGTAAATTGCACCTACTTGTAAATGAATAAGATTGATTCAGATCCCACATTCTTTACGTATCCGCCTGTAGGAGTTTGTGAAAACCATAAAGTGTGAATGTGAGCTTGGTGTATGACTCTGCGCTAGTATGAGTGTTGCATTCACTAACAGTCAGTGAGACATGTTACTCCAACCACTGAGACAGCCAATAGATTGTCTAACTGTGTGTGAAATAATCACGACATATAAATTGTAAAATTGTAAATTGATACTTGTATAGCGCACTACTCACCCGCAAGGGTCTCAAGGCACTTGTACGAACACCACTGTGGAACCCATCCTGGCTTTCCCTGTGAGGCATCCACTCCTGGGCACCGCCAAGGTGGAGGCCAGGCATCCTTAACGTTGTGGGGGCCGTTGTAGAGATTAAGCAAGCTATTGCCCAGAGTTGCAGAGTGGGACTCCATGATTGGAATAGGCACCGAAGCGACAATTATCAGGTCCGTGGAATTTTGAGCCCAAGACCCGCCGAGGCGGGGAATTGAACCTTGGTTTCCGGGCTAGACCTCTGCATCAGGGTCTGCCGCTCTAATCATTGAGCCACACTTCTCCACTCCACATATGATGCACGCGGCAGTGATCCACAATGTGATATACCACGTACACAGTTCAGGGTGGGTGAAGCGTCGTCACTGATTAGGGTGGGCTCAGAAGAGTGCATTTTTTAGGACTTCTGCTGCTTTTAGCAGGAGAACATATACATCAGTTTAAACACATTTCTCTAAGGCAACACAAATAACTAATGTTGAAATTCAGTCATTTTTTTACAGTAGTTTCTAACACCATTTGATCATAGGTATGGACAATACAGTTGATTAGCCATGCAGCAATAGTTCATAATATTCAAATTATTTAGAGTCCTATAATGGCATCATGAAAACATAAATGGCTTAGCAGCGTCGACGTTTCGGTCTTTCCCAAGTTATTTCACCAAGACCATCCTCGGGACGATTGTTGTTGCACCCAGGTAGTTTAGTCTGCCCTGTTCCCATGATGCACTGGGCCAGGGACAGACTGATTTGCATATAGCCAGGTTCTGAGCTGGGATGGTGCAGTGAGATAAATAACGGTGATGGATCAAGCCCTGATCTTTGGACTGGGTAAGAGTGGTCTGCTTAATTCAGACACTCTGTTCATCACCACCCCCTTTTCTGAATCGGCACCCAGAATTTAGGCGCTATGTACAATTCAGTCGTTTATAATACTCACATAAACCAAAGTCTTACGAGTAACAGTGGAGACTCGTTTGGCCTTAGAGAAATGTGTTTAAACTGATGTATATGTTCCTCAATAATTGAGTTTGATGTGAATGCAATGAACTTGATATAGGAAAAATTAAATCTTTTTGATAAAAAATAACTCTGTTTCGCGTGTAGATAATTTATGAGTTCACTTTATGTGTCAATTAATAATTAATAAGTACTATATTGAATAATTCCTCAAGGTTCAATTTCTATGTTATTGATTATACCCAGTTCCTTGGGGAATAGTGGGTTGCCTTGTTGTTGTTAGCTTTTAGCAGGAGGTCCTTCACACCCCTACTATAAAGCAACTTTTCGGAGCCTTCTTAAGTTTCCCCGGATACTACAATGGTAACACCCCTGCCGTTACCAATGCTGGTGGTCAGGTGCTCTCTGAAGGTAACAGTAACTCCGACAGAGCAGAGTTACTGGAGATTATGAGCGGAAGTCTGTGATTCCACTGTGAAATTAGGAATTACCAAGTTATTACTGTGCCTGACCCGGGTGGTAATTCTTATATTCTCTAGTAGTTTAACATGGAGGTTTGGGCTACTCTCAGCTGCTTTCAGCATCTGAAGTCCCTGGAGGAAGCTTGAGGATTTGAAATCCCTTAGTGAGGATGTGGTGTAAGAGCTGCCGACTTTGGCGCTGTAGAACCAGGTTTGAGTTTTAGGGTCGACTCAACACCCTGTGATTCTGGGCAAATCACTTTATCTCCCTGCGCCTACAAAAAAATGAATGTGTTGTTGTGTAATGTAAGTGGCACTCATGTAAAGTGCTCTAATATCTTCCAATAGACTTTGTACTATATAAATAGCCATTGGCAAAGCTGATAGACCTCCTCTATGCAAGAGCTGGTGGCTTTGAAATGGGTTTTAATCATGTTAAACACCAGCATGGCTGCTTTCCAGCATGGTTGAAAGTTAGTGGCATAGAGAGGAATGGCAAAGAGTGGAGTAGAGTGTTGTAAAATGGAGTGGCACAGCGTGTTGTGTATTAGAGTGGCATAGAGTGGTTTATAGTGGAGTAGCGTAGAGTGGATTGGTATAGAGTGCAGTGGCATAGAGTGTTGCAGAGTATAGTGGCGTAAAGTGCATCAGCGTATATTGCAGCGTCATCGAATGCAGTGGCATAGAGTGTTGCATAGTAGTGTGCTGAGTACAGTGGTGCAGAGTAGAGTACAGTGGCATAGTGCGTACCGTAGAGTGCAGTGGTGTAGAGTAGAGTGGTATATAGTGGAGTGGTGTATAATAGAGTAGAGTGGATTGGTGTAAACGGCATTGGTGTAGAGTGTTTGCAGAGTATAGTGATGCAGAGAGCAGTGGCATACAGTGAAGTGGCATAGAATTAATTGGTGTACAATTTAGCTTAGTAGAATGCAGTGGTGTAGATTAGAGTGGTACATAGTACAGTGTTGTGGCTTAGAGTGCAGCAGTGCAGAGTTGAGTGGCATAGTGGAAAGTGGTATAGAGTACAGTGGCCTAAAGTGCAGTGGTGTCGATAGAATGGTGCGACATAGGTTACAGTGGCATAGAGTGCTGCAGAGTAGAGTATAGTGGCATAGGATGGAGTGGCGTAGAGTGCAATGGCATAGAGTGGAATGCTGCGGAGTGCAGTGTCATGCGTTCATACTAATCAAGTAGGACTGTGTATCTCAACAACATAATCATCAGAATGTGGGGAGTGAGTCCACACACCATCAGAATATGTTGGACCAATTTCTAGCAAGCCCACAGTGCCCCATCTGAACCCCTAACCATAATAGGGTATCAGATGCTGTCTGCAAACTCACAATATGACCACTCTAATTTCCCAAGGAAATCGTAGAAACAGATCTACCCTTTCATTTGTTGCTTAGGCATGCCCACAGGGAGACAGAAGAAATGTAAGAATTGACTTTGCAATCATTTATTGAAGCAATTGTATTCTTGTGTAAAAATACATGAGCTGCATTTATTAGCAAGAGGAAACAAAGAATTGTTACCAGCATTACAAGATTGGTAAAGAAGATAAGCAGTTCAACCATTATGACAATATGATGTGATTATATGAGTATCTAATAATGCATATATTTTTACCTAATCCTACCTACACTATCGAGAGCATAGTTGGAGTACCTTCTTCCAGATCCCTTGGGACAACCAAACTCCCCATACCTGTTTAGGATGTATTAGGAAGCCCGTTTGGTTTAGAACAAGCCTGTGTCCTTTGCAGGGTAGGGATTGGAATCATCAAGACTGCATCTCAGTCACAGCACCCAGGATAATCCACAGAAGTGCTCCTCTGGCGCATTTAGGTCAGAGGTGGTTTATATAACGAAAGCACGGTTCCAGTCGCACTGTGTCGGAGGTGCAGCACTGGTGTGTTTGTTTGTCTTTGCAAATCACAGCTGTCTCCAGCTGGACCACAAAGAAATGTGGTGCCTACAGAACCATTTCTAAGTATTGTATCTTATATGTGCAAAGCATGCATAATGTCACAGTTCAAACAGATATCAAGTTTTAACGTGCAACTAAAATGGTGATTTGTGCTATTGAAACCCATAACAGCAGTGGCATAGAGTGCAGTGATGCAGAGTAGAGTAGGGTAGAGTGCATTGGCAAAGAGTGCAGTAGTGCAGAGTAGAGTGGGGCAGAGTTCCGTGGCAGAGAGTACATAGGTGTAGATTCAGTGGCACTGAGTAGAGTGGGGTAGAGTGCATTGGCAAAGAGTGCAGTAGTGCAGAGTAGAGTGGGGCAGAGTTCTGTGGCAGAGAGTACATAGGTGTAGATTCAGTGGCACTGAGTAGAGTGGGGTAGAGTGCATTGGCAAAGAGTGCAGTAGTGCAGAGTAGAGTGGGGCAGAGTTCTGTGGCAGAGAGTACATAGGTGTAGATTCAGTGGCACTGAGTAGAGTGGGGTAGAGTGCATTGGCAAAGAATGCAGTAGTGCAGAGTAGAGTGGGGCAGAGTTCTGTGGCAGAGAGTACATAGGTGTAGATTCAGTGGCACTGAGTAGAGTGGGGTAGAGTGCATTGGCAAAGAGTGCAGTAGTGCAGAGTAGAGTGGGGCAGAGTTATGTGGCAGAGAGTACATAGGTGTAGATTCAGTGGCACTGAGTAGAGTGGGGTAGAGTGCATTGGCAAAGAGTGCAGTAGTGCAGAGTAGAGTGGGGCAGAGTTCCGTGGCAGAGAGTATATAGGTGTAGATTCAGTGGCACTGAGTAGAGTGGGGTAGAGTGCATTGGCAAAGAGTGCAGTAGTGCAGAGTAGAGTGGGGCAGAGTTCTGTGGCAGAGAGTACATAGGTGTAGATTCAGTGGCACTGAGTAGAGTGGGGTAGAGTGCATTGGCAAAGAGTGCAGTAGTGCAGAGTAGAGTGGGGCAGAGTTCTGTGGCAGAGAGTACATAGGTGTAGATTCAGTGGCACTGAGTAGAGTGGGGTAGAGTGCATTGGCAAAGAGTGCAGTAGTGCAGAGTAGAGTGGGGCAGAGTTCTGTGGCAGAGAGTACATAGGTGTAGATTCAGTGGCACTGAGTACAGTGGGGTAGAGTGCATTGGCAAAGAGTGCAGTAGTGCAGAGTAGAGTCGGGCAGAGTTCTGTGGCAGAGAGTACATAGGTGTAGATTCAGTGGCACTGAGTAGAGTGGGGTAGAGTGCATTGGCAAAGAGTGCAGTAGTGCAGAGTAGAGTGGGGCAGAGTTCTGTGGCAGAGAGTACATAGGTGTAGATTCAGTGGCACTGAGTAGAGTGGGGTAGAGTGCATTGGCAAAGAATGCAGTAGTGCAGAGTAGAGTGGGGCAGAGTTCCGTGGCAGAGAGTACATAGGTGTAGATTCAGTGGCACTGAGTAGAGTGGGGTAGAGTGCATTGGCAAAGAATGCAGTAGTGTAGAGTAGAGTGGGGCAGAGTGACGTGGCAGAGAGTACATAGGTGTAGATTCAGTGGCACTGAGTAGAGTGGGGTAGAGTGCATTGGCAAAGAATGCAGTAGTGTAGAGTAGAGTGGGGCAGAGTGACGTGGCAGAGAGTACATAGGTGTAGATTCAGTGGCACTGAGTAGAGTGGGGTAGAGTGCATTGGCAAAGAATGCAGTAGTGCAGAGTAGAGTGGGGCAGAGTTCCGTGGCAGAGAGTACATAGGTGTAGATTCAGTGGCACTGAGTAGAGTGGGGTAGAGTGCATTGGCAAAGAATGCAGTAGTGCAGAGTAGAGTGGGGCAGAGTTCCGTGGCAGAGAGTACATAGGTGTAGATTCAGTGGCACTGAGTAGAGTGGGGTAGAGTGCATTGGCAAAGAATGCAGTAGTGCAGAGTAGAGTGGGGCAGAGTTCCGTGGCAGAGAGTACATAGGTGTAGATTCAGTGGCACTGAGTAGAGTGGGGTAGAGTGCATTGGCAAAGAATGCAGTAGTGCAGAGTAGAGTGGGGCAGAGTTCCGTGGCAGAGAGTACATAGGTGTAGATTCAGTGGCACTGAGTAGAGTGGGGTAGAGTGCATTGGCAAAGAATGCAGTAGTGTAGAGTAGAGTGGGGCAGAGTGACATGGCAGAGAGTACATAGGTGTAGATTCAGTGGCACTTAGTAGATTGGCATAGAGAGCATTGGCATAGACTGCAGTGTTACGGAGGAGAGTGCAGTGGTGTAGAGTGCAGTGACAGAGTAAAATGGTCTAGAGTGCAGTGGTGTAGAGCGCAGTGGCATATTGTGCAGTTTTGTAGAGTGCATTGGCATAGGGTTTAGTGGTCTAGAGTAGAGTGGCGTAGAATACAGTGGCTAACATTGCAGTGGCATAGAGTGGACTGGTGCAGAGTGGGGTAGACTAGTGTAGAATGCAGTGGCAAAGAGTGTAGTGCTGTAGAGTACATTGTTTCAGAGTAGGGTGAAGTGGCATAGAGTGGAGTGGTGCAGGGTAGAGTGCAGTGGTGTAGAGCAGCGTGTGGTGGCATAGAGTAAAGGGGTGTAGAGTGCACTGCTGCAGAGTAGATTAGAGTGGTGTACAGTGAATTGGCATATAGTGCAGGGACATAGAGTGGAGTGGTACAGAGTAGACTGCATTGGTGTAGAATGTATTGGCATAGAGTGCAGTGTTGCAGAGTGGTGTAGAGTGTAGTGATGTACAGTGCAGTTGTGCAAAGTAGAGTGAAGTTGCATAGACTGGAGTGGTGTTGTGTGCAGTGGTGAAGAGTACATTGGCATAGAGTAGAGTGGTGCAGAGTAGAGTAAAGAGGCGCAGAATGAAGTGGCATAGAATTCAGTGGTGTGGAATATAGTGGTACGAAGTGGAGTAGAGTGCAGTGGTGCAGAGTGCAGTGGCAAGGAGTGGTGCAGAGTAGAATGCAGTGGCATGTCACTGGTGCGAGTAGAATCGAGTTTCGTAAAGTGGAGTTTGCATGGTGTGGTAGCGCACTGCCTTTACAGGCAACACATTTTCAGTTGAAATGATCATTACATTTGTACAGATATACAGTTTTATTATTAATCTATACAGCAAACAAACAATAATGTATGGAAATGGTATCGCTTAGTGTATTGATTTGTTTCGATCATATTAAAGTATTTGTTTCTAACATACTACAGAATTAACCAAACATGTGCTTTATTTGTGCTTTCCTAATTCTGATATATTCTGAAATATTTGCACAGTTCATTTAAATGTTGTTGTGTGCTAGAAAAAGACCCTTTCCTACCACCACTATTCAGCAAAATGGTTACATAAATCATCTTACTTTGAAGTTGGAGAAACACCAAGCTCCCTTGGAAGACGTATCTTGGCATTTGACATCTGTCTTTGAATGCACACCAAATGTGACAAGATTTACAGGACTGTTTATGGAAAGGAGCACTGCTGGAACAATACTAGGAGAGGGATTGTGAAAGGACTTTGCTCTAAGAGAGGGGAGAATTCAAGCTGGACAGCCTAAATTAAACAAAACCAGCAAATAGAAAGCCAGAAAATGTGAGTTACAAACCACAAAGTCAATAAAAAGCAACAGGTGGTATGCATTCCCAGGGACACTTTCTGGATCTCCTCAAGATGTCTTTTGTAATTGCATAAATTTTATTTATTAATTCTGTTGATTAGCACACGCCCTAAACATGATTTTGTTGCCGCCATGTCGTTGCGTCGATTGGAAGAATAACTTCTATGAACTATGCCGTGCGAGTTCTTTCATATCGGAAGCCAGGAAATACCTCTAATGCCTTCTGATGACTGGCGGAAAGGGTTGTTGCCCGTACAATGCTCTGTAGTAAGCCCAAAGGGGATTCCCGCATGATTCGTTGTGATAACTCATTAATAACTCATGAGCGTGTATGCTTTATTCATGCTAACTAATGAATGCTATTTTCCGGACTGATGAACCTGCATTATTCCAGGTGGAGAGTGCTGTGTATTCTGGGCTCAGCATGGCTGGGGTGGGAGGTGTCAGGGCTGCAGAAAAGGCAGAGATCTGGTTTGTACTTTGTTCTTCTGCAGAAGGTCCTGAGGGGAAGGGAGATACATTCTAATCCGGGGAAAACTGGGTTATGATCTTCATGACCTTGAAATGGAGGTCTGGAAGGAGGAAACTGAACAGGGAAGGAGGTTGAAGAACCAATCAGCACACAGAGTTTAAGCTGTAAATCAGGATCCACCACTGGAGCTTCAAAGCATCATGGACGGGGCAAGACAAGCGATAGCTGTAGAAGCCACATTGGTACTTTTCTGATACACAAATGTAGAGGTATCACCTAAATCCACGTCATCAGGACAAACAGTTTCCATTCCTTCCATCTGACAAGTTAATGTGTCCTGGGGCTTGCAGTGATGGATCTCGTCCTTTGAACCACTTGGATCTATTCCTTACAACGAATTGCAGCTGAATAGCCCAGGATTGGAAACTTGTGGCCATGTGTGTTATTGGCAGTTCACAACTAATGTTGCAAATTGCACACCAACATCTTGCTACATGCCCTACATTTTGTGGTGCAACTGATGTACTAATTAATTGCATCGCAAAATGACTATCCACAAGTTTTTTTTCTTTTTTTAAATCAGCCCGCGTGTCTTCAAGAGACAGATGCTACTTAAAAAAAATTGAAAACATCACCAAACAATCAAATGAAGCTTTTCTCTCTTTATCTTTTAGGCATTCGAAGATGGTTGGATTAAAAAGATCTTCTTGTGTGTCTAGTGCATCATTCAGAATTCTATAGATTTAAAAATTACAAAAAATGCACGCACCTGGTGAGGAGCTGAAATCACACGGTGGCAGGGAAAACAAGCTGCAAACTGCAGTAAACAGTGGATTTGCAGCTTGTTTTCGGAGGCTGTAAGCAGTCAATGTCCATAAAAGGTGTGACCCCCCCAGGACAGACTCGTTGACCCTTTGTTTTTAGTTTTTTTAGAGGAGGTCGTGGGGCTTGGTGAGGGGGCAGAGTGCCTCTTAGTTAGCTCAAGGCTACCAGGCCCCGCACCTCTTCAAATATAATCAAATATTTTGTAAGTTGGGAGGTATGTACCGGAATTATACAGTTGCAACACACTATAATATTTGGTAAACTGGAACTTTGTATGATGTTACCACATGGCACCCGGTGTGGCACACCGCATGGTACACATGGCTTGGTTAGTAGAGGTCTTCTGTGTGGGAAGAGGGGGTGAGAAGGCATGTTCATGGTTCCCTGTGTAAGAAATGTTGCCTTCCAAGACAAAACACAAAGTTTTGCAGCCTTTCCCGTCACTTACCTTTACGTCATATAGTCGCAGAGGGTCTGCCGTGTCATCATTGCTCTATGGCAAATCGAGACTGGGTGTCAGCTCCTTGGAGAGATGCGTATCCTGATACTTTCCCCCTCACAGTCAATATCCATGGCCTACCCCAACCAGGAGAGCGCCGGACCTTCGCCCACGCTCATTGCCAGGGACAAGCTATGTGGACAGATTACCTGTGTGCTCTCGGTCCAGTTCCATCTGGCCCACTGGGGAGCTAAGCAGTTATCTTCTCAGAGTGGATGCTGGGCTCTCGTATGTTAAGGTCCCCACACCCCCATGTGTCTTGGGGCTGCGATTGCACTTCATTAGGCATGGGCCAAGTGACACCCTCTGGCCCTGGAGCACCCTGGTGCCCCTCATCAGGAGGATGCAGTCTTATGGTGCCCCCTCCTAGGAGGGTCCTAAGCCCACTGGGAGGCTCCGAAGTCCACTTCTAGTGGCCGGTCAGTGGTACTCTCTGAACTGCTTCAGTCCATCCTCCCCCGGCCTGTGAGGAAGTGAGTGGAAGCTTCCCATCACAATTAATACAAGGGAGCGGATGCACCCACCTTAACTGGTCACCTGGGGCCACTTTAAAAGAGGACACCCAGCAGATTTAGAGTGGCTGTCTTTGTGCCCTGGAATGTGTTGACCTTCACTGTGAAGACAAAAAAATATTCTGACCACAATGCAGGCACAGTGGTGTAACGAAACTTGAGGGGGTCCACCTAAGAAATACATATAGGAGCACCCATACAGACACACTCAGGAGCTCTGAGGCCAGGGATGTGTGCTGAGGGGCCTTTTGGAATTCAGGGGACCCCCTGCAATGCGGGAGCTACGGGGGCCGTTGTTACGCCCATTGCTTTAAATGGGCCGGTACTGAGTACCAGCACTTTTTTATTTTGATAGGGAGAGTCCCGGCACTTTTCAAGAGTGACGTAATACATTTAATAGGCTAGTAGCAGCACTTTTCAGAAACAAGCAGGTACTCTGGTTCAGAGTATCTGCACTTCTACTTTTCCATTTCAAGCACTGATTACGCCACTGTGCAGGCGCCCATGCGTCGTGCATTGGCACTAGGATGCCACAAGTGGACGAGTGGAAGGAGAGATCAGAAAGAAAGAGACCCAAAGTGCCCTATGTCTTTATAAATATGGCGCATTCCTCCTCTCTCCCTTTCTCGCAGCGCAGTAAGTTCCCTTGTGCATTGCCATTCGTGAAAGTTTTGTTATTCACTTCCACAGAGCGCACAAGTGTTCTCAAGAGTATAGTTAATCATTCCATGCCTAGTGAGAGAGGCGCTTTCTCATGGAGGCTGAAAATAACTTTATAAACGTCGCCTCGTTCGCGTTTCACTTTTGATAAAACGTAGAGCACTTTGAAGACCTGAAAGCACTTACTGCTAGCTCTATCTGACAGGCAGCCAGGGCCTGGGAACTCTGGGCGGTCCCAGGGGAGCTAAAGCGAGGCTTTATTGAAGGCATTAATTACTGTAAAATGTAATCCACCCGAAAAGCATTAAAAAATGCTGGCGAACAGGAGAGATGCGAGGTTCCCTGTGGTAGGTAAGCGGAAGTTGGTTATATGAAGGTGTCTGCCCTGGTCGCCTTCCCACAGAGATTAGTGACCTGGGGCCATATGTATCAACAACCTGATTTGCGATTGTCAAATAGCGATATTTTAGAAATCGCTATTTGAGAATCGCAAATAGGGATGTATGTCAAATTCGCAATTTTTTAGCGATTTCTTAGTATTCGCTAATTGCGATTAGCAAATTGCGAATCGCAATTAAGGAATACTTTCCCATTCATTTCTATGGGCCAGGAGGCCCATAGGAATGAATGGGAAGTTATTCTCAATTTGCGATTCGCAATTTGAGATTCGCAAATTGAGAATAATTTTAAGGGTGCAGGTGTGTCCAAAGGACACCCTGTTACACCCCTGTAATAAGCATGGGTGCACATGTGGCGCACATACATGCCCTAAGGGCATGTTTGTGCTTCACATTGCACTTTGAAAAATGCAAAAAAGTGCATTTTCCAAAGATTTCGCAAATTACCACCAACTTGAAGTTGGTGGTAATTTGCGATTCCTTAAGGCCAATTAGCATTTTGTTTATGCTTCTTACATTGCATTTAAGGAATCGCCAAATTTGCGATTCCTTACATGCAATCGCAAAATAAGGAAGCGCAAATTTTGCGATTCCTTATTTTGCACGCAGATTTCTTTGATACATACCATTTAGCACTAATGCGTTCGCAAACGCCGGAATTCTGAGAATTTCGGCGTTTGCGAACGCATTAGTGCTTGAAACATATGGCCCCTGGAAACAAGGAGGAGAGAGACCCACCCGCTCCTCTGGGTGCAGGCCAGTCCGGAAGGAACTTTGGGCCAGATGCATCAAGCGAAATGCGCTCGCAAAAGGGCCAGATTCTCAGAATCTGGCCCTTTGCGAGTGCAATTTTTGCATTTGGGATGCATCATCCCAAATGCAAAACTCGCAAATAGAGAAATCGCTAAATTGCGATTGTTTGCATTTAAGGAATCTCAAATTGAGATTCCTTAAATGCAATGCATGAAAGTATCAAAAATAGCGAATTCGCTACTAGGGCACGCAAATTACCACGAAGTACAA
The DNA here is from genome assembly GCF_964263255.1 of Lissotriton vulgaris. NCBI lineage: Eukaryota > Metazoa > Chordata > Amphibia > Caudata > Salamandridae > Lissotriton > Lissotriton vulgaris. Next base: position 1,191,677,767 of record NC_141697.1, read on the forward strand.
CTTCATGGTAATTAGCAAAAACATTGAAAAATGCACTTTTGTGCATTTTTCAAAGTTTTATGTTGCGCACACACATGCCCTAAGGGCATGTGTGTGCGCAACATATGTGTACAGATCACATTCAGGGGTGTAACAGGGTGTCCTTTGGACACCCCTGCACCCTTGAACTCGCAATCTCAATTTGCGAATCGCTAATTGCGATTCGCAAATTGAGATTGTCTTCCCATTCATTCCTATGGGCCTCTAGGGCCATAGGAATTAATGGGGAGGTATTCATTAATTGCGACTCGCAATTTGCGAGTCGCAATTAAGGAATTCTAAGGAATCGCTATTTTTATAGTGATTGCTTGATGCATTCCATTTTGCTATTCCTTATTAGCGATTCCTTATTTTTCGCTAATAAGGAATCGCAAAATGGATGCTTGATGCATCTGGCCCTGTATTCTGTTGTTGTTTGTGTAGCACTTTCCTACCTTTGCGAATCTCAAAGCACTTACTTAAGTGCCAAGTTAGAAGCAGCGCCATATATGACATTTAAATAGTGCTCCAGGCACACGATAAGTTCATGCAGCGCTACAATTTGCGTCTGGTTCCAAAGCATCCTTGATGACACCGCTTACCTTTTTCTGTCAGAGCTCGATGACGTCAATGAGGGGTATCCTGGGGCAGCCCCCCCTACTACCCTTCGGTCCGCCTGACGTCATCTTTCCTCCCCAGTCCGGCGCGGACAGCTAAAAGTAATTATATAGTTTATTAGTTAAGTAAGTGTTTTATAAAGCGCTTATTGTCATCTTAAGATATCTTCGCTTTGAGAAGGGTTCAAGGAGCCCTGACACTTCCACGGGAGAAGCAAAAAGGGGCGTGGGGGGACGTTGAAGAAAGGTGGACGCAAAACCGAGGGCAGTGATCAATTGTACTGACAATAGTGTTTTCTGATGTATAACCGTGACAAGGGATAGGTCGAGAGGAAAGCATCCGTCAGGCCAGGAGTGGCCACCTGCTGAGGCCAGGCCAGAGAGTGTTGTGCTGTGCAGTGCACTATCTCTTCCCTTGTGAAATGCTGTGAGGCCTCAACCATAACTCACACAATCCTGTCCCCGGTGGGTTCTAAAGGTCAAGAGACAGGACTCATTTTGCTGACCTAATATCCACCCTCCCCAATGCAATTCATAATCTCTAGCAATAAGCAGACGTCAGCAGCGTAGAGGGCAAGGGTCACTTAGCAAAGCATGCAGACAGCAGCCAGGGTGCTATTAAACCCACTGGATGTCAAGGGGAAACACTTTTATTCACCTTAGTTGTATGTTTACAAGTTGGAGCCTGTAACACAGAATATTATTGTATCAAGGTAAACTGTTTGTATGTTTGCAAGTTGGAGCCTGTAACACAGAATATTATTGTATCAAGGTAAACTGTTACAATCTGGAAACTCTTGCGTCGCATGCGTGCAACGCAAAGTTTTTACATTCAGCACATTTTTTGCAGAAGCGAATTTCAAACAAAATGTGCCTTTCTTTCCCTGATCTGTGCTGTCGAACTTCAGATGAATGAAATAGTTCTATGTGGGGTGATGTCCTGCACACCAAAGATGAGAACGTAGGTTAGTTACTCCTTTCTTGTCCAGTGCACAGTTTCCAGCCCAGTATCTAGCTTCACAATTGTCACCTTTATTTTGCTATCAGATACAGAAAGGCTTATACATGTGTCAACTGGCATAAGGGAAAGGATGTGGGGGCAGGTGAGCAACTGAAGGATGGAGCGTGTGCTAACGCCACCCTTTGCAATTCTGAATACGCAAGGATGCGCCATATTACAAAGATACAGTGCACCCCTAGCGCTGCCGTGACAGGTTGCCTAGCACCAATGCAGGCCTCCTTGCTCCGTAGTGCAAGGGGGTCTGTGTCGGGGGAATGATTGTTTTTGTGCAGGAAGGGACACCTTCCTGCACATAATCAAGCATTCATGGCATTTTTCTGTTTCTTTGGGTGCTGTACAATGCAGCACACATTGAAACAGCAGTAATGAGGCGAAATAAAGCATTTCTCCTCATTTCGCCATGCTAAGACCTGGTTTTCCCTTTAGCTACAATTTTGTACTATTAGCAGAGACATCTGTTGTAATACTGGTCACCTCCTTCAGTCCAGATAGGTGTTCCTTCTCTGCTGTAGATTTGTAAAGTGCTTGACTTATAAACGTTTTTCCCCGTTGTTATTTCTCTTTAGAATCTCCTATTTTAAATATGCTTTGAAATGGTGCAACCTATTCCAATAGGGGTACAAATAATGGCGCCAATTACATGAAAACTCTTGGCTAAGGGGGTTTCCTAACACAGGGAGTGAGGTAACCTTTATTGATAATGCACGCGCTTCATTCCCTTTTGAAATATTTCACTCATGAAGGAAGTTTGAAGTGTGAAACTTTCAAGAAACACTAGAAACTTTCATACATAGAGAGCTGCTGCGAATCCTGCTACCTTTTGACGGTATCAAGATATAGCAAACAAAGAATTTATGTTTTCAGGCTTGGTGGGCAGGAATAGGGGGTTCTTGGTTGCAAAGACCTTGTTATAGTGAACTTACATTTTCATGCTCAGGCCTTTCAGATATTTCATATGCTTATATTCTGGCTATTATATTTTTGTACCACAACATTTAAAATTCAATATTTAGGTATGAGAGCATCCCTCCTGGTTGTGTGAAAACTGGCAGTGAGCGTTACTGTGTCCTTTATTCTGCCTGAAGGGAGGAGATTGTTTTAACCCCTTCACTGCGGCGGCTATTCCGCTGCAGTGCTAAGGGGGTGGGGTGGCAGCATGGCGGGCGCATGCTGGGGATGGAACCGCTCTGTCACCAGCCGTGGTTGCGCTGTGCTCATGACGGAGCGGTTCCGCCATGGCCCCGCCCGCTCAATAGAACGTTCAGCGCAGGCGCGGAATCCGCACCGCGCAGGTTTTCCGAGCGGGCCGTGACTGAACTGCTCCGTCATCAGCACAGCGTGAATGAGGCTGATGACGGAGTGGTACCGTCACCAGCAGGGGAGGGGTTAAACCATAGGGGTCACATCCGTTACGGGGGCCTGGTAGGACGTACTAAACTTATATAAAATAGAAATGACCTGGCCTCCAATCTGCAATACTGCTTTTTTATTCAGCAGATTTTGAATTCAATACATTCAGTCATTGTACCTTACTTTAACAATTGTAATCTATTGAAATCACCTTTAAGCAACAGTTATTCATATTTGATGCATTCAAGGTTACACATTTCATTCTTCAGAACATAATTCTCTTATCAAAGTAACATAAATTTGTGCGAAAAATAATGACAGAAACATTAAAACAATATCAATGCAATCATCGTTTTAACCCCTTCACTGCGGCGGCTATTCCGCCACAGTGCTAAGGGGGCGGGGCGGAAGAGCGGTAGGCGCATGCTGGTGACGGAACCGCTCCGTCACCAGCGTCGGTTGCGCTGTGCTTATGACGGAGCGGTTCCGTCATGGCCCCGCCCGCTCAATAGAACGTTCAGCGCAGGCGCGGAATTCGCACCGCGCATGAGCGGCGGGCGGGCCATGACGGAACCGCTCCGTCATCAGCACAGCGCCACCGCAGCTGATGACGGAGCGGTTCCGTCATCAGCAAACAAGGGGTTAAAGATTCTTCCATAGTTACACCAGTCAATGTTATCAGTAACCAGCCTGCCTGTGCTAAGATTATTTACACTTTTTTGTTTTACAAAGCACAGAAACAGACTCGCTACGGGGAAATAAATGTTTTTTTTTGGTTCTCTATAGGGGTATATTTTATGTTGTTACACCCTCACACGAGTTCCACTCAATATGCATCCCTCGTAGATGGGAAGGGAAAAAGCAGGCGGGGTAGTGTACCTAGACTTGGGAGCATAATTAAGATAAATGGCCTAACTACTTGGTTATGCTCTGGCCACTTCTTTTTATTTATGACTAAGGGGCATATCACCAAGCAATAGCGATAATTATCGCTATTGCTTAGTTAGGGACAAAAATGTATCGCCGACCTGCGGCGATTTTTATCGCAGATAAACCTTGGTATTACCAAGGTTTATCGCAAATGCGATAAAAATCGGCGGCAATGCATGAATATCGCTGAAAAGTCAGCAATATTCATGCATTACCAAGCTAATGCTCTTAGCCATGTTATCCACCTCCCATTGGATAACATGGCTAAGAACTGCTCAGGGCAGGTGTTAGCTTTTGGAGATATTCGCGCTTAGCATGCCATTAGTGATAAATTTCTCTGACATGCAAAGTGGGGCCCAAGATGGTCGCTATCTCCTACTTGCTGTCGCTAACTGGTGTTAGCGACAGCTAGGTAATAGGGAGATAATTTTATCTCTGCTTTCTTGGCTTTTAAAGCCAAAAAAGCGGAGATAAACCCCCTCGATAATATGCCCCTGAGTTCCTTCCCCTTTCCCAAATCTATGTACACTACCCCACCTTCTTTATTACGTCCATGTTTTTTGATGATGTAAATTAAAAACTGTGTTTTACTTATAAAAGTATGTGACACAGTCATTATTACATTTCTGTGCTGATGAGTATTAGTGTGTGTGTGCTGTGAATGGGTGTCTGTGTGTATGTGGTTGTGAATGGTGTGTGTCTGTGTGCATGTAAATGGGCAAGTGTGTGAATATGTGTGTGTCCCCCACCCGCTCCCCCGCCTGCTCAGATTACTGCCCACCACTGATTGTAGTGGCATTGACGTAGGCAAGTATCCCTATACAGCCGGCACTTTTTGCTCCCATGTAATATCACAGTATACTGGTGTATTATAGTAGATGGAGGCGCTTATGCTTCTAAATTTGATTTACATGCGGAAATGCTGTTGTGAATAGGGCCCATAGTTTATGCGCGTACCTCAGCTCCTTTCCTTTTTCTTTGTCCCCGGGGGCTCTTAAAAAATAATTTCTGTGTTATCCAAAGAAAGGCGGAGAAACACTCTTTATGCAAATGCCAGAAAATGCAGCGAGAAATTTACTGCAGTGGGATATTGAAACGCAAAACAATGTTCTCATCTTAAGCTCACACGAATTTAACATAAAAGGATTTCATTATGCGAGACGTGGAATATGTTATTATTATTAAAGTACATTCGATTATGGAACCACCGCAGTACACCTCACTGAATCACCAGAGAGGAAATAGATTTAATTAACAGCCCCGCTACCACCTGACCCCCAATAACCTTGCAAAGCATTCCTATGTTATGAAAGACGTCAAGTCTCCTGGTTTGAGTCCTTGCAATGTTATGTACTGTATGAATGAATGAATGATTAAGTGTGTACAGCTTGGACTTCAACACTATAGGCTGAAAAGATATGTTTCCAGATGTTTGCAAAAAGCACTCTCAATTGACGTGTTTCTGAGATGCACTGGTAGATGGTTCCAGATCGAGGACACGCGAACCGAAAAGGACGAACCACCACGTCTAGATCTTATAAAACATGGAACTACTTTCAGTCGAGTCTCTACCGGGCGGAGGGTGCTGCCAGGGGATTGAACCAGGATTCTCCTGTTTAGAAAGTTGGCATGGGCGCTGCGGGCAAGCAATAAAGCTTTAAAAGTGATTCTTTTATTGACAGGTAACCAATGGAGCTGTTTTAAGTATGAGGCTATTGGAGTGCACCTAGAGAGATTGAAAAGGTGGCCCGTATGCCGTATTCTGCACTAACTGCAGTCGCTGAATCGAGAAAGCTGGAAGACCCAAATATAAGACATTAGAGTAATCCGATCTAGGTTGAATAGATGCCTAAATTAGTTTTCTGGGTTTCTCAGAGAAGAAGAGACAAGACTTTTTTCAAAGTCTTCATTAGCCAAAAACATACTTTTGCTACTGAAGAAATTTGGCCCTTGATACAAAGCTGGTCATCAAATGCAACCCAAAATTTCTTGCCACTCAAGTAGGCGGGGAGTGAAGGTCCATCAGACCAGCCGAGAGACGGATTTGGCCCAATGAGAAGGATTTCTGTTTTATCTGGATTGCATTGCAGGTGATTTACTTTCAGATAGCCGAAGACTACCCTCATACAAGTGGGAAGAGATTCTCTTGCTGAATCCAAAGCTCCCTCATATGAGAGTAGAAGCTGGGTATCGTCAGGATAAGAAATAATCTTGATACCATATGGCTCCACTGGGAGGACAAGCAGGGACGTATAGATGTTAAACAGTGTGGGGCTTAATGCAGAGACTTGAGGTACTCCACGCTGAGTTTTTGCACTGGAGAAATGGGGTTTAATCCACACCGACTGATATCTAGCAGTCAAAAAGGAGCTAACCCACTTCAAAGCCAATCTGATAACTGACACACATTGAAGCAATATATCGAGGGAGACGGTGTTGAATGCCCCAATAGATCTAATGGAATTAAGACGATGTTCAGACCCCGGTACAATGTCAACTTAATGGAGTCGTTCGTTTCTTGCAGGGCAGTTTCCGTGCTATGACAAGCACATAAACCAGATTGGGATGAGTGGAGAAGATTGTGGGTTTCCACAAACTCCGAAAATGTTGGTTTACGATTGTTTCTAATACTTTTGAGTCAACAGGAAGTAGAGAACGCTAGCCTTTTTCTTTGTATCAGGGACAATACCCGTCTTCAGGGAGGAGCTGAAATAGACTGAGATCGATTGGACAAATGATCTTGACAATCTGCCTCAAAATGTAGAGGGTGCCTGGGTGTAACCAGGGAGCTTGATTTACAGTTCCTAAAACATGCTTTCAGCTCTTCCCTTCCTGGTGGTACTACCTGTAGATGCTTGTGTTTAGAGAGAGGGGACGGAACTACGGGGGATATCGGGAGCAGCAACATTGGATGATGATAAATTCAACTGTATTTTAACAATTTTGTCCTCAAAGAAGACACCCAGACTATGGCATCAATTTAGATTAGATTTGAGGATCAGGAACCGCCCTTTAAAGTGGGATTACATTTAAAGATCTATTTTGGACTGTTACTGGCTTCAGTTATCTTTGCACCACTTTAACGTTATTGTGCTATTTGCCTATTGCTTGGTTATAAGATGTTTTCTCAACATCCGATACTGTCTTCTCCAAAGTCTTTCCAGGCGTGTACAATGCTTTCTTTCTGCAGAAAGTTCAGGGAAGAAACAAGGGGCTGATGGACTAAGTGTATCTAAAGTAATGGTGCGCCCTCACTTCAGTTGTATAACTCTCTTCCAATATTCGCGTTGGATCAATAAGGCTTGGCTGAGCTCCATGGGTGTGTGCTATTTCTACTGTTGATCTCAAGTGTAGTCCAGATTATTAGTAAAACCAGATCCAGTGCAGCTCTGCAGCCATTTTAGGTAGTGGTGAGTTAAAGTTTGCCGTGCATAACAAGAAAAGTTTCAATCTGATCAAACCCAGCCGAGAGGGAAAAGGTATGCAATCCTTTTCTCTGCATATTTTCTCCCTGCAAAGTTTATCTATCTACAAAAGCAAATGTGTACTGAATTGTTTTTCTACAATGTTCCCTTTTGTGACCTTTATTGCAAATGTCATGATTGTTCATAAAGATATGGGAAAGATGAAAACCTTTAAACATTGGGAGATTTGAAAAATTTACATGGAGCTTCAACACGATTGTGAGAAAAATACTTGCTGCTTTGCACACTTTTATATTAGGCAGCAGCTTGGTTTGCAGAAACATATGGGGTGGCAGATTACACATTGGAGTAAAGCTCTAAAAACCACACTACTAAATACCTCACCCAGAAACTCTCCTTTTCTAGGGGCTCTCGCTCACTCCGCTGCAAAGACCAGTGGTCTCTCTCCACGCCTCATTTCAGAAAACAATCTATGTTCTGCGGATCCTTTTCCTGCAATGCTCCAAAAAATTATGCAATGTTCTCCATCTCCATTTTTAAAAGGTCCCTATCTTGCAAAGCTTTAATCCCGTTCTTAAGAGCCTGCTCTTTGAGAAACATTGATCATTGCCTGTTGAAATCAGATCTTATTGCAGAACCTCTTGTTCTCCTAGATACCTGCTATGCTCTATTCATCTATCGGGTGATTCACATTCAGAACTGAGGACCTGTACAACAAAGGAATGTGCAAAGTTTTATTCAGAAATAGAACAAGATACACACTTATTAGACCTGTATGACAAAGGAATGTTCACCAGTTTATCCAGAAATGGAACGAGATCTGCACTGATTTGATCAGTACAGCAAAGAAATGTGCAGTGGTTTATCCAGAAATTGAGCACGATACGTACAATAAAACACTGCACATTCCTTTGTTGTACAGGTCTAATCAGTGTGGATCTCGTTCCACTTCTAGATAAACCAGTGCACATTCCTTTGTTGTACAGGTCCAATCAGTGTGGATCTCGTTCCACTTCTGGATAAAACATGGCACATTCCTTTGTTGTACAGGTCCAATCATTGAGGATCTTGTTCCACTTCTGGAGAAAAAACTGCACATTCCTTTGTTGTACAGATCCAATCAGTGTGGATCTTGTTCCACTTCTGGATTAAACACTGCACATTCCTTTGTTGTACAGATCCAATCAGTGTGGATCTCGTCCCACTTCTGGATAAAACACGGCACATTCCTTTGTTGTACAGGTCCAATCAGTGTGGATCTCGTTCCACTTCTAGATAAACCGGTGCACATTCCTTGGTTGTACAGGCCCAATCAGTGTGGATCTAGTTCCACTTCTGGATAAAACACTGCACATTTCTTTGTTGTACAGATCCAATCAGTGAGGATCTCGTTCCAGTTCTGGATAAAACACGGCACATTCCTTCGTTGTACAGGTCTAATCAGTATGGATCTCGTTCGACTTCTGTATAAACTGGTGCACATTACTTTGTTGTACAGGTCCAATCAGTGTGGATCTAGTTCCACTTCTTGATAAAACACTGCACATTCCTTTGTTGTACAGATCCAATCAGTGTGGATCTCGTTCCACTTCTGGATAAAACACGGCACATTCCTTTGTTGTACAGATCCAATCAGTGTGGATCTTGTTCCACTTCTGGATAAAACACAGCACATTCCTTTGTTGTGCAGATCCAATCAGTGTGGATCTCGTTCCACTTCTGGTTAAACCAGTGCACATTCATTTGTTGTACAGGTCCAGTCAGTGTGGATCTAGTTCCACTTCTGGATAAAACACTGCACATTCCTTTGTTGTACTGATCCAATCAGTGTGGATCTCATTCCACTTCTGGATAAAACAGTGCACATTCCTTTGTTGTACAGATCCAATCAGTGTGGATCTCGTTCCACTTCTGGATAAAACACTGAACATTCCTTTGTTGTACAGGTCCAATCAGTGTGGATCTCGTTCCACTTCTGGATAAAACACTGCACATTCCTTTGTTGTACAGATCCAATCAGTGAGGATCTCGTTCCACTTCTGGATAAAACACGGCACATTCCTTTGTTGTACAGATCCAATCAGTGTGGATCTCGTTCCACTTCTGGATAAAACACGGCACATTCCTTTGTTGTACAGATCCAATAAGTTTGGATCTCGTTCCACTATACCGCCTGGTTTTCTTCTGCTCCTCTCCTCGACATGTGAGGCTCCAACAGCGCCGGGACACTCCTCAGAGTAGCCGTGCGCTATAGAAGCACCCCAATTAACATACCATAACATAACATAACATTCTGGATAAACCGGTGCACATTCCTTTGGTGTACAGGTCCAATCAGTGTGGATCTAGTTCCACTTCTGGATAAAACACTGCACTTTCCTTTGTTGTACAGATCCAATCAGTGTGGATCTCGTCCCACTTCTGGATAAACCGGTGCACATTCCTTTGTTGTACAGGTCCAATCAGTGTGGATCTAGTTCCACTTCTGGAGAAAACACTGCACATTCCTTTGTTGTACAGATCCAATCAGTGTGGATCTTGTTCCACTTCTGGATTAAACACTGCACATTCCTTTGTTGTACAGATCCAATCAGTGTGGATCTCGTTCCACTTCTGGATAAAACACGGCACATTCCTTTGTTGTATAGGTCCAATCAGTGTGGATCTCGTTCCACTTCTAGATAAACCGGTGCACATTCCTTTGTTGTACAGGCCCAATCAGTGTGGATCTAATTCCACTTCTGGATAAAACACTGCACATTTCTTTGTTGTACAGATCCAATCAGTGTGGATCTCAATCCAGTTCTGGATAAAACACGGCACATTCCTTTGTTGTACAGGTCTAATCAGTGTGGATCTAGTTCCACTTCTGGATAAAACCCCGATATATTCCTTTGTTGTACAGGCCCAATCAGTGTGGATCTCGTTCCACTTCTGGATAAAACACGGCATATTCCTTTGTTGTACAGATCCAATCAGTGTGGATCTCGTTCCACTTCTGGATAAAACACGGCACATTCCTTTGTTGTATAGGTCCAATCAGTGTGGATCTCGTTCCACTTCTGGATAAAACACAGCACATTCCTTTGTTGTGCAGATCCAATCAGTGTGGATCTCGTTCCACTTCTGGATAAACCAGTGCACATTCCTTTGTTGTACAGGTCCAATCAGTGTGGATCTAGTTCCACTTCTGGATAAAACACTGCACATTCCTTTGTTGTACAGATACAATCAGTGTGGATCTCATTCCACTTCTGGATAAAACAGTGGACATTCCTTTGTTGTACAGATCCAATCAGTGTGGATCTCGTTCCACTTCTGGATAAAACACGGCACATTCCTTTGTTGTACAGGTCCAATCAGTGTGATTCTCGTTCCACTTCTAGATAAACCGGTGCACATTCCTTTGTTGTACAGGTCCAATCAGTGTGGATCTAGTTCCACTTCTGGATAAAACACTGCACATTCCTTTGTTGTACAGATCTAATCAGTATGGATCTCGTTCCACTTCTGGATAAAACACGGCACATTCCTTTGTTGTACAGGTCTAATCAGTGTGGATCTTGTTCCACTTCTGGATAAACCGGTGCACATTCCTTTGTTGTACAGGTCCAATCAGTGTGGATCTAGTTCCACTTCTGGATAAAACACTGCAGATTCCTTTGTTGTACAGATCCAATCAGTGTGGATCTCGTTCCACTTCTGGATAAAACACTGCACATTCCTTTGTTGTACAGATCCAATCAGTGTGGATCTCGTTCCACTTCTGGATAAAACATGGCACATTCCTTTGTTGTACAGGTCTAATCAGTGTGGATCTCGTTCCACTTCTGGATAAACCGGTGCACATTCCTATGTTGTACAGGTCCAATCAGTGTGATTCTCGTTCCACTTCTAGATAAACCGGTGCACATTCCTTTGTTGTACAGGTCCAATCAGTGTGGATCTAGTTCCTTTTCTGGATAAAACACTGCGCATTCCTTTGTTGTACAGATCCAATCAGTATGGATCTCGTTCCACTTCTGGATAAAACACGGCACATTCCTTTGTTGTACAGGTCTAATCAGTGTGGATCTCGTTCCACTTCTGGATAAACCGGTGCACATTCCTTTGTTGTACAGGTCCAATCAGTGTGGATCTAGTTCCACTTCTGGATAAAACACTGCAGATTCCTTTGTTGTACAGATCCAATCAGTGTGGATCTCGTTCCACTTCTGGATAAAAACACTGCACATTCCTTTGTTGTACAGATCCAATCAGTGTGGATCTCGTTCCACTTCTGGATAAAACATGGCACATTCCTTTGTTGTACAGGTCTAATCAGTGTGGATCTCGTTCCACTTCTGGATAAACCGGTGCACATTCCTTTGTTGTACAGGTCCATGGAGGACTGCGCGATGTCTACCCCCTCACAACAAAGATTCCCACACTTCATAGTGCCTGAGAAATGTTCTGAGATGTAGAAGGGTGGAATAGCTGCTGCCACTGGAGTCAGTGTTCTAACAGTACTGCAGTACTGAAGCAGTACCCATGGGAAAGAAGTTCGCACCAAAGGATTCATAATGGCGGAATGTCCAGCCCTTCATGGCAGGGTCGTCCATCTGCAGAGCATGGTCACATGTGAGGGGTTGGGTGGGTCCGACATTGCCTGGGGCGAATTTGGACAAAGTCACAAAACTTGGTTCACTTTTGCAAAAGGAAAACTTTAAAGCTTCCTGACCTCGCCCAACTTCACTGAAAAAGAGTTAGCCATGCTCAGCCAGGGCCACGTCAGGCATGGGCAGCTGCCCAGGGCCTCGCACTCAGCCCACCAGCATGGGGCACCACACCAGTGCAAGTGCAACAGACCACCAACCGTCTTGTGCCCCTGCCGATCCCATTGAAGAAAGGTGTCTGTTTGCAATTGGGCTTACAGGATGGGGACCCCTCCCCGGGCCTCTCAGGGATGGTGTAGGGAGGTCTAGGGAATGGGGACACTTCACATTGTGCCAGTTGCAAGGAGACAAATTTTGTCCTGCAATTGGGCCTCCTGCCTGGCAGCCCATTCAGAGACACTGCGGGACACCCATTGTTAGCACTTTACTGTCTGCACCATTTTAACTCTCGGCCCCCAAGCTATTCTCACACCTTTAGACTGATATGAGCTTTGAAAGAGGTGCTTGTAGGTCGAAGAGAGGAGGAGCTGCAGCCGAGGAGACGTCTGAACAAAGCAGCTTCAGGAGCCCTGTAGGTGTGACTTACGTAAATTAGAGGGGCCTCGCACATTCCTCTTCGCCCGGGGCCCCAAAAATCCTAGAACCGGCCCAGTGCTCAGCCCTGGATAAATTTACATGGTGTCACAGGGGCATGGTGGGCACTTGTCAAATGTTTAAGAATCTGGAAACTACAAGCCAAGAATCATCAAAAGTGGCAAATTATCAGCACTGGTTGACAATATCACACGTGGCACAGGGGCTACTTAGCAGCAATGTGCTATGTAAAACAATCACCAGTGATGTGGCGCATTCACAGCCTGCAGTGGAGCACACAGGGCTTCAGCCTTATTCGGGCAGCTGATCTTTTTTAGCTGGATTGCCGAACAATTTGGGGTGGAAGTCGTGTCCTACGCAGACGATACTCAGCTGGTAGTGGCTCTGACACAACCATGTGGACGTCGGCTTGGTGGCCTCAAGCGCTGGGCCAACTCCCCTCACCTGGCGAACAAGTTAGGAATTTGGTAGTATGGCTCGATACTAAGATCTTGTTTGAGAACTACAAAAGACGGGTGTCAGGCACATGTTTTGGCATTCTAAGGGGCTCAGGAAGACACAGGACCTGCTGCCAACGACAGCCAGGAAAACCATGGGCCATGCCTTAATAACATCGAGGCTGGACTATGGGAATGTCCTTTATCTGGGAGCGAATGCTAAGTGTATTCAAAGGCTGCAGCATATACAGAATGCGGCAGCATGCTTGGTTCTGATGCTGCCCAAGAGAGCCTCCTCGAAGAGGGCGTTGGAATCGCTGCACTGGCTCCCGATCAGGGATTTGGATGTTGTTCAAAGCCTTATGTGTCAGTCACTGAATCGCACAGGAGAAAGGGCCCATCTATCTCCATAACCTACTAACCCAACCCAGCAACTGAGATCTAGCGGGACGGGGCAGGTCAAGGTTCCGAAGTTCAGAAGAGTGAGGATGGGAGGGCGCTCCTTTCGCGTTCTGGCAGCCCAACACTGGAACAAACTTCCTCCTAGACTCCGACTGGAGACACCAGAGCTAGCGTTCCGCAAAGAGCTGAAAACTTACCTCTTTCCCAAAGAGTAGGCCTGGGGTAGGTAGCGGGTGGGTGGGATAAATTACTAGTGCTGTGGTGCCCTGATTAAAGCCGTAATGCAGCGCGGGGACACACTAGCCTAGTGTAACCAGGCGCTTTATAAATTCAGTTATTATTATGATTAAATGTCAGAATCTAAAACCTACCACTTGCTACGAGTGTTTTATTTTATAGCATCCCAGCCACCTGCTAAGGGCTATTACAGTTGTTACAGGCCCTGAACCTGAGTTATCTACCCAAGTTGTAGTTAAGAGACTATTCTGGAGTGGGGAGGCCTTTAACAACAAATGGTACAGCCTGTGGTAGATGGGCTACAATGCTATTCCACTATCTGAGGGTAGAATATTCTAAAAAAAAAAGAAGACACAAAAAGGCAAGAATTAATCCACTGCAGCAGACATTCTATACCAGCCATTATTGGCCCTGAGCCACTCCATTGTCTTTAACTGAGCTCCCACCATTCCAATATTTTAAATAAACTGAGGAGTACTTGTAATCATGTTTGAAACATGAATTTTGAAATGTACTGTGACCGGACACCTTTTCCAAGCACTATTAGATTGTGTGAAAGTCACAATGATTTTGACCCTTAAGTTCACTTTTGTGCTGAAATTGCTAAGTAGGGGTAGTAAATAAGACCAGGTCCAGTAATGTCACCATAAGGGTCCGGTGGGGGCAGGGGTCACTTGTGATTGGTTTAGAGGTCAGCCACTCTTTGTGTCGATCAGTCTCGGTTGATATAGATGATAGTTGCTGTTGGTGTAGAATTCAGTCGCTGCTGGTCTGATCACTGTTGTATTCAGCCTCTGGGATGGCGTGTGAGGTTTTGGCAAGCATCAGTGCTGAGTATTAAAAAAATCCTTAAAATCATCAGCCTCATCCCACCTTTTCTACTCTTTATACTATAGACACAGTTGACATCACAATGAACAAGCTCAGGGTAGTACCAGAAATTTGTGGTCAGACTATCGTCTGGCATAAATATATTGTTCTACATACCATTTACAAGAATATCTCCCCATGGAAGTTAATAATAAAAAAGAATACTTAAATGGGTGCTATTTTTGTAAACAACATTTAGGTAACAATATTTTTGTCAAACAATATTTCTGTGCACCACATTCCGACATACAAGCCGGAGTCTTTTGGGATACCCCAATCATTTCACCATGTGACTGTAGATGAAGAAATGCAAAAAAGTAAAAAAAAATAAAAAAAGAAGGCAAAAAGCATTCACCAGTTATACACCTGGGATCTCGAACAACATTCCACCATCCATCAATGCTGCCACAATTCTGCTCCTACCTAGAAAACAGCTAAATATATATATATATATCTTTAAGGAATTCAACATCACTACAAAGTAGCAGCCCACTTCCGCTCTAAGAACGCAGATTCCACTCTGGTCATTTCCTGACTGCGTCCTTACCTGGCAGTCCAGGATGGTCTTTTTCCATCAGGAGAAGGGTCAATACTGATTACATAAGGCAGGCCTCTGTCTAAGAATGGTACAGTGAGTGAAAAATGTGGAGTTGGAATGCTGCCAAGCAGGATTACCAGTGGTTTAGATATTTTCAAACATTCCTCCCATCACCTTTAATGTGCTCAATGTAACACCTTGATGGTACATCTTCTGGATAATTGCTTCAGAACACCGCTTGAGAATATGCATTCTAAACCCTCTGGCACTAAGAACTTTGTCAATGTGCCAACCTGAGGCAAAAAACTGTTGAGGTGCAACCACCCTACAATCTACTGAGCAGTATGAAAACGGAATGTGTTTCAGGCACCATGTGCAGTGAGATATCACAGGGACAGATTGTGTTACCCAAACTCTATTTCATAATGGGAAAGCATACTCAAGAACTCTAGAAATCCAGGACTCTATATTAAAGAGTTATTTTATAACCAAAATCCTATATTAGTGCACACAATATGAATCAACAATGAGCAGAAAAGGCCTTGGCACCCTTTTGCTTACTTGCCTTCTGTGAAACCATGCTTTTTGTTCAAAAACATCAGACGAGTCACAAACTTGTCAGTTTCCATGAAACCTTGTTAATCAATGAAAACAATCACTATAACAAGAGATTTGGTTCATATGAAATAACATTAATATTTTCAAGCAGACTTGATGATCACATTGCAATGAATAATAGCATGAATAAATGTGTATTTTATATTTTGACATTTACGTTTAATAGCCAACGTATATAATGTAGAAAAGAAGAATACCTAAAAAGAATATAAATTATAATCATAACACTAGGAGCCTGATTTTGAGTTCAGCAGGCGGATTACTTAGTCACTAATGTGACGGAAATCCCATCTGCTGCATTACGAGTGCATTATATCCAATGGGATATTCTAATATGGTGGACAGGATATCCGTCATGTTTGTGATGGAGTAACCCATCTGCCGACCTTTAAATCAGGCCCAAAGTTGCCAAAGACCTACCCGGACCTAGCTCCCTTGTTCACTGTGTCACAAAATTCGCGCTATCCCTCACTGACCACAGTTAACAAGGCGGAAACTGGTCTGAGTTTGCTTGTGTTCCCTTCTGGAGGTGGCATTGCCTTCAGGTTTGAATAGACTGTTCCCAGGAGGAGCAGGGTCAGTACTGATTTGCATGAGGCAGGCCTCTGCCTTGAGTGGCACAGTGGGTGAAAACAAGGTGTTGGAATGCTACCCAGAGCTATTGCAATGGTTTAATCCAGGGGCTCCAAACCGGTCCTGGAGGGCCGGATCCATGCCAGATTTTTAAAATAACTACATGTATCTCAATGGGGATATCCAAAAAATCTGGCATGGATCCGGCCCTCCAGGACCGGTTTGGAGACCCCTGGTTAGTCTATCTGCAAGCATTTCACATTCTACTGCCGTTTGACTACCTTCATGCCTTGCAGATACTATATACAATCACACAACATAACATACCTATTATTATGAGGACCGGCCATTGACCGTAATGAAGTGTGTATTTACTATTCTAAATCCATGTGTGCTTTGATAGCAGGGTAGGTTATAAAGCGGACCTAGGCAAATATAACTGCACTTTGAGTTTTTTCATACACTCTCTCTCTCACACACACACACTCCCTCCCACTCACCCACTAACCCCCCCACACACACACAATGGGGTTGCTTCCTGTTTTTTCTAGCCATACTATTTAATCACAATTGCATGTTTCCTAGAGGGCAAGCACCCCCATCTAACCAAAGATCTTATTTTTATGAATGTTCCACCGCACGTCTTAAACACCCCATGCCTGTTGAGCTGCTGTAATTGTCGGATAAACAGATGTAAAATAATACTGCCGCCTGTCAGAAACATTCTGCGGCAAATCCGGCTCGTCAATCGCGCTGGCAGGCCGGATCCTCCTTAACAATGTGCTTCTGTTTTTCCAATTCTAAATACCATGAGAACAATGTTGGCAGATGTGGATTGAAATTCAAAGTGTGGCTTCTTTGACACCCCTCCCCCCCACCTACCTTTCCCTCCTCCTGGCCTACTTTTTTATCTTGCACTCCTTTCCATCAGGAAACGGTACAATCTGGAGGGAAAAGCACATTGCCTTACAGCACTGCATTGCACCTACAGATCAGGGCAACATAGGGCCAGATGTATACAGCCTTTTTCTGGTCGCTAACGGCACAAATTGCAGAATCGGACTATTTGCCATGGGAAAAATGCTTTTTCTGATGTACAAAATGCAAAATGTGATTCATATGAGATTCAACATTTGGAATGGGCGTGTTTTGGGTGGCCCTTCCAAATACCTAATTGGTATGGTATGTATTACTGTTTTGCGGCCGAATTCTGGTTGCAAAACAATAATACTTTACCATCATTTTAAAAGAGGTGGTAATCCATTCACAAATGGGAAGAGCCCCTTTGAAAATATTGGAAACATTTTTTTTAAGAGCAGGCACTGTTCCTTTAAGAGCAGGCAATGGTCCCACAGAGCACTGCCTACTCTTGAAAAATTTAAGTTAAACGTTTAATTTTTTCTTTTTAAAGGCATCACATTTCCCTTTCAGAAAAACAGGCTACATTAAAAATAAACAAATAAAAGATTGCTTTATTTAAAAGCAATCACAGACATGGTGGTCTGCTGACCTCAGCAGGCCACATCCCTGTGATGGCGGCTATTCCTAATGGGTCGCAAATTGCGACCTACCTCATTATTATGCATGAAGTAGGTCTATTTGCGACCCACTAGAAATCGCTAATGAAACTCAAAAGAGTTTCATACATTAGGATTACCAATTTCCTAATTGTGATGCAGAGAGAATAAAAATCAGTATTCCTAATGCTTGTACATTAGTCTCATAATGTCCCAGACATGGTGGGAGACCCCTGAGAGTCCAGAGACAAAGACTTGCATGTGCCCTGGAGCCAGAATCCAACCACTTGTAGTTTCAGGGAATTTCTTCAAATAGAGATATTTAGAATGGCCTGAGAACCTGCTCTGAAGAGGAAAGTGAAGGAAGTACACCGTCTAAGGGCTGGATAGACTCTAGCAAGCCTTAGATGGACTCCTATCACCATGAAGTGTATGTAGTACTCTGATGTGACCGCAAGAGGAAGCTGTGGCGCTATGCAGAACTCTTAATGATAACCAGTACATGCATAAATAAACATAACATATGGCCCTTGTCTCTGCCTACTCTTCCCACATAGGTATGGTTCCAGCTTTGTCTTTGTTTATCGAGCACTCTTGCTCTCCTCTGCGTACCAGGCTCAATTAAACCCATTGTGTCTACTCAATGTGTTCCTTTCTTTTCTGTGAATAGACATTTCTTAATGCTGATTCTGCCCACCCTACCCAACCTCTGCCAAATTAGGCACTGTCAATTGCAGGTGTTACCAATGCTCAGTATAATAGTACCTCATTTGCTGAGCTCAGTAAGATAAAGTCCAGAGTTGGCCTTGCTGGGATCCAGATTATGATACACACATCACAGCAGATGGCGGTGGAAAGAGTCTAACCGTCTTGCCAGTATTGACCTCCTGTTGTAGGAATACAGCTTTGTTGGATGAGAAACATAACCATAGAGTTTTAAATCAGCTGGACTTGTCAGATAGTCAGTACCTGTACTTCTTTTATTTGAAAGGGGGATTACCAGGAGGGATGCAATACTTTTGATGGGAGAATACTTGCAATTTTCATCAGCATGCGAGTGCTTTGGTATAGCAGGTAAAGGGTCTTTTTTATATGTCTAAGGTAGTGTCTTAAACCTCTTTAGGGATTTACACACCCCTAACTCAATTTTAATCTTCTTTTAATGTTTTAAAAACTTGTGTCCCACCACCACTGTAAGCTGTTGACCGTGTGAGGAGCTGATCCCTGAAGCATCTCCAAACTCTCCTCATTCCTCTGGAAATTTGAAATAAATAATAGCCCAAGTAATATTAAATGAATATTAATTGTGATAGAAATGTTGACGTTTATGTGCATTTATACAATTATGCATTATTAACAACGTCCAGAACAGTAGAACAGTAATGTACATTTTAATGTACATGTATACTCTTGTATGATGTTATTGCCTTTGAAACGATTGTGATATGGCTTATGGCCTTTTCAAGTGCATTTCTTGGCTTATGCTAACTAGGGGCATGATTATGATGGGAGTGAACCTGCCACCAGAAGGCTGCTGGCGGCAGGTTCACCGCAATCGTAAGGCCATTCCCCACCTGCCAGATAAGGATGGCGTGTGGTGTTCTGGCAGGCAGAAAGCCAGTCCGCCACGGGTCCATGGACCCGCCCTCATCCCTAGAATGGTGGCGGTGCCTAGCAGGCACCGTCCTCTACATTAGGATGACGCATCCCTGCCAGCCTTTCCATGGCTGTTTATATCTCTTGAGCACTGGTTGAGTTTTTGAATTCATGAATTGCAGAGGAAAGTGAAAATAGAAGTGGGACATTGAGGAAGAGAATGATACAAAACGGGACAATGAGTAATGAGGACTAGAGGGGTGTTGAGTATTGAAAGAGGAGAGGAGAAGACAGCACCGCCGAACACATGCACTTCCAGATCCACACCGACCTCAACACCATCCTCAGAGGAACCCTTGTCTACAGACCCTTGGATCCCGACCACAGTTCAGTGACTCCATCGCCGACTTCGTCAGCACACTAGCCCTCGCTTCCACGGACTACATCCTCCTCGGGGACCTGAACTTCCACCTCGAGAACAACAACAACAACACCAACTCCACCACCCTGATTGACAACCTCTCCAACCTCGGGCAGCTCGTGACAACGCCGACCCATGCCGCCGGCCACACGCTTGACCCCATCTTCACCGCAAGCCCCCACGTCTTCTTCAACCACACCACCGAACCCCACTGGACCGACCACCACTGCATCCATTTCACCTTCAGGAAGCCCACCACGCACCACCACACCCAACAGATTCCTCGACGCTGCTGGAGCAAAGTCACCGAAGACCAGCTAACCACCACACTCGCCGAGAGCCCACCCGCGGACTCCACTGACCCCGACACTGCCGCCCACAACCTCAGACAGTGGATCGACGACTGCGCCGCCAACACCCTCGCCCCACTCAAGACACCCTCCAACAGCCACACCAGCAAGAAAGCCACCTGGTTCAACGAAGACCTCCAGGCCTCCAAATGAACCTGCCGAAAAGAACTGGCTCCGCGAACGAACACCAGACAGCTACGCAGCCCACAAGAATGCCACCCGCAGACACCATCACCTCATCAGATCCGCCAAGAGGACCTCATTCAAAGACCGCCTAGATAACAACGTACACAACAGCAAAGAGATCTTCAACATCGTGAAAGAACTCTCCAACCCCAGCTCCAACACCAACGACATCCCTGCTTCAACGCCACGACCGCCCCGACAACCACCGCCCCCACGACCACCACCTGCACCAACCGCCTGCTCTCCTGGACCAGCATCAACGACGAGGACACCAGCGAGATCATGAACGCCATCCACTGCGGATCACCGTTGGACCCATACCCTCACCACATCTTCAACAAAGCCAGCACAACCATCGCACCCATCTCCAAACAGTAATCAACATCTCCTTCGAGACAGCAACCTTCCCGGAAAGCTGGAAGCACGCTGAGATCAACGCCTTACTCAAGAAACCAAAGGTAGGCCCCAAGGAGCTCAAAAACATCCGACCCATCTCCCTGCTCCTGTTCCCGGCGAAGGTCACCGAGAAAATCGTCAGACAAACAACTGACCCACTACCTCGAGGAGAACAGCATCCTGGACCCATCCCAGTCTGGATTCTGCAGCAACCACAGCACCGAAACAGCCCTCATTGCCGCCACCGATGACATCAGGACCCTACTAGACAATGGAGAAACAGCAGCCCTCATCCTCCTGGACCTATCAGCCGCCTTCGACACGGTCTGCCACCGCACACTTTGAACACGCCTACACAATGCCGGATTCCAAGAAAAGGCCCTGGACTGGACCACATCCTTCCTCTCCGGCAGAACTCAGAGCATCCGCCTCCCCCTTCCGCTCCAATGCCACTAAAATCATCTGCGGCACCAGGGCTCATCCCTCAGCCCGACGCTGCTCAACATCTACATGGCCCCCCTCGCCCACGTCGCCCGACAGTACGACCTCAACATCATCTCCTACGCCGACGACACCCAGCTGATCCTCTCCCTCACCAAAGACCCTCACACCGCCAAAACCAACCTCCACAAAGGAATGAAGGCCGTCGCCGAATGGATGAACAGCCGACTGAAGCTGAACTCAGACAAGACGGAGGTCATCATCCTCGGCTCCACCCCTTCAGCCTGGGATGACTCCTGGTGACCGACAACGCTGGAAACAGCCCCGACACCCACCGACCACGCACGCCACCTGGAGATCATCCTCAACTCCACCCTCTACATGACCAAGCAGGTCAACTCCGTCTCCTCATTCTGCTTCAACACCCTCCGAATGCTCCGCAGGATCTTCAAGTGGATCCCCACTAAAACAAGAAGAACAGTCACCCAGGCCCTTGTCACCAGCAGGCTGGACTACGGAAACGTCTTCTACGCAGGAATGTCGGCCAAGCTCCTGAGACGGCTGCAACGCAACCAGAACGCCTCCGCACTTCTGATCCTCGACATCCCTCGCCGCAGCCACATCACACCCCACCTGAGAGACCTGCACTGGCTCCTCATCAACAAGAGGATAACCTTCAAGCTCCTCATCCACACACACAAAGCACTCCACAACACCAGACCAGCATACCTCAACAGGCGACTCAGCTTCTACACCCCAACCCGCCAGCTCCGCTCCGCCGGCCTCACCCTCGCCACAGTCCCCCGCATCCAAAGAATGACCGCCGGCGGCAGATCCTTCTCCCACCTCGCCGCCAAGACCTGGAACACCCTCCCCACCAACCTACAGCAGACCCAAGACCTACTGGCCTTCAGAAGACTCCTCAAGACTTGGCTCTTCGATCAGTAGCAGCACCCCCCCCAGCGCCTTGAGACCCTCACGGGTATGTAGTGCGTTTTACAAGAGACCTGATTGATTGATTGAACACACTACAAGGAATAAAGGACCCTTACACATGAATAAAATGTAATCCTCTGGACCTGTTTTTTATGTTAACATAGAATCCCTTAGTGATAATCTGCAGCCAGCCCCAGGCGTGGATAGGTACATAGTATTCAGTATATCAATAATGCATACACTTACATGTAAAGGTTCAGAGGTGCCTTGCAATATATATTGACGAGGACTGTAATTGTTTACAACATATTGACAGCCCATGAAATGGCCACTGGTAGCTGCCTTCTAGCAGTGACAGCAACATCATTACCCCAGTGCACTCCTTGTCTGCAGAGACACAATAATGAGCATGCAGTATTAATGACGTCTTGAACAGAAAACAGATGTGCCTTGAGCAAAGAGGTGCCCGAGCTGATTCGGCGTGCGCCTCCGGGCTCAGGTGCTTTGAGGCGCTAGGTGTACACATATGCACCTTTGCATTGTAAGAGTTTAGTTTCTCGTTGTGACAGTGTTTAGTGAATCAAAGATAATGTTGTTGCCTAGGCGAAGTGTGCACAGACAGCATCACACTACACATCCTCTCTTCCTGGACAAGCACATTGTCTCAAGAGCAATAAGATTCACAATCAAATTGTCTCAAAAAGAATATTATCACATTTACTCGAAAATTGTTCGATGCACATTCAAATATCCTTAAGAAGTATCCTATGCACAGTCACATTGCCTTACAAACAATAGTATGCACTGTCACATTTTCTCAAGAAGTGTTTGATGCACAATCAAATATACTTAAGAATACTGTGCCCAATTACATTGTTTCAAAAGGAATAGTATGCACAATTACATTGACTAAAAAAATAGTACACACAATCACATTTACTCAGAAATGTTCAACGTACAATCACTTCAAACCTTGCGGATGCCTCCTAGTTTCCAGTTGTTCAGTTTGCATTTAGCAGACTGGACATTGCTCGAGCTGAAGCAAAGAGTATGGCTTAACCTTAATTTAATAGACAACATTTTTAATGTTTGTGATATTTCTCTAAATGGGTATTCTGAAACTAGGGGGCATCCATAAGGTTTTAAAAGTTCCCCCACTGTTGTCCCTAGCCATATAGAGTTAATCTCCTTCAGGAGTCTGGCGACTCATTTAGTTTCAGAATCTTTTCTACGTTGCTGTTTTGTGTCAGGGTTGCTACCTGAAATAGTCCTGATGAAGACCCCAATGAAATTGGTGTAAGTGGTCAAAACGTTGACAATTTGCTTTATTGACTGCCGTTGAATGTGGAATGAAAAAACTGATCTTGCAATAATAAAGTTTTATCTTAAATGATTTTGCCAAGCAGTCAACAGTATTATGTATCACAAAGCGCACCCATAATCATGTTCGTACACTATTTCACGTGCACTGCGCCGTTTCTATGCGCACCTAACTTGTGATATTGTTTCCCCACTCGAGTGATAATGTTGAAAATATGTTTTAAAAAATACAATAAATTGTATGTATTTTTCGCCTTACCCATTGCCAAGAAAGTATAGGCTGATATGCTTTCCCCGAGGTAACCATTGTAAATTCTTTGTTGAGGCCGCATCCTCAGGGTGCTAGGAATACAGGGATGCCCCATAAAAATAAATTCTCATTGTTTCAAGAAGAGTACTATGCACAATTACATTGGCTCTCTTGAGGCTTTTCCTATAGTGAGTCATGGCTTCTCCCTCAATCTGCAGTGGTAATAAAGAGCATAGAGAATACACAGGTGGGCATGGTGCGACAAAAGAATAGACAGTTCAAAGTATATAGACAAATAGAAAAACAGAAAAGGGAGAAAGGATGGAGGAAGAGAAATATTGGAAAAAGTGAGAAAGGGCGAAAGAAGAACCTGGAAGAGTAAGGTAAGGAAACAGGAAATGTAGGGTGGTAGAAGAAACAGGCAAAATATGGAATCAAGCACCCTTAGTATTTAGGAACCCTGACATTGGCCAGTGCCTACCAGACGGTTCTAAAATTGGAATACTTCCTCCGACTGCCCAACAGAGTAGGGGCCATTAGAGGAAGGCCCCTATTTAGGGTGGACAGTATAATGCCTTTTTTTCCTGCCCATCACCACCAGGAAAAATCCATGGGGTCCATTAAGTTTTTGATTTTCAAAAACAAACTTCCACTTTGGTAGTTTGTCTTTTAAATAACAAAAATCTTCTGATAAGTTTGACAGCCTGCTGTCATTGCTGGCAGTACTTTCAGTCAAAATGTTCCTCCATTGACAGAAATCACCACAATGGCCATTCCTGTCAATGTAGAGGGATCTCCAGGTGACCTGCGGACTGCTCTGAATTTGATGGGCAGGATGTCAGGCGAAGTAATGTAGTAAAGTACTCCATCATCTGTCGGCCAAACTCTAAATCTGTCCCTTATATTTAATTCAGTCTACAAACTCAATGAGAAAAGTAGCTCACAAAGTGAGAGGGTTTGCAGCGCCAAGCATTCCAAGGCAGATTGGCAACCAATGAATTGGATGGAGTGGTGGGCCAGTGGAGGCACTGGTACCCTATATCCAGAAAAATGATCAGTTAGCACCTGGAATGACCCCGTAGGTTTCTGAAGCATGTACTGGGAGTGTTTGATTGTACTCGTGCTCAGCCTAATTTAATTTAATTTAATTTGCGTGTTTATATAGCGCTAGAATCAATCCCGGGGGAGTATCTCCGCGCTTCGACCGCTGCGAAACCCTTCCTGGCTTCCCTGAGAGATGGTCCCTTAATGGGTATCTCCAGGGTGAGACCAGGCATCCCCGGCGGTCTGGTGGGGCCGTTAGTGAAGATGAGGCAAGCTAATGCCCAGAGTTGCCGAGTGTGATCGCTGATCAGAGTGGGCACCGAGGCGAGAGAATTATCGAGTCCGCTGACCCTGGTCCAGAAACCTGCCGCACCGGGAATCAAACCCTGGTCCCGGGCCGTCCTCTGCTCTCGGGTCTGCCGCCTTTAACCAGTGAGCCACACTACCTAATATTACCTTTGCGCAAAGGCACTCCTAAAGTGCGGTTTAAAATCTTTCCATTAGACAGAAAGGTATGATTAGCCCCTAATCCCAAAGAGCGTTTGGAGGATCAGCTAGGATTAGATGTCATGTCATGAAAAATCTGAAATCCTATTGATCGGAGGTGCAGAACACGTATGGGATGATTCCTGGTGGCCCTCTACACTTGAAACTGCATCAGCACCAAACAAAGTGGCAAAAAATCTTGGAATCAATATTAACCAATCCTTCACAATGAAAGACCTGGTCTTCTCTGCCTGGGGCAGCTGCTTTGGAAAGCTATTCCTATGGATCCCAATGTACTGGCACTGTGCGGTTGCCCAGGCTCTGATAGTCAGTCTCCTGCATTATGGAAACGCATTGTATATGGGCATGGCTGACTATTTGTTCACATGCCTTCAAACGACCCACAATGCAGCTGCAAAATTTATTTGCAATAAAAGCAATCAGGATTCCGCAACTTCTTGTTTAAAATCGATACACTGGCTGCCAATACGCAAGAGGCCACAGTTCAAGCTACTCTTTTGCACGTATAGGTCTTTGCATCCTTCCAGCCCTCTGCTCCTCAGGAATAGGGTTGTACGTTATCAGCTATCAAGAAATTTAAGATCATCCAGGTTGACCTTAGCTGAAGTAATAAGGATCAAGAAGGCAAGAGCTGGCGGCTGTTTCTTTACTTTTCTGGCTGCCACTCAATGGACCTCTCTCCCACTGGACATTTGATGTACCGAGGACTATCTTGTGTTCAGGAAAAAACTGAAGACATAGCTCTTCCCTGATTAACGCAGCTCTGACTTTCAACTTTAGATCTGACCATCTGCTGAAATCAAATGGTAGTTATTAGCGCCGTGATATCCCTTTGGGGATGAGTGTCTACGCTCTACAATACCTTCGAAAAAATACATGTCTTCCTATTTCAAACCAATTGCTTCACTGACAAAATATACAGAATTACTGCGAGTACTTGCACCTACTCCTCACTACTGGGTTATTTACCAAACAAGAATTACACATGGATTTGGCAGATGGAATTGTGCACAGATTTCACTGCATCCAGTAATCACAAGTGCATCAAACTTTTAGATATAGACCCAATGGTTTTTGCCCCATTTCTCAGCAGAGGAATTGTCACTTGCTTCCTCCACAGTGCGACATTGCCGGGCTGTAATCTCAACACCCCATGGAATAGAATGGAAGCTCATGTCGGTTGTCAGTCCAGCTTCCCTTACACTCAGTGATCCGTGGAGTATAAACTATCTCCTCTTATGGAAAATGTCACTGGTTCCATTTGTTCTAAGGGGTAGATGGTTGTATGATGCGATCGACATGAGCGTGTCATGTGCGTTGCACGCACTCCTGCACGGTAGACATCTCCAAGGCACGCCTGTGGGAGGCCAAGCACCATTTCAATCACTGCCGCTTTCACATCATGCAAACGTCACTGCAGATGCCCCCCAGCATGGCCTAGGCCAGCCATGCTCACAACAGCTTGAAAATCTGGACATGCAGTTGGAGAATTGTATATAGAACTCAATAGTGTTCGCAGACCACTCACAGCTGAGTGCCCACGGCTCAGACCTTGATGACTCAAACCGCTTTCAGCCGAATGTAGGCCCATATGTATCAACACATTGCCCCAGAAAGACGGAATGGTTAAAACCCTTTGATACGTCAGTCCCAAGATTACTGCACGTTTTAGAGAACAGTGGTCCCTATTTTGGAAGGAAAAATGGACAACCACAATAATCATACGCTTAAATAGATCATATGTCTTTCGTCCAGACGGACAAGAATTTATTTTTATATAAGTTCAGTTGATTGTGATTCAAAACATTAAATGACAAGTGGGCACAGCCGTGACCCACAGAACACAAGACAAACCAACGAAAAACAGAATGGCCAAAGGCAGGGTATAAGATGTGTCTGTTTGTTTTTAATCACTATGACAGACTTAAATATCCATTTTCACACCATTGATTCACATATTTTGCCTATATCGCATTAGTTTGAAGGATGAACAAGGTTCAACGGTAATTCGCGAAGCACTGTTGATAGAGATAGGTATAGCTCAGCAATGAGACTCTATCATAAAAACATCAGAGCTGCCCGCAAGTCCCATATCATCTCCCAACTCTCTGGAGCCGGTCACGACCCCAAAATGCTGTATCAGGTGTTATGCACATTTACTAAACCTGCCGCCTGCGACAGTGCAGAAGTGCTAACACAAAAACTGTGCGATGACACGGCCGGTTTTTTCTCGGATAAAATTGATGCCATCTATCAAAAAATTTCTCAATCTAGCACAACCGTGGAGGATAATGTCCCCCCTCCAAGCTCTCAGCCTGGAACAGTCGGGGCTGCCCCAACCTCACTATCATTTATCCCTGAGATCACCTTAGACCAGGTCAACTCTCTGATCGGGACCATTAAGTCAGGTAGCCCAGTAGATCTCGTACCTGCCCGGGTTATGCACCACATTGGGAGTGTCCTCAGCCCCTGTATTCGGACGGTGATCAACCGTTCCCTATCTGAAGGGCTGGTCCCCCGGGTGTGGAAGGAGGCCATAGTTAAGCCCATCAGGAAGAACACCGCCATCCCTTGGTCAGACATGACCAATCTGAGGCCTATATCCCTTCTGCCATTCATCGCCAAATTGACGGAGAAGCATGTCAATTACCATCTCTCCTCCTTCATTGAACAGACGGGCAGCTTAGACCATTCTCAGTCTGGGTTTAGGCCCAGGCACGGTACTGAGACCGCCCTCCTCTCCGTTACGGATGCCATACGTATGTCTCTGGACAGAGGGCTGTCTGTGGTGTTGGTGCTGCTGGACTTGTCCGCAGCATTCGACACCATATCTCATGCCATTCTCCTTACCAGGTTAAAGGAGACAGGCATTGACAAAGCTGCCCTGGCATGGTTTACCAGCTTTCTTTCAGAGCGGACACAGACGGTGAACATGGGCTCCTTTAGCTCCTCCTCGGCCAACATCATCAGAGGAGTCCCGCAGGGCTCATGTCTTAGCCCTACGTTGTTTAACGTATATGTCTCCTCTTTGGCCAACATGATCAGGCCCTTTGGGTTCATGCCTATCTCCTACGCTGACGACACGCAGCTGCTGTTTACTTTTAAGACCTTTACTCCTGAGATCAGACAAGCTTTCTCTAACGGCATGACTGCAATCGCCAGCTGGATGGCCAAAAACTTCCTACAGTGTAATGTAGGAAAATCTGAGGTCATGTTATTCGGAGAGGCGAGAATCCTCTGGACCCCAGACTGGTGGCCTCCAAGCTTGGGACAGGCCCCCCTCCCCAAACAGGTAGTCAAGAACCTGGGAGTACGTCTAGACCAGGACCTTACCCTTTCTCACCATGCCAGCACCACTGCAGGGTCTTGTTTCCACACTATTGGCCTCCTTCGGAAGGTGTTCCCTCTTCTACCTGATGACACCCGGAAGACCCTGGTCCAGGCCCTCGTTTTAAGTCGCCTGGACTATTGTAATGGCTTACTCCTAGCTGCCAATGAGGGAGTGCTCAACAAACTGCAGGTGGTGCAGAACACCGCAGCACGGCTGGTGACCAACACCCCCCCCAGAACTCCGTCCCTTCCCCTCCTTAAGGCCCTTCATTGGCTTCCTATCCGGAAACGGATAGAATTTAAGATCAGCTGTGTGATACATAAATGTTTACACAATCTGGGACCGCATTACTTGACAGACAAATTTGTTTTTCACCGTCCTTCCCGCAGCCTCAGGTCCTCTAATCAACAGCTGCTTCAGGTTCCTAGACATTATAAGACCAGACAGGGAGG
Organism: Lissotriton vulgaris; assembly: GCF_964263255.1. NCBI lineage: Eukaryota > Metazoa > Chordata > Amphibia > Caudata > Salamandridae > Lissotriton > Lissotriton vulgaris. The sequence continues at coordinate 1,191,706,799 of NC_141697.1, forward strand.
CCGTGCCCTATCCATCATGGGTCCTCGTCTATGGAACAGTCTCCCCCTTTCCCTCAGGGAATGCCAGAGCCACACTGCCTTCAGGAAACGTCTAAAGACTGTACTATTCTAGGAGGAGCCTTCCGACCTGTTTATCTCACAGCACCGCGCGGAGATACACCTTCGGGTGTGATGCCGGCGCGTAACAAGCCTATAAATAAATAAATAAATAAATTCCGCTAGGGCACGAGGGCTCCTGCTGGCGCTGGATAGCGTGTGACATGCTATCCAGCACCAGCAGGAGCCCCCGTGCCCTGACTTTCCGCCGTTATTCGAGAGGTGCAACCTGGCACCTAGCGGAATTGTTACTTAACCAAAAGCCTCAAGTGCGATCCGACACTGGCATATATTGATATCAGGAATTAAACCATACAAGGATGGCCCATAGCCTATTGACGATTTAGTGGCTGTCAGCCCCCGTTACGGATCTACTGGGCCGTATTACAAGCGTGTCATTACCGTTGAACCTTGTTCATCCTTCAAACTAATGCGATATAGGCAAAATATGTGAATAAGCTTAAGACAACAATGAACTATCCCTTGTCCTGAAGATGATGCTTTATATTGTTGTGAATAGCATCGAAACGTCGTCAACACTAAAAGCACCATATGCAATATGATTTTATAATATTGTAATGATCAATGGTGTGAAAATGGATATTGGGAGCATGGACCCAGCATGGAAGACTCAGACTTCCATCCTTCAGGGGTCAGTGAATTGTGTACTATTTATTTGGATATTAGTAATCTCTGATATTCACAGTGCTTTGAAATGGTCAAAGTGTATTAGGGAGTGCTATTTTTTTTAAAAAGGTACGAAGATGCCTAAAACTGAACCATTAATCTTCAATCCTTAGCAATAAATGCTTTATACACATTGGAGACATTTAAGACTTTATTGTATGGAATTACCCTGATCACACTCACTTTTGCTCACACCTCTGGGACTTATCAGTTAGCCTGTCCAACGCTGGGAGATGGCAACTTGCGGTTTGAGTGCTTAAAAAACACATTACAAACACAACTACTATGCCGGTGACCGTGGAGGTGACTGTGAGTGCTGACCAACTTGAAGGTCAAGAACACTAAATAAAATTAACAGGTGTTGCTCTTTCTGTCTTATCCGTACTGCTGTCAGTCACTCGTGAACCAGACAGCCTCTCGTCAGGGTCACACTGGCTACTAGGTGTTTCAGAGGGCTGACCGGGTGAGGGGTGGTTTCACTGTCAGGATCTGGTTTTGTTGCCAGGGACAGGCCGGCCACGTTGCTACTTGCAGTGCTTCTAAATAAATAATGCAAAAAACAAATGAATTACTGCATGCTTGAAGAGTACTTTAAAACCATTCCTTTTGGCAATGTTGCCTGCTTTACGGGTATCCCGTCCTGCACAAAGACAATCCTTAGAGGCATATTCCTCTTTCTATGTGTGCTCCAGAATGCCCAACACTTGGAAAGAGGGAGTAGCGAGAAAAAAGAAGAGATTTCTCCTCATTACGCCTCTATCAAGGCCGGGTATGTTGCCTCATTTTGCTGCAAACGCAGGTTGACAAGTCTCTGTAAATCTGGGTTTGAGTCAAAATGCATGGGCGGATGCACGGGAAACATGCTCCATCCATGTAACGCCAACCTGACGCAACATAACCGGCCCTTCGGCAGAGGGGTTTCAGAACATGCCTGAAAAGTACTGGCCGCGTTAAGTGTCCGAGTCGGTGTGTTCAGGGCTGTGCCTGCTTGGAAGGGAGGATCCGTGAGCGGGGTCTGATGGAATGGGGCTTGTCAGCAGTTTTGCACCTGCAGGCTGCGTGCTTGAGCTGCGTCTTGTGCATTGCTGCACCGTGCCTGGGTACCACCGGTAGATCCCTGTGATTAATTATTGACGCTTCCCTCTCAGGCAGGATATCCTGAGAGCTCCTCTTTCTGCTGAGGCCTTCACTTCTCCAAGGCTCTACGGCTCTACTACAGCTCCCAACCCAAGCAGTTCACAGCAGGCTAAATGCGCATTACCGGCCCCCTAATTTCTATGTTAAACATAGCTACCTTTCCATTTAAGAAGTAAATCCCCTGTGCATTAATTACTTATTTGGTTTTAGATTCTAAAGCTTCTATTAAAGTGTCATCTTATCCACTCTTACATCATGAACAATCACACACAGCAATGGTTCTAGCATGTCTCTTTTTTTGATGGTTTCAGAATGTGGTGTAAAACCTATTGCAATGTCATTCCCCATTGGCCCTTTAAGCTCACACCCCAAACTCACCATCCTAGAAGGTGCATCCTCCTAAAACAACATCGCAGTTTCTTTTGTGTTTTAGTTACAGTTTATCAGAAACAACCATCAAGATTCATTTGGATGTTGAGAGCAGGTCAACCAATCAGGTTGCCCAGGGTGCAGGCAGTAACTACTGATACCGGCCCTCAGCTGAAGTTGTCTCACTGGAAATAAACTTGACTTGAGTGAGGGTGGGGGGGTGAGAGGAAATGGAGACCCCTCTGGGACATTCATGTGCTTGCTGATACAATTGACTTGAAGCTGGCCAGTAACACTGTCTATTGGCCTGTATCTCTTTGGTCTAGCCAGCTGGGTGCCTGATGGCCAAAGGTTGTGTGGGGTGCAATATCTAGTGTTATTGAGTGACACTACAATCAATAAAGCTAAATAACTTTGATGTGATGACATACCCTTTCTTTTGGAAAGGTACGCTGAGAGACATTGCGGTTGTTTGTAGAAGTAACAATACAGTGTAATAAGCAGTTGATGTATTTGAGAAGTTTGGTCTAATGCTCCTCTGTCCCCCACCAGCACCTTGGTGAGCTTGAATTCCCTTAGTATAACTTTGACATCATTAAAGCATTAAGACTGGAGAAACAGTGGTAACGTTTGTACAGGATCTTTGACACCCCCCACCCCCGAATTTCTTGTTACTGGTTTCAGTGCCATTAGATTTCGACCTAAGAGAAGAAGCCAGCTAGAGAGCAGTCTCGTGAAGTAGGCAGGAAACCCAGTTCCCCAGATTCGAGGTTGAACGCCCTAGCCGTTAGACCAATTCCTCTCCCCTAACGTAATGGGAGCACACCTGTACTAAGTAGGGTGCGTTGTAAGGTGTTGTGTGTTTAGTATTTGTTACTGAGCTGCAGTCGCTTTAGGTGCTACGAGGGTTCCAGTTTCATTAATAGGCTCAAGAGAGCCCCAAGGGTCCTAGCGGGCGGGCGAGTGTGCGCGCATGAGGAGGTATGCTGAATGGTGGACTTCAGTTTGGAGTAATTAAGCATGAGAGTCCCTGACGCCACTCAGGAGACAACTGATTATGTAAAGTGTAAAGTACTTCCCTCGATGTAGTTCTCAAGCGATGAAGCAGGATAGCTTTGAAATCATTAACACGCCAACTCTAAATCAACGTGCAGGCCTTGGCTAAACCAAGGAACTTGGCATCTCTCATCACAGGGACAGTGCAACTCTCAATGTAAAGTTATGTTATGTTATATTATGGTATTCTATGCTATACTGCGCTACATTGCGCTATGCTATGCTACGTTATGTTACGTTATGCTAGGCTACATTACGTTATTCAGGGCACGAGTCCTAAAAAGAGAAGTGGGGGGACGCCGTCACCGGAAGTGACATCACAACAGGAAGTGACGTCACTAAAGGTGCGCTCCGATCTCTTCCCAGAGAGGCCAACGAGTGAAGTCCAGCTGTTTGGTGAGGGGACGGTGTCCACCTGGTAAAATAAGTGGGGGGACGCCGTCCACCCGCGTGGTACCCCGACTTGAGCCCTGATGTTATTCTATGCTACGTTACGCTAGGTTATGCTATATGGACACCTGCATCATGTGTATAAAAACCTGTCTCTTACTTTCTCATTACAGTCTAGTTGTGATATATGTAATCCGTAGTAATAAGAAAATGTGGCAGCTGCTTTGCTGTAATACATTAGAGTTTGTTACTGACATCCCATTGGTTACTGGCAGAGCCTGTAGACAAACAATGTAAAGGCAGTTCAAGAAGCAGGGTTACAGCCCAGTGTAACAAGAAAGATGCAAAGAAACCAGGCCAGGTGTTCAATCTCAAATGAATTAGATAACAAGGAAGAAGATGTGGGGAAGATGAAAAGAGGGAATGGGAAGGCGAGGGAGCAGGGCAATGCGGAAGGAAAATCTTGCAAGCAGGCTGATTGTGAGTGTGGAAGGGAGGACTGGCATCAGGGGGACCCCGCAACAACAACAAAAATAACAGTCATCAAAGAGCCAAAATAGGAACAGGTAATAGATTATGAGATGGATCTAAAACCCTGATAATGTGAAAAACGATTTCCATCCAATTGTGTTCATCTAATCTGACTTGTTCAAAAATGTACATGTGATATTGCATTTTGTTGCTATAACATACTTCCAAAGCGAGTGTGTTCGACATTGACATCTATAGGTATCTTGCGGAAGGCTTGAACCCGCCCCCCTCACCACGGAATTTCATGTGGGGTCAGTGGAGACTCGATAAGAGAGCTGCCCATTCTTTATTACCTGTATCTTTATATAAATGGTATATATCTCACCAGGGGTACCATGTAAAGTGTATTACAATAATCTTCCTAAGACATTGGAATCAGCCTCATCAGTGGTTTTCTATGTGTGGAGGAGATGGAGCGGAAAGTTCCTCGTCAGCTCAGGTGATGCGTGCCACCACCGGGAAACAACCTTTACTATGCAACTTTTACAACGCATTTCCATTACAATGCAACATCCCTTACAACGCATGCCATTACAATGCACCCATTACCACGCATAACACTGCAACGCTTTCAATTACAACCCATGTCATTACAACGTAGTCATTACAATGCATACCATTACAACGCATACCATTACAACCCATAGTACCCTTACACTATCCAACACTTACCCTACTGTTGCACCCCCTGGATGTAGAATAGTAATTTTTACCCCTACACTATCCAACACTTACCTTACTGTTGCACCCCCCTGGAGTTAGAATAGTAATTTTTACCCCTACACTATCCAATACTTACCATACATGCAATGTAATGGTATGCGTTGTAATGGTTTGCATTGTAAAGGTAGTGTGCGTTGTAATGGAATTCGTTGTAAAAGTAGTTTTTAAATATTCATTGTAATGGCATGCGTTGTAATTGAATGCGTTGTAATGGATGTTGCGTTGTAAAAAATGCGTTGTAAAGGTATGCCTTGTAAAAGTATGGGTTGTAACGTCATACATTCGCCACCACTCCACCAGGATAAGTTTCTAATCTTGGACGCACCAAGCATGAAGCGTACTGGTGGTACTCCACCACAGCAGATGCTACTACTTTCTACTAGCAGAGTCCAGATGTTAAGCTACTGCAACTATCTCACTAATTAAAATACTTTTCCTGCATTTAGGAGATTCTGAAATCTTCCTGCACACCAACTTAGAGATTTCTGATGGTTTTTCTGAAGTACCATTTATCTCAGTACCAACTCGCGAGACCTCTTCGCTAGCTCGCGTCGGAGTCCTCCTCAGCTCAACATCAGACTTCCTGGTACACGTATAAAAGTAGTGTGGACATGAAAACAATCACGGTTCTGCAGATCAACTCCAAATGTAAAACATTCACATATCACTACTACGAGAAAAATATGACAGCTAGTGAAGTTCAAGCTAAAAATTCAATTCCCGCAGAAATTAATATGTATTTTTGAGGAAGATCTCGCATATTTCTTATCCATGCAGTATTTGAAGAGAGGAACGGTCTGTCAGCTTGCAATACCAGCGAGTGCGAAATGTGTTGGCGAGGAAAGAATCTGACAGCTTGTGCCTATTAGTAGTTATAGAATGGCTACCTTATCTGCTACCTCTGAAATCACTTGCTGTGTAAGCCGCGACCATTTTAATATGTGGGTGTGTGCCTATTAGAATACATGGAATGGCTACCTTGGCTACTACCTTCGAAATCAGTTGCCGTGTAAGCAGTGACTATTACCATTTTAATAGGTCGGTGTGTGCCTATTAAAATTCAAAGATTGGCTACCTTGTCTGCTACATCTGAAATCACTTGATTTGTAAGCCGCGACCATTTTAATAGGTCGGTGTGTGCCTATTAGAAGTCATGGAATGGCTACCTTGTCTGATACCTCTGAAATCACTTGCCGTGTAAGCTGCGACCATTTTTATAGGTTGGTGTGTGCCTATTAGAAGTCATGGAATGGCTACCTTGTCTGATACCTCTGAAATCACTTGCCGTGTAAGCCGCGACCATTTTAATAGGTCGGTGTGTGCCTATTAGAAGTCATGAAATGGCTACCTTGTCTGATACCTCTGAAATCACTTGCCGTGTAAGCCGCGACCATTTTAATAGGTCGGTGTGCGTCTATTAGAAGTCATGGAATGGCTACCTTGTCTGATACCTCTGAAATCACTTGCCGTGTAAGCCGCGACCATTTTAATAGGTCGGTGTGTGCCTATTAGAAGTCATGGAATGGCTACCTTGTCTGATACCTCTGAAATCACTTGCCGTGTAAGCTGCGACCATTTTTATAGGTTGGTGTGTGCCTATTAGAAGTCATGGAATGGCTACCTTGTCTGATACCTCTGAAATCACTTGCCGTGTAAGCCGCGACCATTTTAATAGGTCGGTGTGTGCCTATTAGAAGTCATGAAATGGCTACCTTGTCTGATACCTCTGAAATCACTTGCCGTGTAAGCCGCGACCATTTTAATAGGTCGGTGTGCGTCTATTAGAAGTCATGGAATGGCTACCTTGTCTGATACCTCTGAAATCACTTGCCGTGTAAGCCGCAACCATTTTAATAGGTCAGTGTGTGCCTATTAGAAGTCATGGAATGGCTACCTTGTCTGATACCTCTGAAATCACTTGCCGTGTAAGCCGCGACCATTTTAATAGGTCGGTGTGTGCCTATTAGAATTCAAAGAATGGCTAACTTGTCTACTACCTCTTAAATCAGTTGCCGTGTAAGCCATGACCATTTTAATAGGTAGGTGTGTATAACTATTAGTAGCTAGAGAATGACACTTCAGTCTGTTAACTCTGACATAATTTGCTGTTAAGTAATGACCATGTTAAGCATGCTGGAGTTCAGAAGGTGAATGAGCAATAAAGGTGCCTTTAACTCGTTGACCTTCAGCCCGAATTCCGCTGCTGCAGTGCGGGCGATTTAATCAGTGGGAGGGGTTCGTACAGCCCCCGGCCGTCTTCCGCACACGCCCACCATCACGTGGGCCCGTCTGCAGCACCGAACGGGTTAAATTGTATTTTATCTTGTCACATCTGCTGTGCATTCAGAGACAGAGGTCAAGTGCCAGGCTATGGCTCCTGTCAAATTGCTGCTTATTCTTTTACCAGGGAGATTGGTGTTGACTTTTCTTTCTCTGACTGCAAAGTGAGAGCAGGTTGTAAAGTGAACTATGATGCAATCTTGCTGGGGTACAGCGAGTGTAAAAGGAAAGGCAATAGGAGGCCAGTTTTTTCTAACACACAACATTTAAATACCTGTAAAATAACAGTACGGATGTTTGGAAATATCAGCAGTTCTGAAGGCACGAATGAATCATGTATATATATGTATATATATATATATTTTTTTTTTATTATGAATTGCGATGGTAACAAAGATTTTAATAGGATCAAAACAAATCAATACACTTTACTTGGTGGTGTACAAATGATAAATATTTGCTGAAAACCGATTTCCAAACATTAAAGTTTGTGCTCTAAAGAGCATGTCATTGCAATGGAAAATGTGCTGTCTAAATGACTGTGCACTATCACACTAGGCCTTACTAATAAAATTGCAACAGTGTGCTCCAAAATGCACCACAGGCTACATGCCACACCCTTACCAATTCCAATTCCAAAGATTCTTTATTTCGGCCATATAGACCATAAAAGATGCAAAGCAAACATTACAGACATTAAAATACATTATTTTAAAATACATTTAAATAAGGTCCGCTCTCCCAGCGAGGAGTAATTTAAAATTACATAAAAAGAGTTCATGGTGCTTCAGTGAGTCTTTTCTTTCTGATCAACCATATGGCCATGAGAAATTTTGAAACAGCAAACACAATATGGCCCAGGGTGCTGGTTTTCAAAATCCTGTATGCCTGTGCATACTCTCTGAACCCCAAGTTCTTACATAGCGGCGCTATCCAGTATTTTCTGGGCCTTTGGTATGCAGGGCACACAAACAAGATGTGGGGGTCATCTTCCACATGGTTGTTACAGCAGGGACATATTTTATCGCCCCCATTTGTCCACTTACAGGTGTATGAGTTAATGGGGAGTGTGCCAAGCCTCCATTGAACGTACAGTTTCCTCGCCAGGATGGGAAAAATAAAATCCATAAAAGGTTCAAAGACATATGAATTTTTGGATTCTAAAAATTGCAAGGTTAAGGTGCCGCTATTTTGAGCGTCCATCAGGTGAGCAAGGGACCTGGCTTTATAGATTTGTGCCAGGGCTTTGCGCGAGATTGATTGGCAGCCTCGCGCAGGGTCCTCCCATAGGTCACGGAGATTGTTGGCAGACAGTTCATTTTCCACAAAGGTGAGCCAGGGGATTTTGCCACTGCGGTTTAAGCTCATGACATGGATAAGATCCTCCCTATAATGATGGAGTTCGTCCGTAGACCAGAGCCTGTGCCAGAACTTCACTGGTTTTGACACAAGCTCCTCTGCAATAGGGGGGAGACCCATGTCCATTCTCAGAGGCTGAAGTGGCGTGGAACTTGGAAGGGCTAGAAGGCGCCTTAAAAAACTGTTTTCAACTGTTGATAAGTCCTTCACCGCTTTGTACCCCCATAGTTCACTGCCATACATGGCCGCAGCCTTGGCCTGGGTCCTGTAAGTTTCAAGGGCCGGACTTATGGGCTTGAAGGAAGAAGTATTAGCCACTTTCAGGATTGCACCCGACAGTTGGGACAGTTTGGCCCTAGATCGTGCTATCTGGCGGTCCCATGATAGATTTTCCTGCAATGTTACCCCCAGTTATATGAAGGTAGACACCCTCTCAAGGGTGGCGGTCCCCAGGGTGGGATTGGGCCTGGTTTTGGTTGGAGGATTGAAGATCATGAACTTGGTCTTTTCTGTATTCACCTCCAACCCATGCTGATGACAGAAAAGACCAAATCCATCCAGGATCCTCTGGATCCCCATGGGGGATTTTGAAAGGAGGAGGGTATCATCGGCAAACATGATTGCCGGTACCTTCCTACCTGCCAGACAGGGGGCGTTGTTGTCCTTAACGTTTTCCAGGTGTGAGATGACGTTATTGATAAATAAACAAAACAGGGTCGGTGCCAGGACACAACCCTGCCTCACGCCTCGACGGACAGGAAACCTGGATGAAAGTTTGCCATCTCTCCCACACCTGACTTGTGCAAATTTGTTTTCATGCAGCCTGGCTAGGATGTTAAGTAACTGGGGGGGAATTCCTAACTTTTCCAGCACCTCCCACAGTTTCCTGCGCGGGACTAGGTCAAAGGCTGACCTCAGATCCACGAAGACCATGTACAATCTCCCCCCCTCGATCCTCACCGTCTTCCAGTAGAGGAGAACGAGGCGGAAGATCTGGTCCATGGTCGACGTGTTTTTCCTGAAGCCAGCCTGCAGGGGACTCATGATGTCATTTTCCTCCACCCAGTCTAATAGATGGTTCAAAATGAGGCGCGCAAAAAGCTTCTGGGGAACATCTATCAGGCTAATAGGCCTATAGTTTGCCGGGCTCAAGGGGGACCCTTTCTTGTAAATCGGAACTATTTCAGCCCCTAGCCAAGAGGAAGGGACCGCCATACCTCCCAGTATAGCATTAAAGAGAACAAGAAAGTACGGGCCCCAGATGTCAGGATGGTATCTGAACAAATCACCGGGCAGCTTATCCAACCCTGGTGCCTTCCCCAGCGCCAAGCGCTCCAGAGCTAACTTCACCTCCCCCAGGGAAAATTCCAAGGACACATCCGGGGGACAGGGGGTCTCCAGCACCATCCCTTCAGGCCAGAGTGTGGTTTCTTGATATAATGTCCCAAAATGGGCCTCCCAAATAGAAGGGGCAATTTTGGGTTCTACTGCGGGTGACAAATCCCCTGTCCCATTATTTACCAGAGCCCAAAATTTTCTAGAATCTTTGGATTCGAGGGCTTCAGTCAGTTCATGCCAGTGGTTCCAATCCCACTCTGCCCTTGCGTTGGCCAGTGCTAACTTGTATCCCCTCCTAAGGGCTGCAACCTTCGCCTTATCGCTACCCTCTTTAATTGCGGCAAGTAGCTCAGACTTGGTTTTCCTACAAGTAGAGGTATACCAAGTCGGGGCGCGAGTCTTTTTCCTTCTGGTGGGCAGCGCCGGGTTAAAGACATCTGCGAGGTCCTTCACTAAGGCCTGGTGAATGCCATATAGTCTCTCATTGTAATCTGAGGGTCTTGGTTGATTGATGAGAGCATCCACCTCCTGGAACCTGGGGAGTGCTATGCCATAGAGGTTATTTATAGCTTCTTCTTTGTCAACTAACTTCCCCCATTTCACCCGGCGCCTACTCGTAGTGAGTAGTAAGTCTCCCTGGTAGACTCCAAAATCGATGGTTGGCAGCCCTACAGCAGGAACAGGGTGCTGGATCTCCAACAGAAGGGAATTGTGGTCACTGTCTGTCCTCGGGATCACTCTAAAATCTTGAACTTTGGGCCACAGGGAAATATCTATAAATATGTAGTCCAACCTTGACTCATGGTCCTTTTTGTTAAAAGTGCACACCGAAGGAGTGTCAGAGGGGGTGCGTCCGTTGCACGCCCTCAGTGCAAAGTTCAGAGTGAGAGAGGTAAGTTGTACTACCAGCGGGGACCAAGCTTTAGGATGAGGTGAGGCAGAAGGTGGAACTCCCCAATGGTCATCCTCGGCAGTAAAGGCGCCCTCCATTAAGCCTTCCAGGGGTTCAAAATGACAGTTGAAGTCCCCTCCCATCACTATTTTCAGGTCACCTGGCAGTTGCCCTAGAAAAGATGAAAGATCAACTAGGGTTGGGGATTCCTTGCCCACAACGACTGGACGTGAGTAGACGTTAACAATAGCCCATGTACTTTTACCAGGCCATCTAAGGAGGACACACTGGATGTCCTGTGAAAGTGTGTCCATCCTTTCCGCCTGGCACCCAATGTGGCTCGCCACCCAGATTGCTAAACCGCCCGAGGGTCTCCCCCTCCCATTCGACTTTGCCGGGATTTCAAAAATGTCATATCCCCTCCTATGCTGTGGTGCCCTTGCCCATGTCTCCTGAAAAAGGAGGATGTCACCTTTACTAACCAGGGTTTCCCACTCCGGGGTGCCCACCTTACTTGAAATACCCGCTACATTCCAGGAAAGAATAGTCAAGCCTGGATCTTGGGATTGTGGACCTGCTTCACTTGATGTAGGCAGGATGACATGTGCAGAATTACCCAGGTCACCCAAACCAGTAGTATTGGGCGGCGGGATTGGTAATTCAGCAAGCTCCACCAAATGCATTGTGAGAGCAGTTGGTATGCTTGGTGGATCCCCATCTAAAACTTGGGTACTTCCCAGGGCAGTCCCCCCCTCATTTACTGTGGCCAGGGACCTTTTTTCAATTACGGGAACAGATGTGCCTTCCCCCCTGAGTGTAGACCCAAAGGCAGAAATTGCTAGCCTTTGTGCTGAGTCTCCCCTTTTTGGTCAATCAACCTGGTCCAGGCAAGAAAATCTATTCTGATGGACAAAGTTATCATGCGCAGGAAGTGTGTTATACTTGGGTCTGTACCGTGAGCCGTCTACGGCAAAGCCCACTCTGGTCCAACTCTGTTCCCTCCCCACAACTAGATTGGAAACATTTGGATGGAAGTATGAGAGGGACACTAGTTCTATGTTGGACTTATCCGGCCTTACCAGCCAGTTACAGATGTAAGGGGCAACCAGTGGGCTTTTAAAACTAATTATGATACAGTCCCCTACCCGGTTTTTGGGGGTAACTCCGATCCAAGGGATCCTTCTGACCATCAACACATCACCTTTAATATTAGAAGGGAGGGGCCTGTTAATGTTAAGCCAACTAATTAGTTTATTACGGAGTGAGTCCTGTGGCTCTCTGGTGTCGCCAGTGAGCTCAGGAACTCCCACCATAATTGCTGTGTAGGGCACAGCCTCAGGGGGCAAATTGACCGCCCTGCGCCTAGTGTTAGGGCTCACGGGGCGACCAGTATGGTCATTGTTAGCTTGCCCCCCACTCGTTGGATGAGGTAGTGTCAGTTGCTTAGATCTTCTGGGTGCAGGGACAGGGGGCCTAGACGTTTGTGAGGAGGGCAGTGGGGGAGGATGACTGCCTGTGACAGTGTGTTGTTCCCCAGCCGGTGCCTGTATGGTTGTTCCAGCAGTAGATGGTCTGTTCCCTACAGATTCCCGGGGAGCCGTCTGTGCACTTGGGCCCAACCCCCTACTAGGGCTATTTCTATTATATGCGTTTTCTATAGCCGTGAGTCTAGCAGCTATGGAGTCCAGTTTTGCAGACAGGGGTTCCAACAGGCTCCCAAGAATGTCCCTAAATGAGCCAATTAGAACCTCTGACGCATTAGGAGGATTTCCACCAAAAATGAACGGCCCCGAACACCCAGGTTCCAGTGTGGCTATTGGCGAGTCTGGTTGATCAGACCCAGTTCCCGGGGAGGTGACCACAGGAGAAGCCGAAATGTCTGAACTAACATCTAATGTTGGGTTGGTTTTGTCGACTTTGGCCCTTTTTACCCCTCTAAGCTTCCTTGACCTTTTCCTTTTCGGAGGGTGGTCCACTCTACTGCTTACAGGGTCCGTTAGCGCTGCAACTTGCCCTTCATCCTGGGCCTTAGTCATTTCCGCACAGTTCATATACGGAGTGGTCTCCACCACACCCGAGGGGGGCAATGGTTCACTATCCCTCGGTAGATTAGACGGGGTCCTAAGTTGTTGGAGGACGGACTCAATTGTCTGATCAATACTATCCATGAGGGATAAATGGGTGGCGTCAAGGGTTATTGGAGTACTAACATCGATGGAGGAAGAGTCCGAGGGGTCCACTGACACTGACGCGTTTTCTAAGTTCACCTCAAGGAGAGTGTCCGGTACTGTGCGACCTTTACTAGCCGCAGCACTGGCCTTAGGAAAGAATTTTTCCAGTGTGCTAGAGCACTGTTGGGCAGCCTTACTCCTGGATACTCTTGTTGCCATGGCGAAGGAAACAGTCAAAACCGCAGGATGATGAAGTAAGGAGAGGAGCCTTGGGGCAGGGACGACGTTAGAGGGGGGGGCCCGGTCCGGTCTCTGCCGGCCTCTAACGGCCTAAAACGGCCCTCTCTTTGCCCGGTCTTCGCCCCGGGGATCGCCCCGCGCGCGTCCCCCGTTGCGCGTGACCAGGGCTCCTAAATATGACAGGGGGGCGTGGCACTGGGAGGGGGCGCGGCGCGGGCGGGAAGAGGAACCAGCTGGCGGTGATCTTCAGGAATGCTGGTCCTCGCAGTCCCGCTCGCCGTGCCTCTCACCTCCTCTGCGTCCAAGACCACGGAAAGCGGCAAAGACTCTGCCCACAGGACACAGCTCCCAGCTACTCCAGTAGCGAGCAGGGCAAACTACACAAGGTCAGTTTCACTCTCGAGCGGCTCCCGCGAAGCGGGGGCCGCGAGAGGTTAAGAGCGCTATCAGGCAGGGGGCGTGGCACTGGGAGGGGGTGCGGCGCGGGCGGGAAGAGGAACCAGCTGGCGGTGATCTTCAGGAATGCTGGTCCTCGCAGTCCCGCTCGCCGCGCCTCTCACATCCTCTGCGTCCAAGACCACGGAAAGTGGCAAAGACTCTGCCCACAGGACACAGCTCCCAGCTACTCCAGTAGCGAGCAGGGCAAACTACACAAGGTCAGTTTCACTCTCGAGCGGCTCCCGCGAAGCGGGGGCCGCGAGAGGTTAAGAGCGCTATCAGGCAGGGGGCGTGGCACTGGGAGGGGGCGCGGCGCGGGCGGGAAGAGGAACCAGCTGGCGGTGATCTTCAGGAATGCTGGTCCTCGCAGTCCCGCTCGCCGCGCCTCTCACATCCTCTGCGTCCAAGACCACGGAAAGTGGCAAAGACTCTGCCCACAGGACACAGCGCCCAGCTACTCCAGTAGCGAGCAGGGCAAACTACACAAGGTCAGTTTCACTCTCGAGCGGCTCCCGCAAAGCGGGGGCCGCGAGAGGTTAAGAGCGCTATCAGGCAGGGGGCGTGGCACTGGGAGGGGGCGCGGCGCAGGCGGGAAGAGGAACCAGCTGGCGGTGATCTTCAGGAATGCTGGTCCTCGCAGTCCCGCTCGCCGCGCCTCTCACCTCCTCTGCGTCCAAGACCACGGAAAGCGGCAAAGACTCTGCCCACAGGACACAGCTCCCAGCTACTCCAGTAGCGAGCAGGGCAAACTACACAAGGTCAGTTTCACTCTCGAGCGGCACCCGGGAAGCGGGGGCCGCGAGAGGTTAAGAGCGCTATCAGGCAGGGGGCGTGGCACTGGGAGGGGGTGCGGCACGGGCGGGAAGAGGAACCAGCTGGCGGTGATCTTCAGGAATGCTGGTCCTCGCAGTCCCGCTCGCCGCGCCTCTCACCTCCTCTGCGTCCAAGACCACGGAAAGCGGCAAAGACTCTGCCCACAGGACACAGCTCCCAGCTACTCCAGTAGCGAGCAGGGCAAACTACACAAGGTCAGTTTCACTCTCGAGCGGCACACCCGTACCAGTTTCCTGCTGAAGGGTGTGACTTATTTGCTACACATGTTTTTTGTATGACACTTGGATTTTTCACGATCACCGTGACTTCAGTGATGTAACATTGATGTCAGCACCTCCACTCAGAAAATTGTTCCAGCATCCCAGAATGTGGTATCAATCAAGCAGAAGCTTTACGCAGTTTGTGTACAATTCATTTTCCAGATTGCTTATAGTAATAAAATGATATTTGAACACTATCGGGCCAATAAAACAGTAGAAACAGGCCCATGCGAAAAAATCAGAGAAACCTGAATGTCTGGTCGCACAATGATATCTCCCAATGCCTACGAGCATGCTGATAGGGGATTTTATATTGGTTTCATCCAATACCATTTAAAGCACGGGTCCAAAGATGTCGGTAGGTCAAATGAGACACTGGAATGTTTTTAGAAATGTGGGGGGAAAGATGTGGCCTAACGGCTAGAACGGTTGACCTCGAAGCTGGCGTACCGGGTTTGAGTCTTGGCAGGGACACTCAGCATCCTGTGATTCTGGGCAAATCACTTAATCTCCCTTTTCCTAACAAAAATGATTGTGTCCATCTGTAATGAAACTGGCGCTCATGTAAAGCCTCTGTCTAATATTTTTGAGTGAAGTTCGCGCTATATAAGACTGCCCCCCGCCCCCTCCAAAACCAAAAAATCGCTAAGAAGCATTTGGATCAACAATTGGCCAAATGGGAGTGTTGAATGTCACTGACTTGTGTTGCATTAACCACTTTGCTGCGGGGAAATTCCCCCACAGTGCGTGGGGCGGGGGTGAGCACGGTGCTGCGGCGCTCCTGACGAGACCAGCTCGTCATTTGTCACGGTGGAGCTGTGCTCATGACGAGCTAGTCTCGTCACAACCCCGCCCTCTGATTTATTTGCCCGGACAGGCGGGGAATTAATCGCGCGTGGGCAGTGCAGAGACGTTATGACGAGACCAGCTCGTCATGAGCACAGCTCCAACGTGACTCATGACGAGCTGGTCGTGTCATGAGCACCGAAGGTGCTATGCATTGCAAAGGACATTGAGAAGTATTGGGATTTCCAATGGACCATTGTAGCTGATCCCGCGAAACTCTGATGGTCATGTGTATTTTGTCTTCACAATGCGAGCTCCTTGGGGTGTGAATTGTGTCAGTCCAAATTATATGAATCCCGAATAGGTCCACATTCTTCCACCCCCACAAACCTGTCAGCAAATAAATTTCACTTTTGGACTGGAGTAAAAGTCATCTTATCTTTTTAGAGTGAAATGATTTTAAGGAATAAACATCCCTTGCAAACACATTTCTCTCTGCCTGGGACCTTTTAATTGTGTCAATAGGAATGTATGCTTTTAATTGCATGCTGTTAGCTTATAAACGTTTAATAAGTCAGCCAAAAAACACTGGGTAGATTGCAGATTTTTAGGCTAACTTCTGTGTGTCTTCTGGAACAACGTTGGTGGCTACCTGCAAGGGTCTGACTCCCTGAGCTCAGGTTTTGCTAGTCAGTGACCTGACACCCACCCCAATTTGGGGACACGCCAGAAGCATTTCTAATAGTGCGCCCTGTAAACTTTATTGTTTCTAGGTCCCGATATGCCCAGGAGGGTAAAATCCACACCACATTTGAGGAATAACAATGAAATTGCGATTGAATTCTGCCTAGATTCTTTGAATTCAAATGTATTTCATGTTGCTATGCTGAAAAGCTGCCATGCATTCAGCCCCATGGACCACCATTGACTAGCTCTACTCCAGGGGCTTCCAAAGGTGGTATATCAGTCATGAACTGAGTTCTGCTTAGTGGCTGAGTTGCCTTTTCATGCAGCTGAGCAGTGCCACACCAATGGCGCCAAGGATCTTGATTCAAGCAAGGTACAATGGCCCACTGTCCATTGGCTGGACAGTAAAATACGGGCATAATTCAGGTGCATTGGGCAACTAACACCCCGGGCCCGGTGCCATTGCACCTGCTGCACTATTAAAAGCTGCTCGCCGCAACTAGAATCTATCAGTGGACTAGACGTGCCTTCCTGGCATGCCTGTGCTTTAAAACATGCTGCCCACTGAAGGCAAGTCTGCATTCTGTTGCAATAGTGTGATATGTAAATGTAGCCATGACGCACATGTACATATTAAATTTACATTCTGCCACACACATTGGTTTCATTGCACTAACACCTAGGGATTAGTGCAAATGGCAAGTATGACCTTTGAACCTCACTACACCACATGAAGTGACACCAAGCAGCCGCTGCATCTAATAACATCACAAGAAGCAGATACAATAAGGCTGGTTTCTGCAGAGGGCGGCATCCAATAATCCCATATTTATGATTCCACAGGCGCAATATACACGACAGGGGGTTCTCAAAAGCATGGGCCAGGGTGTCCAGTATATGTCCACAAGAGCCACATCCATGTCTGATTTGCTTGGTAACACTGATTATATAAATGTATAATATGTAACTTGATGTCATGTGGAAATATTCAAGTGCTTCCCCGGATCAAGCCCACATGAGTCTGGTTTTGCACAAACCAGCCACAGATGTTGCTTGGGGGAGTCAGGATCCTAAATCCTTGTGACCACTGAATGATCTCTGTGGCTGCACCCTATTGAAGCAATCACATGAACGTTCATTGCTAAAAGCGTCAAATTTCAGGAGGCCAGCCCAGGGATATAGCAACCTTTGATAATCCTTCACTGAGCAAAATTCTCCAATTAGGCCTCTTGGCTACTGCTCCCAGTAATCAAACTGTCCTCCTTAGTTCATTTTTTTACCACACATTCTTACCTCTCACCTAATCACTTTTTTAAAACTATGTGCATATAGTAGTTTTTACTCTATCTGGTGTTTTTTTAGGCTACCTTGATAGTCTATCCGTGTTTGACCTATTGTTACCATTTCTTTAAAATACTCCGAGGATGGGCTTTGGCTCCACCCAGAAGAGTAAAACTCTCTCACCTCATGCTATTGGCTATTTGTTGTATCATTACACCTTTAGAAAGTGCTGACATTGGAATGCGTGAGGGATTATTTTCCCCCTGAAAAGTACCTCCCATCATCATTCTGTTTGGCACAGTCAATTTGATAATGTCCTGTATGTGTTCTATACAGAAAGCAATCCATTTCTGCTTTTTTTCCTCACCATTGGTAAAGCCAACGCGACTGACTTTAATCTGTTATAGACATAGCATTTGTACATGCAACACATACATGCAAGCAACATTTCAGAATTTCTGTGTTTACATGTTACATATTAAAGCCAGACATTTGAGTTTCCAATGCTTGTCTATCTTTTTATTTTTTTGGGTTCTTTTTTAAGGGTTGACAGAACTCGTGGAGTTCCACTCTGTGGAATTCCGCTGAGTTACATGAAAACGCTGTGAGATTCTGCAGATTTTTGCGAATGGGTGGAATTCGGCACTTCGCGCTGATTTTCAGCACCGGGAGCGTGTGCCGCGCTGAAAGATCAGCGCGAGCAGCTCCGCGTGGCATCCCAGAGGGCACTGCTGCTCGAGTTGATTTTTTTGCCACTCGAGTAGATTGGCTACTCGAGCAGCAGCTTTCTCACCACGGGCGGTCACAACCGCTCACGTTGGCAAAATCTCGCCAGGCGCCCTTCTAGCACTTGAAAATAGCGCTAGGGAGTGCCAACTTACCGTTGATGAGCGCACACACAAAAAACTCCACTACACAACGGTTGGCGGAGTTTGATCAGAACTCTAATGCAGAGTGGCCAAAACTCCACCACCTCCACCGGCAGAGCAGAATTTATCGCCCACCCCTTTTATTTTTCTTCAAAATTTGATTTCTATTCTTCTTCCACCTTCCACCTATGACCCTTGCCACATGTATACTTTAAATTGATTGGTGGATTAACTGAATGTTTATTTGTTTGTGTGCAACAGTCTCGCACGTTTTGATTAGTATGGCCCTTCATTAAAGCTAAATTAAATATTTTGGAGTAAAAAATGATGTATTGACTTAAAGAGAGCAATGTCAAGCAGATGAAGCAAATGCTCCTTCCAACGCATGTATGAGGCACGTCAGAGCGAGCGCATTCCGAGAGTATTGGAGCGCATCCGAAGCCATGTCAGGCATCGAGGCGTTCAGCGTGCAGCTGCCGTCCCGAGCCCCAGACCGAGGCTCCTCCGACTCAGGAGCCGTCCGTCCGCGTGATGGGATCTGAGAGCACGAGACAGCATACATCTAAATACGATTTAAATAATTGTCCTGTTGAAGCTCGCGCCAGCTTGTTGTTCAAAGTCAGACTGAACCTCAAATGACGGGAAAGAGGTGAAACCCATAATCAAAGCATCGACAACTCACTGGGAGGAGAAACCAGTGCCTGGGACTAAAGCTGTCGGGCAGACATCAGGACAGAGGATTTCACCAGCCTGTTATCCTAGAGTAGGGTCAGCGTGGAATACTTCAGGTTGAGAGATTGCATATGTACTTCAATTCAATTCATAAAGCTTTATTCGGTGCATATAAAAATGACCATAAAAGCACATGAGCGACACATAGGATGATAGATATTGCAGAATTTAACAAAAATACTTACATAACATTTAAAACAACATACTTTTCCTGGCATTAATTGATTGATTTAAAAAGGTAGCAGTAAAAAAGCATATATCTGCAGATTGCATATTAAAAATGTATTTCATTGCATCATTAATTGTACGTGAACCATATTTGATAAACAGAGGTTTTAAATAGGCAATACAAAAACTCTTGTAAAGTTTACATATCAATAAAAAGTGCAAGGTGCTCTGCTTTGATAGACCATCACATGGACAAGGTCCGGTCAGATAGTTTTTAAGGTGGGGCGATGCCACCAGATGGTGTTCCAGCCCGAACCTAAGTCTAATAAGTACAAATCTATGGGATGGTCTGGTCACCATGGCTAAATATATGGGGTAACCTTCATTAACAATATGGCTATTGTAAAACAGAGTGGAAGACAAAACCCCGGTCTTTAATGACCGCCTCCTCATTCTATGTGCTAAGAATGTTGACTTTAGCTCACTTTTGGGTATTGCGGTAGCAGCACATGGATCGGCCGTAATATTTATGTCAAAGATTTTAAAAAAACAGTCGACAATATATTTTAGCCAGGGGATTTTTGAATAATTGTCTAAGGCGAGACAGTCCTCTATAAAAGATCTATTAAAAGCTGTCTCCTCCTTTAACCAGATGGAACGCCAAACCATAAGAGGCCTTAAGGATAACAAAACCATCAGGTAGTTAATCCCCAGTTCTCTATGGATCAGCTCAGTTGGGGCGGAGGTAGGTAAACAGAGAAGCTTTTTCAGGAAAGAGTTTTCCTCCGTCTGCAAACTATAATCACAGCAGTGTCCCCAAACCCCGGCCCCATGCAATGCAATTGACACACATCTGGCTTGGTAACTCTGAAGCATATCCCTGGTACGTCTGTCTCCGATCTTAGCCGCGAATCTAAAAACCCTGTGAGCATTTTTTGCAATTTTATTACGGACATTGGTAAATTCATTGGACCATTTTCTATCTTTTGAAAAGGTTATTCCCAAATAACAAAATGTATCTACATGTTTCACTTTTTGGCCGTCAATAAAAAATGCATTAGGCAACTTTCTTTTGGCCCCACAGGTCATGGAATGCGTTTTTCCTTTGTTGATAACCAGTTTCCTGTCCTTGATAAAAACAGAGAATCTGTCAATCAAACGTTGTAAACCAATGGGGGTTCTCGATAGTAGCACGGCATCGTCCGCGTACAATAACACCTGCACTATGACCCCATTAACCTGGGGGGGCATCAGCATTATTAGTTTTTAAAACTACATCAATTTCATTAATAAATAAAGCAAAAAGCATGGGGGCAAGAACACAGGCTTGTCTAATACCTCTATTAACTCTGAATTTAGGGGTACACCCTCCTTTGACGCCATAGCGCACGCTTGTTTGTAATTTTTCATATAGCCTGGCCAGAAAGAAGATTATGCCCTCCGATGCCCCAAGCTGTAACAGGGTTGGCCATAAGATGGAATGGTCCAACAGATCAAAAGCACTGCTTAAATCTGCAAAGCAGAGATAAAGTGAGCCTTGTTTGGCCTGGGTATACTTCCCGATCAGTAGATCTAAATGTATACACTGATCGAGCGTACCCCGTCCTTTCCGGAATCCATTCTGGCTATTGGCCAAAATCCCCTCTCTCTCCACCCACTCTTCCAATATAGCCAACATTACTCTACTCATGATCTTAACTGAGGAGACTAAAAGAGAGATGGGGCGGTAGTTTTTAACATCTGACCTGTTGCCCTTCTTATGTATCGGGATTATAATTGACTCCCCCCAGGTCATGGGGGCCTCGGTACATACAGCTGCATTAAAAACAATAGCCAAAATAGGGCTCCACATCTCCGGGGCTTCTTTATAGACGTCGATGGGTACCCCATCTGGTCCATGGGCCTTCCCCCCTTGCTTGCCCAAATACCTAGTTCGACCTTAGGGACAGTGATGTCCAAGGGCACAATCGGCCAGTTACTAGGGTTGGTTTCATAGCAGTTATCAGATTTTAAAATCATAGAAAAATGGGAAGCCCACCCCTCGCTAGAGACGTTCGAGGTAAGCTCCGAGATAGATTCCTCCTTAAGGAAAGGAGAGTTGACCGTGGCCCCAAAAAGGGCATCATTAGACAGTTCAGCTGCTTCATTTCCCAAGCCTGCTGCTGCAACTCTCCTTTCCTACATTTATATGTACTTATATTGACAGTTTTAATTTTTTGCTCTCTTTGTCTACTTTACCTATTTGCACTGCAGTCTCTAATTATATTACAGTTGCAATGTCTATAAGAAAACACTATGAGTCACAATAGATGACAGAACGTTGAGAACCTTTTAAATAATAATTATTCATATTTATGAAATGTTATAGTTGACAATACAGACTGTCGCATAGGGGATTTGGTGTTCGAGATTATGTCCCGTATCTAACTGGTTGAATGCTATTGTTCGTTTTTACTGATTTCATCCATGCCTCTGCACAAATACGACATGAACATTTTAAAGTGTAATGTATGTCTGTGAAACTTTTATGGTTTTTTGGAAACGAATAAAGTTACTTTGACTTGACTTGAGATTGTATAGAAGAGAACGGTAGTAGTGGTAATTCTATCACACCTCCTAAAAACTCACAATTACTTCGTGGGTCAGCAGTGCTTAATTTGAGCCAGTGGGTTCCAGTGCTCAGCACCAGCAGTTAATCATCAACACCAGGGCTTGAGCACCTGTTAAGGACACATTCATTTATTATAGCCATAGGAAAATTAAGTGATTCTCCCAGAATCACAGGATGTTGAGCCGACACCGAGACTCTAACCTGATTCCCCAGCTCCGAAATCGGCAGCTCTTCCCATTACCCAAATCCTCTCCCCACTTGTAGCGTTTATTAGTTCTGTGTTAAACAGCACTAACAAGAGAAATGGGGTGGTCGAAGCTGCCTCCTGACCAGAGCCCCGGGAACTTATTTTTTCACAAATTAACCATTGTGGGTCAATACATATCCATGAGAAGTAAAAACATTTGGGTACTACAACTAGATATCTAAACACCCTACTACCAAAGGTGTCTGAGAGCAGTGAGCACGAAGGTCACTGCACACCATATATATATATATATATATTTATATATACACATATATATATATATATATAAATATATATATAAATATATATATATATATATATATATATATATATCCAAAGAATTCCGTTTGCTTCTTCCAAATTTCGCCAATATATATACATAGAGGGAGCGAGAGAGAGAGAGAGAGAGAGAAATATCACAGCACTCCTTATGTAGTCCAATCAGTTTAGTACATGTATTTAAAGTATAATTAGGTGGTCCAGTAAGTGAGAAGTTAAATTTGTTTAGTACAAGTGCCTTTATTGTGTGCAAGCTGATACCTTCACGAACATAAAGGAAGGGACGTCATGAAGCACAGCCAACACATGTTTCGTCACAACAAGGGAATTCTTCAAGGCTCTATAAGAGACAAGTGTCATGTGGGAAGTTGATAGACGACAATGGAAATGTATTGGAACCTTCAATTGGGAATCCAAACGTCCTCTCTTAGTCTTGAGGGCAATAATCACAACTGAGTTTAAATGCCGTAACCGCTGAAATGCAGCGTCGGCTTCGGAAGGGGAGAACAGGCAGGGGGACCGTGCACGTAGCACATAACATTGCAATCAGTAACAACCCTGAAAGTGAAGTATTGAAAATAAAGTCATGCTGGACTATAGATGAAGTACAAGAAAGTTCAAGTCTATACCTCCCATAAGATTTATAAAGGATAATTAGAAAAAGAGTTACAAGAACAGAATTGTCTGAACCTGCATCTCCCCTGCATTGAGAAAAGAGGAAAAAGAATAGGCCCCCAAGTAGCGCATTCATCAAGAAATTGGGAACAATCGTAAGAGGAATCTGTCAAGCAAATAAAGATAAGAAGCAGTCCCATACAGGTTCATCTATGAGAGATTTGCGGTGCCGCTGATGTATCTCTAAAAAGAAAAGACACTATCTATACTTGAAAAAGACCACATAACGGCTGGTCACTACTTAGTTTAAGGTACCCTGCACACAAAAGATGAGGGAAGAGTAAAACTATTTCTAAGCTGGTCCTGAGGAAGGTGGTATGAACCCACCGAAACGCGCGTAGACCTGGCGTGAAAAAAACATTGACGATCTGTGTTACCTCAACCTTAGAAATTGTTTTGGAGTTTGTAAGATTGTGGGCATGTATGAATGAGTGGTGTGTATGTGAGTCAGTGTGTCAGACAGGGTAATAGTTGTTTCTTCACTTATTTTGTAAAATATATAGTACATTTTGGATGGATTGTAAAAATTATGTCACTCATTTTCGCACTTTTAAAATTGATTGGATTATTACCAATATTGATGAATTGATGTACACACAAAAAAAGATCCAAAAAAGAAAAAACTGTTTTAAATAATTTTGATAAACTTACGAAAAAAAGAAATAAAATATATCTAATGAAAGAAAAAATATTGTTGTCCCTGTACGAAATTGAAGGCTAATTATTGTATTTTGTGAGCTACGCCATACAAGAAACTAAGACTAGACCATGGGGGAATCTTGTTATATTTGTATATAAGTGTAGTCTCCTCTTTTCCCTGGTCATAAAAGCAATTATAGAGGGGGTCCCAAATTCTATGTTAATGCATTCGCATCTGTTTAATCATTACTTTGGACTGAGAGGTACCTATGAACCCATCATCTGGAGTGCTGTAGTGTGTGGAGTGGGACCAGGTTTGGTAAATAACAGTACAGCAACCCGGATTCCCAGAATGCATTTGGCTTTTGGCTGAATGACCAGGAACAGCTGAACATCATCTATGTGACATGAGGCCATTTGCCAGCAGTTCTGTCTCCCGTTGAACCCAAACCATAATTTGTTCTTTCCAGGGTACTCATCAACATCTGCTATTTTCCAACCTATGGCACACAGGACCCAGCCACCTACTTACATGTACCTCATTAGACCACCCACATTCGCGTCAAGTGAGCCAGAATTTGTAGAAGTGCTTTGGTCAATATCAAAAGGCAGTCAGTTTTTAAATAAGATTTTGAATTAGTCCTGCTTTTATGAACCACATCCAAATGCATTCAAGCATCTGTGGTGGTTCTTAATTTTATGATTGACAACAAAAGATGCATCCAATGATCTGCCCCTTGCTACTTCATTCTGAATCAGGATCCTGCGCCATCCTAAGGAAGTAGTTCTGGGGCTTCATTCAAGACTGCAAGTACCAGAATCCATTGCTCAGGTGAACATGATGCTCTGTGCCCTTTGCAGTCCCACTGTACATCATCTTAATTATAAAATTGCCCTCTTTGCAATATAATTCTGATTTCCAGCCCCACCTTTTCTCAGTACTCTGTTCATGTTGGTACTTGGCATGTCGGGAAGGCGTGTATGAGCGCTGTACAGGTAACCTATGAACAGGCAGTGATATTAAGTGCTCTTCCAAAGTCGCTGCAGCGCAGGGAGCCCATCCCTTGAGGTAGCAGGGAAGGGTGACCGAGGTGATGCCGATGGAAAGGCCATCAATATGTTCCATAACATAGGCCCTGGAAGCCAAGATCCATGACTCGAAGGTAAATATACATACTCTAAATGAAGCTCATTTTGGGGTCAATGTTTTTTTTAAAAAACCTGTCATGGAAGCAACCAGCCTGGACCTCTACTGGACACCCCTCCGATAGGGTAATCTTGAGGCTCGATGTCAGCATGACACTGTGAATTCACTCCAAACTACCCCAATTCAATCTGCACTCCCCCCCTCCCCCAGAGTGTGAATGTGTGAATCCCCTACATAAATTTTCTTTCACAAATAATTAGGTTCCTGTATTTGTAGATCCACTGGTTATATTATAAAACAGATTGACGGAATACAATTATTTGTCCAGTGAAAGCCCTCCTTGAAGCCGTCATGCTCTGACATGGACCTTATTTTAAGCATCTTGACAGAAGCCCCACATCGGTGGTGTCCAGCGCGGGCCCCTCAGGTGAGATCCATGCCAGATTCTGATGTCAACCATTGACTATTTAAATTTAGATTTTTTTTGTGCGTCAAGACTGTACTTTGGGAGGTAGAAGCACAAAAACAGCGAGGAGCCTGCTGGCCAAATTTAAAGAGCTGGGCCTCAGGGCACTTAACGGCAGATTCCCAGGTGACAGACCACAATCCGCAACATTCCACAGTACACTGGCAAGCTCTACAATTGATTTTACATTCCTCTCCCGCAGTTTGTACCACAGGGTAAAAGACTTTCAAATTTGCCCGATGGACTACAGCGACCATCTGCCCCAGGAAACAAAGATAGAAACATCGGAAATACCAAGTCCACCATGCGCCAGCAAACTGGGCTTGGACTTCACAATAAACGAAAGACGGGTAAAGTGCAAAACTAGCGACCCACAAAACCTCTTAGCGCAAGCTAAACAAGCTCTGGCGAAGGCACAATCCATATCTCCAAACCCAATTATACGCTGGGAGGTATTTACAAAAAAAATGAGAGACATAGCTGAAAAAAGTGGGCACACAAAGTCCGATGGCCAGGGCAGCACCGTGACACATAAGAGTCATTATGATTTCAGAAAGGACAGCAGGCTAAAAAGGCTGAAGATTCAGATCAACCACACACTGCGAAGAGTAAAAACAGACCCCACCGCCTGCCAAGCGCTGAGAAAGCTAAAAGGCAACCGCAGGAAAATAATATGGCAACTAAAAAAAGGACGCAGATGAGTCCCTTTGGGGAAAACTCCTACATGATGCGAAAACCAACAACAGCGCACAGTTTTGGCAAACGATTAATAGTGTGATTAATGAGCAAAGCCAGGGGATTGACTCCAATGTGACGGAAGAGGCCTGGATAACTTATATCAGCACACACTTTAGTGACACCCAAGAACTGCCAAAAGAAAATAAAGAACACATGCTCCCACACAAAGAAACCCCCAGAAGTAACAGGGATTTACCAATCACAAAGCTACAAATAACCAACAGAATCTCGAAAGGGAGAACAGAGGGAGCCCCTGGCCCAAATGGCATACCACCGATCATATTTAAGCTAGAACCAGAATACTGGGCTATTGCCTTCAAACCTATGTTTGAAAAAATATGGCAGACCTCAATAATCCCACAATCATGGAGAGGGGCAATAATTTCACCAATATTTAAAAAAGGTGACAGAAGAGACCCTAGAAGTTACCGGTTAATAGCCTTACTGGACAACGAGGCAAAGTACTATGCAGGCCTCTTACTTCAGGAGCTGACATCGTGGGCGGAAGAAACATCAGCAATCCCATTCAACCAAACCGGCTTTAGGAAAAACATGGGAACGACTACAAATATTCTAGCCTTGTCACTTCTGATTGACTCAGCGCTAGAGGGAAAACAGCCCCTATACCTGTGCTACATCGATTATAGCTCGGCCTTTGATCGCGTAAATAGAAATCTGCTGTGGCAAAAACTAGAGAGAATGAAAATCCCTTCAACTCTGCTGAATCAACTAATCCTCCTACACAGTGACACGTGGGTCCAAGTCAAACTAGGAAATGGCGACATTTTAACTAAGAAAATTCCAACCAGCACTGGAGTAAAGCAAGGATGCGTGCTAGCGCCAACTTTATTTAGCCTTTTCATGGCCGAACTGTCAACTGTACTAAATGAAAACAACTCACACGCACCAAAATTAGGGGGCACTCAGCTGTCTAATTTATTTTATGCAGATGATCTGGTGCTAATCAGCCGGACCCCGATTGGCTTACAGCGGCTCCTTGACATTACCTCGCAATACTCCAAAACAAACAAACTCAGCATCAATTACAACAAAACAAAAGTCATGTGCCTTAACTCCCACAAAAAGACATCAACATTCAGCTGGTATTGGGACGCAATGAAATTGGAAGTTACAAACAAATACCGTTACCTGGGAGTGATTATAGATCATAGGGGGAGCTTCACACCACAGCGAGAGGCGATAAAAAAGAGAGGCCTAATGACAGCTGTTTCTCTAATGAATCTGAAAAACAAGATCACTGGTCCAAACTTCACCCCACTACTAAAACTGATCCAAGCAAAACTGATACCATCCATTACATACGGAAGTGAAGCAATGAGAGGCAGGGATGCTGGAACATTAGAAGGAGTAATAACAAGAGCGTTGCAGATGTTGTTTGGCCTCCCGAAGTACACTTCCCCGGCGCAGATCCGACTCGAGTTTGGGTTGGTAAAGGAAGAGCTTGCACGCAAGGGAGCATACCTCAAAAGCTGGTATAAAATCAGTAGGGGAGAGGCAAACACCCTCAACGCACTCCTATGGAGAGACCTACAAAGAAAAGACCACAGCCCAGCAAGGCTTTTTCTGGAGGAGGCAATAACACAACTGGGGGCGCAACAACTGTGGGATCTGCAAGGGAATCTGGCAAGCTTCAAAAAAGCAGTAAATAACACTGTCAGGAAAGAATCTCTCCTAAAAGACAAAGCTTCACTAACGGAGCGAGCACACGGCTGGTTAACTATACAAACGTACAAAAAACTCACACCACAGACATACCTTTTGACCAGTTTTACCAAAAAAATAAAAGTAATTCCTAAAACACCGGCTAGGAGTATTGCCCTCAGCAGACCACATGGCCCCTTGGCTACGCCCACCAAAGCCAGCAAAATGCCGCCTGTGCGGGAACCACGAGGAAAATATTGTACACCTCATCACAATCTGTAAAGATCTGCAGCAAGACCGCAGGAACCTGTTGAGACCCCTATTCAATAAAAAAGGAATCAGGTCATGTAGACAGGCATCCCTGGCCTGCTTCTCGGGCGATGATGTCCAATTGGCCTGCCGACTGGTAAAATACTTCAAAGCCGTAGAAACCAGAATTAATACAAGGGAAGAACAAACGGACAAAGACAGTGCCCCCTCCATACTCCTAGAAACAAAACATTAAGACTGCATAGAGTCATAACCGGCTAACAAAACTAAACAACTGCGGATCACTAGAAGTTACGAGCACACAGGGAAAAGGATGGGCTTACTTCCATAAGGAATGCGGACCTCAAATAGGCCCTTGAACGGGAAAGGAGGCAAGGACTGACAAAAGGAACCTTCTCCGAGGAAACGCAGAAGTTCCCAGTGGCAGACAAACACTTCCTTTTCTTTTTTTTTTTAACAAATTTTAATCCAATTTTTACTCTAATCAAAAATGAAGCTCTTGTCTCAAAAATGTTCTTAACTTTTTCTTTCTGTCGGTTTTTGTAATGGTTTTTATTAACTGTGCAATAAAGTTAAATTCAAAAATTTTTGTACGTACATTTATCTTCTGTGGATGACCTGAAAATCTGTCACGCATCCTGTCCTCCCAAACCCTCCTTGGATATCCCTGTTCCAAAAAACGTCCCCTCTTTCATTCCTAGGTTTACCAGATTATTCCAGTGCCTGGGACACAACTGTTTCAGTTCCAGACCACAACTCCCAGAATGCACTGATTTGTCAAACGAAAGCCCAGTCCTGAATCGATCTGGTGGGCCCAGCCAGTCCAAATACGCAGCATGGAGCTGTTGGAAGCTCTTCAGCACAGGAAGGGAAGGCCTCCAAAGGAAACAGTTAATTATTGTCTTTTTCTGTCCTCTGGGGTGTCCGGCTCGCCTCGAAGATGTAATTATTCATGGTGATGGCTTATTTGGAAGGAGGGGGAGGATCGGAGCCCAGGATTGCCTCCAGCTATTAGCGGTTCAGCACAGGTGCAGTTCATTGGAGCAGGCGCGAGCTGGCGAGGGCCCAGAGACAGAGAGGAAGAGGCTCGTGTGATGGGAGCGGGGCTTGTGAGTGTTTAGCGCTGGTCGCCCTCTCGCTAGCTCGGCTCTGACGCCGCAGAGCCGCCCGCAGCATCCGGCCCTCGGCGGGGCTTCAGAAGAAAAACATGCACTTCCTACAGGCCATCCTCCGGTGGAAAACCCTCCGAGGTAATAATTCTGTTCCTGTATATGGTTTCCCGCGCGTGCCTCCCTCGTGGGTCCAGGCTGCCCACCGTGGCAGCCAGGCGTCGCTTCTCAGAGGGACGCGAATCGTATTAAATGCTGTAGATTGTGCAGTGTTTGTTTGAGTAGGTTAATATCGTGCTTCACGCTTGGAAGAGGACGCTGAGATTTAATAGGGCTGCCAGGAGTTTGTATGTATCCTGCTTCCGCCTGCTCCAACCAGTGCTTCTGTATTATCATTCTTTGGGGGTCGGGGTGGATTTTGTGTGGTGTGTCCTTTTTAAGATAGAAATGGTTTATTATTCGGCGATTAATTCTTAATACATCAATAGTAAGAGCATTGTCTTAAAGATTTTCTTGGTAGCCCACCAGGTGTTGCGGTTGCAGGAGTACAAAGATGCCGACTTTAACTTCCACCTTCTTCTTTCCACCACCCAACTCTACCTGTGTGTGTCTCTTTCTTTCTTTCTCTCTCATTCCTGTTTGTTTCTCAAGGTGTCACAATTTTCTTCCTACTCCTCACTTCTCCTTTTTCTTTCTGTTTGTCCTATTCCAATGCCCTGGTTTCAAGTGAGTGCCAGTGGCTACCACCGGTACAAATTAAGCGATTCTCAGGTACAACATCAGGTCTACTTTAACTCCAAGTCACAGGGGAGTTAGCTCTTAGCCGGGTTGTTATGTCGAGTTGTCGAAGTGTACAAGTGATGGAGATTCCATGGACTAAATCTACCTTCTCAAGGAGTTTAAGGGAAGATGTTTTGTGGCTGAACAATTAGGTTTCTGAATACTTTTCTTTCTTTAGTAAAATCTGGATTTCTTGAACAGGGATGAGTTTGCCCCCTAGCAGGATGACCGTCCATTTGATGCTCTCCAGCGGCATGCTTGGCTTGTTCTATCTCGGCTGCACTCCATGTTTCCAATTCTGGGATTTTCTCTCTCAAATCTATGTGGCATGTGTTGGTTCAATGGAAGACCAGATGTCATAGGAAATTCCATCACTGCGCACAGAATGTCCTAATGACGGAGCCCTGTGGTAAAACCAAGGAGCATGAAGCTGCTCTACTCACCCTGTAGAGAAGAAAGTCATTCCTGACCATTCATTCTACTGCTGTGGAGTCGTGATACATTCTGCTGCAGTTTGTTTTTTGCAAACTGAACATAGGACTTGGTATTGCAACACCATGCACAGCGAGGATGTTACTTACTTATGTGTTTCATGCTTGTGTCCATATAGCTATACACATCTATAGGGTCATAAAACCCAATGATATAATAGAACCGTCCAGAAACTATGCGAACAAATCAAGATATGTTAAACTAAGGTTGGGTGTCTGTCACCAGTTGACCCCGTCACTGGTGGGCACCTACTGTCCTAACTACAGTTCTAACCTACTGTGGGAGAGGAGTAGGCCTAACGGCCAGGGCGTTCAACCTCAAATACGGGGAACTGGGTTAGTTTCGGCAATGACGCTGAACATCCTGTGATTCTGAGCAAATCACTTAATCTCCCCGTGCTTAACAAAAAAAAAAGAATGTGTCCCCATGTATTGCAACTGGTGCTATGTAAAGCGCTCTGATACCAGATTCGGGTCAAGTTTGCGCTATATAAAACTCTGTAAAATAAAAAATACTGTTGAGCATGGCATATTTACTACTGCACATCTTAAAGCATTCCGTTATCTAGGGTCTCTGTGAACTAGATGTCTAGCAAAGTTAAATCTAATTTTACAATGTGTGACCATCTTGATGTGAACTTTTATAGGTCGTCACTAGAGCAGGAAATGTGTCCCCTCCTTATAAACAGGAACCAGTGAAGCCTCAGCAGGGAGGACTGGATTATGGTTGAAGTGGCCTATAGCAGTCGCCAGCTCAATCTTTCATCAGTTGTCCTAATGTTTCTTACGGTGCCCATAAAAATGGAAATATAACCTAGAGCCTATTATGGACCAGGCTATGATGGCTCTGCTTGCTTCCAACAGCAGGGGATGTAGGCAGATGTAGTATCAGGTGGTTGACCTTCCCTTCCAGAGTCCTTGCACTATTCAACAACACCTCTCCGACTTTGGCTTCTCCTGAGGAGATCTTTGCACTCAGGGCCCAGTTAGAGATTGAACTATTAAACTTCTTCAATGAAGAACAAGATTCTGGAGAACTCTGGTCTGTCGGTGTTGAAACACGTCAGCTTCCCCGCATCCACCCGTTGGCATCCTTTCCAAAGTTCATCCGAGCCTGAGTATCATGGTGGCCATATCTTATGGGTGGAAGGATTGAGTGTTGTCCACTGAGATGTGAAACCCTATCCCCTGGTCAGCCAGCAAGTCTTGTCATGGCTTCATGTATATATTTGGTAGCCCTGGGGATGGGCGGGATTCCACCGGAGGGGCTTGGTTCCAGTCCTTCGTCATCACTGTTCTTCTAATCAGCATAAATGGTTTAAACCAATAGAGGGCGTATGCTGAACATTCACTGCTTGCTTCAAATACTGCTCTAAAATACCTAGACAATGGTATTGACCTCGGTGAGGGTTCAGTCAGCACCAATAGTGCAGCCCGCTCCCCAAACACTCAACTGTAGTCTAACGTACACCTTTTCAGACGTCCATCAAAGCTGCCATGGCGATTTGCAGGTCGGTCCAGCGAGGTGGACTCTGGGAGGGTACCTGGTCTCTGCTGCCAGGAACAAATCCTTCGGGCGAAGACTCCGCTAAACCCGCTTTTTCAGACATTAGCATGAAGCATGCTGGGACTTGTAGTTTCAATTTCCCTGTGGAAGTTACAGGCTTAAAATCCCCACCATGCTTAGTGACCATGGTCAAATATGCTATGAGTACCTGAAATTACCTTCTTGACACTGCGCTCTGCTTTCGTAGGAGGGCCTATGCCGTTGTGCGGCCATCATCCGCATAATGAGTATACCACAACAAAACCTAGCCAGCCACAACATAAATGATCATGGGCACAAAGTTGTTGTGCAATGACCAAGTGGTCAGCAGCTTTTGTTAGGGAGATTAAAGTTGTTGTGTAAGAGGATACTGGGAACCAGGTCTCCAAGCAAATGCCTTTTGCATAATAAAATGCTCGTGATATTTCAAAAGCTGAAAATGTGAATAGGTATTTTTAATATTGGAAAATTACTGTCGTAACTTGAAAGAATGTTTGCCAGTGTAGGGATGTACAACTCTGGGATGATGGTAAACAAGGGTTCCAATATGGCCCCATATCACTGCTACAGCAAACACACAGCCTGAAGCTTTCCTTTAGCCAATACTTGGCTGCAGGTGCATTAGTCCATTTGGTTTACTGTAGAGACTCAAGACTACTGCTCCCAGAATGCACTGGGATCTGAACTTGGAGTGGGGAAGCTGGCGGTAATCTGGCCACCCTCTCTTAGGCTGCTCAGAGGCGCAACTAGAGTCAAATGTCAGGGGGGGGGGGGGGGGGGGGGCTAAGAAAAAATTGCTGGTGACCTGTCACTCAGTTGCCGTGTGTGTGGGAACATTAGGTATGCTTCTAAGTAGCCAAGGTTGGGGTAGATCGCTGCTCAGACTTGTCTCTGCAGGAACTCGATGCTTCTGTTTCCATATTTTAGGACTCACTTGAGTCAGAGAGATTACATCTTCCGATGCAGAGGGGCTGGGAATAGGAGCCTCTTTTGTATCTGTAAATCCGTATTTGTAAAGTGCGAACTACCCTTTCGGATCTCAAGGCGCTGGGGCCGTCGTGGACATTAAGTGAGCTAGCATGGTGCTGAGCTGCCGCCGGAGCCGGGAATCGAACCGTGAACCCTGTCAGGGCCGGCTCTAGGCTCATGGTGGCCCTGTGCAGGGAGCGTAGGTGGGGGCCCCTGAAGAGGGGGTCCGGACGGGGCGGAGAGAGAAAGAGTTATTTAGAAAGAGAAGTAGAATATACAGAGGTGATATAGAAAATTCTGTTCCCCAAGGCTCCTTGGAAGGTGGGGGCCTCGGCAACTGTGCCAATGCTTCATGACATCTTAGGCTGCAGGTGTCACACATTCGTATATGCACGTGCATTCTCCTGCTGCTAGGACCGCTGCTGTCATACTGTGTCAATGCATGCATAGACATTGGAGTGACGGTCGCTCTCCTCTACAGTCGATGAGGGTAGCAGTGGTTTTGTCATAATGTTTCACTACATCCGTGAAGATATTACTGTTGCCTCCGACTTGTTGTGGTTAGGTGTACCTGTTAAAGGTTGCACCGCTCTTGTAAATAGTCTGAACACCTAGCACAAGTAGTTTCTTCTTCAACTGCTGAAGGTGAACTGAAGCTGCCAAAGTCTGTTTCTGTGTTCACACTGTACCTGCTTGGCAGGTGCACTGAGTGACTAACATAGTGTCTGCCGATTCATGCTCCTCACAGGATGATTTGGAATATTAAAGCTTTACACATTTATGCAATGAGAAGAATCTCATTAACTCATAGGCACAAGAGAGCTAAAGTTGTCTTAGCTAGACTATTTGCATAAAGTCTTCTTCCAAAAATGTCACAGAAGCCGTGGTGGCTGTTCCAAGTATAAAAACAGCACAACAGAAGCAGTTCTTTCTGTATTGGATATACAGTAACAGCGGATGCCCAGCATAGGTCCAGGGGAGATAGCAAAATGTGTATGAAACAGAACACATATTCAGATACTATGTAAATGAAACTAATTAACATAAGTCAGTGGCAATCTTAAAACATCTTCAAGGGATTCGACCCTCCTGGACGTACTTGGACACCCCTGTTATCAGCCTAATTACCCGAGAAGTGGTGCACACATAGCCTGATGGCTGAGGTGTCGCCTGCACAAGGTGCCCACAAATTGTGGCAGAAGCAGCTGTAGCAGCATCAGATGTGCAAAACCAGCAGGAATGAGGAAGATCCGGGGCTGCATGCACAGGCTACAACGAAATTGAAGACGGTGACTGTAGCTGTCACAAGTGCTGCTGCACGAGACAAAATTACATATTCTTAGGTTTATGCTTCCCGCTCTTTCTTTAAGTTTGGACCATTTATAAAATAGTTCTGCTTCTTATTGTTTGTGGAATAATAGGAGTGCTCCTTTATTCTGTCGCTCTGGTACCCTTCTCTAGGTGTTTGTTTACAGCAAATGTACACATCCTTTACACAACAAATGCCACACTCCTAACGAATATACTGTCCTTTTCGCATAGAGTCCAGTTAAATGATACACAACAAACTGCTTAACACACACAGGCTCACTGTCAGTGTCAGGGCTTGGAACTGGTCGGAACTAAGTGACAGTAAAATTGGAAGCCGAGGTCGGAGGCCGCCAAATCCTGCTAGGGGCCGCCAGTGCCACGATGTATCATTCCGATCCTGGATCCGATCCTAGTCGTGGCGGCCCCTGGGGTTTGGCGGTCCTGTGCAGGTGCACACTTTGCACATGCCTAAGGCCGGCCCTGACCCTGTGTTCTGAAGTCAGCTACCTTGCCCACTGCACCACACGTCTCCATTGAAAGAGCTGCCTTTTTACCCAATAAGGTGCTTCATCTGATACTCTTTTTCTTTACTTCCAGCATTTCACCCTTTATAAGCACCAGAAATAAAAATACATGCCCTCTTGAAGACGAGACTGCCCTCTCACATCTGCAGACGGCCAATCTGGAGACGGTGTTTGTGGCTGTCAATCGCTGCCGCTAAACTGTATTCAGTTAAAGCGGAAACGTCCGTCAACAGTGGCCGCGTTTGACAGACATCTCGAACGTCTAATCCGCAATGATTGCAGGCCTGTTGGTCTTTTTTGAAAGGCCCAAGACAGCTTGTAGACAGCTATTATTTGGGAAGGAGCAAATTGAAGTGACAAACGCTGGAGGGTGTGAAGCGCAGGGGGGAGGAGGGGGCGGATTTCTGAGCTAAATTTTCCTAGAACATGCCCACGAGATTCTCCATGCCTTTTTGGCTGTCACCATGGCTGGAATACGCCGACAAGTGAGTGGGAAGAGAGGAAGCGCATCTGAGAGGATGTAAATAGCAATTAAAAGTGGGGACTTGAGGCTCCCGCTGCTTGTTAGTGAGGTCAGTGCAGCACTTTTTTTTTTTTTTGTATTCTCAAAAATTCCTAATTTAATTTACAATGTACTATGGTGGTTTGTATACCCGTTTATGATTTTTAATGAAATCAAATAAAAGTATTATTACTACAACACTTATTGAAAACTCCTACCCGTCCCTGGAGATGGCTTCCTTCCCAATGTCCTGATGGAGCACGCATGCCGTATTGTGATTGGTGACGGCGAGAGTGGCTTAGTTGATCACACTTGATAGTGCAGTTCTGCATTTCTGAGGAGAAAATGGCAGATCTCTTCCCGCTATGCATGCCATCCGGCCTTTCGATCCTATAAGTAGGTGCACGTATAGATAAGCAGTTTTAGTAGTGTTGGTAACTCGCGATGGTTGGTGGTGTAGACGGAGGAAGGTGAATAATTAAAGACACGTTTAGGTCAACATGTAGTTGTTGTTTATAAAAATATTTTCATCTGGATTTGGGCTTCGTGAGAGATGCTCCACTGTTTTTGAGGGGAACCACATTTGCATCTGTCTTGTATTTTTTTTGTGTGTGTGGTGAATTCTAGAAGTGACGTGGGGTTGATGGTGGCAGCATCTACTAATATCCTTGGTTTTATATTTTTTTCCCATGTGGTACAGAATTCAAAACCAATGCTAAAAATGTGAGTTGTCTGCTTTTTAAGTCGTGCAATACTATCCGTAGCAGTTTCCGCCTAGTGTCTGCATTTGCTAATCTGTTCTATAAACTCTGATCGACCGACTGTGTTCTTGTGCAAGACTAGGAGAACTTTGTCCTATTTAGGAATGCACTCCATCAAAATCCCCCGCCACCACCCCAGGGACTCACTTTAAGGTCATACACTTTGCAGCAGATTTGCGCAAATAAGTAATATCTATATACTTTGCGTTAATAGTTCACAAGTTGCCATTTGAAAATTACCATTCTTTCTCTCTGTCACTCACATCGAATTTCAGACTGCTTTTTGACTTCCAAGGATTTTCAATCAGGAATGTTTGTTCTTGAAGCAGGTGGTACTGGTAAGAGGGAATACTAGGATGGGGGAAGCCCCCTCCCTGTTTTAAGTTTGCGTCTAGCAAGTCTGTAGTAGGCATAACCATAATCTCTAAGCCCTACTACTAACCACAGCAAAATAAGTTGTTTTAAAAAGAAATTGACCAGAAACATGTTTAGCCATTTGGGTGTCACCTAGGTTCTGCTCCACACGACCGGTGAGATGTCAGATGTCGCAGAATCCAAATGTTGCACCCCTCATAAGGGCTCCCCACACTGACTTCTACCAGTAGCTTAGTCACAAAGCATCAGCAGAGAAGCAATAGTGGTGGAAACAGTTACTACGTCTTAACAACTTCTTGGTCATTGCAGTACCGTCAATGGAGATGTTTACAGCGTGTTGCAGGAAGCTCGGACCGTCAATGGAGATGTTTGCAGCGTGTTGCAGGAAGCTCGGGATTCAGAATTTGACTTTATTCAACATGCTCAATAGATGGGATTTGATCGAGACATTTCTCCTAGAACAGGAGGTTCCTTCATCTCAAACTGATACGCCACGTGCATTCTTTGGAGACAGTCGAAAAAGCCTTTCATTCAATGTTGGGCACCAAGAGTTGGCTGATGGTCTACATCACATCACTCATTTCATTGGGAACATTAACTCGGTCTGCAGCCGTCGACTAATCTGGACTACATTTCTGTGGCTGCTCAGCTGACTGGACCTTGACGTGCAAGATTCTGAGGCAATAGGGCTGCTCTGCAGGAAATTGATTGTTGGTCGAAATTTACTCCAGTTGGTTTTTGATGAGGTATTCAGAAAACCATCCAGTGCAGAAAAGTTCTGGCTTTCAGACCTTGCTTCCATGCTCTCGCGCACAGAGTTCCGAATCACAGGGGCATTCACCTCTTACTCAAGAAAGGTTTTATCTCTTAAATTATTAATCATGCTTTTTATCTCATTGCAAAAGCTGGTAATTCTCGTGTTCCCACCTGATACTTGTTCCATTTTTAACAGTGCCACTGTAGACATTCTTTTATTATGACTAAATTTGATCTGAATCAGTTTTTTTCCACTACTCGCAGAGACCATGCAATGCTCCAAGCTCGTGGAACACCAATTTCTGGTGGTTTTAGTAAAGCTGTCCTTTTAATCTAGCTCTGCGTGAGGTGATGAACTCTGTACAATGAGCTCTAGCCTCTGTCTATCCCATTGTTCTTAGCCCAATGTAACATCTGGCAAGCGGTCAAGGTGTACTCTGCATGGTCTTTTGTCTCATCTGGTCATGCTGCGGGCCTGGATACGGCCAGTATCCTGAGGTAGATCCATGAGATCAGATAGAACCTGCCCCTGGAGGAGCCTCCTGAATGGTCCACAAATTCCACCGGACACTGTACAAATGGTAATTTCTTGTGTTTTGCTGTTCGCTGATGCCATATTCTCCATCGACTCCCAGCTCTTCTGATCACTCGTTCATCCCTCTAAGCTTAAAAAAGTGACCGCTAAGATTAGGGCAAGGGTAGACCTGGAAGAAAGCACAGCATCCTCATTTGTGGCCTGTGGAGCCAATCATCAAAAGGATTTGTTTGTTCAGAAATAGCACTATTACTGTACTAACTATTACTACTCGTGCATCCCTTTCGGAATCTGGCCTTAGACGTCCAGCTTCTTATTAGTAAAAGTGAAGAGGGCACCGTCCTTTCTATATGTTCCAACTGTATATGAAGATTCCTATTTAAGATATTTTGGGGTATATTTACAAAAGAGTGTAAAGGAGTACCGCAGGAGCACTATTTCACATTTTTCGAAAGCCCTTCATGAATATGCCCAAATGTGTTCACACAAAGCATCTTCGTGCCCTTGACAGGCGGATGTTTACTGAGCTTATTTTGGACACTAAGTGCTCATTTTGGGGCTCTTGGCTTCTTGTGCCTTGAGCAAGAGAGAGGAAGACAGAAAAAGAGGTGGAGTGGGAGAAAGATGGAAGCAGTAACTAATGAAGAAACGTGTGGTTTGAAGGGGGAAAAAAAGCCTGCCAGACTCTGGAGGTGTAGGATGTTGAAATAAAATCGAGATTAGACAACTTTTTTCTTTATATTTTTCTTTAATTGGGCATGGTGAGATTAAGTGACTTCCCCACAAGCACAGGCAGTTGCGCAGACACTGGGTCTCTAACCTGGTTCCCCAGTTCCATGGTCGGCAGCTCTGGCTGTCAGGCCACTTCTTACCATTATCCTTTACATTTGATATCTTAAAACTTGGCGTCTTCTTTTCCCATCTGATGTACGTGAAGGCTCCTCCGGTCTTCTGAACTACCCGTGGTGTAATCTGCACTAGCATTGCCATGGCGATAGGTGTGTACTGTAAGTCACATAGGTCATACAAGTCCAAGAATGCAGATGATTGTGGCTGTAACCCTGGACTGGTTAAAGGGGTCAATCTTGGGGTCTGGCCAGTTAGAAGCTATGCATTTATTTTTGAAGCCGTAGTCCGCTTCTGGTGTCTTGTTTTATCTGATGTCTGCTGATGGAATGTTGAATGCTAGGACTTCTCAATCTATACTAGGTTATAGGTGGAAAAAAACAAACCTCTAAGATCTAGAATAAAAAAGAGGTGCTGATTAAATCCTTGAGCTAGGAGTTACAATAAGCTAGAATCACCTTTAAAAAATATTTGTAGTCAGTGGAATGTGAGTCGCTGTTCTGATGGAGAGATGCTGGAAACTTGGGCTCCCTTCTTCTATTTTGGAACTGCCCAAAGTTGTAGAGATGCTTGCGGGAGGTTTTAGATGAGGCTGACCTTATATCAACATAACCTTGATCAGACTATCATTCTGGGAGTATCAGATAAAATGATCTAGTTGGCAAAGTCCCCAAGGGGCACTTGATTACTCTGTTGCTGTTGGCATTTAAGCAGTTAATACTGCCCAACTAGGGTAGCAAGAAATGCCCAGGTGTAGGTTATGGCTACACAAAGTATGGAACTTCTTGGAAAGGAGAAAATAACTATGGTAATAGTTGGTAAACAGGAACACTTCCTTAAAATGTGGAAGCCATGCCTTGGGTCTTGGCCAATGAATATCAAGAGGTCACATGTCCTAGATATTGGAGTGTGGGGGCTCCCTGATTCTGAGCTTGTGTGATGGGGTGTAGATCTGTTCCATTTGGGAGGCACAGGTGAACGACTATGTTTTTATTCAGATACCAGGTCACGGTTTGGAATGGATTTACCCAAGAAGATATTTCAACAGCAACAGGAAGGTGGAAAGGGGGCATGATAGGGGGGATGTTAGTGCACAGGTGGGGATGTTAGGTTTTTTATTGGGTTGGCACGGTTTTGGAGTGGGGAAGAGTATATATGAACATGCTGATGAGATCCGCATGAGTCTTGTGGGTTGGTAGTTAGAATAACAAGACTGTACCACTGGCCTAGTCTGTGCCTAAACCACCCCGGATAGCCCTAAAGACTTGACGGAAGGGTTGATTGTAGGGGTAATCTGAGTAGGTTATTCTAGAATTTTGTGATTTTAGTCTAGTGTTTTTGGAAGGATGTAGAGTGCCTAAGAATACATATTGGCTTTGCCAAATGTTGTTTGATATATATATATATATCAATCTACACCTCTCAAAAATGCTAATTTTTTTTAAAACCAAAAACAAATATTTGTAGTATGTCGTTTTGCCGTCCAGACACTCCTCATCCCGATCAACTAGGACTTAAATAGGTCATATTTTAAAAATCTGGTATCCTTTTGTAGTGTGATGACTCCATTAACTAACAGCCTGAGGTCCTCAATGTAGCGCCAACTGGGGCTGCACGTAACTCTCATAATTTGCTATAGCATAATTTCATGAAATTACAGCAAAATTATGCCAGAATTATGAAAGAAGCGGAACCCGGCATGTAGTGATACTTTCTTATTGCAAAATGTGCTTTGCACCCAAAATGGACCCGAGGATTCATTTTTTTTAATGAACTTTTTATTAACATTTTGCAAAATTAGGTATACATTACATTGTCGTCATTTTGTGAGTGCATGCACGTTAGCAAGGTCAAAAGTACAGTGCGCGTTCACATCTCTACATTGTTTATCAGGGGATGCATTTTTTGAGCTAAGAAAATAATGCTAAATGTAAGAACACAGCAGCTCGCACTCAAGTTTCTTGTGCCAAATTATTCATAATTACGCAAATGGAAGTAATTGCATAATGTTTTGTAATTTAGTGTTAATGGAGTAACACAAAAATAATCAGATTACTACAGTATAGTTAAAATGTTGACTTGGCCTCACACCAACCTTCCATACATTTGTAATCGTTTTTTGAAAGCAGTTTACATGAAGAGATGAGGGGTTGCATGCAGTGTCCTCACATCCACTATCATGCACACATCTGGATGGCAGCCTTGAGTATTGAGAATGAATGAAAGAGACTAACTACATATCCCAGCCCAAGGTTATTAAGAGACAAATACACAGATGTGGGTGGGGAAAGGGGTGATCAAGTTGTAAAAAATGTATACTTGTATAGCGCACTACTCACCCGCAAGGGTCTCAAGGCTCTTGTACGGAAACCGCTGTGGAACCCATTCTGGCTTTCCCTGTGAGGCGTCCACTACTGGGCACCCCCATGGTGGAGGCCAGGCATCCTTAACGTTGTGGGGGCCGTTGTGGAGATTAAGCAAGCTATTGCCCAGAGTTGCAGAGTGAGACTCCATGATTGGAATAGGCACCGAGGCGAGAATTATCAGGCCCGTGGAATTTTGAGCCCAAGACCCGCCGAGGCGGGGAATTGAACCCTGGTCCCGGGCTAGACCTCTGCAACAGGGTCTGCCACTCTAATCATTGAGCCAGCACTGCACCAAGGCAATACTAATTATAATCCTTCAGTAGCAGCTGGTGGTGTGAACCAGATTGCTAATAAGTTATTTATAAAAAGTGGAGTAATCTTGGGACCCATGTGGCCATTCTAAGCCATGGCCGGCAGGGCCCACAACCGGGGTACCCTCATTTAGAGTGGTGCACAGGGCAGTCTGCAGACAGATCATTCAGTTATGTCCCACAGACCTGGTTCCGAAGAAAAAGTGTGTATAATGATTTTCTGGAGTTCATTGGCCCTCCTCTTCATCTAGTCAGTACTTATCCTCATCCTTTGTTCCCCTTCTAAATTTTTTTAACACCCTTCACTTGAGGAGGGTGTTGCAAAATTCATTGCTTTGCACACGTAGACCGAGAATGAGTGTGTTTTTAAAAAAAAAGTAAAAATCGAGGGTGTCTGTGTACTCTGTCTTTCAGGCAAAGTACCCACATAAGCCACCAGTGCAGTGTACATGGTAATAAGTGGCTATTCAAAAAATAAAAAATTTATATTCATATTCCTTAGGGAAAATACTTTCATGCAATTTTTCTTTTAAACAATATCCTAAATGTTGCAACACTAGCCAGTGATTTCATTTTTATGATTTCTATAAAAGCATCTTTTTTTGTGATAAACGTGCATTTTTGTTGGTCTCGCCTAACAGACAGCACAAGCGGTCTGTTGGCAAAACGAACAATTGTCATTAACCGTGGACTGAGTGCCCACCCATTGCTTACCACTGGTT
Source organism: Lissotriton vulgaris (assembly GCF_964263255.1). Lineage (NCBI taxonomy): Eukaryota > Metazoa > Chordata > Amphibia > Caudata > Salamandridae > Lissotriton > Lissotriton vulgaris. The sequence continues at coordinate 1,191,748,761 of NC_141697.1, forward strand.
GGCTTTCTCACTCTCATACGCTCGCTTTTTATTTGTCAGCTTGTGTGTGCTTTACTTCCTCTACTTGTGTTTGTCTCTCCCCTGGAACACGGGTGCATTACTTGTGTCCTTCCACTGATCACTTTTGAAGACCTAGGTTTTTTTCTTTTTGCTTAAGCACACCATGAGTGCATGCTTTTTCCAGCGCAGCGGTCTCCCTCGAATATGACTCGTTACAACACGACTTATCACAACGTGTGCCATAACAATGCGGTCGGTACAACAACCTCATCGTTACCAGGCAAAGCCATTGTAGGGAAGGTATTGGCATAGTAAACCATACTATTTCTAATGTTAGCATGCCATCTACTGCAAGTCAATGTAACGACTTGCGTAGTGAAGGCAGTGCGTGGTAACAATGCGGTCGTTGTAACAACCGCGTTGTAAGGGCATTGCGTTGTGATGCCCGCGTTGTAGTGGCTGTGACCCGTCTCCCTCATGTGCCGTCGTTTGTGTTGCTATCACTCGCTTCTCTGCCACCCTTCTCCATATTGTGCTCACCCTGGTACACTTCTGTCCCTGCATTGCTTTGTCACCCACACGCTTCCCGCACCCAATAGCTACACATTCCTCTCACCGGCTTGGATACTTCTTTCACCCACCCATTCGAAATTCCTCTCACTCACTCGTGTTGTTTCCCTCCCCCCAACTTCGGTATTGCTCCCTCCACTTGTGCCATCCATGTTGTTTCTGCCCCCCTTGGGATTCATTCCCCCAATATTGCTTCCTTTCGCATCCGCACCCTCTGTTGCGTCCCCTCAATTAAAAAAAAAAAAACGCTTTTGTGCTACTATATTTTTTACTTTGTATTTATTGGTCCCAATACAATCTGTTCAAAAGAAAATTTAAAAAGGGGAAAAAAGCATCCATGTCGTTTATGTTATGAGAAAACAAGATATGTCATTTGGGGCTTGCAGGCTGTTAATAAATACAGGAGTTCTATTGCTCCATGCGCAGACCTCTCTACATGCGTACTCACATTGCTGTTGCAGGGGTGAGCGCATTCTTAGGGTTTAGATAAATGCCCGTTGTAGTTGAATGTACTGGTTTCCACACTGGCTTAGCACCCTTCTATGACAGCATATTTCACAGGATATGCGACTCCTGCCCTTCTCTTTGAGCTAATCCATAGTACCACCAGAGATGACTGATTCCGGTGACTACCTCTGAAGCGTGGGGCGTTGGAGAGAGGGTGGAAAGGATGGTGGGTTGATAATCTTTCTAGTGGCATGGCACACTCGTTCAGTCAGGAGAGGTACTCTGCAACAAGAACACACTATCTTCAGACAACCATATATGAATGCTTTACATTTCATTTGATAACTTTATTTCGGTCAAAGACCATAAAAGTGCAAATAAAATTCATACAAGCAACCAGTATTAAAACAATAAATAGTAAGCAAATCATTTGTTGTTAAAAAGAATGAAACAATTGAGTTATCAAAGAGTAACAATAAAAGATGCCATGAATTTTACAAAAGTTACAAAACTTTATCTTCTGCACCACATACCGAATAGGTATTGAGATACGGCAAACACAATGGGGGGATTGGTATCGTAAAACAAAATCCGGCACGCCTGGGTGACATGTCAAAGCTTAAGGTTCCTGCATATTGGCATCAACCAACATCTTCTGATTACTGAATATGCAGGACAGAAAAACATTACATGAACCAAATTTTCGTTTTTATAATCACATATCCCGGGCAGGCTTCTTTGCTTGACTTTGACCATCTGGATGTGAAAGACCTAATCGGTAGGGTACCATGCCTTAGCTGGAGATAGAGCTTTTTCGCAAGCTGAGTTTGTATTGCGTCCATGAATTCCTCAAATTTAGGTTCTACTTTAACAAGGAGGAACTCTGACGATAGCCTACCCAAAGTTGCAGACCTCTGTAATGCAAGGAAGGAAGTTCTCCATACGGATCTGAGTTTGGAGTTCTTTTTTCGATATCCCAGGACATGACATCTCGGGTGTTTCCCAGAGTTACGGATAACCTATCCGGGTGCTAACATTCCTGATATGTAGAATGCTTTACAACCAGCCAAGATTAGAGTTCTTAATTAAACATATCAAACAAGATTCACTATAAGACATTAGAGTCCATCTGAAGGGCACTTGAGCACTGACCACTGCGCTGATTCCTGGGAACGGGTGGGTGTAACTCGTGTTATTCCATGTAATGTAAGCACTCCAAGATTCAACGAGAAGAGTAATTCTGCGTTAAGCGATAACACAATATGTATCCTCATGTTTATTTTGAAGTAAGAAAGTGCTAATTGCAACTGAACATGATTAGGATGCAGGAGTGGCTTCTCGCACTCGCTAAATGTGCTCTTGGGGTAGGATTTCTAGAAATCGCACTAGATGCAACTGAACACGAATCGGGCCTCTTGCGCTCGCTAAATATGCTTTTGAGGTATGATTTTTTCCCAGCTTCCGACATTTACCACTATTTACTGGGCACAAAATGCACCCTTGCATCCAAAATAGACACGAAGATGCACTTTTAGCTCTGAAACCGCGTTAAATGCAGCAAAACATGAATAGCGAGGAGCAGGTTGCACTCGCCAAATGTCCCCTTGTAGTAGGAATTTGCTCCCCAAATTATCACTTGTGCATGGAGGAGTAATCACATAATATAACCTACTTCCAAGGGCTATACCCGTGGGCCTATAAGAAAGGGGAGGACTTTAAGTGGAAAAGTTCGAGACAGAAGGGCTATAAGGCTATTAGAGCATTCCACCCGCTAAGGGTAAAGTGTTCTAAATTAAGAAGGGAGAAACATGAAGACAAACATTGGAACTTTGGAGCTCCGACTTATACCAGCCATTAAAAGGCCAGAGCAACTCCATTGTCTTCATTGGAGCTCTCAAAATCCCAATGTTAAAATTATCAGTAATTTTGCGTCGAAGAGTAACGCGAAATGACTCCAGCCTAATTATGCCCTCGCTTAATCCTGGGCATGTATTCTTTAGCCTCTGACCACATTATTCTGAATTCTTTCTGTCCTTAGTGTTGTGTTACTTCACACACGTTTTCAAGATGCCTGTTATGTCGGGCCTCAGGCCAACATGATGATGAATGATGGATACTGACACATGGAGCTATAGGCTAGTAACTGTCCACGAGCATGTGCACCCGGGCCCTCTTATTAACAGGCTCACTTCACTCGTGACGCCTGTGAAGTATGTGTGTGGGGGTGCAAATTTGCCCACTCCCACAGGGGAGTGGCTATCAACTCTATGCCTGTCAAGACACTAGAACGTGTCTCGCAGGACATAACCGATGCCTTCATAAGCCTTTTGCGCCAGTGTGAAACCCTGGGCAGGGGGTCTTCGGGCAGCTGCCCGTGACTCGAGGTGGGCTGGGAGGCCTGAAGTGCGCCTCTGTCTGTCAGGTCCACTTGGCAACCTTCAACAGCAATTTACCGACTTGACCAGACTTCGCGGGTTTAATAAAAACGTCACTTTTCAATTATTTTTTTCACGACATTTTTGGGATTTATAGATTCTAGCGTTCGAAAATGGGTAGTGGAATCCTGTTAAGGCAGGTGATTAAATCTAAAACAAGATTATGCGGAGAGTAGACCTCATCTCGGTGTTATCAGGGACCAGGTGCCTGTCGCATAAAAATGCAATAATTCCTACTGAGAGAGTGGCTGGACAAACAAATACTGCTGCGTACTGGATTTCAAACTTTAAACCCAACAGCGGCCTCTAGTGAACCATAAGGATAGTACAACACACATGAAGTTCAATATTTCCGTCCACTCTTTTAATGCACATGGCCTGATGGATAATTTATCGACAAACGCGCACTGATGAGCACCCTGTATTCAATTAAACGTTTCCGTTTTGTTGTCGGTCTGAAATAATTCCCCATTTTTTTCTAAAAGGCCTGGCTTGGCAGCATGGATGTATGCGTGACCTAGTATCCGTGCTAAATATGTACAAAAGTAAGTGCCAGGGCTCTCGCCAGGAGCTCACTGCAGCTTGCACCACCTATTGCCCCTGCCAGCGCTGCCAATGATAGAAACAACACAATCCTAACCATCACACTCCTACAAGTGTGATAATTCGGATTATTTCAGCCCCCCAAAGCTGGTAAAATGGTTTGGGCGGCATGTAATACTCATTTTTAATGTATATTGATTTAATAATTAACTGTTGTTGTCATCTCTGAAATAGCCAGACAGCATCTCTTGTGGCACACTGACACAAGCACCAGTGGTGCCGAGCACTGGAAACCACGGGTTAAAATTAAGCACTGGCATTTCTGTACTATATATATACATGCAGTGAGGTTCGCCTCCCTGCCTCACCCAAGAGGAGTATTTTACTATTTTTATCACGCCTCGTGTATCATGATGTACTAATTTACATTTCAAAAGTCCACTGAATCCGCACACATTACATTTGTAATACATGCATTCTATACAGTAAGCATGTAATGTTTTTGCTATTTGAAAAAGGTAAACATCGATTTGTGTTGAATGGATTTGCTGAATGACTCTGGCCACTTCGAAGTGCTGGAACCAGACTCTTTGTGGCTCTTAAACTGTGGTCTGTGGACATCTGGTGGCCCGGGGTGCCTATTCAGAGGGTCCCCAGAACCATATAACCTCTAATCACCTGTGAATTATAAGCATTTTGACCTAAATAGTTTCTCCTGTGAAGATAATAGTTTCATCAGGTAACAATACTACCTACTTGAAACCTACTGTATTGCATCCGGAAGTATTTGATATAGCCATTAAGAAAACCAAAAAGGAGATGTTAAAAAAAAAAGTTCAGGACAGATCATGTGTGACTGTCAGTGTTGGCATAGTAATAATGCTTGGATGTGTAAAGCAAGGCTAGTCCCCCTTGAGGCTCCTAAGGCATCTTTCCTAGACATAAGAAGATTGTGATGTTGCCAGGAACTCTAAGGTGTTATACCGATGGCGCGCCTCAAACCTGGATCCACAGCTCCAAAGTTGGCAGCTCTGGCCGTTACGGACATTCAAATATGCTCCAACCTGACCTATTAATCGGCTAATGACTAAAAACCTTTTAGAGTTTATGATTTTCTAGAAAATCATACTTGTCTTCAAACTCGGAGCCAGAGTTTTAAGCACTCCATGATCTACACATGTGTACACAAGTAGACTTCTAAAAGGTCCTTCTAGGCTACACCTTTCCCATCAACTGTTTTACATGGGCAGGCACTTCTGGACTCCAAGCACCTACACTTCTTGTATTGGAAGGTGGCATGCCAGCACTTTAGACCACAGAGAATTATTTTCTAGTAGGCAGCGTGTACATAAAGAGCGCCTGGTCTTTTAGCCTTTTGCAATAAGTGTTCACCCTTTGATAGTGAAATATTCAGTTGTAGAGGAAGGTAGATGTGCTGGGCTCATATATAATGTATGTTTTTCTTTTTGTTTTTTGTGCCTTCTTGTTATGTTACAGGTCATAGAACCGGTTTGAGGGCCCCTGTTTTCCAGTTGTGATGTAATGGGGTCCACAGAAGTCGAAAGGTTAAGAATCACTTTAATAGATCTATAAAGCAAGTGAGGTGTTGATGACCTGGGAACATGTTTTCCTTAACATTAGTTGGTGAGTCATAAAAGGAATATATATATATATATATATATATATATATATATACTAGCAGCCCTTCCCGACCTTGTCCGGTGAGTCATAAAAGGAATATATATATATACTAGCAGCCCTTCCCGACCTTGTCCGGGAGCAATCAGGCTTCCCGGACCCCCGCCCGCCCCGACATTGTGCAGCAGCCCAGCCCCCCGCCCGCCCCGACATTGTCAAGCAGCCCGTGCCCCCGCCTGCCCCGACCCCCGCCTGCCCCGACCCCCGCCTGCCCGGAGCCTTACCTCAGCCGCCGCTCCTCCCCCGCTCTCCTCATTTCACCGCTCCTCGCCGCTTACCGCTCCTCCCGCCTGTCCTCACCGCCATTCCGCCGTTCGTCACCGATCCTCCCCCACGCCATGTCCGCCGCTCCTCCTCGCGTTCCTGGACGCTGCTCCTCCCCGCGCTCCTGACGTCAGCACGCAGGTCGCGGCCAGCGCTACTTCGAAGGGACTACTTTTTTTTTAATAACGCATATTTTTATACTTTATATAGCCTATGTCCATCTGCACACCCTGACAATTACAATGATGTATCGGGTGTGTGGATTGGCGCTGTGGTTCCCGAGTTTACCCGCCTCAAAGGTGCAAAGTTCTTCCTTTATATTAGTAGTGTATATATATAGATCTAGATAGATATACATTAAAATGCATTTAATTTTTATTAATAATTACATGTATGGTTGCATAGTTTTTAAATTCAAAATAGGTGATTAAAATATTTTATAGTTAAATCTTAAAAAGACACTATTTTTAAATCTATTTATAATATAAATTGTATTTATTTATTTTTAACTGTTTTAAATCATTTAATTTGAAGTATTAACTGGTTTTAAGTCCCTACATCCCTTATTTTCTATGGGAGGGTGTTGTAATATCACTGGTTGAACATATGCACTGCTGAACTTACTACTTTGAACTAAGCATGGGCAGAAAATCCGTTACGCTCGCGGATTTTGCGGATTTTTGGTAAATTCGCAATCCGCGAGATTCGCGAATTTCCCGCCAAATCCACGAGCAGCGGATTTTATGGCTTGCTCGCACTGTTCGCGTGAGTTCGCGGCTTCCCAGTTCAACTTCGCGCCCCGCAAATAAGCGCTAAATTGCAGAAATACGATCTTAGCAAAACTGAAACTACTTACCAGGTTCAAAAGTTCAAGCTCATCATTAGTAGCCATTTCCTGTAGTGCTTCCTGAGGGGCCCCTCCAGAGTTCAGTTGCCTACTTGCAACTATTATGTGACCCTGCTCTGACCCTCAGAATAGTTACACAAAGGTCCTGAATTACAGCTAAGGCAGAGAAGCAGGAGCCAGGCTGGAAGTTCAAATCCAGTGACACATTAATCAGCCCCTAATTCATTATTGTCAGTTGGGGCAGGGCAGGTGTTGTAACTAATTTTGCAACAATGAAAGCACTTAGCAAGTGCAAAAGATCACTAATCAGGAAGCACTAAGGAAGCAGGCGCCAGCTAAAAAAATATTCTGTGACGCATTAATCAGCCCCAAATTAATTCAGGTCACTTGAGGCAGGGAAGGTGTGCTTTGCTTTGCCACAATAATGTACACCAGAGGGTGCTGTGATGAAACAGAGGGTGGCATGGGTGGGCCAGAGGGTGGCATGAGTAGTCAGAGAGTGGCAGTGGTGACAGAGAGTGGCAGTGATGAAGAAGAGTGTCCCAAACAGGCTGGACACGTAGAAACAACAAGTTCGCAAAACTTGCGACCCGACAGGTAAGTTCGCGTTTGCGAAATTGTACAAAACCCTCGCGAACTGGCAGAAACCCGCGCGAACACAAAAAAAATCCGCACATTCGCGAGAATTCGCGGATTTTGCGGATTGCGAGTTCGCAAATTCGCAAAATTCGCGAACGCGAGATTTGCAAAATTCGCCCATGCTTACTTTGAACACTGAAACGTCATAAGTGTCCGTTACGTTTGTGAACCCGGCCCGGTGCCTAGAGCGTTCTCCGCTCGCAGAACACCCTTCAGAGCGTTATAGCTCATTCCTCAGAAAACATTCAGCTCTCCCTGCATGCCGATGGTGATATTACCCCTAACTGAGTGCCCCAGGACCTTATCAGCGCTGGAGGCAGGCCTCGGAGTGCTATCAGCACCCCCTGCAGGTGTCAGCGAGTTTAGCGATGCCTCACAATAGACCATCAGTGTGACAGCACTTAGTTCTGACAGCATACTTCAGGGCGCTGCAGCACCGCCCTCGGAGCTCTATCCATCTACAGTGCAAGTAGCACCTCGGAGTGATTTCCTCCCACCGCACCTCGGGGCGCTATCCTTCTATCGCACCTCGGAGGGCTATCCTCCCATCGCACCTCGGAGCGCTATCCGTCCAGGGTGCAGGCAGCCGTGGCCTCGAAGCGCTATCCGTCCAGGGTTCAGGCAGCAGTCCCCCTCCCTCCTGCTCAGGCGGCAAGGCTCTTGTTGTGGCTCTTGTGGCACTGAAAGGCCCTTTGTGCTCCCCGCACTCCTCCATTAGGGCCCATCAGGGGATGAGACTGGGCCGGGCGCCCCGCTCCAGAGGCCGCACAACAGAGGCCCAGTGACTGCGGCCTGGCACCGGCCCTGCCCGCCCCTCACCTGGGCCCCTCTCGTCACCCCTCGGCTGCTTTGTACTGCCATTATCCGTGCCCTGCATTTGGCCTTGCCAGTGCACCTGACCCCGGCCCGCCAGGGATGCGTGACTGAGCGGGTCTGGACCCCTCCCCGGCTGTGGGCGGAGTCCTGCCCCTCGCCCGCAGAGTGCCCTCTAAACTGCAGTCTGTAGTCACAGCAGTGTGCAGAACCATGCCTGGAACACCTGGAACTACAACAGTACTCAGGACGTGCAGCCCAGGCCCCCGCCCGTCTGCCCCGACCCCCGCCTGCCCGGAGCCTTACCCCAGCCGCCGCTCCTCATTTCACCGCTCCTCGCCGCTTACCACTCCTCCCGCCTGTCCGCCGGTCGTCACCGCTCCTCCCCCACGCCATGTCCACCGCTCCTCCTCGCGTTCCTGGACGCCGCTCCTCCCCGCGCTCCTGAAGTCAGCAGGTCGCGGCCGGCGCTACTTCGAAGGGACTACTTTTTTTATGTTCATTTTTTAATTAACGCATATTTTTATACTTTATATAGCCTATGTCCATCTGCACACCCTGACGATTACAAAGATGTATCGGGTGTGTGGATTGGCGCTGTGGTTCCCGAGTTTACCCGCCTCAAAGGTGCAAAGTTCTTCCTTTATAATAGTAGTATAGATATATATTAGTCAACTAGGTTTAAAAGGGCTGACTGTAATGCACAACAGCTGTTCCAGCTGTCCCAAATGCTAGAATTGTCACACTTAAGGAGTAGTGGTAATCTATAAACTGGCCAAATGAACCATGCCATTGTGTTAGGTGAAACCATGCTAGTACCCATACTCTGGAGAGGGGTGTGGTTGGTTGCTTTTGTAATAAAAAACCTTTCTCGCTTGCTGAGGTGGGTGCTGGTTTATGCGTAATATGTGTTGGTTAGCGTCTCTTGCACATTGTCACTCTGGTCTAGCAGTATCCCTCCATGTTAGAAACCTGCCCCCTGGTGTTTCCACCATAAAGGGTGGCACATGAGCATTCTGGTTTGTGATGCTGACGCATGGACATCGTGGGCAGAATTTGTGGCATTTGTACATGAGTAAATTTAATGAAAATGATAATGAGATGTTTTGGGACGTTAGAGCTACTTTCTAGAAATTAAAAGCTGACATTTGGGGGATCAAGTGTTTCGTGACAAAGTAAAGCCCTTGTTTTTTGGGAATTTAATTTAATTATTAGATTAAAAAGCTTATATTTTGTAAAAATAAAATGTGTGTATTTTAGAAACTAATATGTTGAAATTTGGAAACAAAATAACTTTCAAAATCTGTTTCAAAGTGGACGGTCGTAATTCATGTTGATTTTGAAATTGATATTTTGGTGATATTTCCTTGGTTTCCAGAGGGCACTTGCTGACATGGCCTTTAATTCATGACTTGTGAGGAGGCTTTTCGTTTTCTATATTGCTTCAGATGTTTGTACCTTTTTAATTACTTTGCTTTCTCAAGCCTGAGCTGTTAAGATTGGTGTAATCTGTTTTCTGTCTGAACCCAAAATGTCTCTATTTAAACAGACCAGTAAGACACGTATATACAACTGTAGCATCGGTTTAACTCTGCTTTCCAGTGTGAAGGACTGTGAGTTCGAGCAGCTCTTGCCATTCCCAAATAGATCCTCATTCAGAACAAATGACTGAGAATTTAATTGAAAGGATTAGGCTGGAAAAAAGGGAAGTCAAATGTAGAAGTGAAGAAAATGGTAAATGTATTTGGCCACATTTTCTTTTATTTATTTTTTTTAACTTTTTTTATTTTTTTTACTTTTTATGGACATTTGCTCATTCCGTCATTCGCCAAAGACCGGCTGAGAAGTGAGGGAGCTGTCCATTAGAATAACTAGTCCTGTTCAGTTACTGGCAATTTAACCTCTTAAATTGCCCCAATTTCCAGCACAGTCTAGCTTTTTCCCGCATTTAGAGATTGGGTACGTATGGACATGGAGGTCTTCCTATGTCTTTCTCTTGTATCTGGCTAGCACTGTTGTCCTAGAGCTACCGGACATCCGCTTTTCTCTTGAGATCTCATCTACAGTTGGATGCCATTGGTATTCAAATGCCTTATGGTTGTGCACACCTACATCTGTGACCCTTTGCTCTTCTTTTGAGTACAAAGCAGACAAACTTTGCATCAGACAAAGCAAATGGGCAATCCCTACCTAGAATTACCTTTATGCCAGGTACCTTTATGCCAGGTGTGCAAGCTCTCCTTTAGTCCGAGATGGTGCCCACGAGTCCTCCATTTGAAATATTTGTGCAAAATACCATTAACTCTTTGCTGAAGTTTCCTTAAGAGTATTTATTTTTAAGTATATTTTTGTCCAACTATACACATCATCTCCACATACGTGTTTCTTTTGTATCCTACTCTGTCGATTTCTTTGTATCGTTCTGCAGAGTTGCAAAGTTTTACCTCCAAGCTTTTTCCACAACTCTGTAAAAGTTGGTAAGCAAACATGTATTTGCAGAACTAATAGGCCAGGCTGGCTTTCTTTTTTCAAACCTATGTAATGGAGATGAAAACTAGAAAAGTAAGAAAGTGCCATCATTTAAAGGTGGTGTGCTTTTGTTTTCAAACAGAAGTAAGAACAATTTTAACAAAAATAAAAAATAAACTTGATGTTGGGATTAGGCTAAAACCATGGCACAGAAGCGGACTACTTTTTTGGGTGGATATGCACATGAGCAAGAGCGAATGCAGCCACTCGGAGTAAAGAAGGCCAATGGCGGAGGTGGGCTGACCCACTGTTCCAAGCTGTAGCCTGTGGATGAAGGGATCAAATGTGAACAGTGGCGGCTCCTCTATAGGGGCATTTGGGTGCCGCCCCCCTGCTTTCTCGCAGTGCGAGAAGGCAGAAACATAAATGGTAATAACTACCATTTGTTTCTGCCTTCTCGCACGGCGAGGCAACAGAAGTTCCTGGTTGGGGGTGGGCGGTCCTGCTCGAGGGCAGGGGGGAGTGGCTTGCCCACTGTAGTTCATACTGACTGTTTGGGCAGCCTGAGGCTGCCCAAACAGTCAGTATGAACAACAGTGGGCAAGCCACTCCCCCCTGCCTTCGAGCAACACCCCCCCACTCTCCCTGTTCTCTATGTATGCTGCAGCATACATAAAGAAAAAGACCCGGGTGGGGCAGCGGCCTCACCCATCCCAACGCAGTGGTGGAGGGGAGGGAGGCTGCCTGCAGCCTTCCTGATGACTAGCACCCTAGGAATTTGAAACGCAGGACGGCTGCAGTCTGGAGTCTCAACTTAAAGCAAGAAGGTAAGTTTTACTTTTATTTTATTTATCCCGCCCCCCCCCCAATCCCCTCTGCGGTGCGACGACCCCATTTCCACCCACCCACCCGTAATGCCAGCCACGACTGGCGGTACATGTGATATCTGTGTGTCTACTTTATCTTATCATTAAACAGATGGGATATCATAGAAAATGATGGTAATGGGACAGAAAAAAATTGGATTATGTGAATCTTGCACTGTCTTTAATGTTCCTACTGAGCATTAGTTTTTATATCGCCAATCATCTGTTATAAGTGAAGTGCGACAAAGTCTGTCTTCTAAATAATGATCTGTGAATTCTGACATCAAAATGTAATATGGCACATAACCGCTCCCAGAAATCTCACTTCACACTGTATAGAAGGCATAGAAAGGGTGCCAAGGACCTTGTGCAAGCAAGAAAAACGCCTCAATCCCATTAATTAGTAGTAAAAAAGCTCTAATTGAACTGAAGTTGGCTCCTGAGATCCACGGATCCGATGCCCCCCTGCACCTGCTGTACTATTGCTATAGCTATGCGCCCAACACAAGCAGAGGTTTGGAGGGGGGCGGTGTACCCTGTCATCGTTGTCGCTCACGCACAGCCCGGATCTGTGTACTATCTGCCGGTGTCTTTAGGTTTTATGAAGCCCTGGGCAGGGCATATGGTTCCCCGTTCAGAACATCATCACATGTGTTACTTATCTTTAACTTATCCAAGCACTTGTGATTGGTGAGTTGAGGTAACGAGGGGTGGAAGCTGGGCATGAGGCAGAGCGAGACGGCATTCTACAATGTGGAGATAGAGAGAGACGAAGTGGACAAAGGTGAGGTTGAAAGAGCAGTACAGACAGAAGGCATCAGGACAAAAGTGACTTGAAGGGAGGTAGACAGTAATGTATGGAGAGAGAGATGAAACAACCAGCAATGAGTGTGGAACAGAAAGAGAGGTCCGTAGAAAGGTAGAGAGTGGAGCTTCGGGGACAGGTAGGGAGAGGTAGAGAAGGGGGTAGGTAGAGAAAGGTGGAGATAGAGAAAGTAACAGAGGAGAGAGAGGTCAACATAGGGAAGAGAGCGAGAGAGGGCCATAAACAGAAAGAGAGAGAAAGATACACAGAGAGAGAAAGAGAACGATACAGAGAGAAAGATACAGAGAAAGAGAAATATGGAGAGAGAAACGGGCAGAGAGAGATAGAGACAGAGAAAAGGAGAGCAAAAGAGATGCAGACAATAGAGAGAGAAAGTGTGATGCATTGAGACAAACGGAACACCAGAGCGAGAGAGAGAAAGGAAAAATACAGAGAGACCAAGACAGCGAGAGATAGACAGGTAGAGCGTTATGTCCTGGGATTCCCCCTCCCCCCATCCCCCCCCAATCCCAGGCACTGAGCATTTAACCTTTCACCTAATCCTCATTCTTTAGTCCTTTCCCTTGTGGGTGGACTGCTTCTCGCCTACCTACCAATCTCTGCTTCCTAGAGGCTTTTAATAAGTCAGATATGCTATTATCTTTCATGAAAAATGAAAACAGAAGCTCGTTACCCACAGTGCAGTATTTACGTCCCTGCACTTTCAAATGTCACCAGCCGCCACTGAATGTGAATGACACTTGAACCGACCAAACGAGTCATTTAAAGGCTTGGACAACTGCCCAAGACACAGACCTTCCATGGTGCCACCTAGTAAAGTGACTGGGGCATTGAGACATCCAACTAAAATACCTTTCTGCCTTTTAGAAGGTGATTTCTTTTAATTTGACATTTCAGCATGCAAGATTCACACACCGAACCCTAACCCTTGCACTCTCAAGCAGTTGGGGACTGTTACAGTAAACAAGAACCTTTCTGTCTCTGGTCTATTTCATTAGTTCAACTCCCCTTTTCAGCATCCTTTTTCCCCTTACTATATCTATGAACATACCTCTTCCCTTCCACTGCATCCAGGCCACTGGGATTATGGAGCAGGGGAGGGTCAAATTACGCGGCAGAGTTGAGAAAATTCTGCACCAAGAAAAGGCAAATTATGTCGTACATTTTGTGATAGTATTACTTATTTTTAAACTCGATAACACTGGGTATAAGTTCCACCTCACCTGGTGCACCTACAAGCCGGTTATCACCCAAATATAGCAATACCCTACAGAAAAGTGACAAGTCAGCCTTTACAAAGGGTCTTCCACTGCGCAGCAACACACATCTCTCTGTTTTTAGTAACATTTGAACCGTTTCAGCCAGAAACTATTTTTTTTTTGTTTTTAAAATATGCAGATTATGCGCCAGATGATGGAGCAAATGCAGCGAATTTATAATGAAGTGAAAATTGCACACGCCTCACAATTTCATAATTCCAGTGGCACTGACTATATTACATATGACTAATTTGCCTCTTTATCAAAATACCTCTAACTCTACCTTGCTGTCACAGCCTCCGTTCACTCTCGCTACCTCCCACTGCATCTGCTCCTACCTCTCTACCTCAAATCTTTTCCTACCTCATCGTTCCTTCAGAACATCAATGCCATTTACTTTGGACTAATCTATCCTCCCCTCTATCAGTTTTTACCTCACTCTGTTTTACTTTTCAAGATCTCAGCCATCTCTACCTTACTGCTCTCTACCTCCCCTAATTCACTTCTTTTTCTAGCACACACCTCCTTCTTCTCGCCACCTCTGTCACACTACTTAACCTTTCAATTTATTTAAGCATTTTCACTATCGTTCCGCTCTACCTCCTCTCCTCTCACTAACTTTGCTCTATCATTGCATTCTTTCTCATTCTCAAATCCCTCTACATTCCATTCTCTAATTCAGCTCGCCCTTCCTACCTTATCTCATGCTCTACTTCTCTCTTCATACCTCACTCTACTGCACAACTCTTTCACTATCACCCTTTCTCTTTTTCTTCACCTCTACATCAACCTAGACACATTCCTTACCCCACCTCTTTCTACTTCACCTCTTTCCTCTCTACAACTCATTCTATGGATCTACCATTCACCCCCCTCTCTCTCTTTCTACCTCACTTGGCTTTCCCTGATCTGTTTTTCTACCTCTTCTCCTTTTCCCCTCCCTCCGCCTGAGCACTCTCTACCTTGCATCTCCCTATTCTACTTCACCTAGCCCTCAGACTTCCTCTACCTCTCGTGCTAACTCCTCTCTTTCTAACTTGTGTACCTTCTCTCCCTGCACTGCTTCTTATGGATTGCCTCCTTCCTTCTCCCCGTTTCTCTCCTCCTCTACCTTACTCTAATATGTTACCTACCTAATTTCTCTACTTACCTCTTCCTACCACTTTGTATATTACTTCCTAGTTGCCTCACCATACTCATTTTATCAGACCTATTTCCCTTCCTCGCCTGCCTGTCATCTCTACCCCCTACCTTCTTTCTCCCTATACTTCACATCTTTTTCAGTACCTTTCTACAGTGGCCGGTACTTTTAGCAGGCAGTGTAGTGGACTGGACACAAATGCACACTTAAATCCTGACTCACACTCCTGCGTAAACAGGCACATATGCACACACACGTTCACAACCTACACTTCCAAATATTCATGCATTAATACACACGTGCACCAAACATTAAAAAAAATCACACATACTTGAACAGCTCTGCAGTGGAGGTCCCAGGAGGGTTGGTAATGCTGCCTTACCTCATTCCCCAAATTCAGCAAATGAAGGAAGGCAGCAGTCCCTCACTCGTCACAGAGTGGGGTCCATGAGAGTGCTGACCCCACCTCCCTCTTTGACGAGGTGTCAATGATTGACATTCTGCCCTGGGCACTTCGAGTGGGTTAGAATGGAGGTGCCCACTTAGAGGTCCACAACACTCTTCCTTCAATGACCCTTCCCTACAGACACTGGCTCAGAGCCAGAAGCTAAAAATTAAAGCGATTAGTAAAATATAATTTTACTTTTCAGCTGCTGGCTCTGAGCCAATGGGACAATGCTCTTCCGCCATTGCGAAGGAGCCGCCACTGATACTGAATTTGAATTCTGCTAGGTTTGGTCTATTGCTATCCCAGTATTTTGAAACAGAGCACTGGCTCTTAATGTTCACTGAATGCATGGGGGAGAGCCCCCAACATGGACGATGGAGTTGTACTGAGCTGACCCTACACAGGATACAAAGGCGGTTCTCTATTAATAAGGGGTACACTGGGAAGTGAAAAGGGATTTCCTAAGATTTAAGCATCAGGGAATCCATTAAATCGGTGCTGGCATGGAATGAAAAATTTCCTAGCTAACGTAACGGAAAGTTTCAATTCTATTAAGGACTAGGAGGCGAGGATTATGCAGTCCTTTCTTCTCTTTATTATAATAGCAATTAAAAAAAAAAACAATCAGCACATATCAACTGAACCACAACTCCCATGAGCACATGGGGCACAGTGTCCATAGTAACCATCAGCCAATCATGATGCCGTCCGTTGTATAATTAGCCGTGACGTCCCTTCCTCTTCCTCTTCCTCTTCTCCTCTGTGAGGAAAGAGCCCCAGGAACACTCCTCAATCCTTCTGGTCTTGTCCTAAATCAAACAAGGTAACCGTTATCTAGCTCTTCTTTCAAGAAGGAAAGCAAAGAGAGGCAGTACACAGCATTTACGAGAATCAACATAGCCTGTTAACGAGAACATTTTATAGTTCTAGAATATGTACATACTTCATTATCCTGATCCAACACATCTCATTGCATAAGCATAGCAGTGAAATAAATCGTAAATCATTACTTACTGAAGTATGAGGTTGTACGGGCGGGTCGAGACCAGCAAGTCTCGGGAGGGATAATCCTCGCCTCCTAGTCCTTAATAGAATTGAAACTTTCCGTTACATTAGCTAGGAAATTTTTCATTCTATGTCAGGACGGAGGCGAGGATTATGCAGTTTCAAAGCTTATCCACCACAATTTCGGCCGCGCTATAGATTGGCTTGAAGTAAAACTTTTTGAATGTGGATTCCGAGGACCAATCCGCTGCTGCCATGATATCCTCCAGCCTACCGCCCACCTGAATGGGCGTAGTGGGGCTTCGCGGAGCTACGCGAAGTGGGCGAGAAACTACGCCCACCTCCGCACTCCGCGTAGCCCCACTACGCACCACAGGCCTCCCTCCCTAAATACGTTAAATTAAAAGTGTAGAATAATTAAAAGGCACTTACCTTACCCGCCGCTGCCCGCCGCGTCCCCGGGGCTCGCTATCTTCATTGCTGCCGTCTTGTTTACTAATGCGCATGCGCGGGCGGCCGCGCATGCGCATTTTCTCGTGAGAAATGCGCATGCGCGGCCGCCCGCGCATGCGCATTAGTAAACAAGACGGCAGAATGAAGATAGCGAGCCCCGGGGACGCGGCGGGCAGCGGCGGGCAAGGTAAGTGCCTTTTAATTAATTTAAACTTTTCATTTAAAGTATTTAGGGCGGGAGGGAGGCGGGTGGCGGCCAGCTACGCTCCGTCTGCGGAGCGTGCGTAGTGCCGCCGCTACGCAAAATGCGGAGTAGGCGGCACTACGCACACTCCGTGCACGGAGCGTAGCTGGCCGCACACCCCTACTTTAGAGGCCATTGCTCCTCTCGTGGAATGTGCTCCGAACCTGGTCACATCCACCCCCGCTGCAGTCATGATCCAACGGACCCACCTAGCGATGGATGGAGCTGAAACCGCTTTAAACGGCTTCTGCAGAGCAATGAGAAGCTGCCGTTCCCCTGGAGGGTGGTACTCCACCGTCATGTCCTCATACGCCTTGAGGCAGCGTACTACACACAGTTTTGGTTGATCCAGAAACGTGGGGAATGACACCGATCTGATACTAGTTTTGGTCCTTCTCGCAACCGTGAAAGTAACTCCCTCTGGAGTGAACATTCGTGCCGTGATATCCAGTGCCCGCACGTCGGAGACGCGTTTGCACGAGACCAGACACAGCAAGATCGCCAACTTAGACGATAATTCCTTCCTGTTCAGGTACTGGTTATCACGCCAGGAGCAAAGGAAGCGTAGGATGATGTTGACATCCCAGAGATTCTTATATCTGGGTTCCGGGGGTTTGGAAAGACTAGCGCCCTTCATGAGTTTGCAAACCCAAGGGTGTTCATCCGCCGGTTTGCCATCAATGTGGGCATGCCCCGCTGAAATGTCGGATCTGAAAGAGTTGACAGACCGATAGGCCAAACCCCGATTGGGCCAATTCAGCCAGAAAATTTTAAATGTGGGTAACGTCAGCCCCCACGGGATCGGCGTGTCTTCCCAGACACCAACGATGCCACCGCTGCCAAGCCGATCTGTACCTCTTGACAGTACCTGGGCCCAGGCTTTGCTGATGAGTTCCTCAGCGTCCGCCGAAAGGTGGCCGTCTTGCCAGCGTCCCCTGAAATCCTCCACGCCATGAGGTGCAGGGTCCCTTGAAGTACCAGCGGGTGCCCCTTTCCCAGGGGTCCCGAAAGCAATGAAGGGAAAAAGGGCAGTCGAATCGGACAATCCCACGACAGTTCTAGCAGTGGGGGAAACCAGGCTTGAGCCCGCCAGAAGGGGGTCACCAGGACCAACGATGCTTGTTGTCGGCGAACCTGCGCCGCTACTCGAGGAATCATTAGAAAGGGCGGGAACGCGTAAGCTTGTTCCAGCGACCAGTTCTGTAGAAATGCATCTACCGCCGCCGCCTCCGGGTCCGGCCTCTAGCTCACGAACCTTGGGAGTTGATGGTTGAGTCGGGAAGCGAACAGGTTCACAGAGAACGGCCCCCAACTGGTCATCAAAGCCTGGAAGACCGCAGGGTGCAGTCGCCAGTCGCTGAAATCCTGGCAGTTCCTGGAATGCCAGTCCGCGATCGAGTTTTGTGTGCCCGGGAGATATTCCGCCGACACCGAAATCCGCTTCTCTAGGCAGTAGTGCCAGAAGTCTTTCGCCAGATTTGCTAGGGCCCGGGACCAAGGTCCACACAGGCAATTGATATATTGCACCGCCGACACATTGTCCATGCGCAGCAGGATGCAACACGCCACCTGGTTCTGGGTCAGAGACTTCACCGCGAAGGAGCCCGCTAGGAGCTCCAGGCAATTGATGTGAAGCTGAAGCTCTTCCTCCGACCAACGGCCCCTCATCGTGATGTCGCCGCAGCGAGCTCCCCAGCCCGCTCTGCTGGCATCCGATTCGATGATCAGGTCCGGGCTGGATCCGAAGATCGCTCTCCCGTTCAACGCACTCATGTGCTCTATTCACCAGCGCAACTCCGTCCTCGTTTCCTCCGTGAGGGAAATTAGTTCGGAGTATGTGAGTCCTTTCCGGAGATGCTGTGCCTTCAGTCGTTGAAGGGCCCTGTAGTGCAACGGGCCCGGAAAAATCGCCTGAATCGAGGATGAGGAGACCCACTATTTGAGCCAGGTGTCGAAGGGAGATTGTTCCTCCGAAGTATCTGGGAGACTTCCTTGTGAATCTTGGACACCTTCTGCTGCGGAAGGCTGAGGCAAGCCTTCTCCGACTCTGAGGAAACACAGAAAAGTCATCAGTCTCCTGGGAAGTAGCTCGGACTTCTGAGCATTCACCACAAACCCCAGGTCTTGGAGCTGAGTAATAGTCATGTTCAAGTTGGAACGAAGCTGATCCGGCGACTGATCCATGATCAGAATGTCGTCGAGATAAATGATCATCCGGACACCTCTCTCGCTAAGAGTCTCCACTACTGGCCATAGGAGCTTCGTAAAGCACCATGGGGCCGACGAGAGGCCGAAGGGGAGTGCTTGAAACTTGAAGACATCCCCGTTCCATAAGAACTGCAGAAAGCGCCTGTGAGGCGGGCAGATCGGCACTGTGAGGTACGCGTCCTTCAAGTCCAGGCGAACCATCCAGTCCCCCTGGAGGAGAATGTCGCGTAATAGATGGATTCCCTCCATCTTGAAATGGCGGTAGGCCAGCCACTCGTTGAATTCCCTTAGGTTGATAACCGGGCGAAACCCTTTGTCCTTTTTCTGGACTAGGAAAATGTTGCTCAAGAAACCCGAAGGGTGAAGGCGTGTTCTGCGGATCGCTCCTTTCCTGAGGAGTTCTGACACCTCGTTTTCGATCAGAAGTTTGTCTTCTGTGGAAAAAACCAAGGGGCGAGGGCAAACCCTCTGACGTGGAGTGCCATAGAACTCTATCCTGAAGCCCCTGACCGTCTGGAGGACCCAAGGGTCTGAGGAGATTTTGTACCAGTTGTGGAGATGATCCCGTAACTTCCCCCCCCCAGAACAGATGGGGAAAAAAGGGTAACACTCACCGGATGGGCCTCCGGGTGCATTGGCTCCACTGTGATAGCCTCTGCCGCACCCTTTGCCGGCGCCTCAACTAGGGTAGAAGTAATCTTGGCGACCGTTGTTACGGCACTGCTGGTTCTTGTTATTAGGGCATTGCTGGAATTGGCGGCCGGAGGAGCGACCCCATCCTCTTCCGGCCCCTGCAAAAACCCGTCCAGGAAAAATCTTCTTGATGGACGACTGCGCTCTGTCCAAAGCAGAGAAGGTGGTGATAAACTTATTTAACTCCTTAATAAAGGGTTCTCCAAACAGCTTGCCTTGTGCAATAGGCCCTGCCTCCGAAGTGGCCAAATCTCCGAGTTTAGGATCTATCTTGATGAGGAGGGATCTCCTCCGCTCTGCCGCCAATGCGCAGTTTGCGTTACCCAGGAAGCATAGGGCTCGCTGTGCCCAACCTGCTACGACCTCCGTGGACATAGCCGTCCCCGACAATTTGGCACTCTCGGCTAACTGGATAATCTGGGCCATGGGGCCCACGGCGTCCAGGAGTTTATCCTGGCAGTTGCGCCAGGATCGATCTATGCCCTTCCTAGGGTCCTTCATAAACTTTGCGAAGAACGCATAGAGCTTCTCATCAATGTCTGGTGTGGCCGCCACTCTGCCTTCCAGCTTTGGGCGAGGGCACTCACCCCGCATGCGGGTTCTGACCTCTTTTTCTAGGGGTTGGTGTACCTTACCCTCCACATACGCTGCTACCTTGGGGTCAGGGATCCATTCCGACGATCTCGGGTGGTAGATTTTCGTCGGATCAAACATGTCGTGGGTTTTGTAGTCCCCTTCCACGGATCCCGAAGAATGAGACGCTGGGCGCCAGGGTCGCCCTGAGTACACATCTTCGTCCTCCGAGGAGACATCATCCTCGGTAACACCCTTTCCCTCCACGGGGAAACCATCCTATTGGTCAGAGACCGGGGCCACCTCTTCACCATCATCTCTGGGGTAGAATCCCTACCGGCAGGGTACATTTTTAAGCGTTCACGCACTCTTGCGGAAGGAGTCCCTCAAATGATCGAACTCCTCCAAGTGCCCCGCGTGACGCTTTGCTGACTTTTTCCCTCCCCCCTGAGCACCTTTGGATCCGCGGTCAGCAGGCACTGCGTTACCGAACACCCCGGGGATGCTTTGTGTGAGGGCATCCTCTCTCTCCCGCAGAGGTGCCAGTACCGTGTCTAGTGCCTGTGAAAGCGCGCGACCAACCGCCGGCGGCAGGGGTTGGGTGCAGCATAGTTCCTCCGCCTCCTGAGAGGGGGGTTTTGTCTGCTCCGCTGATTGCATGATATGAGGGTGTGAGCACTGAACACTTTACTATAATTTCCAAAAAGGTAGCCCCCTCGCCGGTGCTCTGACAGTTCCGCTGTCAAAACATAGTGTGGTAACTGTAAACCGCCACTAGATGGCTCTGCGCACACTGCGCAATTGAATACACCGAGCCGGTGTCAGAGCGAGGGTTGGTGAGGCCGGTAACCCCGTGCCTCAGCGCGCCACCTTAAAGAATAAGAACCGCGAGCGCAGCCTTATTCCTAACGGTGGCGCCCCACAGAGCCGAGGGAGCGCGAAGACGCGCTCCACACATTCCACGTTGGAGCGGCAGGGACGGCGCAAGCAGCGCCTGTCGCGCGTCGGACTGCCGAAAGCCTGAAATAGAGAAAAAAGCGCACTACAGAGCAAGCGCTATTGCACAGGCACCGAATAAATAACAGGAATTACTATACAATACAATACGTCAGAAAAGGTAAAAAAGGGATGACTTATCTGACGAGCAGAGAAGGAAGAGGAAGGGACGTCACGGCTAATTATACGACGGACGGCATCATGATTGGCTGATGGTTACTATGGACACTGTGCCCCATATGCTCATGGGAGTTGTGGTTCAGTTGATATGTGCTGATTGGTTTTTTCTTTGGATTGCTATTATAATAAAGAGAAGAAAGGACTGCATAATCCTCTCCTCCGTCCTGACATAGAATCTGGGAGGAATATTGCCTGTTCTTGCTTGAAAACAGGGATCCCTCCAGGCCGTTCTTGCATGCATGGATCCAGGCAGGGCTTTAAGTGGGATGAAAAAACAAGCGAGGGGGGCTCTCGGGCGTGACTGATATAATTAAGGGTGTGACTTAAAACACTTAAGCTAAAAATCTGTGCTTACATTGGTGTGCTGCCAGACTGGCATTAACTGCTTCTGTCGTTGTATCCAGATAAATAATGCAACACGTAACATTACACCTACAACAAGCCAGGAATATTGGCTTTGTCAATGGTTGTTAGTTGCGTAAGCTATATAAGCAACAACCTTGGCTTCGTTGGATAGAATATTAAAAATGTTTGTTTTTAAATGGTGAGACTGTGAAAGAACTACACGAAGTATCTTTGACGTTACCTTAAGGGCAGTGAAGGGTGGTACTGCTGCAGAGTTGAGATGTATTAATTTTTTACAGAAGGTGAGGGCAAAAATGGAGAGCCCAATAAGGACCCGTCCTGACACCTTTTTAGACCTGCCGGTGCTGACCACCGGCATGACCCGGTCCTCTTAAAGCACTGCACCAAGGTGCTCCTCTATCAAGGCAGTGTTTGCATAGCATCAGTTGATGCTCCATTAAGGCAGTGCCTGCACAGAATCGGATCCCTCTAGGTTGTGCTTGCATGGAATCAGGTTATCAATTCAAGTTGTTCGTGTATGGAGTCTGGTGGTCCATCCAGGTCATGCTTGCGTGAAGTTGGGCTGCAAGAAATTGGGTGGCTCATCCAGGCTGTGCTTGCAAGGTATCGGGTCATCCATCCAGGCTGTGCTTGCATGGAGTCGGGTAATCTATCCGGGATGTTCTTGCATGGATGAGTAAATATATGGTTCATTATTGCCATTAATGTACTCCTTTACCGTATACCAATGGTGATTGGCTGCCGTCTGCGAAGCATACTCTCCGTTTCCAGAGGACTTGATGGGTTCAGAAATGGAGTTTTTTGACACAGTGAGACTGAATTATTTCAAGCTGTTCCTTGACTGTTAATGAAAAAATGGTGTCTGGCAAGAAGACCGCATACCAGTCAAGCGTTTCCAGGCACTTCATGCTCAATGTCTATAGGCACAGGTAGTTGTAAGTCATGTGCCTGGTTTATATCTGGTAAAACTTTCAGCCTGAACTTGGGACTAACCTAGTCAATCAGTATGCAAGCATCATCAAGGCGCGTGGCAGCGCGTGATGCCGTGGCACATGATGCCGCGGCGCTCGACGTCACAGGAAATGGCATCACAAGAAGTGACATCAGATCTTAAGCTCTCATATATATGTTTAACAGGTCTATCATGAGTACATTTTGAGTATTCAGGGGAACCCTCCTGATTTAGGCAGAAGATTCGCACTCTTGTAAGCTACACATAACAATGTTGCCTTTTGTCAGCTTAAACTTACTCTACCCATAGTGCTTTACAAGAAAAAGCAGTGATACTTAAATTATTTCAACACCTCCTCAGGGCTAGTAAGCACTATATAAATGCTGTTTATTATTGTGTAAGTACTGGGAAAGACCAACATATTTGACATTCTTACCAGGCACTGTCCTTGAATGGTTTAGATCCTTCCTCCAAAACCGGTCACAGTCCTCATCAACGGTTATCTATCCGCCCCCTCTCCCGTTACGGTTGGAGTCCCCCAAGGATCAACCCTCTCCCCTACCCTCTTCAACCTTTACCTTGAACCCCTCACCGAGGTTCTACGTGCCGCCAATATCCTCTACCAAATGTATGCCGACGATACACAAATCTACATAAAAATTTCTTCCCATGAGGACATTTTCTCCCTGAATGAGGCCTTGAAGCTGACAGTCCACTGGCTCACCGCCAACCAGCTTAAACTCAACGCAAATAAAACTGAATTCCTTCTGACCTTCACCCAAACCCAATCCAGACATCCATGGGTGGATCAAGACCATCTCAGCACTAAACTAACCCTCCTACCATTGTTGACTCAGCGAAATCCATTGGAATAATCCTGGACGGCAGCCTGAACATGCGTGGCCATATAAACTCGATGGCCAAAATGGCTAGATTCCATCTGAGTTACCTAAGAGACCTAAAACCCTTCCTCGATGTGTCCGACCTTAAAATGACAGTACAGGCACTAGTCATTTCCAGATTAGAATATGGATGCTCTACTCTTGCAGGGCTGCCCAAGAAATCTCTGGCCCCTCTGAAAGCCTGCTTCAACACCGCCGCCAGACTCCTAACGGGCTCAAAGAAATTTGACCACATCTCTCCCCAACTCAAAGCGCTGAACTGGCTTCCCCTAGAGACCAGAATCCAATTTAAACTGGCCTGTATTACTCGCAAAGATCTTTATAACGACTCTCCTACATTCCTGGCACAAAAACTCGTGATATTAGGAGGTCCCAGAAACTCCCGTTCTGCCAAAGACCTACTGCTGCAACCTGCACGTTTCCGGGAAAAAAAAATCCTACAACCGGGCCTTCACTGGGGCTGCGCCAAGGATTTGGAATCTCTCCCACCCACCATCTGAAGACTTTTATCCTTGGCACACTTTAAGAAGGAGACCAAAACCACCTTAATGGGAAAATACCTCATCTAATGAACACGTTACATTATTATCTTTCTTTGGACGATACCGATTCCTGCACTCCTGGGCATTCCCCCAAGAGTTGAGACTATGTGCCTTCTTTTACAATGTATCTACCAGTTTTAATTTCCTTCCCACAAGTAGCCGGGATTTTAGACTACGTGTTTCCTTGCATTTTGTATCCCCTATTTTACCCAATTGATCCCTCCCTCCCTTCCCACACCACCCTTACTACTGTAAAGTGCTCTGATACCCTAACGGGTTTGGTTCGCACTCTATTAAACTATAAAATAAATTAATAAAATAAAATGCATGCATATCTCCTAAACAGGGACTGAGCAAAGTGAAAAGCTGCATCTCAAGTATGTATGAAGTGCTAACAAGGTTTGAGCCTTTGTTTCCCCTCTAGTGCATTTGCATCTAGTTGTGAGGCTCCTGACCGCTCCCGGCCAGGAGACTCCAACAAAAGGAGGCCTGATGACCCCTCAGATTCGGCCTTTGTTGTGGGCCCAGGAGGAATCTGAACTAAGAAAAACACTCCCGCCTTCACGTTGTTGTGGATCGAAAGCGGACAACAAAGTGCAGGGGCTGCTGAATGCGTCCCGGTGTTTGCAAATGACCCCAGGACTAATACAGCATATTTTTCAGTGGGGCCCAACTTATTGGCAGGGTACACGGCGCCCACCCTGTGAAAATAGGTGTGCGCCATCCACCCACGTGTGCCCCCTACTTGTGTCCTGGCCTGCATAATCAGTGTGCACTGAAATGTGGTGAAACTATAGCGTTGCATCTCCCAATTACTCGGCCCTTCAGTAAGAGTGTGCACTTTTCCAGGGCCCACTGGTTGTGCTGCAAAGTATACTACTAGATATCAAGGTAAGCATGCCCTCTTTATTAATGATGGGGGGAGGTAAAATGGCTGCCCCACTTGATGGCGCCAAATGTTGGAGAACAGTGTCTCGCCTCTGGCTGGAGGATATTTGTAGAAGCCAGAACCTATGAACTAGTTCACCCAGAACATATTAAGGTGTGCCTTCTGGACATCCTGCTAGTTCTTTTGTGGTTGGCTTTCTTCCAGGGCCATCCTGCTAGTTCTTTTGTGGTTGGCCTTCTTCCAGGGCCATCACAGAGCCGTAACAGAAGGAGCATTCTATCTTAAGGCTAGCTTTCCTGACCCCGCTATCCTTCAACAACATGTATTAATAGATTTTTAATTGCAAGCCAGCCTGCCGTCTTCATTAATGATGAGGGAGCTTGTGTGTCGACAGCATTAGATGGCGCCAGACAGCGTGTTTTATTCTTTTCTTCCTGTTTTATTTATATGGCTAAAAAATGGGCCAAAAGAATTGGAGCGCTTTTTACGCCAACACCAGATTAAAAGTAAAGAAGGTCCGGTTTTATTTTTTTAGGCCTAGGGCATGTGGAGTTTAAGTTGTCCGCCCAGAATCAAAGGTTATTGAGTCGACAGTGGTTCTGTACCCGGTTCCCCAGTTTTAAAGCTGGCATCTCTGCCCATTAAGCCACATCTTCTCCCGGCGAGTGCATTTTCCTTTAACACTTACATTCTTAATTACTTGGAAACCGGTGCTCGTGGCACCTAGCAACAACTGAAAAAGCATCTAGAGGGCCCTGCTGAAATGATGAATACTCAAAGGATTAATGTAATTTCAAGTAGTTTAGTCGTAAACTGAAACACCTATGCGGGAGGTAGAAGACCTCCTACTGCCTCCTTGCTCAGCCGATTCCAAGTCTGTGCTTAATTTGTAAAAGATTTAGTGCCAGGGCTTTAACCAGCAGGCCACTGCAGCTTGCACCACCCTTCGCCCTTCTCATCGCTGCCCAAAAAACTACTAACCACCTCTCTCGCATGTAAATGCGACAGTTCAGATTATTCCAGGTCCCCAAAGCTGAAGGAATAGCTGGGGAGGCAGGTATTAGCAATTTTTTTAATGTATATTGTTTTCCTAAACAACTGTTATACTGCTCCCCTCTAAATTACATGAGCAGCGCCACCAAGTGGCAGACTGCCCTAAGTGTGTTGTTGACAATTAGGTGCTGGTGCAGAGCACCAGAAACCAATTAAGTTGCAGAACTAAGCACTGGAAAGCACCTGCTCAAATTAAGCACTGTCTCCAAGTCCAGTAACAGAATAGAAACCCCCCTGTGACTTGGAATCACGCACACACAACACATTCAAATAACAATAAGTACACAAGCACAAGCATAATAAACACATCATGAGCTGGCAGCGAGAACTAACATTGGAACTATTGTATACATACATAACACCGCATTTGGTTTTGTTTCCCAAACCGCGCAAAAAACTCTGACACGCCGCCATCTTCTGATTCTTTTGCTGGGGACTGCAATGGTCAAGAAGTTGGACACAAGCCTGTACAAGAGTTGATATTAGCATCCTCTACTTGTGCACCAGCGCCCTTCATTATATGCTCTTTTGTTTTTACAAACCTTATGCTCATTTCTTCCTTTTTCCCTTTTTAGTTACAGAAAGGTTAACAGGTGTTCAAACCAAATAGCATGTAAGAATGTGTAAATAATACATTTCGTTTCCTTTCCTTATCACATCAGTAACCGTGTGGTCTTCTCACTTGGTGAAAGCCATGGGCCAAAACAGAATTGGGATTTTTAGAGGGTATACACCTGTTACAACGCATTCGTTACTCCGCACTACCATTACAACGCGACTTTTACAACGCATACCATTACAACGCATTGCGCTGGGGGGCGCTCTAGGATAGGGAATAAGTATAATTTACTATCCAACACCTTCCCTAGGGTCCACGGGGACTGGAGTTAGAATAGTAAATTATACTTACCACTATCCAGCACCTCAAAGCGCTATGCGTTGTAATGGTATACATTGTCACACTTGTAGGAGTGTGGTTGTGGTAGTGCTACTACCTGGCAGGGGCAATTGGTAGTACAGGGAGGTGTGGTCTCCTGAGAAGGGTCCTGGCACTTATATTTTTAGAAATGAAGCACTTTTTAAGGGTCTCGTGCCCGTCCTGAAACACATTTATGTTCTGTTTATTAATAACAAGGCAGCTTACATGGCTAACATCAATTGATAGTGCCAGACGCTAGGCCTGCCATGTTTTGTCTTCGCCTTCAAGACCCGCGTGGGTATTTTCTAAGTAACAAAATAGGGCGTTTCTGGGAAGGGTCTCTTTAGTTTGTAGACCCAGGCCCCACAAAAGTTCCAACAGGCTTGCACCTGAGCTTCTCTCTCCGGCTAGTTGCTAATGGGATGGATTTAATGCAGCTGGGAGAGGCGCCTATTGTTTGACGTCCATGTCTGGTACTTTGGCTGGGATTGTAGGATTGGGAGAGAAAGGGTTTGGGGGGTAAGGAGGGGGGCGATTTGTTGTTTTCTTATTCAGATGGTAATGTCCATCTATAGGTTACTGACCAGAGAGGAGTTGGCCTTTACAACGTGTGTTGAGCCACGTAGGCTGTTGCTGCACAAGCGGAACAACGCTTGACTGAAACAAGCATCTGCCTTAACCACGCATATGCATGTTTAAGGCAGACAGCAATCTAGATGTCCGGATAGGCGGGAGAGGAATAGGAAGCGTCAGGCAGGAGACGCCCGATGCAGATAGGTAAGTGGGGCTGGGGCCAGGTTGGGTCGTTTCTAGAGGTTGAGGTCGGTTTTAGGGCTCAGGGGAGGGTTGAGGTAGTTTGTTTTTTTTTGTGGAAGGTGGCAGTGTTTTAGGGCTTAGGGCAGGGGGTTGGGGTAGTTTTAGGGCCTTGGGTTAGGTTATAGGGCTGAGGGCAGGAGGGCTGGGGTCAGTGTGGGTTTTGGGAGGAGGAAGAGTTTTAGGCCTCAGGGCAGGGGTGGGGAAGGGATAGGTTTATGGGCAGGGTGTAGTATGATTTAGGGCTTAGGGTGAGGGGGCTGAGGTAGGGAGCAGGATTTTAGGACTCAGGGCAGGGCTGGTCGGGGTAGTTTTGGGGCAGGGGCAAGGGCAAGGGTGGATTACTAAACTGCAGTATCGGGTATTGGGATGCAGGGCAGGTGGGCTGGAATATTCAATTTACCACGCATATCCCTTGAGCAATCATGCCTTTACAACGAAATTCTTTGTAAAGGCATGCGTGGTAAAGGAATTTGTGGTTGACTCATTTTTTTGTTGCAACTGCATTTTTGAGGCATGCGTGGTTCAGCCATGTGTGCTTCTGTCATACAACCCTGAGCAGAAATAATGTTGAGTTATCTCAAGACCAGAGTAACAATAGGAAGGTTGGGAGGTAGTTAGAGGAGATTCTGGTCACAATACCTCTCTGCAACCCCCCTCCTTGATTATAATTAAGGCTCCCGGTTTTCAGTTTTTACAGATTTTTACAGATAAATACAGACTGAAAACAATATGTTTTCTGTCTGCATTTATTTATGAATGTTGATAAATACTTAAAATTGTTTTTTTTGAGCAACTGTGTTGCCTTTCATTAATTATAGGCCAGCAGCTGAGCATTAAAAACAGGATGAAATGTCTTTCAATAAGGGCATATGTCTACATACATTTATGATATAATGCTAGTGTTTACCAGAGGATGTATTATGTAATATTTGACAGCTTAAATAGCCAAAACACTACAGGCATCAAAGTAGGAGTGCACGTCTATCAGTTAAATAAATATGGAAATGTACAGTTTTTCAACTTCATTCATAGGCAAAACACAAAATAAATATGGATAAATACAGATAAAATGGCCCAAAAATAAATATGGATAAATACAGACGGAAATGTTAAAAAAAAAAAAAACACCATAAAACCGGGAACCCTAATTATAATGCACATCACTTTCACCTTTTGGTGACAGGCGGAACCTGATGTGTCTGATTATGATGGGTGATGGCTCGAACAGGCCATCATTGCATATGGAACAGTAAAAGTAAACCCCCTTGAATTTATGCGGTCTCCTTGAAGGCCTTTCTGAGGAATATATGACATCAGATTCGGGGATGCTTTGAGCGATGATTGTTCAAAGCGCCCCTCCAGCAGTAAATTTCTCACTTTTCTTGCGGCTCCGTCTTTAAAGCACTCCTCGGTTATTGATTTTGCTTTTTAATATTCTCCGCCTTTAGACAACTGCTTGTAATTTTGGTGCCGCGCTGGTGTATTACAATTCCCCGGGGCTCCGCTAATGCAGACAAGGTCGCCGATCAATGGAGGGGGCAGCCAGACGTTGTCCCCTCCCTGCTTCGGGGTTTCCTCCCTTTTTATTATTATATCTTGTTAAAGTAATCAAATCTTCGAGTCCTGAAAGATAATGAAGTTCTCTTCCAGCAGGCGGTGTGCATAAATGAACTTTCACTGTCCTCTAGGGAACAGAGCAGGTTTGCCGGATTTCTGCTGATTTGTGTTCCTTCCAGCAGTAGGAACAATATATTAAGCTGCTGAAGTTCTGCAAATAAGATACTATGTTCAGTGGATAGCCCTGAAGAACAGCGGAAACATTTTCTTGATATTCCGCAGGTCCATTATTTTAGGTCTTGCCAATCAGATAGTGCAAGTTGTCTAGTTTCAGAATTACTTATCTGCTTACAGCGGGCTTAGTCCAGCTCTTGCTTACCATTGGTTGCCTTTATTGTCCCTCTAATTTGCTTAATTCTTTTAGGTCGAGCATTCGAGACCTCTTGTATACACTTAAGTATATACTTAAATGTGTATGTACTTTGTGGGCTCTGGAGATCAGCCCTAGGACTTGTCTGCTTCCGCTTAGGGACTTTTTTTCTGTTCATCTGCCTCTATTTAACTGTCTTGATAGAAAATGACCAGTAGAGGTCAGTAAAATACCATTATTGCTTTCTGCTGAGGGACTTTCTTTTTTTAAATTTGTTTTACAACTGCCTCTATTTAACTTTTGTGATAGAAAACGACCAGCAGAGGTCAGTAAAATACCAGAATCAATTTTGCATTCTCTAGATTCCAGTTCATAGAAATGGTCTTCCTAAAGCACCCGTAGATAATATTTATTTTAATCTGTATTTTCAGTGATATGACCACCCAAGGCCCTGCTTTTATATTAAAAACAGAGCTTTGGACTATACCATTTCCAGATGAAAGGAAATATTTCTCTCCATGTGTTCCCATACCTGGTGTGTCACCCAGTTTGGTGCTTACTTTCCCTCCATGTAAAAGAACAGTAGATGTTTCAGCACCCAGGCTAATGTGCTGCATAGCTAAATACATATAAGGTCCCAAAGGCGAGACCGATTTAATTGCAAATGCTTGTTTATTCATAAGTCTTCGTGGGCTTTCCTTTCTCTTCGTGGTTTGTCCCTCCCCTGAAGCATAGCCCATTTATGTGTATCCTTCCCTTGCTTACTTTTCAGGTTCTCCATTTTTAGGTCAAAGCCTACCAGAGCTGACTACATTTTTTTATGGGCATTCTGCAAGCTTCCCTGGGGATGCATATCCCTTGGGGTGGGTGGTAAACTCCTCTCCACTGCCAGAGTCTATAGAGTTTTGCCACGCCACGCTCTATTTGGAACGTGGAGTTCAGCAAAAACTCTGCTAACCCTCGGGCGGAGTGGAGTTTACCAGCAAGCTCATCCATAGACTCAGCAATTCCGCTGTGTGAGATTTACTTTTGGAAACCATATGGGGTCTTGGACCCCTACGACCCTCAGCAGCCAACAGGACTTCATCCGCAACCAGTAGTGCACCAGGAGGCGCATTTGCAGAATGGTTGAGAAAGGGGGCGTTGTCTCCGAAATCTCAACAAACCCGCTGTGGGGGGACTTAATTGTGACAACAATACGGGTTCTTGGCTCCCAACTACTATTTACATCCAAGGGGACTTCATTAGGGGTGACCGAGCAATACTCCTCCCGCTCAGTGAACTCCCCGGATTTGGTACATTTTTTCTGCAGGTCCGCAAGCTCCATCCAGGCCTACATTTCACCCAATGCTCACCTCTGACTTTGTGGTTTGTAACTCATGGTTGGTTGCTTTTATATTTGATGGCTTTATTTGCTTTAAGCTGACCAATTTCAGTTGTTCCCTCCGTTGAAGCATCTCTTATTTACTGTATTCCTCAGAGTACTAGCTTGCTGTAAACAGGCCTTTAAATCTGTTTCTTATATTGTCACATATTTGCTGTGCTTTCAAAGCGCGAGGTTAAATGTCCGGTTCTGCCTACCGAGGGCGTTTAATGTTTAGTTTTCTTCTTCTGACTTCAAAGTGAGTCTATTGTTGGGTGCCCATGTGAGAGGACAGGCTGCAGGATGTTGTTTGTTTCCAGCACACACCTAAAATGAACTGAAATTACAGAATATATCCGAATAAGGAAAGTACTACACCACTCCAATCTACTCCAGTCTTCTCCAGTTTACCCTACTCCACGCCAACCAACCCCAATCCACTCCGACCTACTCTGTACAACTCCAATCTACCCCACTCCAATTTGTCCATTTCCACACCAATCTGCCCCACCCCACTCTTCCTCAATCTATGACACTCTAATCTTCCACAAATTACCCCACTTCACCCCTGTGAATTCCACTCCACCCCAGTCTACCACACCCCAATCTATCACACTGCACTCCAACCTATCCCACCCCACCCTGCTCTACCCCACCCTGCTCTACCCCACCCTGCTCTACCTAACTCTGCTCTACCCCGCTCTACCCCAGTCTGCTCTACCCGACCCCATTGTACTCCATTCCAATCTTAACCACTCCAATCTACCACGCTCCTCTCCAATCTTCACCACTCCACCCTTCCCCACTTCCATCTACCCCAATATACTCCACTCTATCCCAAATATACCCCACTCCACTGCACCCCACCTCATTCTACCTTACTTAGATCTGTGAAACTCTACAGCAATTCATACAACTCTACACCTGTCTACATGACTCCACTGCAATCTATCCCATCCAAATCTTCCCTCTTCAAACTCCTCCACTCCAATCTCCACCACTCCAGTCTATACAACCCCAATCAACCTCACTACACTTTCTCAATCTACCCCACCCCACTCTACTCCTGTCTACCCCGATCTACTCCACTCAAATCTACCCTGATTCGTTCTACCCCATTCCACTCCAATCTCCCCCACTCCACTCAATCCCACCCTAATTGATCCCACTACAATCTACACCACTCCAATCTAACAGTCTCCACTCCTTGTCTATTCCATTCAACTCAAACCTACTCCATTCCACTCCAATCTAGCCCCCTCCACCCCAATCTACCACACTCCAATCGACCGTCTACTCCACTCCAATCTGCCCTACCCCACTTTACCCCAACCCAATCTACCCTAATCTATCCCACTCCAATTGACCAAATCTACCCCCTTCCACCCTTTCCCAATCTACCCAACACTACTCTACCCTACCCTAATCTACTCCTACCCAATCTACCCCACCACAATCCAGTCCAATCTATCTCACTCCACTCCAAACTATCCAACTTCAATTTAGCCCAATCCACTCCAATAAACCCCGGTCTGCCCCACACCAATCTACTCCAATCTATCCCACTCTACTCCACTACAATCTATCTATCCAATTCTACCCCACTCTACAGCAATCCTCCTCACTACTATCTACCATAGTCAGCCCCATTGTTCTACCTCATGCCACTCTACCCCATGGCACTAACTTTCAGCCATGCTAAACAGCAGCCACACGGGCACACACCAAGGCTAAAGAACATTTCTAAGGCACTAATAACTCTTGCCTTGGTTAGACCGATTGACTTTGTCAATCCTTTTTTTTTTTGTTTTGTTTTTTGGGTTAAGCACTTCATGAAAGTTCAGCTCTTTCGCTTGTGTAATTTTCCACCCCACCACCCGCCACACACCCCGTGGCTCTCTTGCCTGTGTGTTTCTCCCCACCCACCTCCATGTTGTGCTCACCCTGGTGTACTTCACCCTGCATTGCTTTCTCACTTCTGTGCTTCTCATTCGAGTGCTGCTTCCCCTCTCAGCTTCATGTTCCCCATTGCAACCTCCACTCGTGGTATGTATGTATGTATCTAAATTCATGTAGTTTGACAGCTCAGATCATGTAGCATTATGCGTTTCAATCCACCAGGACCTTAATCATATGCAGCACCGAACACCAGCTGTTCCTGATTTAAATATACCACAATAGTAAACAGTGAGGGGGGACACACCATTATTTATGCTTAATTTCCCTGTATCATGGGCATCTTAGTTTCATAATTATCGGTTTTTAAATCAGGATGTTTGCTTTCAACAGTACACTTACACCATTATTACACCATCTGGTTATTTTTGAATAAAGTTAGTTTGTCAAATCCTGATCAAAGTAACCTCCGTGATTGGACTACAGTGTCCATCATGCTTTGCAAGTATGTTTCAAAAGCAATCTTGTGCTCCTCTGCTCCCCTCCCCAACCAATCCAGATGCTGCTCTAATGCATGAGAGAAGCACCGGAATTGGTCTGAGAGGGCGGAAATGCCAATCAGTTAGGGGCAGGGGGTCTGCACCTTTTCTCCCAGCCGGTTGTGCAAGACAGCTGGGCTGGAGAAATGTAAGTGCGCATGTCGATTTGGACGTCCCAAGACAGCCGGCTAAACTGAAATGCACACTAACAGTGTAGGTAACACTGGGCTTGATTGCTGCTGACACAGAACTGGCCCCGCCCCTCCTTAGACTCGGCCATGTCCGAATAAGTGAAAAATAAAATAGTTTTATTATCATTTTATTTTTCATTTGCTGCCTTTCAGCAGTAGGACAATGCTCCTTCTCCATGACGGAGGAGCCGCCACTAATTTGCAGCCTCCTGTACATGACCTTGTGGTGTCACCAAGTTGTAGGAGCACTGGTGGTGGTGTGAAATTTGGAGTGCTGTCCCATTTGATTACGTCACAAGCATATCCAAGGAACCCTATTGTAAGTGTAAATTCACACAAATTATCCCATAATTATCCTAGGGGTAAAATCAGGTGATGGTTAAAAGCTGCCAAGAAATAATTGTGCGTGGCTTATGAGCATTTCTATATTTTCAGGAGTGAAGTGACAGCTTGACTGGGCCTGTGTAATTAATGAGTGCTTTTCATATTGTGACAACCTGTTATTAAATTGTCTTCTGCACAGGGCTATTAAGACCTGATCTTTTGAAAATGCTCGCTTCACTCCCCCTCGTCAGATCACTTTCATCCATCAGGACTTAAACACTTTTTGCTTCATTGCTTCGCTCTCAATTCTGTTTTTTTTCTTTCTTGCAAGATGACTTTTGAAAAATGCACAGAAAAACAATATTTCAATCTGCTACATTTCTGAAAATACACCCTTTGAATTTGTTTTCGAGGCGTCCCAGTCCCTTATGATGGCTCCTCCAGTTGTCTTTGTCCAGTTTTTATCTCCAACAATCGCCAACAGTGGGCGCTCTAGATTATTTGATATTGTCAGCTGGGATTCCGTGATGTTATGACGTCATCTGCCGGGTGGGCCCCCTATTAGGCTATAGCCCGTCTTGTACAAGAGTAGGTGGAAAGGTATTTAATGCATTCTGGTGACCTGAGCCGCCCTGCATGTTTAATGGAAACACTACTGGGAGTGGTGGGGCACTTAGCCACCATGTCTGCTTTTTAATTTCTGCTTTATTCACAAGGCCCACCTTTTAAAACGGTGACACTCAAAGTGCGGCCCTCTTGACCTTTACTTGCTGAGCACTAATGTTCAGAAAAAAATGTTAAATAAACGGGCAAGCATTTATTTTCAGATTAACTGAAGTTGTAAAGTATCTAATGTGTCCTACACCACTTAACTTTAGGAACATCTTTATTTTTAAAGGCATCTTGCAACAAATATGCAAAAATAAGCTTGTTTCTTCAAAATTCAAAAAAGTGCATTTCATTAATATGAAGAAGCACTTTGCCATAACATTGTATTACATTTTTTTGTTATTGTTAAAGTGATAGTTTTCAAACATGAATTTAGAAACATTTATGCTTCCTCACCACACCCTGACAACAATGCTATCAGTAAACTAAGAGGCCAGTCAATTGTCATGTGCATCATGGATTGCCTAGGAGAGGAGTTGGCCTACCGGCTAGGGCGGTCGACCTCGAATCTGGGGAACCGGGTTCGAGTCTCGGCAATGACGCTGAACATCCTGTGATTCTGGGCAAATCGCTTAATCTCCCCGTGCCTAACAAAAATGAATGTGTCCTCATGTAATGCAACTGTTGCTATGTAAAGCGCTCTGATACCCGGTACTGGGTCAAGTTTGCGCTATATAAAACTCTGTGAAAATAAATATATGTGTGGACAATATTACAAACACAGGAAAATGTTTTGCACAACACACATTCTGAATTTGTGTATTTCTAGGTCCACTTATAGGCAATAATGAAGAAAAAGTGAAAAAAATGCCTAGGATCGCACAGTTTGGTCGAGGGGAAAGCCGTGATTGCATTCAGGTTTTCTGGTTTCACATTGGGTAATTCAGCCACTAGATGTACATGCTTTGCTTCACCTAAACCACCTTTCACAATCCCTTACCCACCGGGACACCCTACCAACAGCCTGCTGGCTTCAGTGCGGCTCTCGTCACACCCCAGACCATACTTTGTCGCCCCTGGGCAACTGTTTGTAGATCTACATAGATCTGCTATCCCATGGGTGGCCGCAGTGTGTTGTTGTTTATTACCATAGTGTGTGGGTTCCTCTCTGCGTGTCTCAACACATGTTTTATGCCATGTTTTTTTTTTCTGTATTTTTTTAAAGATATATATTTAGGTTCTATTTTTTTGTGTAAGGTAGTGTTTGGCTGAACAGGATGTGGCATATTGCAGTAGTCCAATTGATTTAGCATGCAAACTGAGACAGTTTGAGCATGAAAAGTGGTGCACAGTAATCCGGGCTGCACAGCCCTTAGCGGGCACCAGCTGTTTTCCTGGTGGGTCAAAAGGGTGGGGGCCAGTTTTGGACCAGTGGGGGCCATTTTTGATTACTGGGGGCAGTTTTGCAGCGGCGCTACAATATCGGTACGCTGTAACAAAAGCAGCAGCAGTGCTTCCACCAGCGCCCCCTGCTGGGGGGGGAGCGGTCCAATGGATGGTTTGCACTCCCAGTCAGGCTGTGACAGTTATGGTCGCTCTATGGCCATGACACTGATGGTGATTGAGCAAGCTGATGTAACATCATGGATTGGGGTTGACAAAAGCTCTTTCTCAAGATGAACAAGTGTTTTAGCTCTGGAAGTGGGTTGAGGTGCCGTGCCCAGCACCGCTGGCCATCAAGGGTTGTACCAAGTGTCTGGTTGGTCAACACTGGTCATTAATTCTGTTTTGTTGAGGTTCAATTTGAGAATGTTTGAACTCCTCCACTTTTGAATTTCCATTCTGCAACTGGACAAAGAACAAAAGAGGAGAGGCGTATTGATCAAATCCGATATTGAGTGAGCGTTGTCATCGAAGGCGATAACTTTGAAACTAATTGAATGAATAAGATGACTGACATGAATGCTGAGTATGCTGAGTATGAAAGCCCGGGCAGAGCCCTATGGAATCACACACATTAATTTGAAACTGAGATTCTCACTTACCAAGACTTTTTAAGAGAATTGGTCAACCATTTCAAATGGGCAGAGAGGTCGACAAAGATCATTCCACCTGCTTCGCCCTTGTCCTTCTGGTCATACTTTTAATCCTTGGCAACAGTAAGCGTGGTTTCATTTACAGTCTCGGAGCAGAAGTCGAAGTTCCAGGGGTCCAGCACATCCTTGTTTTCAAGGTATGTTCTAAGCTGTTTGCTCCAGGCCCTCCGCTAGTCTGCTGAGAAGATAGCTTCTAGAGTGAGCAGATAGAAGTGGTCTCTCGCAGCTTAATTCAGATTACTATTTCCAAGAGAAGGATTGTAACTCCTAATTTCCAGATACATACATGGGTTGGAATCCGATGAGTTAGCATGCATGACGGTAGCAATGATGTCTGTGTAAGTCGATTTTGTACTCCTCTGGAGTGTAATTGTATCACTGCTCCTATGTTTATGATAACTTGTTACTCCTCTACAGATGGCTACGAAATGCTCTGTATGGTTTGTTACAAATACCAATCAAGATATACTAAAAAAAAATACATCCATACATACATACATACAATTTCAGATGACAAGAGCACTGCCTAAAGAAATTGATACATATAAGAGATCAGAGATTAAACAAATGACAGGCAAAACATCTTTAAGGATAAAAACAGCGAAGATCATCTGGTGAATCTTAACTCATGGGATGTCTGCCGTTCCATAACTTGCCCCCTCAGAGGTGGCGAAGTGAGATTCGGTAGACACTGGTGGTACCACTGCAGTGTACGTAGTAGAAGTAGGTAAAGGGTGTGGTTGAGGATTTCAGGTCCTCTTATAAATTAAGCTAGCCAATGTGTCACCAAAACCCTTTGAGGTTGCCTCAGACTATTTAGGTGGGACGTGTTTGCCAGAAGGTTCTGTGACTGGAGGAATTGGCACTTTACATTGAAGAGTGTTTTTATTATAAAGTTTAAGCTGGTCCTGAGCTCCAGAGGGCCTTAGCAATGGTCCCATTTGTGCTCCAATGTTGAATCTTCAACTGCATTGCAAACTATTCTGAGAACCACGAGTTCTTGATCTTACTTCCAGTCTTTTGCAGTCTGTAGTGGGCCCAACTTGTCCAAAGATTGAATTAGGCCTCCTTCGGGATTGGCTGGAGTGTCACAGTAACTTGGAGAGCTGATGTGGCCTAATGGCTAGAGCTGCCGGCCTTGGAACTAGTTTTGTCCTTGAATAAATCGCCCCTTGCCTAAGGGGGAAAAAAAGGGAATCTGACCTTGTGTAATGTAATCTGGTGCTCATGTAAAACGCTACAGTGCCCTTGGGGCACAGTTTGTACTATATAAAAAACCGCAACAATTGAAATAAATCAGCATGACCCAGGAAACTGGTTAGTGTGGGACAGTTGAAGTGGATGTATGACGTAACAAACCATACTTTTACAACACATACCATTTCAGCGCATTTTTTACAACGCAACATCCATTACAACGCATTCCATTACAACGCATGTATGGTAAGTATTGGATAGTGTTGGATAGTGTAGGGGTAAAATGTACTATTCTAACTCCAGGGGGGTACAACAGTAGGGTAAGTGTTGGATGGTGTAAGGGTACTATGCGTTGTAATGGTATGCGTTGTAATGGTATGCGTTGTAATGGTATGCGTTGTAATGGTATGCGTTGTAATGGTATGCATTGTAATGGTATGCGTTGTAATGGTATGCGTTGTAATGGTATGCATTGTAATGACATGCGTTGTAGTGGTATGCGTTGTAGTGGTATGCGTTGTAGTGTCATGCATTGTAATGGTTGCGTTGTAATGGATGTTGCGTTGTAAAAGTTTTGTTGTAATGGTAGTGCTTTGTAAAAGTTGCATTGTAAAGGTTGTTTCCGGTTGAAGTGAGGGTCTTGACTCATTACTCCATGCTCTAACTGACAAGGAGGCAGTGTTCAGAATAGATGAAGCTTGTAGGGGTATTTTAATCTAGAAGGTAATAAATGGCAAATATTTCGAAAAGATTCCCTTTTATTAGGGTTGGGCATAACTCAATTAATTTGCTGTAGTGTAATTATGTGAAATGACAGTAAAATTATGCAAGATTGCGTGAAGAGCATTACGCAGAAAGTAGCACTATTTTCTTCGCTCAAAACACACGATTGCATTTAAAATGGACCAGAGGATGCATTTTGGGATAAGAAAATAGCGCTAAATGCAACAGGACATAAACCGCAGCAGTAGTCACTCACTAAGTTTGTTGTTGATGTGCAGATGCATTAGGTTTTTTTTGTGCCAAGTTACTCATTGTTCCACAAACTGGCATAATCGCATAATTTTCGGCAATTTCATGTCTGACAAGTAACACACTATTACCAAAATTACTCCAACTATTCCAGCATAAGTAATTAAAACTTAGACCAGGCCTACTTTTTATTAGGCACTAGAATTCAGTTAAATGTTGGACCTTCAGATGACTGGGGTTCATGATGTCAAGACCATGAGACTGAACAGTCTCAGTCCTTTAAAGCCAGCTGGGTGAAGGCTCCTGTGTTGATTGGCAGCTGGAGTTGAGGACAGTCTGCCCTAAAAAGTTCATTAATTGGTTGCCTCTGGGAATCCCTAAAATTCCAACAAAGTTGCAGGTGAATACTTGGAGCACCCTTTTTGTGTTTTTTTGTGTTAAAAAAAGTGTCCCCTTCAGGGTCAATAATGCAGGTTCTCTGGCCACAGTTATGTTAATTTACTATTTTCGGACATCGCATAGGCATTACAAAGGATTCATTTCAGATCACTGTGGTACCCTAAAGCAGGCCCAGTATCTAATCTGTGTCGGAGATGCAGTTGGGCAGTTAGGTTTTCAGTTTCCCCCCAGGGTAATGAATTTAAGAATCAATTTTCACGGATAACACTTGTTCTGCCGCTGTGACCGAATGCATGTCTTTTTCCTCCCTGGGTGTCTGTTGTGTGCCCCTGCTTACATTCTAACCTTGCTTTAAGTCCTAACCGGCTGCAATGAAGTCCTGTGCAAGGACAGCTTTGCACCTGCAGTGTTAGATTTCTACTGCCCGTGCTATCGGGAGGAGGATAGGGATACACTGTAGTGATCCAGCGAGGGAGATCCTTGACAAAGGTGTCACTACAGGACTCCCTCCCCCACCCCACATGATTTAGCGATACAGGATAGTTTCCTCTTGGCACAGAAGAGCCCGGAGTGGACTGAGGGCCTCCAGAGTATTGTATGCACATAATTTAGCACGCATGTAATAGGTAAAGCACTGTAGGGACACATAGGATTCAATTTGGCCATGAAGAAAGCCCGAGACTCCTCAAGGGGCCATTTTGCGGGCTGAAACATGTTGACTCGATTGACTAAACAGGCCTGATTGTTTACAATCAGACAATTAGCACCATCACAGGACTATTCTTGTCCATCTGCTTTTTAACCATCCCTCCTCCATCAAGGAATAAAGGTTCTGAAATGTAACCTATAGACGGTAGGGATTTTTAGTAATGGACCCCATTTCCTTTTCTTTTTCCCCTTAGTTTCCTGCTAATGCTTGAACCACAGCCCCAGTGTGGGCGCGTTTGCCATTAGAGGATTCTTTGGCAAACGTGGGATGGCTGATGATGAAGCCTGACACCTGAGGCCATCCTTTAAATTTTCTCGCACAATAGTGTGGGGCCATAAATATCAGATGAACAGAGTAGCTAGAGCTTTTTTCCTGGGTGAAGGAACACCTTTATCATAAGGTGTGTAAAGGCCCCCGTAAGAGGCTGGGCTAGTAAACATAGGGACCCGTTCGTTTCTGTGATGGAAATCTTCTACATACTCAATGCTTGCAAATCTGCCCAGAAGTCCTCCGAGGAGAGTGGTTCTTCATAAGTGGGAATTGTTACTTTTAGTAGTGTTAGTTGTTTTTTAAATTTTTTTGTTCAGGCTACTTGGCATGTGTCTGTGATGATTCAGAGTCTAGTATGAATGCCAAGTGTTTTATGTCCCGAACTCGCTAGCGAGGATGCTATGGGGTCTGGTGCAAGCAAGGAAAATTGCCCCTTTTACTGCTGTTGAGGCCAGTAAAATACAGCAATTAACTGGCTTCATTGGGCACCTTGGGGTTTTGGGCCTCGGTCCCACTGCACTTACTTCGCCAAAGCTAACTATTTCCCTGGCAACCCTTCCCCCCCATCACACCCCCAAACACCCGGGCCCATCTAGACGAGCAATTTCTCTAATGGAATATATATATATTCCTCCTTTGTACATTAAAGCTTCAAAACGTGGTTCGTTTTTAGGTCTAGGACCTAAAGGCTGCGCTTGCGCAGTCTCCGGTCGCAGATTTAATGATTTGGAGTATGGGGGCTTGACCCCTGCCTCTCTCCTCCTCTCTCCTCCATTGGCTGGCTTCCTAAACGGAGGCCAGCCATTGGAGGAGACAGGCGTCACTCCAATAAAGCCCTGTCTCTTTCAGATTCAGGGGCGTGTTTTTGGCGTTCTTTCCACCTGTGACGTCATCCATCACTCAGAACGCCAAAACAAGCCCCCGAATCCTAAATTGTTCGGAAGTTTGCGGCCGACATTGTTTCCCGGAACAGCCTCTAGGCCACTGGAGGTAAGGTTTCTTCTGACCCTTCTAGTCCTCATCTTTTTCACTCATTCTCTCCCTCGAGCTGTGTTGTAGAGTGGATGTCAAGTAATTTCACTTAGAAGTTACTTTTGACATAGTTGACTTTGTTTTCAATTTCTTTCTCATTGCGCTACGTAAAATGGTCTCACGCCCGTTTCTACCTATTCCCCCTTTAAATCTTACTGAAGAATGCTGGGTTGGCCAACAAAGTACAGAGCACGAAAAACTATTTCGAGAACTACTTTCTACTCCCACCACGTCTGTGTATTGTTTTGTAGAAGCCGGCTGAATTGGTCACCACCGTTCAAGTTCCCAGCTCCCCCCCTGCACCGCGCAGTTTACCTTTATCGTGGTGGCATGCTCACGCACCGCTCTTCTCTCTCCGGACTACAGACAGTACCAGGAGCCCCCTCGCCGTCCCGTAAGCAGCAGACAATCCACCCAAACACCGCAAAATCCCACCAGCACGTGTGTCCCATAGGCGGCCTCGAAGCGCTCCAAAACTTAAACACGCAGTTCGCCGGCTCCAGGCTGGGGGCGAGCTGGGAGGCGGCAGCACGGCGTGAGTATGGACGAGCTCTCTCCTCCCCATGTGCG
Source organism: Lissotriton vulgaris (assembly GCF_964263255.1). Lineage (NCBI taxonomy): Eukaryota > Metazoa > Chordata > Amphibia > Caudata > Salamandridae > Lissotriton > Lissotriton vulgaris. The sequence continues at coordinate 1,191,790,911 of NC_141697.1, forward strand.
GCTCTGCACTGAAGGCAGGCTCTTCCCTCCCTCCCTTCCTGCAGGAGCCTCTATGGAAGGAGGAGGAGGCCGGGGCAGCCCCGGCCCCCTCTCCTCCTCCCCATCCAGGCACTGAAGTGCACTGATTGTTCTGCAGAACAGTCTCCGTCAAACGGGCATGTAACAAATCAGGCCGCCTGACAGCCTGTGCCCGCTGATGTGACTTCTTTAAGTTGTTACCTGGCTCTCATTTTGTTTTTTTGAATTAATGGCTTCAGGTAAGTCTGCTTCCCGCTTCTCCCCAGGCAGCCTGCCTGCACAGAGTTTTGCATCAGTTGGGCCCCCACGGAAGCAGGTAACCAGAGCCCTGCCTAAAACCAAGAAGGCAAGAAATATGCTGGATTGTATGCACAGAATTCCTGCTGCTGATACAAAGGCACCCGCGATGAACGACAGTGTAAACAAGCCCTTGCAGGGCTAACTAAAGAGCACTTTGGGGGTGGTATTCATTGAATAGATGTGTGCAGCAGAACTTTACTTTTTATCGTACAGCATGGTTATTGGTCGTTGTGATTTTGCCTGCCTACATTCTTTTAAAGAGAGCATTGCTGAAACTGTGATGCAGTGTGGTGCCTGTGATGATGCGTAATGTTTAAGCCAACTTAGTCTAAAAGGAGTGATGGAGAGTTGCTTATTCTGTGGCTGCCAGCTGGCATTGGTGTTGCCTTGTATGAATGGAAGTGCCAGGGGAGCTCTATTGCATGTTCTGTTTGAGAAAGGCAAATTATCAGTGGAAAGATCGTGTGTAATACGTTTTATCGGATACATGTAGCCTTTCTCATTTAATAGCGTAATTGCATGGCATATCTGCACTACGCTGGATAGTGTTAAGATTTCCATATATTGCGTCTGTTGGAAATGGGTGTGTGGCATTTTGTGGTTGCAAGTGCAGCTGTGAGCACTGTGATAGCCACCTGTGTGGCATATCTGTGCTGTATTTAATGTATGCAAAGTGGTCTAATATCGTCAGTTCAACGTGTGTGTATTATTTTCTTACGTTTGCTGTAGCAGTCGACAGGGCATTGGTGACCAGGCTTGGTGTTTCTTACATGCTTATAAACATCTACGCAGCGCCAAGATATCTAAGATGGGATGTGTATGTTTACAGCCAATAGGCCAGAAGGTAGCATCTGTAGCGTTCGTTTAACTTACGAAAAGAATGCTGCAAAACGAATTGCCGGTTTGCAAATTAGTTTTTGGGGCAGCAACCTATTTGACAAGAGCTAAGCCTGTGATATTGCATTCTGCCGTACTTGCATGCAACAAAGAGCGAGCAAACAATTGGAAGAGCAGTCAAAGTTGGCAACTATAACTTTACACAACCAGTTTTTACCTAATCGCTCTAGGCTGAAAACACTAATTTTGAGTTGGCCATTCTCATACTCTTGAAGGGTGTCAAAGGCAGATGATCTCCAAGTGGAGCAGCTCTAGACCTGTCAATGCTCAAACCCTATCCAGACTGGCATTCGCCACATTTGAGTGGGAGAGCCAAAACACTTGGTATTTTTATCTCAGTCGAAGGATGGATGCCCTCCTCTCTTATCCCCTCTCTGCAACCCCAATACTTAAAATGCTAGAGACCCTCCCTTTTTCCTATTAACATAACATGGTATTCTACTACCCTCCTACAACTTCTTCCAACATAGTTTAATTTTTAGTTTCCACCACCCCATTACTCTCCATTTAACTCCCTTCTTACCATTAGCAAAGGCCTTAGATCCGAATAATTGCAGCCAGATGGTTCTGCTACAGGTATCGCAGAGAAATTCAGCATCACCTGCTAAAAGCTTCTGTCTTCAGTATTGACAGCACTGCTCTTGGTGACTGTGACCTTCTTGAATCCTTTTTCTTGAACCTCTCGCCTCAATGCTGAACCCTTTTAATATTCTCTCCAACCCTTCTATATCTTCTAGAAGGGCCCTTAGACAGAACGCTTGCACATCATGTTTTAGAATTTATCTCAATAAAGGTAGGCTACGCTTTCATCTGTCACACCGTGATAGTTTAAAAAACATCCAATCGGTGTTTGCTACATGCAGTGAATGTCCTCCAACTTCATGAGTTTCTCCCATCTGCTCTCTCGCCCTCCCTTTAAATCATCAGTTTTGTATTACTCCTTTTCTCCTAACCATTCTCACTGAAAGGAGCCAGATCCTCTCCCTGCACTAGAAAATAAATCCACGCTCCTAGGAGAGCCCACCAACAACATTGTGCTGCATGTTATACCTTCAGTATGGCCAATGGTGCGTTAGACTGCCGCCATTTCTAAAGATGTTATGGATGTGATCTTTATAGAGTATGGGAAAAAAAAGCAAAGGGACATGCATTCACAATCATCCAGCAAAGCAAAAAGTAGATGTAGGAGATTCCTATTTGCTATAGTTATTTGACTTTGACTCTGGCTCTGTGTGTGTGTGTGGGTGGCTCTGTGTGTGTGTGTGTGGGTGGCTTTGTGTGTGTGGCTCTGTGTGGGTGTAAATGCAATAGGTTATGCATTTGCGAGCGATTAAGCTATTGGCATTGTAAATGACAATGCCATTTATTTAACGATTAAGATGCTGGCAATGTAAATGACAATGCCATTTATTTATGATAAAAAAAAAAGTCAGGAGCAATGCCAATAGCTCCTCCTTTAATAATGCCGAGACCATTGCATTGTAAATGCTTGTTAAGGGCATGTGTCTGTGAGATAGAGGAATGGCGAGCTCCTACCCGAGCTGACCTTTGCTTCTATCCCAGCGCCTCCCTTCAGAGGCTGGTGTTGCTGTCCCTTTGCATGAATGAACACCAGGCATGTGTGAACTTCTCCTGGGGCTGTCACATGACACGCCCACTCGTCCTCAGCAGGCTTCCCAGGCTCAGGCTGAACAGCAAAGGACACGCTCAAGTTAAAGGGTTTGAGAGATTTTTTTCTCCTCTAAGTGGTGGAGAGAAATTATAAAAAAAAAATTAAATTGCAACTTTCATTGACACTTTCAAGGTAACTTTGACCCACGCTATCGGAATTGCATTTTGTGATGTTGCTATGGTAACATTCCAATAATTGAGCTTTAGGGGCAATGAGCAATTTTGTGGCCACAAGAAACGCATTCCATCCGATTTATCATAGCCACATCACAAATGCAATATTTACTCTTGGAGAAATGTGCAAAGCTGAGACCATATATGCTCGTTGACGTGTGAACTGCACATATTCTTATCTGGGTCAGACTGGGAACCGAAAGCGGGCCTGGCAAAAATAAATTTGACCCGCCTCCTCTTTCATTCTATTACTCGGTCTCTTTTCCATCTCTCCTCTCTACTTTATCACTTTCTCCCACTCTCCTTTTGCTGTGGACAGATCGACTGTGGACTTTCAGAACAAGCATCTTCAATGCAATAGATGTTGCATTTACGAGAGTTTAAGCTATTGGCATTGTAATTGACAATGCCTTTTATTTATCTGTTTTGGTAATCAACACATAAATAAAAGGCATTGTCATTTACAATGCCAATAGCTAAAGCTCTTGTAAATGTGAGACCTATTCAAAGAAGCGGCCGCCATTGTCCCTGGCTGCTTGGAAAGTAAAAAGCGTACACGGCGCCCTGAATGTTTCAGGAGAGCATGTGTGCCTGCAGTAGGAGAAACTCATTAAGGAAAATAGTGCTTACAGACTAAATAAGACGTACCGTGAAACAACTGAAGTAAAAGGGCCAGTCCTCATGGGAGGTTACAAATGAAGACAAGGCGGTACCAAGGAGGGACTAACAAGCCTATTCATGAATCAGAAGCCAGCATTTACGAAGGACAATGACACAAGCCAATGAGCGGAGAGTGGATGGAGCTTCAACTCCATACTCTAATACAGCATGTGCTGCAGAGGCTCGGCCTAAAAATCTTACATTACCTCTAGCCTCAATCTCTCCCCACCCCAACGCCGCATTAGCCCCCATGCTCAACATGAACCTCCCCCAGCACAAGTGAGAACATTCCCCGTGGGATGAATGGGTGGTCAGGCTCTGGTTCTTATTTGTCAAACCCCTCAATTTTTTTTTTTTTGCAGTTTTATATAGCACAAACTTGACCCAAAGGTTTACATGCTTTACATGAGCACCAGTTATTTTACACAAGGACCCATTCATTTTTGGTAGGCAATGAGCGATTAAGTGATTTGCCCAGAATCACAGGATGCTGAGCCAACACCGAGACTCTAACCTTGTTGGCCAGCTCCTAATTCGGCAGCTCTGGCCATTACGCCACATTTAAGTCAGTCTGACTTTTTAAGGCCATATAGTGGTACTTCTACAAGGCTAGTTCGTGTTGTAGGGGAAAGTCCTACTATGATAGTCTGAGGCCCACAATTATAGCAACAAATGTTTTTCTGTTATCTTCCACGATCAATCCGTATTGCGAAAAAGGAAATAGTGTATCAAAACACTCACACCCATGATCCCCTTACAGATCTAGAATGCCATTCTGCACGAGGGTCATTGGCCAGGGTGTTTCAATAAACTACTTAGTAGTACACACCCGTTAACGAATTCTAGCCCTGAAGAAGTCCAGCTATAGAAAAAGTACGAAACTCGTGGCCTGTTGTTTTTTATTTTAAAATTATATGAAGAATAAAAGAAGACTTCTAAAACTGAATGTCAATTTTGATGTGAATCATGTACAGCACATGAATGAGTGTGCTGCATACCTTTATTTAAATGCATCTCTGTCTAGAACAGCAGTACCTCTTGCAGCCGGGTATTGACTTGGACACGCAACACAAATCGAGAACTGGCTTCGGAAGTGCTGTTCTTTGTTGCCTCAGCTGCTAGTGTCAATTATTGGCACTGCATTATATTTATCGGTTGGTAAATAGGAATTTGAAGAGGGTTGTTATCAAGACCACTAGAATTGTGATGTTGCAGCTTTTTTGCCTAACAATAGATTTGCCACATAATCCATCATCTGCATAATCAGAAGATTTAAACAAAAATGTTTCCATCTCAAAAAGACCAATAAGTAGGTGGCAACGTAGTTTCACTTTGAGTGAAGACCCTTTGCCAATGTTAACTGGTCATCTTTGAATATCTTTTTCTGTATTTGGTTGTCAAACTGTTACTTTTGAGAGAAAATCTCTGCCCAGATAGTATTACTATGTGTAAAAATAACTAAATAAAAAACAATATAATTTTAAAATGTGCCACGTTAGCCACATAATTTGCCTCTTATTGCTGTATAATTTACTCAACACAGTCCATAAATTCAGTGGTCTGGTATTATGTACCACATCATTTTATTTTATTCACAGGTTTCATAACTTGACTACCATTACTGCTTAAATTGACTTTCCATTTCCACATAATTGTCGCCTCATCACATAATTTGCTTATCCATTGCCACATAATTCCATTTTCCCTAGCAAGTGTAGAAAATTGAAATGAAGCCTGAAACTGAATGATCAATTTATACAGCTGGAATAAAGATCAAGCGAAGAAGTGATAAAGTGCAATTTGTAAGAACAAGAAAATATATGTGCAACTATCAAGATGGGAGAAGACCAGAGTCTTCATTTTAACCCCTTTGGTGCTCATGACGGCCCCGGGCTGTCATGAGTCATGGTGGGAATGTGCGCGCCGGGGCGTCCAAACCACGCCCAAGAATGGAATGTCCAGCAACGTGGCGGAATTCGCGCCACAGCCAGGGTGTTAAGGACCTTAGAAAGTGAGAAACAAATTGATAAGGAAAATCTTGAGAACTGGATATTTTAATAATTAGGTATGTAAAATGAAACGGGAACCCTTTAACCCTCGGAACAGGGATATGACCAAAATAGGACAATAATGGGAGAGGATGTAACCTTGTGGATAGAGCGGTCGGCCTCGAAGCAAGGGGAACCGGGTTCCAGTATCTGCAATAACGCTCAACATTCTGTGATTCTGGGCAAATTACTTAATCACCCCGTGCCAAACAAAGATGCATGTGTCCATCTGTAATGAAAAAGGCCCTTTGCGCTATATAAAACTCTAATAAAAAAAAAAAAATGATGGCTCGATCTGACAATCTGGAGCAGTCATCGTCCAGTTGTCAGCTCCAGATTATTGTAAGTCAACCACAATTGATCTGTTGAAGGTGATAGAGCAAAGTGTTTTTTATCACACTTATTCTTGCTCCTGGCTGAATCCCTGTAAAAGTGACATGAGGTGGGGTAACCCGAAAGTGACAAAAGGTTGAGTAAACCATACATCTAGATGTTTCCTCAAGATTAGTGCTACTTTGATTTTGGTGCTGATTAAGACTCCATTTCAAAACAATGTTTGTTAGGTTTGCAATATTGACACATATGCCTAAGGACTGATTTTAAGTAGGACCATTCACACCATACTCTGATTCTGAGTAGTGGTGGGCGGAATATGTCACGTTACTCTTGTAACAAAGATTTTCTGGTAAACTCTGCCAATCGCAGCATGGCAGAATTTTGTTCTTGTGCCAGTCTCCGGAACAGTAAGTCGATGAGTGAGATTTGGCGTCCCATGGCATAATTTCCGGTTGCTATGAGGACATTGGGAGAGGATGTGGCCTAAGAGCTAGAGTGGTCGGCCTCTAAGCTGGGGCCCAGGGTTCGAGTATCGGCTGGGACGCTTAGCATCCTGTGATTCTAGGCAAATCATTTAAACTTCCCATGACTAACAAAATGAATGAGTCTGTGCTCTGATACCTTCGAGTCAAGTTCATGCTATATCAAACTCCCCCCAAAAAATCGGGTGAGATTTTTCTAACGCAGGAGGTGGAGTCCTTTAACGCAAAGGCTGTTGCTCAATTAGAAATTCTATTTGAGTAGTTGCGCCGTCTGGTGAACCGCTTGGTGCTGTTTGCACTGATTTTTCAGCACAGATGCGCTACCGGCTCCAAATCACAGTGCGAGCAGCACATAGTGCCTATTTTTGCCCATTGGCTGAACTCAGCTGAATCTCGCTGAATTTTTATGTAATTCCACGGAATTCCGAAAAGTCAAATTCCATAATTTCTACCCAACCCTAATTCTGGGTTGTCCCAATGCAGTCTTTTGGAGCACCCTTTGATACAACTTGTATGTATGTATGTATGTATGTATGTATGTATGTATGTATGTGTATATATATATATATATATATATATATATATATATATTCCCACAAACAAATATTTAAATTCTGACAATCACATAATAATCTTTTTAGAATTGCTGAGGAAAGAAGAGGCTTTTACTTCCCCCTAAGGGGAATTTTAATAAAGCAGAAATTGAAGAAGGGTAGGTTTAAAGAATATCCAATGTAAGTGCACATCTAGGAAGAGTAAGTGTAGCTGTATGTAATCGATTTTTGAGTGGGGTAGGTTGAGGGTAAAGAATTGGGATACATCAGTATTTCTGGTGGGATAAACACATGGGAAAATATCCAGATTACAGGTGATAGCTGTTTATTGTGTAGCTAACATTAAAGTGCCCTCTGCATAGAAGTGTCAGGAAAACCAAACTGAAGAGAAGATCTAAGCAACAAGGGGGGGTGCAACTTTAGAGTGGCATTAAAAAATGATAAAACGCGGGAATGTTTGTTGCCTCTGAAGATCCTTTGTCCATAGTTTGCAGAATCTACTGGTCTCTATTTTGCCTTGTATCCTGTATTTCCTGTTATATTTGTGCTGAGACTCTCCGATGCAGAGCAGGACTGGTTTTAAGAACAGTTTGTTGAACACCACAGTATATGCAAAGATACATTAAGGGTTTGATCCAAGTGTATTCAATTTTCCGGCTTGGTCAGAAGTCCAGTGTTAACCACTAACCTACTTTTTAATATCTTTAGGCTAGCTTTAAAATGAGATTTATTTCACAGTACCTTATTTTTGCTTCAGTTTTTTTAACCATATTTTGATTTTCTTTTTGAATCCCTCTGTCTCAATATATTTTTATTTGATGTCCTAAAGTATTCAAAGAATTGGCACTCCTTTGCAGTAAACAGAAGTAACATGATAAAGGCATGTTGAAGCCTAAATGAATGTATGACGTTACTACGCATCCATTCACCACGTATTTCTTTTTAACGCGGTTAGTACAACGACCGCATTGTTACTACGCGTGCAATTACATCGCAAGCCGTAACAATGTCTTGCTTAAGCGACGCGCTGGATTTAGGAATATTATTATTTACAATTTCTACTCCAGTTTGTGCAACAGCAGGGAAGGTGTTAGATTTAAAATCCAACACATTCCCTGGTGTTGCACGCCCCCTACAGTAAGTCGTTAAGACTTGCGATGTAATGGCACACGTGGTAACAATGCAGTCGTTGTAAAGGTGCTGCGTTGTTTACAGTGTTGTAAACGCGGTTTCCCAGCCTAAACACGTCTTGCACTACAATAAACGTGTGCAGCGCAATAGAGTGCTGTTCCTTTGAGTATTTAAAACCCATGTTGCATCAATCAGTTTGTAACCCGATGGTCTTTACCAGGGATAAAATTATACAAGGTATTCTTGCCTTGTCTAGTAATAAGGCTCCTGGCCCTGACAGTATACTACCAGATCTGTTCAAAGCAAATATAGAGGTATGGGCTCCAGATTTTAACGCAGGTCCTGAATGCAGCTGCACAGGAGGGAAAGTTACCCTCCTTGTCCACTGCCATGATTGTTCCCAATTTTAAGAAGGGGGACAAAGAGAACCATCAAGGTTACTGGCCAATATCTTTGTTGGATGCAATGGTCAAGGTATTGGGGATGGTGATTTTTAATAGGTTGGGTGACTGGGCAGAAGAAAACAACATTTTGAGCAATGTTCAATATGGGCTTAGGGTGGGGAGGTCGACCTCAGACCAATGTTCGAACCTCCGTCTAATCATTAATAAATACATGCTGGCCCAGTCTGATTTTTTACATCTAGCATTTATGGACTTGACGTCTGCATTCGACTAGGTTAACCGAGTGAAACTCTGGGCCTTGCTTAGTGAGATGGGGTTGATCCTAGTATTATGGTTCATTTAGCTAATCTCCACTCATAGACTTCAGCCTCGGTGCATTTTCTCAAGGCTCAGCTTGTACTTATTCATTTCTGACGAGCTTTGGTGTTTGTCAGGTGAGCATACTTGCCCCTTTTTTGTTCACCTTGTACATGAACGGGCTTGAGTCTGCACTATTATCAGTTTCAGTTGATTGCCCTAAGGTTCTTGATAGCTTTCTCCCTGTTTTATTATATGGGGATGACTCTGTCCTTATGGCACTTGTTGGAGTACTGCTGGCCAAGTATGTGTCTTTTAAGGGGAAATTTGACTTGCCGGTTAACTTCTCGAAGTCATATGGAATAGTAGTGGGCCACAAATCGACAAGCAGATGTCGAACTAAACCCTGGGCAAATTGAAGGCGTTCCCTTACTTTAGTGTTTTATTTGACGTTAATATTTGCTGGAACCTTTTGGTTGAGGCAAGAAGATCAGAGTTTGAAAATAAAAAGGGGTCAGTTTTTAGTTTTACACACAGGCTTGGTCCTGGGGTACCAAGGGATCTCGTAAAAATCTATCCGGCCGAGTGCATCTCAAAGCTTCGATATGGCAGTGAGGCCAGGGGTATGCCGAGTTTGATCGGATCCAAATGGCGGAGAATAACTTTTTACGCAAGATGGTTCAGGTGCCTCAGTCTACCCCAGATTTTTCTGTACATGTGGAGATTGGGCTTGAACAAGTTTCGGACCAGAAATCCTTAAGCCCACTCCTGTGCTGAATTAAGATTTAGAGCAGGACGCAATTGAAGCTAAGCCGGTTGATCCTCGTGGACTGTTTGGCCCTGGATCAAATAAATACTATACCGTGGATAGCCTATGTCAAGGCAGCTTTTTCCTCTATAGGTAGGTCTGATATTTTTGTGGACCCTATCTCTCTGCGTGCATGAGTTTGGGTGTGTCCAAAGGTTGTTTTTAAAACGCTCTTGTTAGGAGAGTGAATGCTTAGAACTTCAGAGGCTATCAATTTGAGGTCACATGCTGTTACACACTGTGCAGGAGATGGAGACTTCTTTTATGCTTTGCTCACAGCATGATGGGTTCTTATTGGCCAGGTTTAGGTTCAATCAATTGCTTCATTTTCTGGCAACTCCATATTGGTGGGTACGGTCTGAGGTAAGAGCACCCTGCGGCTGCGACAATTTGTATCCTCAAGATATGCTGCATTTTACAGTGTTTTGTTCTTCCTTTAGTTAAGTTAAAATTTGGTAGAGCGCAACAGCTGCCCCAGCAAAGGGGCGTCCCGGCGCTAAAGAACCACAGAATCATCACCAGGGGGGGAGGGAGCCAGAAATCATGGACCTAAAGGGGGGGAAACAGAAAGGTTTTGACGGCTCGCCGGAAGGCCAACAGGTTTTCCATAGAGCGAACGTTTGCTGGCAGATTGTTCCAGAGTTTGGCTCCTAGAACTCTAAAGGAGCGTCCGCCTGTGCGAGCTAACTGTGTGCGGGGAACTGTCAAGAAATGTTGGCCAAGAGAGCGCAAATTGCGCTGTGGCACATAAGGGGAGAGGAGAGTGCAGAGAAGTTCAGGGCGTCCAGTTTTGAGAATTTTGAAGATCATAACACGAGCTTTAAACTGGATGCGGGCATCAATCGGCAGCCAATGCAGTTTCCGTATAGTGGCTCTAGCCGAACACCTACGGGGAAGTCCAACCAACGTTCTGGCAGCGGTATTCTGTATGCGCTGCAGGCGCGCAATCTCAGCTTTGTTGGCGCCCAGGAGTAACACGTTAGCGTAGTCTAGGCGGGACAGAATAGTGGCTTGTATAATTGTTTGACGGACCTTGGAATCAAAGAAGCCAAGTATCGGATTAAGGCTCCTCATCAAGCCCACACAGGTGGCCGCTACTCTTTTTGTGTGGGTTTGGAAATTGAGTGAGGAATCCATCCAGACACCTAGGTTTTTGACCAGGGATTTGGGGGGAGGAATGGTGCCTAACGACAGAGGCCACCAGTGTTGGTTCCAGTAGTTGGTGTTCTTTCCAAGGAGCAGTACCTCCGTTTTGCCTGCATTAAGCTGCGGGCAATTATCCGTCATCCATTGGGCTACGGCAGCCAGCCCATCCCTAAACCTCGCTGCAGAGATGGAGGGGCCTTCGGTAAGAGTGATAGCTAGCTGAGTGTCATCAGCCGAGGAAGCGTTTTTTTAATCCCCTTGTTGAAATCTTTGAATCTGAAACTAGTTAGGCCAGCTTTGATGTATCTTCAGACGCTTCCCACGGATTATGTGATTTTTACTGTTTTATCCTTTTTGCGGGCAGCCTGGGCATCCAGGCGAACGAGAACTGACTAATTGTCTTATTGCCCACAGTTTTAGAAGTAATTATACAGTTTGCATTTCTTATTTATGAATTTGATGTTAATGTTTTAGATCTGTATTCTTTTTTTAGTGATTTTATCTACTGAATGAAGATTTATAATGAATAAAGATTACTTAAGAGCTGGGACATTTTGGACAGGTGAATGCCCATAACTGGCACTGATGCCGAAAAGGTGGGAGCAGTTGCAGTGGAGAATCTATTTTTATTTGATCCATAATTAAACTGCAATTAACTTCCCAGTTCCTCCTTCAGTATTTTTGGGGCAAAGGAGGAAAACACTTCCCGGTAGTTCAGGAGAAGAACATTATTTATGGCGTGGCATACTTTAATCTGCGCTTCTCCAACGTGTATATGGTGAGATACTGGTAGCTCTCCAGCTACCTGTAAGTAGCTCGACTGTGTGCAGCCCAGCCTGCTCAATGGGAAGCTTTAGCCTGGTTGAATTATCATAGATATACCACAAGTTTAAAAGTACAGACCTCCTAAACTGATATTTTGAGAAAAATGATAAACTTAGTAAAATATATTTAAAGACCAAATGGCTGAGTGATGAATCAAGCAGTATCAATGAGACTAGTGACTTCTCTCATTATATTGGTACCAGCGGTATTACAGCTATGGTGGGTATGTATTACTCATGTGCAGGCATTCCAAATTGATAACGCCTTTTTTTACATTATTGATGGCAAATCTGTCTGTGGCACTGAGGTGATCACAGCTGGTAGTCTTGCATGGGTAGTTGCTAATGTAATCTTGTCTGATGTGCTCACTATTACAATAGTAGTAACCGCTCGGGAGGATCTTCATTCAACTCGCGCTCATTGCAGGCAAGGTTGGATATCCCTGCTTTAAACCCTCTTTAGGCCACCCGCGCAGGGAAGGATTTCAGTACTAATCAGGGCCCCAGAAGGGGGGTGCTGTCTAAAATTTCCCTCCGGAGCTTTGATGCTGCCGCCGCCTTGATGTTGCCAGTGCTCGATCAGCATGCATCTACCACTGGTACCACTTTGGGATTCAGAGGGATATTCAGGCATACATTGCTAAACATATTTTAAGCAGAGCAACACATTAAAAAGGTGATTGTTCCCATATTAAGGACATTCTGTTCCCATATTAAGGACATTCTGCAGTACCCTGTCGGCAACTCCCCTGAGTTCGTGCTACTGGGATTGAGAGACCCCGGCCTTGAACACCAAACGCGAGCCGACAAAAAGATCCTATGGCTGTGTCTAGGCGCGGCTAAACTCACGTTGGCTTCATCCTGGAAACGGAAGGAGGCCCTGGCGGTTTCCCTTTGGCACTCTAGATTGTGGAGACTTCTGAGTCTCGAGAGAATGGCGGATATATTTATAGGCAACTACAAAAACTTCAGGCACGAGTGGGGCCCCTTGGTGTCCTTTCTTTCTGCTGGCTTGCCTTCGGCTGTTTGCCCGGCGTCATTGAGGAATTTACACTTATTTCAGCTCTAGAGTATGCTTGTTGGATGAATGGGGAATGCGAGCGGCGCCGTCACGGGGGGGGGAGTTCTGGGGGGGAGGGGCTGGGTGCTGCATTGGGACAGTTGCATCGCCGAGATGAGGCTTACTTAGAGACTGGAGTGATCCTGGACTATCTATCGGCTGCACTAACTGAGCTACCCCATGCTGGGGGATAGATGCGGGACTGCCGACACTCTCAGCACATGAAGACTTCACCTGCTGGCTTTCTGTTTTGCTGCTCTGCCTCATCTTACTTTCACGCTTCCCACTGTGTGGGACCATCTACGCCCCAAATGTGGTACCTTTTTGTTTATTGTTATTTTTTTCTGTGTCTGCAAAATAAAAATGTTATTAAAAAAAAAAAGGTGATTGCCCATATCGCGCTCGACAACTTACCGTTCATGAGTGGGAGAAAGACCCGCTACGCGGAATGCAGAAAACTCCGTGAACGGAGCAGAGTTCACTGCCCAGGCCTAATTTGATTCCAACTGGGGAACCAATGTGCAGTTTGGACCTTCCTTACGGTCTCTTTGCAATACGAATAGTACCACCGGGTTAAACCTCACACACCTCTCTCAACATGTCTCAAATAGACCAAACAACATCTGTGTAAGCATCCGCTCCAAACGTTGCCCTAGAACGAATACAAATCTGAGGGCTTCACCCCCTCACCAGGGGACGCACTATGCAAGTGATGCCATTAGAGTAGCTATATTTCGCACTACAAAAAAGTTCTTTGGGCCTTGTAAGGAGCAGGGACGCACTATACAAATAGCACAATAACTCATTACATAGTATGTAGTCTAACTGAATTCCCTGGGATGCTGGTGAAGTGAATGTAGCTTGCGGAGTGCGGTCAAGTAGGGTCCTCCCTTGTACGTGGCATGGAGTTCATTGGGTCAACAGGTAACGCTGTGAGTTGTAGACGCATGGTACTGAAAGACCTACACGGCACACTGGGTATTTTCTGGTGGGGTGGTGTTGGTGAATATTCTGGAGGCAGACAATGATCTATCAGAGGGCATGCAGAAAAGGGGTGACTATGTTAAAACAAAAGAGTGGCGTATTACTAGTAGTTGGGCTTCGGCAGTCTGACCATAGAGAAACAGAAGCTGCGTAGATGAGAAATGGGGAAATCATTTTTCAATTGGGTATGAATTTTTTCAGTAGACATGGACGATGCAGGTGTCTCGTGCATTTGTGGCTCATTTGGGGTGGTTGAAGACATGAGTTTGTCACAAATAGGAGGATCTGTCACAAAATAATTCGAGCTTGGCAAAGTTTAATGACCTCCCCAACCTGTTGGAACTCCATGGACTCCCCTGGCCGGTCCACACCATCTTCAAAACCAGCTGCATCATTTACAAAAAGATCAGAACCAGCCCCCCACTTATCTTGCAGGGATGCTCAACATATCTGGTGATTATGTGCATACCCTCAACCAGTACTCGACCAGACTGCGGACCAAGAAGTCTAAAATAAGACACGAAGGCCTTTTCCATCTATGCACTCTGGATCTCGAACACCCTTCCTGTGTTCCCACCGACCTACCCAATGCTGCTGCAATGTAGGAGAGAGTTGACGACTCGCTTCTTTAACGAACACTACATCCCAATGCATTAACAGTCCACAACTCTGTGTCCTCTATTGTCTTTATGCTTGTCTGCGCCCGTATACAGCACTCTGCTGCTTTTTGGCTTGTTTTGTGCCATAGAAACACCATTTAAACGCATGCAAACGTGCATATCTACACCGCGTACACTGGCAAACTCTGGAGAATTTCCTAATTCATGAAGAAGTAAGCAATTTTCTCAATTTTCTTAAGGGTGACCAGTTCAAATACAGACTGACAATCCTCCCAAAACTGATGGGAAATCAGGCTGCAGAGATTTGTGCTTCCTGTCTGTTATCTGAGAGACAGCAGAGAAAGGTGATAGATGCTGTTCGACGTCATCTCCCCTCCATTCCCTTCTGCCAGAAGTCCCACCCTGAAACTTCAGCAGTAGAGTATGTATGGACCTGGGTAAGGTCACTACTGACTCCAAGGTTTTGTGGCTGCAGCTTACAACCCTGCATGGAACAAAGAAGGTTCACTCCGTACTGCAAATCGTATTCTTACCCCCAATAATGGAAATAGTACAGAATTTGCTGTTTGCTAAACTGATTTAAAGGAAAACATGGCAAAGTTACGAAGATGCTTCCTACGCAACTTTGTAGAACCCAACAGCGATAAATGCAGGAGTTGATCTGTACAAGGGTATCTTGCACTTAGGGCTTCTAACCCACTGCAACTTTCATTCCATCTCAAAAACCCCAATTTAGTTTTAATTCTCCTCTCAATTCTCCTATCCTCCAGAATTGAGATAGATGTCCAGACCATAAACTGCACCATCTCACTCAACCTGTCTGATGATGATGATACTTGCCCTAATCATCGTGGCTGCGGAGCACGTATCACCATCTATAGGAAAGTCCTACACCTAGGACCTTCCACTGTATGCTTTGGTCCATGGATGTAATTTCACCAAAATGATATGGGAAGTGGAAGTGACAACATGTGCCTTTTTGTTTTCCAAGGATATCAAAATCTTGACTACTTCTAATGAAATGTCAGTCTATTGAGAAGCTACAGATAGGATTACAAATGTATGTTTGTTGCGGCACAGTTGGTTGAAGTGCAAGGCATGATTGCTACAACAAGCAAGCAGGTCGCTTCGATTCCTGTTTACGATCTTTTTCTAATTCTGCTTTCATGGGCGTGAACCAGGTATCATGAGGGCAGTTCTGGGGTACCAAATGGCTGAAGAGTTGTAGCTTCTAACTAAGGATTCCCAAAATTGATGTCCATGATTTAAACTAAACCATTACCTGTCACATACTTATTCAGTAACACGAGCATATGGCATGGTGAAACATGCCAATAGTGTGACAATCGAATCCTCTGCAAAGGTCACAAAATGGTGGCACATGACGTGCGTGGATGTAGACTTGCAACTAGTTCTGTTGTAAACATTACAGAAAGCACAGATCTGGCACAATCCGGATGGACGGAGAGTGATCTTCATTACCATCTGAATCAATCTTGTTTCAAGCAGTAGATAGATGTTCCTGTGAAGGTAGAGCCAGATGTATTGGCAGTAGTACTTAGGGCCACTGTCTATTTAAAAGAAAATTATTTTGTCAACATTTACAAAAATAGCAAGTGGATTACCACATCCTTTGTGTAGTCTGTAATGTATTACTAATTCGCGGCAGGATTTTGAATGAAGAAACACTAATAAATTCCATTGCTAATCGCTATTTGGAGGGGACACCCTATACCTGCCTCCTCCAAACAGTGACTCTGTGTGCTCTCGCAAGCGCAAATTGCGGTTCGATAGCATGTTATCATTATCTCTCTTTGGGTTTGGTACTGAGGGTTTGTGGTAAACGTCTGTCCGCTGGCAAAGTTTTCGAAGTTTTTGCCACTCTGCGTTTTGCTTGGAACGCGGAGTTCACCAAAAAACTCCACGTCCTGCCGTCTCGTATCGGAGTTTACCATCCATCACCACAACCGCCTTAAAGTTCTAAATAAAATAACTTACTTTATCGTTTCCTTTCTTTTTGCTCAGCATACAGTATGGGACCGGGTGCCAGGGTGCATGCTCAGAGGTGCAGCGGGGGCTCGCAGTTGCTAGTGTGCATGTGTACAATAACACTTATACACACTAAAGAAGGTCCATTGCAGGCCAGGCAGACCAAGGTAATACTCCAGAGGCTGGATGCAGGAGGCAGTGGGTGGGAGAGCATCGTTGACTCTCTCG
This sequence comes from Lissotriton vulgaris, assembly GCF_964263255.1. Lineage (NCBI taxonomy): Eukaryota > Metazoa > Chordata > Amphibia > Caudata > Salamandridae > Lissotriton > Lissotriton vulgaris. The sequence goes on from NC_141697.1 coordinate 1,191,807,542, forward strand.
AGGATCTGCATTCTGCAGCCAGGTAGAAGACTGTTGTGGACCCCAGCCAGCGTGTCAGTTACAACAGGCGGAGCGGAATTCCACACATTTTTTTATTTAACTTTGCGGAATTCTGCGTAGTGTCGCTCATTGATCTCCACCCGCCCAAATTTGGTACGTTCCAAAAGGCCATTTTGTGGATGCAAATCTCCCAGTTTTGCGAATCGGTCCATTTGCAACTACAAAATTGGTTCGTAAATCTGGCACACTGTACCTAATTTATATTTTGCGAGCGTGCTGCTTAGCTGTTAACCCTTAATGATACCCAACATATAGAAATTATTTTAGTAAGTCAACGAAACTCAAAAGGTGAAATGTTTTTGTAATTCAAGCCTTTTTGTCCTAGTTTGTATATTTAATAGCCGTTTAGTTATTTGCATTTAATATTGCCAAGTGGTCTGCGATCACATCAGCCCTCCGCCTCTTCACAGCCCCAGGCGCATCTGGGAGGGTTCAGATACTTTGATACAAATTAGCTGGTTTTGACTAGAATGTACTCCCCACTCTCGGCATAGAAATGAACGAATCCCTAAGCAGTGAAAGGGAGAACGCTATTTAATGTTGAACCGTCCGCAGACTCCCTTTCAATTAAAGCTCTGCAGCTGGAGAGCTGATCAGCCTGCCTTGGAAGCTTCTTTTCAAGTCTTCCTGAGGTTGTTCATTTCTCGAGCATCTTGATAGCGCCGCCTCCCTCCCACCCGGCGGGATCGAGGGCCGCATCGCAGGCAGCCCATCAACCTTTCATGCTCTGCCAAGAAATCCAAAATATGGTTGAGCGAAGCCCTCTGTTGCTGGGGTGGGGGGCGGACCTGCATAAACTCTGAATACAAATATTCCAAACATCTTTTTAAGTAATTGGATTTGTTTGATATAATCTTACTAACTCACTGTAGAGTTTTTAATGTGTTCCCCTCCCCTAAGCAAGCAGCTGAAGATAGTTTTGCTAGGTACGTCCTTCTAAAGTCCCACCGTTCTTTAAAATCTTTTTTTTAATTTTATTTCTAAGAGACCAGGTGCGTCCTTTTCCTAAAGTGCCACCTTTTTGTGTCTTTATTATTTTATTTCTGAGGGAGCAGGTGCACCCTTCTCCTAAAGCTTCAGTTTTTCATCTTTTTTTGTTTTATTTTTGAGGAAGCGGCTCCTCTATAGAATTTGAGAATGTGTCTCTGGATTTCATCTGCTTGTGTGGCTGACTGGGTGGTGGTACCAGCCCGCATCTAGTGGTTGGGTGTGGCAAAGCATCCTGCGTGTATGGTTGATGGCATGATGACACAGTAAGTATACAAAACCATGATGGATGGAGTGCTTGCATTAATGGCAGCCACTGGTAAATACTTGGGCCACCTCCCAATCTATCCGTTTTTTGCACACCGTGCCACCTCAGTTTGAACCCAGCTATATGCAAATCAGGCTTGACCCTGCTCCAATAGGAGCAGTCCAGCCCAAACTGCCAAGCTAGGTCTTCCCTGAACCAGAACACAATCCACCCAGGACCGGTTTTGACCTAGTCCAACCTATCTGGTCACGGTGAACAAAAGTCTGATAGGTAGTAGTGCTACCTGGAGCTATTGCCAGTAGTTAGACTTATTGCAAGCTGCCTCCCATCACCTTTTGTGTGTTCTATGTACTGCCCTAAGTGGCATGGGTTTGCCCAGACGTGGGTCCTGTGCTCACGGTCACTGGAACCAAACTGGACCCAGCCGATGAGCCCATTACTAGGCCAAAACCAATCCTGGGTTGCTTGTGCTCTGGTTTGGCAGTTCAGGCTGGACTGTTCCCATTGGAGAAGGGTCAAGACTGATTTGCATATAACTGGGTCCATACTGAGGTGGCACGATGACTAAAAGGGTGAGCTGGGATGCCACCCGAGCTATTACCACTGGTTAGACTTATTGCAAGCAAACTCTCATCACCGTTTGCGTGCAATGATGACAGCAGTGTGTATAAGGTGGTGCTGTGCTGCAAAGCACCTTGAAGCCCCAGTGAAAGTGGCCTAGTGCTTTTTTTTTTTTTACTGTGTTAGGGTGGATTTTAGGTATTAGGAGAGAATGTAAGACTTTAAAGATGGTATTCAGGGTTTTGTTTATTTTTCTGAATGTGAGGTATTCATTCACCTGTGTTTTTAAGTTCTTATAGATACCAGACACTAGCTTCTTTGCGCTATCACCTAGACCAGGGGTGTCCATGTACTTTCACAAGGCCTGGATCTCTGCCATACTCTCAGAATAGTCCTCTTATAGCAATGCTTTAAAAGGAATTAATTGACTGTCATGGAAATCTGGTATGGATCAGGCACAGCTTTAAACACCCCTGATGAAGACCCTTAAATGGAGCAGCTCATATGACTGAAACCGAGCTTAACGAGAACATCCCTGTAACCTTTGTTTTTTTATTTTTATGAATATCTATGGTTTATCCACTAGTAGTCGCATTTGCAGAGTGTGAGGTAAAGAAGAGGGGCAGCTCTCAGGAATCCCACTGTAAGGGATTTAATGGAGGACACAGTAGGGGTAGTTGACCACAATGACCCTCAGCAGCCAAGAGGACTTAATCTCTCAACCATTTGTGCACCAGGAGGCGCGTTTGCAGTGTGGTGAAGAAAGGGGGCGTGGTCTCCAACAACTCTTCAGCAATCCCTCTATGTGGGACTTACTGGAGGTAAGAGGAGGGGTTTGGCCATGAGGACACTCTGGAGTCAAGGGAACTAACTTCTCCAACTAGCGTGCCAAGAGGTGTATTTGGAGAGTGCTGGTAAAAGGGAGCAGGGCAACTGCCTGCCCGTGGCTGCAGGACCTGGCCTTTTAAGGAAAAAAAAATTGTGAGGGGGCAGAGTGGCTGCCTGCCCTGGGCAAATTTCGGCCCCATGAGACCCCATCCCCGAGGCCCAGCCTACATGTAATAGGGTAGGGGGTCGTGGAACCCCGGGCGACACCATCCCCCAGGGCCTGGCCTTTTTTTAATTTTCTTTTTTTCCTTTAAGGGAGGGGGATGCGCTGCCCCTTCCCCAGGCTGATTTCATCCCCAGGGACCCAGCCTATTTTTGGGCAAAATCTATTTTTTAAAGGAGGGGGCATTTCTGCCCCCTTCCCGACCCTTTAATTGCCCTGTGTACCCCATCCACCAGGGCCGACTCATTTGCTGAATCTCAGGTAGCCCATCCCTGCTAGCAGGGTAACTTGTGTTTGCTCTCACTCGTCAGTAGCGTTTTTATTACTCCTGCAAAATAGTAGTAAACTCATAGGGCCTAATTAGGAGTCAGGCGGTCCACAGACCGCCAGACTCCTGAGGGCCTAGCAGCAGCAGTCTCCCGACCACCCTATTACGATCAGAGCGGTCGGACCACCACTGCCAACAGCAAATATCTGAGTTTCTTGATGGAAGTGAATGCATCATTGATTTATTGAAGCTCAATCTCTTCTCTAGCGACTGTCTACGATGAGTGGATTCTTTTTGGAATCCATGATTCTCCTTTGTAATTACTGCTGAACAAATAACTGCCCAAAATCACCCACAAGTTCTGCCTGTTTGGCCCCGCCCCTTTCATGTTTGAAGTATGCAGTGGTGTTCCTGCCATTTTCTAGGCAGATGGACAGCTCATCAGCCTAGTCTTCTCGATACACGAATTCATGTGGTCACTGATTTCTGTATGAAGACTCTGGAGGAAGAATCACATTGCCAAAATTGTATGTACACAAGGTCACTGGAGACAGTACCTCATGGTATTTTCTCCAGCTGTAGTGTAGAGTACACACTACACAAAACCAAAGGTAAAGTAACGTTATAGTTAGGTGTGGTAAAAAGCTCACTTTAAACAGCAACAAAAACTTTAGAAATTCACTGAAAAAAACAGGTCAAAGTAACATAGGTGAATGTCAGTGACAACATTAACATTTTGAACAAAAATAACTACAGAAATTCACCCTTTATAGTTAGCAGAGCGTACTTTAATGTGCACCCCCGCCATGCACTGTTTGTGACCTCGCATATTGCATCGCTCACTGACATCTTCTATGACCTCATGGATGACATCATTGTTGAGATCACTGATGAGATCACTGATTACATCATCCAATTAGTGTGTTAGTTTTTTTTTATAGATCATTGTCCTTTTTCAACTGGGCATGCATGGCACTAGCTAATCCTAGAGACTTTGCTGTAGAAGCAAAATACTTTATCCCTCTCTAGCTCGCCTGGATAACACTGTGCTAATCCTATGCTTAAAAACTTTGATAGAAGCACAGACATTTGAGGTGAGAAGATTCAGAGTGTCAGAGCTGCTCTCCACATAACCTTGAGAACTACCCAGCATTCACCACTGCCTTTTTTGCATATATAGTCAAATCAAAGCATCTTGGGTAATGCCAGCTTGAAGAAAAAAACAATATGGGGGGTTCTCATGGCCAGGTATCTATAGGGCATGCTGTCCCGTGGACATGTGTGTCCAGCTCAAGCATTGGCCAATGCTACGTCACCCTCAACCCCGCAGGAAAAGGGGTTTAGATGTGGCAGACTCTTATTTAATGAGAGAACTTTTTCAAATTTGAGCACAGATGAAGTGGTAGAGACTTTAAGACATGCATTCCACAGCTGCTCAACGACTAGTTCATAAATCAATTAAAAAAGGCGAAGATTGCATTAGTTTTGCGTTCCTGAGTCGTGTCTGCTTCACAGCTGAAGTTCTTAGCGTTTTTCGTAAGATTTATGGATTTCACAAATTATATCGCTTTAAAAGATTTAATGTTCCTTGAAAACCTCGTCAATATTAATCTCGCATAACGGTAACGTTCGAAATAATGCCATAAAGAGACGCTTTGCAAGAAAATTGGGTAATTAAAGTTTCATGCACATTTTAGTGCTGAACATTTTGCACTTTGCAGAATTCATTCAACGTCCTGAGAACCAGCAAATCTGTCTGTGCTGTAAATGATGGTGTGTCTGTCTGTCTGTGTATAATTTATCATGTGAGGCTGGCTGGTCTCTTCACTGTCCCTTGGTGAGTTTTCAGTTCTAATGTCACCATGTTCTTTAGATTGCTACACCCATACACCTAGTTTTATTTAAATCACTAAAGTGTGGGAACAGCTGTCTGGAGCGCCCATGATTCCCCAAGTTTTATTTATATAAATATCCTCAAGAGTTCGGCGGTTTGTGGAAAAACTGTGGTCTGCCTCAAGGCGCTTGGGGACACGCCGAACCGCCACACTCCATAGCGATGTGCTAGGCCAAGAGATGCTGGGACTTGACTGCATGGTTGGACTCACGCTCACTGTAGCGATGGGTAACAAGCCTCACTGGGGAGATTTGCGGCTGGATGAAGGAGGAAGATTCCTGTTCTTGACACCACAAGTTCCATGATTCAGTGGTGTAGCTGCAGGCACCGCCCACTTGGGCAAGTACTTACTTGGGTGCGGCTGCAGCTTGGAAGCTTAAGACATTGCGTTTTGAGCACCCGCCCCTGAAAACGAGAAAGAGAGCCTCTACCAATCGCAAAGGGACCCTCTGAACTTTTAAAGGTGAACAGTGACAAACCAAATGATCAAAGGCATCTGAGGAAGGCGGTTACGCCGAAAAGGATTTTGCCGATCTTTGCACTGCTATTAAAGAAGGGAATCTTTACTGACCTGCGTGGGCTTCTGTCCTTTCTCAACGGAGAGTGACTCTGATTTCGATATATATATATATATATATATAACATCCACAATGCTGCTTGAACGAGCCTCGACCAACCAACGTTGATGCAGTCGGTAGTGGCAGCCGCTACCTCAATATTTGTCAAGTACTGGATCCCACCAAATCGAAGGACACAGAGACGGCACACCAGGAAATCTTGCACAAATCCTTTATTGTGCACTCTTTAACCAAGGACGACGCGTTTCGGCGTTCGAGGATTGTTTACATATTACGCTCCCAAAGTTCACCGTCAAGGCAATCCTCGAACTCTTGTGGACGGGTGCAGCTAGTATGGCGGTGACCCATCCATCAATGAAAGCTCCAGTTTTACTTTCACTGGAGCTTTGATTATTTGTATGTATATGTTTTCGTTCCACTTTAGTTTTCATGACTCAAAATGAATACCAAAAAATGTATGGATTACAGTTGATGGTGAATTACTCCTTTCGGATATTATTCAGCGGAGGCAAAATATTTCAAAGTCCTTCAAGCAGCTGCCCTTACTTCAAAGGGTTTCGTTCAGAATAAGCTGAAATATGTACAAGTGCAAATTTACTCTGGAGATTGAATACTACTTAGCAATGTTGCTAAACAAGCAATTGTTCAACAAAGGTAATTAAAAAAATTATCTATAAAAATGGAAAAAAGCCAAGGGGTCTGGGCTAGGCAACCCTGATTTTTTTTTTTTTCTAAACCTGTTCATTTGGGCATAAAAACAGTTAAAGTACTAAAAAGGAAAAATGTCGCAGTCCAACGCCCATATGCAAGTGTTTGCAAAAAAAGATAAAATTGACGTATTGCAAAAGTAAAGAAAGAGTATGAAATGAAAGCAGAGATTGGTGCACCAACCTGTCTCGAAGTGAGCTGCTTTTGATGTGGGTGTATTCAAGCAAAACAGTGTTACTCAGTGTACACTTAGACATATTTAATGCAATTACCCCTCCTTCTATTAACTCTTGCTTGCGTACCAAAAAAACTTTAGCAGTCTTGATAACTCCTTCTCTAGGGTGTCTAAAAAAGAGTTGGTCTCGCTCACAGGCCCAATTGTGTCCTGTTTTCAATTTCTTCTGAGGCAGTTCTCTATTGGAACCCAAGCCAGTGGCGTAACACAGTCCCCCGCCTTGCGGGGGACCCAAGATTCAGGGGACCCCCTCAGCACAGCACTTTGCCAGAGAGCTCATGATTGAGTCTGGAGGGGGCCCCTCCACATGCCTTGCAGGGGGGCCCCCTCGAGTTTTGTTACGCAAGCTGAAGCTTTCAGACGCTGCCCACTGAAAACCTATGTTTCAGGCAACAACATTGACTGATGATTGGTCAACCAAATTTTCCACCATGGTCCATGCCTGGCTTTCCAGCAGCAGAGAATATTGTTGCTGCATACTTGGTTGGGAGCAGGGGCGGCTGCTCCACAGTGGTGGAGGAGCGCCGCCCCACTGGCACAGAGCCAGCAGCTGAAAAATAAAACCATATTGTATTTGTTTTATTTTTCACCTGCTGGCAGAGCCATCGTGCTTAGGGAGGGGAGGAGGACTGGTTTGTGAACTTCTATGTGTGCATAAGAGCATATTATTGTGTTTGTCCGGCCGTCTTAGGCCAGCCAAACACAAATGCGCACTTTGGTTTCTCAGCCGGGAGAGAGAAACAGTACAGATGTCCTGTTCCGAGTGGAGTGTCATACCAGCCTGGCCCGGCCAATCCCAGCGTGGCTCTCATAGAATGGAGAAGCGCTGAGATTGCACAGGGAGTCTGTGATGCTGTCCCAGTGTCTGCTGGGAACAAGAAGAACACTGAGGCATGATGCGGGAGGCAGCCGGCAGCTTCAGGTAAGTCTTCCTTTAAAAAAAAAAATACTATTAAACTCCCGCCGCCCCCCCTTGCGTTACTCCCCCACCCCATGCTCCCTCCACCGCCTCAACACTTTTTGTTAGTAGCGGCCGCCACTGGTTCGGAGGGCTGATTCTGCACAATCTACTTTTGGTTGGCGTGTGTTGCCCGCCATACCGACCCACTGTCTTTCTGAGATGTGCAGCGCTTTAAATGGGCCGGTCCTCACTGGTAGTGAGTACTGGCACTTCCAATTTTTGCAGAATTGCTGGTGAAGATTCCAGCAGCGCCCATTTGAATGTCCCCAAACTGCAGGGGTTTGCGACGGCTGGTGTCACGCTGTGATTAACCCATTCCGGGCTCCCAATGGCCGACAGGTGCACTCCCTCCCTGGTGCTGCGAACGACCGTTTGCCGACGCAGCCCCGCCCACTCTTTAGAACGCCCGCACCACAGCGGAATGTTCGCTGCGGTAAACTGGTTAACAGAACAGGGTCTCTAGACAGACCCTGCACTGTCAATCGGGTGCGCAGCGACTATTCGGGTGAAAGTGCCATCATGGCTTTTATTATGTGTAATGAGTTAATCTGTTTTATTGACAAACGCATTTCTCGTGGTTTTTGATATGTGCTGCAACTGGTACAGAAGTCATTATGTATGATCATATCTTGCCCTTAGCCCCGCCCCTAGCCACTCCTCTATTTTAATGAGTACCTGCACTTATTTTTTACCCATTTAAAGCACTGCAGATGTGGCGGTTAGCGGGTTAGATCCGTTGGTAGCCGCCTTCTTTCATTCGCTGCTTACAGGCGGTGTGCATTTTTATGCAGAGATGAGCTTCCCAATTAAGTCCATTTCCATTCAAGTAGAAGATTTTGGAAATAAGCGCTGTCGCTCCACTCCGCGCCAGCTTGCCTTTCAAGCCCGCGTTTGCAGGCGTCTTTGATGCACCCACTTTGTTCCTTCCCTTCAATCACCGTCAAAGAATCGATGCATTCATAGATGCTCGAACCAGTTATTATCGGTGCTTTGTGTAATCCTTCTGTGGGGACAGCATTTATGAAAACTGCTCCATCAATATTCTGTGCACCTTCAGGGGGGCCTCGTGGGAGTCAGGGGGCGGGGCCAGGAAGCTGAGTCTTAGAATGTAATTTAAGTAATCTTAAGGATTTTGCACCAGGAGGAAGTAAAAGGGGAGAGGAGGCGACCTGCAGGGTTCATCTCTTGTGGCTCCACTTTTTTTAGGTCTTGCCTACAGGCAGCTTTGTGTTCTCAGGCCTAGCATTTACTGCAAAAATTAAAATTATTTAAAAAATGGATACAGTGGCTTTTTTCCATCAACCCTCTTCGTCCATTTGTCTGGTCTCTGGTCATCCACACTTGCTTCTACCCACCACATCATGGAGCAGTAGATCAGTCTCACATCACCCACTGACCACCTTGAACTGTGAGCGACTGCCTTATGTCTAATCTCGTGTGCAACCCCACCTGAAAAAATAGTGACCTTTAGTACCATGGCTGGTTTGCAAGGACATCTCGGCCACACCTTAAATTTGATAGTATAGCCATTTTTGCATACTGTAAAAGGTTTGCTCAAAACAACCAATACATGGCAAACTTAAGGCCAGAACTACTGGTTATTCTGGAAACCACCCGAAAAATTATGTGCTCATTATATTGTCTTGCGGCATCAATAACAAATTAATTAGTCTCTTGTTAAGAAGACTATATATATCAATATGATGTGTATGTAGTATGCTTATGTAAGAATGTTGTCGTATTATTAGTCTTTGTTGGACCTTCTTTTCAATATTTAAAGTTTTTTATATTCATCAAATTTGTCATGATCAATAAATTATTTTTGTATTTTTCCAATCATTAGTGTCACTATTGGTATTTCACCTTCCAATGTTTTGAGATCATTAATTTATGAAGTAGCCCTAGATTATTTACATTAACAGAACTACTGGCTTTGCCAATCCTTGCATTATTTATTGCTTCTTTATACCTCCCCTGCGTCATTACCCACAGATGTACACTTCACTATTTACATCCAAAGAATGCGGGGAGGATTTCATTCTCTGCATTTTAATCCTTTTATCCTCGAGAATGTAATTGCATTCTGTTCATTCCATACCTCCCAGGTAATAGGGCGATGGTTTATGGTGTCTGCGCTGTAACACAGAAGTCTAGTTTGCCGGTGTTTGTTTAATTAGAACTTCCTGCTTGCATGTGACCATTTCACATGGTTGCATTATTTACAATGTCTCCTTGTTGGTGCTGGTCATGTGCAGGGGACATGTCTGCACAAACTGTGCTGAAGGGGATTTGTGGTAAATGCAACGACATTTTGTCAAGTACCTTGCATATAATGTTGAAATTTAAATCATTAAGTTAAATCTAATGTATTGCACCGTGAGATGAAGAGGTATGCCTTTCAATGCTGCTTGTAGGTCTCGTGCTGGGGACAGGCTAGAACTCTGGTCTCCATGTGGTCATGAGCATAGGGTGCAGTGCAGAGGGATCTGCTGAGGATCACACAGTTTGTGAGTGTGGGGAAGCCATGATTCCTGTGCTGGCCTCCTGGATCAATGGTAGACTCTTTACCCACTGGCCCAGGTTGGTCATTGTTGCTCCTCACTCAGGTGATGATCATGGAGGGGTTCTTGGTGCTCTGTGTGGGCAGCAGTTGGGGGATCTTTACATGTTGGCAGGTCTTCAGCAGTCCGGCTGGGGAGTAGGGCCTCTGCAGAGCTTCAGATTTGGCCTCGTCCATACAGTAATGGGCAGCGGGGATCTCCATATGTTTTGGAGGACATGGGGCATCTCCATGCCGCTCTTGATGAAGTGAGATTCTTCAACCTGCTAGAGTGGATAGCTAACTTTATTCTTCAGTTACCAGCTGAGCCGCCATCTTCTCTTCCGGTCAGTATATTTGCATGGTCTAAATCTATGGTGCCAATTGCAAAGGCGTAAGCCTGCTTCAGTCTTTCTTCTTCTTTGGGGACAACTGATGAGGATGTCAGGATGCCTCCCAGGCAGATGGATGGATGGGAGAGGTGGTGTTGCTTGTCCCGGCAGGACAGTCCCATACCAAGAATTCAATGTTGTTTCCATGGCTACATGCTACTAGGCGGGTAGATGTTCGGGTCGACTACTCTGTAAGGAAACATCTCATATCCCGGTCAGCCATCTTCCCGAAAGTGTTTGGATGAACTTGGCTAGTACTTGAGTTTGTCGATAATTTATGACTGGGAACAATTTATGCCTTACCTATGTTTATGTAGCCATACTTTACACCTAAAAAATATTGACACCATTACTAGTCAGCAATCCATAATAAGGAAGGCAATGGTGGTACTCCTTCAAATATCTATCCCGCATAGACAATAATAATGCATTTCTCTTTACTCAGATCTGTATTGCTAACAATCAACCAAATATGGGTATTCCAGAACGTTTCTGTAACAAATCTTCCTTTACTGCATGGTAACCCCAGGTTTTTTTGCCTTTTTCTGGACCCTAATTTTGCTGGCTTTGGGACTCTGTGCATTTTGCCTCTGCTAAACAGGAGTAAAGTGCCTGCGATTCGTCTCTAAAACGTGCTGTATACTAGAACTCCCCATGTGGCTTATTTAACCCCATGCTGATGATGGCCGGGAGCCGTCATGGCACACAGTGCTCGTGTGCTGATGACTGCTCCCGGCCATCATGACCGCACCGGCGATCGGAATGTGCCGCGCAGAATCGCGGCAGCATGCAAGGGGTTAACTTGCCTACATCCATTGTAAACTGAGCTTGTAGTGTCCTGTAGCATGGAAAGTTAAATATCGTATGAGGTTGCAGTCTATATTTTTTACACCACCCAGATATGTGACAAACATATATTTCTGCAAGGAGAACGACCATGCTCTTCCTAGGTTGCAGCCTAAATGCACTGTAGGGAAACTTGATAGGGCAAAATGCCTCTGCCATGTAGGAGGAGCCTATTTTATGTGTTGTTATTAATATAATATATTTTGTCCATGAATCACCCCAGGAGGGGTATTGTGGCGTAGATTCCAACACAAAGCAGTAACTGCTAGATTAGAACCACACTCCTTCGAGTAGTTTTCAAAATTTAGGGTAATCCGTGCACATTTGAATATGAAGAGATTGCCTATTCCAAAACAGGGGGCTAGGTAAGAGTAGGACCTGCCCCCCATGGGTGTCCTTATGATTCTGTCAGTAAAGCTTTGTCACTGGATCTTAGGAGTCTAACTGTGCTATAGAAGGTGAGCTTAGAAGATGGGAAGCTGGGACGTTTCCCTATATGGGAATTATGTGCTAAGCAGCAGATTTTTAAAATGATTATTTTTCACACTGGTAACCAATGAAGTGAACGTAGGAGGGGCGAGGACGAAGCCCCGGATGGAAGATTGCAAATGAGACGGGCGGTGGTGTTCTGCACAACTTGAAGTTTCGATAGTTAGAAATGGGGATTCTGGTTGGCTAGGGTATGCACCTCAGCCTGGCAGAACCTACAACTCTAGTCCGGGCAAGGCAGATGCACACCGAAAATAACCCCGACTCACCCCCTAGAGTAGCATGGCCAGAGCAGTCAGGCTTATCCCAAAGTCCATGTGTAAAGCGTTTGCTCAAAACACACAAACTCCCCCCCCCCCCCCAACCCCCCCCCCCCCCCCCGGCACAATAAATTCACCACAAAAGAAACTCCACACTGTAGTATATAAAAATAAATATCTGTATTGCATATATAAACAAAGATCAAAACAACATAAACCAATAATCACTTTGCCAACTAGGTAATTCTCATAACATCACAGTTAGTGCAAACAGATAAAGACTTATATATTGCAGACGTCCTAAAACATCATGAAAGACAACATTACTGTGCATATCATAGCATCACATTGTTACTTGTTATCCTGACTATGCAAGGCATAAACATATTCCTGTGAACGTTATTTGTAGCATGTAATGAAACCTGAATCCTCCCTACAGTGCCTGCCTGAAAAATGCAACCAGAAAATATACATCATTACATCAGGACAAGGAAATGCAATAGGTAGATGCAGAGCGTAAATGAGTCACCAAAGTATCATTAGATACACGTAAATACTGATGGTCTCACCATCGAGCTACAGGGTACCGCGCTCCTGCGCTTAAATTAAGTAGTATACAGTAATCCCAGATGCCTAACGTAGAGTCCAGGAACACCTGCCCTCCTGTTAGGGACAATGTGGTAATGGCAGATGGTTCCTGGTTCTAAACCACAGGAGCCTCCGTCGAGGTTCCCAATTTGCTCTCTAACAAAGCGCTAGTTCCCCCTAGGTACACCAACATGAGGGCTGATGCACACAGCAGGACTGAGCAGAGGGACCGCGTTAGGTCTCCCGCATGCATAGGGAATCCAAGGCAACTGCCCGTCCGTCTGCAGTGCAGATGCTGCAGGCACCAGGTATTGGGAGACGGTCACTGGTGGAACGAAACTCGAGGGGGCCTCCCTGCAAGGCAAGTGGAGGGGTCCCCTCTGGGCTCAATCAGGAGTTCTGCAGCCAGAGATCTGTGCTGAGGGGGCCCCCTGGAGCTTGCCCCCCCCACACACTGCAGGGGCTGCGGGGGCCTGTGTTACGCCCCTGGAGACGGTGTCCGTGAAGGGATTCCCTCCCGACTGTATGAGGGGCAGTCCAGGGGAGATCCTTGTTTAGGGCTGCACGCCCAACTGGAATCTGGCTTTCAAAGCACGGAGGCTTCCAAGCGGCGTCGCTCCTCCTCGTGGCACAGGCGGGTTGGGGCTGCCTGCCAAGTGGTCTCTCTTGCGCCTTGTACATCGCAGTCCCCTGCGGAAGGGGCCCTCATCCAGAGCAAGCACCGGCCTACTTCTCCCTAGATTGGTAATGTAGGATTTGTGCTACTGGGGTATCTGAGTCTCGCTCATCCTGCGCTGGCAAATAACTTCCTCAGAGCAATGCCCACACCTCTCCGGTTAGATGTTTGGGCCTTCGCACTGCATCTTGAAAGAGCTTCCTTAAAAGAGGAGCTCTCACCATGTACTCCCCTTCAGGGTAATATCAAATCCCCCATGCAGTGTCCCCCCGAATCTGAGCACAGTGCTCATCACACACTGGAGAGAAAGGTTGTCAGAGTCCTGACACCACATCCCACGACCAGTTAGGGGCTGCCACTGGTGGAATCCTTCCAGACCCCACAGGAGCAGGTAAGAAGCCCACAGTCTTGTGGGAACACTGGGCACCAAGAGCAGGCAGCAGGCCAGCATGCTGGATTCCTCTGCATGTGAACAGGCAGTCCTTCTCAGCAGCCAAGGAGGCAAGCAGGTCAACACAACGAAGCAACGTTTAAGTGGTGGCCCTCTGGCAGCACAGCAAACCTCTGCTGCACTATATAGAACCAGCAGCATCTGGTTACAAGTCCTACACAGTGTCTACAATCATGGGGTCAAAGCCCCTGTTCTTGTACTCAAAATATCTTTGGTATGGAGGTAACTTCAAAAGCATTTAAGAAGTGCACAACAACCCCATTAAATTCCAGCCCTGACTGCAGACAAGCTATAGGGGGTGGAGACCGCATTGTGAGAGGACAGGTACAGCCCCATTCAGGTGTCCGTGTCAATTCCTCCTACAACTGTAGCTCAGGAAGATCCATCATTCTGGTGGTGAGCCGTCAGGAAATGCAGTGCCCACCTCGCCTCCCTTTGTGTGACTGTCTAGTGAATTCACAAACCGGCCCCTATCAGTCTAAACCATATGTTGTTTGGAGTCAGGCTGCAAAGCACAAAGTGTCATAAGCACATAGAAATGCATACTTCCTAAAAGTTACAACCGCACAGTGCCTCTCAGACCATGGATCAATGGTTGTTTCATCAGTGGAGATCTCCTAAAGTTATCTCCACTTGTGTTCAATTGATGAACCCTGCTTACTTATGTGATCTTAATGGGACCATTGGTCCATGGTCTGAGAGGCACTGTGCTGTTGTAATTTATCTCTGATTCTAGCCTCTTCAGTCCAAAACTGAATCACTCTTCCACAAGAGACGCTACTTTCTAAAAGAGGCATTTCTATAATAGTATTGGAAAAGCCACCTTCCCGAATAAGCAGGATTTATCACCACTATTTCAAACATACTAAACATGGCAACACGACTCCTTTCAGAACAGTAATTACCACTAAAGTACATATCAGGGAATTCCCAATGCAAACCTGTGTGGACAGCCTCACAGCAGTGAGAAACCAAATGGTCTGTTTGTCACTACCAGGATAAGCCACACATGAAGGCATGTCCTACCTTTTACCTACACAGCATTCTTCCCACAGGGCTATGTAGAATCTACCTTAGTGGTGACCTTTTTGTAGTACAAGGGGAGTTTCAGACTTGCCAAGCCACTGTGGCAGTAAAATGCACACAGGCCCTGCAGCTGCAGAGGCCTGAGGAAGGGTTGAAAGGCTGCTACTTTGGGTGGTGCAAGCAGCGCTGCAGGCCCACTAGTCGCATTTAATTTACAGGCCCTGGTTATATAGGATACCACTGTACAAGGGACTTGCAGGCAAATTAAATATGCCAAACAGGTGTAACCCAATCATATCCAGTTTAAAGGAGAGAGCACATGCACTTTAGCACTAAGTAGCCGTGGTAAAGTGTCCAAGTCCTAAAGCCAACAAAAATAGTCAGAAAAAATACAGGAGGCAGGCAATAAATTTGGGGCTAACCCTGCAATAACGTCCAGGTCCAAAATCAATAACCATGACTCATTTGTAGAGGCCAATAAGGGTTTGCCTTAACCCAGTTGGCTAATGACCAGCACCTGTAACTGAGTTTTCCTCGCTGCAAGTGGGACGAATGTGAAAACTCTTCTTTACAGGCACATCGTGTAGAGGCAAGTGCCATTAATAGACCAGACCTGATATTTCCTAGAGAGAGGCTGGTCCAAGTGGACACCCTGGATCTTGACTATTTGTTTGGGGTTCCAAGCTGTGCCAAATTCAGGAGGCCACCAGTCAGAGGACCCGGCACAGTTGGGCCTTTCCAAACAGCCTAATCTGTTTTTCCTGCAATCAAATGGAGGCAATTCTCTGTCATACAGTCGGCGATTACTTTCCTCCCAGTTGAAAAACAATCTTTAGCTTTGACCAGATCTCTATCAGAGGACATAGCTGTGTATCATAATCATAAGTCATTCCTTTGAATCAAAGGCTTTAATAATGTTAGCAGGGGGGGCACACAGATGTTAAAAGGCGTAGAAGTAAGACCAGAGCGATGTGGCACCCCTTTGTCCAGTTCCATGGTACAGGATTTATAAGAACCTAGAGTGATAGTTTGGGTTCTGTTAATAAAATCCTTATAAATTCTTTAGTCTCCCCTAAAATGAATTGTTCCTTGTAAGCTCACAGGGCAGGGTGCTAATATATATAAATAGTGCTCAGTGTATATTGGGATTAGTGTGCCCTTAAAAAGAAATGTAAGCCAAAGGCTAATTCATTCAGTTGGCCTCCCTAAACCTTCCCCAATAGGCCTAGGTGGGAATGCGGATTTATTTTCCACATTCACTTAGGAAAAGGCTAGAAAAATTGCCTAAATGTATTTTATGCTTTATGTTTAAAATCTGACTAAATAGTGAAATTTGAACTGGTTTTCAGAACTGGTTTAAAACTCATCACCTCTAGAGCAGTGGCTGTGGGAGTTAACTGACCTGCCTCAGAGAACAATCTTCCCTGAACCTAGAAAAGGCCAATGGGTGTTAATTACGAACCACTTAGTAGGATTAGCTGTCTGAGAGAGGAGAGGAGCAGTTGACATAGAACTTCCACTTTAGCACTACCTTTTTTTAACATGGTGGGACCAGGAAGGGATTCTCATATTCATCATCAGAACTCTCCTAGACAGTCGGGCCACAGCCATGTTAGGAAGGAAAATCAGTTTTTTCCCGGTCAGGAAAGGGAGAGGCCAAGTACCTGAAGACTGGCCTTTCTGGTGGGAGCTGGTTCTTGCCATCTTAGGATAGTGGATCTTGGATCATTTTACAGTAATGCACAAAGCAAGTGCTGTAGAGGTGGTAAACCGTGACCAAATTGTTTGGATTGGGTGGTAGATGTTCTCCAATGACTGGCTAGCACACAGGATAATTCTGGCACCCCAACATCCACCTCCTCTGACCATTCCTAGACCATGGAAAATGTCATCTGTTGAAGACCCTTGTGGGATAAGAATTCTGACTTATGGCTCCTGCACAATGAAGACGACATGCACAAGGACTCCTGAATCCTACTGGCACCCGCTCTGCAAAGGTCAAATGTTTGACATCCTATATATCTGCTTCAGCACCATAAATAGCTGGAGGACATCAACTCCAGAATGGTACTGGGTTTTTTCAGTTGGTAGGGGTACCGCCTCATACCCCCCCCCCCCCCCCCTAACAAAAAAAAACTAATCATCCCATTTCTGATGGTTTCTAACTTTTTGATCTTCTTGGATTGTGAGACATAATGTGACCTCATTTCACCAGAAGGCTCCCTGAAGGACAAATTTGACACCCTCGCGCATGGTTGTCACTAGGGTGAAGTGGAATTATTATTCCAGTGCTCCAGGGGAAAATGTCTACATGAATGCAGCCAAATTTTGAAAAAGCAAGCAAATGTAGAAGGAACGAAAGCAAAAAGGGGCAGGATGGAACTGCTTGGTCAAAATGTTACTGGCTTGCTCCCTTCTGGGGAAAAAAACAGTGATTGGTGGAATAGTTGAATCAATCTTAGCCACCACTAATTTCTCTACATTGCTTTCCAGTATGGTTTTTAGATCCAGGTCACACTCCCAAACCTGGACCAACCATAGGCCTGGTCAGATATGCGAAAGTGTTATCCTCAGCTCAGCTGTTTAGGATTATTGCTAGTGGCCTGCAAAATGTGTTTGATTTTGCATAATGTATGTAAAATTCTTCAAAACAATATGATAAATGCAAAATTGGCATTTAGCACAATCTTAACAAAAAATACGTCCTCAATTCTATTTGTACTTGAGGGCCAGGCCTGGCTCTATGGTGGTGTGACTGGTGCAGATGCACCTAGCCCTGACCTCAGGGAGTGCTGAGTTTAGAAATAACGTAAATTGGTTTAAAAGCAAATGCTGCAGAGCTCCTTGTGTGTCCTGCTGTTTTCAGGCAACAATCAAAATAGCAAATAACTCTGGTGACTAACAATTCTGCTTGAGAGAGTTCAGACTTTTGTCTCGTGGCAGCTTTGACTCATAAAGTAGCAGGTTAATATGTCCGCTATAAAGAACATGTACAATGCAGATCACAGAACTGCATTTGATGTGGGTAGCTCAGTGGGTTACTGCTTTTGTCAGAGATCCATTTGTTCCTTGCATTTCATAAGTTGCAGTCCTAATATAGCACTCTGAGCCATGAACTGTCATAGCTGCTTGCAACCTTCAATGCATGAGTTAGAACGTTATGTTTTTTCCCCCAGTCTGTCATTATCCTAATGTTGCTCAAAAGTGTTTCTTTGGGTAGTAATGCATACTCGTAAGTAAAGCCAACCCCAACCACTGTAGTGCGTTTTAAATCCTGAGTTTGAGATTCTTTGGACCAAATACTCTTAAATACTCTGCCTACTAGTATGGATGAAATGTAATTCCTACAACTTGTAATCCTCACTGTTTTATGTTATGTAACAATCCCTCTGGACTTTACCATATAAGGCCGAACTCCATTCCAAGTAGGCCACAGCTCCATTTTAAATGACTCCATTTTCTGCATTTCTGGAAAATCATTGCCTGCTTTTGACGCAGATGTAGTCTGTCCTTATCTTTCCAAGAAATGGTGCACGTGTCCAGTCATTTAGATATAAACAAAGACTGATTTGCATACATGTGATTCTTTGTTTAATGTGCTCTGACACACTACACTGGTATGGATAGCACTGTGAATCACATGCATGTGAGAGGCGGGGCTATAGAGAGATGCTGGACACTGTTGGGGAGTGGTAGTGAGGGAATCAGTGGGAAACGGTGTCATGGGGAGGGGGATGCCCAAAAAAGTTTGTCTCAGTAGGTACCACCAGTGCTAAAGTTGGCCCTGGGGAGGACACATTTTCTGCTTTAATAAATAGCTTAAAAAACACTAGTGCACCAAACCGAGTTCTCACATTCTGGACATTCGTGTTGCCCCTGTGCTCCAATGCCAAAATGTAGCTGCAAGTGCACTGCTGAGTTTGTGCCAGTGTTTGCTGACGGTCCACCACATGCTGTTTTGTGCTACATAGCGCTGTAAAAAACGTGATCTAGTTTAATGGTATTTTGCGGTTAATGGGAAGCCATTGGCTGCAGCATATTAACAAAGAATGAGTGTTCATTTGCACAGAGAAAAAGCTATGAGAACAGCTAGTGGTTGAAGTGGGGGGGTCTAAGTTGCACGACCAGTAGCGGTCGGTCTCAAACTAATGTAGCGGGCGACATAACACAACACAAAAACAAATAACTTGCCTGCCACGTCGCCGCTCTTCCGCTCCTCTCTGTCTCCTGTGCAGACACAGGCTCCCAGACTCCTCTGCCAATCCAGATGCTGCTCTCCTGCCAGGGGCGGCTCTAGGCTTATGGCGGCCTTGGGCAGGGACTGTAGGTAGGGTGCCCCGAAAGGGAGTTCCGGGCAGGGCGGAGCACGGAGGCCAGTGAAGAGGGGGGGTCAGGGTGTTTGGAAGTGGAACAGAGCCGGAGGCCGACAAATCCCTGCCAGGGGCCGGCACGCAAATATGTATCCGTCCTCTGAGGATTATTATATTAAGGATATATATTGGCGTGGTGGCCCCTGGGGTTTGGGGGCCCTTTGCAGGTGCACAGCTTGCACATGCCTAAGGCCGCCCCTGCTCCTGCTGCTGAGAGCAGCGTCCGGATTGGTCTAAGTGCCGCCGTTTTACTCTCCCAGAGACAGTGGGAGCCCATGACTGCTGTCTCTAACCTGGAAACACAGCTCGAGTTCGAAACGGTCAATGCGCATGTCGGTTTGGCTGTCTTAAGACGGCCAGTCAAACCGACATGCGCACTGATGGCAGTGCACACCACTTCCTCTCTTTGACGGCCATCACAATGGCCCCACCCCCAAGGCTCTGCACTCGGAGGAAAAATAAAAAGATAATAAACCTGTTTTATTATAGTTTTGTTTTTCACTTTTTGAGGCTGCTGCCGGGGTGGGGGGGCGAAGCTCCCATAGCGGAGGAGCCGCCGCTGGGCATGACGTGACCATACTTTTTTTAATTTTAGAGAAACGGTTCCTCTACTTTTTGTGAAAAGACAACCATCCCAAGATGGTAAATTCAGAGAGTTGAAATGCTTTATTTGAAGTGTAAGGCAATGAGTCTACTATGCTGGGAAACCGAGGGAGGGGCCAACAGCTAAACAAGTCTTCTTGCCAGGGTGCCTGATACCTGAAAGAAATATAAATGTGCGCAACTGGTGAATCTGGAAATTAAAACGGTGCTTGGAAGTGGTATCGGCTTTAATTGATGGAATCACTTGAAGCTTCCTGATGACACACATGTATTCTTTTTGAGAGGTATTGTAAGGGAGCTACCAGCTAAGCTGTGAAGTGTGTGCTTTTAAAAGATAGTTCTTAAAAATAAATTGCACTACTTAGAGCCTCGGCATTTTGTGGCAGCCTATCTAATACTGTGTGTAAAGCAAAGTTTCAAATAATGACTTCCATGTTTACAGTGCTTTCTGTCACCGACTGGGACCTCAAAGTACTAAATATGCACAAGTCACTATTCGCCACTGCACCAACCAGGATTCAATTTTGTGGCTCTCCGATGCAGTGCATTAAGTAATAGAGGTTTAATTATGTGTGACAGTGCATTTTACACTGAATATCATTTCCGTTTAGTCTGTGCGTTATTTTATGTTGTTACCTGTAGGTGAAAGACCAAAAAAGTATCTGAATATTTTGTCAGCTATGCCTTTGATCCCGCGCCAACAAACAAACTCGCTCCGCCCCCTTTCCACGCAGCATGGCAATTCGTATAATTTTAATGCACTTCGACCACTGAAGCCAGCAGAATTCAAGGTGCAGAACTGCAGGGCTTTAAGTGGGCCGGGTCTCACCGGGTCTGAGCACCGGCAGTTTTTTAAAGGAGGCCTCGAAACGGGTCTCTATCGGACTCCGTTTGGTGCCCTGGCATAGGCGTCCGATTTTTCCCGGACTGCAGTGACAGCAGGCACTTCTATGCGCCTGCTGTCACTGCTCACTTCTCACGTATGGAGAAGTTACGAGATGACTTCATGCCAGGGGAGTGTTTTAGGGGAAGGGAAATCCTTTAAAGAGTCATTTTCTCTCTGGATTTCCCTTCTCTTTTTGAAACTCAGGAGCAGCAACATTGTTGTGGTGTCACCAGGGCTTTAAGTGGACGCTTTTTAGGTCGAGGACTATCGGTTCTGCCGTAAGGCAGAAACCGGAAGTCAGAGATTTAATGATTCTTAGAGTGCTGCATTTATCCCTCCCTCTTTTTGCTCTTTCTCCATTGGCTGGCTTCCTAAATGGAGGCCAGCCATTGGAGGAGAGAGCCTTCACTCCAAATAGGCTCCGTCTTTTTCGGATTTGGGGGTGTCATTTTTGCTGTTCTTTAGCTCGTGACGTAGCCCGTCACTCAGGACAGCAAAACCACGCCCCCAAATCCGAAAAATATCGGAAGCTCGAGTCCGCCATTTTCCCCGCCGTCTAGCCTGCACCAACCCGTCCCCTGTGAGGTCGCCTCTTCAGGGACCATTGGGCTCTCCTGCTGCCTTCACTGAAACCACAGAGCCTGCTTCGCTGACCAGCCGCTGGACCCCCTGAGACCCTAACTCGGCCGCCACCGGAGATCTGCCACCTCGCAGGACCAAGTGCGACTCATACGCTTGGAGCGTACCAGCCGCCCTGCACAGCACCTCTCCCCCGAAGCACCCGCTCTACTGGTGCGACTCGACCGGCATCGCCTACTACCCCTGTACGCCTCGAGTCGCTGCACAAACTTTGAAGGTACGCCTCGTACGCAGCATACGCTAGAAGCGTGAACAATTGCACTGTGTCTAGGTACGCCCCGTACTCTAGAAGCGTGAGGAATTTTTACTGTGCCCGGTACGCCGCGAACGTACGCCTGAAGCGTACACCGGCGCCCTGTCCCTAATCCCCCCGGAGAGCCTGGAAGGTACGGCTCGCACACCGCCCTCATGACCTGGCATTGTTTCCCCCTGAGGCCGCGCCGCACTACAGAGCCGCCCTGTACCCTTGAAGCGTACAGGGCCGCTCGGTGCCGCATTGCTGCCTCGGGGCTCCCTGGCCTGCCACGAAGGATCGCCGACGACACAAACCCCCGCAGAGCCCCTCGAGGTCCCACCTGGACGCCCTGCCCTGCGGCGCCTCTCCACAGCCGGACCCCCGCACTGCCGAGGAACGTCTCCGTTTTGGCCCTGCAGTTTCTACAAAACACACCAGGTACATTGTGCAGCTCAATCCCGGGGGCTACAGGGGACCAGAAGGTCCGTTTTTCATTTCTCGTAAGTCTCATGCCTGCCTGGTAGGGAGGCCTCGTGGGGCAGATCTACACAGAGCGCTATTTACAAGCGCAGTACCATTGAGAAGCCTTTGTGTTTTCATTTTGATACTTTAATGTTAGTATGTGTTGGAGCCGTTTGTTGTTTATCTGTCTTTAGGTCTCTGCTACAGAGAGTTTTGGCTCGAGCTGACTGTAGGCATACCTATTATTTCCAACGCAAAATATATACTTAGAGTGGACCTTGGGCCTGTCTGAGTTGTTGCTCTTGATCCATGGTTTTCCTCTCTATACATGTGTGTGCCTGGGCCAGGAGCATTCTGGTCTTCCAGTGTTGTGATTGGATGACGTGTTTCTTTTCACTGTGTACTTAAAGGACTCTCTTTTTAGGTATCGCCGTCCACACAGCGCACCTACCTGGTTGCAAAAGACCTATTGTGTTCTTTCCTTGGTTGGCTTTATTGTCACTCTCAGTTGCTTGCTTCTTCCTTGATCATGGCTTGCATTCTCATTCTTCTGCTTCTACCTCCCCATGACCACAGTCTCTTCCTCATCCTCTTGATTTGATTTCTTGTATCCTTCCACTGCTCACAGTAGGACAACTACTTTTTTTTCTTTTTCTTTCAGTGCTCCATGGGTGTCCATGTGCTTTCTAGCTCCCTCGGTTGTGAGCTGCTTTCCTCATCCAAACATAAACCCCCCACCCTCGGCGCTTGCGCTCTGTGTTGCTCTCTCCCTCTTGTGCAGGTCTTTCTTATGTGGCTCTCTCTATACACCTGCATTCCATATTGCTCTCTCCCTCGTGTGCTGCTCTCTATCTGCTTCTCCTCCACCACCACACTTCATGTTGCTCTCTCCCTCGTGTGCTGCTCTCTATCTGCTTCTCCCCCACCACACTTCATATTGCTCTCTCCCTTGTGTGCTGCTCTCTGTCTGCTTCTCCCCCACATCACTTCATGTAGCTCTCTCCCTCGTGTGCTGCTCTCTATCTGCTTCACCACCACACTTCGTGTTGCTCACTCCCTTGTGTGCTCATAGTCTGCTTCGATACTGTTGGTGACTGCCTCCATGCCCGGCATAAGACTTCAATAGCTCCCTTCCTGTTAGACCATATGCCACATATTACTGTTTGTTCCTTTGCTGTGCTGTGATCAGCATTTGGTGTTCTCTGAGAACTTTGCATCCTATTGGCAACAATGTGGCAACATTATGTTACTCACAGTTATTCCTGCATAGCTCTTAAATGCATAGGTACTAAGAAGTGTTTGTGTAACTTGCAACTTGCGTTTCACGCAACAGAAACATTCATTCGAAAGAGCGCAAATATATGTTCAATACTTTTCAAATTTTGGTGGAACACGCCACACGAACAGACTGTAATGACAAATCTTCAGTTTGTATATATCTAGATCATTTGGACTGTAGTATTGGCAGGATTGAGTTTATTGCAATTGCGCTACACGTTAGGCAACGGTATTTCATTGAAAGGTCGCTGTGGCATAAAATCAGTATTACAATATACATGCAGGGCAAAATGTTTATGCGCACAATTGCAAAGTGTATACATTTTTACACCTCCTGTTCATTATTTTCATTCAGTGAAATCCATGTTAGTACGGTTTTTATTTTCATGATCAGGGTGGTTTTAAAAGCAGTGTTTAATCTGATGACTCGCTGATTGATAAAGGCTGTTCACAGCCGAAACGCGTCTCACTGATTTTTCTGCAGAGTGTGGTGGGACCTAACCTCATTAAACTGGCTGGAATAATGAATTCTCGTGTGTGCCCCCTTTTTAGGTCGAGGACTCCGTTGCACTGGGGCATACATGCATCCCTGCAGAATAACCTAGGTTGGCATGTGTGACACAGCATCAGGAGTGGTGTGCAGCATGTCTGTGTGTGTGTGTGGCTCTGTGTGTGTGTGTGTGTCTCTGTGTGTGTGTGTGGCTCTGTGTGGATAGCTTTTTTTGTAGGTGGCTCTGTGTAGGTGGCTCTGTGTGTGGATGGCTCTATGTGAATGGCTCTATGTGAATGACTCTGTGTGGGTGGCTCTATGTGTGTGTGTGTGTATGGCTCTGTGTGGGTGCAAATGCAATAGCTCATGCATATACGAGCAATTAAGCTATTGGCATTGTAAATGACAATGCCATTTATTTAACGATTAAGCTATTGGCAATGTAAATGACAATGCTATTTATTTATGATAAAAAAAAGATGTCATGAGCAATGCCAATAGCTCTACCTTTAATAATGCCGAGACCATTGCATTGTAAATGCTTGTTCAATATTATATGCAAGCCATAGTTGCTGCTTATTTATCTTTATGCAACTAACAACCATTGACAAAGCCATTAGCCCTGACTTGTTGTAGGTATGATGTTACTTGCATAATATATCTGGATGCAATGACAGAAACAGCAAAATACAAGTTGGGCTGCACACAATGCTAAACACAAATTTTTAGCTTATGCGTTTTTAAGCCACGCCTTAATTGTTTTGGCCACGCCCCTTTGAGAGACCCTCCCCACCCTCTCATAAATGTAATAAAAGAAGGGCGGATTGCTTTAAATGCCCTGGAGTTGTAATGCAGTCTAAATGGGGTTCAGCAGCCACATGGGGGTACCAGCTGATTTAAGATTAGAGTTCAGTGACCAGATGTTATTGCCACTTTTATCCAGATAGTTGGCATAAAGCAGGGC
This sequence comes from Lissotriton vulgaris, assembly GCF_964263255.1. Lineage (NCBI taxonomy): Eukaryota > Metazoa > Chordata > Amphibia > Caudata > Salamandridae > Lissotriton > Lissotriton vulgaris. Next base: position 1,191,832,307 of record NC_141697.1, read on the forward strand.
AGGTGGGCTGTGCATGGATGGCTGGAATGAGATGCTGGCATTCCACGCGGCCCGGGGTCGTCTGCTCCTCCCCACTGGGGGCTGCAGACGACTGAGTGCCTGGGATACCATGGAAGGGTGGGGGCAGAATGGCACTTGCGGCTTCGAGGTCTGCCAGAGTGTGAGCGGAGGCGGGGCCAGGCTCGAAGCCCTCTGCTGCCCCCGAACCACAGCTCGTTGGAGCTGGAAGTTCATGCGCAAGTCTCGTCCCGGGGGAGGCAGAGGGGGGGGGGGGGGGGCCAAGACGAAGAGGGGTCGGCTGTCGCCTGCACGTGTGGAACCTGATCCAAGGAACCCGGGTATCGGGGCACTGCGGGTGGGGGTCTCCCTCGAGCCCCTCCCGCCTCCTACAACCCCCTGTCCTTCCAGTCAGTTATATTTATCCGGAGCCGTGCTGCCGGCCGGCTGGTCATGCGGGGAACTCGCGGAGGGGGTGAAACAGAGCCCACTCATTTTAAGAATGAAAATAAAGAGTGCGTAAAAGAGGCGCGGCGCGCTGGACCTTCCAAAGGGGGACATCTGTCTGGGTGCGACCAAAGAGATGCGGCGCAGGAGTTCTTGATGCACCCTGGAGTGTGATCCCGGCGCACTGAGTCTGACCACGCGCGCGCCGTGTGGTCTGTGCACTTTGCACTGGCCTCTTCCTGTGCTGAGCTGTGATCCGTGTTCCCTCTACTAGCCTCTCCCTAAGCTGCACAGAGTGGTCTGTACACATTTCACCGAGTGCTCACCGTGTGATCACTGCTCACTGCACTTGCCCCAGCTGGAGTCTGCACTGCGTGGTCTCTGTGACCGGTACAGAATAGGGTTTGTTGTGACCCTGTGCACGCATGTGCACGGTGATGCTCTCCGGCGTGGTATAGAGGAGCATTCTGTGTGCTCTGTCCGCTGCACACAGCTCGTGGTGCCTTGTCACTGCATCACACAAGATGCACACTTGAGCCCCCGCCTCCTCTGTGCACAGCCTTGGATGCGCCGTGGGCTGTGACGTCTCGACGCCCATTGATCGAATACAGTCTCCAGTGTGCACGGTCTGGCAGTGCTGTGCACACGGTTCAACCGGCTGCGCGGTGTACGGGAGTGAGCGGCCGGTCTCTCTCGGACTGGACTTTCGCGCTGTCGCCCTCACTGCACGCAGCGTGGACTCTGGCAGCTGGTTCAGCTGTCTGCACTGCACACTGCATCTTGCATCCAGTGTGCTGTGGTCTCTCTGACTGCACGAAGTGCTGTGTGCACTCCGCCTGGACCCAACTTGCTGTCTGCAGAGTTTGGGGGCGCGGCGCGTGCCCTGGACACTCGGACTGCGCGGCGCACATGGTCTGCGGTCACCGTGCACACTCGGCCGGGGACCCCGGGCGCTGGTTGCAGAGTCCTGGTGGCGCTGCGAGCGCTGGGGTCACTTACAGACTGGAAAATTTACTCCGCGTGTACAGCGCGGTTGTGGCTGAACATGTTGCAGAGTTTACTGGGGGTGTGCAGTGGTCTCTCGGAGTCGGACTCAGTGGTGCACTCGATGCGTGGTGTGCACACTCAGCCGTGTGACGCGCGGTCTCGGGTGTAACTGGCTGCAGACTTTAGGGGCCGGCGCGCGCGCTGCTGGGGGATTCCAGCTGTCTGGATAAAGAGGGGGTGCCCCCCCCGCCCCCCCCCCATACAGACGGCGGCAGGTGCGCTGCTGCTGAATCCGGCGGATGTCTCCTTGACGGGCTCTCACACACGGACCATGTTGTGCGGACTGAAAAAAGACGTGCCGCCCGACTTTGGTAAGTGAATCCATATTTACAATTTTGTACCAGGAAAAAAAACGTGTTTTTTTTTTTTTTTTAAATAAAGCACTTCTTTTCCTCTAACGTGTCTGATAAAATCTAATGTCCATACTAAACATTTCTCTTTCACCCCCACCCCCATTTTTAAATGTGTTCTGTGTTTACTCTTTCTTGTGCGCTATATTGCGCCTCTTGGCGCTGTATAGAAACAATAACACTGCTAATCTTTCTAGTACAGACTGACAGTCAGCACTCGAACTTCTTTTTAAAGCCAGGGTGCTTGAGGTGGGAGTCTGCTAGCATTCCATAGCTGTGGAGACGGCACAGAAGAGAACCTGCCGCCCGGTACGCAAGTTAGGACAGCAGTGGCATCGCTGCCCGCTGACCATAGGTGGACTGCTGAACACTGTTATTACTATACTGCATAACCCAGCGAGGGGAGGGTTACTCCTCGCTTCCACTAGGGTCCATGGCACCCTTCGCACACCACACTGCGCAAGCAAACAAGCATTTGCAATGCACTAGGTCTCGCATTTACAAGAGTCTGTGCTATTGGCATTGTAAATGACCATACCAATAGCTTTAACTTTCGCGAATGTGAGACCTATTGCGTTGCAAAGGCAATTTCAGGAAAAGCGCCTCATGCTGCACTTTAGCATTAATGTCGGCTTTGCCCCTTTTTTTAGACGCTGCGCATGGGGCGCTTCTACAAAAAAAGCATTTTTGCCAAGTTAACAAATAAATGTGTTTTTTTGTAAAAGTGCACCACGCCGCTGTTTCACTTTATTAGCTGTCGCACAACTTTCTTTAACTGTGGCTCATCTAAAGAAAGTAGCGTAGCCAACAATAAAGTGAAAGCACATTATGGGGTGCTTGTAAAAAAACAAAAGTGAGAAAATAATTTTAAAAAAAAACATGCGGCTTTGTTCGGGCCACAAACTAAAGACACGCCCATCACCGATTCAGCATGGTGTGATGTGCTATGAAAAAAAAAAGCATTGGTGGAAGATGTGTCTTGCCTGACACAACAGGCAGGAGAAAAACATTCGACCAAATAGTGCTCGGAGGCTGTAATTAACCCCTGGTGTGCTTCTGATGGCCCTGGGGCGTCTGACGTCACAGTGGGCGCGTGCTGACGACGGCCGGGGGCTGTCTGAATCCAGCCCACTCAATAAAACCCCCACACAGCGCGTAAATTTGTGCAGCGTGGAACAGGTTAAAGCCTATCGAGTAAGAGTGGGTGTCCTGATGGGAGGTTACAAAATGAGGCAATGCGGTACTAAGGAGGGACTACTAGCCTATTGACCAATAAAAAGCCACAGTTTCTAAAGGACAATGACACAAGCCAATAAAAAATATGCGCGGAGAGTGGGCGGAGCTTCAAGTCCATACTTGAATACAGCATGCCTCGCAGAGCAACGCATGCTCTGCCCAGGCTCGACCTAAAAAGGTAGAACTCCTGTTTGCAGTTGAGATCAAAATGTTAATTTGTTGTGTAGTCTGCTAAATACTCCAATATTTGTGATTGCCAAATATTTTATGTATTTGTCCACCATATTCATCCTTTTTACCTACAATTCTGAAGCGTGTGGGTTTGCTTCAATCATTACAAATGTTGAACTACAGGCCCCAGAATGCAATGGAAGGCCTGTGCTGGGAAGAACGCTCACGTCTGCAATGAGGTAGACAGGGCGTCTGATGATTGCAGCTTTCTGTAGCAGGTCCTCTTTAGCGGGGTGAGAAAAACGACACTGGGATAGGCTATTAGGGTGTAGGAAAGTTGCCTATTGAGGAGGCAGGATGTTATTCAACACATATCCTCCAGACCTTTGGTCATAATCATACAAACATGCTCCTAAACTATATTTTAAATCAAATCACTATATGTCCTCTCTCCTGCCAAACAAATCACCCTAGACCCTATTATGTCTTGCCCTAGCACATGCGTTCTCGCTTGCGAGACATTGCTTTTTACAAGGAGCTTGGAGCCCGCCCCCTGCTTACCATTCATTGGCTCCACTATCACAATTATTTTCTGCCTTGCCATTGGCCACACATACAAGAAACAAATTAAAGGGCCCATATTACCCTGTAGAGCCTTGATAATCAATATTCAAAACAAAAAGAAAATGCTCTAGTAGAACTGATTCATCTCAACTTTCCATCAACAATAAAGCCACAATAGTTATTGGATACGTTTCAACAATTTTTCATACATTGCTCGAATCTTTCTAAATGGATATCTCCTATTGGGCACCTCATAATTACAATATCAAGTGAGAATCGAACAGATGCATTAAATACAATTATTTGACATCCTTGAATATAAATCTCAAACATTTATAAAAAATAATACACCACCCTTTCATGTCGTACAGTTACATCAAAAGGCTGTCATGAAGTAATTTCTCATTATGAGCCAGCGCTGTGAGACCTACCGGTAATATGTGCGCTTTATAAAAATAAATACATACATACATACATCTAGACATAGTCCACTCAAGCTGAGACAGCCTATTTAATGTATGTGTAAAGCATCTGGTTGACTGTAAGCAACGGTCCACAAGCAAATTGCCCTTTTTAGGTTGAGCCTAGCCAGTGCGCATGCGCTGTATACAAGACCTGTTATTTCCTCGAATGTATGATGATGCTACGCGATCATGTTGATCGCGGTATCTTACATAGCGGGTTTTACAATGCACACCATTTCAACGACTTGGCTGGTGGGCGCCGGACTTTGGAACAGTACGATTTACTATTCCAACACCAGTCTACATACAATTAGGAAGGTGTTGGTTAGTAAATCGTACTATTCCTTAGCTTGCAGTGCCCTCCAGCGCTAGTCGCTGAAACGACTTGCATTGTAAAACCCACGTCGTAAACATACAGCAGTGTAACGACGGCGTTGTAAAGGTTGTCTCCCATCTCCTCAATCGGCTTTTGGCATGCCCATGAAATGCCATTTGTTCGTTGTTGTGCCATTTAGAAATACAGGATTTTTATCGGTGCTTTGGGTCTGATTCTCCCGCCTTTGATTGCTTGGGTCACGCCCAGGTGATTTTCTCATTGTTTGCTTGCATTGACCAGGCCAATGCATCTGGGGTTCCCCCTAGTCCTCCTTTTCTGCCTTTTTATTTTGTAGGTTATCAACATAGTTGTAGGCTTTCAGGCCGTTTCACCGAGGAATGCTCTCTGTTCGGCACCTGCAAAGTTATTTCTGTCCGGTAGCTGAGCTTTGCCAATAGCTCCAACAAAACAAAAAAATGTGAGACCTATTGCATTTTTTATGGTTGTTAAATGTTTGCAGCGGGTTTCTCAATCTATACAGTCGACACGTTTCGGCCTGCTAATTCGTGGCCTCCTCAGGACAATGCAAGTTAGAAAACGAAATGAAGAAACATAATAATTGAGAATCAAACAAACTTCTGAAAAACACTCTAAAATCATTAAGGTACAAGAAAATGTGTATAGTGAAACCTACAGACCTAGAAACCTTCCTGCATGTAATCTACATTCAGTACAAACCATATAATCTGTGGTGCAAGAGGGCACGCCAACCCACCAGAGTGCCCCCAATCCTTCAACAGGAGCCACATGCAGCCGAAAGCCCAATGAATATCTGTGCAATATGGTAGACTTGGGGCCCCTCATCGCATTCTGCAGGTGATGGGAAGGGCCACATTTTGTGTTACGCCACTGCCAGCCCGCTCCGAATTGCTCCTTCCTTTCCCCTCCTGCTCTCGACCTCATGTGCTGCTTCTTTTAAATTCCTGCCTTTCATCCTTCATGCTCCATGTTGCCTCCTCCACCTCAGCTTTTTTGTCATTTCCCCAACCCTCGTGGTATAAAGCTAGCCATTGCTACCCCTGCTTACTCCTAGTTTCTCGCCCTCAGCCGCTATTCCTGCACACCTCGAGGTCCTTCCATTAAACCCTTTATTTTTAAGTTTTGGGTTGGAGAGTATTGGAGTGGGGAGGGGACTGCTCTGCTGGAAGAACAACGTGTTTTAATTGAAGTTAAATGTATTTTGTTTTCTATTTACTGGTTCAAGTAGCTTCCGAGTAGTACGCACATCATCCCTAGGCTCACAAGCTTGGTGAGGGCGTGCGTTCATGCACCTGTGGAACGATGTGGCCAGCGGCAACGTCATGACGTGTACACGTCCAAATGCGTTTCATCATCGCGCTATTTTTGCCTATGCTATGTACGTAAAAGCATCAATTAAAAGCATCGGAAAAAGCCAATAAGTTAACAAGGCATAGACAAATGCTTGTTTTTCTGTGTATAAAAGAAACTGTTTAACGGGGATCGAGAATGATTCATTCTTTTAGAACATAAGCTTTTAAAATAGTTTCTAAGGTGCAATTTGAAATTTTAGAAGATTGTGTTTGTGTGGGCACATGTTTCTGTAGCAAAAATGCCAACGTGGCATATAATGTCATTACTTAGGCATATATCTGTCTGTTTTACAAGAACTAGTTATACTACTGATCTATCAAGTTAGGCCAAACTAGGTTAAAATGACATTTGACATATGCCCTGTACTAAAATTCGTGAATACACTTTCATTAGTTCACCTTTTCCATATAACATGCATTTTTGGGCCACTTTTATTTTCACTGGCAGGGCAAATACTCGTACATGCTGCGGCGCACATTAATTGCCCCTGCCGCTTGCAGGTGCCCCATCAGCGTCCTTCTACTGCCCCATTTGCTCGATTGTATCGGACTCAACCAGCCCTAGTTTTAAAATTGGGCAGATTAAAAAAAATATATATTTTCAGTACTAGTGCATCTGATGCTTCCTACAAAACATTGATTTGTAGTAATATCTTTGCATGTGCTACTAGTGATGTTTTTCTCAGTCTCACACGATAATTACTACTGAGAGCAAGCCTACGTGTGCAGCTAGTTCTGCTGATATTGGTGGTAGCACCGGAGGTGACGTTCCTCGAGACGGAAACAGGTTTGCTGCTATTTTATGTACAGATACATTCGAGGATTGAGGCACTTGTTCTCCTGTTGTGACATCACTACGGGGTACAATGGCGTCCATTGTCCGCCAGTATGAGGTCACAAGAGTGGATACATTTTCACATCCGACATTCACTCGCATATGAGAACCCCACAGTGCAGATCTGGGTCTGTATTAGACAACCAGGCGGCCTAGTTTTTCTTACCAGAACTGCAGACTTAAAGGCTGTTGGTGTGGTTAAAATATACTGTGGCATAGCACCGCCCTTGTGAAAACAAGACCTACACGTGTTTCGTCACATATGTTCGTGCAGGTCACGTTCGTGTGTTTTCGCACGACATTCCTCCAGTGCTTGTTTGCTTTTGGACACCACTTCCTCGCAGGCCCTGAAAACACAGGCTGAACAAACACATGCTCTGCGGCAAGAGAGGCCTGCCCCAGGGGGAGACAGGTGGGGGCTTCCAACAGGTGCAGAATCAAGGGCCTGGTGGACCTCGACTTATTCTGTTTTCTTTCCCTACCTAACCAACTAAATCTTCAGTGGTGTGAATGTTTCTGCTAGTTTTCTGCAGTGGGCCACTCACGCCCTTGGGCCCGTGTCACGTGACTTGCTTCACTCATGATTGCTACAGACTTCCGAATAAGGCGGTCTCTTCTGCTCTTCCTTAAAACCGTTGGCCCCCATCGACTCTGGGGCCCAATCTAAGGTGTCTCCTCTGCTTCAATATTCCCTTCCCCAGGTCATTGGTACAGGCCCAAAGCAACACTGGTGCAGCAAGAATGCACTGGGCCTTGATGCACTGGCGTTACGAAACTCGAGGGGGCCTCCCCGCAAGGCACGTGGAGGGACCCCCTTCGGGCTCAATCAGGAGCTCTGCAGCCAGAGTGCTGTGCTGAGGGGGCCCCCTGGAGCTTGGGCCCCACACTGCGGTGGCTGCAGGGGGCCTGTGTTACGCCCCTCCCCTAATGGAAGCACAGGGTTTAGTTGGCCCCTCACACCCAGGGCCTCGGTGCCACTGCTCCTACTGCACGGGTGATCCCTACAGCCGTGCAAGGCAGGCTTCCTCTGCCCACTCCACACACCGTCACTCCCAGGCCTGCTGTACACAGTGCGCAGTCTGCCGCTTTGTGTAATAAAGAGCAGGGAAGTAGCCCTACCATTGCTACTCCTGATCTCAGGGGCCATGAGTAGGGTGACCAGATAGCCCCATGTCACTGGGACACCAGGTGTCCATTCCTTGATTTACTTTTAAGCATCCGGGCACTCTGTGCGTTGCAGTGTTGTTTCTTTTTAATTGAGCCAGGTGGATCAACACATCTGATAACAATATGTAAAAGTAAAATCCAGAAATGGAAAAGTGATGTACGCGACCAGTGACGCGGATCAATCTCATCTCCTTAAACTGCAACCGACACAGAAACTGTACGAAATCCACCTTCTATGCGTGGTCAACTTGGCTTCTTTTGCTGGCTTTAACACGAAGTGCACTTGGCCCCTCCTAACCAGTTGCAAAGTGCTTGTTCTCCCCTTTTGAAAATGGTTAAATTGGCTTATTCCTAATTGGTATATTTAGATTGCTGATACATCCCTAGTCTATGTTGTACAAAATGTACCCAGGACTTGGAAGTTAAAGCCCACCCGTGGACTGTAGGGCCAGATATACCACCCATTGCAGTGGCAATGCAAACATGGCTTCATTCCTACCCTTGTGACTGTTCCAATGTAAACATGCTCTGCGACCCCTCAAAATAAACCCATTTGATGGGTAAAAGCCTACCGTTTTAATATTAGTAAGTCGCCCATTTGTAATCCCTGTAGGCCTCAAGATAGGGAGCATGGTATTTAAAAGTGGTAGTGTATAAATGTTGTTACCATATCCCTACTGCAACAATTCTCTAAAAGCTTTTTTTCACTGTGGCAGGCCTAGCTGTCCTATGTAGAAGTCAAGAGCTCAGTTTTAAATACTGAAACTGTCTCTTCGGAAAGGGACCAGCTATAAATATATTTAAACACCTATTTTAATAGGTATTCAAAATCCAAATCCATTGTGAATTCTAAAAGGCAGGGATACCTCCTCTGAATTAAACCAAAACTGCAAAGTGGAGGGGGGTCTGTGAGCCTCCTTTTAACCGCTCAATATAAAGTCCTGCTTGAAAGGTCTGCGGAGTTCACTTAGAACACTTAGGTCACACTTGAAAGGAAGAGAACAGGATGCCAATACAACTCGTATGGATCCCCAGTGTGGTGGCTGTAAATCCCAGCTTTTGTCCTACCAGACTTCGGTCTCTTGGTTTGTTGTCGGTACAGTGCCTGCTTTTATCTGGATGTTTGTGTTCAATATGGAGGACCCCAGGATTACCACAGTACACTCCCCACTCACACCCTGAGCTCCTAGAGCCCAAGTTTAGTGTAGCAGAACACTTTTGCCAACCTGGAAATGCTCTTTCATATTGCATTTTGCCCTGTATTTGCAGTAAAGCAAACTGAATCTCCTGCAAAAGTGGGTAGGTAAGGTCCCGGGAACTTTTACCCCATTGGTTGGGGAGGGGCCAGGCATTAAATGTGGCGCCTCCTAGGCACCCGCTTCAGAACACTTTCTGGACCTGCGGTAGATCAGAAGTGGAATGGACCTTTTGGTTGTAACTTGAGAGCAGGCTTAAAGGACTAGACCTGCTCTCTTCTACCCAACACAAAGAAGTGGACTCCAAGGTTCAATTGGCAGACCTCCGGTGTGGCTGCAGGGAGACCACAAGCTACAAGAGGTCCTTTATTGGAGTTACCCAGCTGACCAGTGGCAACTGGACATTGACTGGACCCTGCTGTTAGACTCTCCTTGACACTGCGAGAGTCTCTAAGTGCCTCCCCAGTGGTCCTAGGGGCCTTAGAAGTGTACTCCTGTGGTTGATTGGAACTTAAAGAACTAAAGTCAGTAGGTAGTATCTATGCCCAAAATTAACCTGTTTGGGATATCCGAACTCTGCTCTCTCACAGACTATCTTGAATCACACTGCGGTCCTGGTCTAGAGTGAACATTGATGATCATATGTGCAATGTGCTTTTTGGCACAAAGTGTTCTTAAAAAAAAATATATTCATATCTTCAGTTTCCTCTGTATTTTTCTTCGTTGGGTCTAATTTTGGTGAATACTTTTGACTTTATTTTCTCTAATTTGGTTTGTTTGGCATTTTGATTTTATTGTCTTGGTTCTGCATAAATATTAACCCCGGGCGGAGACCTCCGCTCTGCCCACGGAGTATGCAGAGATTTGCCTCCTCCGCGTTCCGCGGGGACGGCAAATCTCAGAACACTCCAAAGCGGAGATGGGCAGCCTTCACCTCCCCTATATGAATCATCATCGCTGAGCGCACACCGGCTCCAGGAGGGGTCACAGCGCTTTACCGCTTGCTGCACGCTGCACTGACCTGACAGCGGGGGTCATCGCTGGGCGCACACCGGCTCCAGGAGGGGTCACAGCGCTTTACCGCTTGCTGCACGCTGACAGGCAAAACCACGCAGCGCCGCTGGGTTCCTGACGCTGTGATTGGACTACAGCTCCCAGCCTGCTCTGCAACCACACCACACCGCTTCCTCTTCCTGTGGAAAGCGCCAGGAGGCGCACAAAAGGGAACAGCTCCCACAGAGGAGCGGGGGTCATCGCTGGGCGCACACCGGCTCCAGGAGGGGTCACAGCGCTTTACCGCTTGCTGTACGCCGCACTGACCTGACAGCGGGGGTCATCGCTGGGCGCACACCGGCTCCAGGAGGGGTCACAGCGCTTTACCGCTTGCTGCACGCTGACAGGCAAAACCACGCAGCGCCGCTGGGTTCCTGACGCTGTGATTGGACTACAGCTCCCAGCCTGCTCTGCAACCACACCGCTTCCTCTTCCTGTGGAAAGCGCCAGGAGGCGCACAAAAGGGAACAGCTTCCTCCGTCGCGGACGGCGCCGGGCGGAGCCCGGGCAGAGGGCGGGCCGTCTGTGGCCGTCAGGGGACAACAGAGGACAGGACAGGCCATATCCTTTGGCTGCCGTCATGGGGAAACGTAAGCTAATGAGACAGGATAACGACAAGGACGGTAAGAAACCTAAGGTGGCTAAGAAACAAGACACCATAATCTCTTATCTTACTTCTGCGGTGGGAGCCTTAAATGAGGAAATTGCCATCGCTGAAAAGGAGCTTGGCCTTGATTCCAGGGATTCTTCCGTTACTGTCTCACAACACGCCCCACTTCTAATCAGTGCGCCCCCTGTCCCCCTTGAGCCTGTCATTGCTATTGTACAACCACCTCAGGCCCCCATACCATCAGAAGTATCATCCCTTACGGCACAAGAACATGACTGTGGACCGGTACCCCCACAAAAACATAAACGTACGGGGGTGAAGGGAAAACGCAGGCTTGTAAAGAAAGGTCACATTAATAACAACAAGTCTACTTTGGACCCGGACCTGGCCGATACAGTCGTTCCATTTGATGCAAGGGCCATGAACTACATGACAGACTTAGTGGAGGGGATGTTTGAGTCCCGCCTAGAGCCGGCCCTTGTTGCTATTGCTAAAGATATTGTGGATACTCTTAACTTCTGTGTACACAGACTTCTGGACAAATGTAAAAATCTTGATAATTTCGTTAGAGTATAAAGCACAAACTAATAGGACAATGGTCCAGAAGGATTTGGGGACCAGACCCAATATTCTTTCTGGGCCGTGTGTAGCTAATGAAACAGCTGTGAGTCAGATTTGTGATGACGCTGTGGGGTCTAGAGAGTTCAGAGAGTCTCAGACAATCCCTGGGGGTCAGCAGGGTATGCCCGACAAAGTATTACCTCAAGTAGGTGACATGAAGACAAGCTTACCACCGTTTCCCTCTAGCAAACCTCCCCAGAATAGGAACCGCTTTTTGCACCTTCCTCCTGATGCGGCTCCTCTAGTAGCTGTCTTAACTGGAATTCCACCTTTGAGACCTGGTATGATAGAAACTGATCACGATCTATTGGCTAGGACTCAAAATTGGTGCTCTCAATTCTGTAGTGGCGGAAATGACATTTCTAAGAACATCATTTCTGCAAGGCGGGCAGAATGGGTAGGTAGACGGCGTAAATGCCTATCTGGGGATTGTGTGGTTATCAACTTTAACCTCCCTAATGTTGCAAACAGACTGTTTTGGGACGGTTCTGAACTTAAAGGTACTTGTATTAGACCCTTACCACTGGGTTATTTCTATCCACCTGACACCTATCCAGTTAATCACTTGAATAGGCTGACCCTACCACCTACGTGTTCTACAGGGAAGCCTTACACATCCAACTATTCCTATCAGGCAAGACAGACTGAGCTTAGACAGGATTACAGTGCAACATAGTATAAACCCGCCCCCAGTCAATGATTCTCTTATATCTACCACTACAGAAAATAGATTCTCACCACTGACCGAAATGGAATCTAATGATTGACTAAATAATCACGTTTCAAGTAACGGGGATAATAGACAATTACTAGACAATAAATCTTCACGAAAATTTTTAAGTTGGAATATTGCAGGTTTGCATAATAAACGAAATGACCCATCATGGATTAATTATATTCAGTGCCATGATATAATAGCCTTCCAGGAAACATGGGACCTAGATAATGATTTCTGTTTGGATGGTTTCTCTTCCTTCTGTGTGAAGGCAGTTCCAGGCCGGAGAGGCCGACCAAGGGGAGGCTTGTTACTCCTGGTCTCTTTGGACCTGGTAGGATCTTTTAATAGACTGGAGTTTGCATCTGATAATATATTGATTGTAGAATGGGGGGGTTTAACCCACACCACCATCCTGCTGATCAAGTTTTATAATGTCATAGAGAAAGAAGTATGCAACTCTAATTTTATGGCCTTAGAACGTTTTTTAAATGAATATAAAAGTTCACATAGCACTTCTATCGAAATTGTGGTGATGGGAGATTTTAATATTCACCCTTGTAGATGGGATTGCCTGGCGGACCAGCAGATGGGTCCTGCTGGATCCCTTGCTGTACATTTTGAACATACCCCACAGGGGGAAGCCCTAGAGGCTCTATTAGCGAGTCTTAACCTCTTTGAGGTAGATGGGTTTAGGGGCGAAGAGAGATTAGTAACATTTAAAACGAGGGAATCCGGCACAGTCATAGACTATATATTTGTCTCAGCTGGTCTGATCCCTGTAGCCACCTCATATACAGTTGAGGATTCTGTATATAGTGACCATAACCCCCTTGTCATGGCGATAGATCTAGGAGATATAACTATTAAACGCAATGCTGGTGGCATAACTAAAGACACCCTGAAACTCAAAGATCAATCCAGAAGACTTAACTGGGCGAAAGTAGTCCCTGACTCATTTATGCTGGATTTACTCTCCAAAGCAGAGACAGACTTTACAGTCTGCCTTGATGAAGCGGCCGATGGTACCAACATTATTGATTCTTTCGTATCTATTTGTAATAAGATCAATGAGGGCCTAAAAACTAAAACTAAATCCTTAGCATCCAACCACCCACGATGGTTTGATGGTAATTGCTCTAAAGCCCATAAGGCTTTACTGCACGCCCTGAAACAGAAACCGAGGAACAGGGAGGCAGTAGTTAGTCTGAGGAGCGCCTATAAGCAAGCCATTGCTTCTAGAAAGAAGGACATTAAAACCATAGCTTGGCATGACCTTAGTTCAACAGATACACTGAAGGATAGTAGTAAATTCTGGGGTATAATTAACCACCCGTATTTTTCCTGTACAGAGAATGCTGTATTAGACTGTGTGATCGCAGATGATTTGTGGGTTGCACACTTCAGTAAGATCTGTGACAATGAGGCCACGGATACACTCTCGCCAACTGATTTTACATCTATTAATAGTCCCCGAATGTTACACTTTGAAGTGGCTGATGTTGAAAAGGCAATTATGGATACATCCAAAAACAAAGCCCCAGGCCCAGATGGGGTGCCAGCTGACCTTTACATGACAGAACCAACCTTATGGGCTAAGGTGCTCACTAATGTTTTTAACTCAGCTAGTACCAACGGTTTTCCCCCTTCATGGTCTACATCAACCATAATACCGGTGTTTAAAAAAGGCTCGAGATGTGACCCCTCCTGCTACAGACCAATCTCCTTAATCGACTCTGCCGTCAAAATCTTGGGCAGAGTGATTCTTTCAAAACTGGAGGATTGTCTGAAAGACGGAGGGGTTCTCTCTAACCTTCAATATGGTTTCCGTGCTAAAAGAGGTACATTAGATCAATGCCTCAACTTGCAAATGCTTATTAGCAAGTATACCCAGGCGAAAGAAGGCATGCTCTACATGGGGTTTATGGACTTATCATCAGCCTTTGATCTGGTTAATAGGGGGAAACTGTGGGAAATTCTGAAAAACTTGGGAATTGACCCCTGTTTAGTGAATTTTTTGGATACTCTCCACCAAGGACTGAAGGCCAACATTCGTGTTAACAGGGAAGGAGGATGCACCCGCTATTTCGACTCTAAGCGGGGTGTAAGGCAAGGGTGCATCTTGGCCCCTCTACTTTTCACACTTTATATAAATTCCATTGACAAACATTTGATAAAAGCCACTCAGGACATTCCGCTTGTGGGAAACTCTGCAGTCCCGGTCCTGCTCTATGCCGACGACGCGGTATTGTTGGCACGTACAGGACTGGGGCTGCAGAGACTCTTAGACTCCTTTGGTGGCTTCATGGAATCGTTAGATCTAAGTGTGAACAGTAAAAAGTCCCACGTCATGGTGGTTGGAAAGCGCCCAAAAACATATAGAATACAGTCTTTCTCTTGTAATGGTGTTGCCTTGTCAATTGTCCCTGTGTTTACGTACCTTGGTGTAATTTTTGATCTAAAGGGAAGCTGGGCCCCCCAAATTAATGCTAAATGCCTTGCAGTTGCCAGATCGTCATCTGCTTTAATGGACTTTGTTAAGCGGTTAGGATCCAGGCCTATGGAGGCACTCTTATCCATCTATAAATCAAAATGTATATCTATTGCACTGTATGGGGCCTCATTATGGGGATATTTGCAACAGGAAAAACTGCAAAAAATAGAGAATAAGTTTTTAAGGAATCTCTTAGCAGTTCCCCAATCAACGCCTGTCTATACTATTCATACCAAGTTGGGACTGAGCTTCATCTCCGACCTTATTCACTTAGCCCCTATAACGTGTTGGGTTAAGACATGGACCAACAAGGAGATCTCACTGAACCATGCCATCCTAAAAGACGTAATGGCACTTGATAAAGCAAATAAAATACCCTGGCTATGCTATATAAGAGATGTCTTTGCCAAACTGGGACGACCAGAGCTTTTTCATTCCCCGCACTTGTTGCATAAAAATGATTTGAAGTGGGTGAAGACAAACTTTTTGAGGATGGTAGAGCAAGAACGAGAACAGCTGGAAATGTGTAAACCCCTTGTGAGAGCAAATTATGTTCTGAAAACTACTTCACAAATAGAACCATACCTCAGATTTGTTTCCATCCCACAGCATAGACATCTCCTGATCAGATTTAGACTGAGCATTGTTCAATACACTTTGGGTATCTCATGTGTGTGGGGGAAACCAGACCTTACACCTCCTTGTAGCTGTGATAGTGTCTCCCCCCAAAGCCTCTTGCACTTTATCATGTTTTGCCAGCACTTTTCGGATATCAGGAAGCGACATCTACTGCCTATACTTAGTGAAGCGGTATTCACCCAGGTTAAACCAGCACTGATGTTCTTACAAATGTTAAGTACACCGAGGGTGATGTTTGGGGTTGCCAGCTTCCTGGTGGCTGCTGTCCGTAATAAGAATAGGAGGTTTGCCCTTATGCAATTGGAGATCTGATTACACCCCTTTTTTTCAATGTACAGATTATATCCCTCTGCTAATGAATTATGAGATTTTTTATCTGTGGATGACCGCATCACCAACACTTGATTTTATGTCTTTTACCATGTATAATACCGTATACTATGTAAGATTACATCTTTTTATGTATTTTTTATCAATATTGTGTGTAATATAATTGTGTGATCGCTTTTATGATTTTTATTAATCGAAATAAAGTGCTATTGACTTGACTTGACTTGAATTAAATCTGTTACCACCTGCAAATTTAAACCACTTACCTGGCATGCGGCGTCCCCAGACTACCCTCCTCCTCTTCCTCGCAGTATCGATAATCCTTGAGAAAACTGCGCATTCGCGCCCGCAATGCACATGCGTGGGCACTAGTGCAGTTTTCTCAAGGATTACTGAGCCTGTGAGGAAGAGGAGGAGGGCAGCCCTGGGACGCAGTATGCCAGGTAAGTGGTTTAAATTTACTAGTACGTAATGTAGATTTAATGTATAATATAGGGGGGGCGGAGGTGGGTGGCGTGGTGTAGCGGAATTCCACGGAGTTTGTTTGCATCTCCATGAACCACCGCATAGCCCCGCTACACCCACTACGCCCGGGGTTAATACATAGGTTACACATTGCCCTAAATTAAGCTTGTCTGCTCTTTGCCATAGCGTCCAAGGGGTTGAGCTCAGGTTAGTTTAGGGACTTAGAAGGTTCACCTTGATAAGGATTGCTATTAATTTGTGAAGTGGGCAGAGTCCTACCCCATTAAAAATTCAGTCTCTCACATACATCAAGACACTTTACCCCCTGCTGTTTGTATTTCCTACTCTTTTCCTAGCCCCTCAGCTGCAAAAAAGGAAGTGGTTAAAGTATTAAAGCTGGTACAAGAGACCAAACCTGTGATGACATTGTTAGTCAAAGTGCATGTGATGTCACTTCTGCTGCATTTTCTGAATGGATGTCTACGGTAGAGTAGAACATACCCTTGGTTATATTCTTGGTGTGACCGAAGAGTATAAGATCCAGCATACAAACCTGGGCCGTGTGCACATATGCACAGCAAAAATTAAATACTTCAGTAAGTGTTTAATGTGTAAAAAGAACAAATACGTGCCAGGGCTCTCACCAGGAGGCCACTGCAGCTTGCACCACACATGTCCCTGCTATGCTGCTTATGATAGTAACAACACAACTACTAACCATCACAATCCTACAAGTGTGAACATTTGGTCTATTTCAGGCCCCCAAAGCTCTAAGAATGGCTTGTGCGGAAAGTAATAGTCATTGCTAATATATATTGAATTAAAAATTAACTGTTGTGGTCACCTCTAAATTAGCAAGACCACGCCACCTTGTGGCATACTGTCACAGGCGCCGGTGTTGACAATTAAGTGCTGGTGCCAAGCCCTGGAAACCACCAGCTCAAATTAAGCCCTGACTTCAGTGTGCCCAGATAGATGCTAGTACCGTGCATTTTAACTAAGGGTGGGAACAGCTTGTCTAACTCTGGATAGCATATTCACCTATCTGGGAATTCTGCACGATTACTCATAATTACACGAGAAGTGTAACTCTTAATTTAGAGCTATTTCTTAGTGAAAATTGCCCCTTTGCATCTAAAATGGGCACGAGTATGCATTATGCGCTAAGAAATAGAGCTAAATGCAACAGAATACAATTTAGAACTCTCACCGCCGTCTGCCTGTTGTCGTTAGCGCTGGGATGCCTACGGCTATCTACACGCTCAACAAATGTTAAATAATAACCCGAATAGCGAGTGAAGCAGCTGCTCGCCCTTGCTAAATGTACTCTTTGGATAGAAGCTCTCCCCCCAATTTACTCCGGCCATTTATCGCTATTTACGTGGTACAAAATGCACCCTCGCTTCCAAAATGGACGAGGGTGATGTATTTTGCACTAAGAAATGGCACAAAATGCAGCAGAACACAAATGGTGAGCACAAGAGTCCCCTCGCACTCACTAAATGTGCTCTTGTGGTTAATTGCATGAGCAGGAGTAACTGTTATTAGTAATTCTGCGTCAAAGAGTAACACAGAATTACCAAATTACTCTGATTACTCCAGCATAATTGAGATTTCACCCAGGCCTAATTTAAACACAAAACCCCATTGCAGCCTCATGCATTCTGCTCTTGGATAATTGACTGGGTATTGGGTCCTATTACATTGCATACCGTGATGTGACAGATGAACTGAAGCCGTTAGTGCTGGAACTTCGAATGCATGCAATAGGACGCTCGCTTCAGCAAACTAAAGGCATTTTACATCAGTGTGCGCCACTTCCGGCACTGTCACTGTGACGTCACTTACACAACCTGTCCTGGGAACCAATGGAGGCCTGACGCCGGTCCTCTCTTCATGACCATTAAAGTTGCACTGGCCTACACAAAGCTTAAGCTATCTCTGCACCAGGGACTAAATTAGTAAAGCAGCCCTGGCCAGGAACTTACACTGGTGGGCTGTAGCCTTCTCCCCAAACGGCTGTATGACGGTACGACGCGTACTTTGACAACGCGTACCGTTACAACGCTACTTTTACGACTTGCGTTGGGGGGCGCTGGATAGTAAATAGTTTTATTTACTATTCCCACTCCAGTCCCCGTGGACTCTAGGGAAGGAGTTGGATAGTAAATTAAACTATTTACTATCCTGGAGCGCCCCCCAGCGCAAGTCGTTGTAACGACATTCCGTTGTAAAAGTAGTGTGGTAACAGTACCGCGTTGTTAAAGTTTTGCCGTAAAGGATGTTACCCCCCCCAAACCCTTCTGAAGGTGTTTGGAGGTCGCAGAGTGCATACTCTTTCGAGGATGATACAATATATATTTCATGGGGAACACCTAGCTGGATGTTTGTGTGCATCCAGCTGCCCCCACCCCAGAAGATGCCACATTATTTCATATTAATGCACGGTTCCCCAGCGTCAGTCCTGGACGGTCAGATCCATGCCAAATATTTAAGATAGCTACATTCATCTAAATGTGGATATGCTCAAAATCTGGCATGGATCCGGCCATCCAGGACCGGCATTGGAGAACCCTGCATTAATGTATGGATGATATTCAACCTCGTTGTACAATTATTGGAAGACTTCAGAACTTTGAAGCTATCGATGTAGTGCAAACCTTTTAGATGGACTTCCGCAATAGTTACCTCTCTATACCTTTTCTATACATGGATGCATGCATTTATCTCACTCTGCATGCCAGGTCCTTTGCAAGCATGTTGCAGAGTGTGTGCACGGACGTTTTTAGGTACCATGCTGTGTGTGCACGTGTTAAGCATTTTTTACTTATTTAGATGTTTTTGCATTGCATTCCTAGACACATAAACCTGTCAGCGCAGTTGACCCCATCTAGTCCATTATGGTGGTATGTAGATGACTAGAGTTAAAAATGAGCGATCAAGAGTAATACTTGAGTGATTACATCTCGAGAACAAAGTAAAATGTGGATTTGTAGAGCGCTCCTTGTCACCTGTGAGGGTATTGAGGCGCTGTGCGGCAGGCCCTCGGTGTAGCAAAAATGCCATGGACAATCAGCCAAGCAAGAAAATGGGCCCTCCATCCCATTGGCTGGTAATAAAAAGCCATATTTACAGAGCAGCGGGCCCAGGTGGCACTTCACCTTTTGCACTATTGATAGATACCCCATCTGCAAGAGCAAGTGGCGATGTTTACCATCTGAAAAGTCATGTTTTCAGGTTTGAAAGATTGTATTCGTTCATGGCTCTAGCAGAAGAGCTTTCTATAGAGTCATCACTGCTCCAGAGAACGACTGAGACCTCAATTTGAACCTTGCCTACCTGTAGAGGCTTCTGTGACCTCTACGGCCTTCTCAGATTTGAAGAAGGTTGAAAAGCTAGACATTGGACTCAATGTGATGGCCATTTTGGAAGAATACAAAATAACAATCCAAGATGGCTGCCATTGACTTCGCCTATATGTGCGTGGCAATTCTGCAACTGTAGGCAAAGTCAGTACAGGCAGCCAATTAGTATTGGCAAAGTTCGGATGCTTGTTATGCATTAGCCATCATGCTACTGTCTATAGTTTGGCCATGACCCATTGGCCAGCTGAATATTTCAATATATGCACAACTTGGTACTGATCACCTTCTCTTTACTAGTATTAGAAATCTGTACGAGTTGGTGCAGTAGAACATGTGATGAGCATTTTTCACCCCACAGGATGTGACTCTACCGTCCTTGTGCCCCTTCCTCAAGCAAACTAGGAATTATAATTTATAATATGGCGGGTTGGGTGCATTTCTTAATACAGAGTCTCAAAGGGTTATTTGTTACACAGTAGTCTGTTGCCTCTCACTGTGTTCTTCACCGCTCTTTAAATAATGAAGAATTTGAATCCAGCATATGAATGCGAGCATTGGGATTTCCTTGTGTGAGTCTTGTTTTAGATCGGTCTGTCTTGGGCTTGACAACAGTGTAATCCCAAGGGATACATAGAAATGCACAGATTGATGCACTAGGTAGTAACCGTTCTCCCACCAACATAGATACTATCACACCTACCTATTCGGACCCATTTATACTGTCGGGCGTGCCAATGTATTGAGGGTAATACGCAAAGGAATTTTCAGCTCCAAACTTACTTTTCTAGGTGCTCGTGCTTGCATTTATACCTGCTAGTAATTCTCAAATGCATACCTGTTATACTGATGCTTCTCTTGCCTGGAAACGGGGACCTACTTGATGCTAAGAAGTGCAACCCGGCACCAGATGCTCTTGTTTTACGTCACTATATTGCTATATATCAATATAGAAGTACAAAATATCATCCGGTACTAAGTAGTAGCACTAGAAGGTCAAGGTGAAAATATTGATTGTTCACGGCTCCATGTCTGTTTACCTTGGTGATGGTCACAGTTGATTTTGTGGCTGTGATCTTTTTACACCCCATGCGCCATACTGGTGCCACATGAGGACGCCTCCTAGTAGTGCCCTGATGCTTAATGCATTCATAGCCCTGCACAACATGTAAGACAAACTTGAGCATTGAGGAGAACGTTCTCAGACTTAGCTGGACATGGCTCGTTGACTGTGAAAATAATTCCTATGACCAATAACCAACCACCAGCAAAAACCCATGCAGAACTGTTAATGAAGCAACTCAAGTGATGGAATGACTGTCAGGTGAGATCCGACTCTGAAATAAGATGTTTTCTTCCAAAAGATTCCATTTTAATTACCTTTCCAGTACATTTGTATCGATCTCCGGCAGGCCTACACGCTATCTGTATTTTTTTGTTGGATTGTGCGTCTAACTTTGAGAGCAGTGATTGACTGCGCTATGCTTGGCGAACTGCTGAGCGTTTTTTCATTAAGCATTCTTCTAGGACGCACTTGAATGGAAATTATATCATTTAATTAGTTTGTATTTGCTCTTCCAACAAATCATACTCAGTGCTGGAAGGAATTGTTCCTCTCTATCGCTTATCCCTGATCTCTACTTGGAACAGATACAAAACAACTGATTGTTTCCGAAAACCTAATTGTGGGCTTTGTGTCTCCATCCCGCAGTCGTATTCTGAGCCCGTTTCTAATATAATGCGCGGAGTCCATTGTCCTGCAGTCAAACTCTTTCTTCCATTGGGGATGGCCTTGAGCTCAATAATCCGGATTCCTTTTACTAGCACCAGGTGAATTGAGGGAAAGAGTGGGTGTGATTGTGTACAGCATGAACCTCGCTGCAGTGCATTGTTCGTTGTACGGCTGGGACTTCATCATTCGGCAACACAAATATGGTGCCCTCACCTTCACAGTCGGGGGTGGTCACTGGTACTTTGTACGATCTACAAAGCAATCCATACCAGAGAACTAGACCGACTGAAAACCCCCCAGCTCTAGCCCCATCAACAGCAGCCTAAGACTAAGAAACTGGAATGAAAAGTTGAGAGAACCAACAGGGACGAAGGGTTGGGGGGGGACAGGGTCGACTTGGTATTGCAGGCACTCGGGATATGGCCGTAGGGCCGGTAGCCAAGTTCTAGCTGTAGGGTTCTTTTTCGGGCAGCCTGGGTGCTGCCTGTGCTGTTAGGATGCCACCAGCGGCCCATTGGGTGCCTTTCTGGAGGCAGATGGGCAGAGGTATCACTCCCTTTCGCGCGCAGGGCCGGCTGATAAATGTAATGTATGCTTATTGAGCGGGGGAAGGGGGCCTGAGCAGAAGTGGTCTCGCTTGCATTCATTTGTGGCTCAGCAGTGTGAACTAATCTGCGCATCTACATGAAGTTAATAAATCATGCCCCCACCCCCTTTATTTTCACAAAACTTCGCTGAAGCAGTGTTCTGCGGAAGGCAATATGCAAATGTAGGCCACTTTTTTTTTGGGTGTGCCCGTGCCGATTTTTGATCCCAATCCAACCATGGGGGGGGAGGGGGCTGTAAATTACCCATCAATCATGCTGGCACATCATGGTGAAATAGTAAAATGCATTATTTAGGAGGCAGAGAACCAACAGTTTTAAGGACTTCAAAACAGGAAGGAGAGAGTGAGTATGTATGTGTTTGTAAAAATCCAAGGTGAAATCCAAGAACCACCTCACCATATCAGACTGAAAGCCCAAACTCATACCCTCTCCCCCCCCTTGGCCAACACCCCTGATAACCAGCCTTCTCTTGCTGTACTGCAACACCTGGAATAAACAGATGTCCATCTGAGACCTTCCAGTTTTTCCATGAAGTCCAGTTTTTGGGTTGGTCACCTACTGCAGAGATCCACAGACCTCTTGTACCTCTCCTGTCCATGTTTCTTGTGGATATTTCCTTCCACCTCGTACCCACTCTTGTCTTTCTCCTCGGCCTTTGAGAAACCGATCTCTTTTGCACGATGTAAGGTGCTCTACGATAGGTTGTAAATACTCCAAAGTAAAACACAAATGAAATGATAGAAAGTCAGAGACCACAGCACAGCTGTACCAAGCCTTTCATTGCTTCTCTAGTTCTCCTTCGGTGATGTTGATCTTCCATCAGATCCTTAGTGGTGCATTGTCGCTCTATTCGAAACCACTCATTGGAAGCCATTGCCCACACACTAAAAGGGTTTGTGGGGAATTAGAAGCTGCATAATTATTATTTCTATTGGCACTAGGCTCCTAAAAATACCAATGGTAACATTTAGAACAAGCATTTGCAAAGCCAATAGGTCATGTCACCGCAAGAGCTATTGGTTTTGCCAGTTTGTTTTTGCCATGTTGTACACCAGCGTGGCTACTGTTTGGCATGGCTAAAAGGTAGTTTCATAAAAGAGTGGCATGGAGTGTTGTGGAGTTGCAAATGTAGAGTGGAATAGAGTGGAGAGGAGTGGCGTAGAGTGGGGTGGGGTAGAATGCTTTGGCATAGTGCTGCGGAGTAAGGTGGCATAGAATTCAGCGATGTAGAGTATAGTGGCATAATTAGAGTGCTGCATAGTGGAGTGCAGTGGTGCAGAGTGGTATAGAGTGCTGCAGATTAGAGTAGAGGGCCGTAGAGTGCAGGGGATAGAATGCATTGGCAGAGAGTGCAGTGTTGTACAGTAGAGGGTGTTGGGTAGAGTGGCGTAGAGTGTAGTGGTGTGGATTAGAGTGGTGCATAGTAGAGTGCACCACTCCACACCACTGCAAGCTTCACCAATGTAGAGTACGGTGGCATAGAGATCAGTGGTGCATAGTGCAGTGTCATAGAGTGGAGCACTGCAAAATGCAGCGGAAAAGAGTGGATTGATGCGGAGTGCAGTGTTGCAGAGTATAGTGTCGGAGAGCGCAGTGGTGTTCAGTGCATTAGAGTAGAGTGGGATGGAGACCAGTGGCATAGAGTGCAGAGGTGTAGAGTACAGTGGTATACAGTATATTGTTTCAAAGCAGAGAGCTGTGGTGCAGGGTAGAGGGCAGCAGCATAGAATTCAGCAGTGTACATTGCTGGGTCAGAGTGGAGTGGCATATATTTGAATGGTGCATAGTAGAGTGCAGTGGTGTAGAGTGCAGTAGTGCATTGGCACAGAGTGGTGCAGAGTGCAGTGGCATACAGTGGAGTTCTGCAGAGTTCAGTAGAGTGGAGTAATGCAAAGTGCAGTGGCGAAGACGGGAATAGTTATTGTTTTAGAGCATAGTGGAGTAGTGCAGGATAGAGTGCAGTGCCATAGAGTAGAGTGGCATAGAGAGTAAAGTGGTATAGTTCGAGTTTAGGAATTTGTATAGCGCACTACTCACCCAGAGGGTCTCAAGGCGCTTGTGGGAGGGGGTGCATTCTTTATCGAATAGCCAGGTTTTAAGTTCCTTTCTGAAAGAAATGTGGTTCTGTGTAAGGCGGAGGTGAGTGAGGAAAGAATTCCAGGTCTTGGCCGCCAAGTAGGAGAAGGATCTTCCTCCCATGGTGGATCTGTGGATGCGCGGAACTGCGGTGAGGGCTTGATTGGAGGATCTTAGTTGGCGGGTGGGTGTGTAGAAGGACAGTCGTGTGTTGAGGCATTCGGGTCCTAGTTTGTAGAGGGCTTTGTGTGCGTGGGTGAGGAGACGGAACGTTATTCTCTTGTTGACGGGGAGCCAGTGGAGGTCTTTCAGGTGACCGGTAATGTGAGCTTGGCGAGGGATGTCCAATATGAGTCTGGCTGATGCGTTTTGGATGCGTTGGAGTTTTTTCTGTAATTTGGCTGTGATTCCGGCGTAGAGGGTGTTTCCATAGTCCAGTCGGCTAGTGACCAGTGCGTGGGTGACAGTCTTTCTTGTTTCGGTGGGGATCCAACGGAAGATTTTTTTGAGCATACGAAGTACGTTGAAGCAGGAAGATGAGACGGCGTTGACTTGTCTGGTCATCGAGAGGGAGGAGTCTAGAATGAAGCCTAGGTTACGTGCGTGGTCTGTGGGTATGGGTGCTGTGCCCAGGGTCGATGGCCACCATGAGTCGTCCCAGGCAGAGGGGGATGATCCTAGGATGAGGACTTCCGTTTTGTCTGAGTTTAGTTTTAGGCGGCTGTTTTTCATCCATTCGGCTACTTCTTTCATGCCTTCGTGGAGATTGGTTTTGGCGGTGTTTGGGTCTTTGGTGAGGGAAAGGATCAGCTGGGTGTCGTCAGCGTAAGAGATGATATTAAGGTTGTGTTGTCGCGCGATGGATGCAAGGGGACTCATGTAAACGTTGAAGAGGGTGGGACTGAGTGATGATCCTTGTGGTACTCCGCAGATGACTTTGGTGGCCTCTGATTTGAATGGGGGGAGTCGGACTCTCTGGGTTCTCCCGTCGAGGAACGAGATGATCCAGTCCAAGGCTTTTCCTTGTATGCCGATGTTGCTGAGTCGTTGTATGAGGGTGCTATGACAGACTGTGTCGAAGGCGGCGGAGAGGTCGAGTAGGATGAGGGCAACTGTTTCTCCATTGTCCAGTAGTGTTCGGATGTCGTCTGTCGCTGCAATGAGGGCGGTTTCGGTGCTGTGTTTGGCTCGAAAGCCAGACTGAGAGGTGTCGAGGGAGTTGTTGGATTCAAGGAAGGCGGCGAGCTGGCTATTGACGGCTTTCTCAATGACTTTGGCAGGGAATGGGAGGAGGGAGATGGGGGCGGTAGTTCTTAAGTTCAGAGGGGTCTGCTGTGGGTTTCTTCAGGAGGGCGCTGAGTTTGGCGTGTTTCCAGCTGTCTGGGAAGGTAGCGGAGTTGAAGGAGCAGTTGATGACATCACGGAGATGGGGTGCGATGATGGAGTCTGCTTTGTTGAAGATGTGGTGGGGACAGGGGTCGGTTGGCGATCCTGAATGGATGGACTTCATTAGGCGGATGGTGTCTTCAGTGGTGATTGGGTTCCAGGCGCTAAGGTTGTTAGAGGGCGGTTTTGGTTCGGAGGTGGGTGGAGTGGACTGTTCTTTGGAAATGTTCACAAAGCTGTTATGTATGTCGGCGATTTTGTTGTAGAAGAAAGAGGATAACGAATCGCAGAGGTCTTGGGAGGGAGTAATGTCGTTTGAGGCTGCGGTGGGGTTGGTAAATTCTTTGACTATGTTGAATAGTTCCTTGCTGTTATGGGCACACGCCGGTGTGCGTTACCAAGCGCTTTACAAAATTCCAAAATGAAAATGAAAATGAAATGTTGTCGATCCTTGAATGCTGATTTCTTGGTGGATCGGATCAATTGGTGGTGTTTGCGGGTGGCTGTCTTGAAGGTGGTCAGGTTGTCAGTGGTTGGGTTTTTTCTCCATGTTTTCTCGAGAGTATGGCATAGTTTCTTGGATTTCTTCAGGTCATCGTTGAACCAGGGGGCCTTTTTGCTACCCTGTTTGGTTTGGTGGTTTTTCAAGGGTGCTAATTCGTCAATGCTGTGAGTGATCCATTGTTTGAGATTGGTGGCATCTTGGTTTGGGTCCGATGAGAGGGTGGGAGGATTTTGGTTGAGTGATGTGAGGAGTTGGTCGGTGGTGATTTTGTTCCAGTTTCTTCGCAGAATAGGTTGTGGGGGGGATGTGGGTCGAGGTAGTTTTGTAGCTGAAGTGAACACAGCTGTGGTCCGTCCAATGGAGAGCTGTGGTGTGATCGAAGGAGATGTGCTTGCTGGAGGTGAAGATTGGGTCGAGCGTATGTCCGGCTACATGGGTGGGGGTGTCAACAAGTTGTTTGAGTCCGAGATTGGCCAGGTTGTCCAGAAGGGTGGTGGTGTTGCTGTCTTTTTTCTTTTCCAGGTGGAAGTTGAGGTCTCCCAGTAGAATGTAATTCTCGGAGGTGAGGGCATATGGGCTGATGAAGTCAGTGATGTCTTCGCTGAATTGTTTACGGGTTCCTGGTGGTCTGTAGATGAAGGTGCCTCTAAGTGTGGTCCTGGGGTCGGTGTGGATCTGGAAGTGGAGGTGTTCGGCGGTTGCAAGGTTATCGTCAAAGCTGGTGGTGATTCTGATGGTGTTCTTATGGACGATGGCGATGCCTCCTCCTGTTTGCTTGGTGCGGTCTTTTCGGATGATCTTGTAAGCGTCCGGGATGGCTATGGCGATGTCGGGTGTTGATGATGCGTTCATCCAGATTTCTGTAAGGAAGGCAATGTCCGGTGAAGCAGTGTCGAGTAGGTCCCAGAGTTCAGGGGCGTGTCTGTGAACCGAGCGGGTGTTCAGCAGGATGCACTTCAGGTGGTTGGAGTCTGAGCTGTGTTTGGAGTTAGTGGATTTGGTGTGGGTCTTGATGCAGGCGAATTTGCAGGAGTGGCAGGCGAAGGGACCGTGGGTACGTCCTGGGGCAGCTTCGTAGCATTGTGGAGTGCGTCCGGGGTTAAGGGCTAGAAGGGTGACGGCGTCATACGTTATGCGGGAGGAGGGTGGTTTGCGGGGGCCAGGGGGTCTGGCACTGGGCGCGGACCAGGCGCGGACGGGCGTAAACGGGCTTACCTTTGGCGCACCTTCGGCGCGCATGGGGCGCAACCGCTGCGCGTGAACGCTGCGCGCAAATGCATCTGTCATAAGTGGATGGCGGAGGGGGAGGGGGCGAGGGAGGGTCAGCTGGGAGGCGGGGTGGAGATCAGGGCAAGGAGGCAGCGCAACAACAAACAAAATGGCAGCAAGCAGCCAATATCTACACAAGACTGGGGCACAATCCACAATTAGCGCGATGTAAATGGCGGAGGCGCGGGCACAATCAGGCACAAAATACAATTGCAGGCAGCACAGATACCAGGCGAGGAGGCAGGGAGCAGCAATCCATAATTAGCGCGATGTAAATGGCGGAGGCGCGGGCACAATCAGGCACAAAATACAATTGCAGGCAGCACAGATACCAGGCGAGGAGACAGGGAGCAGCAATCCACAATTAGCGCGATGTAAATGGCGGAGGCGCGGGCACAATCAGGCACAAATCCAATTGCAGGCAGCACAGATACCAGGTGAGGAGGCAGGGAGCAGCGTGTGGAGCGGCTGCTTCTACTGAAAGCAGGACGGTCACAGCGCTAGCACGGCAGAGAGGGGGAGGTCCGTATCAGTGGGAGGGAGGGTCAGCTGGGAGGCGGGGTGGAGATCAGGGCAAGGAGGCAGCACAACAACAAACAAAATGGCAGCAAGCAGCCAATATCTACACAAGACTGGGGCACAATCCACAATTAGCGTGATGTAAATGGCGGAGGCGCGGGCACAATCAGGCACAAAATACAATTGCAGGCAGCACAGATACCAGGTGAGGAGGCAGGGAGCAGCAATCCACAATTAGCGCGATGTAAATGGCGGAGGCGCGGGCACAATCAGGCACAAATCCAATTGCAGGCAGCACAGAAACCAGGTGAGGAGGCAGGGAGCAGCGTGTGGAGAGTAGATAAGAGTGTCATACAGTGGATTGGCATAAAGTGCAGGGGTGTAGAGATGAGTCGTACAGAGTAGAGTGCATTGGTGTAGAGCGTATTGGTATAGAGTACAGTAGCCAGTGCTTAATTTGATCAGGTGGTTTCCGGTGCTCGGCACCAGCGCTTTTCACAAGCATCAGTTAACGACACAGCAATATACCGGGAGATTCAGTGATTTGCCCAGAATCACAGGATGTTGAGCTGTCGCCAACACTCTAACCTAGTTCCCTAGTTCCAAAGTCTGCAGCTCTGGTCATTACTCCCCATCCTCTCCCCACTTTCACTGTTAGTAGTTGGTTCTGTTTTAGGTGGTGCTAACAGGAGATTTGGGCTGGTGCAAGCTTCCTCCTGATGAGAGCCCCGGCACTTACTTTTTTTTAACTTAAACCACTGACTGTAGCATAGAGTGCAGTGTTCGAGTGGTATGGCATAGAGTGGAGCTGTGTAGAGTGGTGTGGCCTAGACTGGAGGGATGCAGAGTGCAGGGGCACAGAGTGTAGTGGTGTAGTGTGGCATAAAGTGCATTGCCATAGAGGGGAGTGTTGCAGAATAGAGAAGCGTAGAGTGCAGTATGGTGAAGCGGTGGGAAGTGGCGTATGCATGGTGTGGTAGCACACTGCCATTACAGACATCACATTTTCAATTGAAATGAGCTTTATATTTGCACAGTCTTACTAATAAAACTATACCGTTTACAAATACTTGCACAGTTCATTTGAATGTTGTGTGCTAGCAAAAATCCCTTGCTTAGCCCCAGTATGCTGCAAGATTGTCACATAAATCCTCTCACTTTGATGTCAGAGAAAGAAAAGTGTGTGTGCGTATATATGTGTTTATATGTGTATGTATGTAAAAAAACAAAAAAACATACTCGCGGCTCTAAAGTATTCTCTAGGTCCTATGATGATGTTACAACAACTTGTTCCACACTTTTGTCTATCAGATGACCACCATTTCTGATGTTAGTCAGGCCTAAGGTAAATAAACTTCTATGTGGAGTCTTCTTGCTTTTCATATTTATTTCCACCAGTAGACCTCGTACAGACTATTTCCATCCTTTTAAATGTTCAGTTTTATTTAGACCGGAATTCTTGCTCATCACTGTGCAGCACTTAATTTGCACAAAGAAGTGCTTTTGTAAACTAATCCAGCCTCAAAAAGTAATTAAAGCTAATGTTTCATTGTTTTCATAGGACCTGTAGGAGCTTTGTTGACTGACTGATGCATGTTTTCTTAAGTCCCTCAATTTCCCATGGCCTTGGCAGGGAAGAGTTTGAATTCCTGGGAGTGTTTGAAGCGAGTCTTTCATTCTTTAAAGTCTGCTGCATGCAGGATATGTGCATGAGCTGTAAGAGGGGGTCCAGTGTTATTGTTCTTGGAGTGGGATTGCAAAATACTAGTAATCTAGAAAATGTCTTGGTGAATGTAAACTTTTTTATGGTCTTTCTTCCGAACCCTGCATATTGGAACATGAACACATTTTGTAAACGCTCCAGATTGGAAATTACATTTTGCTCCTCTTTACCATCCACGTTTTTAGGGTGTTTTGTTTTTTCGGTATCCCTTATTGTTAATATTATTGGAGTTGGCCATATATATATCGTAAACCTAAATAGGCAGCTGCCGAGCACAGAACAGAGGGTCGAACAGAATTCATGATTATTCACGATAAGGCAGCTAATGTGGCCTCAAAATATTTCTTAACTTAAATAGGAATTGACTATATTGCAGCCTTACTTGCTTCTTTGAGGTATACTGGATGTTGGATTTATTGTAGAAATGTAGAATGTTGGGTGTCAAACATTTCCTCTAATTTAATCTCAGATAGATCCGAACCTCAGTTCTGTTGCTTTTATCTCTAGGCATGTGCTACATTCACATTGCATTAGCAGAGGTGTGCAAAACTCATAATTTTTCAACCTCCTAAATTTGCAAATGTTGTGACCTACTACAATTCTCCCAGTACAAAGTTTTTTTTTCTCGCTGCTTTGAAATCTTATTTTGTTTATTCACTTTACAATCTTAACCATTCATTTTATCAATTTTAGAAATGAGGTCTGTTCTACATTGGACAATTTTACTTTTGCACCAGCTGGGTGCTCCAAAAAAGAAAAGAAAAATCTTAAATCAACACAATGGTGAGGGGGCAGGAATAAAGAAGGACCTGGTGGAGTGGAGAAGCCAGTGCCAGCAGCAGGGGGACGGGAAGCAACCAGAGCAGGGGAGAAAAGGAAGATGAACAAAGAAGCGGGAGGAGGTGAACAACCCCTGCCTAGCTTGATTTTTTTTTTTAAACTGATTTAAAAAAAGCTGGCACAGCGTCTTCATGTGGTGGACTATTATATGCACTGATGTTTAGAAATGAAGGGCCAGATGTACGGTGAATTTTACTGTTCGGAAAAAGGCCGATCGTGCAAAATGCATTTTAACGCACAAAAGGCATTTTAACGTACTAAAGGCAAAATGCGTCTCGGTAACTTGTTACTGAATCACATTTTGCTTTTGCGCTTCGTTATTAGGAAGGGGCGTGTTTAGGGTGCCCCTTCCTAAAACCACTGGTATGTATGAATGTTTTGCGACTGGAATGCTGTCGCAAAACATTCATAATTTACAGACTCCGTAGTGTAGATGGTAACCCATTCACAAACAGGAAGGTGTCTACGAGGGACCCCTTCCCCTTTGTGAATGTGGTTGAAGCCATGTTTTTTATGAGCCGGCAGCAGACCCATAGACCACTGTCTACTCTTAAAAAATGACAAGAAATGTTTAATTTGTATTTTTGTAATTCAGGCCGTTTTTCATGATTGAAAACAGGCTTCATTACAAAAAACATTATTGCTTTATTTGATAAGCAATCGTAGATATGGTGGTCTGCTGACCCCAGCAGACCGCCACCCTTGTGATTGTAGCCATTCCCAATGGATCACAAATTGCAACCTGCCTCATGAATTTTTTGAGGCAGGTCCATTTGCAACCCATTGGGAATCGCAAACCGCATCTGAGACACTGTTGTACATAGTTGTTTGTGATTTCCTGGTCGCGAATAGCAAAAATGTGTAATTAGGAAATAACAAACTGACTTTTTCCTACATCTGGCTTCAAGGGCCAGTGCTGAGCACTAGCAAACACCAGCAAAGTTGAGGCACTGTAAACAATAACATTGATTTCCACACTATTGAGTTCTGAGTGCACCCTTGCCTGGGGTAAGTGCCCTATGTTTTGTGTCTCAGCGGGGAGGATACATCTCATCAATGGAGATTTAAAATGGCAAGAGTTGGGAAACCAGTTCATCCCCAGTAGAAAAGGCAGTGATATCTGTCCAAATTGGAGCACTAGACACCCAAGAGTAGGTTGAACCTATTTGCACACTGTGAAGAATTAACAGTCCTTTAGGTTTGATCCTAGTCTATGCATACATACATTTACAAGTCACATTAGTTAGGAAAGAGAAGTCTAACTTACAAGCTGTGAAATCTCACGGGGGCTAGTCAGTTCTGCATGGAGCACAGTTTAACTGTAACCACACAGCCTCTTTTTGAAATGTATAATCCTCGGAAGGCATTTGTGTCGCTCAAAAATGCCTCCAGTCGAAGAGCAAACTAACAGTACACTTTTTGGGGGAAAGATTCAAACATAAATGAAGTGTGTGTTCAAAAGCACGCCTGTAACACAGTAATGGATTTACACCACAGTGTATTTGAATTCAAGGTCTGTATTTTGTTATGCTTTTTTTAAAGTCCTTTTTTACCTGTTTACAGTGCTACAGACACCTCCTCCTGCCACTTTTTTTTTGTCCCAACGCCTTGTTTGGGGAGAAGTCTTTCCTACTTATTGTTTTTAGAGCTTCACCTTGGCAGCCCTTCCAGGGATCCTTCTAAGTAGATTGACATTTCGTTGACTTGTTTGGCATTCCATTCATTTGAGAGCAACTTTGTGTCAATATTGTCTGCTGAGAGTGCTTTTTATGGTCTGCCTGACAGCACAGCTGTTGCTGGAAAATTCTATGAGCATTACGAGAGAGGGGCTTTAGCTCCGCCCACATGTTGAGTCAAGGAGTACATGCTTTGATTGGACAGACTTTTGTGAAACAAAATAATCACATCTGAATGGTGGGAAGGCACTTTTTTTGTGGAAGCACACAGCTTCTGCCTAATCAAAACATGCACTCCTGGCTCCCAACATGTGGGTGGAGCCAGACCATAAAACGAGCTTCCCCTGCACTCAGCTGTGATCATGTTTATTTATCCAGTTGCATAAGCTTGAACTTTCAGGGGCACATGCATGACATTGGAATGCTTTTAAAGTTTCTTAGATAACTAGATAATCTATTATGTTTTCTCTGACAGCAGCACAGATGGCAGGAGGGCAGCCATTCCTTTAAATCCAGAACTACTGGCATTGTCAATGTGCGCTTAATTGCCCAAATAGTAAACACTGTTTGCAAGAGTCATTCTTTCTAAAAGAGATTAGTTTGAAATGTTTGGGTTAAGGAGGGTAATTTTTAAAAGCCACCTGTTTCAATGCACTTTTCAATATGCTTAGGTTTTAACTGATTCTTTGACAATCGAGGTTAAAATCGATCTTCTAATTTTGTGAAAAAAGTGTGAGAAGCACTGACTTTTCTTCACCATCTTTGTGTACATGTATATCCTGACATAGCTTATAGAGACGTCCTCTTAAATATTTGTTTATACAAACATTAATCTGAAAAAATAGTGTAAATAAGTGTTTCCTCTAATCCTGGTGTATAATAAAAGTGATCTATAAGTGTGTTAAAGTGCCATCCTCAGACTCCCATTGCCCAGGATGCTTCTGGCCAGATTCCCTCTAAGAGCACAAGACCCTGGTCTGGAAGCTTCATAAAGCGACTAACCGCATCAGCAGCTTCTGGGCTACAATGATACCCTTTGTAATTTTTCATCACTCTATTGATGTTTAATACCAAGGTCCATCATCTCATTTACCCTGTTAACAGGTGGCAAGCATGACTAAGTGGGTCATTGTTGTACAAGGGCATTGTGGCTATTACCGTCTGGTGTTATTGCTTTAATTGAAGCCTGTGTGGTTCACTTTGATGCTCTGCTGAAGAGGTAAGTGGTATTGTGCAGTTGTGCATTTGGAAGGCATTTGTAGATATTGAAACTTGCTCTTGATGCTAAACAAATAAGACTTGGGTACCAGCAGATGTGCTGGCAGCCGTTGTTTGCTGTCGATAGTGGTGGGCCGGTTGTGTCGTTGTTGTGTTTAGCTCCAGTGACCGCCTGGCTAAGCATCTGGAGAAGGGATCATTTTCTGTCTGTCAACCGCTTCAATTGTGACATCTGCGCTCTTTGAACGCTTCTTGCACTTACTTAGTAATCCTCAAGGCGGTCCACTCGCACGTAGACAGTTGCCCAAAATAGTAGCCTGTTGAGAAATGGAAAGGAGGACACGGTAACACAGGGGCGGCTCGTCCGTTAAGACCGAGGAGCATCGCCCTACAAACTGAATTTCTCATAGAGGTGACAAATTAAATGGTAATAATTAATTTATTACCATTTTATTTTGCAAAACCCCATCCCGAGCTTGATGGGGGCGGGGCCTCTGCTGACTGGCGGCAGCAGAGAGCAGTGATGGGCGAGGCACTTTAAGCTCAAATCTCAGACAGCTGGGTTAGAGAAAGCATAGGGCTCCCGTGTCCTCAGGAGCACATAAGGAAGCTGCTCCCTCCAATCCTGGTGTGTCTCTCATACTGCATGAGAGCAGTGGCAGAATTAAATAGTGCTGTTTCTTGGGTCTCTGGTTCGAGTCTGCCTGCCTGGAGAAAACCCGGGCGAGAAGGAAGTCTCGCCAGGAAAAGGGAAGTCTTTTTTTAACTTATTTATTTGCTTTTTATGTTTGTCCCACCTGCCCCACCACCCTCCGTACATGCCAGCCGCCTCTGCTTTTACACAACATTGCTTTATCAGCCACTAGACCTACTTTGTTTCAACCATGTGGTACCCATTTTGGATACATTGGGGCCGATTTCGAGTTTGGCGGACTGTTAGTACCATCATCATGGGCAGGGCATTTTTCTTCTGCCCAGGGGAGGGAACTCCGCCCGCCAAATTTAGAAATATCAGCTAGCCCAGTGGACATCTCTAGCGTTTACAGGAAGAGCCATCACCTTGAAGCTATGAACCTGTGGAGGCACTACTCCAGAAGATCCAGAACCGGGCACTGTCCAAGCAGCACCATCAACCCTGGACTCTGTGGTATTCTGCACCTTGTATTGAAAACACCAAGATGCGATGTTTGCTTCGCAATCAAATATTCATAAGGGCTTTTAGGACAATGATTCACTAAACCTACAGAAGTGGGCTCCTCGCTGGCAACCTCAATCCTCTAATGGAAATCCAGCTGACAAACAAAGGTCCTTGGAACAGAGGGCTACAAATTGTGCTTGGATCATAGGCGGGTTGGCTAATCATTTGTGTGGTGGGTCAGTGGGAAGAGAACTGACCCAACAATGGAAGCTTCAGTGCCTCACTGAACCGCTAAATGTTACCCTTTTTTTACCCAATTGGCTACAAATCTATACTGTCACTTGCGTGGTTTGTTTGTGAGGGTAGTCTTGCGGCAGCCTCTTGGCGTTCTTTGAGGTTCGATGAATCCTATAGAGAAACAGTTTTAGCATGTGGCCCTGGTGTGACAGAACCTGATTCCACCGACCCACTTAAAGTGCATGAATATAGCACTAGATGGAACTGGCTTCCATTGAGCACTGGAGTTTCATGTTCTTTAAACTGGATTCTTCAGACTCTCTTACGGGCATCGACCGTTACTAATAAAAAAATACTCACCATCCCCGAGAAGGCTGGATTGTCGTTTTGTGTTTGATTAGGTTAAAGTATCCATGCTAATGGGAGCTTTCTGCTGAACACCCAGTCACTGGATCCTAAAAGGGCTCTCAATGGGCATAGCAAGTGGAGTACAGAAGGGTTGTTGGGGTTTCTCGCAGTTGGTATATTTTGATTCTTCTTGCAAGCCTGGGGGGTGGTTCAAAATGACCTGTGTTGCCTAGAGACTGTTTTGCATAGATACACTCTAAATTTATTTGCTTTTTAGGAGACCTAAAAGGTCTAGAGTGCTTCACATGTTCAGCGCTATCAGTAACTTTGTAGAACTAAAAAGCCTGCTCTGAATTCTAGTGGTGGTTGAACCAGTGTTTAATTTGAGCTGGTGATTTCCAGTGCTCGTTACCAGCACCCTAATTGCCAGAACATGCACTTGACAGCTGCCACATGGTGGCACTGTTTGTACAATTTAAAGATGAGTAGAAAAACACTTGTTTGCGAATGCAATATACATTTAAAACAATTAATCCCGGTCACCCAAGCCATTCTTAAAGCTTTGGCGGCCTTGAACAGTCTGAATTGTCACACTTGTAGCAGTACGATGGTTAGTAGTTGTGTTAGTACAGTGGCAATGTGTGGTGCAAACTGCAGTGGCGTTGTGACAACTTATTATTTAACATGAGAGCAGGGTACAGTTACTGTGTCTGCTGCTGGGCTCCCGGCTGCATGAAAAGAGCTAAGAAGTCATGAAGCACTAGGCATGCAAACATGACCTACTGATCCACCTCAGCACACTAGGTTACATCATCCCATGTGCTACCGTGGTACAGTACCACAGCCTATCAACAGTCACTATACCTGTGATTGTGAACCACAAAGTCAATAAATACTCCTATGCTTAACCCTCTGTCGGCACAAACCAATCAGGCTTAACTTGGAGGCAATGTTTATATTATTTGTGTAGTACTAAAGCAGAAATAAAGTCAACAGGCAAAACGATATCAATCCCAAAACGAATTAGAAAAAAAATAGGTCAACATTTTAATACAGAAAATAACACCTAAAATGACCAAATTCCTGTAAGAGAAATCAGAGTTGTGAAATTTTCAAAGTTTTAGATAAAAATAGCGACAAAAAGCACAAAGTACCAATTAGTCAATGCTCCTGGAAGAACAGGACCTAGACTCAATTGAACACTGACCATGAGGGAGCACAGATATGCTAACTAGGTTTTTCCTCGTCAAAGATTTTACGTTTTAACTTTAGCACTTTAAGTCCCCTTCCACTAGAGGCGTACACTTCTAAAGCTCTCAGGACACAGGAGAGGCACTTAGGCACTCGCAGGAAGGCAGGTAGAGCTCACAGCAGAATCCACTCCAGATCCATTTCCCCATGTTAGCTGGACATTTGCAGGAAAAGGCCTCTTGCCACTTGGTGTCTCTCTAGCTTTAGCTGGAGGTCAGCCTTATGACCCTTGGAGTCCACTTCTTTGTCCTGGAAACTAGAGGAAGATCATGTCTAGGGCTCGGGTCACAGACATCAGGGCAATCCTCCTTGTGTACTTCTCAGGTCAAAAGACTGTGATGATGTGGAGGTTCCACGTCTATGCCAGACACAAGTTAGTGAGTGGAGAAGTGTGGCTCAGGGGTTAGAGGCGGCAGACCCGGAAGCTGAGATCGGCCCTGGACCAGGGTTCAATTCCCCGCCTCGGCGGGTCTTGGGCTAAAAATTCCACGGTCTCGATAATTCTCGCTCCGGTGCCTTCTCGACTCACGGGTTCACGCTCTGCGACTCTGGGCAATAGCTTGCTTAATCTCCACAACGGCCCCTCGCGGCGGGATGCCTGGCTTTCACCTTGTGGATTCCCTGCCGGGGCCTCTCACAGGGGAATACCAGGACGGGTTCCCTAGGCAAGCGCCAGGATGCCCTTTGTGGTGACAGGTTGCGCTATAAGTATACCTACATTTACACATTTACATTTACATACATTTACATTTACATTTAGTGAGTGAGAATGACTCGTTGGGGCACCCTAACCATGAGGTAAATATTCCTGGATCTAAACCCATCTACTTTCGGTATTTGCAGATGCAGGAAGTCTTCAGCCACATTAACCATGGGTTCGGAGGGCTGATGGTGTGTGTAGGGAGTTGCCCATGGGAGAACATTAGGATTACCATAGTAAACACCATTTGAGGCAGTCCTTGTACACCCAAGAAACTCTGAGACTAAAGTTTGGTAGGAAACAAAGCCTTGTTTTTCAGCAGCCAGATAGGAACTATACAATTGCTGTTTTGGTATCCTGCCAAAGAGCAAGAACACATGACAAGTAGGAAGTGTGCCCCACGTACTGTATGTAAACCTCCAGCAGGCCGGTCAAACAGAGGCCTCCTGTGATTGGAGCATGACTGTCTAGTTGGGCAAAAATGGGGGAAGTCGTAGGTGTTGATTCCATCTGTTTGTGACGAGGAGGCTTCTTTGAAGTGTACCTAGTCCTGGAGCACATCCCCAAGGCCATCCGGTCAAGAGAAGGCCAGCAGCTGCCCCCACCCAAGCCCTATGTCCACTGTCTGGGAGCAATACACATACACCTCAGGGGAGCCATCGGGGGTCAGGTGGCACAGGCAGTGAAGCCTTTCAGACTTAGGCTGGAAAATGGCACCTTTCTGAAAGAGTAATTTCCAAAATAGTAATGTAAAATCTGACTTTAACATTGAGTTGGATTTTGAATTACTATTACAGTTTTTGAAATCTTTAAAACATTTCTCGAACTCCCCCCGAACTGAATTTAGTTCTTAAAAAATGTAATAGGATAAACCAGTGTGGGAGGCCAGCCTTGCCACAGTGAAAACTACTTTGGAGATTTTTCATTGCCAGGGCATGTAAAACATTAAATATATGTGTCTTACAGTTTGAATATCATTCATCCTGCCCTATAGGTTTTAAGGCCTACTTTAGAAAATAATAAGGAAGGTTTAGGCCTGGACAAACGTTCATTTTGTCATGTGGACATTGTATGTTTACCCTGTAAACATGTGCTGCAATGGCAGACCCGAGACCTGCTTTGCACGGCTACTTTAATAGGTGGCACAATGAGTGCTGCAGCCCACTTATAGCATTTAATTTACATTCCTTGGTTTCCTGTAGTATCTTATACTAGGGACTAAGTTAGAGGTGCCAATCATCTGTGTGCAAAATGTATTTTGTTTAAAAGGGAGAGTACATGCACTTTAACCCTGGTTATCAGGGGTGAAGTGCACAGTGTCCTTTGGACGACAAAAAAACAAGCATTTGCAATGCAATAGGTCTTGCATTAGTTAAATGCAGAGCTATTGGCTTTGCAAATGAAAAAGATATGCAGCGTCCGCCTGCCTTTGTTTTTTCATTTATTTACTTTTGTGGCAATGGTGGCACGCCACGCTTTAGATGTGCCGCCATTGTTACAAAAGTCAATTAATAGGAAACAAATGTGTGCGGCTGCCTTTTTTTCCTTCAGGATATTTTTTATTATAGCAATCACGGCACACCGCGCTTTAGCTTTAGATGTTTATAGCTAAAGCTCAGTGTGCTGCCATTGCTATAAAAGTAAAGAAATGGAAAAGAAATGCGGCGTCCGCCCGCTTCTTTTTTTTAACATTTTTTTATTTAATCAGATTCAGATTCAGAAAATCTTTATTTCGGTAAAATTTTTACCATAAAAGACGTTTAGAACATTCATTTAAAAACTTTGTTTAAAATAGAAATTTATACAGTATAAAGACAAACATAGTCGTTTAAAAACAAAGTCCTTATTACACTGTCAAGTCCTTGGTGCATTAGGGTCAGTTGCCAGCCCTAATGCATTTCCTTCTCAGACACCAGATTGCACCCAGATATTTGGCCACTGCAAACACAATATGATCAGACAAATTGGATTTCAGTACTCTATGAGCAACCAAACACTCCACAAAACCCAGATTTCTGCATAGGGGAACTATCCATTTCTTGCAAACCTCTCGGTAAACCGGACAGAAAAAGAGTATGTGGAGTTCAGATTCATCAGACGTTCTACATGCTGGGCAGATACTGGTTGATTGTTCCCTCCATTTGCTAGTGAATGTTCGAATGGGGAGAGACCCATGTCTCCACTGCAAATATAGTTTACTGAGCGAAGGAGGGTGCAATTTATCCAGAGTTGGTTCGAAGTTGTAAGTGTCCTTAAAGCATATCAACGAATCAGTCAATGAACCAACTTTTTGGTGGTTAAAAAGATCCATTAATTTACTGTCGTGATATGCCTTAGCCAATTCCTTTTTGGGGATAAGTGGACAAGTAGCCAGAGGGTCGGACCACATCTTCGAAAGTCCCAGACTCTCCAGTTCAGATTTGACAAATCACTTTTGTAGCAATGGTGGCACGCCGCGCTTTAGCTTTAGATGCTTAAAGCTAAAGTGCGGCGTGCCGCGATTTCTCCAAAAGTCAATGCAGTGTCGTGCAGTTCAGCAGCGCAAGAAGGATGTCAGCAATGGCGGGAGAGAGGGGGTGTGGGCGAGGAGGCAACAGATGTATAGAAATGGCCAACCAAAAAAAAAACAATTGGTGCTGTCCACTAGGAGGCAACCAAGCACACAAAGGTGGAACATATGCATAGTATTAACCAGCCAGAGTAAAGGCGTTTAGAAAAGCAGGCCAACTAACTAACCAGATGCGCTAGGCATGTTGAATGCCCATATCCTGAATACAGCATGGCTCAAAGAGACCACACAAGCGCTACCTAAGCGAGACCTAAAAAATGAGTTAAGCAACTAAAGGCAAAAATCTGGGGTAACCGTGTAAAAAGGGCACATTTCCAAAAGAAAAGTATTACATTTTAGTGACCTACTTTTTTGTGTACTCTTCAGTATTTGCATGTAGTGACTTCTTTGAAGTGCTGTTGTGTTTTCCAGCAAATCACTCTGTTTTTTTTTGTCATATCTGTGTGTTAGATCAGAAGAATGACGGATAGGGAGTGATTGAGAAGGAAGCCTTCACGGCACAGAGGTGGTATTCCTACCAGAGTGCAGCAGATCACATTGGCAGGCTAGGCTCCATCACTCGCGGAGAGTACCATTGAGGGATCTGAAGGCCTTGACGCACGCTACAGATCTCCGTCATGAGCCAGTGGCACGGCACCCTTCCCTCGTCACTGAATGTGCTCACTGGTGGTGGCTTGTCACTAGACCAAGCAAAATCCACCTCCACCCACCTTGCACACCTGAAAGAGACTTTCGATGAAAACCAAAAGAGAGAAGATAGTCAAGCGGGCAGCGAGCACATGAAGAACAAGAGCAAGAACACATGACAGTAGGAAAGCAACATTAAGTGAGCCATGAGGTATGTGCTAGGCCAAGAAGAATAAAATGCTCTCACGATCAGACTGAGCAATTCAACTAGGACCTGGGACCGCACATGAATTGAGCCTCGAGACCAGATCGAGAGAGCACACTCTAGGCATGATAAACCATTCTTCAGGCTTTTCCAACTTTTAATTATGGATTGTGACATTCCCCGGATGATCTTTAATCTACCAGTAGTCTGATGTAGATTTGGAAATGGGAGACAAACGGAGCTTCACAATCGTGATTAACACGACAAATTTAAAAGTATTGTAAAAGGCATCAAGATTCAAGAACAGAATAAGTTTGATCCAGTCAGTTTAACGGATTGATTCACTGATTGTGTAAGATCATGGACATAGTTCAGCCAGCCTGATGCAGTCAGTCCCTGGTTGTGTGGTTACTGACACATTCCCAGTTCTTTTCTTGGGACCGGACGACCTCACAGAAGCACGGATGATACATTTCCCTTACTATAGATTGTTGAAGGACCGTACATGTCAATCTGGTCTTTTCTTGAGATAATACTCTGACTCATTGAACTGAAAGGGTCATATTATATGGACATATTCAGCAATTTTGATCTGAATGAATCATTTTTTTTAAAAACACACCATATCAAGAAATTCTAAACTACAAGCCCTGAAGAAGTCTGCATGAGGACGAAACGCGTCAGCGATCATGAACTTTAAGAACTTTGCATTCCAATAAAGAAAAAAAAATGTTGTACCTACAATCAAAATTTACAAGTGCCTTTATGTGAACTGGAAGATTTTGACTGACTGTTTGCTTTGGCTTTGTGTGTAAGGTTTATCTACATCCATTACTTGTATTTTCACTTATTTGAGTGCTGGGCCAACTTCTGAGTAATTGGTTTAAGCGATTTGTATGTCATTTCTTGGGGCATATGGAGGTAATGTCCCAGGCCCTTTGCACCAACCCCACGACAGGAAATATATTCTAAATAAGGTACTTTGACTGGTGCAGGACTTCTTGCCTTGTCCTCTTTCTGTGTGCTGAGCTTTACTGAAACATTGTTTACATCATGCAAATTCATCCATTTGAATACCATTACCACCCCATCTTTGTTTTTATTGATGCTTAAAAAATGTATTCGGGGACACTTGTCTTGGGCAGCATTGAAATGACAAGACGCAGACTCACTTTGTATTTATGAAGCCTGGTAATTGCACACCAAAAGATGAAGGCTGTTAAACACTCACCCATTGCCTCCCCCGAGCTATTTTTACTTGACGTTGGGAGTATAAATATGCCTAATTTTGATCAGAAAATGTTTTCTCGGATGTGCAATTATGGGCCCGACCTTGAGGCAGGCTTCATCTTCGGAGACGCGGCTTCATGGGGAGAACTTTATTCTTAACTTCAAGCAATGTTTTGCAGATGAGAGCGGTTAAGGGGAAGTAATTGCTGCCGCATACGGCGAATGTCGCGACGTAAATGACAACTCTTTTATGGAGTCCTTTGGAAATTAATTTTTTTACTCATCTGAAAAGGAGAGCTTTAGCCAAGGCTTGGCATTTTCAGGAGCCTTCAGACTATTTCATGGTTGGTCTTTTGGCAGAATGATTCTTTTTCCCATTTTTTTTATTTGGCTAACTAGTATTCAAAGGATTTTTTTAGCCCCCCTACACCCTACTTTTTCAGTCTCACAAGGCAATATCTTTTTTGCATTCTAGTCTCCATTAATAGTCCTGTTCCTGTCCTATATCGTCTTTAGCTTAAGCTGCCCATATGTTTTACTTGAGTCTCGAGGCAAGTGTCTTATGGCCGGACATCCTTTTGTTTCAAGTCTCTGAATAGTTGCAGTGATCTGATGTTCAGCTCTCTGAGAATTCTGAGCAGTGCTTAATTTGTGAAAGAAAGAGTGCTGGTGCTCGAAGATCTGCTCAGAAGCCTGTGGCTGGTGCAATTAAACATCTGTGCATCGAATACCAAGGCTGGTCAACCTAAATCCACCTCATGTCTCTTTAATCCAGTACCAAACACTCCCTATCCCTTTATCTAGATTCTTGCTGGTTCCTATGTTCTTCCTCTTTGACGGTGTTGTCATCTCCCTCCATCTTTCTGATCTGTGCATTTGCCCTGCCCCCTTTCCTCTGTTCAATGAGTGATGACACAAGATAAGTGTTGGTCCCCAAAATTAAGTGTTGTGCCCCCTCCCCCCCACACTGCCTCAAATTAAGCATTGATCATGAGCATCTTCTGGGGTAACTCATCTGGCTGAAGGCGGAGCAGCCGTGGGTCTTTAGCCATTGTAGACTCCAAA
Organism: Lissotriton vulgaris; assembly: GCF_964263255.1. Lineage (NCBI taxonomy): Eukaryota > Metazoa > Chordata > Amphibia > Caudata > Salamandridae > Lissotriton > Lissotriton vulgaris. The sequence goes on from NC_141697.1 coordinate 1,191,874,699, forward strand.
TGGCCACTGAGTCTATGCCAATACAACCTTTTGCTTGGAGGTCTTATCGCTGCTTGTTTCTCAACCGTTGCCAACCATTCGACTTAGATGTGGATCTCCGGGGGGCGGGGGGGGGGGCCTTCAATTTTCAACCCAAGTAGAGTTACGGTCTCGGATCTCTCCTCAACCCTCCCACCATCATGTTCCCCAGAAATCAAAGTATTACGGGTCTAATGTCATTTTGTTTCAGCGCAAACATTGTCGTCCGGTGCAGTGCTGCATATATGAAACTAGCAAAGCTGGGTACCAGGTTTCCATCATACACCAGCCATCGATTTGGATCACCAGAGCGGACTAATGCCGGGATTTACCGTAGTATTGCATCAAACATCATGCCCCTGGGCAGGGTAATGTGGATCAGATATTCTAGGATGCCTCCATTGTCGAGAGGCTTTTTATTTAGGCACCACTCTTAATGAAATTCGTATTGGTATGTGTCCCAACTTGCCCATGATATGCAAACCCTAAACTTGCATTGCTTCCTTGCTGAATGCTGTTCAAGATGAATACAACTTTGGGTACTTTACAACCAGAGCATGCATAGTAGCAGGCACCATGGTCCCACTCTGGAAATATTAGTAACGCGTTCAATATTTAACTTCTGAGTGTGGGCAGTTATTAATTACACCCATGATGTAAATTTTGGATCTCTCAGTGGGCGGTCTTTCTAAGGTCATCTTGTTTCAACTATTGCAGCCTGTCATTGCATCCTAGTCGGTGCAAACCCAAGCAGCCTGCCTTTCCTACGTACTACAATCTCATCCTCTGTGTTCATGGGGCCATTGCAGGAACTCCCTCTGTCTCCAAAATTAGTACTGGAGGCAGTGGTGGCTGGCCTTTAAAGAGGGTGGTGGGGCGGGGGACAATAATAAAACTAAAAAAATAAGTAAAGAAAAAATTATCCCACTTGCCTCCTTGGCGTGATGTCCTGTTCCTCGCTCTGGTTTTCTCCAGGCAGGCAGGCTCCAGGAAACTGTGGTAACCAATATTGGTGCTGCTCTCATACTGCTTGAGCAGTACCAGGATTGGAGGGAGGGGCTTTGCTTACCGCTCCCGAGGGCACTGGAGCCCTATGCTGTCTCCAACCCAGTTGTCGTAAAACAGCTGGGTTAGAGAAGTATATAATGCATGAGTCTGGTGGGTCATCACAAGACGGCCGGCCAAAAAGACATGCACACTTTAAACTTAAAGTTCCCTGTCCCTCACTCAGAAAGCCCTGCCCCCGTACTGACGCTTGGATCAGGACGGGGTTTTTAAAAATCAAATGGTAATAAATTAATTGTATCACCATTTCATTTTTCTATCTCAGGGGCAATTGTTTAGTGGGGCAACGTTCCTGTGCTTCAACATAGGAGCCCTCGCCCCTGTGGGTCTACGAGCTAAGCACACTCCTGCCTTCCACATTGGCCAAGGGCATAGTTGTCCCTGCGTAAATCGCATTTTACCTTTGAAAGGTTGCCAAGATCACAATTTAGCAAGAGAGAATTTCTATTTTGTTGTGTGGCAAGGGTGCCTCTATTTGGTGACGGTGATTGGAACTCATTTCCGTTATTTGGGGCCAAAGGGCAGGTTTGCCTTCGATGAACTGAGAGATTAGACCACTATATCAATTCAAGTAGTCATTACTTTTACGTTGTCCTTTATGCTGAACTTTTGTACCTTCCTTTGATATTTGCGTCACTAAATGTATTCCCAAAGTTAGACTGTTTTTACTCTTATGTACAACTTCTTGTATGTAGCAGTTTAAATCATGCTCTGTTTCAGTGCAGCCATGGAGCCCCCAACACAATAGGAAAAGGTGGGAGAGTGCCAGCCGGAGGACTGTTAATTTCCCATCAAAACAACAGTTTAAAAGTCAGTCGCGATTTTACTAAGCACATGACGGAGTCTGGTGGCTTGGTGGACTAATGCGTCCACCGTAGGGGACTTTGTTCGACCTCATGGTCCTAGGATCAAATCCCTGTGGGTCTACTCAGCCTTTCACCCTTCTGTGGTCAACAAAATGAGTTTCATTGAGTTGGGTAGCAATAAACATCTGTTATTCAGTGCCAGAATACCCTTGGGGTTAAGGTGCACTTTACAAATACACGTTATGTTATCTGAATGCATTTCTTCTAATCTTCCTTCTGGCTAAAAAGCAAAAGTTGTAAAAGTAGGGAACCCCCTTATTTGTTTTTTTTTTCAAATTTCCAATTCTGTACTATTCCAAACACTAATTGAATCACATTTTTGCTAAAGATCTCAAGTTCTTTAACTCCTAAAATTGGCAAACAACTTATTAATTGCTACAATAAATCCAGGTGATCAAATTTAACATAGCACTTGCTGTTTATCTCTGAATTCAGATACCCACCATTTTTAAATATCCACCGTTTTTAAATGAGGAGCTGTTGCAAGTGAAGGACGAAGAGACGTGCTGGCTTTCCCAACTCAGATGGTCTCGCTTTCCATCACCATGAGAATTTAATCTCCTTCGATTTCTAAAGGATTCAATTCTAATTAACCTGTATTGATCCCGATAGCAACTATCCATTCTAAAGTTTTAAAATTGGGCATTGTTTAAAGGTGGAAATGACGCTGGGAAGGGTTTGTTGTGCAACTCTGCAACAATGATAGTGGGAAGAGGTGCTTGGGTGTTCTGTGGTCACCACTCAGCTCTTGTAAGAGGCTCTGTTGACAGATGAGCCTTGCAGTAATTAGAACTCCATCCACTCTGGGACTCCTGATTAGGCTTCTTTCCTCTGATCTCCCCAGGAAGGTGGTCTTTGAGAGATGTCTATTGCTTGAGTCGAAGTCCTCTAGAAGCTGAGTGTTGAGTAACTCAAGGGTCTCCTAAGAGATCCTGTTGATTTCGTGTACCATCAGCGCCTGTTCTCTCCGCGGCTGCCTACTCCCATCCTGAGCACGCTTCGCCTGCTTGTTTTGTGCCGAGCAAGCTGATTTCACACCAGCCCTCTAGTATGATGAGCCATAACGGGCAATTAACTCTTTGGAGATTTATGTGAAATTAAATTTTATGTCCATGCAATTAAATTGAGAGCATGTATTTTTAATCGCTGACACGGAACGGTTACCGCCAAAGTTAGTATTTGCAGCCATTGATTTTTTCGCAGTCGCTGAGTGAATCCAATTTGTTCCTCGCCTCCCGCTCACTGAAGCTGGCCATTCATGGGTCAATGGGCCCGTCCGCTAACTGAAATCGCCGTCAATCTGTGCGGTTCTTCTACCACCCAGGGCTAGAGCGGCCGCTCAACCCCTGCTTACTCCTTTCTCTACTGCCCAGGTCTTTATTGCTGCCTTCCTCTCCCAGCATGCTTGTGTTTTTTCATCCTAAAACAAATATTGCATTTCCACCTGTCCTTCACAAGGGGATGGGTAGAGAATATTGCTTGGCAGTGTCTGGTGTATATACTGAAGTTTGCTCTTCCCATGCATTACCCTGCTTTGATTTAGAACTTGGATTATTGAGGTGGCTGTATTTCCCTTGGGAACCAAGGAAATGTTATTGCTTCCAGGACTTGGTGTACTCGGCCCATCCTCAGCCTTATCCGCTGCTGGTGGTGTGCCCGATGCACTTCGGTCATCCTTCGACAACATATGACTTTTACTTTGTCTACTGTTCCCAGCCTGTGTATCATAATGTATATTTGTAGGGTGAACATTCACCCCTTGAAGCATCTTGGCACTGAAAAATATATGTTTTTGTTACTCAATGTATCGACCTCCGAAGGATGAAAGTGTACTTGCAGGGATTTGAATTTGTGACCATTAGGCCAAACACCAGTTAGTGCTGTGGATGTTAGTCCACTGAGCCGCTACAACCCTGTTCATATGTACTAGCATATTGTAATCTGTACTATGTGTACCCCATCTTGCACATAGAAGTTCAGCCCATGGGGCTCCAGTTTTTCTTTATGTAAATGTTAGATTCCCATCCAGGCTTTCCTACTGTAGAGCACAGCAGGCATTTCTAATCCCATTTGAACTCTCTCCCACAACAAAACAAACTAGCTCTGTGCAAATATCCTCTCCTGTAGGATTTCTCAAACCTTTATATTAATAATCAATCGATCTTTGCTTGGTGACCTATTGGTCACTGTGCTCTGTCCCGCTACTTCCATTGTCACTCTAACAGTAGTTAAAGGGGTTACCTGGTGGAACCGGATGACCTTTTGCCAAACTACCCCTCCCCGGGATTATGTATATATTGTCCTTGTCAGCTATATAGGGTAATTGTTTTTTTACTCCATAAGAATGAAGGGCAGAAAGAGCCCTGATGGTACTTAAACCGACGACCATAAAAAATAACTGATTGAAAAAAAAAATGTTTAAAAAGACTGGCTCAAAATTGAATTAAGAGGTAACTACGTATGAGTGGAATTTCTTTTGGGGTAAACTGTTCAAACTTTAAAAGCACAAAAGCACCATAACCACTTTTTTTCGGCATAACCAGCTAGCTTTCTTTTTAGAAAAAGCTGCAGTACATGCCTGTGAGTTTGTTGTACATTTATCAGAATTTGGAGAATATTTTCATGTATAGGCATCAAAATCAGAAATAGCGATTCCTAAATTCCGAAATATAAGGAATCGCAATTTTAGAAATCGCTATCCGCAATGAATCAACCCGTTCGCGCTAAATTACTGAATCGGTAAAAATCGCAAACTTGAATAGCGAGTCCCCAAAAGAGACACGCAAATTCCAATAAACGCCCTTTGCGATTTCGCATTATGCAAAATCGCATTTAGCGAAATCGTAACTTGATAGTTTACATGCATAGAATTGCGATTCTTTATTAGCTAATCGCTAGTTGCGTTCACTGTTGAGCTACTTTCTAATAGGGATTTGCATTATTGCTCCTCACAAAATTTGCTATTCCTTATTTTTGCGAATGAGGGTGTTTTTCGCAGAATTGATTCCTGCATTGGAAAGGGTGGGATTGTGTTTGCAAACTGGCTTTTCTTGCGATTTGCAAATTTTGCGAGGCTTTTTTTGGTTGATGCATGTGCCTGTTTGTGCCTAGTATACTGAAACTTTAAAAAATCTAGATCACAAATTTAAGTGAGCAGTTACGAAGTCTGGCGAGGTGCCATTGCCTCCTTTATGTATGAGCATAATGCCTAATTCTATTATTTATTTTTGTATACATTGGTATTGAAAAACTATACTTTGTGAAGTTTTTGCAGATATAACCCACAATGTTTTAAAGGGGCCAAAAAAAAAGTATATTTCACTAGTTTTTAAATGCGGGCGAGGTGTCAAAAGAAGTGGTATTCCGCTCGTAAGTGCCCGATGGTATATCCCCACTAGTGCGAAGGACGTAGTTGGAGACCTCTTGCATGTTCATGAGCTGCCTGCAATAGAATCCCCAGAGGGTCATTTGTTTTTTCCTTCTGCATCTCATTGTAGCTGTGTTTAAATCTAACGTTACGCCCCCTTGAGAGGTGCCAAAGAGCATTAACAGGTTGGTGACAGGTTACCCTCTAGGGGTATGCTTGTTCGGAAGTGTTGAATCTCTGAGGTCTATATGGGAAGTCTTTTAGAGTTGTGTGAGATTGACTAGAGTGGGTTTTTTAGTGGTGTGTGGCTGTCTAGGTTAGTTATTTTAAGTGTGTGCTGTGTGGTTGACCAGAGTGATTCTTTTAAGTCTCTCAGTCTTGTGTGGGTGTAAGTGACCAGAGTGGTTCTTTAAAGTCTGTGTTGTGTGTGGAGACCAGGGTGGTTCTTTTAAGTCTGTGTTGTGTGTGGAGACCAGGGTGGTACTTTTAAATCTTTCTGGTGGGGGGTGTCTGTCTCTGTGTGTGTTTGTGTGTGTGTGTCTGTGTCTGTGTCTGTGTCTGTGTCTGTGTCTGTCTCTGTCTCTGTCTCTGTCTCTGTCTCTGTCTCTGTGTCTGTCTCTGTGTCTGTCACTGTGTCTGTCTCTGTCTCTGTCTCTGTCTCTGTCACTGTGTCTGTCTCTGTCTCTGTCTGTGTCTGTGCCCAGAGTGGTTCTTTTGACCTGGTTTGGGTTACGGTCCAGAAGGAGATTCCGATTCACATATTTCTTGTTGAATAATTACAATTGTCTGTGGGTTTGTAATGGAAATAAGAAGGGAAAGTGACAGAACCCAAGCAGTTTGAATACATCTATAGCTGTGAGGCTCTCAACAGACACTGCTGTACCTCTTACTGATTAGTAATGTGTACCCACTTATACTTGCTCCATTGGGGGTGCTCTCTGTTATCAAGGTGTGTCCTCCTGAAAGCCGTTCTACTTGAAACATAACATGGATGCAGGCGCCCCAATGCACTTTATTGTAGAAGATACCAAAACACAAATGGGCCGGCTCAGGACAAGGTGCCCATTGTGCCCCACGGGTGATGTCAACGGGTGTGAACCTGCACCAGGGCCAAAAAAGCCAAGTTTTTTCAGGCTTTGTAATGTACTCGGTCACCGGGGCCTACGTTTGGGTTGTAGGTCAAACAGATGTGTTCTTTAATTTTGTAGTTTTGTGATGCACTGCTTGTGACTTTAGTGTCCTCAGAGTGCAGAATCAATAACACACCTGGCTTGGTCAGGTTAAAAGCAGATGAGAGGAGGGTGAGGAAAGAAGGCGTCTGATCAGGGAGATGGGCACCCCACAATCACCCCCCTCAGTATGATGGTCAGGGGGTAGACACCACCTCTGTACGTTTGCCTGCACCGTGATTCTTGTTACTGTAGTTTCACTACCATGAAAATGTAAAAGGAGGCGAGATAACGGTAAAGAAATAATTTAAGAGTGCAACTAGTGACCGCCAGCTGCACCATCCTGCTCAACTGCAATTTTGTCCACCTCGCATTCCATGGAATTCTCACTCCAACGTTCCATGGAACGTGTTTACATAATATATACTACTCCTTTACATTTAACAAAATTTCAAATAAGCACATAAGAATGCACGATATGTGAACATAACTGTTTAACAACAATACATTTCGGTAGGAAAGTGTCCTTTTTGACATGTCACCCCCACTTTTTGCCTGGTATATGATCTGAGTTTGACTGGAAGTAAACTGGGTTCCTGCTAACCAGGTCCCCAGTGCCAAAACTTTCCCAAAACTGTGCAATTGTTTTCTCCAATACTAGGTGTTGCCCTTCCCCCACTTTCGCACTGAATAAATCCACCAATGGTTTGTGATCAGTACGTAAAATGATGGGGTTGCCCCACATTTAAGTTCTAAAGTGCTGTGTACCCCAACATAAAGCCATCGCCTTCTTTTCTGTGGTGGAGTGCGTCAATTCTGATCCATGCGAAGCTCTTGAGGCAAATGCAATGGCTTGCTCTCTTTCATCTCCTATTCTCTGAGGTAATACAGGTACAAGACCCTCATTGTTCGCATCGGTTACAAAAATTCTATCATTATTAGGATAAAAAGGTTTCAAAAGCAAAATGTTTACTATGTTTTCATTCTTTCCACAGTTTGTCAACATTCATCACTCCATGCAAATCCACAACCTTTCTTCAACAACTCTTAAAGGTGCAGTTTTCTGTGCAAAATGTGGAACAAAATTGGAGTAGTATTCTACCAAACTCAAGAAGGCTTTTAACTGTTCCATCTCCTCTTCTCAAATGATGTTCTTGCAAAGTGACTGCCACAACACAGGAAATGGGTGATGGCAGAGTTTAATGAATCGTTCGACGCCTACAATGTGACAAATTGAGTGGTTAGGTACTTTATATAAAGAGCCGGTATTAGAGGTTTGGTAAGGCAGACCGGGACAGTGGAAGTGCAGGCTGGGATGTCCGAGATGAACCTCGCAGGCCTAACCGGAAGGAGCTCACGATAGCCGGTGCTTAATTTGAGCCGGTGGCGGCTGGTAGAGCACTCTTTAAAGGGGACCACGTATTTCTCCTCATCAGACTTTGACGCAGGGACAGAGAAAGAAGAACAGACGTGGGAGGAATTAAAAGATGAAAAAACAAACGCGACTAAGAAAGAAAATGTGGGTCAAATAGAACCCCAAGGAGTGATCTAATGGACAAAGGAGTTTCTGGTGGTGGATGAAAGAGGCATGAGGTTGAATGAAGACTACGCAGCCTTGGTATTCGGCACCCTGACCATGGATGGTGCCGGCCTCAGAGATTCTGAGTAAAACTTTAGACCCCATCATTTATTCTTTTACAAATTAAGCACTGCTTAAGAGGAACAAAGCAAACCCATGGAGTCAAATCATTGCTAGCAAGTGCATCATTTGTTGAAGTCGCTGTGCTATACCACACAGGGCACCACATGTGACGGTCACGTGCAAAACGATACACAAACAGTTAATGTTACGTCCCCTACGCTGAAACCTCAGGACACGTTCCGTGTAACATCTCGATTACAGCCTGGGGTTTGATTTACAAAGCTCCCATTATATATTAAGCAACTGTTTGCTAAACAGCGGGGATTAGCTAAACAAAAGAGGATTTAACGTCGGCAAAACTTTCATCTTCAAACCACTCGCGCTAATCCCGAGCTGCGCGCATTCCGTGACAACACCGCACTATTTCTCCCCGTCTGAAAGGGGGTGGGGGGGGTAATCGCACTGTGTGAGAACTTCTAGCGCAGGCGTTCCATGATTAATGCAAGCGGGGAGGGGGCGTATAGGCATGTAATGGATTGGGCCTAATGTGGGCGGGAAAACAGACGCCCCTGCTGCACAGAATGCATGCTACTTGCAAGAGTTTCATCGTTCACACAAATTAACCTGGATCGTCCTTTCAAAGATCAACCCAAGCATCCCTGCGCACGCGAGCGACAAACGTTGCTCAAGTTCAGGGCTGAGCCCAATCGCCTGCAGAAACTCCCGAAAACACCGCTGTTCCAATTGGCCTGGCCGGAAGTCACCGCTGCAAAGTGAACCCTGTGAAATCCGCTCTCCACAACCACCATTCAAGTAGCCCCAGACGCCTTGACGTCACAGCAGCCTTTGATGTCCTCGTTACTTTGTTACTCTGCCCCATTATCCGCCAGATTGACCGCCGTTGGTAAGCCTCTTAACTCTGACTGCTTCCTTAGTGTGACTGTCAATCAAACTGCTCCATGTCCGCAGAACCAGTGCATAAATTGGAAATCTAAAAGTGCAGGCACTCATGATCCCATACTGATAAGAAGTGCCGGTTCTCTTTTAGTTAAGGAACTGAACACGCGCTGAGAGATACTGGTTTTATGTAGTTTAACTGCTCATCCATTTTTATGTTGTCCTCAAAATATCTTCAGTGTTAATTACAGCGTTTTCTCGAGATACACCTGTTTGGTGCTCGGAGAGGGACCGCTGCATGGACTCCTTAAGGGATGGCACAACCCAAACCCAGAGGAGTGCTGGCCGTCAATAAGTATATAAATTGCAGCCCTAAGTGCTTCCACTTAGCCAAGAAATTCCCCGGACATACTCGGTCATCCATAGAAATGACCTAGGCAGGGGCTTTTGGACCCATGATAATGCTACGGGCATGCCCTTTCACACCTGTTGAGACGTAGTGGACATATTTAGAGTCCTTGAGATGTGGCAGGCATGTGCATTCCATAGCCATTCAGATGGTGTCAGGGCTCGAGTCGGGGTACCATGCGGGTGGACGGCGTCCACCCACTTATTCTACTGGGAGCTCGATAACTATAAACTGGAACTGAGTGCAAGCCACCTTTCGTGACGTCAGCATCCCCCCACTTCTTTTTTTAGGACTTGTGCCCTGGATGGTGTATACATGCTCTGAAATCCTGTAATATTCTTGATCTTCTTGGAGCCTTTGAGAGATTACGGTTGTGCTCTTGGAACCACTGAGATGCTTGTAGATAGTCTTGGTGCCACTCAGATGCTATTGACATGCGCTTGGCAAACCAGAGATGCAAGAATGCTCTTTAAGTGGGCCAATCGCCCTGGTGGGTGAACCACTCGAGAGGCAAAGGGTTTACCTTCATCCGCCAGGCGGTGATACACTCGCCATATTTAAAAAGTGCTCTGGGTAGGCTGTCACTTTGTTCAAAAGTGCATCTGCCAGCAGTGGGAATCCTGTCTAAGCATTTGGGATGCAAGAAGCATCCTTTCAGAACCTTGACACCACAGGGTGTCTTCTTAGAAACCGGAGAGATATGGACCGCTACATGCATGGTCACAGGTTCATTACACTGGCTACCCCTGCTTTCTGGTGCCACTTGACTGCAAGCTACAACTTAATATCCACCAGGCTCTTCACTCTGTGCTACAGGGTGCCTTGCAGCACTGACTGCGCGTCCCACACCCCTCACTTCAGAGGCCAGAAAGGTGGTTGCAGTGCAATCAGCACCCCACGTTCATCAAACTAGAAGATGGGCTCAAGGATGCAGAATGGCATCTGGTGGCGATGGTAACAAGTGACTTCGATGATGCGCTTCATCTTTTGGGTACCACCTTAAGTTGAAAACCGTCCTAAGGCAGGCACAACATTCTGGAGAAGGGACTGCAGTTGAAAGCTCCACTGAACTCCGCTTCTAGTTCCACCTGCATTTGTCAGGGAGGCTTTTTTTGTCAGACTGCTCTAGAAGGCTTTCAAGGTGACCTGTGAACGTCTGAAGAAACTTATGCTAAAGTTTGGCTACATGAGGTTCCCTGAGAGAACTTGCGTTTTCTTCTGTTGCTGCCTAACCAAACATCACTAACTTTGGTTTGCTATTGAGTGATAAATTGATATGCATACAATTTCCGAAGAAGGTGTGTTCTCACCCCATGCATACAGCCAATGCTGTTTTCTCTTTCTATTTTAGGTATACTTTCCTGAGAGAAAGATGGTTTAAAAAATGCCACAGTATTTTATTCCAAAAACAGGTTTATTCGTCGACCACTTAAACACATGCTTTGAAAGATGCTCGCAGCGTCTGCGTGGCGTCATTACGCAGAACACCTGTCTAGTGGCATAGGGAGCTTGCCACGGGCCAGGCCTCAGGGAGAAAATTACAAAAAACAATTTGATGGACAGAATGTAGATCAATGTCTTACATTCACCCCAGTACAAGGATCTGGGCCTAAATCCATCGTTTTTTGCACTCCACACCACCCTGGGTTAGATAATGGCTTTATGCAAATCAGCTCTGACCCTGTGCCTCAAGCAGGGAAACTAGGCTCCCCAGCCCCTATTGCTTAGTATTAGGTAGCCACTATTGGAGTGCAGTGAGCCCTTCCACAATCCTGGGCCCTGGTGCCACTCTACCTGCTGTACTGTTGATCGCTATAGCCCTGCGTGTGGCATGTTGGTGGGATTCATCATTAACCCGGGTGAACTGTCCCGAGTTTATGGCCTCGAGTTGGTGCTGGTGAGGGTCGCTGGTGGCCACCTGAGTGCCAGTCGAATGAAAACCGAGGCCATGAAATAAATTTTTTAAACGTAATTATGCATAAAAATTAGCGCCAAGGAGGTGCACTCGGAGCCGGTCCTTTTCAGGACTACATAACAATTGCGCTTTGGCTGCCGCGTTGATGCCGTTCCGCGCCAGGTAATTGGGAGCAGGGCACAGCGGTTGTATCTGGCACCTTTACACCGTTCCTCATCATTTCTCTTATAAAAGGCCCCAGATGGCCGGTGAAAGGGGCCACAACCTGCAGCCCGAGCCGTTGGCTCCGGCGGCGGCCAGCTGGTGCCCCATCAGCGGGGGATGGGGGTTCCCGAGCCCAGATGGCGGCCATTAGCGCTCTGCACCGGGAGCCGAAGCGCCACGGAACCCTCCCACCTCGGTGGCCTTGGCGCGAGGTTTACACTTCTCATGAAACATTACGAGTCTTTGCAATTTATGTGCCTCCGTCTCTGCCAGTGATTTCATCACAGTACACTAGGAACCGTGCGAGGGTCTTTACAAAACAGTGAAGTGCAAGGAAACTGTACTTGGTAATTAGGGCTCCCGGTTCTATGGTGTTTTTTTTACCATTTCCGTCTGTATTTATCCATATTTATTTTTTGCCCATATTTATTTTTTGCCCACTTTATCTGTATTTATCCATATTTTTTTTTTTTTTGCGGATAAATGAAGTAGTGAAACTGTACATTTCCATATTTATTTAAGTGATAAACGCGCACACATACTTTGATGTATGTCTGTTTTGGCTATTTCAGCTGCCACATATTAGATTACAAAACTTCCACTGGTAAATATTAGCATTATACCACAAATGTATGTTGACACATGGCATCATTTAATGAAATTGCGTCTTTTTTTTTATTTGCCATGCTGTCTATCTGCTCAGCTGTTGGCATATAGTTCATGAAAGGCAGCACAGAGTGACTTAATAGAAGCCCAATTTTCTGTATTTATCCACTTTTAAAAATAAATGCAGACAGAAAACACATTGTTTTCTGTCTTTCTGTCTATATTTATCTGTAAAAATCCATAAAAACTGAAAACCGGGAGCCTTATTTGTAATGTTTCAGATTTTGAAATGTTCTTTTTTTTTTTTGTAAAGCGTTTTACGCACCCAGATGTGAAAGTAAAAAGCGCAAAGGGAACGGGGGGGGGGGGGTGGTGGTAAGAGAAGGCATCTGGGAGGGGAGGGATGAAGAACTGGAGAGAGGAAGGGAGGAAAAGGAAATGAAGCAGATAGTCCGGTGCTATCAATTGACCGCTTCTAAGCACTGACGACAAACCCTGGTGTGAGATCACACCTCTCACAAATGAATGATGGTGCAGGCTAGTGCCTCTGTACATCCGGGGGAGCATGTCGCCACTCATGCAGTACCAAGGGCTTTTAGTGGGCCGAAAAATCTGGGGAGGTCCCTCTTAGGGGTGTGGCTGCTGTAAATGAAGGGCGTGGTTTAAAACACGTACACTAAAAATCTGTGCTGAGCATTGAGTGCCACCCGACTGGTATTTTGTTTCCTCTGTCCGTTCATCCAGACATATAATACAACAAGTAACACAACACCTACTACTAGCCAGGACTATTGGTTTTGTCAGTGGTAGTCGTTGCTTATTCATCTCATGCAACTTACAATCACTTCGTTGTGTATAATATTGAAAATGCAACTTGCTTTTCTGATGTTGTGGCGTAAGGCCAGAGCAGCTGACCTTCGAGTTTAGAAAACCGGTTCCGGCCTGACGTCCTGTGATAAAAAAAATGAATATGTCCTTGTGTAATGTAACCGGTGCTCATGTAAAGCGCTACATAAGACTGAAAAACTATTCTCTTTGAAGTTACATCAAGGTAGTGACGGGCTGTACTATTGCAGAGATACATATTTTTTTGGTGGGGGAGGGTTTCACCCTGAGGGTAAAAATGGAGAGCTCCTGAGTGCCAGCAGGACCCGGCCCACTTAAAGCCCTGGCCGTACCTACGCTGCTGTAGCTTGAAAGTTACCCCCACGCTTCCTGTCTGTTCCCTGGACAAAAAGTGATAATCGCTTCTGTGCTGAAGGTAAGGTAGGAGGATTTCGTTTTGCAGGGTCCTAATGCCTTCCTCGTGACATCACATCTTCCCGCACCTTAAAAAAAAAAAAAAACACAGCTTCTCTGACAAGACACTTGATTGCCCTAAACTGAACATTTGTACCATGCACACCACTGACTGGGTGGTCTGCTGGCACTTGACTGGAAGCATGAACAGCTGAGTAGGCGTACCCTAGAGGCTGTGACCTTACCTGCCAAGGAATAGGCAGGTATTTAAGGCCTTAGAAGGCTCACCCTCCCCCTACATTTGCCCAGCCCATCTCCCACTCCCGGCCACTAATATCCAAGTGTAAGGCATTTGTTGGGGACTCTGTATTCTCAAGTAAATGAAAGTTACTGCAGACACTTACTGGTCACTGGGTAGTCATGTAGTCCAGGCAAGAGTGTGGTCTGGCAAGGGCAGGCCCCCAAGGGTCTGCTCCATTACAGATATAAACAATTTCCAGTGTATTCTGCTCAGGGTCTGCAGAAGAACTTCCTTCATTAGTTTGTCCTCACATTAGGCTTTTTTGCTGTTTTTATATATCAAAAACTTGATCTGAAGTTATTGGAGTGCTTTACACAAGCTCCAGTACATTGCAGAAGGTCACATTCCTTTTTTAGGTCAAAGCACAGACAACTGAGCTGTGTGATTTGCCAAATACATATTTAAAACCTTCTGAAAGCTTCCGTAGGAATGCATTCCTTCCATTGCTTTCCATTGGCTTTGTGGTTTGTAACTCACATTTGCTTGCTTTCTATTTGCTGGCTTTATTTGATTTAGGCTGTCCAGATTGATTTAATTTGTCCCTTCCCTGGAGCATAGCCTATTTACTGTATTCTTCTAAGAGTGCTCACTTTCTATAAACTAGCCTCTAAATTGTGTTCTTCTCTTGTCACATTTGATGTGCATTCAAAGACAATGGTCAAATGTCCTACTCTGTCCTCCAGGGAGCTTGGTGTTTACTTTTCTTTCCCTGACTTCCAAGTGAGAGGATTTATGTGATAATCTTGCTGTGAAAGAAACAGATTTTTTCTAGCACCAACAGCAATTCAATGTCTGTAAATGAACTGTGCAGATCTTTCACACTATATCAGGATTAGAAAAGCATAAATGAAGCACCTCTTTGGAAATCTGGAGTGTGGTGGAATAAAAAATTTGAATAGGATCAAAACAGAGCAATACACTAGGTGATGACATTTCCACACATTACCAATTAGTATGGATTTGTAGAGCGCAACTGCTGCACCCGTGAGGGTCCTGCTGTGGAATTCTGCAGACTGTTCCTGTTTGAATATCCAGGTCTTGACGTCCTTCCTGAAGTGTTGACGGGAAGGAGCTGCTCTGAGGTGTGGGGGGAGGGTGTTCCATTATTGGGTTATTGTTTGTGTGTTGTATAGTTTTATCAGTAAAAGTGTATGCCTGTGCAAATGTAATGGCAGTGCAGCTTCCTCACTATGCATACTCCACCTTACACCACTCCACTCTGCACCACACCAGCCCCCTCTGCATCTCTGCACTCTATGCCTCTCTACACCTCGGCACTCTGCCACTTCCCTGCCCACCCTGCACCACTATACTCTGCCAATGCACTCTACTCTGTACAACTCCACTCTGCGCCACTGCATTCTACCCCAATCCACGCCACTGCACGCTTCACCACTATAATCTACACCACTGCACTCTACCCCTCTCAAATGCGCTCTGTGCCACTCTAGTCTGAACCACTCTATGCCACTGCTCTCTACACCACTCTACCCAAAACCAGTGCACTCTACGTCACTTTACTCGATTCTACTCTAACTCTCTGAGCTCTATGCCATAGCAATGCACTTTATACCACTGCACTGTACAGCAATAAACTTTATACCACTCTATTCAAAACCACTGCACTCTACGCCTCTGCAACACTCTACAACACTGGACTCTGTGCCACGGGACTCTTTGCCAATGCACTCTACTCTGCACCAGTCTCCCTTTTGCTACTCCACTCCACACTACACCACTGTACCCTACCCAACTCTGCTTTGCATTGCTCTACTTTGCACCACTCTACTTTGCACCACTCTACGTTGCACCAATCTATGCTGCTGCACTCTATACCACTCTACTCTGCACTACTGTACAGCAGTGCTGTCACCCTGCGCCAGTGTACTCTACGCCACTACATTGACATTCTACTCTGCCGCACTCTTTGCCACTCTACCGTTGCACTCTTTGCCACTCCACCGTACACCACTCCACTCCACCCTACTGAACGCTATACCACTGCACTCTACTCTATGGATGTTGAGCCAAAGCTGAGACTTGAATCTGATTCCCCAGTTGCAAAGTCGACCGCTCTGGCTGTAACGCCACATCCAAGGGGCAAAGCAATACTCCTTTACTAACAGATCTCTTCTCCCAGAGAAGCATTTTATTCCCACGTATATTTAAATCTAAAAAAATTGTACCTTGGACTAGATCTCAAAATTCACCCCATTTAAGTTTGGGTCTTTGTAGTTTAAGTGCTTCGAGTTGAAATACTGTTATTTATTTGGATAATCCACAGTTTCTCTTCAAGAGAACCCATACACCGAGCCGCATTGTTGAAAAATTAATAATGCATCTGTTCAGCATCACAAAAGAAATCGTTTATTGTAAAATTGGGAGCAATTTCTAGTTGGTAGGTTTTATTGTGCATGAAATGCTTATAATTAATGCGACAACAGTGCTGCAAATAAAACCTTGGTATGTATACAATTTCAGATGCGCGTTCCCTGGAAGGCAGCAAAATACTCCAAAGCCCTTCCGTTTCCATGGTTACACACCGGGCGCCACACAGGGGCAGTTATTGATGATAGACTAGTGACCCACCAATGGGATCGTCGCAATCTGGCGCTCTGAGGTGGCGCTAGGTGAAGTCAACACAGAGATTTTAACGTTTTACATCCTCCACTTGTGAATTCCTCACACTGGTTTCCTCCCCTGCGTCCTTTTCGGTGTGTCTTTTTTTTAAAAAATCTGTACCAGTTATAAAATTATAAAACCAATCAAAAGCACATACAGGTTTATCTCAAATTTCTCAAATCTGTCTTGATTACTACCCGTGTGAAGGGATTGTCTGGTTTACATTTGTTAGAAAATTAAAGTTTCAAAGACTTTTGAGAAGAAGGGCTCTAGTTTTGCGCTGAATAAATCTCACATTCTGCATGCATCCAAGGGCGCAGCTAGAAGTGAGGCATCTGAACTCGCATTCTGCATGCATCCAAGGGCGCAGCTAGGAATGAGGCATCTGAACTCACATTCTGCATGCATCCTAGGGTGCAGCTAGGAATGAGGCATCTGATATCACGTTCTTCTGCGTGCGTCCCAGGGCGCAGCTAGAAGTGAGGCATCTGAACTCGCATTCTGCATGCATCCAAGGGCGCAGCTAGAAGTGAGGCATCTGAACTCGCATTCTGCATGCATCCAAGGGCACAGCTAGAAGTGAAGCATCTGAACTCTCATTCTGCATGCATCCTAGGGCGCAGCTAGAAATGAGGCATCTGAACTCGCATTCTGCTTGCATCCAAGGGCGCAGCTAGAAGTGAAGCATCTGAACTCGCATTCTGCATGCATCCAAGGGCGCAGCTAGGAATGAGGCATCTGATATCACGTTCTTCTGCGTGCATCCCAGGACGCAGCTAAAAGTGAGGGATCTGAACTCGCATTCTGCATGCATCCAAGGGCACAGCTAGAAATGAGGCATCCGATACCACGTTCTGCATGCATCCAAGGGCGCAGCTAGAAGTGAGGCATCTGAACTCGCATTCTGCATGCATCCAAGGGTGCAGCTAGAAGTGAAGCATCGGAACTCACATTCTGCATGCATCCAAGGGCGCAGCTAGAAGTGAAGCATCTGAACTCGCATTCTGCATGCATCCTAGGGCGCAGCTAGAAATGAGGCATCTGAACTCGCATTCTGCTTGCATCCAAGGGCGCAGCTAGAAGTGAAGCATCTGAACTCGCATTCTGCATGCATCCAAGAGCGCAGCTAGAAATGAGGCATCCGATACCACGTTCTGCATGCATCCAAGGGCGCAGCTAGAAGTGAGGCATCTGAACTCGCATTCTGCATGCATCCAAGGGCGCAGCTAGAAGTGAGGCATCTGAACTCGCATTCTGCATGCATCCAAGGGCGCAGCTAGAAGTGAAGCATCTGAACTCGCATTCTGCATGCATCCAAGGGCGCAGCTAGAAGTGAGGCATCTGAACTCGCATTCTGCATGCATCCAAGGGCGCAGCTAGAAGTGAGGCATCTGCACTCGCATTCTGCATGCATCCAAGGGCGCAGCTAGAAGTGAGGCATCTGAACTCGCATTCTGCATGCATCCAAGGGCGCAGCTAGAAGTGAGGCATCTGAACTCACATTCTGCATGCATCCTAGGGCGCAGCTAGAAATGAGGCATCTGAACTCGCATTCTGCGTGCATCCAAGGGCGCAGCTAGAAGTGAAGCATCTGAACTCACATTCTGCATGCATCCTAGGGCGCAGCTAGAAATGAGGCATCTGAACTCGCATTCTGCTTGCATCCAAGGGCGCAGCTAGAAGTGAAGCATCTGAACTCGCATTCTGCAGGCATCCAAGGGCGCAGCTAGGAATGAGGCATCTGATATCACGTTCTTCTGCGTGCATCCCAGGACGCAGCTAAAAGTGAGGGATCTGAACTCGCATTCTGCATGCATCCAAGGGCGCAGCTAGAAGTGAGGCATCTGAACTCGCATTCTGCATGCATCCAAGGGCGCAGCTAGGAATGAGGCATCTGATATCACGTTCTTCTGCGTGCATCCCAGGACCCAGCTAAAAGTGAGGGATCTGAACTCGCATTCTGCATGCATCCAAGGGCGCAGCTAGGAATGAGGCATCTGATATCACGTTCTTCTGCGTGCATCCCAGGACCCAGCTAAAAGTGAGGGATCTGAACTCGCATTCTGCATGCATCCAAGGGCGCAGCTAGAAGTGAGGCATCTGAACTCGCATTCTGCATGCATCCAGGGGCGCAGCTAGAAGTGAAGCATCTGAACTCACATTCTGCATGCATCCTAGGGCGCAGCTAGAAATGAGGCATCTGAACTCGCATTCTGCTTGCATCCAAGGGCGCAGCTAGAAGTGAAGCATCTGAACTCGCATTCTGCATGCATCCAAGAGCGCAGCTAGAAATGAGGCAGCTGAAGACATGGCTAAGTGGTCTTGTGGAGAAGCATAAAAAATGAAGTAGGGTTTGCCAATGAGTTCTGCAACGCATCCAGTGCTGTTAAAATAAGGGAGTTTGGAAAATCTATGTGGTGCTCGGTTCCAGATGGACCCCAAATACTCATGAGAATGCAACACGTTGCGTCCGTTTCTGACTAGGGAATGGATCTCGAGTCTCGCACTCCATACGGCATCTCACCAAACATCTTCTCTAAAACTCCTCGGCCATCTTACATGTAGACCAGCTCATTCACCCTTGCGTGTAAACCAGAACCCTCCAAAACCAACTCTTGGCCGCTCTTGCACCCTTCAGACCATCTTTCTTTCGCTCACGGTTGACCGTATAAATCTTTTGAAAGTCTAACAACTCGACATAAGATTCCACTTGTTGTGCAGTGAAGACTTACTAGCCTATTGTACACCTAAAGACACATTAAATTGCTCTTAAGGGGGCGCCAGGTGCACATTTGGGGGGTCTACAAACCACTGAGATAAATGAGGTGGTGAAAATGTCATCACTGGATTCTGCATAGTGGGGACCATTCAAGTAGATGTAATTAAAGCAGGGTTGTGTTTTTGTAATGATATTTTCCTTTATGTATCTTATTCAATAAAGCTTTCTAAACAAAAAAAAAAACAGGGTTGTGGGCGCAGAATGTTAGACGAATGCAATCTCCAGCAGTCGATGGCCAATACATCCCAACTGTTGAGTCTCCAAGATCACAGCGATACAGTAACACCTTGTCCATCCTGACCCGCGCACTCGCCCTGCTCCCGCGTCATCCCTTCTGTTTTGCTGCTGATACGCGAGGCGCGCTGTGCTCTTGATAAGATCCGCACAGTAATAACCAACCTAGCTGAGCTTTCCCAGCCTACCTCTGCGTGTTATAATGAAGCTGATTTCCTTTCGCCATCCAACGCTTGACAGCAGCAGCGGCTTTTTGAAGATTACGGGGGTTCTTGTTTTGCCGCCTCTTTCTTGAGCGGCATTTCATTTCCTCCCCTTTTGAATTCCGCGTCAAGTGCCTTATTTGGTTTCTGTGCCAGCCACAGGCCTGGTGATGGCTTAGCATTGTATTAATATGCATTAATCTTGCATGGTCGCTCTTTGTTAATCTGCCGGTGTACCATGTGCTGCTATCTCAGAACCCTCTCTCTGGGGTGGCTGGGCTTAAGTAAGACCGGCTTTTACATGTGGGCGGCCTGGCGTTTTCTCATAACAGGTGAACAATCATTCACAGCGCTGGTCTACAGCAGGAAGCCAGCAATGTGCCCAACTCGCTTAGGAGATAACATTGGCCTGCCAAGGAATTGCTAAATTCAAACTCCAACTCGCCTAAAGTTGTTAAACTCTTCCTTTTTCCCCTTGATAGTTTATAGACCGAATCTTCCTTCAACCACAAATTCTATTAAATCCATTTTGAGCATTTCTGTCACCAATAATGAGTACCTCTTCCCAGGGCCGGACTGGCCTTAGCGGGCACCGGGCGTTTCCCCGGTAGGCCGCTAGGGTGGGGGCCGGTTTTGGGCCCCTGGGGGCCCTTTTTGTTACCGGGGACACTAATAATGGCCCCCTGCAACAAAATCGGCTAAAACCGGCCCTTGCAAACTGCTCAGCTGCACTCCCCCTCACCCCAGGGGGGGGCGGCTGAGCAGTTTGCCATGGCTGGTTTCTGTTCCCAGTCCGGCCCTGCCTCTTCCCCATGCTGGTGAATGAGTAATTTGTGCCAAACAGAATGCTGAAGTTGGAAGTTGTGTTCTGAACCTACAGAGGGCACAAGTTGAGTATCACGGGGTTCTTTTTGGGATCCTATGATCTTTGTGTCAATCAATAGAAAGTTAGTTCAGCAAATTACTAAAATAAGCCTTGACCTCTAGTTCAGACTATCACATATAGGCCTTCTAAAGTCACTCTGTCCTCCGCTAAGCGACCAAGACAAAAGCCATGGGCTATCATAAACACATCCTTACTAAGTGGAAATTAAAAGGAGTCATTGGTTAATAATTTGAGTTGGCTAATAGACATTCTTGATGGGCTACCTTCATTCACAAGTTCTTCCTGTTTACAACTGCTTCTCAAATTTCCCCTCAAAAGCTATCGAGGGGAAAAAACGTATTCTCTCAATATCCTTTCTTGTTGTTGCTTTGCCTTAAAAACAGGCTTCCTTCCTAAAACATTGCCTTAAGAAGCTCACGCCATGATCCCACCCTGTATTCACGTGGGAATGAGGTTTCTCTTCCAAAAGGCAGAAAGGGGACAGTATTATTGTCCTGTCCCTTGTGATCTGCCCATTGGAAACAGTTGTCTAGTTGGGTCACCATTTAGGTAGACCGCCTCAGTAAGAATTTGTTGCAACCCTGCCACTTTTGATTCAAAGCTAATAAAAAGGCTTTCCTAGAGTTCACACTAGAATATATTGGTTTCCCCTCTAAAATTAGGTCTGTTTATCTTCCCCTAAGCTGATACAGGAATGACTGAGGCATTCACTCCTTATTCTATTTATGTAACTGAATGTGGGTGCAGGAGCCACTCCCTTCCAGAGGCGGTGTATGGTGGACCCTGTGGGTTGGCATGGTCGCTTCCATGCCTACGCTTGGGAATTGTTTTTAGATTTGAGACTTTGTAAGTATAATGTTCCTGAGATTCTTAATGCTAGCTGTTTCGGTGTATTTCACAGGTGTTTATATGTCAGTTTCAGGACTTTTGATGCTTATTCAATTTAATGTCCCTCAACATAAATTTTGCATTGAAGTACATATGATCTTGCATGTAATTTGTGAGTGTTTGGGCAGGGTCTAGAAGAGTGATTGCAAATTTGAAATTCTGTGTAAATCTCCCCCAAACCCAGAGAAGGCATTATCAACTTCGCTGCGGCGGCTATTCCGCCACAGCGCTAAGGGGGCGGGGCAGCGCCCCCATGCTGGTGACGGAACCGCTTCTTCACCAGCCTCGGTTGAGCTGTGCTCTGAATGATGGAGCGGTTTCGTCATGGCCCCGCCCGCTCAATGGAACGCCCAGCGCAGGCGCGGAATCCGCACCGCGCAGGCGCGGCGAGCGGGCCATGACGGGCCCGCTCCGTCGTCAGCACAGCGCTACCGCGGCTGATGACGGAGCGGTTCAGTCATCAGCATCGAAGGAGTTAAAGAACCAAAACACTGGACTGCCCATGAGGCCTCTGCATGTATATGTGGGCATTTTTATAGGCATATCAGAACTATGCATTTCCTATAATTGTGATACAAACAACTGTCCTTGTTTGTGATAAGAAAATAAACCTCTCGATCTAGAGGGGAAACCCGCATGCTGTACAAATGCATGTTTCCCACTGGAACGCTTGTGACGTTTCTACAGTATGGCTTCCTTAGGACTGACCTTGGTGTGGTGAGGGATTATTTTCCAAGTGGACCAGGGTTTGGAGAGCGGATTTACTTTTTTCCTCTGACCACCAGTGAGGAGGCTACCTTACGAGCTGTGTTCTTTCCGCAGTTGTAGGGGTGGAACCAAATGAATGTGCTTTTGTTATGGTTTTAATAACTGTTCTTGCGCTGAAGGAACTGTTCCTCGACATGTTTCAAGACATTTGCATGTCACAATGTCTATGTTGGAAATGTCGTCCGACCTAAATATCATTTACCAAACATCCAGTGGCGGCTCCACCGCTAAGGTGGAGGTGTGCCGCCCCACTGCTTTCAGCAGTGCAAACAAGGGAAAAGATAAGGAAAATAACTTTAACTTATTATCATTTTATTTGTTACTGCCACATGGCGGGCGGGGTCGGGCTGCTCTGCTCTCAGAGCAGGGGGGCGGAGTTGTAAACACTCTGTAGGGTGCGCAATGACTGTTTGGCTGACCCTCAAGGGCCGGCCAAACGGTCATGCACACATTGCATGTTCTCCACCGAGGGTGCATAACAGCCTGGGTGGAGAACATGCGCAGGCCCTCATTCCTTGGCTGAGCGCCGAACCCTGGTGCTCAGACCAATCACAAAGCTGCATTGCAGCGTTGTGATTGACTATGGGGAGCTTGGGAGCCCTGGTGCTTCCTCCTTGCTCAGAAGCCAGGAAGAAGATGGAGTAGAGGATGCAGCAGCCGGCCGGCCGGTAAGTTAATATACATATTTTTGTAAACCCCCTCCCACTCTTTCCCACACTCCCCGCCCCACTGCTGCTTCCCAGGAGCAGCCGCCACTGCTAATATCAATGATTAAAATATCATCCCATTGGGCGTAGACTTTCTCTTATTAACTCCAATTTAACTCCAATGGGATGACATTTCTGGGTATTCAAAAAATGTGTAGAACCAAATATTTTTCTCCGACGATATTTTGACTACAATGTTCTGGCAACATACCTTCAAGAATGGGTTGGTTCAGAAAATGTTATACCAAAAAGAGGGCCAGCAACCCCAGCACATATCTGTGGTGAGCTGAGGATAATAACGTCACATCTGGGGCAGCATTGGTTTCTTCGCTTGGGCAGGGGAGCGTCACCCCCTTACCCACTGCAAGCTTCGCAGGAAAAATAAACTGGCAATGAAAAGATTCCATTGCCATTTTATTTTTCTGACTTGTGCACTCACTGCACTGCAGCAAACGGCCTTCTTCGAGCCCAGAGACATGCAGGGCATGTCCTCTGCTGCTGATTGATAGCAGAAGACAGAAGCAGTTGTTGATTTGATGCTCCAAAGTGCGCATGTCACTTTGGCCTGCAGTCTTGCAAACGGCCAAAGTGACATGCGCACTTTGGAGCTCTCCACCTAGCTGTCTCGGAAAGCTGGGTGGAGACCAAGCACAGGCCTATAGGGCCTGAGGGAGAATCCAGCCAGCCTGCACCAAACACACTTTGTTATGGACTATTGGGTTGTGAATAGGAAAGTGTTTTGTAGGGGTGGGCGGAATTTGCGTTGTCGAGCTACGCAAAGCTCAGCAAAATGGTAAAAAATCTCTGCGAGCACACAAATGTTCGCTATGCTTTTTCCCTGTTCACAAACAATCTTTGCGTGCCCGGGGAGAAAAATCTTGTAAACATGCATTTTGAAAGCGCGAACAAGCAAAAAATTCTGCGAAGCCGCCTATCGCGGAATTTTTGGCAATTCTTCGTTCTCCGTGAAATGCAAATTACCCAAATTCCGTGAGTGGAACGGAATTTAACGCCCAGGCCTAGTGTTTTGGTCTCGTTATGTTTCTAGTTGAATAAGTGTTTCTGCCCGCTTTCCACTTGTTTGTGGACATTGGACTTTTTTGTTTGGGGAAAGCAGTAGACATTGAAGAGCGATGTCACCAGCTTATTAAATGCCACTCTACTAGTTTCAGTTTACACATAGTGTTGTGGGGTGACGTATCCAATAACTCATGAAACTTCTACAGGAATAGGCAGGCTGGCAAATTGAAAATGGCATTTGGTATGGGTACAGCTAAAATGTAAGGATAGTTTTTTTTTAGGGCTGCAGACATCACTAGCTGTCTCACGAAAATACCTAATGTAAGCTTACAGTGGGCTTAGACCCTGCCCATAGCTGACCATTGGTTGATTTTGTTGTCACTTTCCTGCTTGCTTTTTATTTGTAGCTTATGTGAGTTTTCTTTCCTCTTGTGGTTTTCCCTCCCACTGGAGAATGAATGCATTACTGTGTCCTTCCACTGTTGTTTTTCAAGCACTACTTTCTTTTTTGGGTGTAGTACTCCATGAGAGCGCATGTTTTCTCCAGCTATCTCCCTCGCATATTTCTCTCCCCTGCCGGCCTGCCTGCCTGCCTGTAATATGGTCAATCGCCCATCTGCATCTTCACCTCCCCTCCAGGCTGCGCTTGCCCCTCAGTACCTCTCTTTCCTTTCCTGCCCCGGTCCCTCTGCCACACCCGCTCCACATTGCTTTTCCCCTCACACCCACCCTCCATGTGGCTCTCCATCCATGTTTCCCAGCACTCGTGCCCTGTGTTGCTCTCCACCACCCATGCTTGCAAAAAAATAACTTTTGTGATGCTCATTTAAAAAAAGAATTCTGATCCAACTTTGTAAATTAAAAAAAAAGTGCTTGCATTAATTTGTAGACGCTACAAAATGATCTGGCTGCACACCATAGGTTCTTTTTCTGTGCATAATCCAGGATGCTGTACGCCATGTCTAAAAACCATTGACAAAACCAATTTGTCCCAAAGGTGTGAATTATTTGCTTTGCCAATACGTGTTACAAATATGCTGGCTGTCCTTGATGTTTCACAGAACAAAAGTCAAAACTTGAAAAAAGTAGTGTAAATGTGATAAACGGTGTGGTGGTGGTAGTGGAGGGTGGAAGAGAGTAGGATAAAACATAAGGGTTTCGATGGCCCCAGCTCATCGCAAGCACAACAAAGAGGACAGGTAGTCATGGAGTATGAAGTACAGCAGTTAAAGACGACTTATGCTTAACCAGCAAAATAAAACTAGAGCGGTGTGATTCTGGGGTGAAGGATGCATCCAGTAATTTAGGGACAAAGCCCCCACCAAAGTTCGAATTGCAAGCAGTGCTACACTGCTGCAACCTTCATGCAAAGTCCATTCGTTCCCAGAGGCTACAGATGAGTCATGCAGGATAAAAATAGAGACTACAATTTTTCTAATGATTTAAAACTCCTTTTGGCCATGTTCTGCTGTCAGAGCCATGTAGTGATGTGGGTGTAGGGAGAAGAGTGGATCATGTGACAAGTGCCTGCAGACCCATAGTGGGTGCATGGCAGGCTGTTTGGGGTGGGGGGGGGTGGGGGGGGGGGTGTCAGGCCGGCTCTGTGGGAGGAGTTCATTCAGTCATGCAGCCGTGATGTCAGTGAGCCGTGCCATTCTGTGGGATTGTGGTGGGCATGCCCTGAAATTCCTGCCCATGCAGCGTTAATTGGGGTGTATGATGTAGTAGACGGAGACCCTGTAACAGAATATTTTAATGTAAGCCTCATTCTGCATTTTTTCACCTCGAAGTGCTGCACATAACTCAATTACCAAATCTAATGTTCACTTACAACATCTGAAATATCAAAGGCGTTATCTATTTGAGAGTTTTATATAGCGCTCGCCAGACCCAAAGGTATTTGAGCACTTAACAGCAGTAAATGCTCACATCAAAGATAACAAGTCTATACAGAGCATCTGAGTCGGAGTTACCACAACTTCCTTTAAAGGCTTCAAGGCGCAACGTTGCAAGGAATATTGATCAAAACGCGTCTGCAGCCTGCCGTAGGCGTCCAGTCATTCTAGAAGACATTAAGCGGGGTACACTTAAGTTATGAGCAGAGCTTGGTTTTGTTTCCAAAGACTGTTTGCTTCTCTTATTCCCCAGTACACAGTAGAGTGCATTAGAACTACATCACAGGGATGTGTTCCAACCCCATCTGAATTTATTTGGACTGGTAGAATTTGAGGAGATCTTTTTTGGAGGCAAAAGAGGAGTCATTTCATGGGAAAACTCTGGCTTATTCACCACGGCCTGCCCAAAATTATTAAACTTGTGTTCTGTTTTTTAAATTAACAGAAATTACTTGTTCAACCACTTCTTGAATTCTGGCTTTGTACCTGCAATTTGGAAAAAAGCATCATTTTCCCCTTTGCTAAAAAAATGCTGACCTTGAATGCCGGAGTAATTATATACCCAGTTCCCTTCTTCCCAATCTGAAGAAAATGCTGGAGCAGTTGGTCAACAAACCGCTTTCTAAATGTATTGAAAGGGAAGGTATTGTACACTACATTCAATCAGCCTTTTGAGGAGGTTATAATACGGAAGCTGATCTTTAAGAAGTTAACGTTATTTTTGAAAACCAGCTTAGATACAGTTAAAACGTGGTGGTCATACTCCTTGACCTCTCAGCCACCTTTGATACAGTATCTCATAAAATCCTACTAGATTGATTAGAAGAGGCAGAGATGACCAGGACAGCTCACCATTGGTTGAGGTCTTTCTCCCTCCTTTCACTTCCTGTTTTGGAATTCTTGAATATGGTGTCCCTCAGGGTTCAGCGCTGAGTCCTGCATTGTTTAATATCTACATGACCCCGTTGGGGAAGGCCGTTGAACAATGGGGCTTCAGCCTGGCCTCCTATGCAGATGACACCCAGCTAATGCTCTCATTTAATCAAATGAAGAATACGGTGGCAGAGAATTTTCAAGGTTGCTTGTGGCCAAGTGGATGAAACTTAGCTGTCTGAAACTGAATTCAGATAAACCTGAATTTTGGATGTTCACCAAATCCACCTCCCTTGAACTCCGAATTCTATGGCCTAAGAATCTGGGCAAGCCCGCCTATTCCTAAATCTGAAGCGAGAAATCTTGGTATTAAATCTGATAAAGACTTAATCCTTCAAACCTCAAATCAGAATTATTACTGCTACATGTTTCATGTTTCTTAGATCATTAACCCCTTCCATGCTCATGACGGAACGGTTCCGTCATGAGCATCTGTTGAGCTGTGCTTATGACGGAACCGTTCCATCATGACCACGCCCGGTTCTATTAGAGTGCAGCACCGGGGGGGAATCGGCGCCGCACAGAAGGGGTTAAAAAAGACTCTGAATGTATTTTTCAGACATATTCTAAAAACGGTGGTGCATTCCCTGGTCATGTCCAAGTTGGACTATGCCAATGTGCTCTACTTGGGACTGCCAGCTGAACTGCTGAATAAACTTCAACTTGTACAGAATACTGCTGCTAGTTTGATTCTGACATTCCCTAAGAGGCAATCTACCGAGGAGCATCTCAAGCAGTTGCATTGGCTTCCGATTAGGCAAAGATCATATTCAAGGCCATGCTAATTTATTTTAGAGCACTGCACCACCAAGGGCCTCTATACCTACAGAAAAAACTTGTGCTTTATTCCCCCGCTAGGGTGCTTCAGTCTGCAAATCAAGGGAAGGACTGCTCCCCAAGGTGTCAAAGTGAGATCAGGTGGTGGGAGATCCTTCTATGTATTGGCAGCCAAAACATGCAACTCGCTTCCAAAACCTATGTGATTACTTGACTCTGAGCAAGAGTTCAAACCAGGTCTAAAAACTCCTCTCTTTAGTCAGGGTTACCTAGTAATGCTTCCGAGTGAAGCAGCTGTTGTGCTTCAATCAATCATGATCTCTCAAATTGTGATTTAGTCACACATATGTGGGAAATAAGTGAATTATGTGTATTTATGATGCTGTTTGCTTTTTTCACTGAAGACTCCTGATCGGTTCACCAGTGAAGGTGTTTTACTTCCTTCACATTGTTTTCCTTCCTTCACATTGTTTTCCTTCCTTCACATTGTCTGATCTGATTGTGACAACTTCTCCAAAAAGTGTTTAACACCCTGCAAAACATTTTTGTGAACCTTCTCAGTTTAATTGTATGGTGACCTGATTCTCTTCTGTACATGTGGGGATTGCTTGTTTCCGGTCCAGGGAAGACCTTGCTTGGCAGGTCGGGCTGGACTGTTCCCATAAGGAACAGGGTCAAGACTGCTTTGCATATGGCGGGTCTTAACTGGGGTTGCAAAGTGCACTAAAGAACGATAAAGGATTCAACCCATATCTAATAGTGACTGGGGGTGAGTGTATGAAAAGTTTTAGCCCTATGTCCATCATCTTGTTGTGTTTGGATTAATTTGTGAGATCTGAGGCCAAACAAAGTAGGGCGGTATTTTGTATTTATCCATGTTGGGTCCAACCTCTCTTGGTTCCATAAGAACGCAACCCCTTTCTTTTGTATTACTGTGTTTACAATGGAAGACAGCAGTAAGACTTTTTCTCACTGACTTATTTAGTTTGTCTCTGGGAAACAACCTTTACAATGCAGTCATTACATCGCACAACCTTTACATAGCAGTCATTACATCACAACATCCTTTACATAGCATGTCATTACAATACAGCCATTACATTGCCTGTCACTACAACGTATGTCACTACAACGCAGGCATTACATCGCAAGTCATTACAATGCATACCATTACAACGCATAGTACCCTTACACTATCCAACACTTACCCTACTGTTGCACTCACTGGAGTTAGAATAGTAATTATTAGCCCTATTACTATCCAACACTTTCCTTAAATGCAATGTAATGGTATGCTTTGTAATGGTCTGCCTTGTAAAGGTATAATGTGATGTAATGGAATGCGTTGTAAAGGTCGTTTCTGAAAATGAGATGTAATGGCATGCAATGTAAATGTTTGTGTTGTAAAGGATGTTGTGATGTAAAAACTGCGTTCTAAAGGCATGCATTGTAAATGTATGCGTTGTAACGTCATACATTCTTAGTCTTCATTTGTGCTACGGATTGTCGCTCGAACGACCATTGAGGGGTCCTAAAGGGTAAGATCAGTGCAGGTTTTGTTATAATGTTTGACTGTGAGGTGCTATTGTTGGTTCTGCTGTGGTGCGAGTGGTCATACTGTGCAGATCACAACAGTTATTCGTGGGAGGGTGATTAACTTTCAGAGAACCCTTTTTAAGATAATAAAATAAAAAAGTAAAAAATGTATCCCTACATGCCACAGTCATCCATTGATCCATGAGAAGCTTGGATACAAATGAAAGGGTGAGATAGCCCAGCATCGTAGCCTAGGCATTTGCAAGAGGCTACATTTGACTCTGGTAACCCTTGACTGATGCAGTAAGTATATCTCCAAAAATCTGGAATTATACTTTGTTTCCCAGTGTGTTTGTGTTCGCAAGAACATCTGTATCTTACAGAACTATAAATTATGGGTGTATGATTGGTCTTTAGAGTGGCTCTGTAGCAGAAATAGTGCAAGGATAGGTAGTGTTCTAGGGCAACTTGATATTTTGCCTCTGGAGCACTCCCTATTTACAGAAAAGTGTCATACTCTTGTCTTTTGATGTCATCTTGCTCCACCACTTACTGGTGCCATAAGGCTTTTGCCTTACCTGGTGCATTAACCACCTTAGTTGCCAACCAAGTAGTGGGCTATGCGTTTTCCAAACAGACAGCATATCCATGCACCATAACTCATTCTTCGCCCTACACCACTAATACACATTAAACATGAGCCCTTCCACATCACACACAGCATGCCCACATCCATTTATATGGCAGAGCACTTGCCACCTCAATGGCACATCCCTATTGGAAGCATTCTGAAGAGTTTTAAGGTAAATCAAACTCACCCTCATATTGCATCAAAGTCACATAAAAAGTAAAGAGCCTCAGAACATAAGTCATCTGTAGCTGAGCAATGGGCAACCATAGAAACTGACCGAATGAAACCAGCAACAACGTTCTTCAACAAACGCAAGTACGCCGCACAGAAGGCTGTTCAGAGAGCCATAACAAAGTCCAGCTTGCCACCATCGGATATGATTCTCCAACACTCCATGCAGGACCAGGCACAATCCAACATTACTCAATACAGTACTGGCCACAATCCGATATGATCCATCATTATGTAATACAAAACTGGCCATTATCCGATATGATCCACCATTATGCAATACTATACTGGCCACTATCCGATATGATCCACCATTACTCCAGACAGCGGTCTGTTAGAGGGCCGTTCTGGGACAAAAAATTCAGCCCTGGAACCAAAATAAGTAGCTCACGTTAGTCAACCAGATAACTAAAAAAGTGGCCCACATTTAGAAATCGTGGCAGTTTTGGACTTGCCAAGACACGCTGTACCAGTATTTTGCAAGGTATGGTAGATTGTTTTGTCTTTGCTACCGGAAAATTTGTTTTAATATCCACGAAACCAACAGTAAAAATTGGCCCACCTGGCCTTAAAACAGCCCAAAAACTGCTCAAAAAATACAGACACACTGATGTATGGACTTGCCCATCAATTTTGGAAAAGGGGGTGGTGATGGACAGAGTTTCTGAATGATGCAGAATACTCTTACCCAGTCAAGAGATCAGGGCTTAATCCATCACCGTTTTTTAGCTCACTGCACCATCCCAGCTCAGAACCTGGCTACATGCAAATTAGTCTGTTCCTGTCCCAGTGCATGATGGGAACAGGGCAAACCAAACTACCAAGCCGGTAGCTTGTCTCCTTTCTGGTGAAGAATTGGCTTGGTAGTTTGGTCTGCCCTGTTCCCATCATGCACTGGGACAGGAACAGACTAATTTGCATGTATCCAGGTTCTGAGCTGGGATGGTGCAGTGAGATAAATAACGGTGATGGATCAAGCCCTGATCTCTTGACTGGGTAGGAGTATTCTGCATCATTCAGAAACTCTGTCCATCACCTTTTCCAAAATGGATTTTATCCACACTAAGTGTGGGAGGGTATACTCAGACGTGAGTCCCTAGCTCATTGCACCATCAGGATTCAAGCAAGCCGGGCCGATTACGGCTGAAATGCCAGAAACCGGTCCCCGGTAGCTTGTCTCCTTTCTGGTGAAGAATTGGCTTGGTAGTTTGGTCTGCCCTGTTCCCATCATGCACTGGGACAGGAACAGACTAATTTGCATGTAGCCAGGTTCTGAGCTGGGATGGTGCAGTGAGCTAAAAAACGGTGATGGATCAAGCCCTGATCTCTTGACTGGGTAGGAGTATTCTGCATCATTCAGAAACTCTGTCCATCACCTTTTCCAAAATTGGACTTGCCCATCAGACACTGCCTTTCTTTCTTTGCTTCTTTCTTTCTGTCCTGTGTTCTTCCTTTGTTCTATCTTTCTTTCGTTCTTTAAGTTTTTTCTTTCCTTTAATTGTGTTGTTTTTCTTTAATTCTTTTTCCTTTTCTTTCCTTTTCTTTTCTTTCTTTCTTTCTTTCTTTCTGTTTTCTTTCATCCTTCTTTTTTCTTTCCATTTTTTTTATTTGCATCAAAGGTACAACAAAATCACAAACAATATGTCATAACAAACAAGAATTGCATGAAGGCTGATGGCCAAAGACAGAACTATTGGCTTTTCCAATCCTTGTTTTGGTCTGGCTTGACATCGCAGCAGTAGCCAGCCAATGGTAAGCAGCACTAGGCAGGCTTTGGCTCTGCCCATATGTTGGGGGCCAGAAGTACATATGTTCATTGGGCAGAAGTTGTTTCCTTCTACAAAAAAGTGCTGACCTCCACGCAGTTGTGAACATGCTGTTTAATTGCCCAGCTGACTGAGCTTGAACTTTCAGAGGCAAACACATGCCACTGTAATGCTATGAAAGTGTTTTAGATCACTAGATCATTTCTGGTGTTTTTTCTCTGGCAGTATCACACATGGGAAAAGGCCAGTCATTAAGGTATGTTGATTTTTAGCTTTTGGTTGACCCTGCATTCATAATCCAGACCCATTGGCATTGCCAGTGCTTGTCCCTATCATTAATGTGCATTTACTTGTGAGATGTGCTAGAAACAGGGCAAGATGTGTGAATTAAAATAATTAGAAACCAGTGTGGGAGTGACACCTTAAGATTTTCAAGGGAATTGAAGTACATGTACCAAAGAGAAATAAAGTTCCCTTGACCCAACAATTAAGACAAATAACCGTGGTTTTTTTTTAACAAAAGGATTATTCAAACATTTCTTTTAAAAATTATACTGTCACTTTATTAAAACAAAAGATTTTTGTAACGCACATGTTAAACTTAATCAGATTGAGCAAGTAAACCAATTGAATTGATTAAAAACAATACAATTGCATCAAGGTTGAATCACTAACGTATATTAACTATGACCCACATAATTAAGACAGACAAAAAAACTTCTAGTAAGACACTCTTTGTCTAATACTGGTGTACATCCAAATTGATACAAGGACACTGTGCTTGATACAACGATAAATCTGTATTGACACGCTAGTGATGTTCCTTTAGATTGTACTTCTAAAAAACCGTTGACGCGTTTCAATGGCCTTCCTCTTTTCACACCATCTTTGTCAAGACAACAATTTAATCTGTCTCTGCATGAAATGAATACTTTCTTCCCTAGAAAAACATACATAGGGTCAATCAGTACATTATTCACGCTATACAGTCATATTAACATTTCTTTAACCTATTCTAATCCCTATTTTTATACACAATGACCTCCCACATGTTCATCCTATAATGTGAATCAAGTTCCGGCTCCCTTTCTTCTTTATCCATTTCATCTGTCCCCTCTGTTATATACAATTCGATTATCAAAAGGCTTATCTTACTTATACTCCTCCCTTTCTAGTTTAAAAATATTGTGGGGCATATTTAGGAAAAGGGATCTTAATTCGATATCTGTTTGATTAGGGTACTTCTTACTGTTTGTATACCTCTGTGTTCTGCACTCGTGTGTTCTATAGCTCAAACTCTGGAAATAAGCAAATATTTCTAAAAACCACGAAGTAAATGTAAATGTATTTGAGCTTATATAGCGCACAGCTACCCGCAGTGGGTTTCCCGGCGCTTGCTTAGGGAACCCGTCCTGGTATTCCCCTGTGAGATAACCCCGGCAGAGTATCCACAAGGTGAAAGCCAGGCATCCCACCGCGAGGGGCTGTTGTGGAGATTAAGCAAGCTATTGCCCAGAGTCGCAGTGTGAACCCGTGAGTTGAGAAGGCACCGGAGCGAGAATTATCGAGTCCGTGGAATTTTTAGCCCAAGACCCGCCGAGGCGGGGAATTGAACCCTGGTCCAGGGCCGATCTCAGCTTCCGGGTCTGCCGCCTCTAACCCCTGAGCCACACTTCTCCACCTAGAAGTCCTAACATCCGGCCATGTTGTGTCTATACTCAGAGGGCTCATTCTTCTTGGACTCCTCCCTTACTAGTTTGAAAGAATGACATAATGCATATTTGAAAATGGGGTTCTGATTGGGTACCTGTTTGATCAGGATGCTTCTTATTCTTCGTGTTTCTCCGTGCTCTGCACTTGTATATTTTATTTAAAAGTCCGCGAATGCGCGGTTGATTCTTGAAAACATAACATTCTGACATCAGACCAGACTTTGCCTTTCTCTATCCAATGGCAACAAATGCTGCCAATGATGGTTCAAATTATACTGTATTCTTACTTGATAATAGCTTTGTTCTATTCCTATTTTACATCTAAAGTCTGCCCTCTCAAGGTAGCACTGGAGCTACATATGTGTCCGTGTTATCAGTATGACAGAAAGGGCCACACAAGTGTCTGCTACCCCTTCTGTAATACTATAGTGCTCTGGTGGTGCACACGCCTCTTTTTCCCAGGTGCACTATGCATAGTACAGACCCTGACGTGCCAATGAACACAATGGACCATAGACAGTGGGGCAGCATTGAGGGCACCAATCAACGCTAGAGCCATGGGCAGCAAGGCCCTGCCACAGGTACCAATGGACTAGCCAAGGTGGCAGCTACGCCTCCCGCCGCAACTGCGGGTAGGCTTCTGTGCTTCACTTATGCAAACCTGGGTACGTGACAGGAGATCAGCTGTGACTCTAGTCTGTCATTGTTCCCTTAGAAGTGAGATTCTAAAATGTGGCCATTTCCCCCTGCACCAAGGAGAGTAGGCAGTCTTTGTGAAGGGTTCACCCAGAATGCATCTCTTTCCCACTCATCAGAGGGGGCTCTGACGCATCTATCGAAGAAAGAGTCCCATGGTGCTGCTTGTCGGCTCTCGCTGGCAGGTGTTTCATTAGCACCCCAAGTTCATTAGCTGTAGGTTCTGGGCGAAGAAGTGGAGAGGAGACCAAATAAATTCCTTTTTATTTATTTTTAATTCAAGGTTTGTTGAAAATACTGCTTTTGAAGTCCTCAGACTGTGCATCTCTTGACAATCGTGATTATGTTTCCTAAATGCTTCAAAAGGTTATATTTGTTAATTGGGTATTTTTATTTGGCGTATGTGATAGTGTGAACCATGGCAGCAAGCTTTGTTGGTCAGTGCAGGACATAAATGGATGTAGCAGAACAAATTTAAACCGAAGTAACGAAACCCAACCATGATTTCGAGCTAAGCCAAAAGCAGATGTGAAACTAATCCCAAAACAAAACGATGAATGAAACTACTAAATAATTGCACAACACAGGCATGTTTGAAATTCAAATTTTTCAACTCATTACGAAAATTAGGCTTTGGATATGGAAATTTCAGAACCATAGAGCGGCGAAGCCGTTGAGGGCTACAACTGAAACAGCTTGTAAGGTAGTGATGTTTTTTTCAGCAGCGGCTAGTCCGCTATGGCGGAGGAGCGTCGCCCCCTGTCACCATCCCCTCCGCCAACAGCTGCAAAAGTTGAAAAATAAAATAATGTACCAGGTTTATTTTTTCTCTTTTAGGGGCTAGTCTTAGGGGCAGAGCCTTCACAGGGGCAGTCTCGAAGGGGGAGTGGTGAGCACTGTTGTCAGTGCGCATGTGGGTTTGGCCGGTCGTCTCAGGACGGTTAACCCGCGATGCTCACTGAAGCTTTCTCCAACCCAGGCTGCATTGCTGGTTTGGAGACAGCAAGCACGGGCTCCTACGCTCTCTAGGAGAGCAAATCAAGGGCACTCGGCCAATCCTGATGCTGCTCTCATGCAGCATGACAGCAGCATCAGGATTGGCCGCAGGGGATTTTGGGAGCCTGTCCTTGTGTGGAGCAGAAGAGTGGTGATGCAGCAGGCAAGTTTTTTTATTTGTTTTTTTCTTTTAGTCATTCGTCCCTCCATCTTCTCCCGCACCACTCAGCCCAGACCCAGCCGCTACTGTTTTTTATGTAAAAGGGTCACTCAGTGAAAAGTAAAAGGCAGTTATATTTGCCCAGCCATGCATCTCTAACAATCACGAACAATAGGCGCTCTCTAGACTGTTGCTTTGTTTGATTACATCTGTTTGGGTGAATGATGTCACAATACGTCTCAAAGCCCAATGACCCCTTAACCCGTTCGTTGCGCCTGTCGGCCATCGGCCGTCGCGAACACTACCTCTGTAGTGCTGCGCACGTCCGTTGGCTGATGCAGCCCCGCTCACTCAATGGAACGCCCCGCACCGGAATTTGAGCCGCCCGGTAACGGGGGTAAACTTGTAGAATTTCAAACTGGTGGATATACAAGAACCACGAGCAAGATCCAATGAGTTGTCTCAGATTAGCTTCTTATATGGAAGGCCCAGGCAACTGAGTTAGAATTATAGATGGAGCTTCTGATGCAGTTTTGCACATAGTAAAGCTGCACCGCTAAGGACATTGTCTAAAACGTTAAGAGAAGTCCACAACTTTTTTGTGTTGAGGGCAATTCTTCCTTGCGTTTTCTTCACTTTACCATCCCCATACACACACTATTCACCCTCTCACCTGCAAGCACTGCTTTTCCATTTACTTGTGCGCTGCATTTTGACAGCTGTGTACCTTCTTCACACACTTTTGCCTACAAACATAATTGCAAGTGGTATTTGTGGCCAGTGCACTTTGTGATCTGTAGAGGCCAGTGAATGGATGGGCATGTATTCTGAAAACCTGTATGCCCACCGACAGGCACTAGGAGACACTCGCAGTGCCTATGGCCTCAACGCCAGAGCTCTCGAACATGACCAGAAACTTCTCTCATGTCGCTCTAGTAGCTCGTACAGTTATGGCAGAAAAAAGCGCCCCAGATGTTTGTGAAATTCATGGCAATTGTCTTACCGTACACTGAAACTATAAGGTTTTACAGAAAACTATAACGGGCCATGGAATAAAATACTGGAAGATTGTCATAAATTCAATGCACTTTAATATCAGTAAAATGTCCAAATAAAAACACTATTAAAAACATCTGTCTACGTACAGACTCACTCAGACTCCTACAGGCGACTGAGTTCACAGTACCTGTTATCAAAGAGAAATATGCTATGTGAAAAGAAATGACAGAAAAAAATCGACCTGCAAAAAAAAGCTAATTCTCTTGGTAAAATAAATTATGTTAAACATCCCTGACACAGATTGTGTAACGGTTTGTACAGCCATTGTTCAGAAATCGATCAATTTTTTTACCTGTAAAGATAAGGACAGAATGTAAGACCATTAGAAACTAGTTTCAACATCTGTTTTTAACTTAGAGGGGCGTCTCAGACCCAGAAGGCCCTACCACACTAAGTCTTGCAGTTGAGTTGTGACATAATTCCAGCTGCCAACAGACCGTCACTTAATTATAATGGCTTCCTGAGCAAAAAAAACTGGAGAGGTTTTCAAGTTGTATTTTATTTGTTTCATCTGAAATTTTTCCTTTATGTATGCATTTCAACTAAGGGGGCATTTATAGTGGCAGGTTCATTTTTTCACTGCTGGATTTACCAGAAAGCAGGAATAGATCTGCAGATTATCACACTTATCCGAAACCTTGGTATTTACGTGATTTATGTTGAACATATATATATATATATATATATATATATATATATATATATATATATATATGTGTATATATATAGCGGCAACAAAGTACAAACTGCATATTTTATTTTCAATTTATAGTTTTGTATTAATTAGAGCATTCTCATTTATAGAGTATGTTTCTCAGAAAGAAATAACAATAATTTAAATGACTTGTAACAGACGTGAATGGGTGTGACCACCTATTGTAAGGAACAGAGTACCCCCTGCCGCATGCATAGAGGATACTGCAAGTTCTTGCAGAGTTCCTTGACCTTTGCTTTCAGTCTCATTCCTCTGAAAGGTCACGAAGTCCTCAGTGACTTTCAATAATATCCTTATATGGTAAAAAAAAAATACTTTTTCCCATATTTAATGAGATGTCTATTCGTATAGCATGCCCTGAACAGCACACGAAAGTCGAGCTCCTAAAAGTGGCGCTTCGGAACACTTAAAGCACCTCCATCACAAACTTTTGGCTGAAAGTCGGCATCAGAAAGCGACGACTGCCTCACACCCACCGCCGCTTCAATGGGATGCCCGAGGGGGGTTCGGCGGCTGCCGGGCCTCGAGGAATGTGCGGCAGCCGCTTCTGGGAGCTGTTTATGCCTCCTTGACATCACCAGCGCCTCGGAAACAAATGGTGTTTATGCAGCGCGTGTGATTTAGCGCTGGGCGTTCGGGCTCAGCATCGCCCAGCTCTGTTTATCCTAGCAGGCGAGTTGTTTATGTGCCCACAAGTCTCTCGGCGCACAGGCGGCCTAGCAACCGTGATGGAGGACGAAGCCCACGCTGTGCCACCATTTCCGGTCTGGGAGCAGGGAGAAGCTTGTTCTTATTCTCATTTAATCTCTTTCACTTGCCGCAAGCAATATTCTCTGCATCCTCTACTGAGCAGCTCGTCTCCAAGGCAACCAACCCCGCAGGAGCAATAGGACAAGGGTGCAAGTCGGGGGCCAGCCTGGGGGGCGAGAAGGCTGCCTGCTTTCCACTGAACTAGCAAAGCACTGGAGCAGTTTGAAAGAAATATTGGTGCATATCAGAAAGTGAAAACGCAGCTTTTTGCAGAGGCCGCCGCATCCACCCGCAGGGTGGGGGAGGCTCAAAGGCCGGCGCCATAACCCACGCTGTGCCAACAGGGGGATGGAACTGGTCCTGGGCGCCCCGAAGCGGCCAGGACCAGCGGAAGCGGGGTGCGCACCAGCCACCCCGGCAGGAAGTGACCTTGTGACCTTGGCGCCCATGGGGGGCGACCAATGGCCAACCTTGCTACCTTTGAACCCCCCAATCAAAGGGGGTTCACCTGAAGCCCAAAGGGGGCTCAAGGGGGCGGAAACGGGGGTGCGCACCAGCCACCCCGACAGGAAGTGACCTTGTGACCTCGGCGCCCACAGGGGGCGACCAATGGCTAAACC
Source organism: Lissotriton vulgaris (assembly GCF_964263255.1). Classification (NCBI taxonomy): domain Eukaryota; kingdom Metazoa; phylum Chordata; class Amphibia; order Caudata; family Salamandridae; genus Lissotriton; species Lissotriton vulgaris. The sequence continues at coordinate 1,191,912,981 of NC_141697.1, forward strand.
TGCTACCTTTGAACCCCCCAATCAACGGGGGTTTCACCTGGAGCCCATAGGGGGCTCAAGGGGATTTAAGCACCGCCGCTCCCCAGCTAGAATCACAACGTCTTCGAAGGAGCTGGGAGAGCGGCGCGACAACGACATCGTTTGAAGAGGACCGACTGCAACAGGAGGCGGCGAAGGACGGACGAAGCAGAAGGACGACCTCACGGAGCGGCGCGCCGGTCAAGTTCTCCACCCAGCTCCCCGGGAACCCGAAGCGTCGGAGAGAGAAGACGAGCTCGGCGGCCTTGCCAAGCTCCAGCGCGGTAAGCATTGTCTAGCTTGAAGCGCGCATTGAGCCGTTTCTTCAGACACACAGCACACACGTGCAAAGAAGTTCAAAGGCAGGTCCGGAATTCCTTCCGACCCAGCGGCGCAGACCAGCCCGCTGAAACTAGACCTAGGCCTTGGGGACAACATGGCGGAAGACCAGCCAGGAGACATGGCGGAGGTGCTGAAGAAGATCCGCGAGATATCGGCGGTACACGGCGACGATTGGCTCCAGCCCCATTTGGCCAAAGGAAAGGAGAATAGGCCGGACGGCCAGGCGGAGGAGGAAGCAGGCCCGTCAGCACCCAAGAAGCCCAAGACCTCGCCGAGGAAGAGGACGTCCAAGAGGAATCCCCCAAAGAAAGTGCGCCAGAAGCTCCCGCCGCTGAGGTCAGACGACAGCAAGAAAAAGGAGACGAACGACAGAGCGGTTAATGGTGAGCATATTAGTACCATTGTGAAAGAATGCTTGAAATCGCTCGCCCCGTCTTTACTGAACAGCTCAGGGCAGGGGGCGGCGGGGCCCAGGGAACAACGCACCGACGAGTCAGGGGGCTTAACTTGGCATATGATGGATCCGGGTGGGCCCGACAGTCAAGGGTGCAGGATCAGGTGGGCCTGTCCCCACAGGGGGATCAGGTTTCCCCATTACCCGGTTGGGGTTATAATACTGGGTCCGGGAGCCCGGGATCGGGGGGGCTAGGCAGTGACCTGTACGCCAGACCATCTCCCGGCCCTGCCTCGATGACGACGAAAGCCACGGGGCTCGCGTGCCTTATTCCTCTCGCAGTGAAAGAGAGGATATGGCGCAAGGAGTTCATCGATATATTCTCGCTCCTAGAAATACAGCTAGAGGGCCTCGACCTGACCACATGTGACAGGAGAGAGGACGAGAAAAGGGAGAGGCGAGGGGCTAGAAAGGAGCGGAACTTCGAGAATTGGCTAGACGCTTTTAGGATCATGGCGTGTATCATAGTAGAGAGGTTCCCCCACTGCGCGGCTGACCTATGGCTGTATGAGGCTAACATACATTCTGCGCAGAGGCAATTCCCCGGGGACGCATGGTTGGAATACGATAAGGGTTTTAGGTTAAAGATGCAGAGGCACCCAGAGATGGAGTGGAACGAGGAGGACGTTTCAGGCTTTATTCATAAAATGCTCGCGGCCAAAGAAGTTAGAGCTTGGACGGGGAAATACGACCAGTCCTTTCGGAGTTCGTCCCACAGGGGGAAGAACAAAAGTCACCAGAAACAGTTCCCTAGGCGGTCCAACTCCCCCCCCGCGACCAAGGCCATATGCTGGCGGTATGATGCGGGAGACTGTTCATGGGGCTCCTCATGCAAATTCCAACATGCGTGCTCAAGCTGCGGAGGGAAACACGCTGCAGCAGCATGCAAAGGCTCCAAGCGGGAAGCAAAGAGCGAAAAGGAGAAACACAAGAAGCACTAGCCCGAAGGCCAGTGGGGGCATGACACTAGTAGACATTAAGCAGTGCCAGCTGGCTAGGTCCCCCATCAATACACAACAGCTGCGCAGTTTAGCAAACAGGTATCCAAACAAAACAGACGCAAAGACGCTGGTTGAGGGTTTTGAAGAAGGCTTCATTATCCCGTTTCAAGGCTTACTACCATTAACGGGAGCAAATAACTTACAGTCAGCCAGGCAGCATCCCCGGGTGGTGAGCGCGAAGATAGAAAAAGAGAGGAGCTTGGGCAGAATCGAGGGCCCCCTTCCTCAAGAAGTGTGCCAAGGAATAGTCATCTCCCCACTAGGAGTGGTTCCGAAGAAAGAAAAGGGCCAATTCAGGCTGATACACCACTTGTCATACCCCGAGGGGGGGTCCGTAAACGATGGCATCGACCAGGAAGCATGCTCGGTGGGTTACGCGTCAGTGGATGACGCTATCGCGCTGGTCAAAGCGTCAGGAAAGGGGGCTCTCATGGCCAAGGCGGACATCGAATCTGCCTTTCGTTTATTACCGGTACATCCGACCAGCTTTCACCTGCTGGGCTTCCAATGGGAAGGGGACACGTACGTCGACAAGGCCATGCCCATGGGATGTGCCATATCTTGTGCCTATTTTGAACAATTCGCGACCTTCCTGGAATGGGCCCTTCATGACAGACATCAGGGGGGCGGGAAGCTGCACTACCTGGACGATTTCCTGTTCACAGGGCCGGCGGGATCGCCGACGTGCGCCAGTACACTGGCGGCGTTCGAGGACCTGACCGAAACACTCGGAGTCCCATTAGCAAAAGAGAAGACGACAGGCCCAACGACTAGACTGACGTTCTTGGGCATTGAGCTTGACTCCACGGCCGGGACCGCCAGGCTCCCCCCGGAGAAGGTGCAAGAGTTCAGGGAGGAAATAGCCAAACTGCGAGGCCGGCGCAAAGCCACCCTCAAGGACATACAAGGGGTGATAGGCAGGCTGAACTTTGCGGCGAGGGTCATCCCGCCCGCCAGGGTCTTTTCCAGGCGCCTCACCGCGCTGACGGCTGGCGTTACCCACAAGCACCACCACATCCGGCTGAGCACGGGTGTAAGGCAGGATCTACAAGTATGGGACGAATTCCTGCAGGATTTCAACGGTGTGCTGATTTGGAAAAAGGGTTGGGTAACAGCCGAGCAACTATCCCTATACACAGACGCAGCAGGGAGCCTGGGTTTTGGGGCGGTCCTGGGGAACAAATGGTGTGCCAGCCAGTGGCCAGACAGGTGGCATGCGCAGGGGCTCACAAAAAACATCACGTTCCTCGAACTATTCCCAATAATAGTGGCTCTGACGGTATGGAAAAAAGAGATAAGGAACCTAAAGCTCACTTTGTGGTCGGATAACTTGGGGGTAGTGCAGGCCATTAACAGAGGCGCAGCAAAATGCCCGGGCATGTTGAGGCTAATGCGAGAGTTGGTTAAATTGCAGCTCGAAGGGAACCTGGAGCTGAAGGCCCGGCACGTGCCGGGGACGGAGAACACGGTCGCCGATGCGCTATCCCGGTCCCAGATGACACGTTTCAGACAACTTCTACCCGGTGCGGACGAGGTGATGACCCCCTTTCCAACATACCTGTGGGACCTGGGGGGGTTGACTTGTCCAGATTAATAGGGCACTCGCTCACCTCTGAGGCGCACAAGAGATACAAGAAATACGCGGCCACAGTAATGAGAATCGGGGGCATAGTGTCGCTGGAAGACAAAGCGACGGTCCGCACAGCGGCTGAGAAATTCGTGCAATGGGCGTTCGACGCCAAGAGAACAAGGTCTTGGGCACAGGCGCACCTGGCCGCCATTGCATACTTCGCCAAGCTCCACATGGGCGAGGACCCCACGGCAACTGTTTACCTAAAGGCAGCCTTGAAAGGCTGGCAAAAACTTGAGGGGACCAAGAAGGACGCCAGACGCCCCCATTGATTACGACAAGCTGGGTCAGTTACTTAGCGCCCTAACCAGCATCATTGCAGATAGGTATGAACGGCTACTATTTGGGGCCGCGTTCACCACGGCTTTCTTTGGGGCTTTTCGGGTAAGCGAAATAGTGGCCCCCAACAGGTCAGGCCCGGCGCATCGCTGCTTGCAGGCAAGGGACGTCAGGCCGATGGTAAAAGCAGTGGAGCTCACACTTAGACAGTCCAAAACGGATAGGGCTCGAAAAGGGGCGACGATTCGTCTACATTGTATCCCAGAGGTGGGGCGCTGCGCAGTGTGCTGGCTGCTACAATACATGGCGGTGCGGCCGGCGGGGGATGGCCCCCTCTTTGTGCACCAGGATGGAAGGAACTTGAGCAGGTTCCAGTTCACGGCCATAATGCGCCAGGGCCTCAGTAAGGTGGGGCTCCAGGCAACATCATTTGCCCCGCACTCCTTCAGGATCGGGGCGGCGACCTCAGCATCGCAGTATGGCATGCCAGAGGACAGGATCCAGGCCGTGGGCAGATGGCGGTCCAGGGCATACAAGTCTTACATACGCCCGCATCTCATATAAAAAAAAAAAAAAAAAAAAGGGGAAAGGGGTAGTGGGGGGGGGGGGGGAGCAGCCGCCTTGGGATGCCGTACGGCAGGGTTTATTGCCCCCCTTCCTCGTCCACACCCGGTGCGCAGAAAGCCACCTTAATGGAGCAATTTCTCTCGACAGGAGGACGCCCACAACTGGTATGGGTCGTGGGACACTCTTTCGTGTCCAGAATGGAGTCCTGGTGGAGGCGAGTGGGGCACAAGCAAAGCAGACCCAAGGCGACGTACATCCGCTGGATCGGACGGCCCGGCATGAGGTGGGAGCAGTTACTACCGACCCTGGACGGCCTCATGGCAGACTCAGCCTGGCTGCCGGATGTGCTGATCATACATCTAGGAGGGAACGACCTAACACGGTTGGGCCGCAAGGCGGTGGGCCAAGCCATCCAGAGGGATATCGCCAAAGCGGCGGCATGGCTGGGGACCACAACAGTTGTCTGGTCGGAGATGATCAGCAGGAGGCACTGGAGGGGTGCCGACTCAAACAAAGCGGTGGACAACGCAAGGCGCAAGCTAAATACCGCCATGCACAAGTTTTGCTCAAGCAACGGCCTGGAATCAATCCGGCACGGCCTCATCCACCCAGGCCGCCCAGAGCTATATGGACAAGATGGAGTGCATCTGTCCGATAAAGGAATGGAGGTGTTCTGGGGCAACTTGTGGGGCGCAATGACGCTCGCGGGTTGTCGTTGAAAAAGAGCATGAAAAAGGGGAAGGTAGGTAGCCACGAACCGAGGAACAAAGGGGGGAGCCGCAGAAAGACGTGAGCCTCCCTGCGGCGTGGCGGAAATCCTACAATCGTTGGCTAACCAAACACACCGGTGGGCGGTGTGTAGGAGGAGGGCCACTCACTTTTCAATGCCGCACGGCAGGGTGACGTGGCCGCACAAAGGAGGGGAGGAAAAAACGGAGACGGCACTCGCGGCCCAGACCCGGCCGGACGGCAGGGCGCAAATGGTAGCGAGCTGGGGACCTAACTCCAGGCAAAGAAGCTCCCCTCCATGACACCCAAAAAGGGGTGTGGCCAACCAACTACCGGAACACCAAGAAACTGATTAAGAACTGGTTGTACAAAAGTGCCATTTACGAACTGATGGGTGCACGAGAGACAGACACCTGTACCACGGGAAGGTGTCATAAACTGTAATGTGATGTGCATGATTTATGGTTAAAGTTCGCAAATGAAGATTGTACAACCAGTATGTTATTAATATTGTTATTAATAATCAATATTAATATTGTTATTAATAAATCTGCGGCCAACAATGACCATCAACAAGAACTGAGATTGTTGGCTGACATTATTTGCCAGGTTTGTCGGAGAAGATGGGAGAGGTATGCGGATGCTGACCGACAAGTAAGTATAGACGGTGGACCCACTGAGTAGGCACATGCGAGGGTTATTGTGCACGCACCCACGTAAACAGAATGTTTGAGTGCATGTGTTGGGTGCACGTACGCCAGACCTTTTTCCTTTGCCAATGCTTTTTATGTGCATGTGTGAGGACCCTTTCCACACCTTCCCGGAATCTACAGAACATTTTACATTTAACTGGCAGCAGTAATTACAATTTCAGTCACAAATGTTCTTTAGGTCAGGATTTCATTTCAGTACATAGGACGGTAGATTTATTGAATGGGATTACAAACAAGCATTGCCACAGCTTATGGGTCTGGCCTTTAGCATCCATTTGCTGAGCTAATGTAAATGTAAATGTAAATGTGCATGTATTTATATAGCGCAAATCGCCCACATCGCAGGCATCTATGCGCTTGCTTAGGGAACCCGTCCTGGTATTCCCCTGTGAGATAACCCCGGCAGGGTATCCACAAGGTGAAAGCCAGGCATCCCGCCGCGAGGGGCCGTTGTGGAGATTAAGCAAGCTATTGCCCAGAGTCGCAGAGTGTGAACCCATGAGTCGAGTAGGCACCAGAGCGAGAATTATCGAGTCCGTGGAATTATTGAGCCCAACCCCTGTCGAGGCGGGGAATTGACCCCTGGTCCAGGGCCGATCTTAGCTTCCGGGTCTGCCGCCTCTAACCCCTGAGCCACACTTCTCCACTCCGGGTCTGCCGCCTCTAACCCCTGAGCCACACTTCTCCACACTCTAATGATTGGGCCAATGATTGTTGCTTTACTTACCTTATATTTTACCATTGCATTTGGCCATTGTGTTTAACATTTATCATTCCCTTATTTTGTTTTTATATATATTCCGAGCACTTTGTGTCATGGGGTAGGTAAGGTGCTTTACAATATATTGTGCAAGGGTGGGATGTATATTTTAGGTCTGGCATTAGCCAAGACCTTTGAAATGTAATAACATTTCGTGTAATATACTAACTTACAGGCCTTTCAGCCAACCATCTTCATTCATTAGTCTGTTGTTCTGTTATGCACATTTTTCTTCTGCCCATTACAGCATGGTGCAGTGGGTCAGCCTACTTCTGCCATTGGCTAACTTTATTGTGAATGACAGAATTCTGCTCTTTTTATAAGGAACACATTTATTGCCAAGGAATACTATGGCAAAGTGTGCTTCTTTGAGACCATTTTTTTTTTGCTATAGCCAATTTTTTTTTAATCTATTTTGAGTTTGACATGGGCACGGCAACTTCCCCAAATATAAGGTTTTACAAAAAAAGCATGGGAAAAACAGGCTTTGACAAACCCAAAGGGCTAGCCGCCAACGCAAGAGGTGCAGGGTCGCCTTTGCTTTTATTTATTTATTTTCTAAAATGTGCAAGGCTTTTCAAGAAAAGGCTAGTGTGGCTTAACTATAATGATGCACAGATTACGAATGCCAGGATATGTGCATAATTACAACTTTTATTTGTTTTGTAAAGCGCTGGGATTGTTCCATTCCAAGTACTACAGAGCACTAGCCGGCTAGGCTATACATGCAGTAGTGGTTCTGTTCCTTTGTGACGTGGGCTGTAGCTGCTTTCCTAGGGGTAGGTCTGGTTATCAGGCAGGACAACACTGGTGCTGATGGATCAGTGCTGGAATTCTTTTACCTGAAAGTACGACTCATTGGAACAGTACTGAAACTACCAGAAAGAACACACTAACTTTAGCAGAGTTTGTGCGGCCTAAGAGTTCAAACAACACTAAAGGGGATGCTAAGAGTCTCAGACAATACTGTGGACACAGTATTGTCTGAGACCTTTAGCATCCCCTTTAGTGTTTGATTATTCAGTTGGGGGACAGGGTGCGAGCTGGTCTATACATTTAGTTTCCCCTTAGGCCAACAAATACAAAAATGTGGAGAGGGTCTAAGAGCTCACCATTGTTAGTGAGTCATTATTACAGGCACAAAATGATTCCCCGGTGCAAGAAAACATTCACGTCAATGGGCCAGCCAGAACTCTTCTAGAGCGAGTGTTTGCTTATGACGTCACATGTCCTGGGCTTTGTTTCACAAATCTGCAATCTGGGAAATGTAGTCTCGTTTCATTTCAATGTAATTAATTGGAAGACCGTGAATTATAAAAAGAAAGCTCAGGAAGGGAAAGCTGTGAGCTGGTGACATGGAGGTGTCTGGGCACATCTGTAGTGAGACCCTGAGCAAGGTGTGAGACTCCCACTCAAGCAGTGAAACTGGACTATCCCACCAACTAGGATGGTGCCCATACTTCTGGGATGCTTCCGGGTAGCTATGCGCTCAATAAGTGCTACTTCATTCAATCATTCATCCAATCATGCTGCGGATACTGCTTTCAGCAGGATAGCATGTTCACTCTCTGCTGCAATGTTCTTTGATAGAACTTTAGAAATGGTGACTAGTAGTCAAAAAATAATTTAATGAAGAGCGTGCATGCGTCCACGTCTTGATAGCTAAACAAGCATTGGCAAATCCAATAGATCTATCCTGCACAAACCTGCAATGTTGTATTTTTTTGTTTGCAAGCATATGTAATAGATGCAAAAAGTAATTAAGTAAAAAGACTGCCATCTTAAGGTGGACTGCATATGTGTGTAACACAAAATAAGTAAATAAAAATGGTATTGTAAAAATAAATACAAAGTATGAACTGATAGCAGAAAACAAAATCTATCAACGGTCTCCCGACCCTGCCACTGATGTGGACTACTTTCGAGGTAGAGAGGCACACATGAAAGAACAAAATACTGTCACTCACAGTGAAAGAGGCAATAGCTCAAACAGGCTGACCCATCGCCCCCAAGCTCTGTATTCTAGTGGGTGGCAGTAAAATGTGAATGGCACTTGACCAAACCAATACATGAAGAGAGTTGAACAAAAACCAGTCTGTTTATATGTGCATTCATTTTTGTCATTATTTTTTGGGGAAAACATAAGGCTAAAGTGGTCAATTGTCCAGAGCTAAAAATGCGGTCTCTCTCTTGTGTATGTCTTTACCTTCTATTTTCTCTTGCTCTTGAAGCTTGTCATTGTCTTGTACCTCAGTATTTGGTTAATGATGGTTCACTTCACCGGATACGGTATCAGGTGAGCCTTTAAATAAATACATTGTTTACTTCAGAAAAGCAATGCAGCTTCTTGAAATTGGAATAATGCATAAATGAATGGGGGCTTTATGTAGAGTGTCTCTGAGAGCCGGACGTCCTCAAGGCGAGAGGAGTTGGCCTAACAGCTAGGGCGGTCAACCTCGAAACTGGGGAACTGGGCTCGAGTCTCCGCAACAACGCTGAACATCCTGTGATTCCAGGCAAATGACTTAATCTCCCCGGGCCTAACAAAATGAATGTGTCCTCGTGTAACGCAACTGGTGCTATGTAAAGCGCTCTGATACCCGATACCTTCGGGTCTATACGCGCTATATAAAACTCCGTATAATAAAACAAAAATAAGGCGCTTAATGGTTGGAGAGAGCTTTGATAGGCTGTCCATCTGCTTGCGGAGAGTACACATCTTTGTAGACTGCTCCTGCCACCATTCGTCAATTAGCTGTACATTCTAGAGAAGCGCCTCAACCAGGCCTACGTTTTAATTACGTCTTTTATTAGTGGCACCCTTCCAGATTCCGATGCAGCCATTTTAATCGTGTTCATAAACATTAGAGTGAAATACTGCATGCCATCTGTATCTAATGATCACAGATTCGAGTGGACTGCTAATTGGACGTTCACAGACTGCAAACGGAAGGGCAGTGCGCCCCCACCTAGGACGCCTGCAATTCACTACATAAAGATTGATTTTTCCAGATTCTACTAAGTCATTTCCAGTCCTTGACTTTGCATCCCCAGGTCAATTTTATCCCTTAGTGTGGTCCAAATGATTCAATGAATGCAATCTCGGACTACAACTCCCAGAATGCATTAATATGAGTTAAAGTGCAGGACTAGAACATTGTGCCCTGCCATCATGAAGCATCTGGCAAAATGCTTGTAGAGGGCGTTTCCAGGGATGGGAACCCCTGGCACCACTGAAAATACAGCAGTTGAGTTCTTACATCAAACCAGTGCCTATTTACAAGTCAAAGAGGTTCCGAGGTAGTGACACAGTTGTAAAATAAGGTTAGGCTGCACCATTCACAAATTTACATGGACCGGTGTGGTTTGTCCACAAGGACAGGTAAAGGATGCCAAAGCAGCCATTTTAGGGGATGCAAGGGGCTGCACAAGATTTTTGACTTTTAATTGTTTGTGTTTGTAAATGTAGATGGCCAAGTGAGTGGGGCAATGGAAGAAGACCGCCTGAGTCAGCAAATCTTTGAAGTTCTAAAGCTGCTCTGAGAGGTGGAGCTTCAGACGTTTGGGCTATACTGTGATTTCCGACTTCTTGTGAAAAGTCAAAGGAAGAGTGCACATGGAGGGGCCTTGCTAGTGTAGAGACAAACACTGTGGGATGATTTTGGGATAGGATGTTTTTGGCCCGCCTTGCGGTTGGAGAGACTGTTGGCCATGCCAGTAGTTCAGAAAGTGAGACAGAGGGGACTTTTTTCTCCATTTGCTACAGGCAGCGTACAATCCAGTTGTCCTTGGGGGGCTGAGAGCGATGCTCTTCCTTGGGTTGTTGCTGAGACTTTCTTTCTATATATGATCCCTGATTTTACCAGCCCACAACTGAGAAGGTGCCTCCAAAGAGCTACCCTTCACTTGATGTGGTTCCTGGTGGAATCATATTAAACAAACACGGCTCACACAGGAACAACCTGTGGGACCTGAAGGGTTGAGAGGTCTCTTCAAATATGAAGAGGGTGGGTGATACGTCCTCCTTGTAAACTCAATACAACAATATAGTTTCCTGCCAAGGGTTATAGGGATTGTGCTATATAGTACACAGGACATGGATTGGGGGAGTCCATCTGGACTTGGTGAGGGACTTTTTAATCTGTAGTTGAGCCCCCTGGTCACTCTCTATATCTTAGTGCTCCTTGAAATATGGTCGAACCCACCCTGACCTTTAGGAGTCAGGGTGAACCCGGTGATGAAGCATGACACCACTAGTGTGTGTGATGGTTATATATAAAAAAGGAATTATTTCCATCCCTCCTCTAGTCAGGCAGAGCTAGCATATCCACACGGGGTGACCTACTCCCAATCAGTGCCCTATGTACTGTAGACCGCAATCCCTATAACCCTTGGCGGGATACTATATTGTTGTATTGAGTTTACTAGTGGAACCAGCCTGTATCAAGTGCTGGAAGAACTCTCAGGAGAACATGGCAGACTAGTAGGGACAGGAGAAGGATTTCTTCAAGGGGCACAGATGAGCAGGCAACAGGGTCTTAAAGAGGCAGTGTGGGGCCATGTAAAGGAGAGGTAAGTGGCTCAAGAAATACAGGCCTTGTTAAATTCTATTAATGCCAAACTCTGACCTGAATGTGTAGAGAGAGCAGTGAATTTGTGCTAAGTGCAGTAGAAGAGAAGGACTGTAGAGACCCAAAAGGGGGGACCACTTTGGTGCTTGAAAATAGTGGCGCAGAATCCACTGCAAAATGGCGGACTAGACCGCATTCAAAGAAGAAATTAGACCACTCTACTCCAACATTCTACTGCTGGACACTCTGCAGAGGGGTGTGTTTCCTAGATTCCTCGAAGTCACACCAGAGGTTACCATCGTTTCACTGCCTATGGAGACTGAGAAGGTGCTTGGAGAAGTAGTGGATAATTCAGTTGCACCAGAATTATGACCGGAGAATAAAGCTTGCAGTTTGGCACCAAGGAGTGGGAGAAAATAAAAAAATGAGATGGAGGACAGTAATGGTGGAACTGTGTTCGATGGAATAGAATGACTCTAGTGTGTATGCAGAAAAAAAAGAGAAAAAGCAGTGATGTTTGGAGAGACTACTGTTATTCCCAGATCTGAATCCGTGCATCCCAGCCACAAAGAACAAGCTTGTGGAGCCTAAAAAGCAGTTGGTAGCCAGGGGTCTCACAGCCTCAGTATGGCTTCCAGTGAAGGTTGGGCTTTCGGGGGCAGCAGCATATTTTCACAAAACAATTCTGGATAATCTACTATTGTTGCAATAGTCTCTTCTGGGTAATGTAGATTGGAGTTGTATTTGTTTTGGTCTGTGCTTGGGTGGTGAATGGAAACTTTTACCTCAATCAAATGAAGGGGCGTGGTGGAGAACCCTTTTGTGGTGGAGGTAGTGCATGGAGGAAGGGTGCGTTACGCTGATTCTACTGTTTCATTGCACTTGGCGCTCAATATCTCCTCTTATCTTCTTTCTGCACCTAGTGAGTGCCTGCTCTCGGACGCTTTTCTCTGGACCCCGACCCAACATCTTGTCCATTCCCTCGTCTTTTACCCTTTTCCCTCGTTTCCCTCTTGACGATCCTCAAATGTTTCTTCCCTTTTCTGATTTGCCTTTTCTCCATACCCTTGTATCCCTCCCACCCTCCCTTGGTGCTGTGACTGCATCCCCCCTCCGACCCCACTTAATGGAACTCTGCTTTTCTGTTTTTTTTCCTGAGAAAATCTACTATGTGTATATATGTATAATAATAATAATAAAGATTTATAGAGCACCTGGTTGCACCAACTGGTGTGTCCCCGCGCTGTGGTGAGAGGCGACCGCAGAGAGCTAGAGTGAGAATGCAGAGATTAACAGTGACCTAGCTCCGCACGAAAAAGGTGAGTTTTCAAGTCCTTCCTGAACTTGGTTTCAACTGCCTCCAGCCTAAGACTCAAAGGGAGTTTATTCCAGTTTTGGGGGGCCAGGCGACGAAACGATCTGCCGCCCATCCTGGACTTTGAGATCTTAGTGACAGTCATCAGACCCGATCCCCAGGATCTCAGCTGCCTCATGTGCACATAGTGAGAGACCAGGTCCACCAAATATGCAGGACTCTTGCCTTGGGAGATGCGATGGCACACACATAGTGCCTTAAACATCACCCTCTCTCTGATAGGGAGCCAGTGTTGCGACACCAGCGCCTTCTTCGAGGAGGCCCTTCTGGGTAGCATGAGAACCAGCGTAGCCGCGGCATTCTGCACACATTGGAGCACACATTGGAGCCTATTTAAACACACCCCCATCGCACCCAGATACAGTAAATTGCTCTAATCCAGGCGGGAAATGACCAGGGCGTGCACCATAGTCTTCCTGGCAGACACCGGCAGCAGGTCCAAGGTCTTACGGAGGCCTTTTAAGACCCAAAGCAGGAACCTGCCACCCGCCTGGACTGATACTCAAAAGAAAGCTTAGAATCAAGCCACAGGCCCAGGTTCTTCACCTGATTGCTTGGTATGGGAGTATATAGAGATAACTCTAATCACTAGTATATGCAATAGACCTTTTGTACTCTCTTCCATTCCTATGTGACTCTTAGAGTATATCCATTCGTATCTCTTCCTTGAGTGACTTTACTACTTGTACATTTGCAATTTTCCTTTTTGTTTGTATCTCCTCCTTGTGTGACTTTACATCTTGTACATTTGCAATTTTTTCTGTTTGTATCTTTTATGTAATGCATGTAATTCTAAGTCCTTATGTTTTGCAACTGGTTCTTATGTAAAGCGCTCTGACACCTTCGGGTAAAGTTCGCGCTTTAGAAAATCGCATTAAATAAATAAATTAGCGCCAAGAAACCGCTAGGTAAAAGCGCGCTTTACAAATGTTTTTAAATTCAAATTCAAAATATAACCAATGTTGCATCCGCTGCATTTTATTTTTGGCAGATGGAGTGGTTTCATGATTATTATGGACTTTGCGGTGCTGCTGTACTTGATACTCTGCAATAATATCAAATAATAAGGTTTAAACCTACAAATACACCATTGTCAAGACAACAAAGTCCTTGTTTTTATGGATATGTCTTGATGTGTGTTGAAAAGGATACATCACAACTGCTGGAGAAACCATTTTAGGCCTAGATTTTGACAGCTCAGCAGTCAACCAGACCTTGTTTACAATATGCAGGCTTTAGGACCGCCCTTTTCAACCATGGGCATCCTCAACCATCATGTCTTGACTCAATGGGGTGGGGCTCGGATGACCCCAACATGGCTTCCTTGAGGAGCCCCTTCGTCTGGGGGAAAACCCATACCGCGTATTGAAGCAGCATAGATAGCAAAAAACAGATGGAAACTGCAGCATTGGAGAACAAGCATTTGCAATGCAATAGGTCTCGCATTTGCGAGAGTTTGAGCTATTTTTATTGTAAATGACATTGCCTTTTATTTATGTTTTGGTTTTTGCAACATAAATAAAAGCCATTGTCATTTACAATGGCAATAGGTGAAACGCGCGTAAATGCGAGACCTATTGCATTGCAAATGCTTTTTGTTACCGAAAAGCCCTTTCTACAGCGCATACTGGCTCTTTTAACGTTACTCACAAAAACAAACAAGTACAGGTAAAGCACCAGATGGCTTTGTGTTACCAAGAGCACAATGCTCCAGCACTGGAATTCTAATCAACATAGTGGCAGAACCTAAATCCCAATGGCAGGAGTCAGGAGGCCTCACAAGGAACATATTAACCTGTAATAATGTGCTAGAATCTGTTGGAGGAATATGGTTAAAGACCAGTGTGCACACTGATGAGAGGCATGTGAGTCTAGGACAGTGTCTCCTATGAATGAGCAGTGCGGACCCTGGGTAACCGTCTTACTCATGCAGTTTTGCTCTCTGCTCTAGTCATGTTCTCATCAGCGCTATTCTTTTTGTTGTCATTGGCACTAGGCTTGTTGTCATCAGCACTAGTCTCGTTGTCATCGGCACTAGTCTCGTTGTTCTCATCAGCGCTATTTTCGTTGTTGTCATTAGTGTTGTCATCGGCACTATTCTCACTGTTCTCGTTAGCACTAGTCCCACTGTTATCAGAACTATAGTCATTTTTATCATCAGTGCTATTCTCATTGTTGTCATGAGCACTAGTCCCATTGTTATCATCAGAGCTATTTTAATTGTCGTCATGGGCACTTGTCCCATGGTTATCAGTGCTATTCTCATTGATGTCATGAGCACTAGTCCCATTGTTATCAGTGCTATTCTCATTGTTTGCATCAGCACTAGTCTCATTGTTATCATCAGCGCATACTGGATTGAGCACAAAATTCATAATTTGGAGAAAACAACGCAGCAGCCAAAAGACCTAATAAATCCAGTGGCCTTGAATTCTAAATATGATGGAAGGCACATATGTAACCTTTGCTCAGATATGTTCCTTTCCAACAAATGCGGTACCTATTCAAGACACTTTACTGACCGACCCACACCTTGCAGGCAAAGTCATTTAAACTTAGTATTGACATCATTTATGCAGCCACCCATATAGAACGTCTCCTCTTTCAAGTAACTTGGGAACGGTGAGCAATATCTGCTTATCTATCTCAAAAAGATGAGCTGTTTTCCACTCACTGAGATATCTTAAAATAATATAATGCCTCACTTAAAAAGACTGTTCTGTATGCCACTGTATTTACTTTGTCGGGCAGTGATCATTAAAGATTACTTTACATGCCATCTTGTGACCAAATGCACTGACTCAAGGGCAGCCACGTGCAAGTTGGGAAACAAAACAAGTTACAAACGTAGTTTTAGAAAGTAACAAAAACATTTGCGATAACTAAGACAACCAAAATGTAACACCCCCAATCCACACGCCGCTTTTAATGTCAGTAAGAAATTCCAAACTGGAAATACATTGCCGTCGCCTATTAACAAATGAACTCGGCTAGATACAGTAGCGAATACTTTTTTTGTTTTTGTTTTTAGAAGTCTAGTCAGCAGCTGGGCAGAAAACTACAGCTGCACTTTGGAACTTCTAAGTGGAAGCTAACGCGTGCTTTGGTTTCAGTTTTTTTTGTTTAACCAATTAGAAAGACGGAGCCAATTACGCTTAAGGGGCAAAAGATAGAAAAGCCTGAGGGGGAGGGGAGGCGGAACAGAGAGGACAGCCCCAACACAGGAGCCCATCTGCCGACAGCAGATAAGCATCAGTCCCTTTTGAACCATGGGGGCAGCTGTTGCCCCCTCTCTGCCTGATCCCATCAATCTTCTATACATCGAACCCAAAAGCATGCACCTACAGCAATTGCCACTAAAGACCACGACAGGCACACTTAGGGTGACCAGAGCAGCGCTCCCAGACGAGAGGGATAACAACAAAAAATAACAGCAGTGGCCCTATTTTTTCCATTCCATCACTAGGCCTGAAGCCGCATGTAACAAACAGAGCAATAAATGCAGTTTTAAAGGGGCTGATGCAGCAATGTTTTAAAAGCCAAACATCTATGAGTCAGTGGCATATGACTATGCGATGTAGAGATTTTTGCCTGCAATAAGATTCTCACATGTCGAAATGGAGTTAGTCATACAGTATTGTCCGATGTGCACTGTTTGCACTAATGTCCACAAGGCATTAGAATAGAAGATTTCCCCAAAATGTTGCGTGCCCCTCGGTGGACGGCTTCACTACATTTGGCAATCCGACGTCACGTGAGCTGTCTACGGTAGAGGCTCACGCGCGCGAACCGATCCGAAGGCACGCATCGGAATCCGACGCCGCCATAGGGAATGCTGGGCGTGCGGCCAGCTCTTGTCTCCCCTCGTCGTTTTTCGGCTGAGACGCCGACTATAGTTCTCGCTGCGAGAACGTGCTTAGCGCGTTCGTCGTAGCGAGACCTAATTAGACACCAGCGGTATCCTGAACGGAGTGGGGTGCAGAGGTGAAGCATTTGAAAATGGGATCAGCGGAAGGGTTTTAGATTACTAGAATCACCTGTTATGTGATTTCAGAAAGGCTCGAAGTGTTCATTTTGCAAAGTATGTTTCCTTCTTGTCTATGCATTAGACCACACTTAGCATCTATTGGGTTAGCTTCGGTTTTTAAAAACAATTGCGATATTCCGCAAATAGGTTTGGGAAACCACTGCTAAAATTACTTATTTGCCAACAAATTCTCAGATTAAAAAAAAAAACACCAAATCTCTTCTTTTATGGTAGATATTTCACCCACAGCCATAGTTTTGAAAAGGTGACACTTGTTTACCTTGTGAAAATATACAGAATGGCACTTCTGTAACAATTTCACACAACCTTAATATCCCCTTCTCACATCAGGTACATGTTCTAGTGAAATCTATAGCAATTTACAAATTATCTAAATTGCCCTCAGCCAGATGTATTTAAACTATTGTTTTTTATTCCAATCCTCACATGTTCCACATAATCACAACACTATGAAGTAGATATTTTCTCACATGAATTTAATACCTGTTGCCTGTCAGGCAATGGTAGTTCGAGCAGAATTCCACTCGTGGGGGTTCTCTGGTTTATTGCTGCAGTTGAGTTGCCGCTTAAGGTTTCAGTACAAATTATTTGCAGAGATCGGAAACTGACCATGAGCAAAAAGACTATCTGGACCAAGTGTCCTACACTGATCCAGGGGAATATGAACCATACCAGACATTTAGGATATCCAGGCATGCTACATTTACATATGCTGCTTCTAAATGGAATTTATTTGCATAGTCGGTGGTTGTATGAAAAATTTGGCTTGGTTCTTGCCTTTGGGGGGCAGCCCTAACTTTGAGCTTTTGGTAAAACAAAAACCTCTTGGTCCGATTTACGCTTCCAGATAAAATCTAACATTAGTTGGTTAGTGAGCCATTTAAAAAAAAATTGCACCACCATAACCCAAAGAATTAATCTGCCTGATCAAGAACAGGAAAGTCCCCACCAGCAAGAGAACAGCACTCCCTTAATGGAGCAGACCAACTGGCATAAAGTAGCCTTACGGCTAGAGCGGTCGACCTCGGAGCTGGGGAACCGGGTACTAGTCTCAGCAAGGATGCTCAACATCCTGTGATTCTGGACAAATCACTTAATCTCCCCGTGCCTAACAAAAATGAATGTGTCCTCGTGTAAAGAAACTGGTGCTCATGTAAAGCGCTCTGATGCCCAATATCTTTGGCTGTAGTTCGCGCTATATAAAACTCTACCCCCCCCCAAAAAACACTGGTAAACTGGGAATGAAATATCCTAATAAACAAAAGATCATCAAACAAGTAATTTTCATCTCCTTTTGTATATCTTTGTATTCTGTGTAGAGGGTTAGGACCTTTGGGCCGGAAGCTTGGTGTGTGTTTGAGGTAGCTGGTGATAAATGTGATCAGAAAAAGCTTTTCTGCTGAAAATGTAGCAGTAAACATTATTTTCCTAACACTCTGTCACAGTTAATGCTTCATCTGTAGATGAGTCTTTTAAAACCACCTCTATTTTGCCTTCCATATTCACCAGGCTCTCTGCCTAGGATCTTCTTTTCTTGTAGTACATCTGTTATTGGACATACTGCTGTGCTTTGTAGTCCCTGTACCCTGACCTACTAGTGCTCTTAAGGACTGTGCTGACAACTTTGGCAGAAGCACAGTGGGGGCATATTTCATGCTGATGGAATTTGACTTTTTGTGTACGTCGCTCAGCCTGCTGCTCATGTGCACCATTATTGGATAGTTCACCTCCACCTGGTGCTTATATTTGATTTTTCTGTGTAGTTACATTTGTGAGGCAGAGGAATCTGTAGCTCATGTTTTGTTCCTTTTTTTTTTTTTTAGCATGTGCCTGGTTCTGTGCCAGGTCTCGCATGAGCTTAGCAACACTGTCCTTAAGCGCCTACATCAACTGCAGGAATAGAGGCATCCGGTTTGGCGGTAGCAAAGCTTGCACTTTAAGTTGATGCTATACCATTAGGCTGGCACAAACATGATTCTGATCAATTCTAGGCATGTGCAATAGGCTGAGTAAGAAAGTCTTGGTGATTCCAAAAGGCACCCTTAGACCGAAAATTGTGGCACCAGATAAGCAGTCATTATTGCTTAAACTTTGTTGATTTGTATAGTGCACTAATCACCCAAGAGTGTATCCAGGCGCTTGGGCAGGTGTGTAGGTTTGTGGTCCCCAAGGTTCTTATACAGAGGTTCAGGTCTTCGGCTTCTTACGAAACTCAAGAAATAAGGAGGAGGAGGAGGCTCTGATGTGTTGGGGGAGGTCGTTCCATGTCCTGGGTTTGATGTAGGAGAATGAGTGACCTCCAGTTTTATCTTTTGGGGATGTGGGGAATGTGTGTTGGTAAGATTGAGGCAGAACGTAGGTGTCTGGTAGGTTGGTGAAAGTGTATGCAACTGATCAGATAGTCTGATCCTGTGTTGTGTAGGGCTTTATATGTCTGCGTGAGAAATTTGAATTGGCTACACTTGTGAATGAGGAGCCAGTGAAGCTTCCTGAGGTGCGGTGTGATGTAGGTGCGTTGAAGGTAATACACTCTGAGATGCTGTGCCTGGCCCACCCAGTAAGAGTGTATCAAAAGTTACATTTTTGTGCATGAATATGAACACATACTTTTTTCTTAACACAATTATATAGTTCTATATAATCTGTACAGTAGCCCTTGCTCTTCTTCTCAGCATTGTCAAGCACTTCGAAGGCAAGGTCCTGTCCACTATATTGCATGCACACGTAGCTGCTCAGGCATAGACTCCAGTCAGTTCTTTTCTACCATTTTTAAAAACTAGCTTTGCATTCAAGAGCAGCTCTAGGGATTCTCCGGCCCAATAATGGTCTGGTAATTGCCATCGATGTTCCGTCTCCGCGTGGACATTGCAATCATGTCCTGTCCATCTGAATTTCAGATGCTGGCCTGAGGTCCGTCTTTAAGGGAAGAATGCTTACGGCAAGCGTGTCGGGGTACCACATATGTCTGAGTACACGGAGTAGAACAGTGATGTCACTGGGGTAGAATGCATGTACGGTGGCTCAATAAGGGAGTAAGTAACAGATGGGGCGTTATCTCGAAGGACTTTATTCCTCCCATGAAACACAACCACATTCCACTCTCCTGGAAACTACCCAAAATCTTTCTAAACTCCAGTATCTCCCCCACTGTCTGTCACTCTTATTTACTTGCTGCAGTGTCCTCCTTTGTCCACTTGGTTTCTGCTGTAAATAGGGTAGCCATTTTGGGATCAGTTAAATAATTTAGCTGCCTTAATATCTCTAAATCAAAACTTCATCCCTTATTTATTTTTTTTCTCTCGAAATTTGGTCTCTCTTCTTGTTACATTTTCTGCTAATAAACAGTTATCAGACATTTAAATGGAGAGTAATTACGATAGGTAATAAGTTTGACTTTGTAGTGGGAAAATCATTTTTGATTGACCTGGCAACTACTTTGTATTGCAGCCCAGATCTTTGAGGGCATTGACTATCAGCTTTTTATAGTGATGCAAATTGTAATTGCATTTATATAGCGCTTACTACTCTACACAAGGTGTCAAAGCACTTTTTTTGCGAGTAGCACGCTACTCCAGAACTCAAAAAGGATTAGTGGTGAATTAGTATAGGGAAATATGAAATTAATTTGAGCGGTGGATATGTTAGTCTATTTGGATTGAAGTGGATAGTGGGTCCATTTGTAATTAAATGTTGATCCAACTCAAAGAATCCCTTAAGTTGCATGCTGGTGAGGTGAGCATTTAGTACAGAGGTGTTTTTTTTAGTTTTTTTTTATAATGTGGGTAAAGTGCAGTGCAGGTGAGATCCACTAGCCCACAATTCCCTCGTATACAAGTCTCTCCCGCATAGGCTTGTGTGTCTGTTATAAGACTGGAGGTGTAAGGACAGTATTAAAATAAGAGGCAGGAGTAGAAGAATGAGGAACTATTAAAGGGAAAACAGGCGACGGGGTTGAGGTATGTCAGAAGAAAAAGCTTTGGCAAAACAAGTGGTTCTCCCTTTGTGAGCTATTGGGTTTGCTAGTGGTTTTTAGCGGTGCTGCACCGCATCTGTGATGCTGTGCAGCACAGCGAAGCTAAAAAAAAAAGCCTTTGATGTGGGCCACGCACACAGGTCCTGACAAAATTACACTGGAGCTGTGTTAAATGTTTAGTCACTGATCTTAGTTGGGCTGGGATGTCTTATTTTATATGTAGGGGAGCCAAAGCAACACTGGCGGGAGGGGTGTGGGACGACAAACCTATAAGGGGGAGGGTGGAAGACAAACTGCCAAGGAAATCGGGGGCATGCTGGGTAATGCCAAAGCAACACGGAGAGTGCAGATGGGGAAAGCAATGGAGAGAAGCACAGAGGCAAGCGCAAGAGTGGCAGGTAGAAGCAATCTGACAACACAGTCCAACACAGTGCAGGGGGAGAGACGTACACTAGGGAGACAGCTGGAACGCACATGCACTCTAATGGAGTATTTGAAAAGTAAGCGGTGGCAGCAGTGATGCCAGCAAATCAAAGAGATTGTCCCTCCCACAAAAACAAGATTGACAAGCTTGGACACCAATAAAAAAATCAGGCAAATGAGTGAGACAGAAAGCCAACCAATGGTAAGCAATGGGCAGGCTCCAAGCCCCCCACGCCCCAGACTTCTTGATAAGCCACAATATGACATACTATAAACAGCCCATGCTTGGTTTAGTAGGATTGACCTAAAAAGTACATCGTTCAGGATTAAAGGTGGTGGAAAAAAAAGAATTAGACGCGTAAGAATGTGAAAGGGGTTGGAATAAGAGAAGGGTAGAGAAGGCGAAAAGAAAATTGCAAACTTAGACTGGGAAAAAGAAGACTAGTCATTCTGGCAGGAACTGTGTACTCGATGGTGTAAAAAAATGTGTGGGTACCGTCTGGTGCTGCTGTCATTAGAAATGATGGTGAAAGGAACAAGAGCCCATTTTCTTCACTAACCTGTAAACGTAGTCTCTAAATTGATAGAAAAAAAGATAAACTCGTAACTCGATTAATAGAAATACAGCTTGTTGATCAAGATCAAGACACAGCAAAACAAAGTTGGGGAATACAGTTTTAATTTTACAGTAGACAAAAATGAGGCAAGAAGAGAAGGAAGAGGTAGTCAAAGGAGGAAAGGGGTTATGAGAAGGCATGAGGGTATGGATGGGTGGGCACAAGTAAATGGTAAGGTGGAGAAACATGGGATTGGGGAAATGAACTTTCTGTAAAATCAGTGAAGGGGAGTGGATTATGAGGTGTTATTCATCCCACACAAATGGGTGGGTGGGGATGGGGTGTAGAGAAAGACGCAAGCTGGAGAAGGAACATTGGCAGGGAAAAAGCATTGGGAAGATGGAAATGTACACAAGGGTAATTTAGAACACCCTTAAAATGTAAATGTCCTTCAGTGACTCAGCAAGAAAGGGCAGTAGAAGGAGAAAAGGATCTAAGCAAACCTTGTTTACAAGCAATAGCAAAGACAGTGGATCCGTCTTAGCCATTACCAAAACATTAAAAAAAATCATGCTTTAATGAAAAAAACAAAAACTGGTTTCTGCATACAAATTGTCTGAGAGATACAGAATTTGTGTGATGATTGAGTGTACTTTTGAGAGATAAAATAGTTTTCATCTATTGCAGTGCTAGTATTCTAGGAGGTGGAGTGATACACCAAACAGCCAATGGCTGGATGTGAGAGATCAAGTCTCCTGTGAGGCATAGCTAAAGCAAAGTCTATGCATATTTTAGAGCGGTGGTTCCTAACTTGTGTCCAGGACCCCTGGCGGTCCGCAAAGCCGACTCGAGGGTCCACCACCGATTTAGAAATGAGAAAAATTAATGGAATGATGAAGTGGATATAAATAAAGAAGCAAAATATAAAATAGATATTTTGAAAACGTTCTGTAAATGTGAAGAATTGTAACATTGGGGGCAATAAATTAAATTGGTATCTTCAGATCGATTTGTAAGAACAGCGCAAGTGCATTAACCTCTTGAATGCTCATGATGAGCTGAGCTAGTCATGAGCCACGGCGCTCCGGTGCTCATGACGAGCTCAGCTCGTCATGGGCCGTGGAACGCTCACACGCGGGGATAATTCCCCGCTGTGCTGAACGTTCCACGGAGCCAATGCACCTGTGACGAGCTGAGCTCGTCATGAGCACAGGAGCACTGTAGCTCATGACGAGCTCAGCTCGTCATGAGCATGCGGGCCCTGTGCGCGCCCCCCCCCCCCTCCAGCACAGCGGGGAATTAACCCCCGCAGCGAATGGGTTAAACAGAATATAGTATGGACAATAGGTAGCCTCGAATTTAGAAAAAGTACAACCCTCCCATTCAAAGTTTGATTTTTAAAAAATATAAATTTGTTTACGATTTTTTTTGTATTGTTTGGCAGTTCAAAATATCGACATTGCTCAGGCCAAGGAACCCAGATTTCAATAATGAAACATTTGAGGGTCCCTAAATTCCAGTAATGATTCACTGAGGTCCCTGGATTCCAGTAATGATTAAGTGTGGAGTTCACAGAAGTCAAAAGGTTAAAGACAACAGTTTTAAAGCATTAGTACCAAAGGGAAAGGCAAGCAGCCATGCTGTCAAACTAGACCTAATATAACCTAACCCATTTTAAAGTCTAATGAGGACTACAGCCTTAAATAGGCATACAAAAGGCAGTCTTGAAAGAAGTTCTGTGAAATGTTTCCTACCGAATGTTTAAAACAATTTCAAGTTTAAAAAATCACTCAAATTAAAATGGTGAAGTGGTTCTCAAGAATTGTCCTTCAATTTTTTTAATGTAATCAGATACAACTGTAAGCATTACTTTGATATTTCAATGACCACTGGTGCACATACTGTTGAAAAATGTGGTCTGCACTAAAAGGGACTAAGCCACTCATTGATTTGAATGAATCAGTACCGTGGAGTGTCTTTGTTTCTGTAGAAATGTTCATATATCTCTCAAAACCACCTTCCCATTTGAAATGTGTATTCTTTCCACAGTCTATGCTCTTTTACATAGACCATATGCACACAAAATCTCTAACATGATATTTATGGGGTTTGCCTCCTTAGTAAGAAAAATTATCCACACCTACTAGGTGTGCAAGCAAATGTAAAGGAAATGAAAGGGGATAATAAGAGATCAACGAAATTTAAATGGAAACCAATAGAGCTGGGAATTCCTTCTCGTATGACCCCACACCAACACGCAAGATGCAGGCTCAGCTGCCACCCAAGCCTTTGTCATAATTTCTGGAGGAACATAAAGTTACTTGAGCATTCTTTGTAGTTTTATATGTGCAAATGTAGTTTTCTTCCTGCATTTTGGGGAGAATGACTGGTGTGTGTAGTCTATCCTTTGTAGGTCTCGCCTACGACAGCGTATGTACTAGTTTCACTCTCACTTGCGAGAAGTATTGTATGCAGCAAGAGGCTGGCAGCCCACCCTTTGCTCTACATTCATTGGCTTCTCTGTTTCTCTTATTTGCTGATTTCTAAAGGGCCAGCGTGTGCTGACTTCACTTTCTCATCTTTCTGCTGGAGAATGGACCAAGTACTGATTGTTGCGGCTTGATTGCCATCCATCCCCTGACTCTACTCCTATTGAGGCACTCATTTGATTTATTTTCTTCTTGTCTGCCGGACTTATTGAACCTCTTGCCAGCTATGTTGTACTATACCACACATACGTCAAAGAAGCCCTTACCTCCTTCGAAAGGGATGTTTATTCTGACAACAGAAGTTATCTGCTTCCAAATATATTAAGTTATGGGTGCAAATGCCCTATTGTTTTCTTTTACACACAGGGAGATCAACTGGTTTGCTCAGGATCACAGGGGTGATAATAGATCTCACCTTTGAGACTACTGGTTCTGCCATTGCCTTTTGTTCATTCTGTACAGCACGGGCATTACCGACTTTGGCAAAGAATTGAAGACATGCTGTATAGCTGTATGGCTGCTGTACAGACTGACTAAAAATAATAATAACAAAAGGACTGATGCATCCAGTGCTAATGTGCTTAAAAAAAGGCACTTTATCCCTGACTAACATAGCGATTTTATAAAATTAGTTTTAGCCACACTGCAAAGCATCCGTGGTGCTGTACAGTATATCTACAAAACCTTGCCAAAGCCAATAGTTTGCAGAAGTGAGACCTATTGGCTTTGTCGGTGCTTGTTCTGAGAGGCTGTGCTGTAGAAATTCCCCTTTCACCTTACAGGGCAGAAGGGCGTACGGCTGCTTGCACCGCAAAGGGTATTGTCCTGTGTTTATCTCTTGTCCAGAGAACCTATATCTTGTTTCCTGCTTTTGCATTTTTTTGGCTTTAGTGTTGCCTGAAACTCCCTGTAGTAATTAAAACTGGCTAATCAAGTTTTGCACTTCTCTTCCCACTCTGTACCACTCATCTCCGTAATCTAGCCACCTTGATAAGTCTACACAACATTTTATCTCTTAACACCATTGTTATTTGCAAAATCAAATTGGCTTTTTTTCTGAGGACGAAGGGATCTAACAATAACTCCAGGAGGGTATCTCCATATCTGATAGAAAGCTGTTCCATGGAAGGTGCACATTGACATTCTTTATGTATCACCAGGGGTCGCAACTGCGACCCCTGACTTGCTACCTCTGGCTCTCCCTTTGTGACCCATAGCCTCAGAGGGGGGAAAATCAATGCCAGGAACACAGGGGCAGCTTGTCCTTATTGTGTTAGTTGGGGCTTTACTCTCCTTGGCTCACTGGTTAGAGGAGGCAGACCTGGAAGCAGAGGTCAGCCCGGGACCAGGGTTCCGTTCCTGGCTCGGCGGGGTCTTGAGTCCTAAAATGTCCATGGACTCGACAATTCTCGCTCCGGTGCCTGCTCGATTCACGGGTTCACACTCTGCGACTCTGAGCAATAGCTTGCTTAATCTCCACAACGGCCCCTCGCGGCGGGATGCCGGCTTTCATCTTGCGGATACCCTGCCGGGGTTATCTCACAGGGGAATACCAGGACGGGTTCCCTAAGCAAGCGCTTAGAAACTGCTCAGTGATTTGCGCTATATAAATTCCTGTACATTTACATTTACATTTTCTGAAAATGTTATTACAATAAATGAATAATTTATTATTCACTATTTTTAAAAAAATGGACTGCAGTTAGCTGGAACGGGACTTTTCCTGACCTATATAATTAAAAAAAGATGCATTTAAACGTATGCGAGTGTGTTTATTTGAAAGAAAGTGGGTGTGAATGTATGAGCGAGTCAGTGAGTAAGAGTTACTGCAAATGAGTGAATGAGAATGAAGTGTTTAGGGATGTAGTATTATTGAGTCACAGTAAGTGAATTTGAGTGTTAATGAGTGAGTGTGTGAGTGATAAGTGATAGTGGGTGAGAATTAGAGAGTGAGATTAAGAGTGACAATGAATGAGCAAGTGTAGTGAAAATGAATTGAGTAAGAATGAGTGTGTGGGTGGGTAAGCGAGCATACATACTTGGGGTCTGGAATTTATTTTGCCTTAGTAAAGTTAATTCTTATCTTATGGAACCACCAATGGAAAAATACTGGCACTAACCATCCTTACCATGTGACAAAATACTAGAAGACTGGAGGCAATACTTGGCAAAATGGTAAAATATTGGCACTGGCATACTGGAGGTAATTAGTATTGGGGATAGTTTTTGGCATACTGGTAAAATGCTGGTACCGGCATTATGTAAGTAATTATTGGCATATAGCGCTCTTGTGGAAAAAGACTAGAGCTGGCATACTTGAGAATTCTTGGCACGGTGGAACCCATGGCAAGAAGCTGGCACTAGCACATTGGAGGTAATTGTCATAAGGGAGGACAACCGCGGCATATGAGAGGTCGCAACCATGACAAAATGCCGCTCCAGACATATAGAGGTCTTTTTTGACATACAAGT
The DNA here is from genome assembly GCF_964263255.1 of Lissotriton vulgaris. Classification (NCBI taxonomy): domain Eukaryota; kingdom Metazoa; phylum Chordata; class Amphibia; order Caudata; family Salamandridae; genus Lissotriton; species Lissotriton vulgaris. The sequence goes on from NC_141697.1 coordinate 1,191,939,382, forward strand.
CACCCATAATATATGGATGGCAACAATGGCAAAATTCTGCTTCCGGTACATTGTATGAAAATTTGGGGTACAAGGGCACCAAAGACCAGACTGGCCCTGGGACAATGGGGGTCGTTTTTTACATATAGGAGCACATTTTCAAGCAAGCATTTGCAATGAAATAGGTCTTGCATTTGCAAGAGTTTTAGCTATTGTCATTGGAAATGACAATGCCTTTTATTTATCCATTTTGCTAACTAACACATGAATAAAAGGCATTGTCATTTACAATGCCAATAGCTCAAACTCTAGTAAATGCGAGACCTATTCAAAGAAGCAGCCGCCAATGTCTCTGCTGCTCGGAAAGTGCAAGCACGCATGGCGCTCTGAATGTTGCAGGAAAGTATGTTGTACCTGCAGTAGGATAAACTCATTAAAGAAAATAATGTTTACAGACTAAAAAAGACGTACTGTGTACAACAGAAGTAAAAGGTCCAGTCCGCATGGGTGGATACAAATGAAGACAAGGCGGTACTAAGGAGGGACTAATAAGTCTATTAACGAATCAGAAGCCAGCATTTACGAAGGGCAATGACACAAGCCAATGACAATTAGGGGCGGAGAGTGGCCGGGGCTTTTATTCCATACTCCGATACAGCATGCGCTGGTCAGGCTCGACCTAAAAATGAGGTAAATGCCCGGGGAGAGTCCAGTTTCTTTGGTTTGTCACACCATGTACTTGACTATTTAAGGAGTGTCCCTTAGAGCATATGGCTGTTTAACCAATTTATGTGAACTTAAATATAATATATAGCTCAATTTTTAAAAACAATTGCTGGGCAGGAGCTGGAACCCTTTTAGAAGAGGTCTGTCTCACTTGCTTTACTTGTGTGCTGCAATTTTGGGCTATTTCAATGCCCCAGAACTTTCAAAAGATCATATCAGCACGCTAATATATGTGGTAACTAAAATAGACGTGTATGGGTTATGCTGTAATAACTATGCATTTCTTATGGTTCTTCAGCTAATTAACTTATTATGATGTCATCCGGTGACATAAAAGCCTATGAAAATTGTGGGTCAAAGCTCATATGACGTCACAAATTGTGATACCATTAATGTCAAAGGGCATGTGATGTCACTTCCGCAACCCGGAGCATTTGAGTAAATTGACATCCAGGAAGGTTAATTTCAGCGGGATTGCGGCTGTGAGATAAAACAAAAAAAAAGAAACTCCACTATGCCAAGCTAAGCAACCTTTCCTCCCCAATGCACTCCTCGTTGACCTTGCACATGGCTTCACAGAGGAATACTCAGTGCAGTCACTGATTACATCACAGACGATATCATCACTGACACAGCTTTACTTATGAGAGCAGTGGCGGCTCGCCGAGGGTGTGCTATAGGGGGTAGTAAACTCCGGCATACGGCCGATCGGAGTTAGGTAAATAAATATATAAATAAAACAATTTACATTGCATGCGCTGCAATGCTGAGTTGGCGATGCAGCGCACGCACTATAAATTGTTTTATTTATATATTTATTTACTTGACTTTCTTCGTCCATAAGCCAGGGTTTACTATCCCCCCCCCACACCCCCCCTCACCCTGCCCCACCTCCACCCAGCAGCACACCCTCGGCGAGCCGCCACTGTGGACAGTCAAAAGACTACGTCAGACAACCAACATAGGTAACTTGATTGCAGTTTAAGACTTTACATCTTATATAGGATTGTGTAGGATTTATTTTTAAAATAGCTTGTCAAAATGAATTTTACATTTCGCATCCTTGTAAGCGGCCATGTGAAATTGTGTCTCTGGTTGAATTTAGAATGATATTGTCACCTCTGTCCTGGCTTTCCTCCCAGTCTCTGTGAATTCAGCACCATCATGAACTTGTTTCTCTTCCTGAAGTTTGATCTTAGTTTTTGTTTATTTTTTAAGAGTGCCCTTTTTTGTACCCTTACAGATGATGGGCCATACTCGAAGGGAGGCAAAGATTGTGGAGGACTCGACACCGCCCTGGTGTCCAGAAGACAAAGTATTCCAGGTAAATGGAGACGTGTCAGGCATACAACTTCTATTTTCTATAAGCACTACTTGAATAGTGCCCAAGTAAGGTGTCTATGTACCCTCTTGTGAAATGTACATTACCACCCAACATCAATTTGCCTGGTTGTCCATCTCAGACTGTGGCTTGATCCTTTGGCATGAATTCCCGGGGGTTTTAGCAAAATATTTGAAAGTAAATTGTAGATTCTTAAAAATGAAAAGGTGTGCACACTGAAGATCATTACGGATTCATTCCTTGGGTGGAATGGCGATTCTTTGGTAAAGGCGAAATGTACTGCACTTTTCACATAGGACATTCCACACTGTTGAAAATAATTATAGGTCACAACACCTAAACTGTGATGCATAAATAAAGAAAAATGATTATTTGGTGCCCAGGTTGGCAGACGGAAGGACTGATTGGGTGGAGAACATGAGCATCTTTACATATACCACTCAACATTTTCAGTCTCCAAAGAGGATACCTTCATGTGAAGGGTGATCCTGTTAAAGTAAATTGAGGTGATCCATATTTTGGAGAGCAGAACATTAGCAATGGCCATGGTGGCATTGGATGAAGCTGGTTGGGATGGAAAAGGTAGGAAAATGACTATGAAGTGTCTTCAATTCTCCTTAAGAAGAGAAGTTAACACTAGTGGTCTGCACACTGGCTTTCAATGCTAACTGGGCTGTTCATTTCACTTTATATTACATTAAAGATCCTCCTAGGAGAAAATTTAATGTGGTACATAAACGGCTGCAGCCGAACAACATTACAATTAAGAAATAGTCTAAAATTCTTAATATGACTTAGCCAAAAAGCATAATTATTAAAATTGCACCAAAATGATTCAAATGGATTGTGGAGGTCAGGACTTATAAAAGTATCAAAAAACATTCCAGGCAAATGTAGCTGACTTTGTTTATTATGATCTTCCTCATATTTTCAGTCTCTGGAAGAAATGCTCTATCTGGCAAAGTTCGAATTTTGACCCTTTACCCCTTGTGGCTCAGCAAAAAGAGCTTCCCAAGAGAAGCTTTTCCAGTTCCAAAATTGAATGTAAAGCAGGACACACCTCTCCGCAGAACTTCTCTTTGTAGATAAGATTTTTTCCAGTAGATTTTCTAAGTTCTTCTGTTCCAGTTTTCTCCCTGAATAAAAAACCTCTGAGCAGCAATTTCTGAACCTGTTTGGAGGTCATCCTTAAGCAAACCAAATTCCCGCGGTATCTCCTCCTCCGTGCTACAACTCTAGCATGGTTTCTGAGTCCGCCAGGCTCTTTTTGGCAAAACATATCCCATATTTGTGTGCGCTACAATAATCCTCAACAGTTGAGCTAAACTTCACTAAGATGTTTCTCCTTTTGTCCAATGTCCTTCCGAGTTGGGCCCATTCTCTCCACTACAGATGATGATCGGCCAACCTCACCCCGCTTGGGCACCTTTATCACCTCAGGTGGCGAGTGGGTCCTCTGTCTTTAACGCCCTCTTCCTTAAAGACGGAAAGTCATGGGTCCCTTCAGACAGGCAGATGTACCAGGAAGGGCATTGTCTCCAAGGGCTTTTTAACAGATCAGTATAACCTAGTCAAATCCCTTTGAAGATAAACTGATGTGAATGTCCTCACTAAAGGTGATCAACCGTTCGTGAATTTCACGGACCGTCCGTTATTTGAGTATGATGTCCGTAAGGCGACTGTAATTTTACAAATTTTAGGTAGGTATGCTGGTCCCCTGCGAAAGGCCCCATGAGTTTTAAAGTTTCCACTCGGGGCCTCCCGCACTCCTCTTTCAATCTGTAGACTGAGGTTGCCTACAGCATCCCCTCCCGTACCTCACAAAGACTGTGGACTGGTCCATTGTCATTCTGAGACTACAGCTGATTATCACATATAGAATGACAATGGGCCCTATTTATTTATTTATTTATTTATTTATAAAAACATTTATAGAGCGCGAACGAAGGCCCTTGGGCATCTCGGCGCTAAAGTTACTGCAATGTGTTGAGCCTCATCAGACAGGAGATCATTGGTTGAAGAGCCATGTTTTTAGTTGCTTGCGGAAGATCCAGAGGGAGGGGCTAGTTCTGATCGATTCTGGTAAAGTATTCCACAATTTAGGTGCAGCTACCATGAATCTTCTGTCCCCCCAAGAAACGAGTTTGGTTCGGGGTACCACTAAGTCATGCTGGGAAGATGAACGTAGCATTCTTGAGGGACGGTAAGGAATAAGGTTTTGGACAAAGAACGCCGGTCCCACGTTTTTCAAAGCCTTGTAAACCAGGCAGAGGGACTTAAACATGACTCTCTTTCTCACTGGCAGCCAGTGCAGCTGTCTTATAGTGGATGCGGCCGAGTGATGTTTGGGGATGCGCCCTAAAAGCCTAGCAGCAGTATTCTGAATGGCCTGCATTTTCCAGAGCACTCTCTCCTGGGCACCTAGAAACAGTGCATTACAGTAGTCTAGGGTCGACAAAACAAGGGAACTAACCAGTGTTTTGCCGGCACTTTCCGGCAGGAAAGGCAGTTTTTTTTTTATAAGCCGCAGTTTATGGAAGGCTGAGGAAGAGATTTGGTTGGCATGTGGCATAAAATTTAGATGGTCGTCGAAAAGGACTCCTAAATTCCTCACTTCCTCACTCCTACCTATTGTAGTGACAGCACGTGGGGTGCCGCCTTCTGCATCAGACTAAGGCAAGGCGTTCTGCTTTCATCTTGGAGCTATGCTGGAGAAAATAAAATAAAAATAACTGTCAGAGGCAGAGCAATCATTTGTGCAAGGCCTCCATTTATAGGTCATTTACCACATTGTCAAGGTGGATATTTGTGAAGAGTAGAAGTGATAACCACTTTTAAAATAGTATACAGTTCAGTTTCTGATGTCCCTGAAAATATTATCCCTCAACAAATATAAGGTGCAAGGTAAAAGTTTTGGGTAAACATGTATACAATGGATTATTCCGTGAAATGCTTCTTAATGTCATGGGACTGGAACAGCATTTTCACTGTACATTTAAAAGTAAGATTTAAACATATGAATAAAAGAAAACTATTTAATGTTGAATGTTACATTGTTCTATAAGCACAAATCTTGATTGCAGAAAGGGCCTGATGTCGCTTTGCAAAGCTGTGCGCCTACTGAAAAACTTTGAAGTGCACGATGGTCTCAAACTAATATAAACATATTTTGACTTGTACTTATTTTGGTGGTCTATTTACTTGTATACAATTGTGCGACATCCTCTGATATTTCTGTAAAACGTATGTTTTGTCCTGAATTATTGTCCTGAATTTTGACCCTTTGTCCTGAATTTTCACACTCACACTCACGTCCTAATGTAGGGGGCTTGGCCACAGTAAGGGATTAAGCAACAAGAAATGACTGGTAAGCTCGAAAGCCAAAATGTAATCGCTTTATAAAAGTCAGATTAGTTGTATATATAACATAATCTTGTATGTTTTTTTTAAAATTTTATTTCACTTATTTTCGAGAGAGAGGAAACTGCTTTCACATCTCCCTAATTATATATAAATGCAATCACGTTTCTATGTATTTTAAATGCAGACGCAAAAACAAAAGTTCTAGCAAGCAGTGCACTTTTGAAAGTTGATAGCTGGCAAAACCACTCTTATAAAATAGCTCCCTAGCTCAAGTTAGCTTTTTAAATGCAACTGCTAGCACAGCTTAAATTTCATTTTGAAACATTAAGTAAACTTGCCTCACTTTGCAGAGCACTATTAACACCTGTTGTGCATAATATTAAATCTGAGCCAGTTTTTCACTTTTTATATATGTGCCTGCTGCCACCGGTGCACACGTTACAGCCGACTCGAACTATAGGAAAATATGCAAATTTAAATGTAAAACTGTTTCCCCATAATTTGTGTAAGGACGCGTGCAGTTGGGAGATGTTTCGCCAATTGCCCAAAGATCAAAATACGATATATCGATGCCCACAAGCGCCTTCAATTGTGGAGGATGAATGTTGGAAACCAGTTGCCTTTCACGATGCAAGCTCGTGACTACGGAGGGATGTAGTGCTGCTTGTGAACATATGGGCCCATATTATACCTTGTGCCCCTCGGGCACAATGGGCTAATGCGCCTGCTTTGGCTGCCCCAGGGGCACAATGGGTTGATGTGCCTGCTTTGGGTGCCCCAGGGGCACAATGGTAGTACAGATGGAGCAGCTGATGCTTGTGCATCCCATTCTGTAATACAGATAGCGATTGCGCACATGTTGCTCTAGCGCGATCATGAGGGTGTTCCTCATTTGCATGGTGGCGTGAGCACTTGCAATTGAAGGAATCACTTCGCCTCTCTGCGCCTACTCCATATTACTGACATGGGTGCAGCAGTGGCATGACAAAGGACACCCCAGTCTGGGAAGGGGGCGAGCTCCAGGCCCCTCCATGTACTTTACAGGGGAAGCCACCTCAAGTTTTGTTACGCTTCTGGGGTGTAGGAGCAAGCATGCATTTAGGAAACGCACTGAAAGTGCACCACACAAAGGTGGCACTCTTTAAGTTTGCCTCCTAAAGGCAGCCCTACGGAGGAGAGAAAGAGGATCCCAGGGACCCCCTACCCCCAGACATCACCCTGAAGGTGTTCGCAGTCGCTCACTGCACCCGCCTGCAAGGGGATCTCTAATCACACTTAAAAGTGCAGACAGGTTGCCACCTCGACAGTGAAACACAGGGCAGTGCATGCATTCTAACATGGCACACTTTACTTGTTTGCACCTGGCACATCTTTTGAAAAAGGTGCGCCATGGCGCAACCAAGGAAAGTACGCCGTATCAGTAATACGGCTCATGGAGAGCATGTCCTCTTGCAGTTTGTTTGAATGTTCACATCATTAGGAAAGGAGACTCTGTGTCCGAGGTCACTGATTTGCTTTAAATCATAGGATGGACATGCCAGCCAATGGGCTGGCTCCAAAGGGACACGTGTGCCAGTAATGGAGTCTGTGGCTTGGGCGCCTCTGGCCAGTATCACCTATCCGTGGAATGGCTCAGCAATCAAAACAAAAAGCAGGGAAGGAAAGAAGCATTCCACACTGGGTGGGTATGGACTGGGAGTGCAGCAATGTACAGATAGGAATGGATAGTGAGTGGGAGGGAGATTGACGGTCAGGGGGTAGGAATGTTAAGCAGCTGAATGCAGGCAGGAAGGGGCAAAGGAGAGGTCTGTGCAGGGGTCGGCGCCTTAAAGATAATACTGAATGGCACACATTCATTCACTGTAAGGAAATCCTTTAGAAAGAAAGTCTGTGTAAATTGTTGTAACAGCATGCAGCATAACCTCCTATGTTGGAGCAGAAAAGATGGTATTGAATTTCTTAGGTAGGTGCTGAATTTGCGGTAGGTACTGTCTGTTGTGGGGTTGCAAGGATGGGAGAAGAGGGGCAGATGGATGAGGCATCTGGGTGATGTACAAAAAGGTCACTGATATCAGAGCTGACCATAACATATGTGTCTAGACTGTGTATATAATTATGCATTTTTGTCCCAGCCAAACAAGACCATCTTCTTTCCCAGAAGCCCTGTACTATTTAATGCATGCTGGGCCCTTAGTCAACATTGAGTAGCTATAGAAAACGAGTACAGAAGAAGGGGATGGGTGGACTTACCTGTATTAGCTTGAGACAGAAGGGTACACGCTTTAGGTTAGCTGGTTAACAGGATATAACTTGCAAAAGCCTTTTTGTTATGCTAAAACTACTGTACCATGGTCTTAATCCTCAAAGGAGAGTACTGGCCAAATGCAGGAGCTTCATTTAAAGCCAAGATTATAACCCCACTTTTCTCCAGCCTTGAAATCACTGCACTGTCTTCCAGTTCAACAAAACTTTCAATTTAAAGTGCTTTGTATGGTCTCCCTACTATTAAATTGCCTATGTCTCGCCGCTGCTATGACTGCAATCCAAGTCCTCCGCTGTGGGGGACTCTTTAGCACTCCCCAGCAGTTGGTCATTCTCATTTGGCATTCTTCTCCCACAAATTTTCCTACCCAAAGTGTCCATTAAACAGGTTTAATCTTGGACAGTGGCTTCCATTTTGAATCCACACCCATTAGCAAACGTTACCCTTTGCAATGGTGTCTCGCTGCGACTACTGGAAGAGCATCGGCTTGTGACTTCGGCTTACAGCAATTTTACAGAGATAAGAAAGTTTCTGCACTTGGTCCTGGTCAACAGCTGTGGCGACTTGAAAGCAGTCTGAAGATCTACTTGAGGCAAGGACGTGGACATCTCTATGGATCAAACGAAGTGTTCATATCCTACCAGCTGACCAGATGACTGAGGTCGGCTTCACTGAAAGTGAATTGGGCCCTACCACATGATGTTTAGGAGAGCTTTGAAAAAGTATCTGTTCCGCTCTACCTCAGGATAACGTATGGTCTCCTTAATTTGACGATGGCATTCCCTGCATTACAATTTCTACCTTTCTCCTCCTTTGTAGTGCTCTTCTGCCGCCTCATTTTTGTGCATGCTGTGCAAATTTCATGAATGCAAAAAAAAAAAAATGGACCACTATCTGTTAACATTTGGTTTTCAGCTGTCCCTCCTATCTTAAGTGTAAAATCAGGCTCTCGAGAAATAGGACTTCACCACATCCATGAAGATTAAGGGCCTTATTGATGGTTTGGTGGACGGGATGCTCCATCACAAAATTGACCTATGTCCCATTCTCCGTCTTAAAAGTGCATTATAGACTATGGCACTTAGAATACTCTGAAACCCATGGTGGATAGCCCATCCGTCATATTACGTCTGCCAAACTGTAAATAAGGCTCGGGTCTTGTAAAATGTAGGTGTTGTGGAAGAAAACCTAAACCTGCATGTATATAAGTTATTTGATAAGTTTTTCAACCATAAAAGTACAGGATACATCAATAAAAATTACCTTGTGAAAACATTAGGCACTCAGACAGCAAATCTCATCACAGGTACAAAATTAAGAATAGTAAAAAAGTACATCTAAAATCGCATTTCATTCTCACTAAAATAGAGGCCACAAGATATCACAAGGCCTAGCTACGCTCTGTAAAAAGGGGAAGCAATATCTACAGTAATACAATGTAATAAGTAATTCTGAAAAGGCCAAGCTTGTATATACTATTCAAATATAGTGACATTTGTGTAATCCTCAAACTTACACCTACAAAGGCTTTGTGAATCGGGCTTGCGGTGCAAGGATCTCTTAACCTAGTGTGTTGTCTGGACAACAGACCATGTGGCAAACCGCATTTCATTTTTGTTTTCTTTTTAGGTCTCGCCTGAGAGGGCGCCTGTGCAGTGGCTTGCTATAACCTATTGTTTCTGAAAGAAAAAGGAACTGTTAAAAAAGCGCGTGTAGCCTGCCTGTTACTTACTAATGCTGGCCTCATTACCATTGGTGGATTCATTAGTAATCTTATTTCCTTCCATTTCATTGGGGAGCATTTTTCAGTGCGTGTTGGCTTTACTTGATCTTTACTTTGTCTCCATGTGTCTATTTTCTTCCCTGGAGCAAGTTCCTATTGCATTCTTGATTAGTGTTCTTCCACACTGCTTGTGCTCAGATTGTGGTACATTATTTTCCATTTCATATTTTGATTTGCTTGCTAGAGTTCAACTCTGATGATTTGAAGAGCTGAACGCAAACCACTAGCAATAACAAATGTATGGCATGTAACCAATTTCCGAAACCTACATTTCGTCCACCTGTCTTATTTTATTGATAATGAAGCTGTAAAAATACCTACTGCCTTCATTTAAGACTGTTGCCGTACAGCAATACCTTCTCAGGGGGTCCGAGTCTATTTAGGAAAACAAATATTAGCAGATGAATCAAGTTCTTGCACATAAAAAAACAAAATGAAATACAAAGTTTTTAAATTCCATGCAACAGTGAAGGACTTTGAAATTGTGAGCTAAAAATGAAGTTATCTAGATTTTTGGGAGCTGTGCAAATACAGCAAATTGAACCCTAAGATGGGACAGTTGGTGCGTCGATTAAAGCAACACTGGTATTCGCTGTCATAAAGAGATCCTCGGCATACCAATATGTACATATATTTAGAAATAAAGCTACATTTTAAACTCCAACCTTCCCACCAAATTAAAATGTTCATTTGTTGCATTTTGTATGTTTGAATTACATTTTAAAAAGTATAATTACTGTAGTTCTTTGATATATACTTGTTTCTGTGTTTCTGCATGTTAGTTTGAGGTTCAAATCCTAGAAAATGCTTGAGCATGAGTCCTAGACTTCCAGTAGTTATTTAGTGGGGGTCTACAGAAATAAAAAGGTAAAGAACCACTGATTTAGAGGCTGGTTTATTCATCATCGGACATGCAGTGATTTCAAAAGCTTTGTTTCACCGTTACCTCTACAAATCCATAATCCCTAAAATCCATACGTACATCCTTACCTCCTTTTACCTCTATGCACACTTGAAACCTCACCACCCTCACCTCCCTTTACATCTACTCACCCCTTAGCCCTCGAGCCCCTTTTACCTCCCTCCTGAGAACCTTGAGTCACCTTCATTTGCCTCTACCCAACATTGATCCCCCTCAAGTCACCCACACCTATTATCTCTTCCCACCACTGAACCCTAAAATCATCCCTCCCTTTCACCCCTCACTTCACCCCTAAACACTCAAATCACTTTTTGTTTTAAATAGCATGAAGAGTATGCTATTAAAAAACATACCTCAGTGGGAAAGACTGCATGGTAAAAAATCATGATAGTAAAGATCCTGAGTGGTAAAGTCTGTTTCCCCTTAGGCAGGGCACAACCACTCTCCTTTCCTTAAGCTCTTCTGCCTCTGCCTTTACCCTAAATCTTTTGGGAGCATTGTTAAGTGTTTTATGCCCTTTAGCACATTTGGCAGGCACCTTCGCCTCTATGACAGTCTACCCCTTCACCTTCTACCCCATACTCTATTCTTTGTCTCGCCTGAGACCGTATATGCTTTTTCGCTTGCAAGAATTTTGGTTTACTTACTTGGGGTGTAGAGCCTGGCCTTTGCTTCCATTGGTTTGCTTCAGCAGTCAATTCTTTGCTTCTCTTTGGTCAGCTAGTGCGGGCTTCTTTTCCTGTTCGTGTATGTGCCTCTACCCTGGAGCATGCCCAAGTACGGCTTCCTCTGCCCAGTGTTGTCCTACTGCTTGCTGCTTTCACATGTACTTTTATTCCCTTTTACTCGTACCCCCTTCCAGGGCCACTCTGGGAACCTAAACCGGCTCTGGCAAAGAGCTCGGCTGCCCGGGGGGGGGCGAAAACTTTTGTTGCTGGGGGCAGATATTGCAGCTGTGCTGCAAAACCGGGCGCCGGTAACAAAAATGACCCCCAGTCTAAAACCCGCCCCCACCCCTGTTGGCCCACCGGGTAAATGTCTAGTGCCCGCTACAGCCAGTCTGGCCCTGCCCCCTTCCTCCCTCCCACATTGTTGCTTGCCCTCCAATTCACCATCTACTTGTGTTGTGCTGCTTGTCCAGTCCTCCCACGCCGTTCCCCCTTCATTGCTTGCCCCCTCCTGTCCGGCCAGAAAGAAAATTGCCCAAAGGTTGTACCAAAAGGGTTGAAGATGCAGATGGTAATGCGGGCCCTGCAAAGCCTTTTTGGCACTGTATTAATGTGAGGCTAACACTGCGACCTTCAGTTCATCAGACGCAAGAAACTTTTTTTGTGAGAATAATCCCATAAGAAAATGGATCACTGCCCCTCGCGGTCGGTGCTGGTTGCATCACAACACTTTTATTCTTACTTTCAGCCGTGCTGCTGTTACAACACGGCTCAAAGAATTTGACATAGCCAATAGCTCCCCCATAGGTGAGACCTATTGGCTTTGCCAATGCTTGTTTGGATTGAGGCGATTTGTCACTAATCTTTTCTTGTTCCATTAGATCTCCCTTTCTCCTACAGTCTTTCTCTGCCTACTCATTTCTGTTGCACCCCCTTCCTCCCGCTCCTTTTAATCACCCTGCAGGGGGCCCACGCCTTGAATCCGCAGGGCAATCCCACCTTTCCATGACTCATTTTAAAACACTCCTGTGGAACAGATTAGCCCCAGGGAGCGAGTCGTCTTTAGCTTGTGGGGCGCCATCTGCACTGATGAATGGCTCGTTCTGCGTCGGTTAGAGCTTTGCAGCGATGAGGCCTGAATCTTTTCCATCATGGAGCTGTGGGACACTTCAGTGTGATGCTGAAGTCGCGACACATACAATCGTAAATTAATGCATGAAATTCATGGGTGCAGCCAATGGCCCCGTCTCATGGACACCTGTAGCGAAGGAAGAGGCAGGGGATGCGTCCATTGGAGGCTTTGAGATGATGGGCTTGTGCCTTGGCATGAATGAATCTCTCCAGCATGCTTTAACCACTCATGTATTTACCCACGGTGAAGAAGGCTGGCCTTGTCTCTCTGGGTCAATTTTTGATAAGGGCATGGAAATGGTGCGTAGAAAGAAAATATTGGTGATCTACCAGGTCACACGATAAATTATAAACAAACCAGGCGAAAGGATGAATAAAAAAAAATCAAAGTGTTAAAACGTTAAAAAAGAATACATATTCAGGAAAAATTAATAAAATGTACACCGGTTATCAAAGTATTTGGTCGGTCATTGAGGGTCATGGGAGCATGCAAGGAAATAGAAACAATGCTTGCCATCTTAAAGCTCTTGGGATGGAACCACAGGCAGGGCAGAGTAGTTTGGGGACCTAGATCTCGGGTGGGTGGTTGCATTTTCAGATCTGCAGGTAAAATTATATTTTGCTGTTCAGGTGCTCCAATTCCACTAACACCAGAATAATTTGATTTGAAGCCACTTATTGCATTATGGCTTCCTCTTGTTGTGATTGAATAAACATATTTACCACTCCACACGTATTAAACTTGAGGTCCACAACACACTGGCGAAGCTTTTAACAGTGACAGAAGCAACTTCTCCCACACTTGTCTTTAAATTTTACTCTTCGTTGGTAGCTTGTTTGCTGCATTCCTTCTCACCATGGCACTGCCCTCATCTAACACAGCTGGAGTCCACGTGGGGTGACCTGGGAAGGAATACAGGGGCTGCTACCCAAGTAGTAAATGTGCAGGTTCTCACCCCGAGAGGAAGTGAAGTGTGGCGTTATTCTCTCAAGAATCTGTACAAAGCCCATGCAAGATTGTCATTTTCTAGCTCTGATAAGTGCATCACTTTATTTAATGTGCGCATGAATCTTTCGACCTCTCCGTTGGCTTGAGGCCATCTGGGTGTTCTCTTCCGATGTCTGACATACAGCGGATTGCAATATCGATTGAAATCTTGGCTTTGAAGTGGTGGTTCGTTGTTGGTGTAGACTTCATGGAGGAAATATTTGTCATACCATAAGAATTACCACCTCTGCTGTAGTGGGGGGCATGAACTCCATCTCAGAATATTCTCTGAAATCCTCAAAAGAGACCAACAAGTGCTGTTTGCCAGGTAAATTAGCAAATTTGCATGCTGATATAAGCCAGTGCCACCCTCTGACTCTTCTGGAATGATTGGAGCTGGATCATCAAGTAGCCCAGTTACTTGGCATGATTGACCAGATGCCAGTTTGTTCCACCTGAGAGTCCAGTCCCGGGTCTCGCACCTTTTTAGGAAAGCACATCTTTTTTCAATGATCCCCTGATCAGCTTTGATCTACATCAAGAATGCTGCAGACCAAAAATGATTAGACTCCACCCCCACAGGAGTAGACTGCATGTTGTGTGCATAAAATGGCGCATCTCGTGCCTTGGCACTGCTTCAAACCGCAACAGAGCAACTGGTGTTCCGTATGGAGTAGTAGCCATTAGCGACATTCAATCCGTAAGAGACCATTTTCTGCGGGACTAGTTCGAAACAGTCTTTCTCTATTGAGGTTACAACTATTTCTCCAGGTCCCATTCAGCCAGGCCTTGACGTATCAATGACTGACTGACCTGGCATATTCCTCCATTTCTTTTGCTCGATTGGCTTCTTCACTTGTAAATTTTCTTGGGTGTCTGGAAAGGTTATGTGTGGGGTTACCGTGACCAGGTTTCTACACAACCTCAAATGAGTACTCTGGGAGGGCAGTGGTTTTGACGCTTTTCCCTAAAACAGGGTAGTCCTTGGTTTGTGGTCAGTTCTGACTTCGAATTGATTGACATACAGATACACATGGCAGTGTCGACACCCCCACAATATAGTCATTGCCTCTTTCACTGTGAGAGTATTTGTGTTTAGTTTGTCAACACTGTGCTGGGATATATTACCAGAGCTCACTGGTAACACTTTACAGCTGTAGCAGACCTGCACATAGTCCTATGGGACTGGCATCAACGAAGAGTTCAGTTGGTAGGTTTGGGTCATGGCATCTCATTGTGTTGCTGGTAGATAGGGCTTCTTTTGTGTTGTAGGATTCTTCTTGCCATTTGACTACCTGTGCCAAAGGTGCCTTAGCTTAATGAGATCTTTGTTGCTTGGCAAGAGTTACGAGGTTAGTCCTGAAACACCCACAGTACATGATCATTCCTAAAAAATAAATTTGTTTGTCTGGGTCTTAGGAGGTTAAGCAGCTGCTTTGATATCTGGCACCTTTTTCACATCAGGCGGTAATCCCTTGGCGGTCAATCAGTTTCCAAAAAAGTCAAAGCTCTGTTTGAGGAATTCACATTTGCTCCTATACATGGCGAAACCACTCACTTTGACTACAGTCAGTAGGGCTCTTGGCTGCTGATAATTGAGTTCTTCTAAAATGGAGACATGAAGGATGTCATCACGGACATTTAGTACACCTTCTATTCCTTCCAGCACTTCTCTGATGCACAGTGGAATACTTCTGCTGCACTGCAGATCCCAAACATGAGGTGCCAATAGTGTCTGATTACAACATGGCTAGAAAATGTTATGCATAGTGATGCTTTGTGTAGTTTTAGCTGGTGATTAGCCATACCTATGGTCAATTTTGGAAAACCAATTGGCTCTATTGACTTCTGCTGTCCTACCATCTACTGTCCGAGTCAGGTGTCATTCTCTTTTGATAGGTTTGTTGGGCAGCCTCATGTCTACATGTATCCTCAATTACCCAGGATGCTTAGCTTGCTTGGCTCTAACAATAGGTGAGACCCGGATGTGGGCCTTTCAGTTTTTATTTTCATTGATTCCAGCAGCTTCTAGATTATCAGGTTGTTTTTCAACCTCCACCCTGACATAGAATGGAACCCATTGATGATGTAGAGTCACTGGCTACACTGCTTGGCCAAATATGTAGCTTCACAGTTTTCTTCTTCAGGCACCCAATGCCGGTTAATACACATGTAAACTCCTCCAGCATGTCATCACTTCGGTCTGATATCCTTGAAAAACAAAAGCTATGAGGTCCAGGACTTCAGCAGTCTTGCGGATAATCAAATTGGTTCCACATGAGATGGTCAGGAAAAATTGGACAGAGATAGAATAGGTTTCATACGATATGGGAGTGCAAAATCTTCTAGCCTCTGGGTGCATGTTGGTGTTAGAATCTGGGAGGGTGGTCCATTGGTGTTTCGCTACGTAGTCATGCTTGGCCATGATGCAAACACTGGTGTTTGTGTCGGAGGTAACTGATTTTGGAGCCTTGCATGTTGTGGTGGCAGCATGATTGTGAATGGCTCTTCCACTTCATATCTGTCTTGAGAAATGATGGTAAGCTGATGTGTTTTAATTTAGCTTCTGATTCACTGTCCGTCGCCATGTGTGGGATGCTCTATAGTTTTGTTTTGATGCGTTTCACTTCCTTTTTGTGTTGTTGGCTCTGTTGAATATCTGGGGGCCTTACCGTCTTTGCCAACCTTTGCTGGTTCTCCAAAGTGGTTATTCTGGCCACAGCAGGGCATGTTTTAAGTCACAGGTTGTCTCAATGAGCTGGGTTCTCACTGTATCCACAGCTTTTGCTCTTTCTCTTCACCAACAGCTTCACTGCTCCACTTTCTTCTGCCACTGAATCTGGAAGTTCAGCCTTGATTGACTTGGCAGCTAGGGGTTCGCCAATGTTTACAGCTCGACCATTGAACAGTTCGTATGATCTCACTATTGCAAGTGTTTTTTTTTTTTCTTTATCCTCATCTGCCCGACACACGTCCCTTAGATGCGGGAGAAACCAACCAATCATCTCACTGCCTCTAGAAGCAAGACCCTGGAGATTGAGCCGCTTCACTACTTGGTAAAGAGTTATATGAATTGATAGGAACAACCGTGCATCTTATGACGATGTCTCAAAGCAACTTCGTGCCGAAGTTTTCAGTATATATATGTCGAAGTCTGGGCTGACCACAATACTGAACTATTGAGTGGATGGGCTTAATCATCGGATATTGGAAAGGGAGAAAAAAAAAAAAAAAAAAAAAAAACCCAATAGGACTTCACTTCCACTCAATCAAAAGTTTCCAAAATGAGAGATTCTGAGCTCTACATGATCTTCTCAGATCTACCTTTGAGGTTTCATACAGTGAGTTTAGCCATCCTGAGTGGGTGGGAGGGGTGGTTTCCACCCATTGCATACAGATCTGCCGTCTTGCCAGTAGTATGGCGTAAAACAGAAAGGATCGTGCTGCGCCAGTTATGTTCTGGTGTACACCAAGGATAACTAATGATAAAGATAATGAAATATCAGTTTGGATAATTGAGTCCAGGGTAGCTTTAATCTCTGTCCAGAAAGTAACCAGATGGGGGCATTCCCAAAACATATGAGTGTCAGATGCTGAGGGGAGTTTACATTTGTTACAGCATTTCCCCTCTTGAAATTTAGACAGGCGTAGAGGAGTAAGATAAGCCCGATGTAAAGTGAACAGATGGTTTCGTCTAAGCCAAGCGGGTTTTACCAATTTGTATAAAAGGGTGAAAGACTCTATCCAACTGTCCTCCTCTATTGTCGCAATGTCTCTCCCCCATAACTGTTTTGGCAGATGAAACTCCCCATCTATCTCTTCATGTATCAACCAATACCAACAAGCCACCTCTTTACCTCCTATCTGTTTTCAGACTAGCTGTTGTTCTAGAGGACTAGTTCTACCGATATTAGGAACTTTCCTGATCAAATCTCTGGCCCAACTGCTGATTTGTATGTATTTAAATCTAGACAATGTCACCCCTACTCTTTCCCTGAGGGCTTCCCACGGTATCAGGCTGCCCCCATCAAGTAAGTCCCCCCATCTAGCAAGCCCAGCTGATATTAGAGGGGTGGCCAGAGAGTCCTGTAAACATGGTGGAAGCCCGGGGAGAGTCCCAAATTGGTGCATAATTAGAGTAATACGCCAACCCCACTCTGCGCTTAATTTGTACCCACGTCTTTAATTGCGTTAAAAAAATCTTTAACCTCACCTTCTTGAAGAACTTTTGTTCTCCGAACTTGAAAAGAAACCCATCCAATGGGAGGTTTGCCCCTACCAACATTGCTTTAAATAATTTCCCATTTGAGGTGACATCTGGTGTCTTCAAAAGCATTCTTGAGTGGGAGAGCTGGAATGCCCAGGAATAGTATTGAATGTCTGGAAGGGCCAGACCACCTTTTTCCCTTCTCCTCCTCAATTTTTTCCAAGCCAACCTTGTCGCTTTGTAGCCCCCATATGAAAGAATTTATTTCTTGTTGACACTTAAGAAGTTGTTTAGAGTCAAATGCAATGGGAATTGTATTAAAGATAAAGGTGAATTTCGGGAGGATAGACATTTTTACAATGTTAACCCTCCCATAAATTGATAATCTAAGACCTACCCAGGATCTTAAAAGGGCCCTACACTCTTTGGCAACCAAGTCTAGATTTAATTTTGCTAAGTCGTCTATTTCTTGTGTGATTTTAACTCGAAGTGAAGGAAATCCTGAGTAAAACCAGATGGGTTGATAGTTATATTAGCACTAATCATAATGCGAATATCCGTGGTATATTAATCATCTTTAAAAAGCAAATCAAAGCCCAGATTCTTACATATGAGGAAGATTTAAGTGGCAGATGGCTATACGCTAGAGTCAGTCTAGTCAATAATGTATATAATTTGGTAGGCTATTATGGTCCTAACCAGGATGACCCTTCATATTTGATTAAAATTCAGAACCAGTTATTATCAACACAAGGTCCGATAATCTGGATGGGAGATTTTAATCTGGTACTTAACCCAAGGCTGGATAAATCCCCTAATTCAAGGGCAGTAACCTTTAAAAAAATCCAGGCAGGTGTTGGGGGATGTTATGTCGACACTCGGATTGGCGGATCCATGGAGGGAGAGAGCGGGTAGGGCACTCGGTGTATCATACAACAACTATAAATATAGCCACAAATCAAGGATTGACTATGCCCTTTTTAGTTACTCACTTAGAGACCATCTTAAGGATGTAACGTATTTACCTTCACACTTATCGGACCATTCCGCTATATTTTTTTGTTTACAATCAGGCCAGCAACCCTCTCAGGCATTGTGGTCATTTGACCGCACTATTCTTCTAGATGAAGAAGAGACAGACCTTCTCAATACAATACAATACAATATGTTTTTATTGTTGAATTAATAAAAATCATTACAATAAGAAAGGTAAGATTAACCAGGTTACATTATAAAAACAAGGAAATGACAATTTTAAAAAAGAGTTAAAACTAAAGCTCTACTCAAAACCCGCCCCTTCTTTCAAGATAGGGATTTATAGAGTGGGCTGAGGGGCACTTGCAAAGAGGGTGGGGCAAAGCAATATGTAAAATGATCATTGGGAGGCCTGTAGCTGCTTTCTAATTTCCATCATAAATTTGAGACCCTGACAGGTCAGGATCGGAGATGAACCTCCCAGCCAGAAAATAACAGCCTGGCGACATGTTCTTATATTCAGGTTGATCAATATGTCCCGTGTAAAACGTCTTCTAGATACCATAAGGGATGGGCATACACAAAACAAATGAACTAGAGATTCAGTATGATATCCGCAGAGTCGACATTTTGGGCAATCATCTTGGGGTTTCCAGGAAGGTAGTAAATCCTTAGATTCATGAAGGCCCATACGGAGGTTGATAAGGTATTTTTTTAAATAGTGGCTAAAATGGGATGCCAAATAGGCCTGAGGTTGTTGGAGTGAGTAAGAGGAAATGACTGACCAGGCATGACGTCGATGGGACAATGTTTGTTTGTCTTCTAGAACAGACTTCCTTTTGGCAATAGAATTTACTATTTTGCAGAAACTTGCTTGATCAACTTTTTTATTCCATGTAACTGGCAGATCGAAGTCCACAAGACATTTCTCCAAATGAATGGCCCAGGGCTGAGTGGGATCTGTGTTGATTGCTTGCCAACAAAGATTATTTAGAGTGTCAGGGTCGGCGGCACGAAGTTTGTGACAAAATTTAACAAATGTTGACTTAGCCCTGAAATTTTGATTTTGAAGCCCAAATTCTAATCTCACCTGCGCTGGTGAGGAGCATTTAGGCAATTTGAATACTTCTTTATAAATTTTGTTTTGTAGAGTATTTAGTAGACCGGCCTCCCCTCCAAGCCATGTTACCAGCCCGTACGATAATGTGGGTAAAACCTGAGCGGCCATTACTTTTAAAAGATGGGTATAATTTGGACCATCCAGTTTTTGCAAGAGACGCCTGTATCCGTAGATTAACGTCTGGGACTTAGCTTTTAACACCGCAGAGTGTTGTTTTTTTGAATTATCTTTGCCGATGGTGACCCCCAGATACCGATAGTGCAGCTGTTCCCCTATTGCAAGGTGGTTACATGTCCAATTGTATTTGATTGATTTTCGCTCTACAAGACGTATTACTTTTGTCTTGTCTCTATTAAGTTCCAGCTGTTCTTCCTCTAAGTAGAGTTGTAGAGCATTTATCAGCCTTTGCAGCCCGATTGGAGTTTGGCTTAAAAGGACAATGTCATCTGCAAACTGAATGATTGGCATTGGGGTATTGCAGAGGTTCGGAGCATGGCTTACAACTTGACCAAGTTTTTTCCCTAGATCGGCAAGATATAAATTAAATAAGCAAGGAGCCAGGACACATCCCTGTTTCAGTCCGTCTTTGGTTGGAATTTTTGACGTGAGACTTGTGCCCTGTCCTTGTTTAACCCTTGCCCAAGTGTCCGTGTAGAGGAGCATTAGTGAGTTAAGAAGGTTTGTTGACAGCCCCCATTTCTTGAGTTTTGCCCAAAGTCTCCCCCTACTAACTCGGTCGAAGGCTGCTCTGATGTCGATAAAGCAGCCGTATAATCGGCTGTTCTTCGTTTTGGCTCTTTCTATCAGGAGTCCTAGGGCTGTGAGATTTGTTGTTGTCCCTGTCCCTTTTCGAAAACCTGTTTGATAACTGGGGATTAGATTGTTATTATCCACCCATTCCTGTATTTCCTCCAGAATGCAGGATGCGTATAGTTTGGCTTCCACGTCTATCAAAGATATTAAACGATAGTTCTGTGGCAGTCTCCTGTCCCCCTTTTTGAAAATGGGATGGATGATATTACCGTTCCATGATAGAGGCTGCTGCTTACGGGCAAAAACTTGGTTAAACAGGGCAGAGAGCTGGAGGGCCCAAAAATCAGCGTTATATTTAAATACTGCATTGGGAAGGCCGTTGGGACCTGGTGCCCCTTCTTCATCCACGAAACAAAATTTTTCATGGACACAAATATTAATTCCACACAGTTAAACACAGTATGGGAAGCCTTTAAAGCTTATATGAGAGGCTACATAACTAACAGGGCCTCTTTCCGAGGGAAAATCTACAGAGCTAAGATTAATAGTATTGAAAGGGACATTGCATTATTGGATCAACATATTGGCACCGGAATCGGAACCAATATGGAGCAAGAACAACGTAAGGGGTTTAAAGAAAAGCTAGAAAACATCCTTCAAGAAAGAGTCGCCCTAGAATGGGAAGCAAGTAAAATCTCTAATTTTGAATATGGCGAGTCTGCAGGAAAGGTCCTGGCGTGGAAAATTAAATCGGAGCAGGCAAAAAAACACATAAAACATATCATGGTAGATGGAGAGACAAGTGAAAGAACATCTGTTAAAGATATCGGGGAAGCATTTTTGGAGTTTTTTTCAAAAAATATACAAGGAAGAAATTTTGGAGGACCCTAGTTCAAATTTTAGATGGTTGGAGAAGATTACTCTTCCCACTCTTAGCTCTGAACAAAGAGAGCGTCTTGATAGGCCTATCTCAGAAGAAGAAGTGAAGGAAAGCATTAAAAAGGTGAAGAGGGGCAAGGCAACAGGCCCGGATGGCCTCCCTGGCGAATTATTACGGGTCATAGCCCCGGAAATAATTTCAGTGTTGACAAGGCTCTTTAACGATATCCTAATAAATGGTGTGGCTCCTCCGAAGTCTTGGGGAGAGGCGATTATTGTCTTGATTCCAAAACCAGGGAAAGACCCAGCCAAATGCGGCTCATATAGGCCAATCTCACTTTTAAACAGTGATTATAAGATCTTTTCCGCTGTGCTGGCAAACAGACTTGGACGTGAGGTCGGGTCAATTATATATACTGACCAAAAAGGCTTTATAAAGGGTAGACAACTTTCGGACCTAACATACGATTTGATCGGGGCAGTGGACATTGCCTCTACTTTTTCCCTTCCATTGGCAATTATGACCCTTGACGCAACTAAAGCGTTTGACCGGGTAAATTGGACATACCTAGCAGAAACATTGAAGAAATTTGCATTTGGTCCAAATTTCCGAAGATCAATTGGACTTTTATATCAAAATCCCAGTGCAAGTATCATGGTGAATGGAGTGTGTACTCAGCCCTTTAAGATCAATAGGGGGACAAGACAGGGCTGCCCCTTGTCCCCTTTATTATTTAATATATACATTGAGCCACTAGCACAATCTTTTAGGGACGACCCAAGAATTCCCTCATTTAAATTCGGTGGGTGGGAAAGGAAAGTTGGGCTATATGCCGACGATATCGTAATATACACCAGTGACCCTGCAAATGCTTTCCCCGTAGTGGTCGAAAAAGCCAAGGAATTTGGAGGTATCTCAGGATACGACATTAATGCTGAAAAGACCGAGTTGATGACATGGAATATTGCCAATCCGGGTGTGGGGGTGACGCCTTCAACACACGCAATACGATATCTTGGAGTTAAAATCACACAAGAAATAGACTATTGCAAGTGTTGCTGGCAATGACATCTCACCTTGCCTTAAGATGTCTCTTCTGAGCTGGTCTGAGCGGCATCCTTGGGTGAGCTGTGCTCTGATTTCTTTTTCTATATTGATGTCCATTAATGAATACCTCCTTATGTTTTAAAAAAAATAGCATTTTGATACACCTGTTTTATAATTTCCATGTAAATGGGGGTAGTTTAGATTTGTTTAAAAAAAAATTGCAGACAGATTGTGTAATTTTAAAATTTATTTGTACTCCCATATTGAAACCTGCTGAATGAGTTGCTCTCCAGATATTTCATTTTTCCTTATGCTTTTCCCACTTTCTTTTGTTAGTAGGTGCATATCCCGGCATGAATTTGCAGTGACTTCAAATAATTTGTATTGTGATTCAAATATAAGGGCATGATCAAACACATTTAAAATATATATTTGTCTACAAAATCTCTGTATACCTTATAAATAACTTGGTGGAAAGTTAATTAAAACGTATATATTTTTTTAAATTATTGTAAATCAACCAGAACGAGGCAACTATTTTCACAGACTTAGCACACTTTCACTGTGCAATACCAACCTATGTAAAGAAAATATTCAAAGGATTAATTATTTCGAACTTATTCAGACCTCTGCACATGAAACTGAAAGCCTTCTCAAGGTGCAGGTCTCTCCTTGCAGGAGCAATATGTTAGCTAGTAGTTGTACTCTAGTTTTTGTTAAAACTTGTTCTTGTCACATTCAATTGGTAGGGGACGAACGTGTAGGCATGTGTGCTGCAAGACTTATCTTGGGTACTAGCTATGAATCTGAATAGGTGTATAATATATAGACTGGCTAGAAGTGAATCAGAATGTAGCATTTAGGTAATGCACCAAGGCCTGCTTTACAATGGTTGATACAGAACTATCTGCTCCACTATTCAAATGCTTGTCTTTCGGTTCCTCTTAGTTACATTTATATCAATCTGCTCTCAGTGGTTGGAATGTTCTGATAGCATTAGCCTCATGCGTGCTCATGACGAGCTCAGCTCGTCATGAGGCACGGTTGCACTGTGGTCATGACGAGCTGTGCTCGTCATAACAGCCGCTGCGCTCACACAGGGGGATAATTCCCCGCTGTGCTGAGCGTTCTGAGGGAACGGGTGTGGTCGTGACGAGCTGAGCTCGTCATGAGCACAGCGCCACCGTGCTGCGTGACGAGCTGAGCTCGTCACGAGCACCGGGGCACTGTGCGCGCCCTCCCTCCTCTCCCCAACACAGCGGGGGAATTACCCCCGCGGCGAAGGGTTTAAAGCCCCTCGGCCTTGAACAATACCAGTCATTAAAGGCCCCCTCTCTTGTTATAGGCCCTCACAAGAGGCTCGGGCATACAATCAGGGAAGAGTCCCTTAAATCATGAGCAGGCAATAATGGGAAATCTGCACATAATGATGGTGATGACCAAGCATACACCATGCAGTGAACACAACATTAACGTACAACTGAAAGAAATCCAACAGGAAGTCTTATGGCACCCCTAAAAGATGAGATTACAAAACCTTGATTCAGCACTGCTCACGAGTATTACAAGGTGAATGTTTTTTGTTTTAATTTTCTTTAATTTTTTTTTGATAAAGGATAGCCTTTGAAGATATGTTTTGTATTTCCTTCTTGAATGGACCGTGTCGAGCAGCAGTTTTACAATAAGAATCTCTCTTAGCCCAGAATCCTGTATATCCTTGAAATCAAAGCTTTCTCCAGTCACTGCCTCCTTGTAAACTTTGTGAAGGGCAGGTAATGAGAACAAACCGAGGTCAGTGTTAAATTAACACTTTCAAGGGTCCCGCCCTAGGCCTCCATGTCTTACCCACTTGTGTCTGGCATTATGACACATTTTCAGAATTTAACTGCTCTTGTAAAAATGTGCCAATAAACAGTTCCATGATTAAAGCACTTTATTAGTTATGATGAGAAACCAGCGAGGGACTGGTGACAGCGAAAGAGGTCTTTCTTCCATGTGCTGATTAAGCTGCTGTCTCCCACTGTCCTCAATTAATTCCATCCTGCCATGTGGCACCGGCCATCTGCCTCCTTCCTGGCTGCCAATAATATGGGTGCCTGAGAGCATGACCCCAATCGGACTCCGTACTCCATGTTCTATCGGGCCTAGTCTATTGCATCTTCCCAGAAGGCTGTTTTTCTCTAGGTTAAGATGCACCGATGACAAACCTACCTTGATCGCTCCGTTTTGGAGGGTAAGGTGAGAGAATTTGGGGACATATTTATTCAGTAGCGCTCCTTGATCTCTATCCACAGAGTTCCTCTAGGGACAAGTACTTGTGGTGGAAGGATGAAGCTCATGCAGGCCCTACTGATGGTACCACATTATTATTGAGCATTTGTAAAGCGCATAGCTACCCTAGGGCATCCCAGCATTTGTGGGGTACATGGTTGGATTATAGGGCAGAGTGTTGGAATAACCAGGTTTTAAGAAGCTTTCGGAAGGGGAGATGCCAAGATTTCGAGCAGAGGTGTAGGGGCATTTTGTTCAGAGTCTGGCTACATTGTTGGAAAAAGATCTTCCTCCACTTCTCATCCTCCTGATTTTGGGGATGACTGCGAGGTGGAGATTGGCCGATCGATGGCATTTTCCGGGGAGGTAAGAGAAAATGTGAAAGCTGTTGATAACCAGGCCATTTCCCCACAAGGTCTTATGGACTATACACAGAGCCTTGAATTTTACTCTTTCCAAAACTGGTAGCCAGTGTAGGGTCCTCGGGCTGGCTTGGCCGACTAGTTTTTTCGGACCCCCAGTAAAATTGGGTGTGCATTAGGGAGGGGCATTGTATTACAGAGGAAGTATTGGGTGGTTGAATCAGGTTGCGTCCCTAGATGGAAGCAGTCAAGTAGGTGTCACAAGAAGATGCCAAAGTATTGTGTTGTTTTGGCAGACGTCCACAGCAGTGATAGACTGATGGAGGCGTCACCGACAGGGACCGCCTTAGACAGAGTTTTTTTTACAGGATATAAGACAGAACTCTGGAAACCAGCGGCTGAGTGCGTTGGCGCTAGGGTTGTTCGAGCCACCAGTGGCCAAACTTCATGGGACCCTTGATCCCCTGCGGTCTCTGCAGGTGAGGATGATGGAGTCAGAACCAGGCACCCCAAGATTAGCAGAAAGGCACTCAATTGGGTGATGCTGGCAGGTCACTGCAATGAGGCTGGGTGGTGCTTTGTTTCTTTAGGTGTGATGAGACCTTACACACTGCTCGGAACCTGCCAAAGACGTTACCACGTAGCTAGACCAAATGACCCCCCCCTAAAGGTTTCCTGCTAAATGTTTCACCAGACCTTTTTGGTTTGCCCAACTTGCTTTCTTTTTGGTAACTAGGGAAGCTGAGAGGACTTTCTCTGCCAATATAGGAAGCAGGGCTTAAGCCAATCCAGTGAAGTACATTGCCACCCCCTCAGTGATGTGTATGACCCAGTACTTAATTTGTAAAAAAAAAAAACATATGTGCCAGGGCCCTCGTCAAGAAGCCACTTCAGTTTGCACCACCCATTGCCCCTGACAGCACTGCCAGTGACCGAGCCAACACAACTTCTAATGATCACTTTCCTACAGGTGTGACAATTTGGACCATTCCAGGTCCCCAGAGATATAAACATGGATTGCGAGGCTGGTGTCAGTCTTTTTTAATTTATAGTGAATTAATAAACCACTGTTGTTGTGCTCTTCTCTTAATTGGACAAACTGCACCACCATGTGGCAGACAGTCATAAGTGCTGGTGCGGAGTACTGGAAACCACCGGCAAAAATTAAGCTCTGGTAGGACTGGAAGAATATCTGATATGGATGATATATATTTCTGTGACTTAGTTGTGCATAGCTGTAGTCAATTCTAATGAAATATATTGATTGCTATGCACCCAACAAGACATCGGAGTCGTAGCTACCATTTGTGCGCAACGTCACCAGGTCCTGTGTACGGGGCCCAGCCATGTCTGGACTTCAAGGGTTACAACCAGAGGCATTTAGCAACTGTTCTGAACATGCGATTCCGCTTCCAGTGCTTACATTTCTTTCTGCTGTAATTGTGGTTGGGAGAGTGGTGGGAAGTGAAGGGTTTGTATTCTGCCGTTCTCTGATACGGTAAACCTTTGTCAATTACTACAATGGCTCTCAATGAGTTCTGAATGTGCTTTTGTGATCTCTCAGTAGCTTGTAATGGTGTAATTTGGGCAGTGCTTAATTTGTAAATAAATTAGGGCCTGTGCCCTAAGCTGTACTCCGAATCCCACGGCGCGTGCAATTAAATGCTGGTGGGCTGAATATCAAATCTGTGTAACCTTCAATCTACCTCATGCCTCTTTAATCCATTACCAGGCCCTCCCTCTCGCTTTTCTCACTCTTGCAGGTTTCTGCTTTCTCCCTTTGTGACATTGTTTCCGTTATTCTCTTCCTCCTTTTCCCACTTTGTGTGTTTTTGATCTCTATACATATATGGCGAGGAAAATTGAGTGTCTGTTCCCAAAAAGAAGCATGGAAGCGGCGAACAGCAGTCCGTTTGCACTTTGAAGTCCATTGAATAAAAGCAGCAGTCGCGGCGCGTTGAAACTGTGTGTGCTCAGTAGTAAAGTACCTTCAGATAGTGATCCCAGGTCAAGAGTGATGCTGCACGCAGACCTGGCAGTGTGAGGCCAGATCAGATGGCAGTCAGGCACCCAGGGCCAGTCTTTAGCATCGGTGAGCTGGGACCAGGCTTTCAATATTCTGAGGGCGCGTGGAACGGTGCAGAGACAGAATATCGATTGAAAAATATCGACTTGCAAATATCGTGGGTCAGAAATATCGACATACATATTCTCGTGGTCAAGAATATCTATTTTACTTAAGTAATATAATTTGTTTATTAATGTTATGTTTTTTAGCATTTATTTTATGTGTATGTGTTGTATGTTTTTTGGATGTATGACGTTAGAACGCATACGTTTACCACGACCTACCATTACAACGCGGTCGTAACAACGAAAGTTGTTACCACGCATTGCGCTGGGGGGGCGCAAAATTAAATAATTTAATTTACTATTCCAACACCAGTCCCCGTGGATAGTAGGGAAGGTGTTGGGATAGTAAATTAAATCATTTCCTATCCTTGAGCGCCCCCCAGCGCAATGCGTGGTAACAGCTTTCGTTGTTACGACCTCGTTGTAATGGTAGGTCGTGGTAACGCGCGCGTTGTAAGCGTTGCATACCATGTTTTTTTGTATAAGAATTGTTTGTATTTTTAATATGTGAACCGCGTGGAACTGTGTGCATAAGGTAATGCCAATCACAGCAACCCTCTTGTCTTGCTTAAACCTAATCTCTCTGCATGCTCGTTTCTGTCGGATTTGAAAGAAAGTGTTTTTAATCCTTCATTACAATGCTGTGGGCAATGTTTTTAACAGCCCATTGCCCCATTCCTTGCCCTTCCTTCAGCGTATCACCCCTGCTGACGCACATTAACACCACCATCATGGTAATAGCATTGATTTAGGTGAGCTGGGGGATGTCCGTGGATGTTTGTGCCTTGTGTTTGTCAGCGCCTTGAGACCCTACGGGTATGTAGCGCGCTTTACAAGTGTCATTGATTGATTGATTGATTGTGTTCAGGGGCCTGTACCTCCGCATCCAGTTACTGACCAGTGAACACAAAAGGGCCCACACTGCCTCATTTAATTCACTACCATCAGCAAGGGGGCCACATTTCTCTCCCCCCAGGGCGCTATCTTAACAAAGGCCAGCTCTGGGCGCGCCAACACTTTTAGCTGCAGCTGGGTAATTCCCATGCATGAATTTTTGCTGTAGTGCATGCATTCATTGTATTCTGAATCCGGTATTGTTAAATAACAGACGTGCACAGTGCTTTATTTGTAAAAAAAGAAGTGCCGGGGCTCATGTTAAGAGGCTGCTGCAGATTTCACCACACATTGCCCTTGCCGTGCTGCTAATTATAACAGCACAACTACTAACCCTACAAATGCCACAGTTCTGACTAGTTCAGGCCCCCAAAGCTTTAAGAATGCTTAGGTGGCAGCTAATAGCCATTTATAATGTATATTAAATTGATAATTAACTGTTGTGGTCGTATCTAAATTAGCCAGACAGCGCCACCTTGCATAGTCCTGAAGATGGTCTTGCTTATTGATTACTAAAGACCGAAACGTCGACTGGCGCTTTTTCTTCCATAACTGTATTTTTAAGAAGAAAAGCTTGTACCCTTGTTACAGAGAAGCTGTTATAATCTGATTTTGTTCTTCATGTAACATTGTGTTTTGATATCCTGTTATGTACCCTATTTTATGAAAATTCACAGATAAAATCTATTTTTCTATCTACACCTGCCTCTTTACTCTATTTCTGTTTGTAGACTAACAGCGTCCTACCTTGTGACTTCTAGCACAATCGTATTTAGGTCGAGCAGACCTACTCTCAATGCGTGAGCATTGAGAGTGTCTGCTCCAGACCTAATGTGGCCCGTATTTAGGAAAGTGGACACGACTCAGATGCGCACTTTTGCAGTTTCAGTTTTGACCGCGGGAGCGCGCGTCTGAGCCGCGCTTGCACAGAGTAAGTCACAGCCCCTGCTCACACACACACAGCCAGCCCCCACCCCTCTGCATGCACGCACACAATACACAGGCGCGCGCACACACATACACACGCTGCCGCCCCCCACCCCCCTGCATACACACAGACTCGCAAGCACGGAGCCCCACTCACCCGGACTTCTACTCGTCCCACTCCGGGCTGCTCACTCCGACGTCAACGGGCACAGGGACACCGGCACTCCGCTCCTTGGCTTCCCGGGCAGACGCCGGCTGCACGCAGGGCTCTCCTCTCTCTGCACCGGAGCCATGCGCCAGCCACTGCAGCCTGACTCCTGGAAAGCTCCGGTCGCTTGTCCGGCCCCGCCCCCGTCCCAACAAAGGTTGCCTGGCTTCCTGTTGAAGCTGGGCTGCGGCGGTGAGTTTGCTTATTTAATTTAAAACGGCTGTTGGTGGCAGGACACGCACAATGTGTTTTTTCTGCAACTTTAGAACGCCTTGGCACATTTTTGTTCCAATCTGGATTATCCCCAAGCTCCTCGTTACTTAAACTTAAGAGGAATGTTTTCATCTGTAAAATATCAAGATCGAAAAATGAGCAGGAGGTTGGAGTATCACCTAGTTATCCGAAGTGATCCATTGAGCTAAAGTTATTTATGTGGAACGAGTAGCTATTGCTTTGTTCCAAATGTAATTTCCTATTGAAGCAACTCGACGCGTAGTGTTTATTTTATTTTTCAAAATTTTCACCAACAAAGGTTGTGGTATGGTAAGCTTTAAAAGGCTTCGAAATCGCCTGCAATGCATTTCTTCATAATTAAGTGGTATTGAGGTAAGCCAGAGAGTTGAAGGTCATAACAGTGACGGCTGCACTCTTTTATGCCTCTATACTGTGTTGTAAAAATCTCACATTAGGCACGTTACCTGAAAGGTGCAGTTGTTTATTTATTTTTTTTTTTTTTTAACATCATTTTTATTGCATCACCAATATAATTGTACAGACGAAATAATCAGCAATGTAAATACACCATGTACAAGATTATTATGGTCTAGTCCGTCCTTCTCTGGAAGGTCCACCCCTCTTCTGGTGCGGGTGGCCTTATCCATGAATGCATCTCGTCTCATCTCACAGTGTCTGACAGTATCAGTCGGCAAATATTGCTGGGTTGCTTTTGTGATTTTCACCCCTCCCCCTCCCCCAATTTCGGTTCCCCAACAGCCCGCCAATTCCAGCTTCCTACCCACCCTCCCCCGTGGTCGCTCTGCGTCGAACATCAGTGTAAAAGTGTCTGGTGTGTTGTAGGAGGAACCGACTCTCGCTAAGGTGTGCTCTCCTGTATAGTGATAGGGTCTGCCCCATAGAGCTCACTCCCGCCCTCCAGCTCCTCAGCGTCCATATCCCGGAGCGCCTGCACCATCACTTCCCATGCAGTAGCCCTCTCCAGAGCCTTCTCGTCATTCATCCTCCAGGCCACCTGGTACCTCAGGGTACTTTCACATGCAGCCCACCTCAGGCATTCCCCATACCATCTTTTATATGTGGGCCCCACTCTCGACTTCCAGTTCCTCGTAATCTCTCGCTTGGCCAGAATAAGTCCCAAGTCTATAAATTTGCTAGTAGTCTTGTTCCTAGGCGTGTGTGGGAACCAATGGAGGATGCTAACCGCTTTAGTGTACTGGATATCCCTGTCCGTCGCGCTGTTAAGGGCCCGCCCAACTTCCTGCCAGTATTCTCCTAGAGAGGGGCAGTCCCACAGCATGTGACCCAGGTCCGCCCCTACAGTATTACATCTGGGGCAAGCAGCGTTGTCCACCCCAAAATACTGTTGTATCTTCCCAGGTGTGAGGTATGCCCTGTGAATCACATAAAAGTGGATTAATTGAAACCTGGCGTTTCTCGAGCTCTTCCGTGCTCGCCTTAGTAACTGGCCCCAGGTCGTGTCAGGTATCTCCACTTGGAGGTCCAGCTCCCACTTGGCCTTCAGGGTCGTCAATGGCTGCAAGGCCTCCCGCTGCATTCTAGAGTACAAGCAAGTGACAGCCTTAAAGGTCCCCGCTGCCATCATCGTGTATTGACAGGCCATAGAGGTGCCCGGCTCCTGCAACCCTTCCCCCCAGTGGGCCTGCATAGCGCCTGTGACCGCTGCATGCAACAAGTAGTCGCCCCTCGGCAGGTCGAAACGCTCCTGCAAATCTTGGAACGGCAGCAACACCCCATCCTCATAAAGATCACCCAACATTTGTATCCCCGCCTCCTCCCACCCTAGCAAGAGCGACCAGTCTCCTCCATGTGGGAGGGCCGTGACCATCCCTAACGGGATTTCAGGGGCATACATAAGGCGGACTCCCGCCCGCTTACGGGCCCGGTCCCAGCAAAGCCGGAACGTCTGCTCCTCGACTGTCAGATCTCCCACCCGGAGCTTCTGGTGTAGTGCGATGTATGCCAGAACATGCCGCGGGGTGCCTTCCACTCTGGCGTCCTCAGGGCCTCTATACACTCTCGCTACCTCCTGGGTGAAAATCTGCAGCTGCGCAGCCAGGTAGTACCCTTCAAAATCCGGCACCGCCATTCCTCCTTCATCCTTGGGGCGCAGCAGAGTGTCGAGCGCTATGCGGCTCCTTCCCGTGCCCCATAAGAACGCTATGACCAGGGACCTCAGGCGTTTAAAGATAGAGCTCGGGATCCACACCGGGAGTGTCCTAAAATAATACAAAAGCCTGGGTAGGGCCACCATTTTGAGCAGGGAGATCCTACCAGCCAGGGATAACGGCAGGGTCGACCAAAAGTCCATGGACCCCCGTAGGGCGTTAATACAGCGGGTGATGTTACCTTCCAACAAATCAGCCGGGGTATGATCAACATAGACCCCCAGATAATGCAGACAGCGCAGCTCCCATCGAAGTTCTTGCGCGGTGAGTGGGCACGGTTCTCCTGATCTCAGGGGGAACAGGCAGGATTTAGGCCAGTTGACCCTCAGGCCCGACAACCGGCCGAACCGCCCTAGTAGCCGCCGCGCCCCCTCGAGCTCGGGCCCGCATTGGCCAGAAACATCAGCAGGTCATCTGCGTACAAAGAAATGAAATGCGGCCTGCCCCTAAATGATAAACCAGCATAGTGGCGGCCTAGCCTGGCCTCCGCAGCGAAGGGTTCCATCGCCAAGGCGAACAGGAGCGGAGATAGGTAACATCCCTGTCTGGTGCCACGCCTGACCGGGTATTGCCTCGAGATCAGAGTACCCACTCTAACTCTCGCTACCGCGTCAGTGTACAGGACCTTGGTCCAGTTTATGTATCCGTCCCCCAGTCCGAAGCGTCGCATCACCTCATACAGGTATCCCCACTCGAGGCTGTCAAAGGCCTTCTCTATGTCAATGGAAAGGACAAATGGGGAATCGGCAATCGGCCAGTCCGCACCCATCAGTCTCGTCAGTCTACGAATATTGTGGGTAGTGTTGCGTGTCGGAATAAAACCACACTGGTCCTTATGAACAAGGCTCGTCATATGCACCAGCAGTCTGTTAGCAAGAATTTTACTCAGGATCTTGTAGTCCGTCGTCAACATGGACAACGGACGGTACGAGGACAAAGCCGCACCCTCTCTGCCCGGTTTTAAGAGCGGGATCATGAGGGCCTCACTCATAGAACTCGGGAGCCAACCCTTCGTTTGCGCTTTATTGTACACCTCGCGCAGCCGAGGAGCAAGGCGCTCTAGATATTTGCTGTAGAACTCGATCGGGAGCCCGTCAAGTCCCGGGGTCTTGTTTCTGGCCATCTGCTTTACTGCACACCCTATCTCTCCGAGTGTGATGGGCCGACCCAGCTCTTCTGCCTCTGAGTCCTCCACCTTTGGTAGTTGCAAGCCGTCTAAGAACTCTCCTAGCTCATCCGCCCCTCCTGTTTCACCACTCTCATAGAGCCCCTCGTAATAAGTACGAAACTTATTCAGGATCCCGGGTTGAGTATGGCAGGGCTCCTCCCCTATCTCCTGGATCCTCATGATCGGCATGCCCCTCCTGACTGGGTTAGCGAGCCATGCCAGCATAGACCCCGCCTTGTCGCCCTCCGCATGCGCCCTCGTCAAGTATGCCTTATGGTCAAAGCTGCGCAGCCGTTCCAACTCTACAGCCAGCCCCTCCCGCGCCCCACTAAGCCCCTCCTGCAACTCTGGGTGATTCGGGCGACTCTTCTCCAGTTCCCTCAGCCGTGTTTCAGCCTTATCCAAATCGTCTAGCAAAGTCTTGCGAGCCCCAGCCGTGTGTCCAATACAGTGCCCCCGCACCACCACCTTAAACGCATCCCATTCTACCGCCCTCGTGGTGGCCGAGCCACTGTTCTCCTCAAAGTAACTCTCAATGCGGTCTCCCAGAGCCTCCCTGAACAACAGATCATCCAGGGTGTCAGGTTGCAGGCGCCATGTTGGCACGCAGTTAGCCGTTACCATCCAGTTCAGAGATATCAACAAGGGGTTGTGGTCCGATATCGTCCTGGCCAAGTATTCCGCCCCTCCCACCGCAGGGAGCACGCATGACGAACAAAGAAACGCGTCTAGCCTTACGTGCAAATCATGCAGGTGTGAGTGAAAAGAGTAGTCCCTAGTAGTGGGGTGCAGCGCCCTCCATGCATCTGTAAGTGCCCAGTTCTCCTGCCATTCCAACCTACGCTTGGCGACTCTATGCACTGGGGACGCGCGCAGTGGGGGATGGGATCTATCCAATAACACATCCGCGACTGAGTTGAAATCTCTCCCCAAGAGAACCGGCCCTGCCAAATAACCCGCCAGTTTGCCCGAGATCGTAGACAAAAATGCGGGCAGATCTACATTAGGGGCGTATACATTGCAGAGAGATATCACCCTGCCTCTCAGCCTCCCTTCCACCGCCACATACCTGCCTTCCGGGTCCACCAATGTTTTTGTCACCTGGAAGGGGACCCCCGCCCGTACCCAGATCAGTGTCCCCCTTGCAAAAGCTGAAAATGTAGTGTAAAACAGCTGCCCCCTCCAGCATCTCTGCAGAGCAGCCCCTTCTTGCTTATTGAGATGTGTTTCTTGTAGAAACGCTACATGAACCCCTCTACGCTTGAGGTACGCCTGGACTTTATGCCTTCGCGTCATGGATTGCATACCCCTCACATTCCAGGACACACATTTCAATGCCCCATTACTAGCCATCCCCTCCCACACAACCGGACCATACAACAAAGAACAATGTCCTCACGTGTCCCGCGACCACGGGCCAACCCACCCACCCTCTCCAAACAGGAAGCCAAACCCCTCCAACAACAACTACCCCCCGAGCAACCCCAACTGCTCGCAACACCCACCCCCCCAGGACAGGCCCCCCCGCAACTGGAAGTACCCCCATCCAAACCAACACTCCCAACCACCTCTCACAGAAAGGCAGTAATGGTCGCAGTCTCCACTGCGGTGACCTTAGGGGCCAGTAAGGCGTGGCTCGGTGCGATAGATCTTCAAAGCAAATCAACCCCGCGCACTCCACCCCACAATCCCCACATCATTGCGCCCCAAAACCTCAAGTAACAGCATTCCACTGCCATGGGCCCAGTGCCCCGGTGTCCAACCAGCGAGTTCACTCCACTAGTTCAGTTCAACACGCCTCAAGTATCTCTTCCGAAGTTTGTGGTGTCACAATAGGGCCCCGGGCTCCACCAAATTCCGATTGTCCCGTCTCCGAGCCCGTGCCCGGGTCCTCTGTGTCTGTGCCCTTCACGGATTGACTTCTGGTGGTCCTGGATAAGTCCACTACCGCCTGTAGGGCCGCCTGCCTCTCCGCCTCTGTCTGCGACACCGAAGGTCTGCCGGTCCTCCTGCGGTTCTTCCTGATCCGTTGGGATTTCCTGACCGGTTGGGCCACCTTAGCCTCCTCCTCCCTGGCCTTAGCACCATCCGTTCCCGCTTTATAGGTGTCCCACCAGGTCCAAGCGTCCGCAGAGGACGTGAAGAAGAGTGATTGTTCATCCACCACCACTCTCAGCTTGGCGGGGAACAACAGAGAGTATTTGATGCCTTCATCGCGGAGCTCCCGTTTAAGGGACAGAAAGTTCGCCCTAAGCCGCTGCGTCTCAAACGTATAGTCCGGAAACATAGTGACCCTGCTGTTGTCCACTTGAAAGGGTCCTGTCTCTCTCGCCCTTTGCAAAAGCCAGTCTCTGTCCCGGTAATGGAGCAATTTGAACACCACTGGGCGAGGAGGGAGGCCCAAGGCCGGCGGGCGCGCCGGAACTCTATGCGCCCGTTCCAGGGAGAAGAAGGGGGACAGTCCCTCCGGTGCCACCTCCGTTCGCAACCAGTTATCGAGGTAGCCCACCATATCGTCGCCTTCAATTTTTTCCGGCAGGCCCACAAGGCGTATGTTGTTGCGCCTATTCCGGTTTTCCGCATCTTCGGCCCTCCGTTCCAGCACCTTCAAGCGGTCCATCACCTCCGTCATCTGCGCCTTCACTGCTGCGTGGCCCGGGGCTAATTCCTTAACTGTGATCTCCACGGATTTCACTCTGTCCTTAAGTATATCATGGTCGGCCTTCAGGAGGCCCAGGCCCGTTGCCACCTGAGCTATATCTTGGTGCAGAGCGTCCTTGGTGGTGGCGATGGCCTCCAGGATACGGTCCTGCATCCGCTGTAACGCCGATTGGTCTCGATCCGCTCCCTCCGCAGCCTCCGTATCAGTTGCACCATCTCCCTTCCCTTTTGTCTTCCCCATCTGTGCCGGCCCGGGTGGGTCCGTCCTCGCTCTGTCACCGTACTTCGCCGGGCTTCGCCCTCAGGCAGATTCCCTGCAGCCACAGCGGAAAAGCATGTTCCTTTCGTGCCCGGGGCGCCGCTCAGGTCCCCGGATCCAAGGCCGTCTCTAGGGATCAGAGTCTGCAATAGGCCGTTAGCCCGGCTGGCGCCAGTCGTGCTCAGAGGCCCGGGGCCTTCGTCACTGGGTCACAGCCACGCTGTCGTCGCCACTACCATGGGGCGGCTCCCAACCATCGCCCGAGGTGCGCCCAGGGTCCACTCCAACATCCAGGGAGGGGTGCTATGCAGCCACCAACATCTCCGGACTGTAGGGGTAGCAGCTCTTAGTGGGGCTCCGGGTCGGCGACTCCGTCGTCTCCGTGACTCATGCCACCGCCGCCATTTTAGGTCGAGGACTTCGCGCCTGAGTTCGACTATTAAAGCCGGAAAACTGGCTTGGAATGGCCCGGCGTCGTCCTCCGTGGGCACCGGACCCTCCGTGGTGCCTTCCAGTGTCAGATGATATCAGTTACGTCGAGGTCCGATCAGATTTTCAGGATATCTTCCGGGATCGGGCGCGGAGCTCCGAGCTCACACTGCCTACCTCCTCGGCATCCAAGCCACGCCCCGTGCAGTTGTTTATTTTTATAGATATTGAAATATTCAAAAGATAGAAAGAGGACACAAGATAGAAAGACAAAGTTTAGAAAATGTTCAACTTTACATAATTAACCAACACAAATAAGAAAAAAGTATTTCTTGATCGGTTTCTCATTCCTTTTCTAGCGAAACAAAAAAGGGAACGAAAAGCAAATGCATTATCATTAGCCCCACCGCATCAGGTTTTACCTGACATATCACAGTCCGTAATGCATCACTTTCTCATATTTTAACAAAGTGGTCCGGTCTAAAACTCCGCTTTCTATGTCTGGTAAGCATGGGCGAATCTGGCGTTCGCGAATTTTGCGAATTTGCGAACTCGCAATCCGCAAAATCCGCGAATTCTCGCGAATTTGCGGATTTTTTTTTGTGTGTTCGCAAGGATTTCTGACAGTTCGCAAGGATTTCTGCCAGTTCGCGAGGGTTTTGTACCAGTTCGGAATTGCGAACTTACATGTCGGCTCGCAACGGTCACAATTATGTTGTTTCTACGTCTGGTTCATCATCACAGGTTCCCAGAACCCTCTGTTTCACCCCTGCCACCCTCTGTTTTACCCATGCCATCCTCTGGTGCATCAATGCCACCCTCTGGTTCATCATCACTGTAGATTATGGGGGGGGAAAGCAAGCACACCTGCCTGCTTCAACTGACATGAATTAATTTGGGGTTGATTTATTAATGTGTCACTGTTTTAAAATTCCAGTCTGGCACCTGCTTCCTTATCTGTAATTTGCTTTCTGTTGCAGTGCAATTTTTTTTTCCAGGACCTTTGTGGCCTACTTGTAGCTTTTCTATGAGCCTGCTGTGAGGGTCGGAGCAGGGTCATATAATTGTTGCAACTAGCAACTAAACTCTGGAGGGGCCCTTGTCAGGAAGCACTACAGGGAATGGTTACTAATGATGAGTTTAAACTTTTGAACCTGCTGAATGCTTTTTTTGTGTTTGCAAGGATTTCTGCCAGTTCGCAAGGATTTCTGCCAGTTCGCAAGGGTTTTGTACCAGTTCGCAATTGCGAACTTACATGTCGGCTCGCAACGGTCACGATTATGTTGTTTCTACGTCTGGTTCATCATCACAGGTTCCCAGAACCCTCTGTTTCACCCCTGCCACCCTCTGTTTTACCCATGTTATCCTCTGGTGCATCAATGCCACCCTCTGGTTCATCATCACTGTAGATTATGGGGGGGAAAAGCAAGCACACCTGCCTGCTTCAACTGACATGAATTAATTTGGGGTTGATTTATTAATGTGTCACTGTTTTAAAATTCCAGTCTGGCACCTGCTTACTTATCTATAATTTGCTTTCTGTTGCAGTGCAATTTTTTTCCAGGACCTTTGTGGCCTACTTGTAGCTATTCTATGAGCCTGCTGTGAGGGTCAGAGCAGGGTCATATAATTGTTGCAACTAGCAACTGAACTCTGGAGGGGCCCTTGTCAGGAAGCACTACAGGGAATGGTTACTAATGATGAGTTTGAACTTTTGAACCTACTGAATGCTTTTTTTGTGTTCGCAAGGATTTCTGCCAGTTCGCAAGGATTTCTGCAGTTCGCGAGGGTTTTGTGTAAGTTCGCAATTGCGAACTTACACCGCACGCAGCAAAAAATCCGCTGCGTGCGAATTTGCGGATTTTGCGGGAAATTCGCGGATCTCGCGGATTGCGAATTTACCAAAAATCCGCAAAATCCGTGAGCGTAACGGATTTTCCGCCCATGCTTAATGTCTGGCCGAAAGCAAGACGTTTATACCTTTAGAATTTGCTTCTTCATTCCAATTAATGTGCAGGTTTTGATGTACTGACCCACATTCTACTCTCCAACTCTTAACGTAGCAATCTCAATCTGTTATGAAATGGACATGAATATGCAGCATTTCAAAGAAACACAAGCAATGTTTATCTGCAAAGGAAGAGGTAGCACCAGTTTCTCTGCAGTGTCTTTACAAGAAACTCTAAGTCAAAGCATAAATTAATTTTAATTAAGTTCCTCCTGTGCATCCTCCACCACGCCTACTTCTGATCCGGTGTAATTTTTGAGTTCACGCTCTTACAGTTAACTAATGTCACAGGAAGTAAATTTTGTAAATATGGAAGCACCCACGCTCCTAAACAGGTCTTCATTTTAAAGTTAGCAGGGAGCTGTAGAAAATGTTTTACTAAAATCTCCCTCCAAATTTTATTCCAGTACCACTGTTTTTAGGTCGAGCCTAGACAAAAGCAGTGCGAAGCACTGCGGTCTAGCTCGACAACTATAGTCGCCCTGTTTTGGGAATGTGGACACGAGTCGGACTCGCGCTTTTTCCAACTCGGATTTGTCCTCAGGAGCGTGCTGGCTGGTTGCTGTGTGGGCGTGCTTTCGCTTTTGCTCAACGCGCTGAATTAGAAATGAAATGGTTACGCTTGTCTTTTTGTACTAAGCGGCAAGTAAATGGACACACACACACAGCCACACTCACGCATGCACACACACTCACGCCCAGGCACACACACGCTCCTCACCGCTGCTGTTGGGGACAATGATTCATGGAGCTCCGGGTCCTCGGCTCCCGATGGATGGGCGGGCGGGGGCGACGCCGCCAGGGGCTCCAGACCAGGGACAGGCTGACAACTTGCAGCCTGGTAACTTTCTGTGGGAACGGCAGCTGCGGTGCACGGGCAGCGCTGGACGGCGGCTGTGCAGAATTCATAGCCCCTGCCCTTCGGCCGCCTCCAGGGCTCCGCCCTGCTAGCGCGCCATTGGCTGAGCGCCCTTCAGCGCTGGCTCGTTTAAAGAAGGACGGACCATCTGTAACTCAATTGCAAGATAGCTTCATAATTGATATCGATGATTAAAATCCCTGAAAGTCAGTCCTTCTTTGTAAAACACATTTTTTTCCAGCTCTCCGGCGTGCCTCCGAGTGTGGTGACCCCGCTGCACCCACACTGGTCGGGCCCAGTGTAAAGTCCAGCACTCGCGGTCTTCCCCGCTCACCTCATGTCTCTTGGGCCAGGTGCACCATCTTCTATCGCCGGAGGACAGCTGCTGAGTCTTTCCGCAGGCCAGCAGAGGCAGGCCAGCAGCGTTGCAGAGCCGGCGTCCGCAGCTCTCTGTCGTGCACCCGCCAGTGGGGGGTTCTATCAGAGGCACAACCCCCGCCAGGGGGATCCGCCGCACAGTCTCCGGTCAGCACCACCTCAGTCATCCGTCGTCTTGCCTTGTTCCCACTTTTGATAAACAGCCACTGCAAGAATGGCTTAATGTGGTATGATAGCGTTTTCGGGGAGGATGAAATGAATAATATTTTCAGCACAGCTGAAAACCATACATGTATACAGTAAGGAGTAAACAGAAAATTAAAATACCCCCACTTGGAACCAAACTGTTACCATCACTGAATCAACTAAGCAAGCAAGATGGGCCCTATCTAGACGAGTTTCTTTACCATTCCATCTTCCCTTCCATCAAGATGTCATCTATCAATCCTTCCATGCATCCATTCATCCATCCTTTCACCTTTCCATCCTCTCATCCTTTAATTCCACCCATCCTTTCACCCACTCACCCACCCATTCGCCTTCCATCCATTAATCCTATCACCCATTCTTCCCGCCTATCCCATCACCAACTATTTTACACTTCTAGCCATCCTTTGCCTTTTTAATGTCCTTCCATCTATTTACTCATCTTTCTTCTCACCCTTCCTTTAAACCTCCTTCCTTATTTTCTTTCTTTCTTTCTTCCTTCGTTGCTTCCCTTTTTAGGTCGAGTATTTATACTTGAACCTATTACATCTGAACCAAAGTCTCTTGAACCAGCAGATTTCCTACAATGCATGTTGTGCACTCGAGCATGAAGCTTACCCAGGCGCGCGCCTGGCCTCGCACTAGGCATGGGCGGAAAATCCGTTCCGCTCGCGGATTTTGCGGATTTTCGGGAAATCCGCAATCCGCGAGATTTGCGAATCTCCCGCAAAATCCGCGAGCAGCGGATTTTGCTCGCACTGCTTGCACTGTTCGCGTGAGTTCGCGTGAGTTCGCGCCCCGCGAATAAGTGCAAAATTGCAGAAATACGATCTTAGCAAAACTGAAAGTAACTACTTACCAGGTTCAAAAGTTCAGGCTCATCATTAGTAGCCATTTCCTGTAGTGCTTCCTGAGGGGCCCCTCCAGAGTTCAGTTGCCAGTTGAAACTATTATGTGACCCTGCTCTGAACCTCAGAATAGTTACACATATGCCACAAAGGTCCTGAATTACAGCTAAGGGAGACAAGCAGGAGCCAGGCTGGAAGTTAAAATCCATTAATCAGCCCCTAATTCATTATTGTCAGTTGGGGCAGGGCAGGTGTTGTAACTAATTTTGCAACAATGAAAGCACTTAGCAAGTGCAAAAGATCACTAATCAGGGCGCACTAAGGAAGCAGGTGCCAGCTAAAAAAATATTCTGTGACACATTAATCAGCCCCAAATTAATTCAGGTCACTTGAGGCAGGGAAGGTGTGCTTTGCTTTGCCGAAAATAATGTACACTGGACAACCAGAGGGTGTGGTGATGAAACAGAGGGTGGCATGGGTGGGCCAGAGGGTGGCATGAGTAGTCAGAGAGTGGCAGTGGTGACAGAGAGTGGCAGTGATGAAGAAGAGTGTCCCAAACAGGCTGGACACGTAGAAACAACAAGTTCGCGAAACTTGCGACCCGACAGGTAAGTTCGCAATTTGCGAAAGTGTACAAAACCCTCGCGAACTGGCAGAAACACGGGCGAACACAAAAAAAAAAAAATCCGCAAATTCGCGGGAATTCGCGGATTTTGCGGATTGCGAATCCGCAAATCCGCAAAATTCGCGAACGCGAGACCCGCAAAATTCGCTCATGCTTACCTCGCACACCACCATCAAAGGCTTCTGCTCCCCCTCACTCACACCCCATCCCCATATGCTCCTTTCCTCCCTCCTACTCGCTGGCTCCCCCCACCAGGCTCTTGAAGCGCGACGCTTCACCAGCGCTTGCCAGCCTGCGTCCACTGACAGCAGTAAACAATAGAGAAATACGCACATACACACCACGTACACACACACACCAATCTCACTAACCATCTATGCATCCACATACACTACGCACGCACTATATGCACACTACTTCACATACACAGCTACGTGCGTAATCACTCGCGTTTTTTTAAATTTTCATTCCGTGGGCGATTTTTTTAATTTTTTTTTTTTTTTTTTTTTTTTTGCGGCCGCCCATGCTTGTTTTTTTTGTTTCCTCACATTGCAGCTTCCCCCGATCATTGCGTCTCTCCTACCCCGAGGAGCCAGCCATGCAGCGCAGCACTTTACGTTAATGAGGTGAGAGAGGTGCATAAACGG
The DNA here is from genome assembly GCF_964263255.1 of Lissotriton vulgaris. Classification (NCBI taxonomy): domain Eukaryota; kingdom Metazoa; phylum Chordata; class Amphibia; order Caudata; family Salamandridae; genus Lissotriton; species Lissotriton vulgaris. The sequence goes on from NC_141697.1 coordinate 1,191,980,836, forward strand.
GGGAGTAGCACTAGCAGAGAGTTGTAATTCACCTATGCAACTCCGTCCCATCACCGCGCGGGCACTCACCGGCTCCTCCCGACATGCACTGGGACATGGTCAAAGCAGTACATTACACTCACACACCAGCTTCAAACCCTCTCACAGAGTCCCTCCCAATCCTCTGCATGTTTTCATCTCCCCTCTTCCCCTCTCCATCCCATTCCTCGCCCGTGACACAACAACTATCTGCTTTTCAGCAAGGAGACCTCTCTATCTTCAACCCCCCCCCCCATTCTTCTTCCTCGCCTTCTGCCCTCACGCGCTCCCCGTCAGCAAACTTCCCACAGCTGTTCTAAGAGGAACGGATATCAATGGACCCCTTCTTTCCCTTCCTATAATAAGATGCCTCTGGATGGAGCAATATTCCTCCAAGATGGAGGACAGTTGGACTTCATTTTATTTAGCATACCTATGGAGTGTGGACCTGGTGACAGGCTTCGGAGCGCTACACAGATGCGTAGCTACAATTGTGCAGCAGGTGCAGTTGCATCGGGGCCAAAAGTCCCGAAGGGCTTACGAACTCTGATAGTTGCAGTATTTACTCCCCCCAGTCCCCCCCCCCCCCCACCTTCCCCAAAGCAGTCACATCGGACATTGTCCTCGCTTCCACCAGGTATATGGCAGCCTTGCTACGCTACTGCACAGGGGAAAAAATATAAACAGTTACTACAGACAAACACAAGACAAACTTCATAATCAATACAATACTGGCATTACTACCATTACTGCTACGACTATACTACTACTAATAATAATCACTGCGCCAATACTAACACACAAAAACCAGCAGCAATATTTATAACCTGTGGCAAAGTAAAAATGCAGGGTGAGAGAAGGTAATTTCAAAACTAGTACAATGCAGAGGCCTTTACTTACTTTCTGGAAACCGTGAACTGGGAGACCCTCACTCTATCTATCTATCTATTGCCCTAACTCTATCTATCTATCTGTCTGTGTCTGTCTGTCTATATATCGCCCTCCCTTTATCTATCTATCTATCCCCCTCACTCTATCTATCGCATCACCACAGCATCACTCAGGGGCACCACAGCATCACTATGCGGTGCCAAAGCATCACTGAATGCCACAGCATCACTCGTCGCCACTACAACATTACTCAGCGCCACCACAGCATCAATCTGTGCAACTATTCAACAACAACTGGTTCAAATATGTTCTCAATTTTTCAATCTTTATTACAAATGTCACAAAAAGATGTTAATATTTCACTTCTGTTCTTGGATTTTCGTCACAGTAAAATACACTGAACATAATCTTCACAAAAGTAATTTACATAAGTTTAATCTATTGGCATTATAAATTACAATAACATTTAAGTATTAATTATAAAAAAAATAAAAGCCATTGTTATTTGTAATATCAATAGCGAGAACAATCCCAGTGATTTTCAAAATGTGGGCACTTAATGTTTTGTTCTCGTCAAATCCCAATGTGTTTTTAGCTTTTACTAATCTAACAGTTGCTTGTTTTAGCTATAAAGCCAATAAAAATGGGCTATCGTGGTAATAATTCCTGTTCTTTACATTATGCCACAGTTTTGGATTTGAGGTTTTCTACAGTGTGGTCCGTCGCATCTAGATGCCAGAACACTCAGTTTACACAGTTGTTTAACAAAAAAGTATAAGCAAAGTATAAAATCAGAGCCACACCAGTTATATTTACATTAAATTAATATTCTAGAACCCAGTTTATTGAACTTGGTGTATACCTTCATGTTTTAGTGAAGGAGGAAAGTGTTTTTTAAAGGTCTCGTGCTTTTCTTCCAATAGTTAATTACTTTTTGTTTGATCTTGGGTTATATAATCAAGAACATTTCAGGAGTTAGATTATCCCTTTCAATGAAGGCAGCACACGCAACGCCACTCAGGCACGCAACGCCACTCAGGCACGCAACGCCACTCAGACACGCAACGCCACTCAGACACGCAACGCCACTCAGACACGCAACGCCACTCAGACACGCAACGCCACTCACTCAAAGGCACTCACAGCCACGCAGTGCCACTTTCACCCACACTGTGCAGTGCACAATAGGTCTCGCAGTAGGAAAGTTGGAGCTATTGGTTTTGTAAATGACAAAGCCCTTTATGTTTTTAAAATGAAAACAAAAATAAAAGGCATTGCTATTTGCAATTGTAATAGCTCCAACTTTCCTACTGCGAGACCTATTGGCAACGCCAGTGCTTGTTGTTGGTGTGTTGAAAACATACCCCTACTGCTGCCTGTGCTGTCTGTTCGGTGTTAATGAAGTTTGCAGTCCTCATGATTCTTGTGCCTTGTGTAGCTCTGTGTTGGTTACTGAGAAGTAGACATTAACGCATGGTGTTGAGTTTTGTACACCAGTTGGTGATGTTGGTTCACCCTATTTGATGATGTCTCCTGTGATGTCATCAATGTTCTGTATACACATAGGCATTGAATGAGAGGTATGTTGTGGTTGTACACCGTATCATAACTTGCACAGTGTTTTGGGGGTTTGAAATGTAAAAATAAAGTTGTTCCTTTATTTATCATACTGAGATTTTTCTGGGATGTAAAAAATATTTATAGAATATTGAGCTTTCAGTCTAGCGTTCACGTTCTTGTGCATACTTTGCGATTCATCCTTGGCTAAATAAACACATTTGTTGTTTCACTTCATCAGAAAGGTTCTATCCTTTGAAGGTGGCCAAGGGTGGGTTATGGTTGCAGTGGTGTGGCTAACAGACAGAATACATTTTACTTGGATGCTATTTATATGACAACTATAGCAGTTCTTAATATGTATTTTTCAAAGTTAATTTGAGTGTTTTTTAGTTATATCTATTAATATTTTTTTTTAGAAGTCTGTGCATTGTATGTGAATTTCTATTGATTGAGAAAAAAACACCTTGAGATTTTGTATGTGGGACCCGAAAAACATTGTTTCTGGAATTACTTTCACCCCCTTGAAATGCCAAATTTCTGGCAGACTTGCCAAACATGCCAAATGTTATAGGAAAACCAAAAATGTAATTTCCTATGAGAAGTCTGACTACCATAACGATGTTATTGTGCCTCGGTGATATATGCATTTATATGCAAAACTTAGACTAAGGAATTCAGTGTAGCTCCCTGCTTTTAGGAGGCTAGCTGGTACTTCTAATGGGGTGCCTCCACCATCAACACTCTAAAACGTCACATCTGCAATGATTGAATTGAATTTTGGTATTTTTTGTATACTCCTTTTTAAAAATAGGATTAGCTAAATTACCAGCCCCGTGGAGCTAATCCTCTAAAGGAGGCCCCATTGTAGTTCCCAACAGAGCAAATCCCCCTCCTTCGTTATTTAAATTCTCTTGGTGAGCTAACAAAAAACCCTGGATTTTACAATCAACAAATAGGTGGATGAAACACAGTTGCTTCTTAGAGCATCCATGAAACAAGAGATCACGCATCTAATCGAATCTTTCTCAGAGTCGGACAGGGATGTCTCTAGAATATCTAAACTCTGACAATTGAAAAATACATCTTGTTTTATTGAATCACACAGCTCTCCATTCTGCATGTTCTACTGACTACAGCAGTTACTCCAACCCTTGTGGCTAATGCAAAATCACTAGCTATCGTGCATAAGTCCAGGCTGCACCTCGACCTGTACAAAAAACACCAAATCAGTAGGGGCTTTCAGAAAATATCTTAAAATGTGTACCGTATTAAACCTCAAACATAACCTGTGGTCCGCCATTTGTGCCCTTATGAGGCTGAATTATGGCCACCCTCTTGCACCCTCTCAGACTTATGTCGTCCTATAAAAGAAGTACAGAGTAGGAGCAAAATTGATCTGATGCCATCCTCTTTTCGTCCCATTTCGCCGCAACCGACCCTTTCCTGTTGGAACTGGTACCACTCTGTAATACAGCAGTAAGGGGTTCACCTCATCCACGCCCTCCATAACACTCTGGATGCTCCCTCAAACGCAAACCTCATGTTGATAAACAAACATTACATTACCCCCCTGCCCCTTAGACCTTCTGTGATGGATATGTAATGTACCATTCTAAAGATTATAGCCTCCCACTGTTCCCTCCTCCTCGAATCTCAGAATGACAAATCATGTCTATTGCTTATTCTATGGAATGTCTTCTAGTCAGCCCTCTGATTCCAGTCTATGAACACATTAAAGTATTCTGCAGATTTACTAAAACTAAGAATCTTTATTCCGCCTTACATATTCCGTATGCTAGTCACTAATTTTATATCACAATTATTCAAAGGCATTGTAATTTCAACATACAAGCAATACAACATTTGATAAAGCCGTCATTCAAAAATCACACCTACTGATTTTGTTGTACTTACCTAAAAAGAAACCCAAAGATAACTCAATCCGTTTTATCCAATTTTAAACACAAAACAACCATTGGGTCATCACCACTTTCACTGCCTCAGTACATTTCCTAATGTTTCAATGAAGAAAGGCGGGTTTTAGGAATTTCCACCTCAATGCTGCAAATGCATATTATAGGAAACAATGACTCGTTGCCAGTTGTAGAAATTCTGCAGGTAGTTACCATTTTGCCTATTGGCATCCTTACCAGAAGCCAGTTAGGGGAAGCAAACCGGACCTTGATCTAATTACCCTTCTGCTCTCTCTAAGCATTAGTTCCCAATACGTTTCCCTCACATTATTTTCGTATGTGCTTAACACCATCCAGCTGTGCTGCTTCTGTTCATTGACACTACGTACTTCAGAAACCGATATAAGTTTTGATCGTTTTATTGCCAGCTTTTATATTGCTAAGCTCCTATTCTATGTGGCTTCGAACTGAGGTCGTTTTATAGAATTTTCGAGACATGATCCCTACAGGTTTGTGTTCAATGGGTTAGTTATTGCTTGCCACAGTACATTCTTTAGTGTTACATCTGGGGACGCTTTAAGCATTGAGCAGTAACCTACACAGGAGACTTTGTCATTCTGAGATTGCTTATACAGCCTTAAAACCCGCCGCAGCGGGCTCTACCGACCATTGAAGGCTCGCTCCAGCTTTCGGCGAGGGCCTTTAACAAGGGCTAATAGAACTTTCCACCCCTAAAAGCCAGAATGTTCTAATTTGTAAAACAAAGGCCTCATGGAGCCCAAGGGGGTTGAAATCCCCTCTGGCTCTGTAAGGCCTTAGTTAAACATTGGAATGGTGATGCCGCAGGAATCCTTCTCGAGTTTCAAGGGCTGTCTCCAAGATGTGGCCTGTTGGATGAATACGAATAAATTAAAACTCCACGCTAATAAAACGGAAGTGATCTTTTTTGGTAAAGGCCCCCCTCCACCCTCAGAGCTATGGTGGCCAGCGGAGATGGGACAAGCCCCCTCACCCAGCCTAATGGCCAAAAATCTGGGAGTGCGGTGGGATGACAGTCTGTCCTTTACCTCGCACATCCAACAAGTAGTCGGCTGCTGCTTGAGTAAGCTGAGGAATCGCCGCAAGATTTTGAGACTTCTATCAGAGAGTTGCCGAAAAACAGTAATCCATGCCACAGTGACATCTAGGCTGGATTACGCCAACGGCCTCTATCTGGGCTTACCAAAATACCTAATTCAAAAACTTCAGCTGGTCCAAAATGCGGCTGCGAGACTGTTAATGCGGATTCCTTTTAAGCACTTCGTCTCTCCGTATCTTCGGTCACTTCACTGGTTACCAGTTGCCAGCAGAATCAAATTCAAGGCACTCACGTTGGCCTTTAGATCTGTTTGGCACCTGCCCTAAGTACTTGAAAACTCGCTCCCGAGATACTCCCAGGCCCGTGCGCTTCGCTCCAACTGCCGCGTTCGGCTTGCCGTCCCACGAGTGAAAAGGGCTCGGCTGGGGGGTCGAACTTTTTCGGCAAATGTTGCGACACTGTGGAACACCCTGCCCCCAGCAATTCAGCAAGCCCCCTCTGAAATCTGCTTCAAGCGGTTGCTAAAGACCTGGCTCTTTACCCAACCGCACTAGGCATCATCACTTCAGTCCTCTTGGATAACTGGGTTCTTCCCAGCGCCGGGACACCTCCCCGTGAGGTAGCTGTTCGCTCTATATAAAATGCCGTATTATTATTATTATTATGCTCCGGGCTACTACCATCCATTAAAAGCCCGGGGCACTCCATTGTTTTAAATGGAGCTCCCAATGTTTTATTGTAGAATACATTACAAGCACACTTGGTCTTAGGCTGTGCTGGAGTCTAAAAAGTAATCTAAAGAAGTGACAATTTTCTCAAGGAAAACTATCTATCAATATGTTAGTGTGGCCATTAGTTTACTCCAGTCACCCGCATGATGGGACCTGACCACTTACTGATTAATTATCAATAATGAAGCCTCTTTGAAAACCTGTTTGATTAAAAAAGAAAAAATAATAAAATCAGACTGTTGTTGGAACCCATTCCTCTAAATACGCTAAAATGACTTTAGTAAAACACCATCCTTCTATATCTAGAACAGTTATTAATAAGTAGTCTGCAGGAGAGGAGTACTGTCCCTTTTTAAAAATTCTAAATTTGACTTTTTTTATGTAGTTGGTTAAGAGACTTCTTTATAGTCTTTCTTTCATTTAGTTTTACCACTGGGTCTTTTTGGGCCGTTGACTTAGTTTAGCCATGCAAAAACAACAGCTGATTTGCATGTGGCCATGTCTGAACTGGGGTGGTGTGTAGTGCAAAAAAACAATGGATTTAGGCCCAGATCTCTGTACTGGAGTGAATGTATGACATTGTTCTGCATTCTGTCCATCAGCTGTTGTTTTTGCATTTGTTACCCCGAGTAGGATGGATATGCTCAGACGTGAGTCCCATGCTCTCCACATCACTGGAGTCAAGCTATCCTGGCTGAAGATGGCTGATAGCCAGAAACTGGTCCTTGGATGCTTGATTCCGGTCTAGGAAAGACATGGCTTGGCAGTTCGGGTGGACTTTTCCCATGAAGCACAGGGTCAAGGCTGATTTGCATATGGCCATGTCTGAACTGGGGTGGTGTGGAGTGCAAAAAACCGATGTATTTAGGCCCAGATCTCTGTACTGGGGTGAATGTATGACATTGTTCTGCATTCTGTCCATCACCTGTTTTTGCATTAGTTTAGCCATAAAATTTATCCTGTAAATAAGGTGCATGCTCCTGCCACTAATCAAGCCAGTTTAAGGATTTAACTTAATCATTGACACTGCACAATTGTTTTTGCCCATATTCTCAGAAGTCCGTTTTAATGTCTTCAGAGGAAGCACCTCCAGAAAACCCTCTAATTTTAGATTTTTGTAATGCATATGTTAAAAATTCAAGTTCCATAAGCCAGGTAAATCATCAGTGCCCAGGAGAGGAATAATTTTAAAAGCAACAATTGATTTGATGTATTCAGCTGGTCCCTGTTTATAGTCCAGCACTGCTGCTGTTCTATGTAAAGAAAAATGTGTATAGGTAGTCTGCTGTCTATCAAGGCGACCATTTAATATTGAAGGGCTGGAGAATGACGTAATCCGTTCTGTGCCTTGGGTGTCAAGTGGATATTGATTATTTGTATTTTTCACCAATAAAAAGACCCTAGTCTGATTTTTATAAATATAGTTTGTTGAGGCGTACAGCACAAGAGGTAAATAAATTTACTACCCTGATTGGTCCAGTTTTTTTTTTAATCTTCTGAATTGTTGAAACCGGCAATCAAAAGGCAGTATTTGAAGCTTTAATCTACGAAGGCAGTAACATAAATGTGTACAAAGCTTTTTAATAAATAGCCTTCATTTACAATAAAACGCTCTACAATATGTATGCAAGTATATCCCATCTCACTCACATGGAGATCGTCTGGTTCGCAGATATGGTTTGACTTTCACTGGTGAAAATAAACTTTATTCAAATAAAAACGAAACTTCTTTTCAGTTCTCAAACATTACCAATGGTATTGGTAACTATCTTGTACACCTACAGCTTTGTAAACTACACTTTTTGTGTGCCTGGAAATTATATGAGGTTGCCTATTTTGTGCAACCAACTTTCTTGTTACACAGCAGTGACCATAGAAGGTTGTAGTGGGCAATTAAAAAGAGCAGCATGCAGTAGCTGGGAAGAATTGGCAGAACTGAGGTTAGTTTAAGTTTCAAGAAGCAGAAAGTACTCGAATATGGGTATACCTTCTCCTAACCTCCTTTTCCAATCACACAAAAATATACTTATGGTACACCAACTCCCCCCCAGAGTTCACCAAAGCAATAATGCCAGCCTATAAATACATGTTTCCTTACAGTCCCTCCTCTTTCCACCCACTGCTTACCTCTGCACCAAGTCCAAGATTCTATTGACTGAATAATGTATGTGCATTAGTGTACAACACAAAATAAAGGCGGGGCGCTCTGAAATGGGATACTTCCTGTGGGACTGAACAGTTCAAGTAATTGTCCATTATTATTGGCTGCTGCTTTTTGTCTTAATGAATCTGACCATAGTCAATGTCATCACTTGGGATCTGGTGTTGCTTGACATAATGTTAACAGTAAGAAATCTGTCTTTAGTGTTAACATTCCAAAAGGACCAAACATTAACTTCTCCAGTTAGATCATTACAAAAACACTTAACGTACAATATTTAAGAGACGTAAATCAGACCAGTTTGGTTTATAATTTATTTTTCATCAGTATAAATGTATTTGTACTTTACAATTAAAGATTTTTTTAGAGAGATATATGATTTTTGTGAGCTCAACATAAGTTCAGAACATACATAAACAAAAGAAGACAAAATACATTACAACATAGCATGTTTCAAGAAGCAATTACACCCAATCATACCCTACAGAAACATACATATCAAACATTAAGAACAAATATATCACAATATAGTAACGTTTGTTACGTTTTGTTATTGAGGTTATAAAATACGTAGTCCTACAACTTTAGAGCTTTTTGTGTCCTTTCTCTTATTTGTAAGACAGAATATGGACAGAATTGCGCGCAATATTTTTTAATGTTTGGTTCTTTTGCTAGTTTCATTCCCTGGATTCTTCTCCACATTTTTTCCTTCAGGGACCCTCTTCTGTCTTTGTTTAGTATCAACATCCACAGGCAAACACAACTTTCATTATGGTGCATTCAGTAAACAGTCTGGCATAGAGCGGTTCTGGTACATAACCTACCGGCTACTATGAGTTAGAAAACTGGGTAGATGATGCCAGCAGTACCTAAATGATGGTCTTATATGCTGCTGGAAGAGGGTAAGCTGGCAAGATGGCGAGGCAGAGTATTTACTTTAAAATCAAAAGTAAGTTGCTATGGTCTTCTACATTCCCTCCCAATGTTCTTACCGGTCAGACAGGCACCAACTAAGGAAAGAATACTGAAGAAACACAAACCATCGAAAGGGGCAAGACTGGGGATATGGCATGTATAATACACCATTTGGGATGCTTTCTTCCAGTTGAGGTTATACTCTATGGCCTTTGAGTGTGGGCAAACACAAGGAGATGATGGACCGAGCACTGAAACTTTTCAGACACCCCCAGTCACAGATCTGGGTTGAATCTATCATTGCTTTTTTAGCTCACTTCGCCACCCCCAGTTCAGACACTCCTAAATGCAGATCAGTCTTGACCCTGTGCCTCATGAGAACAGTCCAGCCCGAGCTGCCAAGCCAGGTCTTCCCTGCAGCGGAAACAAGCATCCTGGGACCGGTTTCAGGTTTACAGCCCTACCAGCCAGGATAGCTTGAATCCAGTGGCAAAGTGAGCAAGAGACCCACGTCTGAGCATACCCTGCCACTTAAGAGCGAACAAAGCAAACACCAGGAGATGATGGACGGAGCGCTGAAACTTTTCGAGTGTGGGCAACCATGCTAGACCAATGGTCATGTGAAATATGGCCTGTTAACATTTAGTTGGCCTCTTAGAATTTGCCTAGGGCATTGCAGTTCAAAATTCAGTCAATGCCTGACATATCATCCAAAAGGGACTGGACATCCAGATACTGGGATTTGTTAAGGTAGCACCACTCTTCTTCTGTGTCTCGTCTCCCCCCACCATCTCCCCAATCCTAGAATTGCCAGAGAATACATCTGTGTTTAAGGAAAGAGTAAATGGCTGAATGGCTAACTATGTTTCCACACTGTCTCAGCGTTGTCTAAAAAAAGGTAAGCTTTTCCTCCGGATTGCCCACTTAGACCTTCAGGGGGAGCATTCAAGTACCTGGGCATATATATTACTACGGATGCAGCGGAATTCTTCGACAAAAACTTGCAACCGCATTTGGACCGTCTCAAAAGGGATGTGTGTCACTGGGAAACCCTTCCGCTGACCTTGCTAGGAAAGGCGGCATTATTCAAAATGATGGCATTTCCCCAATTTTTATATGCACTGGAAAACGCGCCTTTTTCGGTAACCCCAAAATACTTTAAGGCTATTGAGGCACAGGTCTCCGGCCTCCTGTGGGGCAATAAGCCAGCACGCATAGCGCAGTCCAAGTTAATGCGAGGTTGGTACGATGGAGGGATTGCACTTCCAAACATACAATTTAATTATTGGTCTGCGCAACTGAAGGTAATTAATCAATGGCTGCACGCTCCGCAGGATGACCCGGCATTCCAGGCAGATAGGGCACTCCTAGGCACAAGAGGTATGTTATCGCCTCTCTATGATAGAAAACTAACATTGACACTGTTCGGTCCTCTTAGACACACACTGGTCCTTTGGTATACTGCTCAAGCCAAGCTCGGCTGGCGTGGGGTCCTGACCCAACTTACCCCCTTGTGGGATACAAAACGTCTAGGTAAGCTCCATAATACCAGGGGTTTCGAAAAATGGGATGACCTGGGCATCTTCACGGTGGGAGACCTTTGGCACAATGGTGAAATAGTACAGTTTGAAAGTCTCCAACAGGACTATGAACTGGCGCGTGGGGAGCAATTTTGCTATGTGCAAATCCGGCACACGTACCTGATGTCAGCGCTGCCCCCTGGTACAGAGGTCCCGGAAGCTTCCCCCCTGGAAGATAAACTGCTCACAGAATATATACAGAAGAAAGCCACTTCCCTCACCTACTGTAAATTGATAAATAATATGCTGGACCCGACAGGTTCACTGCGTGATAAATGGTCCCACGACGTGGGAGACCTTGATGATTCTGAGTAGCAGGAGGCACTGGCCTCTCCGCGGGAAGTGGGCATACCTTCTAGACTTCGGCTTGTGCAGCTAAAAATATTGCATCGCACATACTACACTAGACGCACTCTGCATAAGATTGGCAGAGCACTGCACCCATTTTGTCTGCAAGGTTGCGGAGAGTAAGGCACATTTTTCCATACTATACGGGATTGCCCTAGGATAATGGCGTATTGGAGACAGGTGATGAGGACGATCTCACAGATAGAAGGGGTTCCCTAGTACCGGAACAGAGACGATGCTTATTAAACGTATGGGAACCAAATGATTTTAATCGTCTGGCTCAGGGCTGGACTACGCTGAGTATTATGACTGCTAAGCGGAACATTCCCCAGAAATGCGGTGTGCTGGAGGCGCCTACCCTGACCCCATCGGGGAGAGTTATGGATACTATCATGATTGCCGAGAAATCAGTATTTATTAATCGGGGATGCCCCAAAAAGTGGAGTAAAATCTGGGGAAAGTGGAATAAATTTAGAGATGACATTTGCGATCCCCCGCCAGACCAAGAAGATGAAGATTCTGATGTGGATTAAAAGGGTGGGGGAGCGGGGTTCATGGTGGGGCAATGAACACAATGATGTACTAATGCAATGTACTGTGCTTGTGATTTTAACCGCGCCTGTGTGTGCTGCAGAACAAAATGTTTTCAAAATTGATATGTACCACGCCTGTCTACTTGAGGTTTCTATCGCTCAAAATAAAAAAAAAATTAAAAAAAAAAAGGTAAGCTTAAGCCACTCAGCCCTTCACAGAAGAGGCAAAGGTTTTGCTGCTGTCAATGTCTCTTGTCTCTGTTTTAAAAAACCTCATCAGCTTTGCAAATAGCCAAGCAGGAGAACCTCTTTCAATTCTTCTAAGACTCATTGTGAAATGGCACCATCCTAAAGGGATGGTATTAAAAAAAAATGAATGAACTAATGATGACAATTTCTTTGGCTCACATTACCCTAGAAAAAGGTCTCATGGCACCAGTTAATGTATTGTAGTGAAGGCCTTAACTGTGATTAATGGTCTTCACCTCCAGTATAAGGCCAAACTAAAAGTGAGGGTACATCGTGAGGAGTAATAACTTTTTAAAGGTATGCTCTTCATGTTTGTTTTTTGTTTGCAGAGGAGTTTCGTGGTGTTACTATTGTGGAGCTGATTAAGAAGGAAGGCAGTACCCTTGGGTTAACCATTTCCGGTGGGACGGACAAAGATGGCAAGCCAAGAGTCTCCAACCTGAGGCCCGGGGGGCTGGCGGCAAGGTGAGGATTGTTGTACCAAGAGGTGGAGGAAAATTAAGCATGCTTGTGGCGAACAGCAAGTATAAGCAATTCATATGGACAGTGAGATTGCCACAGTGCAAAGTAACTTTTTGAGACCTGGCAAAACCCATGACTAGTGAGCTCTTAGGGTTTCAAAGCTTTTGCCAATTGCTAATAAAAATTACTTTACCAATTTGTATTGACTTTGAAGGCACATATACTGACTTTTTTTGCAACTCCACAAATTCTAAATAAAGACACTTAAAAGTCCATTAATGTGCGATTCTTTCCAATGTAAATTTGTCTTCAGTAAATTCAGAATTCAGTAGGTGGTTCGTTGCCTACTATATGCTTTTAGGTAATCTGTAGTGGCCGGTCTGTAGACAATATGTGGTTGTGAGTCACAAGCCATCAGCCCTTCCCATTGTTTGTTTATGGATTATTTTGTAAGTTAATACATTTGTTTTTCAGAAGTGACCAATTAAACATCGGCGACTACATTAAGTCGGTGAATGGCATCAACCTGACCAAGCTTCGACATGATGAGATTATCAGCCTCCTAAAGAACGTGGGCGAGCGGGTGGTCCTGGAGGTGGAGTATGAGCTCCCACCAGCAGGTGAATTTTTTCTGGATATTCCTTTTGTGTGTTTTTTTGTCCTCATAGAAGTGTATTTAAGGTGCCTAGGTTATCCTGTCCTATTGGCTATATTTAAGTATTATTCAATTACTCTGTGCTATTATTTTTGGATTTGTAAGGAAATTTGTGTGGATGAGACTAAAGAAATTAATTACACCGACTTTAGGGTACATCAGGTTTTTTTTGCAGGCGGATGCTTTTTGGTTACATTCCTGTGTTGATTTCATACTTCAGTGTTAGGCCTCTGCTAGTTTAGCTTGTGTTGGATTCTCTATGGTGTCAGTTGGTATCTCTATTCCATTTGTTTAAATGCAGGTGCTCAAGCACCATCTTCCTTGACTGACAGACAGGAGAACCCTTCCTCACTCTGGTTACCCTCCCATGGTCATGCTTTTCAAGAGCAGCAGACTATGTGCACTTCTCCTCATTGTGACATCTCACTTATATGCACAATTTGCATTGTGTCATTTGTGGGATTATTAAAATTGTCCAAATGGATCCAGAATGATCTGAAACTACTCAAGTTTGAGGTTTTGGCATGCTATAGTATGTTGAGAACTGACATTTGCAGGCCACTGTCTTTGGTGACTAAAACTGATTATCAGTTTGCAAGTATTTGATATTGCCCTTCGTATGCCTGCTCATTTGCATTACCGATGAGCACTGAATTAGTTATTCTCTCGGGTGATGGGCTCCTAAGCCGGTGTAACTATGCACTCTTCGCGACCAATGTAGAGAAGTTGTGCAGGGCCCCCCCAAAAAACACATGTGGCGTCTCTTCAACGCTGGGTTGACTCGGATGAGAACTCCTTGTACCACGATCCCTGTTTTTTTGTTTTTTTTGTTAACTCAATCGGTTGGATGCACTCTGTCTGCTCATTGCTTTAGAGATTGCACCTAGCCCACTGAGAAGTCTGGCCTGTCCTAGCAAGAAGCAAGGCGACCATGACCAGCACGGGTGACCTGATTGAAACGCACAGTGGAAGCAACTGGCAGTGTTGTCATAAATGTTGTCATTTCAGATGTCATCAATGATTTTCTTAATGATGTGATAGAACATGCCATGAGTGACGTAATATGTGAGGTCATAAGCATGCTAGGGCATACGCTATAGTATGTTGAGTTAACTATAACTGGTAAATTTCAGGCATTTTTAGAGTTCAAAATGTTTGGATTTTTCAGTGAATTATAGTTTTTTTTAAATTGTTTTTTTAAGTAAATACATTTTTCATTACCATACCTATTTTTAGCTTTTGTCTCTATGCAGCATGGGACAGACAACCAACCCCCTGTGGGCGTCCAATTACATGCTGTGCCTAAAGCCCCTCGGGTGGCCAACACCTGATTGCTGGCCATCCACCCCTTGTCAAGTTCTAAATTGGTGTCCACATTTCTCTTCGTTTTACGGCCAACCAATCACAGCCCTCTGTTCCACTGAACCGATCTCAGTCCCACGGATACAGCCAATTAGCATGCTTAATTTACTGTTTAGAACCTCAATAGTACTAGGGCACTAGATATCTGTATGTTTTTTAAGCTTAATTTCTCTAAAACAGCTAAACCGATTCACACCAAGTAACAGCCATTTGTACGTTCTGTGTAAAGATTGATCTTTCTGACAAATTTGCTGCAATTTAATTCGGCCATTTTGGCTGTAGTGTTGTCTAAACTTTGTTGTTACTTTTTTAATAATGTTTTCATTGTTGCTCTTGACATGCGTCTCCAAAAAGAAACATTTAAGTGGGATGAAAAAACTAGGGGGGGGGGGGCTCTCAAAGGGGCGTGGTCGATATAATTAAGGGTGTGGCTTAAAAGCTAAAAATCTGTGCATAGCACAGTGTGCCTGCCGTCTGGTATGTTGCTGCTTCTGTCATTGCATCAAGATACATAATAATACAAGTAATATTAAACCTAACACAAGCCAGGATTATTGGCTTTATCAGTGGTTAGTTCCATAAGATAATTCCACAACAACTATGGCTTTGTTGTGTACAATATTGAAAATGCCTCCGTTCTTGTGGGAGAGATTGTGGCAGAGCTGCTAACTTTGGAGTTTATGAAACAGGTTCGAGACTCTGCGTCGGCTCAATATCCTGTGATTCAAAAAAATGAATCTGTCCTTGTGTAATGTAACGGGTGCTCATGTAAAGCGCTCCAATAGTAATACCTTAAAAAAACGTTCTGAAATGGTGAGACGGAAGGGACTATAAGGAGTTTCTTTGAAGTTCCATCAAAAGCAGTGAAGGGCGGTACTGCTGCAGAGATAAGATTTTTTTTGTTAACCCAGAAGGCGAGGGCAACAATGGAGAGCCCGATATGGATCCTTCCCAGCACCTGTATTTTACAGCTGCTGGTGTTGAGTACCGGCAGGACCTGGCCCACTTAAACCCCTCCCTGTAGCAGTCTTGACTTTCTGTGATACCCATTTCAGAAACATTGTTTGCTAGTTAATTGCAGATGTTTGGTTGTTGCAAAGTACAAATTGACTCTCGTCCAACTGGAGGCCGCGAATCTTAAACCGTCCTCGAAGTTGATACTAAATGACAGAACAAGCTTTTTCTTGGAAAGGCCGGCTATACTCGCCACATGCCTTCAATGTGAAATATAATGTTGCCTCCAACAAGCACACCCTTGTGGAAGAGGTGTGGCGCAGCGGCCAGGGCGACTGACACTGGAATCTGGGGCTCACGGTTCGATCCCCGGCACTGGCAGCAGGTCAGCCCAACACCATGTGACTCTGGGCAATAGCTTGCTTAATCTTCCCGACGGCCCCCAGCGCCGGGACACCACTTCGGAGGTAGCTGTGCGCTTTACAAATACTGGTATTTCATTTCATTTGTACGCAAAGAGCCATTGTGCATAAAGAAAAAAGTGCCAGTTTAGCAAAAGGATGCCGTAGAAATGTCTACTGTTAAGTTGTCATGGTTTGCACAGGAAAGGATCAGTTGGTTCAAACATTGGGACAGCTTTGCACTCTTCGTTAAATTCTGCAGTAAATCACAAGACATGAAGACGGGATGCAAGGTGTACCGCCACCCAAAGAACACCAAGTATCACCATGATCACAGATTGGGGGAGGGGGAGAACTGCGTAAGGATAGCATTCAAGGAATGGTTGGGCAAGGGAATGGATTGGTTTTGGCATCAAAGGCGATAATGTTGGTGAAGGTACAGCATATCATTTCTGTGGGCGAAATAGGAGAGTGCACCAGATGTGACCTATGGGAGGGTAATAAGCTGAAGCACCAGAGTCCACTACTGGAGGTGGACCAAGAAGAGTGTACACTAGTGGCGGCTGGTAGGATCGGATAGAGGAAAAGGAAGTTATGAATACTACCACTGTTAGAGACCCTGAATGAATACACCGGGTATCACTCCGGGAGGTAGGTGTAGGCACAGGCAGATTAAGGGCACTCAAGTAACTGCTGGACTGGGTCAGAGGGGAAGAGTGCCTTGAGTCTGTTGGACAAAAAGAAGGGGACGCTGGAGGGAGGGCTGGGCTAGAGGAAGAGTGTGGTGGGGGGAGTGCAGAGCTGCAGGAATCAGTGTGACATTGTGCCACTACTCCAGCATAAAGATTGGGCTCCAATTATGATAGTGGGTAGATTGACTTTCTCTAAACTCTCTGTACAGTCATCCACTAGTTTCAAGAGTCCCTTATTGCAGCGCAGTTGCTTGCATGGAACTCTGGGATTCAAGGTCACCCCTTATCCATTGTATCCTTTCTTATACATTTTGGATGACATTTTTCATGAGGTTTTTTTCAATGTGACAGGCTTAGTGACATACAAGCAAAAGCTGGATACCATTTGGAACCAACGGCGGTGAAGTGTAGGTTATGTCGCAATACTGCAAGCCGTACCGAGGCGCTGCACCACCAACTTCTCTGCATCAACAATGTAAAAGGCTTGCTTTACAGGGCAGAGACATTTTCATGGAAGTGTAATGCACAAAGAAGCTCTGGGATCACATCCTTCAGCTTGGAGCATGGCTCGGCAAACCAGAGGTTCCTCATGATAGATGGAAGGGAAGGGGCAGAGACAAGTAAGAATCTATGTAGACGCATTAGAACCATAGTGTGGTCATACTGAACAATGTCCTTACAGTATGACCATGTGGAGTTATCCAGGTGCTTGTGGCTGACATTGGCCTTGATTTAAAGTCAATGTAACTTGGTAGAAGCAACTGAGACTTATCCCAATAACTGTGTTTTTAGGGTCCTAGATGGACGCTATTTGCTTGTTCAAGTTGGAGTTAATTCGCTATGGTGTGATGCAAAAGGCTATAAACAAAATTAATAATCCTCACTCATAAAATTTGTTAAAAAAAAAAAGTGACAGACAGACTTGACATTGAAGAGAGGAGACCATTTCATTGTCACAGGGGATAAAGTGCACCAGGTGAGTTAAACATATCACCCATGAGTGCTGCCTTCCTTTTAAGGAGAATGATTTCAGTTTTTAGAGGCGTTGCGTTGCCGCCAACTATAATACATCCCTGTTTCAGTATTTGAAACACAAGTGTTGTAGTTATGACAGTGGGTGTTAGTGTTGAGTTTTAGAATTTGAAGCAAAAGTCAGATCTATTAGTCTGAAAACTCTCACTTAATTTTTATTGTGGGAATTATGAAATGCTGCTATCCTCAAAGCATGAAGAGATCCATTTCAGAAGACAGAAAATTGTTAAACCGCATCACACTGGAGGCTCCTCTGATTGACACCATTTTTTAAAGAATTTGTGGTGATCATTGTTGCCTTTAGATAAATCGGGACCATGCACTCCTTCAGCCGCGGGATACTTGATAAGAATTTTGGATGGCTCAGCAGCCCAAAGACTCTTCAGCTGGGCTTGGGTAGATATAAGGTCCGAGCGAGCAGATCCTTTTCAGAATGATTGAAGGTTCTTCATCTGGCATAAGGTGACGCAATGCATTGGAAAGAGGATTATTCTATCCAACACCCTGATGCTTTCTCACGTTGTGCGCACTTCACCAGTAAATAACTTGGTGGTTGGAATTCACCTGTGAGGCGACGAACACAGGGTGTTAAATAAGGCTCAACTGTGAAATACGTCCCTATAGGTGATCTGGTTGAATTTTGACATGCCAGCAAATCCGCTTATAAAATGTACATCTGATACATGTATGTAGGTTTTTAAAATCATTGTGATCACAGGGAACATCTATTTCCTCCATGTAGTGTTGAACTGCGGCAGGCTTTCTTTTGAATTCTTAGGTCAGTGCACCGTGAGAGTGGTTCTTATTTGTACACAATGTTGGCGTGAGGTCCTCTGGCTTGCCTAACAAAAAGAGGGGAAGGTTGCCTCTGGTGATGCCTTACTTTATGTTGAAGCTGGTATTGGTAGGTTATGTAGAAGCAGTGTTTGCAGTCACTTTTCTGCAACCCCTTCTGCTATGCACTTTGTGTGGGAACATATTTCATATTCGTGCAGTGTGAAGGTGTGTACCATAATGTGTATACTTATATGGCCCTCTGCAACTCTTAGCACAACGTATAACTTAGGCATGCAAATGAGAGAAGCGGCTGTGTGCCTTATGTGAGTGACGCCCAGGTATTAGGCTTGTCCTCTCTAGCTGTAAGTGCAAAATAACTCTGCTGAGCTCCACAAGCAGCGGAGTGATTTAGATAAATGCAGTTCTCTGTGATTTTCAGTGACTGGTGCTTGTCCGCACTGTGCAATACTCTCGAACAGCACCATGCACAGAGCAAGTGGGTGCGGCTTCCTCTATGCCACTCACGTAGATTTTTACTCGAGAAGCAGCTTTCTCAATGTGGACGTTTCTCGTCGCGAGCATATGCGGCCACTCGCAATGAGAAATCTGACCGCCTGCATTGAGATTTCTCGCCGGGAGATTAATATCCACGCTTGTGCTCGCCAACTTGATGTTTATGAATGTGAGCGAGGATAAAAGCTCTGCTCCATTAAGTGGAGCGGATGTTTTTTGGAACTCTCTGAGCTCCGTGTAACATGGAGTGTGGAAAACTCTGCATACTCCGTGAGCGGAGAGGAGTTCACCGCCCGTACAACAAGGTGTGGAGGGTCCCAGGAGCTCCCAAGAGGTCCCCCCATATGATAAAAGCGCACCTGTTCATGTCCTCTCAGAAAGCAGACCAGGCTGTGCCTGCAGTGAAACCTGGACCTAGTAAACATGCTGGAGAGCAATAATCAGGTACACAGTCCCAGACTTTGCTGGGCACAGTGGCGCTAACAAGGCACTGCCCCCAGATGCTTATTCTGGTTCCAGACTTTTCAAATAGAACCGATGCACGATCTGCTCAGCATAGAATAAATATTAAAGATTTTGACGTACATTTTTTGGTTAAAAAAAGTAAATATAAGATATAGTATTTCGAATGAATAGCTTCAGAAAATGACATGTCGCCTAATTGCACACTTAATATGTAGCTTTTGCCCTTAACGACTTGGTGCAGAGTAATGAGCACTCTATCTGACCCAGATGGCCCAAAAATCAATGGAAGTCAATCCGAAGAATGCATTTGTAAATTGAAAGAGAATTTGATAGTGGCTAGAGGCCACTCGACCTAAGGAGTCTGGCCACTCCCTACCGACTTCCACACACGGTTCCGGTACAGGACTAGCTCATCTTCCTAGCTTACCAAGCCTGGGTCCTAGATAGAGGTCTGAAATATGTCCGTACACATTGTTTTCTTCTGGGTGTGATAGATGGCACTGCACTTAAACCACTTAATGATGCTTATTTTATTCACGTTGCTAGGGTCATGTAATCTGATGTTCCACATAGGCAGAAACATGTCCATTAGGACAAAGTCCCACCAGCACATCTCCATAACTCTTCACTGCAAGACAAATTGTGATGCTCATTAAGACCACATATTTTATTGCTTGAAACCGATGAACCTATTAAGCTTTGAAATATTTAGAAATATTACTTCTCAATTGCTCACAATGGCGAACTGGTCCAGTGTTTTTGTTCTGCAATTCATGATTTTTTTTATTCTGTACTCCTACAACAATATATCAAGTGTATGTAATAGGCTTGCTAGTGTAATGTTTGGTAGTTTTTTCATGGTGCATGCAATGCTAAGGAAAACATATGAAGAATTAACTTGCATCTAATCTCTTAAAGCTTTAAAATTTAATTTACTGTTTTTTTCTTGCTTTTTTTTGCGTTTCTTCCAAAACTGAACATTCTTCTGCTTTAGCTCACACAACTTCTTTGAGATTTGTTTTTAATTCTATAAATGTTTTTTTTTCTCCATGCAGCTCCAGAAAGCACGCTGGCTATTATTCCAAAAACCATTGAAATATCGCTGTACAAAGAAGGGAACAGTTTTGGCTTTGTAATGAGAGGTCGGTCACAAATGCAAGTTGATTTTGTAATCTCAGACTCCCTTGAAACTACTCAGACGAGTCACTCAAACTTTGCTTATAAGTTATACACAAACATGTTTAAATGCTTAAATTATAATCTGCTTTATCACAATCCTCCACCTAGGGTTTAGCTAGATTCCGAATTTGCGGAAACAATTGGGCACATTCCATCTTTTCACACTTGCCATAACTGCAACTTTTTCAATATTTTTTTATCCAAATTTAGTTCCGCCAAATATTTTCCCATTTTTGGAGTAGAAACGCCACCCCACCGGTGTTTTCCTTCTACTGCTTGAAAACAAGCCACAAATGGTGGAGCTTCAAGTTCATTCGCCTGCAAAATCTTGTGGATTTTTTTTTCTATTGGTGCTTTTAAAACTTTGCTCAAAAGCTTTCAGATTTGTAGAAGAGAAGACTCATTGGTACATGAAGAGTTTTTTAGATGTCTTGACATGTAGCATGTGTAATGTTAGTATTGAACGTGTTGTCCACTAATGGTGAATTCTAATCATGTTAATTAAGGGTCAAGTAATTCTCAACCCTGCAGTGTTCCATAATGCAGCTTTAATAAATGTATTTTCCCCGATAAACAGAAGGTGGAGGTGGTGGGTAGAGCCACCTGCCATTGAAAATGTTTACCTTTTTGGTTGTCTTCCAGGTGGAGCCCACGATGACTGGCACAAATCCAGACCATTGGTGGTTACCTACGTCAGACCAGGTGGTCCAGCAGACAGGTAATTTGGGAACTAAAAACGTCTTTAATGCCGCGCTATTAATTAGAGTACACACAGCATAACCTGCAGGTCGCATATACGCAATAGAATCAAAATAGAAAGCCACTCAAAGAGCATATTTTTCATTCAATTTCAAAAGATTGGCCCTTCTTTCGGATTCCGCTTCTGGGTTATTGTAGGAAAACGTAGCAGAAATCAGAACACATGTTGCTGTGTTGCCACCTTGATCCATGATATGTCCAGTAATACATGATTCACAAAGGCCAGCTGTTACAGATGGAAATGTGCTTCCCTAATATGAATTAGGGGTGGGCAATTAATTCCGAAAAAAAGGGTCAATTTCCAGGTTGTTTTTGTCAATCCCACTCCTGTGAGTTGAGCCTTGTAGTCTACCATATTGTGGATTACAGATTCTTTCAGGAGTTTTAAGTGGGGAGATGGTCTTTTTTTCAAATAAACAAAAGAGGTATTCTCAAGTGTCTTACAAAGGTGTTGCCTTTCACCAGGCATTGTGAAGTCTTATTCGTGATCATGCAGGTTGTTGGTAATTTGTCCTTGTGAAAGGCCAACACTCAAGGCGCTTGATGGTAAATCATATATTACAAATAGGCTAGTTAGTTTGCTGTTTTTGTGAATTTGCCAATGGTTTCTTCAGTGGTGGTGTAAATGTAGGTTTAGTACCAAAAAGACCCACCCTTATGGAATTTAGGAGTTGAGCAACTCTGTGATGTCTGGATCAAATGCATTTAATGATTTTAAAAAAAAAAGAAATTTAAAATGATTTTTAAACCCTAATCGGCTTGATTACATATACAAAATGGAAGCTTTAAATCTTCCTGCAACTTAATTAGCTGAATGATGTAATTGGTTTGGAGTTTAGCTGAGAAGTGGGAATTGCATGTGGATCAAAGGTAGGTAGGGCAAAAGGTCAGTCTGCCTCGATGTCAACCCGATTGTTCAATATCGGGATTTTAAAAACTAGGCAGTCTATCGAAGAGTATGATTGAACCAGTTTTGTTTCACAATCTTGAAATTGGGCTATGAGTTATTTGAGTTGGGCCCTTTAGTAACAATACTTAATGATTTTAAATTCCCCTCGGGGTGGTGGCTCTACCTGCTATTCCTTTCACAGCTTCTGATATCTGGTGGTCCTCTTTACCACCCTAGAATGCAATTATATAATCTAAGATGTTCTTGACCCAATGTCAACAGTTCGCTCATCGAACCAATTGACTGGCAAAGAGTACAATAGCAATATGTTGCAGAAAATTTGGGAAATCACGACCTGGATCTAGGTTGGAACCCCAAATTCAATAAATTAGTTAATTTTCAATCTTTAAAACAAGTTTCAAACCGGGATTCTGAGTAGTAGGATACTATAAAATAGCACACCAGCAGTGTTCACCGCAAACAAAAAAATGTCAATCCATTAAATATAAAATAAAAAATCTGAGTAGTTCACTTGTACTACCTTTCCTAAATGGATATCCGTCCCTTAAAGGTATTTTACATTTAAATAAAAAAGATCCTTGATTAACTGCAGAGTTTTTATCAAATCATATCTGAACCGATTTGGCAGGATCTTAGTTAGTTATACACTTTGGGGAAAAAAATGAAGTAGAAATTGTCTGCGTCGTTTTTCTTTTTTCTTTATTATTATTATTTTTTTTACATAACTGGTCATTTTTTTAAAGAAAATATTTCAAGTCTAATAGTCAGCAAGCAAACTCTGCCATCAGTCTTAACTTTTAACATGACCTGTGTTAAGGTTTAAGAGCTCTGCATCTATTTACATCTACTATGGAGGTACAGAGTGCCTCGAAGCATCCCATCTCTGTAAGATGTCCTCCTCCCAGTAGCAGGAATATAAACACTTGTCAGACTCCTATCTCCTGGATTTAAACATTGAAAATTCCAGAGGGGTTCCTAGAGGATGCTAAAAGCTTCTCTTGTTTTGGTATGATTAAACACTCATATGCAGTGAACTGGGATGCAGTTCTGCTAGTCAGTAGGTCTTTATTCATTTGTAGACATGTTGGGCAGAATACAAGTCTGCATGCTTTCAGTAACTCTTAAGGCAAGAATGGTGTGATTCCAAAAGCCAGTGTAATATTTGGTATTTTACAACACACATGCGTAGCAGCATGTGGAGTCGCCCACAAAGGCTAGTTTGCAGTGGAAATATGGGATGGATAGTTGAATTTGCCTCCATTATGTCCATCAGTGTAAAAAGGTTGTGATGCAGTGCTTAATTTGTAGCATAACGAGTGTCGGTGCCCATAGCTCTGGTGAAAAGACAGCAGCCGCTGCAATTAAATGTCCCCATGCAGAGCACTAAGACTGGGGAAGTCTTGAATCCAACTCAGGCCTCTTTATTCCACTGCCAGACACTCCCTGCCCCTGTATCTCATTCTTGCAGGTTCCTGCTTTCTCACCCGTTGACAGTTTTTCAGTCTTCTATTTCTCCTAATTTCCAGTTTGTGCGTTTTCCCTCTCTTGCTATCGGGGAATGTCTGATAACAAAAAGTGAGTGCTGGTGGGGCCGACCGGTCCAAAAAATTACTGCTGTGGGCCCCATCGGCTCCCACCTGCTTAAATAAAGCACTGGTGGAAAGTTGGCAAGCCTGCAGAGCATGCACAAAATCAAAAATCGCCATTTACTATAACCATGACCATCTAGTGATCATCTAGAAGTAAACAATATTTTGTTTTGGTTGGTCACTTTGAGGGGACGTAGAGGAGTTTGTCCTACACAAGTCTATCGTTGGACCTAAGCACCAACTTTTCTCTTCCTTTAACCCCTTTGCAGCCGGGGTCAGGGCCGCGGGGGGAGGGCAGCGCACGACGGTGCTCATGACGAGTCTAGCTCGTCATGCTGCCCAGTGGAACTGGGCTCATGACGAGCTGGACTCGTCATGACTCCGCCCACTCCAATTGAACGCCCGCATGGGCGTGACATTCGCCGTGCGGGGGAGTGGTGCGGCCGTTATGACGAGTCCAGCTCTTCATGAGCCCAGCTCCACTGGGCAGCATGACGAGCGGGACTCGTCATAAGCATGGATGGGGTTAATGATGGAAATAGCCTTTCTGATTCTTAACAAATCTCTATGATCTAGGTGTTCATAGTAATTATTTGACAAAAAATGGATCTTGCGCAATAGTGCATTCGCTGTTAAGAGTACACAGGTTCACTCTACAAGTTTTGGAAGATCTCTTTGTGGCCTTAAGGGGCTAATGTACCATACCTGTTGAGTGATTCTTTGGTTGGTCAGATAGACTATGGCGCTACTTACAATGTGCATGATATTTCTAGAATAAAATGTTCCAAAGAACATCCTCACCCTCAGTAGATGTCTGGATCCTTCAAAATAAAAGGGCATTTGAGAAATGGTACATGGTAGTGCTTAAATAGAAGTGTTGGAACATATTGTCCATTTGAGTAGTGGTATGCATAAGTGCCAGAGTTATGCTCTCTTTTGGTGCTACACTTTGGTGTGTTGTGATGCAAAAAGGAGTGAAAGAAGTATACACGCCTATAGGATGCTTTTGTTTGGACGTACCAGTCGTGGCTTGCACTAAACGAGGGTGGGGGGGTGGGGGCGGGGGGAGTGGTTTAAAAAAATAAAAAGCACTTACCTTATAAGGCTGCCTAATCTCCTCCATCCATGTCTGCTTGGTCCGGCTGGAATAGTAAAGCACAAACCGGTTCACCTAGGCCAGTGGCATCACGAAACTTGAGGGGGCCCCTCTGCAAATTACATGGAGGGGCCCCCTTCTGGACTCACTAAGGAGCTCTCAGGCCCGCATACTGTGATGAGGGGCCCTCTCGAGCTCGGGCCCTGTGCTGCGGGGGCCTTTGTTACGCCACTACCCTAAGCCAATAACAATACTGCTATGCAGCATTGTGATTGGTCTGAGCGCTGTAGTATGCTGCTCAGGCAGTGGGATCCTGTGTATGATCCCCCCCACTAGGCTGTGCATTACAGCCTGGTGGGGAATATGCAAAGTGTGCATGGCGGTTGGGCCGTCCAAACTGTGATACGCCCCTAAGTGCACATATTTCCTCCTCCCCTGCTGGCAGCCAAGCTCTGCCCGCCCCAAAACCTTCTTCTGTGCGAAAAAATAAAATAACATTGTGTTCTTTTATTTTTCCTTCTTTGCACTGCTAAAAGGAGTGGGGCGACGCTACTCTGCCTCAGCAGAGGAGCCGCCATACAGTGGAAGAATGCTGGGTAGCCTTTCTGGAAAGTGTTTTTAATGGTATACAAGGATGGTAGAAGCTCCTCATGTTTTCTGCACACAAGTAGCTTTGTTAACCTCTAAACGGGACTAAGGAGAATAAGCTAGCTGTGCATGTGATTACTAGTAGATTCTTTACGTTATTTGTTTCAGTTTTGGTTGGCTAAGTTCCTTGGTCATTCCACCTTTCTGTTAAGGGCAAGAAGTACTGATTGTGGATCTGAAAGAAAGGAGTCTTCTAGGAATTTGGAGATCTGCATGAACTGTAGATCAATTTTCCTAAGAATAGGCCATTTGAGATTGGCCTATATTCGATAGCTGGGTAGGTCTGCTGGTTCTTTAGTATTGATGAACCGTCTAATTTAGCAATTCTTCTGGTCTGAGGTGAAGGTGCCTGATGATGGGGTGGTGTTGATGATAGTCATTGCTGGACTTGTGACAACCATTGAGGGTAGGCCGCTTGTTGGTTAGTAATGGGCAGGGGTCTGATGGGGATGCTGTTGGTCTTCCAAACAATATCCGTTGATAGAATGTGGAAACCATAAGGTGACTAAAGGCACCAGTTCTTGTCAGTTGGTGTAATTTTTTTTATATTTGTTTTTCCTTGTAATTGTTTCAGCATTAATGCTTTGGAGTTGCAGAAAGTTTGAGACAGTTAAATTATTGGGAAAGTGCAGTCCAGGTTTCAGAAATTAGTGAGAAGCCTTGGAAGGGCATTTGGTGTTCGAGATCTGATTAGATATTTTAGACTGTTTTGCCTTGTGGCTGGAAGATTTGATGATCATATAAAGTCATTGGAGATAGGTTTTGTTGCATTAATTCCTGAATTTATTCCATTGCTGTTAAAGTGCAATGCGTTCTGCTCTCATCTTCTTTCTCTTCATTGCACTAAGGGATTTTATGTGTCAGTTTAGGAACATGGTTGTCTTGAGATGAATGAGTATTGAATGCTTTCAAGAGCTGAGTCACTTCTGTTATTTAGTTGGAAGGCAGTATCTCTGAGAGCGGAGTTAAGTGAATAGATGTTGAGTCGTCTCCACATTAGTTGACTTAGGACACACTTATTTTTGTATTTCTATTTGCTAGGAGCTTTTGAGTGAAAAAGATGAGATGGGAATCTCTCTTGGTGATGTGTATGCATCTTTTACCGTGATCACACAATTCAAGATGTAGACAGCATCCAAGGTGTGGCGGTCTGTGTTGTCCCAATAATAAGCTGAGTGAGGTTAACAGCCTCCATCTTTGTTATGATAGTTCTTGACTGTAGAGTAGAAAGTTGGCCAATCCAGATACAAAAGTCGAGATTCTTTAGATATTAAAATATGTTGTCTGAAAGGGTAGTCAAAAAGTTCAGTGTTCAGCAGTGGTCTGTAGGTCATCAAAAATGAGAAAATCAGAGCATCCGAAAAAGTGATCCAGAATCTTTCATAACCATGTCTTGAAGGGAAGGCAATTTCCTTATAATGATTCTTTGAAAATTATGGCAACGACTTGTCCGGTTTAGATATCCAGGATTGGCTCATACAACAGTGGTAGCCTCCTAGCCAGGGTTTGCTAATACTATTCTGGTTTTGAGTGTTTTTAAGGACAATCGCATGATAAATGGAAAAAATGTAAATGGGAAATGAGAGTTGAAGCAATTTCAGAGTCTATGCATCATTGCCACACAGTTCTGTAAATTCACATTGGTCTGGTGGGGGTCTGTTTGGTCAGTGAAATGTGAAGCCACTGCCTTTGGAGAGAACTAATGTGGATAGGAGAGTGGGAGTGTAGCTGGTCCGCTTCCGTGCTTCATTGGCTTGATTGTGCTCTGCAGCAACAATTCAACTGTCTCTTAAGTATATAGCAAATACTTGACAATAAAAAAATAAATCTAAAAATATCATTATTCTTGAAGTTATATTGAACAGAATAGACCTAGAGTTAAGATTATTCTCTGCCATTTCTTCCTACAGGGAGGGGACTCTGAAAGTTGGGGACCGGATCTTAAGCGTGGATGGCATCCCTCTTCACAACGTAACTCACTCTGATTCCTTGAACATCCTCCGGCAGTGCTGTCAGGAAGGGCTGTTCCAGATAGAATATGATGTCACACTTATGGGTAAGAAAAAACAATCTACATGAATTGTTTCTAAGTAATGTGCAGTATGTCTTTCATGCATGCATTAAAGATGTGAAAGGCAATTACCCAGCAGAAGAAACACCCCTGATCGTGCAACGGATAATCCTGCCGTACTTTAACACGTGTGACATTATAATGTCACTTGGAAAAACTGGAGCAGTTGAAAGATTCATGTAACAGGTTTCAAACTGTATGGACAGCTTGCCTACAGGAGAATGTGTGAGGATGTTTGTCTGCCAGCTTTCCAATGTGTTGTGTGATAGTGACGTCTCTTTGCATACCGCACGGCAGAGATGGTGAGGTATGTTCCCACCGCCGGAGAAGTATGGAGTGATAAAGGTGTGTCTGCTGCAAGAGCTGGGTATAGTGTGATTGAGGATTCCTAAAAGAGATTGGTTGCCTGAGTTGCCTGTGTGCAAGTGGCTGAGCGTCTTTTAGTAGTTTGAGTCTTTCTGAAAATGTGGTCAGCTGCCAAGCATAATAAATGGTGCAGGCCTCCAGCTCTATTCATTGAAGGGAATGCCTGTGGACAACAAGAGATGGGGCTTATGGAGCTCTTGGCATGACAGTCTCTCCTATGAGCTGGGCAAAACTCTACCAACCCAAGCACTGGGCAGACTAGCATTAGACTGACCCGAGCATCTGGTGGACCAGTTTCATAGAGCATTCCTGGTCCATATCAATCTCAATAACTCAATATGATGGGGAGCCAACAAGAGCCCACATTCCTGAGATCCCAGACTAGGAAATTTCAGACAAAACAGGGCTGGTGGTCATTATAGGGTTAACAGGCTGAGGGTGATGTTGAACAAATTAGATGGGGCGTCACTCCTGCCCAGGTGGATTGGGGGATCTTATGCCTGCTATCAATGGACTTTATGCACCTCCATCCTTACACAAACACTTCTACCAGGAGCATCATAAATGTTGCTCCTTTGTTGACAAGTGATCACATATACATATTCCACACAACAAAAATTCAATAATAAACTAATTTCAGACACCTTTGCTTCAATGAAGATTCTAGGATATTTTAGTATCACAAACTCAACACAGAGGGGGCGTGCCATGTTAAAACCGAACAGTTTTCAGTGTACAACTTGTAGGAACTTGAAGTCTGTGCCAATAGTAGCATCTTCTAGACACCAAGCTGGCCTCCTATCTTAAAATATTGTCCACCTAAGCAAGCCCACAATTATTCTTTATTCTTGTCACTTTTCTACAATTTTCTTTTCCTGGTTCGGACTCTTCATACTTATTTTGTCTTCCCAGATTTATTCATAGCCTTACTTCACATTAATTTTGTTCACCTTTCTAAGTCTAGAGTTTCAGTAACATATTCAAATACACCAAAGCTGCAGAATGCTGCTAAATGGAGGAACTAACCAGGTTCATTAAAGTGTTCTAAGTTGTAGTAAAATGGATTCTGAGTGAAGATACAGGGCAAGCGAATTCCACTTGAATGTGGCCGCAGCAGAACAGGCTTGGTCGTCGTCCATAGTTCATATTGTAAGATGTAGGTTTCACAGACCTTTTCCTAGATGTGGGTCCCGGGCTCACTGTACCACTGGAATCAAGCTATCCTGGCTGATTAAGGCTGAAAACCCGAAACCGGTCCTAGGATGCTTGTTTCCGGTCCAGGGAGGACCTGGCTTGGCAGTTCGGGCTGGACTGTTCCCATGAGGCACAGGGTCAAGACTGATTTGCATAAGGCCAGGTCTAAACTGGGGTGGCATGGTGAGCAAAAGAATGATGGATTTAACCCAGATCTCTTAACTGGGGATGAATGTTTTCATTTGTTCAGCATTCCGTCCATCAATTGTGTCTTTTGCTTTCTCTCCCGAAGTGCGCTGGGTATGCCCAGACGTGGGTCCCATGCTCACTGTGCCACTGGAATCAAGCTATCCTGACTGATGAGGGCTAAAAGCCCGAAAACGGTCCTAGAATGGTTGTTTCCTGTCCAGGGAGGAACTGGCTTGGCAGTTCGGGCTGGACTGTTCCCATGAGGCACAGGGTTAAGACTGATTTGCATATGGCCAGGTCTAAACTAGGGTGGCATGGTGAGCAAAATAATGCTGGATTTAACCCAGATCTCTTGACTGGGGGTAAATGTTTCGATTTTTTTCAGCATTTCGTCCATTAATTGTGTGTCTCATGAGATGGAAGGTACCATTTAAAATGGTGCAGAAGAGGTGGCCTAACCAGAGAATAAATTGCTTTATGAACCAGAGTGAACAATTTAAAAAAGAGGTCCTCCTTCATTAGAAGCCAGTGTAAAGAAGCTAAAACAGGAGGAATGTGGCTCCTACAATTTACGCCTCTTGCTAGTCTGGGAAGCCACGGTCAGATAGACGCAGTTACAATAATCTAGACATGAGGATACAAAATCATTTAGGATTTGAATCTTCTGAACAGGTCTGAAAAAGCAAAGCAACTCCTAAAATTCTCTGTCAAAAAAAGGAAACATTTAACCACCACTGAAACCTTATTCAAGTTAGTATGGAATCAATATTTACTTTCAAGTTCTTCACAACTTTCACTTGAGGATGAACTGAGCCCATTAAAGTGGGCCAAAAGGGAAGTAAAGGAGATCTGGGAGTTTATGAGAGCATAAAATCTCTTTCTTGCTCCCATTATGTGTAGGAGGATGTTTGCTTATCCAGCACTGAACCTTAAAAAGAACCTGCAGTTGAGGGTTGCCTTAAAGTTTAGCAAGCATCCGTGTATCTGTGTACAAAAAAGAAATGAAATCCAAATGACTTAATTAAATGGGCTAAAGGATTAACATAGTGATTAATTAGCATCTGGCTTAAAATGGAGCTATTGGGACACCCAACAAGGACTGAGTCGTTTTTGAAGACTTTAAAGAATCCTGAGACACCTGAAGGGCCTCTTAGATGGAAAGGTTGGCAAACCAGAGTAAAGCCTATGCAGTTATGCAAGAGAACAGAACGAAATGAACCAGATGATTGACCGTATCAAAAGGTATAAAATCCAGATTGGTCGACACAGTAGGAACGCAGGCATCAGCAGCATATCATAAATCATTAAGAACTGAGACATAAATTAGTTGTGTATTGTAGTGTGCATGAAATCCCATCTGAGAGGAATGTAGTTGGGTATAAAGTTCAAAAGCTGTTTGTAAATGACTTCCTCCTTTAGCTTACTGAGGAAAGGAAATTCAGAAATGGGTCCATAGGTGGACCGTTTTTTTGGGTTCATAATAGGTTTTATTAATGATGGCCCTTTTTAGACTATATAGGATACAGCTTTTACAGAGGGAGGAATAAATGATGCTTTTGGCCCAGGTGATATTTTACAGAAGATAATCGTTGAACAGAGGAGCTGTGACCGGGTCCTAAGGAGAGGCAGAGGGTGCGTTATTGGCTAAGTGGCTTGTCATCTAATGGGGGAGTGGGAGGGGACACAGAGTGGCATGTTTAGAAAATGGAATAGAAAGATCTATAGATGGCTGAAGAGGGGATCCACAGAAAACTGAATGTCCTCGATATTCTTTACAGAAACAAATCGTAATAGAGTTTCAATGTGTGTTCTTTAACCTCATCCGTGCGGCGCATTTTCCCGCTGTGCGCTGAACTTTTAAAAATCCCGTGGTTCATGACGAGCTCAGCTCGTCATGAGCGTACGAGAGGTGTACTTCATGACTAGCTGTGCTCGTCATCAGCGTCGAAGGGGTTAACAGCCTTCTCCTGAGAGGATTACCCATGGATAATGTTAATAATAGAAAATATAGAACAATTCCTATCACAATATCTGCTACAGACAATCACAGATTGCCATTTAATGCGGGTATTTAGTCCCTACAAACAGGGTCTCATCCTTGGTACTTCTGGCTTATTCCCCTTGAATAGACTAGTAAAACTGAGGTGTTTGAATGTTGAGCAGTTAGTTAGGTTGAAACTGTGGATATAACACTGTTTGTGAATAATATTCAATGATTAAACTATATTGAGATACACTGTCCATGAGACAAGGCACCCTAAATGAGTTTTTTATGTTTATAATAGGTGTTTTGTTAAGATATAATGTTCCTCAAAAACAATTCAAACAATTGACTTATTAGTCGAGATGAAATTGGTGGCCCTGAAGAAGTAATTGATTATGGCAAAAAAGTTTTGAATAATCATCCCTTTCATTTTGAAAGAAAGAGCATCAACTTGTATACCTTTGGAACAATTTGAATTCTTTTCAATTGAAATCGTTTGACCTCAACAATCTTCAGGGTGAGACACTTTTGTTTGAGGTCACCTTAGGGATAAATGTAGCCCTTTCCACTCGTCTTGTGATTAATTTGGCAACTTGTACTTGGGCACTGTTGTCAATATAGATTGTTTTCAATCTGAGGATTCTGCATGTTGAGAAATAGGCCCGGAGTGAATAGCCTGGCTGGATCAGATGACTAATAGTACAGCAGCACACAATCCTTGTTCATTAAAAGAGAAAGGAAGCTGTAAGAAAGTGTTAATTGTGTGTTGCAAAGGAGAAACTTTAATTTTTGGTTCAAGCAGGGGTGGCACAATTTGTCCAGTCCTTTCCCAGTCATTTATTGAACTGGGTGAAGTGAAAAACTGCATTGTTTGGCAGGAAAGGGTTTACTGTTCTAGGCAAAACCTGCTATTAATTTTCCTGCACTTGATTTTAAAAGCACATAATTAAGCTATTGTTCATAGCGAAGGCAAATTAGCTGTTCTGGTAATGTTACAGCATAGATGCTAATTTACATCACAATTACAGTTTAGAACCTGCCTTTTGTAATTTTCCTAAGTTTGCTAAATTGAAGATTTCAGCAGGGCTGAATGTCACTCAGCAATTATCAATTTGAAACTTCCTGCACTACACGGTAACACTGAGGAATGAACAGAAGACTACAGAATGAAGTCCAAAGTGAGTTGACCCGTGTTTCCATTTGAATTAAAATATTAGCTTTCCTAGTATTGATAGCATGGATCGAATACCTGAACTTTGGAGTACAACATAAGGTCTAAACTGAGACTGCAACAAGCAAACATTTAAATAGAACAGAGCTATATTAAGGAATTAACTGGATGGCGTGATCACCAAAGTAAAGTTTCTATGATAAAGTGGTGAATCAGAATAACGAATGATATAGTCCCAAAAAAGCTAAGAAACAGACTCCTCCATGAAACCAGGAAAGAGGAGAGAAAAGTACTGTGTAGAAAGTCGTGAGCGATAAATCTTTATCATCTGATTTAATATAAGCTGATCTTGCTTTTCTCCAGAAAGGAAGACTTCTTGATCTAGCTGTGAGTAGATAAGGCTGCATTTTAAAATTGCTTTGATAAATGCATATCAAGTCCAAGGACTGTAATTTGTCAGTAACTTACTCCTCCCACATACAGTATGAGGCAGCCATCCTCTGCAGCCAAATCAATCTGGGATTCAACCTTTTCTTGGTTTTCAACTACAGGGGTTTAATTCCCTCTAGAGCGTAGCTCATAAGGTGAGCCACACAATTTGTGCCACATAAAATTGTTTCCTAGGGCTGACCAGTGTTCCTATCTACATGTTTTCATTTTGGAAAGATTAATTGTTACAAATTGTAGATCAAATTCTAAATATTTTGCAATGGTGACATGTTTCGCTTCCGCAGTCCTTTGTTGCACTAGGCCTACAAAAGGAAAGGGAAAAAGTACTCTAGCAATGCATATTTGTGGCAATCGATCAAATTCACTCAGACTGGTGATGGACTAGGTTGTGTTATCTAGTGCCATAAGCTTATTAGTTTCTTAGATAGGTTATTTGACACGTTACGTGGAATCCATATTCCTAGCTCTTTGGTCATCCCTTGCTTTATACCATAACGGACTTCTCCTGTTCAACTCCTCTATTTAGCTAGGGATTTCCTTGCAGTGTTGAATCTAAAGATCACCTTTCCGATCAAGGGAAGGATGCTGAGATGGTTTTTCTTCACACTGTAAGTATTCTTTCTTTATCTTGGCTGCTGCCCATGCATGGTCTTGGGTCTTAGGTATCCCAGAATCCACTTTTTGCTTCGATTTTCTAAGGCTGTTATCAGCATCCCCTTGAGATGTCTTTATCCTTTTACTCCTTTAAGATTGGCTCTTCTTTAATTGTCCGTTCCAGCCGCCAACTATTCTTCATCATGTCTACATCACAGAAGCTTTGGACAGCGATACATGGTTCTCGTCGGCAAGTCCGATCCGTGTAAACGTCTGTCTGAGAGAGCTGTTTTGGCACACCCAGCATTTGTAAAGCGCACAGATACCTCCAATGGAGGTGTCCCAGCGCTGGGTGCCGTCGATTAAGCAAGTTATTGCCCAGAGTCACATGGTGCTGGGCTAACCTGCCGCCGGAGATCGAACCGTGAACCCTGTGGTCTGGACTCGGGCACCTAGGTGCTGCGCCACAGATGAGGGTACAGCCCTCATCTGATCCGCCTGATCTGTTTGATCTGGGCTGGTTGTTGGCATTTTCATCTTGTGGAGATCAAAGGTTACTAGAGACATCAGATTTGCAGGGGAACCCCAAGCATTGCTATGTATATCTTTCAGGTGACATGGGCCTTACAGATACTTAAGCTACCGATGGGGAGATCTTACAGCGCCTTAGTAACTGGTTCTGTTGCTGAAGCACCCACACAGCCTTAATTGTTTTCATCCTAAATTAAAGGGACATTAGTAGATTGCTCTTGGATCTCATGCTCACAATGAATCTCTCCTTCGGGCGCTTACCTGGAGCATGCTTCCTAGTTAACAAGGAAGGCAAGGCCAGATATAGCTTGGGTTCCTCTATCAACCTCAAATAGACTAGAACCTGTTTTTTTTAGGGTTACTGTAAAGCTTGTAGCACACAGAAGAAAATAATGGCGTGAAAATTGGGAACGAGGATTCTTGGCCGGCTGCTTATTTTATTTCAGCCTCCTACAATGAGCTTAGACGTCTAAACCATCCTCTCACATCTCACTCTAGTCGCATTTTTTGTTATTTACCATTCTGGTGTTTACCCGCATGCCCACCTTCCTCCAAAGACAAGGGTTGTTACTCTTCCCATGAGCAGTCTCCATCCCTCTGAAGTGTTTTGCGGGGAGGGATCTTTAAATCAAGGACAGAGTCCTGTTTACATGGTGAGCAGGACACAGAGTACCTCTAGGTCTCTTGCAGCCATGAAAGCTGTCGCGATCACCTGTCTCGGGGCTTTATTGCATGCAGGAAACTTGAAAGAGCTGAGCCAGAGGCAGGAAAGGGATATATAGTGAAGTACATTGTTTTGCCATGGATCACATAATTTGATCAAGTGGGAAAGCTGGTATTTGATCCCAGTTATTTTGACTTCATAACTCCAGCTCTTTAGGTGCACTGTCAACAATCTTTACCTTTTTGCCTTCAAACCATTGCTTTTCAAGTGTGTTAATCTAGTTAGTTTAATGGAAGCAAAGCTAGACTGCAGCACCCAGAATGCAATAGGCTATCACACAAGACCCGGACTGGAAGCAAGGTCTACAATAACCTGGAAGGATGTAGTTGCCCTAAGTCTAGGTTTACTAGTTGCACATTGTGCTATTCACCTCTGAATGGTTGCGTCCTTCTCTCTTCTGCTTAATGTGAAA
The DNA here is from genome assembly GCF_964263255.1 of Lissotriton vulgaris. Lineage (NCBI taxonomy): Eukaryota > Metazoa > Chordata > Amphibia > Caudata > Salamandridae > Lissotriton > Lissotriton vulgaris. The sequence goes on from NC_141697.1 coordinate 1,192,015,993, forward strand.
GGTCGGTGCTTAGTATTCAATTATATCATGAATTGGATTTAGTACAGGGAGTTCAATTGAACACTTAACAAAACTTAAATCAAACAGACCCTATATAGATGTTTGAAGCCATAGGATCCAAGTGTGTGTTTCCGTTTGATTTTCAATTTCTGTAGAAACCTTCCACTGTGACGGAATTTGTCTGTCTGGAGCCGTGCTGCACTTGGGTGTCGCCTTGAAGTTTTGTCACATAAAGGAGTGTTTGATGTCCAGTTACTCTTGAAACCAAATAGAAAATTTCACTTTAAATTTGCATTTGATCAGATTTTCTCTTATAAAATTGCATTGGGGAAAGAGAGGATCTGGTCCTGTGTTGCTGGATGAGCGGTCTTTGTCCTCCTCGGGCTACGTGGTACCAGAGCCAAGCCAGAGGCAAACATTTGGTTCAGGCCACTTCGAGCTATGCTTTGCTCACCCACTTCTTCGCCTGACCACTTCTGATCATCATCTTCGGCTCGCCTATCTCCATTGATGAGCTAAAATAAAAATACCAGCTTCCTCATGTGGAAGACTAAATAAAGCAAACTATCCCAGTTGTCAAAAGGAAATGGCGCGCCTGTTTGTGGATCTAGACAACTGTTAAGTTCGAAATGGATTTGTTGTCCTTCTCTGTAGGGAGGACCACTTTTACTTGACCTACTACCCTCTGCAGTTGAAAACCTACCATTACTAGGGCTTGTTAGCATGTAAGCCCTCTTTTATGTTCACAGCTCTTAAAGAAACAGCAACAGATTTGCTTATATTTACAGAATTAGTGTCTGGTCATCGTGCAGCGTTGGAAACTCCTGTGGGATTTAAGCATTTACATTTGCACATACATGGTATATATGAAAATAATATTTTAGGCCGTATTTTGTTTTGAAAATTCTCATTTGTGGAGTGTAAGTACATTTGTCTGCTGTAGTTTATCTAAGTTTTATTTCCAGTCTTTAATTATGTTTACCTTGTTTTACACCAGCTCACAAATACATTTGATAATTGACTCGTTAATTGGAATAACATGTTAGGTAATGCCTTTTGGAGGTGTGTGAGACAGGCTGAATGTCACTAAAGGTGTTGTTTCATGGTTATGATATGAAAACTTTATATTCCTGTGACTTGGTTATTCAGATCGCCAATTGAGAGAAGAGAGGTTAGTTGTTGGTTTGATCCTATTTTGAGTTGCCCTGAATAGAGGCAAGGATGTAGAATGAGAAACAAACACAAGTACAGACAGGGAGACGGGTACAGATATAAATATAGATAGTCGGGCATAGACAGAGCACAGCCAAGTCAGGCAGGTAGTACCAAGACGCTGGCACATTAATACACACACACAATTATAGAAATACCTAAGGTTCAGACAGTTCAGATAACTATATATAGTTTGAAGGGACTTGGCATCAGGCTCTCAAAGATACACAGGTATGTTGGCATTGCGGAATCGCCAAGGAAACTCTTGAACATTTAATATAGCCTTATAGCTCACTGTAGAGGGCTATACTGACTATTAAAGGCCCTCTCCAGCGGTGAGGGCCTTAACAAGGGAGAGGGGCTTTAATAGCTGGTATAGCCCACTACCAAGGGCTATAAGGCTATTAGAATATTCTGCCACTAGAGGGTAGAATGTTCTAACAAAAAAAAACAAAGCCTTTTGGAAGCGTGAGGGCATTGGAATCCCCTCAGGTTCCCTGAAGCCTTTGTTCACAGCCAGAGCTGTGAACGAAGAAACATTGGAATGTTGGAGCTCCGGGCTTATACCAGCCATTATAAGCCCGGAGCACTCCATTGTTTTCATTGGAGCTCCCAACATTTCAATGTTCTAATATGCATTTGCCTGAGGCTGTTGCCTATTATTATTATTATTATTATTATTATGTTTCTTATATAGCGCCAGAATCGACCCCCGAAGGGGTATCTCCGCGCTTGCCTTGGGAACCTGTCCTGGCTTTTCCCTGTGAGATAGCCCCTAACGGGCACCCCCAAGGTGAAAGCCAGGCATCCCGCCGCGGGGGGCTGTTGTGGAGATTAAGCAAGCTTAATGCCCAGAGTTGCAGAGTGTGAACCCATGATTAGAGCAGGCACCGAAGCGAGAATTATCGAGTCCGTGGACATTTGAGCTCAAGACCCTGCCGCGTCGGGAATTGAACCCTGGTCCCGGGTCTGACCTCTGCTTCAGGGTCTGCCTGCTCTAACCAGTGAGCCACACTTCTACACGGAGGTCATATTTACGCCCCATGTTTAATAGTGCCGAAATAAGAACAACTACAGAGGCTATACGTTATTGTTTTAGGCTCACAGGGGAAAGTGCAATTAGAAGGATGGTTCCGTTTTTAGAACATGCCTGTAAAACATTAAGCGACTAGATGATTGTATTATTGGATGTGTATATAGATGCAAATACAGATTTCACGATCTATGTATGTTGTCTTTTATAGGATACCACACATGGAAAATGTGATTTCCTTTTTTTTTTGTTCTATTTTTTATGCTTGCTTATTCTCTATTTATTGTAATCAAATGGTTAATGCAATAAATTATTTAACTACACACATAAAGACAGCACTGAGACACTGGTGCAAAGAGACAGACACTTGTAGATGCTGACACTCTAATTCATAAATAAAGAGGCTCTTTAGGCGGGAACAGGACTATCGGACTTTATTGTAGACTTAATCCAAGGCTCTCAATGAAACGTCTCAACAACATTTTAAAGTTATCAACCTTGTAGATTTAATCCCAATATAGTTTCATTACAGAAAGGAAAAATAGTTAGTAAATTAAGAAAATTAGCAAGCAGACTGATGCAAGCTCTGTCTTTCAAAGAGCTGAGTGCAGAGGAATAATTTTCAAAGCAAAGGTTTCTGTCAAAAAATTAAATCTCAGTAAAGGTCTTGAAGCCCAAGGTCTGTTAGCAAAAAGTATATCTCACACCCAAATAGCAGGTTGGTTTTTATTGTTTCAGAAATAGAAGGCACACATTTCATTACGCATCACGTGGAAGGGGTGGAACAGAAATGTTTCGATTATTAGAATCGATATATTAGTGTGCAAGGCATCTCCAGAAACTCCTACTTCCAAATGCATCCTATTGATTAAAGCAGTAGAGATCAAATGAGGAATATGAAGTCCTGTTTGTGAAGTACAGGCATACAATCGCTTGTGTAACTAAAAGGGAGCTTTGCTGAGCAGCCTTGGAAAACCTGGAACCGAGCAGCCTGCCTCCCTTCATAGGCAGGAACATATATTAAGCAACTTAATTGCAGAGGGACCTTGGCTGAGGCGTATATTTTGATGTTTTGAAATGGAGGAGGGCCAATGCATATAGAAAGCTCCTTAGCAAAAAATAAACACACTTTTCTTCGATAAACGTGAATGGTTTTCAGTGCAGCAGACTGAGGCCTAGTCATCCTAGCTAACATACATGAAGTAATCCTAATTTTCTAGTAAATAAACTCTTTTACATGGATCAAACTAAGCCATCGGCTTAAAGAGCCAAAGACCGAAACACAACAACAAAGAGACAATCCAGTGTCATTGAGGTACTGAGGGACTGCAACAGAGACACACAGAGGACCTCAAGGCGCAGGCAGAGAGAGAGAGACAGAATGAGAGAGGTTGACATCAAGTCAATGAGACAGATGAGACAAACGCAGATGGTAGTGAAGCATGGAGACCTACATCAATGACACAGAGAAAGACAGATGTTACTGGGAAACTGACAGAGGCACATGCCAAAACAGACTCCAAGGGAGACAGTACTGAGACTCCTGCAGAGAGAGACCGAGACAGATGAGGCGGACTCTGAGATGCCTAGACTGAGGCACAAAACCGTGACACTGGCACAGAAAGACTAGACAGACTACATCAAGACCCATGCAGAGAGAGAGAGAGAACCCTGGAGCAGAGACAGACGACACAGACACACGCGCAGAGAGACCGGTGACGCAGGTGCAGCCAGAGACAAGCATGCAACACTGGGACTGGGAGACGAAAAGACAACATCCAAACGCAGACCCAGGGAATCCGACATTGGGAGACAACAAGGTACCAATAAAGAGAGACACTGAGACCCAGAAAAACAGAAGCCTGTCCAGAAAGACAAACCCTGGCAAATCCAACGAAAGACACAGACTTGGATGGAGAAAAGAGACGAAGACTCGGAGGAGCGGGCACAGGTGAAGAGAGGACGACTGAGACAACACCATTACAGAAGAAGATAGACGGAGACAAAGACATGACCAAGACTGAGACAGACAGAGACGCGGAAAAGAGTGAGGCAGGCACTGACAGAAATGAAGAAACAACCAAATACAAAATAAAGAATGACTGGGAGAGGCAGGCAAAGACAAACAGAAGCTGGGACAGCGAAAGAAGGTGAGACCAGCTCTGTTTTGGACCGGTGCCTGATGAGAAGTAATCTATTCAAATGGGACCCATTTGAGAGCCAGTTCTTGGAGTCTTTAGAGCTCTAAAACATCTCGCCTATCAACATGAAGCAGTCACTGATAACTCATGGAAAAGCCATACCTATGTCTGGGTCGGTGGAGCAGGGAACAGGGTGTTTGAGATGGTGCCGTCACTTTGCTTTTTATGCAGCAATTGAATCATCCAGAAAAGTTATTTTGGTCCACATTGTTTGGTGCGGTCTGCTGTCTAAAGCAGACTTTCGCTTTCTTTGACTGGGCCTTCCATTATTCTCGTCCCATCCCACTCTTCTGCCACAAACCCCGTTGCCTTGGAATGACCCAAGCTCTGTAGGGGTGCTCATCTCTCATAATAGAATAATGTGCAAGAGCTGTGAAGTTTACAACCCTGTTCTTTCTTCAGGGATAGGTTTTATCTCCTGTAACCCAAGTACAAAAAGTCAGCTACAATGTACAAAAGCTATTCATGCCAGAGGACACTATAATTTCATTGGTATGTCCTCACTTATATTGTTGGCACTAAAAAACCTATGTTGGCAAAGCCATTAGGCCTCAGCTTTTAAATTCAGACCTATTGGCTTTGCCAGTGATAGTTAACAGCGGGCATGCGAATGATGCACAGAGGCATGCACTCGTGCCCTTTCATCTTGAAAAGGGCATACCGTTAAAGAAAACCTGTTCCAAGAAAGCCACAAATGTGCACGTGCACTTCGTCCAGTCCAGTCCATTATCTGACCCAGGGTGGTGTGGAGTGCAAAAAACGATGGATTTAGGCCCAGATCCTTGTACTGGGGTGAATGTAAGACATTGATCTACATTCTGTCCATCAAATTGTTTTTTGTAATTTTCTCGTCAAAAGAAAGAGGACATATGCTTTTGAAGGAGAGATTGCACACCCGCGACACCCCAAAATATTAGAGCAAATGTTAAGGGGCCATTGAAACCCGGTCCTTATAGGACAGCGAACTTATGTCTTTCGTGACGACAGAGGTGCAACCCCGCAAGAAAGGAAGGCACTGCCCCTGGAAATGTCTATAGAACAGGCTTAGCCCAATGGTGGTCGGGGGAGGGGGGGGGGGGGCTAGAATACAGAAGACCACACTGTCTAGCCCAATGGTGGCGCGGGGGGGGGGGGGGGGGGGGGGCTAGAATACAGAAGACCACACTGTCAGGCTAGTTGCGTTCTTAACTTTTATCGCATTTGAGAGAGAAGTATTCTCTACACAGATGCCCGTTTACTGTTTCAACATCATTTGTTAAAGATATTTTCAATTATTTATATGAATGGTTTGCGTTTCTCTTCTGTGCAGAGGGTCTCATTTGATATTCATGGCACAGACCGTGTGGGAGTGAAGAGCCCTGCGATTTATATTTGCCTCTTGAAAATCATCTGTATTGTACATGCTCTGTGCCAGCTCGCAGCACTTGGCAGGAATGTACCAATGTGGGCCTTTCCTGGGGGTATTTTTAGCTGGTGATTGAGAAGCGATACACTTTGGAAGCGGCTGGTATTTAAGGAACGCGCTGCTGGTGCTAAGAATACATCCCCGCCCCCAGGGAGAGGAGGGCCTCTTTATTTGAACTGTAAACTGTTCGTAATCTGAAGGACAACAGGTGTGAAATGTGCTCTCGCGAGACTTACAAAGAATGTTTGATTAGTGGCCAAATAACTGTAGAGTAAATTCATCAGGAATTGGTGCAAAAGGGCCTTTATTATATGGAGAACTGTGAATTTGCGAGCGCGGGTGAATGATTAAGTTTATAAGTGGATATTTTTTTAATTGAACAAAGTTTCCTATTTAACAGGAAAATGTGGGATGGGAGGAATTCGAATGGGGAGCTTGTATGCACCAGGGAAACCGCTGCACATGTTGAAAAATGCTACACCACAGTATAAAATGCACCTGTCCGATGGAAACCTTAGAATGGTACCACCCAGCGTCTGTTGCCTATGACACTTGTCGTAAAGGCTCACTTAGCACATTTCCTGTTTAGTTCGCCATGTTACCACATTTTGGCCTCAAATGTCACTATCTTTGCACCCCAATAGCAGTCTGTGCCTAGTTTCACCACTCGTCTTGCCCTGTCTGCCGTGTCCACTGACGCCCTGTCTGCCGTGCCTACTGGTGCCATGTCCACTGGTGCCCTGCCTGCCATGTCCACTGGTGCCGTGTCCACTGGTGCCCTTTCTGCCATGTCCACTGGTGCCCTGTGTGCCGTGTCCACTGGTGCCCTTTCTGCCATGTCCACTGGTGCCCATCTGCCGTGACCACTGCCTGCCATGTCCACTGGTACCATGACTGCTGTGCCCACTGGTGCCCTGTCTGCCATGTCCAATTGTGACATGTCCACTGTCTGCCATGTCCACTTGTGCCCTATCTGCCGTGCCCACTGTCTGCCGTGCCACTGGTGCCCTGTCTGCCATGCCACTGGTGCCCTGCCTGCCGTGCCCACCCTTGCCATGTCCACTGGTCCGCTGTCTGCCATGCCCACTGCCTGCCATACCCACTGGTACCCTGTCTGCCGTACCCTCGGATGCCCTGTCTGCCGTACCCCCGGATGCCCTGTCTGCCGTACCCCCGGATGCCCTGTCTGCCGTACCCCCGGATGCCCTGTCTGCCGTACCCCCGGATGCCCTGTCTGCCGTACCCCCGGATGCCCTGTCTGCCGTGCCCCGGATGCCCTGTCTGCCGTGCCCCGGATGCCCTGTCTGCCGTGCCCCCGGATGCCCTGTCTGCCGTGCCCAGGGATGCCCTGCCTGCCGTGCCCAGGGATGCCCTGCCTGCCGTGCCCAGGGATGCCCTGCCTGCCGTGCCCAGGGATGCCCTGCCTGCCGTGCCCAGGGATGCCCTGCCTGCCGTGCCCAGGGGTGCCCTGCCTGCCGTGCCCAGGGGTGCCCTGCCTGCCGTGCCCAGGGGTGCCCTGCCTGCCGTGCCCACTGGTGCCCTGCCTGCCGTGCCCACTGGTGCCCTGCCTGACGTGCCCACTGGTGCCCTGCCTGCCATGTAAGCTGGTGCCATGTCCACTGGTGCCCTGTTTGCCGTGGCCACTCTAGTCATGACAACTATTGCCCTATTTACTGTACCCTTTAGCACTCAATCTGTCATGACCCTTCAGCGTGCTGTTTCCGTTCAACTGGCTCCCTTTAGCACCCTGCGTACCATGCACCCCTGGGACTCTCTATTTGCAGTGCCCAGCAGTGCTCTGTACACCAGGCGCAGCAGCGCCCTTTCTGCTATCTTTATGAAAGGCAATGCCCACCTTGCCTGCCAAGTCTCATCTGCATTACCAATATCTTAAATGAATAAACTGCATTTGATAAAGTGCACTTACAGAATGAACCAGTGGCTGGCATTGAGGACTGACCAGCACTCACTGAGTTAATGGGACAGTTGGGTTTGAGTTTCTTTCCTAACATGAGGTAGTTGAACTGTCGAAGGGACAGCGGGAGAAAGTTCCCACTGTCTAGGCAATGGATATGAAAAGGAACGTTTTTGTTTCCCAATCTTTGCTTTGATAATGCCTGGACCTGGGTCAAGCGCGTAGTGGGGGAACCTGGAAGTCTACAAGCGGATTTGGCCTTTATAACGCGGGCAGAGCCACGCCTGCCATTTCCCCACAAGTTCAACCACGCATGCCTTAACCACACATATGCCTGGTTAAGGCATATGTGTGATCGAGATGCTGGGATGGGCGGGCCCAGGTACAGGAAGGATCAGGAGAGGATGCAGTGAGGTAAGTGGGGCTGCTTTTTTTGGGGGGTGGAGGTAGTTTGTAAGGGTTGAGGGTAGTTTTTAGGGCTCAAGGGGGGATCGGGGTAGCTTTTAGGCCTGGGGGGTGGGGGGGGGGGGGGGGGTTGTGGTGGAGTTTACGGGTCGGTAGTGTTTAGGGCTCAAGGTGGGCCGGGATAGTGTTTAGGGCTCAGGGGTGTCAGGGTAGTGTTTAGGGCTCAGGGCGGTTGGGTAGTGTTTAGGGTTTGGGTGGGTCAGGGTAGTGTTTAGGAATTGGGTGGGTCAGGGTAGTGTTTCGGGCTCGGGGTTGGAGTCTGGTTAGTGTTAATGGCTGGCTCATGGCGGTCGAGTTGTGTTAAGGCTCGGGGGGGGGGGGGGAGTAGTTTTTAGGGCTCTGGGTCGGGTTAAGTTTATGGCTCGGGATGTTAGGGTAGTGTTTAGGGCTCAGGATGGGGGGTTGGGGTGTGATCTTTCCCACACATCCCTTTACCAGTCATGCCTTTACCACGAAATTGCTTTGTAAAGGGATGCGTGGTACAGGAATGTGTTGTAAAGACTAATTTGTTGTTTGGCCTGCGTGGTAGAGGCACACATGCTTTAGCCATATGTGTCTCTTTCATACAATCAGGACATTCAGGTGTGATACACTTCTTAAAGTTGAGGCCCACTTTGGGGATCTCTGTGGTTGCAATCGAAATTTTTCAATGTAGTTTTTAGCCACCCGGCTTTTAGGACCCCTGAAGAAGAAGAAGTGGGCAACCCAAGAAACCTGGCAGCCATAGTTTATTATTTGAAGCCCCTGCATCAGATGGTCAGGAAGGCTAAGGCACCAAGAGATGGTGTAGACAATCACTAAATAATGGCTTGGAGGTGGTCTTGAAACTGTAAGTTTGAATAAGGGGATAATTTTTGCATCATCCTAATGGAAAAGCAACAAGATGTGGCCACTAGATTAGCTGTCAAAAATTTGATATTTATCGGATTTAGGTAAATCTGATTCGAAGTCGCCAAATGAAGGATGGGACATTAAATGAGCACCTCCGTCCTCTCTACATTAAGTTAAAGAAATGACCATCATGAAATACGACAGGGCTGAGAAGCAGACACAGAAATTGTCTTGAAGAGGCTTACAATCACCTTTCAAGAAATGGTGAATTGATTGTGAACAGCATTTGTTGGGAATTGAAACCCAAGTCTGTGCATCTGCACCACCAATGGTTTGAGGTACATATTAAAGCAGACTGTCCTCTTGGGGGAACCCCTGAGGCACCCCACCAGCCAGAGTTTTAGAAGATGACTGGAAAGGCCAGGGTTCTGTCCCGACTGCCTGGTATTTAAAAACAATTTATAAGAATGGGATGGGATTATGTGTCAAATGCAGCACTGAGGTTGAGGAGAATCTGTGCAGCTCTTCTCTCAGGTTCAAGATCCACCGAAGGTCACCCACAATACCAAGAATGGCCACTTTGGTGACATGCAGGTGGTGGAAGCTAGCCTGTGATATACCAAGTCGATCTTCGGTTTCTACAAAGGAAGGGTGGTCTCAAATGAATAGAATTCTACTCATCATCAGGCATTTTTTATGATCTTGCACACAGATTTCCCATTGATAACTCAAAAGTATCAGTTATTGAATCCTTCTCTTACTACGTAAATACAACATGGCTAGTACATGTTTGGTGCACCAATGAAGGGACATGTGCCTTCATTTATACAACACTAGCAGCCCGTCCCGACGTTGTATGAATTGCTGCCGGCCATTAGTATATGGTTTAGTAGGATTTAGTTTTGATAGCATTTCTTATCTGTGACAGGCCTGTGAAAGGTTCTGATTCACAGTGCACTGCTGATGCACTTAAGAGTGTGTGTTCAGTACTGTGTGAACTCTAGTTTCCCTACTTTATTTTTCCTTGCAATATTATATAACGCAAACTCGACAACATGGCATGAGCACAATTTACATTACAGAAGAACACATTCATTTGTGTTAGGCACGGGGAGACAAAGCGATTTGCCTTGGTACACAGGATGTTGAGCTGATGCTGAGATTCGAACGTAGTTCCCCTGCTCTAAAGTTCGCAATTCTAGAACTTGTGGCAGGAGGTGTGTCTAAAAGTGTATGTCGGTGCAGGCCATCAATGAGTGAGACCTGTGCATTTTTCAAATCGGTGGTGAAATAATATGAGTATGTTGTTGGAGATGTGGGCCGCCGTGCCACCAATGTACTTACCGGGGGAGGGTAAACACCCATTATTCCGCAACTTTCTTTCCACATACCATCACTCCGCATACTTTCATTACGAAAGTACCATGACTCCGCAATGCCATTATAACGCATGGCATTACATTTTATATGCTTTACCACGCATACATTTACAACGAAATTCGGGGTATTTTTAGGGTTTAGGGGTAGGTTTGAGTTTTGGGGTACAGGGTATATTTATAGGGTTAAGATGGGTTCGTGTTTAAGGGTGTTGGGGTATTTTGAGGAGTAAGGCTGGGTTTTGATTATGAGGTGCGTTATGATTATGGGGTGCAGGGGCATTTAAAGGGAGCAGGCTGGACACCCGGGGCTGGAATGTACAGAACCTGGGAAGAAGAAACAATGAAATATTGGGCACAACACTCGGGTTATTTCCCGTAATCCCGCACACACCCACTCCCCCAGAACACAATATGAGACATGGCATGAAGGGCGGAACGTACCACACGCCCCAGTGTTTGTCACGCCTCCAGCACACGCCCACAGCACAACGCAGACACGCCCACAAGGGACTCCTTTGCTGGCACGGTTCTTTTACCTTTTAAATGTATATGGTAGGCGTCTGCATAGCCTATGTCCTTCTGCTGCAACTGCCCTTTCCAACGCTGTATTGGGTGTTGTGATTGGTGCTGTGGCTCCTGAGATTGCCCGCCTCAAAGGTTTGGACTCTCTCTTTATTATATTAGTATAGATAGATATCCGAAATTACCTCCCAGACTGTGGAGGAATCTTGTTTTCTCTTACATTAGTCAATGACTTACTTTGTTCTTTCTTTCAGACACGGTTACCAATGCATCGGGTCCATTGTTGGTGGAGATCTCAAAGCCGGCAGGCTCCACGCTTGGCGTCTCCCTGAGTACGAGCATGCATCGGAACAAGCAGGTCATCATGATCGACAAGGTCAAGCCTGCCAGTGTGGTTGACAGGTGAGGCCCTGCTCCAGAACGACTCCATTCATTTTATGTCCCTGCACTTCTCTGGGTTCACGGGTGGCTCTCCTGGAGAAGTCGGCGAATGTCAATAGTGGTAGAAGATGCTGCACTACTCTGGATTCAAGCATAGGGAGACCTGGAAAGACACAAACCAGCATGCCCACTTACTTTGTGGACAAGGTCACGGTCTATGGTGGCTCTTGGCACACCTGCAGGCAGGCCACTATCAGACTGAAGGCTAAGAAGTGTAAAAATAATAATGCAGCTGTTCTTTTCTATCCATGCACCCAGGACACGGGACAACATCCCATGCCTATAAGGGCCCTATTAACACAGCTCCAACTTAGGAAAGATTTGAACACACACCTGTTTAAAGAATAGTACATCAAAATGCAGTAACAATCCATTAATAAGCTACCTCTACCATCATTCGTTTACTATGTGCTTGTCTTTGACCCGATCCTGGGCAGTGCTGCTTTTTGGGCTATGTTCGCAATGTACAAATACCATCTACATATATACAAAAGCCCATCTGCAATTTCAGACCACTGTCCCAGTACAAACACTACTATGTATGCAAATTTGATGGTAAGAGTATACCTCCATCGACCTGTAATTAGGCTTAAAATTACGTCTGATAAAAATGTTCTGCGATCCAGGTCCTCTCCCACTTGCAGCAAGTGGGGCACATTGGGAACAGCATCTAATTTGCACAGGACTCTTGTTAGAATGGATAACCTGAGTGTTTGTAAAGGGCTTTAGTACCTGCGTGGCTCATCAACTCTAGTAGGGTAGAGCTGGCTACTTGCTGATGAGTGGATGTGCAGGAGAATGGGGTTAAAAGGCAAGTCGTTCAAGAGTTCGAACACATGTGGGGAAGGAATAGTCCCTGCAGCCTTCAGCAGAAATGCTAAAGACTCCTGCATGCCTCCGTCATTTGTTCTTACTTTGCGCCCCTCAAGTGGTGCAATGTGTTCTGTTGCTCGTATGGCCACAGTGCTGAAAGAGCTGTGGTGGGGGCAGCCATCATTCGAGCACCTGACACTGAAAGCATATTTGTCGCCACTCCCTGCATCATTTCTGAGAGTGCTGGTGTAGAACATTGCTTTGAGACATGGACGACTGGGAGTGGAGCAGGAAATATTGGGTACAATTAAATTTCAGCTTCAGCCTTGCTGATCACGGTCAACTCGCCTAGGCAGTGTACCCCAGGATTTCTCCCAAAGAAGCTATTGCAGCAATGAGCAAGGTTATCCTTAACCTGTTGAACGTCAGCTTCTATTGACATCCTATTTGATGGGCACCAAACCACAGCTAAAAGGATTACCTAATGGCAAATTGAAGCATAGAACATGATACCAGATAGCGGTAAAGTACAACAAGATAAAGCGCTTGAATGCAAATACCCCTAGGACAATGAGATTGTTGTCCATGATGTGATTGCATGACCCTGGATCATCATCCACCAATATAAAGATTGGCTGTGACAGTCTGTGCCTGGGCTGACTTTGTCTTTAAGCAGAATTGAGATCCATGCTCACTGAGAAGATCTTTGAACATAAAATGTCAGAAAGGTTGAGTTGGGGAAGAAATGTAGTGCCACATATGTGCCTTGGATGGCATCTGATATGTGCAAATGTAATTTGTATCTGTTTCCTGATGGATTAGGCAGTCTGTCTGTCACAGTGATGCAGTGGTGCCAGTTACCTCTGCCAGCCTTCAGGAGGAAATGACACAACAGTTCACCAAGGCCTTGAATGGTTTCTTCCATTGCATCATAAAGAGGGCAGACATGGGCCGTTTTCAATAGAGACTTATGGGTGAACCGGAGACTACTCGTATTGGATTGCTTTAGCTAAGTGGATATTATTTATATGTTTATCTATTGATTAATAGTTCTTACATGGGTTATATTTAATTATTGTATTACTACTATTACACTGAAGCCTAATTTTGTAATTTTGTTTTAGGTACAAGTAAAAGTGGTCATGCAAATGTCCACAATTCTTATGTTTTGCCACTCAGATGTTTAGCACGTATTATGACTAATTTGGCACCATTTGACAAATCTTCACAAAACCTTCCAATAAAAGTTCATTCACCTCAGCTCCTTCCTGCCACACCCTCTCCCCCCGAAAAGAAAAATCAGCCCTGGGGTGTGGGGTCCCCAGTGTCTACAGAAGGCTTGGGGGGGGAGGAAGGGGGGCCACACATCCCCGTTCCCAAAAAATCCCAATTGGCCCTGGGGGATGGGGTGCCTGGGGCCCTTAAGTCGGTTTGGTAGGGAGGCACTCCTTCCCTTCAAAAAATTAATCACCCTTGGTGATGTGGGGTCCCCGGAGTCTATAGCAGGGTTGGGGCGGGAGCCCGCATGCCTCCCTCTCCGTCTAAAAAAAATAAAAAAAAAGCTTCGACCCTCGGGTGAAGAGGTACATAGTACTATGAATTGGCTAGTGAGGAGGATAGCACAGCCTTACATTGAAAGTGAAAGGAGCGGAGTATTTGCTAATTTAATTTACTGAAAATGTATTTTGATGCTGATGGTGCCCTGAAAGGGGCACCACCATTCTGTATGGTATTATTAGTTTTTAAATTACATGTTTTAGCTGAAATGTACCTTTTTTTTATGTTTATGAGCAGAAAAGTCTAAATAAATAAATTCTAGTGTGAGAGGGCTGGGAGCATACTGAGAAACCAGTTCAGATTACCTTCGGTAACAGTTGACTTCACTCTTACTTCAGATGTGATCTGATATGGTTCAGGGTTATTTTTCAAAGTTGTTGCCCCCTTGAACAAGAAGCTTCTGCGGAGCTCGTTCCTCAAATGTGAACTTTGAACTAGAAATCATGTCTGTGTCCAGTCTTCTCAAACGAATCAAAACGTAATCTGACATTCTCACTGAGTACCTGTCCTTTGTTCTCCTTTGTGTACCTGCTTCCTGTAGGTGTGGAGCCTTGCATGTCGGTGACCATATCCTGTCCATTGATGGGACCAGCACAGAGCACTGCTCCCTATTGGAGGCCACCCAGCTCTTGGCCAGCACTACTGAAAACGTCAGGCTGGAAATCCTGCCGGCCCACCAGAGCAGACTGCCCCTCAAGCCTCCCGAAACAGGTATGTATGCCAGGGATGGGGTCCATGTTTCTTTACCTTCATGAACTCGAATTATCACCTATGTTGTATTCAGCTTTGCAGATATCAGCAAAGCAATGGATTCATTCCATAGACTAGTTGCTTTTTTTCATTGTAGTGGTTCCTGGCATTGATCCCAATGTTCCAAAAGGGCACCTGCATATCTTGTTTACCACAGTTTAAAAAAAATTCAATATATTACATTCGGTTTCACACTTTGATGATTGACATTTCTGCTCTGTAATGGGTGGGGTTGCAATATTTTCTTGTGTGTGCTTTTTAGCCATTTGTCCTTTAGCCTTCTTTACGGAGTCTACTGGCAGCATAAGTGTTGGCCCTGGAGAAGGGTTCTCCATCTTTCTCTGAAGAGGTCTGGTTCATAGCCTCAGATTCTGACCTGGGTCCTAATCCAGGATTCTGAACTCTTGTGCTCCTGTACAAATCACCTAATCTCCCTCCCCCTCAGTATACAAAAATGTATGATCGAATTGAAGAATGTGAAGTGCTTTAGGCAGTCATGTATAACTCAACTTGATGTACATGCCTCTGAACGGTCACCCAAACCCTCAATGTTGATTGGTACGCTATTGAGCCTTTGCCATGATTGCGCTCTATACGTACCAATAAGCCTATGGTTGTCTTGTTTAATTACATCATCTTATTTTGATGAATCACACCAGTCTGTTTTTGCTAAATTTAAGTTGACTAAAGTTTGTCTCATCCATGCTGCATTTCCCTCCATGCAAACCCTTGGTGCATTTGTATTTTGTGACCTCTTTTTTCCAGTGCCTGATGGTACACAAATTAAGGACCTACTCGCACAGAAAAGTCTAGGGTGGCCCCTCAGTCTATGCTCCACTATCCATTTCTGTGGAATGAGCACTTTAAAGAGAGATGCTCATAAAACTGCTCCCCCCATGTCTTCCAGCCTGTCTTCCTTCCTGCACACCCTCTCCTCTTCTGAGCATGACTTTGACAATTCATTGCCAGTAGGGTGCTAATCCGATTCTCTTTCCAGCTTTATGATTTTCCTCTTCTAGCCTGCTAGTCCAAAGTGGCTTATTTATCCTGTGCATCAAGCTAAATATAAAACGTCGTTCCCGCAGCAAAAATATTGCAGTGTGCATAGCCCTAATTACCAGCACTGCCCTCCAGAATCAGGTCGCCCGCTGTTTGTCAGAAAGCTGCGCTCGACTGGACATCCAGCCGCCTCCTCGCGACCTCACTGCAGAGCCACACTGTTAAACCGCTCCTTATGCGAAGCTTTTGCCACCTTCAGCCATTGTCGCCCTTTACCTGTAGGTCCTTCCAGGCCATGTTGATGCCCTGGGTGCGCTGACTCATACTTGCGACTCCTACATGACATATAAGCAGTGACACGTTTGCCATATTTATTCCGCTCTGCCACCTTCCTGGCATTTTCAGCAGTTGCAGATACTATTCACACGAACATTGTACAGCAATTTCATTTAAACTGGTGGCACATCTTGAATTTTTGTGCATGTTTTTAGGTGGGAAGAGTGTGGTCTAGGGGAAATGATTAAATAAAGACATATGGTCTTTTTAACAGAAATTAGTCGGGGTTCATTTTACGGCTATCAGTTTTCTCTCACTATTGATTCTTTATTACTTATGCGGAAAGGTAAGTGAATTTTGGATAATACATATGTTGCTCTGTCTTGCCACTTTAATAATGGATATTATGCCCCATTTTTCTGTCTCGTCTAATTCATATCAAACTCCCTGAATATGGAGGGCTGGGTTGGCTCAGCTAGAATTCAGGTCTTTGGCGCCCGATCACGTGTGGTATTGTATTGTACTGAAGAGGCCCCAAGTCAGGTTAAGTAAGCGTTAATTCCATTTGTTGCAGATGGTTTGTACCACTTTGTATTTTTAGTGTGGCTTTTGTTGGAAGAGTTTGGGCGTTGTGCATGATGGTCAGGGTAGTGTTCCAATCATGTTGCAGCAAACATGTAGCTGGGCCTAAGCACCTAGGGAAATGAAGATATGCAAGATGGACAAATTTGCAGAATGGCACAATTACCATCCTGGAGTAAAAGGCAAAGGTTACTGTGTGTTGTTGGATGTGAGGTCTGGAAGGATGCATCAAACGTGTCGTCCTCCTGCTTCCACACCCTCCGCCTCCTACGTAAGACCTTCAAATGGATCCCTCACGAACACAGAAAGACAGTCACTCATGCCCAGGTCACCAGCAGGCTTGACTACGGCAACGCACTCTATGCCGGAATAAACAAAAAACTCACCCGCAAGCTACAGAACATCCAAAACACCGCAGCAAGACTGGTCCTCAACCTGCCAAGACACTACCACATCTCCCCGCACCTGCACACACCCCACTGGCTCCCCATCGAAGCTAGGGTCACCTTCAAGATGCTAACCCACGTTCACAAGGCCCTCCACAACACCGGACAAGCATACCTGAACAGCCGACTCAAATTCCACACACCCCAAAGGACCCTTCGATCAGCCCAGCTCTCCTACACCGAGGTCCCCTGCACCAGAAAGACCAGATCGGAGGCCGCTCCTTCATTTTTTGCATGGCCACAGCCTGGAATGACCACCTTCTCCACCGCCAGACAGATAACATCACTCCCTGTCTTCGTAAGAAACTTCAACCTGGCTCTTGGGCAGCCTCTACTCTCGTATATCACCCACTCAGCCTGCATGCACCAGTCCATGTCCTCCGCCCAATCTGCATGTCAGGGTACATTTCTTCCCTTACATGTTCTGGCAATGTTACGTTTTGCAATAATGCAGCCCAGGAAGACTCATTGTTTGGTGCAGGTCAGATCAGTTGCATCCCAGATATTTAAAATGCAAAGTCTAGGGGAGGATTCTATTGGTTTCTGACATATTAAGGACATGGTGGATAAAATCTAGTTCCAATAATGTTGGAGAACTGGACAGTCACACCACTGATGCAGGAAGGTACCCAAGGAGCCAATATCCCGTGGGGGAAATTAATTTTTAAGAAGTGAAAATATTTTTATGCGGATATATTCAAAATAACTTTTTGTGCCTTATGTTCTCGATAATTTTTTTTTGCCTGCCTTTTTAATTGTATCTGTTTCATAAAGATTCCTGAGTACTATAAGTAACAAAATAAGAATTTTGGGGGTTTTGGGTGGGCGGTGGAGTTGCAATATGTCAATCTTTTGGTGATGAAATCCAAAGAGGTGTTGATCATATCCAAAGCATGGTATGTTCTTGAATACATTTCAGCCTGGCATAGCAATCTCTTAACCAAGATGGGAAAGATCTGCATCAAAGTATTTTGTCAGGTAGCCTCTCAGTTTAATAACATTCACTAAGCCTTTAGATCTCCCTCCAGGGAATCCTTCCCATACTTTGAATCCCTTCTATGTTTATTCCATAACTAACCTGAATCTTTCTCTGCCGAGGACAGTCAAGGTGCAAAAGAGCGACCACCATCACTGCTGGGATCCGTGTGTCAATTATTGCCATACACAGCATCCAGGACACTGCAAGACACCCACCTGGAACCCGGCCTCCAGTCAAGACTATTGTAAATGTAGGTTGTGTCCTTCTATGTCTCTCTTATATAGTTTCTTTTGCATACTTCTTTCTAATGCTATCCTAGAAAAGCATGGTTGCTCTAATTTACATGTTTTGCAAATTACCTAAGTCATCTGTTCAATGGATGCCCTTAGTTATTTAATATATTACGTTCTCGAAGAGGAATAAGTGCTGGGTGTTTTGTTTTGGAAAAAGCAATAAGTGGAACTAGTGATCAGATATGGCTAGTTTTGGAACAACGTGTGTTGTAGGATTAATTTAAACACGCAAACAACAACTATGCATTCAGATTAGTCTCGATACCTATAGTAGATCACAGTACTCTTTGCTAACCCCACCAGGAAAGATGCCTCTTAACACTCTTGTTGCTTCAGTTTTTGATTCCTGGTGTCTGCCCACTCATGGTTGGAAAAACTCTGACTTGATTTCTCAGCCACACAAGAGCTTCCCGTTGAAAAGGAAGTTTGTTCATATATCGATAACCAATATGAATGAACACAATATTGATCACAATAGTATCGCTAACATAACTATTAAATCCATAAAAATGCAATTTTAACTTAAAACAATTACTTTAAATAAACCCAAAACTTATAATAAACCACTATAATAAAATAAAAATACATCACATTAACTGAAAATTAAACTAATACTCAAAATAATCATACACGTAAAACATATATATATATATATAATACAAAAGCAATGAATTATAAACCTATAAAACATATCTTAATATATATAAATATATATACACACAATATAATGCATATATAATTAAAGCATACTATATATTATTCTATGAAAATAAAACTTAAATTAGCGTTTACCAAACAAGGACTCAACTAATGGAAAAAAAAGTAAACTATACTAAACCAACCAATAAAATAACACTATAAACATCTTAAGCAAATAAAATAAAACAATTAAGCCAACAATGTAACAGCACACTAATTAAAACTAAATACTCAAAATGGTAAACCCAGCAAGAGGAGGAAACTTGGTCCAGAACCTGAGGGACACCTCACACGACTCTAAAAAGATCCTAATTTCCCTCATTATGCCAGACTAGTACATTGTCGGCAAACGTCCTTCGAGCAGGTGAAACAAACTACGGTCCATGAACATAAAGTGCATTAGCTGTAAACCAGCCAAGCTCCGGGTACTCTTCCAAGACCCCTATACATGATGGTTGTAAAACTATTGCTGAGCTTTTTTTTTTTTTTGCTTTTTTTTTGACATCGGTAATGTATCTGTCAGTTTATCATCAAAGGTCATCCTTCCTACCCACTGAACTACTTCAAGATGTAACTCTCCAAATGATGCACAACTTTTCTACTTAAGTAGTTTTCACAATTCATACTTTACAATTGTACCAAGTAGGTGGACACATGGGTTTTATAGTAACATATGGAACATTCTAATGCAACATAATAGGACGTGAAGTCTTAGATTTATTATCCACCCCTTAATATTGGGTCCAGGTCAGCAACTGATTGCACAGCAGCACTTATGAGCCCAGCATGACCATTGTGGTGCTTTACTGGTGAAAACTGCTATTTGGAACACCCAGAACACCAGCGATCTGAATTAATTTAGAGTACCTTTGACCACTCTAGTGTAGAAGTTAACCCAAACAACTTAAGTAAAAACAAAGACCGGGAAATACACGAAAGTCGAAGCAGTTTCGAGAAAAATCACTGAAATATTAATATGATTGTCCTAGGACAGCATTTTAGGCCCCGTATTCCTCAGGATAAGAGAATAATTTAGAAGCCTTGTAGGGGAGCATTATCAGCTTCTTATTTCAGAGTATTGTATACTTACCTCAAGATAATCAAAGGATTGATTACAGCGTCAAGAGACTCTAGGGAAGTAGAGCTTTTCATCCCTCACCTCAGACATCCTCTTACTCACAGAGACCTGGCTGAACCCCACTGCTGTGGTAGACCTCCGCAACGACACCACTGAAGGCTACAAGATAATACACCTGGCCCAAACCAACAAACAGTTAAGTGAAAATGCCATCATCTACAAGGGCACCATTCACTGCATGACCTCCTCAGACAACCAAACCCCTGATAATGGAGCATTTCAACACCAAACTTCACACAAACGGAAGAAGCACAATCTGAGGCACCCTTGTCTACAGACCACCAGGACCATGCCCCAGTTTCTGCTACGCCATCCTTGACCTCATAACCCTGATCCCCATCGAACTCCGAGCCCTACATCCTCCTAGGGGATCTTAACTTCCACCTTGACGATTCCTGCAACACCAACACTACTGACCTCCTTGAAAGCATGAGCCTCAAGTAACTTGTCACTGACCCTACCCACATCAAAAGACACATGCACAGCCACATCACATCCAGCAACAGCAGCAAGTACAACCACTTCTCACAGCTCACATGGACCGATGACTACAGCTTCTACTTAGGTCTCATTACCTACCAACACAGGCACCATGCCCCCTAGCTCCACTCACAGAAACTGGAAAAAGATGGTGGAAGACCAGTGGAAAAACACTCTGAACTCCCACCTCCCAAACACAGCTGCGAAGAACTTCCAGTGGATCACAAAACACGACAACACAATCTCCCCTGCCAAGCCAGACAAACCCAAAGAACCTGCCAGGAGACTTGCCTAGTTCAATGCGAAGCTAACATCCACCAAAGGCAACTGCCAGCAACTAGATAGAAAGTGGCACACCAGCAAAGACAGGAGACCATACCACCTTTCAGAACGCACTAAACAAGTACCACGCCTCCTGAAAGAAACCGAAATGCCCTAGTAGACCACATAAAAGCCAGCCCAAACTACATCAAGGAGCTCTTCGCAATCGTGAAGGAGTTTTTCAACCCCACAGTCCCCCAAAAAATCACCCCCTCCAAAGAACTGTGTAACACCCTGGAGGACTTCTCCCACGACAAGAACTCATCCCCAACCTTCCCAGACGGACCCACATCACACTGCACCTCAGGAAGCGACACTAGCTCCCGATCCAGAAGAGCTGCCAGTGTAAAGATATTGACAAAAGCATAAGAAGACCTGAACAATGAAGGACCAGCCTATATCAACATACGCATAACCTTCCAACCGATTAGACACCTACAATCCGCCTCCCTCTTCCTCTCAGACACCCCTTGGATCCTCCTTGGCAAAGGCTGAGGACGCTCCTCACACCTGGTGGCCGAAGCTTGGAATGACCTTGCCCTGCACCTCAGGACCCCCCCTTCACAGGAAAGGACTCAAGACCTGGATGGTTGAATAAACAAGAACTCCAGGCAGCAGCGAGCAACTCCAGCGCCTTGAGACCCTCACGTGTGATTTGCCACACTTTATAAAATCCTTGATGGATTCAGAGATTGAAGAGCTATATTGCACTCAAGTTAGAACATTTTAGATCATTTTGTTAATGACGATGAAGATTTTAAATATTGTTACTGGACTTTTGTAAGCCTAAGTGCAAGTGATGTATTTACCATAGCGGCCCATCCCCTGTGAAAGTGGGGGAGGCGGGCCAGGCCAGAGGAGGGAGTTGGGAAGGAGGAAGGTGGGGAGGGTTTGGGGGGCAAAACAATAAAGAAAATAAACTTACCTTATGTCAAAAAACACAAGAGGGAGGTAGAGCGGAGGGTTGGATTCTTGCTCCTCAGTGATACTTAAATAAACATAAAGAATCCAACTCAAAGGAAGGAAGGGGGAGGAGTGATCAACGAATGTTGGAGCACTCAGTGTTCTGTAAAATACCCCTCATACACCAAAAGGCCCCTTGGTGTCATGCTTCATCATCGGGGTCCTCGCACCCCTCTATCGGGATGCGGCGTGCTGCGACCTGCGACTACGCGGGAGCACTTATAGAAAAGACTGTGTGGTATGCGGTGTGTGGGGTATGTTGTTTTATAAGTGAGTGGTTGGATGTGGTGAAGGATTAAAAAGTACCTGGCACATGAGTGTAAAGAAAAAATTTTTACTCTGAACTCTGGCTGGTACTGTTAAAAGAAGTGCAGTGTGAGGTCGAACCTGTTAGATTAAGGAACAGGACCTCTGGTGTGCGTTGTCAACATGTTTCGGAGACAAGCTCCTTCTTCAGGACGGGGGCACAACCTCCCCACCTTACTCGCGTCTTATTTTAATAAAAGTGTATTTACAAAAAAGTGAAAATTATAGGCTAAGTGTGCCTACAGCAGTCTGCTACAAGTACAATGACTTGTGAAGCTTGCTTGCGGGCTTCATGAGCAGAAATAGGACGTCAGGGGTGTTGCTTGATGAGCAATATTACCGGAACGCTATGATCACCGTCTTACCCCTAGCGCTGCTCCGCTGGTGGTTCGTTGATCACTCCTCCCCCTTCCTTCCTTTGAGTTGGATTCTTTATGTTTATTTAAATAAACTTACCTTGCCACGACCGTCTCCCCCGCATTGCCTCGTCCTTCTCCTGGCACTACGCACCGGCTCCCAGCCCGCCCTGCAGCCAATCCTGAAGCATGCAACTTGCGCTGTCGGGTAGACTGGGAGCGTGAGCCTGCTCTATCCAGCCCAAGCAATGCAGCTGGGGATAGAGAGAGCTTCACTGCACATGAGGGGTTTGGCCAACCGGAGACGCCGGCCAAACACCACATGCATAGTGACAGAAGTGCCCACCACTCCCCCACAGAAGTGTCATCCCCTGGACCCGCCCCCAATACTCATCAGAGTCCTGGGGGTGGGTCCAGAGGATTAAAATTAAATGATTAAGCTGGTTTAAAAAACATTTTATTGTAGTTTTATTTTCTGCTGGTGTCAGAGGGTGCGTCGCTCCTCTACTCTAATGGAGCGGCCGACCCCTGGTATTTACGGATCATCCATGTGACTGTAAAGCAGTTTTCTTCTGTAGTCTTTCTGCTACTTTCAAGACCCCACATGGTTGATTCTGTGGTAAAACTATTTGGCACCAAAAAATGGGGCTGCAATTTGAACTAGAACACAGTTATCCACATACGGCCAAGTACTTTGGATCCATGCCAAATTGTCAAGTTATCCATATGAAATTAATATGTATGCAATAAACCTAAAGGCATACATTGCTTGTGGTTATATGGAACACTTCCGGGACCTACATTGACATACCTTCTCTAGTAGCTTGTATATAGCTCCTTGGGCAATGGAGAGGGGGCTGCGAAAAGCCACATTACCTAAGGCTTCAAAATGTGCTTGCTTTTTCTCCGTGGTGTCATACCAACTAGGAGGTGTTGCCACAGTGGCAGTGTAATTCACTTCAGTATTTCAAGTCTTAATTTTACAAGCGTGTACTGATTTGTGTTGTATTTTTCTTTGTCAATAGCACTTGTTGCTGCCAACTTCTCATCTGCCTCAATGAACATGAATGCCCCGGGATTTCCCAGCCAGAACTCCAACACTCTACCTCGTACCAACAATACCATGAGCCCACGAGCCACCATGATGAGACGGAGACAGAGGAGGAAGGAGCATAAGAGCTCAAGTAAGACCTTCCTACGCATTGCTTTGCTTACTTCTGTAGGTTCTGACTAAGCATGAATGGCACTACATCGTTGCAGTACAAGACTTACAGCTAGATTCATTAACGAAAAATAAGCTCGCAAAGGGCCAGATTCTGAGAATCTGGCCCTTTGCGAGCGCAATTTCTGCATTTGGGATTCATCATCCCAAATGCAGAAATCGCTAATTGCAAAATCGCTAAATAGCGAGGAATTGCATTTAAGAAATCTCTAATTGAGATTCCTTAAATGCAATTCATTAACCATTTTTAAATTGCGAATTCGCTATTTTTGGGCGCTATTTACCGCGAAGTATGACTTTGTGGTAAATAGCGAAAACTGAGAAAAATGCACTTTTGTGCATTTTTCTCAGTTGTATGTTACACATACACATGTCCTTTGGACATGTGTGTGCGCAACATAAGTTTAAATTTACATTTCAGGGGTGCTAAAGGGTGTCCTTTGGACACCCCTGGCACCCTTGAAATCGCATCCTTATTTGCGATTAGCAAATTGCTAATTGCTAATTGCAAATAAGGAATAACTCGCCATTCATTCCTATGGGCCTTTAGGCCCATAGGAATGAATGGGGAGTTATTCCTTATTTGCAATTAGCAATTTGCTAATCGCAAATAAGGAATGTGTAGGAATCGCAATTTATTTAGCAATTCCTACATGAATCCCGTTTTGCAAGTCCTTAATAGCGATTCCTTAATAATCGCTATTAAGGACTCGTAAAACGGGACAATGATGAATCTAGCTGATAGTCTCTCAGCTAGCTATTGGCTATGTTTGTGCCGGCTGCAGGGTCATAGTGCCTTATATTAAGCAGGATTAGGCAAGTGTCCGTTCCTGTAAGGGGTACTTGACGCGCGTTTTTGATTTGACCGCTTTCCTGTTGATGTATGACCAAATCAATGTCCCTCTCGGGCCCATCTGATTCTCCTATTTGCATTGTCGCAATTTCGAAGACCGCTACAATCCCTGTTAGAAAGAATCACTATAAGTGAATATTAGAGGAGCTGATGAGGTTCAATACAATACATTAGCCTTTTGAAGACCCCTAGTGGGGGGGAACAGACATTGCTGGTAGCTGTTGATTATGGCTGTCTCTTAGGGGTAGTCTTAGATAGCAGAAACTGCACTTGACTTGCCCCTTGGGTACACCTGGCGCTGCCCTGATCTTGAGGGAAAAAGCAAGAATTGCATTTATACTGCACAATATGAGCCCCTTTTAATTCCTGAAGCCTTTTAGCAAGTCTCCCCCCCTCCCCCCCAGCAAACACATGGTTGAGGGGCTAAGGTTGGACAAGTGAGTACTCCCTCTGCTTTTCCAGGCACTATGATGTTTAAACTTCCATAGTGAGATTTGGTATTTGGAAGACATATGTAACCATGTGTTGTGATCAACATCAAAGTACTGTTTCTCTGTGGCTTTAGGAGACCCAAACCTAACCAGAACTGTAAAAATAACTTTGGACATGTCCACCTAGCTTATCAAGAACCCACGGCATTGCAATGGTTCACCGGGCCATTGTCTCAGGGTGTTATAACATTTTTTTAGCAGAGTCACGGGTAGAGGACCTCATAGTACATTGGTGAATGAACACGCGGATGACCTGTGTTGCATTAGTGAATGCAAGAGAACTGTGTTAATTAGTCTTGTTTCAGACTCAGCCAATGAGAAATGGAGCAGAGTAAAAATAGGCACCAATAGAAATGTAGAATATATTAGTATTTAAGCACAACATTATTTGCATTGTATACTCTATCATCAACAGGAATTTGTGGTATACTGGTTATCTCTAGACTTTGATGACTGCGTAGCCATGATTTGTAAGACCAGGGGAAATCTATAGAGTAAAAGGGAATTTATAAAGGAAGCCAATTTTGAGCTGCTTAGGAAGCCAGTTAAGTTGGGGTTGTTTTGTATTACTTTCTTTTTGGCTTGGTCCACACATGATAGACCTCCAACAACATTTAATATTGCAAAGACTGGTGAGCAAAATATTGGGTAGATTATCTTTGTAAATCAAACCAGAGACCTCACACACCCAGACTTTACTACCTATATTTTTGAAGATACAAAATATGCAATAAAGCATAGAGGGAATCCATGATGTAATCTGTGTATGGTCTTTGTGAAGCAGTGGGAAGTCTCCAGTAGCATAGTTTCCCCTACTGATTGCAGTTTCTCATTTCAGTTTCTCTGGCGTCCAGTACCGTTGGTCCCGGGGGCCAGATCATCCACACTGAGACCACAGAGGTGGTCCTGCGGGGAGATCCCCTGAATGGGTTTGGACTGCAGCTTCAAGGAGGAATCTTTGCCACAGAAACTCTCTCCTCGCCTCCCCTTATCCGCTTCATCGAGCCAGATAGTCCAGCAGAGAGGTACTGTGACCGTGCTTGATATGGGGGTATTTGTTTTTCTTTTTACTCCAAACATGGCCCTTACTCTTTAGTCTACCAATCGAAAAGTGCATCATACTTTACTCATTTACTGCGGCATATGGGATACACAGAGACTGGTACATGTAGATTAATACCTACTGTGGCAACATAAACCTTAATTGCATGGTGCTAGTATAAGAAGATGCTCGTGGAATGATGAATGGAAAATGATAGATGATTGCCCATTCTGACCTTTGTACATTAGTCTTTGTGGTGGTGTCACTCATTGCTGCTGAGAGTGATGGGCCAACCAGGCTAAGGAGACCTTCATCTGGGCAGAGGTGGTTCTTGAGATCTGGAGAGTGTGCCATGATCAGACAGGATAATTTACAAAGAGTGATAATTTGTACTTCAAAGGGTCTTGGCCATCAGCAGAATTTAAGGACTGGTGGGGACTAGGAGAAGGGTGGCTCACTGGTTAGAAGCGGCAAACCCTGAAGCAGAGATCAGGCCCGGGACCAGGGTTCAATTCCTGACGCGGCAGGGTCTTGGGCTCAATGTCCGCGGACTCGATAATTCTCGCCTCGGCGCCTACTCTAATCATGGGTCCCACGCTGCAACTCTGGGCAATAGCTTGCTTACTCTCCACAACGGCCCCAAGAACACTGGGATGCCTGGCTTCACCTTGGGGGTACCCAGGAGGGGCATCTCACAGGGAGAGCCAGGAAGGGTTCCACAGCGTTATACAGCGCCGGGACGCCCCATTGCTGGGGCAGCTTTACAAATATACTACATTAACATACTACATTAACTATGAATGGGGTCCTAAAGTTTTAGGTGATCTTGTCAACCTGGTGCCTGAATGGAAAGGTGAGGATGAATCCCGGTTGAATATACAGTTTGTACAGCCTAAAGGGTTTGACTTTTCCATGGGAAAGGCTGTATATTCAACAATTATATGGGAGGCCAAATGAGAGAATTTGTAAAAAAGTGGCTTTTTTAGCAAAGTAAGAGGAGGGTGGGGCTCTTTGGCTATTCAGTGGTTGAAATCTGGTAGCTCTTACCATTGATCTAATGATGGTTGATAGATTAATGTGACTCCTAAGTGGTCTCTCGGGATTCTGTCCAAGGAGAAGGTGAGGCTTAAACCCTCTGAAAATAATCTGGAAGATGAGAGTTCTCAAGAGTGACTGAAGGTCTTTGATTATTTTAGCGGTAGAGTGTGCGAAATCTGTATGGCTTATCCATACGAGGAGAGGAGGTGGTGATCAGAATGACGTTTGCTTTCTAGGAAAAATAGGCCACTTGTCGAGTATAACAGCTCATAAGGGATCAGCACAGACTAGTTAGGACAATTAAGCTTGCTCTAATGTCTTTAATCCTGGACGATGGCAACAATAGTGCGATATTAGATCATTGCTTGTCAAAAACATTTGAAGAGATGGGCAAAGAGCCAACAAGTTTATATATATATATTTTTTTTAATTATTTTTAACAAACATTTTATTCATTTTCAGCGTTTTAACACGAGTCAGTCGTTTATATAATAAAACATCATAGTTCCACACTTCATTATTACACAGTCCAACAAGTAACACATACATACTATTTTGCCAATCATCATCAGTTAAAATCAAGCCCTGACCCGCCACCCACAGCGTCTCACCCTTCATCCAGATCTGAGTCATCATCCTCTCTATCGGACAATGGATCACAAATACCCCCCTATAATCGTTCCATGTCCCCCAGATTTTAGTCAATTTTTTGGGGCATCCTCTATTACTAAACACTACCCTTTCGGTTATCATAGCCTCATCCATGTTTCTGGTCCACGCTGCCAAAGTAGGCACCTCCATCCCTCCCCACTTTTGCGCTATATTTCTCTTAGCTATCATAATTCCTAACGTAACCCAACTCTGCCCATATCAAGTTCATTCATATTTAATATGTATATAGCCATGTTGAAAGCAGCTGTGAATTAAGGGATCAGTCAACCATAAGATTTTGAATTCTGTTTTGATTGCGTTGAGGAGCCCAGCTACCACACTCTGTAAAAACTATAAATAAGAGACTTACCTTCTCTCTCCTTTCTGCAAATGATCCAGTCATCCTAGGGTGTATTGTAGCATCTATAAGGCGCTTCGAGCTTATGTTGTGGGATGGCAAAGTGTATTTATTGACAGATGGGACAGTACACTGTAAGGGAGTAGTGGTGGGAGTGTTGGGTTTGTTGTGATTCATTGTGGAAAGCACGTGGGTATTGGGCACCAAGGATGTTTTTGTCTTGTCTTGATATGCAGCACAAATCAGTGTGTGGATGTGAGGTGTACAAAAATGTGAGTTTGTAAAGCTCCAGTAATCCATGCTGCAACAAATGCAAGACGGAGATGCTGTCAAGTGTGTAAAATGATGCCAAATGGCAAAGGATGGATGTTGATGACCTGAGCAGTAACCGTGCACCTTTTTAAAGGCAGGGAATATTGCCTATTGCTGGGCAAAGACATGCCATGTGTAGGGAAAAAAGCGGAAGAGCTATCAAGATGGACAACCTGAGCAAAAACAGCAAATCTTTAAAAGGCCCAGAATTCACCTACTCCTGCTATGCCAAAGAAAACCAACATTTTAAGTAGATGTTCATGATCCCAACTCCTCTCATACTCGAAGGGTCCCAAAGGCCAAAGAGCCCCAGTTCGGTGATGGCTCAGATGCTAGCCACACTGCTCCTGCAAGAGTGAGATTAACCGCAGCACTAATTCCGCTGCGATGCAGTGTTTTTATTGAGTGGGTGGGGCCGCGTCGGCCAACGGACATGTGCAGTACTACGGAGGTAGTGCTTGCGACGGCCATTGGTCGACAGAAGCAGCAAAGGGGTTAACTGCATATTCAGTTGCTTCCCTGATAGCGTAAAAACAGATCAGCACACCCAATGTTTCTCCAGCTTTCTCCCATTAAAATACAATACTTTCTACGTTCTTTTATCCAGAGTCTAAGTTCTTCATAGTTTGTCATGAGGAGGGATCCTCCTACCCTTCTAGCGTTTCCTTCCTGGCAGCTTCCACCTTCATTATGGGAATAACATTTCAGTGTAAAAAGAGAGAATCTGGTGAGAGGAGACTTGGGGCCTTATTATGATTTTGGAGGTCCTCCCACAGGCCGCCACGCCAGCACCCTGCGGGAAGACCACCAAAGCCGTTCTCACGCCGCCTGCTGGATTATGATCTGTAGCGGGTCACGGCACTGCAACGGCGGCAAGCTGTAAGGCTCATTGAAGAACCCTCATGCTGACTGCCACAGTGACCTTTCCGTCTTCAAGTTCCTGCACGGTGCGGCTTGCACCATGTGGTTCATGCCGCCAGACAGGAACTGGGGTACATAAATACTGAGGGGACACTGTCCCGGATCACCAGGGGGCCCTGTCATGGCCCTTTGGTTGCCTATCCGCCACCCCTAACATGGCTGTCCCACTGCCATAAAATGGGTGGCGGTGAGACCACTCAAAATATGTTTGGCTGTGCCGTCTGCGGCACTGCCAGCATACTTTTTCCTGAGAAAGACCGTCAGCCCAGTCTGAAACTAGTGTAATAGGAGTTATTGTTCTCTAGCTCTGTGCTGGCTTTCCTCCATCTAGCCCTCTCCATGCCACCAGTTGTGCGGCTGTGCTGTCTACATGTATTGAGCATCCTCCCTAGCTCTGTGCTCACTTGACATCTGGCCCTCTCCATGATCTTCTACTGTGTGGCTCTGCAGTCTTTTGTGCATCCTCAGTAGCTCCATAATGTCTTTGATGCTCAGCTGGTGAAGCTTCTGCCTGTCGCACCAGAAGCTGGACTTGAAACACAGGTAGCGTTTGCAATAACACAAGAAGCTTGACATAATACACAGAAGCTTGCTATCCTTGTCGAAATCCAGGTCTCTAATGTTCTTATTTCAGGAGACTTGTGACTTCTAATAGTCTCCTGCAATAAAGAAATGACATAGCTGCTCAAATTTAGTACGTTATAACAGGTGAGTTGTGATGTTAAAATGCCTGTTGCCAGGTTGAGCAGCCAAATTGAGAGGGATTATTACAGCAGCTGTTTAAACAAAAAAATGAGAACCGGTTTATCCTTCTTTTGATGCCCTTTTTCTGGAAAGAAAAGGTGATCAGTGGAAAGGGGATAATTATGGCAGATTGTTTAATATTTACCGCTCCATAGGTTATCGCCAGAAATATGAAAAATCTTCATGTTTCCATACAATTTGACTCTCAACCTTTTAACCCAATTTCCATTAAACTGGTTCTTATGCAAAAAATACTAACTGCTTTTTTTGTGTGCTTAAGTTCAGTGCAGATTATACTTTTATCTGTGTTTGTACAGAATGTGAAAGAAGAATACACAAAGGATTTAGATGGTTTCTTGGAAAGGTGATGGTATGACCATGTACTAGAAGGAATAAAGTACCCCCTGTCATACATTATAATGATAGTGCACATCCCTGAGGAGTTCTATGACCTTATGAAGGAACTTAGCCTTCTGCCTCGTCTTTGAGCGTTAAACTCCTCTGTGACTTGCAATATCCTGATAAGTCATGGTAGGGTGTACTTCATTTGGCTTATTCTTTGGCTTTTAGATCCCAGTGAGACCTGGCTCTACCCTCCCTGTGAATTTATGACGTTGCTCAACTCATGTATCCAGTGCTTTTCTTATTGGGTGGCAACCTCTGCAAGTGCCCTTCAACCTTAACAAAGAGGTCCTTAAAATGTGGCTGGAAACTTGCCAGGCCAGTCAATAAATACAGAATCAACTACTGCTTCGACTTTTAGCCACAAGAACCAGAGAGCTTGCAAAGGTCACCAGATTTCTAAAGCGCTTCAGACCCAAATGATGGTAAAGCACTATACTTAATTATGCTTACCATAAGATAAGCGTTATAGTGACCTATCCCCTGGGCTGCAGCTGGCTGCGCTGAGACTGAGTGAGGGGGCCCCCTGGGGTGCAGGCCCCCCCGCGCTGCGGGGGCTGCAGGGGCTTGCGTTACGCCCCCGCCCACGGCTACTTGAGTAGTGTGCAGTGACCGTCAAAAGAACATTGACCCAGGGGCAATTCAGACCCCTCACTGTCCCATAGGACAGGGCGTTCTAGGTCAGATCTGGGTCCAGGGAAGCCAATTCATTGTGATAGCTCATTAGAGGATGCAGATGTTCCAGCTTCTGGTGCGTCCCCCGTTAGTGCCGGATCACATCCCGCCACTGCCCATCTCGTGTATAGAGCGCCCTCCACCAATCAATTTGCAGCCAGCAGCCAAAATTAGAATGATTATCCAATCAGTCATCCTGACTAATTGGGCCAGGCACCGGCCTCGGGCTCAGAGACGGGCGCGTGGAGCGTGTCCTGCGTCTGGCAGTGGTTCGTGTAGGGATGACCTGGGCCGGTGTGTGTGTGGCCGCTGCGGACACCGGCTCAGCAGCTCTTTGGGGATACATGGTGTTGATATTACCGGTGATTCTCGTTTTCAAAGGTCGTATATTGCATTTCTATCTCATGTTCCAGCCGGGTCTGGTGGCTCAGTGAACTAATGCGTTCACTGCATGGGCCTGTGTTCAACCACATGGTCACAGGTTCAAA
Source organism: Lissotriton vulgaris (assembly GCF_964263255.1). Lineage (NCBI taxonomy): Eukaryota > Metazoa > Chordata > Amphibia > Caudata > Salamandridae > Lissotriton > Lissotriton vulgaris. The sequence continues at coordinate 1,192,047,552 of NC_141697.1, forward strand.
TCTCGGTGGGCGCACTCGGCCTTTCATCCTTCTGAGGTCGATAAAATGAGTACCATTGTACCATTGAGTTGGGTAACAATAAACCTCTGTTATTCATCTCCAATATGCCACTGGGTGAGCGTGCTCTTTACAAATGCTCGTCGTTGTTGTGTTATTGCCTTTTATTTCTCCTTTGTCGTTTGAGATTTCAAATGTATTGAACTTGCACCGTCAGTGATACAGATTTAAAAGCTCCTAAAATGTACTCAGGCATGACTCCAACTCCCAGCAAACGACGTTAACTTTGTATTTATAGGAGCCTGTTCCTTGGGTATTTATCTAAGTGCAGGTGAGAAACGTTAAGAAGCGAAGACATTGGAAAAACTGTGAAGCAATGCTTTCTATAGATTTGAATACTTCCGGGCTGTATTCAGATGCCTCACAGTTGATTTCCATGCAGGCTTTTGACATAGATTTTTCATATTACAACTTTTAAATCATGAAACCTCTGCCCCTCCATTCTGTCCATCTAATGCTGTTTGGACAGCACCACTGTCCTGTGATGCACTGTCACATACCCGCCCTGAAGCGAGCTGGAGAAACCCTAGATTTCCCTGGTGTACCTGCTGGGTCCAGGTAGTGAGCGATGACTTTTCTTAGCACACCTTATTGATTGCGCTGGTCTGGATGCCGGAATTGCACAAGCTCCGTTGAGTTGTGTGCTGTGGTTATTTTAACCCTGGAACTCCCTTACGAGAATACCTGGAGTCGTTTGGAGACAGGTCAACGCTCCCTGGCATGGTACAGTATTACAAGCAGGGGCGCCCTCCGTAGATCCAGGAGTGCTCTGTGTGTCTGTGTGTCTATGTATGTATATGAATGTATAGGAATGTGAATGTGTATGTATATGTGTGTTTATATATATGTATGTATATATATGTGTGTGTGTGTGTATGTATGTGTGTATGTATATATGTGTGTATGTATGTGTATTGTGTGTGTATTGTGTGTATGTTTACATATATGTATGTGCATGTTTACATATGTGTATGTGTATGTTTACATATGTGTATGTGTATGTTTACATATGTGTATGTTTACATATGTGTATGTTTACATATGTGTATGTGTATGTATACATATGTGTATGTATACATATGTGTATGTGTACATATGTGTATGCGTACATGTATGTGTACATGTATGTGTGTGTATACATGTATATATGTGTGTATACATGTATATATGCGTGTGTATACATGTATGTATGCTTGTATATACATGTATGTGTATATACATGTATGTGTGTATATACATGTATGTGTGTATATACATGTGTGTGTGTGTGTGTGTGTGTATATATATAAAAACGAACATCACAGATATCTGAGGTGGAGCTGGCCCCTAGGATGGACACCCCCTAAAGATTGACGGGGCAATATTCTCTGCTTTGTTCCTCTTTGATCCCCTGAACCCAGCAGGTAAATATTTTAGTTTTGAGGTGAGGGGGAGGGGCTAGTGAAGTTGTTTGAACCCCTCAGTCTTGTATTGGTCTCCTATCCACCGAAGAGAGAACAAACGAGTTTCCAAGTGTAGAAGTCTAGAAGCGGCAACAAGTATTATTGAGAGGACACTATTGATCACAAAAATTTAGAACCTAATTGCAATAGATTCAACCAATCCGATTGTAAGCAATCAAAATTGTAATAAACCAATGGCAGACACCTGTGACCCAGAAAGGTCAATACTCCTTTTATTCCTCACCATGGGTAAAATAAGATCCATTGAGGATGCCAATTAAAATGCCTGTGATAGCTTGTTCCTTGAAGTACCAGGCCTGTATCATCAAACTTTATGGAAAAACAAATTGATTGCATTCCTTGTGTCTTGAGGCCAAAGAAAATGAACTCGGCTCTCAGAGCTCTCACACAGAGAGACAGTGAAGAATGAGAACCCTAGTTAGTGCACTCAACAACTCAAGCCTGATCTTTGCTCAGCCAATCAAGTGAGAACAACTCTATGATAGGCTGAAGTTGCATATGTGGGGCGGCTTCTCATTGGAGTTCAGCAGGACTCACAGATGTTGCTGTGCACCTCCCTAGATGTCAGTTTTGTGAGCTTGCCCAATCTAGCCTGGCTTTGCCGAATAGCGTTGGAAAGCTGCCAGAAGCGCCATCATTACAGCTGGTTATTGATTATCCAATTAGAGTTGTGTGCACTGGAGGCGTTCCATGGTGTTCATTGAATCATTACCGCGATATTAAGAAAATGTTAATCAAGCAAATTGTACATCCAGTTGCATTAGCTGGCTCGGATCTTGGCCCGCGCTGCATGCTGTGCATGGGAAGCTAGGAACGTGTCATTAGCAAGTGTTTGTACAAGGTCTAATGGGGCTTGTTTTTCATTAACTTCGTTGCTGTTTCGCTCTTGTCCAGTAATATTACTTTCTGTGTTTGACATAGTCCATGTTCCGCGATTCGCTTCTTTCAGCTCCGACTCGAGTATTGCTACTGCATTTGCACGGTATGAACCAGACCGGTTAATGAGGCATCTATGGTGGGTGAGGGTGGCTGGGCAAGGCCTCCGGCAACTTAGGCGGAATATATCTTGCTAGTTGTTTAGACCCAAATACTTATGCATAAAATCAAAATGTATAAAATGCAATCATTATGATCTATGCTGTGGCACAGGATCTGGTCTTTATCAGATGGCTGTGAATCTCTGTTGCAGATGCAGGAAGACCCTTGATGGACCTCTCTCACCATGGTCCAAGAGTCCTCTGCATGTATCCAACTCTCCAGTAGATACTGTTTGTACAAGTCCCCCGGGCCTCTGTGCGTACCTCTTTTCCTAGCCCACACCTAGTGATTTCCCAAGAGTACCGAAACCCTTCCTTAGGTCCCAGGTGTGCATTCATTTCCCTAGCAAGTGTCTTCAACTTTTGTAATATTCTAGATGTGCCCCGATCATTTAAAGGCTGTATGCAACCATGAGTATTTATGGTTCCCCGTGTGTTGCACAGTCCTCTGGGTCTCTGTGCCCACGCTCAATGCCCTTCAAGGTCTTTGTCTTTCTCAAATTTCAGAGGGCTCTATTTTTAATAATTCAAAGATGCTGTATGCGCCTCCCTGCTGGTTTCCATTTCCTACTAGCACCCACAAGCAATGAAACAGGATAATTCTTCTAGCCCATTTTGCCAGTTCTATTCTAGGTATTTAATGCCATTATGGTACTTGCAACTTTCCATATTGCTTCCATTTCTTTTGTTTTCTTACCTGGAAGAAGAAACACTTCTATTTTTTATCTCAGGCCCAGCGGAGACCCATCTCCTGGTCAGTTCCTTAATATCTCCAAATACCTAAATTCATCTGGCACTTAGCTAGGGCAGAACTAAAGACCTCTTCAACTTGGGGTTCTGTTCATTCAGGGCATTCACGGGCATAGCATATGGGCCAAGAGGGGCAGACTGGGAGAAGTGGAGTGTGTGGCATGGGATTTAGCATGGGCGAATTTTGCGAATCTCGCGTTCGCGAATTTTGCGGATTTGCGAACTCGCAATCCGCAAAATCCGCGAATTCTCGCGAATTTGCGGATTTTTTTTTGTGTGTTTGCGCGGGTTTCTGCCAGTTCGCGAGGGTTTTGTACAATGTCGCAAATTGCGAACTTACCTGTCGGGTCGCAAGTTTCGCGAACTTGTTGTTTCTACGTGTCCAGCCTGTTTGGGACACTCTTCTTCATCACTGCCACTCTCTGTCACCACTGCCACTCTCTGACTACTCATGCCACCCTCTGGCCCACCCATGCCACCCTCTGTTTCATCACAGCACCCTCTGGTTGTCCAGTCAGTGTACATTATTGTGGCAACGCAAGCACACCTTCCCTCCTCAAGTGACCTGAATTAATTTGGGGCTGATTAATGTGTCACAGAATATTTTTTTAGCTGGCACCTGCTTCCTTAGTGCTTCCTGATTAGTGATCTTTTGCACTTGCTAAGTGCTTTCATTGTTGCAAAATTAGTTACAACACCTGCCCTGCCCCAACTGACAATAATGAATTAGGGGCTGATTAATGGATTTGAACTGCCAGCCTGGCTCCTGCTTGTCTCCCTTAGCTGTAATTCAGGACCTTTGTGGCATATGTGTAACTATTCTGAGGTTCAGAGCAGGGTCACATAATAGTTGCAACTGGCAACTGAACTCTGGAGGGGCCCCTCAGGAAGCACTACAGGAAATGGCTACTAATGATGAGCCTGAACTTTTGAACCTGGTAAGTAGTTTCAGTTTTGCTAAGATCGTATTTCTGCAATTTTGCACTTATTCGCGGGGCGCGAAGTTGTACTGGGAAGCCGCAAACTCACGCGAACAGTGTGAGCAGTGCGAGCAAAATCCGCTGCTCGCGGATTTGCGGATTTTGCGGGAGATTCGCGAATCTCGCGGATTGCGAATTTACCGAAAATCCGTAAAATCCGCGAGCGAAACGGATTTTCCGCCCATGCTTAGCATGGGATATTGCATCTCCCATCTCTTAGGGACATCATCGAGCCAGGAACTTTTTAATAACCAGTACTGCGGGAATGTTCACAAAACCCCACTTCCCTCCAGTTGCCTACCCTCAAATAGTTTACAGGACTTACATGCCCCTTTACTCATTGTATAATGTAGTGTCTTCCTGCCCTTCCCTTCTAAGGACTCCAGATACAATCTTAATCTTTCTATGTGACAATGCTAGAAGACTTGCTGTAACCACTCTTACCGGCTCATGCTTAGACTATACTAACTCTGATTGGGGATTCCAGAGTACGTACCAAAACAAACAAAAGACTGTTCAGAATGCAGCATCCTGTCTGATCGTGATGGGCCCCTACAGTCTCCCACACACAACCCCAAATTTGCACACTCCCACTGGCTCCCTATTAAACAATGTAGTCAATTCAAGACCTTCTGTATTGTTCGTATATCTCTCCATGGTCATGCCCGCACATTTGTCAAAAATCGACTCAAAATTCAAGACTCCCCATAGAACATTCCGTTCATCTTTGGCTAACCTTCTAGCTTTTGAGAAATTCAGCAAGAATAGAATTTGTGCTGCAGCTGTTTAGGTCGCTCAGCTATATTGAAGACTTTCACCACGCAGCCTCACAACTCCTTTAACTGCTCGCTCAAAGCTTGGCTACTTTTAGTCTTTTTTTGCCTCATCTGATATCTCTTCTGTATGTGGGCTAGAGCCAAGAAACCTACAGTGAACATATGCTCTAAGTTTCCTTTTTCAACATAGCTTCTTCTTCTTTCTTGGGATGCTGTAGCCACAATTGCCACAGTTCTATTGAGAGAAAAAAATCAGACATTGAGAAATTCTTCAAATTGTTTTTACAAAAATTGATAGGCTGACAGCAACACTTATAACATTACAGCATTGTATGTCTGGGATTTTCGTTGGAGCAAGCGGATTGGCTCACGCAGTATGCATCACGCTTTGCTCCATTGTAGTTTAAGATTGATCTTCACAACTACTACTTTCTCTAGTTCCCACAACTTGGTTCTTCACCTCTGACTTACCTAAGCAGACAGTCAGTCCTGCATTGCACCTACAATAAATGTTAATTATGGCCTCAACCACCACTGGTGATCCTCAAAGGTAGTAAGATTTCAACCTTTGGCTAATGCATCTGCAAAGAGGGGGGCAAAAACATCACCTGCTCTCACTAAAACTAACATTTTTAAACTTCTAACTCGTGAATGTTTCAACCATACTTAATTGAAAACCGACTGCATAACTCAGGAGCTTCCACCGCACTCTGTTTTCATCTGATAATCAATTATGAGCTTGTAAACCTGTGCCATGGCATATTAGTGACAAAAAATGTTTGCACAGGGTCAAAATGAAATCACCTGACTGAACTACATGTAACAAATTCTTGTTTTAAACTTCTCTAGTTAGCATTGCACAAGATCCATTTCCACAGTGTTGCAAATGATGTGACTTGTGTTGGTGCTGGTTCCACAGCGGGCCTTAATAACCCATCATTGTGACATAGTGTAATGAGTGTATGGATATCTAATTTCATGCTGCATCCTTAACAGATTTTAGTCAAAGTAATTCAATATCCTGAATGTTACTGATACTTGGCTAGATGTCAAAGTGGAACTAGCTACATCCATCATCTTTCTATTGCACACAACAAAACAAGATGCTTCCGCGATTCGCTTAGAAGTCTCATGTGGCATATCTACAATACACCCCTCCTTATCGGGTAGTAATATCCTGGTGATGTGAGCAAATACGTTAATGAAGAAAAATAAATAACTCACTAACGCTTAACTACTGACATATCAGGACGTTCAAATGCAGCTCTTCTGTATGGACGTAAAGAGGTGATCAGGCTGGCTGTGTTATTTTGTGTGAAATGGTGGCTCTTTTTGCCCAGCCATGACATTTTTAGGAGGCGAGGGTAGGGTTTGGTACTGATGCTGCTGGCTTTCTAACACTGCTCACTGGGGTACTGCTCTCCAGTCCACAGTGCATTTGTTTTGACCTCATGATCAAATTGGATAAACCCCATTTGGCATATTAAATGTCCCAATAAGACCATAATATAAGATGTAGGAAAGTATTCCAGTGGCATAGAAAGTTAAATGTCGCTGTGGACTGCAGAACCAATTTTGCCATTCACTAGGCTGACAAGCAAAGCATGGCTTCTGATCTACATGTGTAGCCTGATCCGGCATCTTTTTTGCCTGCCGGAAGACAGGTCACAATTGTCCTTTTGACCGGAAAACCTACTTTTAAACATGAAGTCACCCATAAATAGGCCTGGTACCCCACAAGGTTGGGTGCCTGGTATTTAAAAGTGGAACATGTAAGAATTTAGATTTTGTAGGCTCCTTCAGGCACCAGCCTCCTTAAGCTGTTTTTACTGTTGGCGCTGTGGCAGGTTCCATGAAAAAAATTCTAAAGTGTAGTTAATATGTTAATTCTGTATATTTGGTTTGGAATAAGCTACTTAGCCGACTCAACTACTGTTTTTAATACTTACTAACAATCAAGTTCAATAGTAAAGTAGCATTTTTGATAAATATACAGGAGACCTATTTTCTAAAAACATGTACTTTCCCTGCCTGGAGAACCCTGCCTGGCAGGGTATCTTGGAGGGAGCACATATGACCTAGCTTCACCAAATCAGGGCCGTTTAGGAGTGTCCAGGAACTTTAGTACGTTGAAATAGACCAGAGGCAAACCAATACTTTTATTTTTTAGTGACCAGGTAATTGTGGAAGAGAGTAATTTTATTCCCAAACACACTTTTGCCTTTTGGCTTTAGCTGCAGTGAAGCTGGGAGCTGGCCCCAGAACCAGTTTAGACTGGTTGAGTGGGAGGGAACTTTGTATTTTCTTAACACACATCTAGGTGTGCACAAGCTTTCTCCAGGGGCAAAAAGATTTTGCCATGTTGGATTTTACCAAACTTGGTGCACTGTGAGATAGTTTTTAGTGAGGCAAACAGGATGTGCTGCAATAGTGGAAAGGTTTGTCCTTAGGAGCCTTGTGCCCAGTGGTCAGAGTCTCTAGGAGACACCCCAACCCACTTGCTAGTGAACTGAACAAAAGTAGCAGCTCACCCCCAACTGCTCCGAATGCTTTCTGGACCTGTGGAAGAACAGAAGAGGACAAAGAGGACAGGAACTGCTGTCTGTAGCCTGTGAGGAGTCCTGAAGGGTTGGACGTGTTCCACTTGCATTGACAAGTGGGTTGAACTTAATGACCAGCATCTTCCTAGAATAGCAGATCTCCATACATGGTCAGAGTAGTCGCCAAAGCCCAGTGTAGTGATGTGATTTTGGAAGAAGAGGTAGACTGTGGAGTGGCCATGGGTGTCATGGTGCAAAAGACTGGAGAATGGAATGGGGTATTGCGGTAGCGAATGCTGTAGTGCACACACTAATGAGGGTATGATGTTGTGACATGATATCCGATGCAGTGAGTGCATATAGTGTTGTGTGGTCCAGTGTGGTGCTGTATGGTGGTTTGCTGTGGTAAAGTATGTATAGTTGTTGTGTGGCATGGTTTTGTGCTGCATGAAGTAGTGACAGTGGGTCTGACGCTATTTCGGATGAAAATCTGGCCGCATGTAGTGTGAATATGATACAACATGAAATGTTTAGTATGGTATAGTAGGATGTGTTAGGGCGTGTGAATGTATGGTGTGTTATGTTATAACTCTCATGATTGGTTAGTAGGGTGTTACATTTCCTTCTTTGTGATTTCCTTAATGGTTCAACAGTATGTAATGTCTCATCCACTCCTCTGATCTGGTAACATAACATTGTTGTCAGAGTAAACAGACCTTTCTGTCAATTACACCAAATGGTGGGAATTTAAATGCATTCTTGTTGTCATAAGCGACCACTGCGCCTCTGGCCTGGTCGCCCCCTCTGCCTACCTGCTGCCCGCTGCCTACCTGTTTTCTCTGCCGCTGCCCCAGCCACCGCAGGGCCGCCCTCCAAGCCTCGGCATACCAGTTTCTACTGCCGCTGCCCCAGCCGCCGCAGGGCCGCCCACCAATCCCGACATCCTTTTTCCCGCCACTGCCAGCCCGCGGCCCCGCCCCCCCGCCCCCCCGCCAGCCGATTGGTCTGCCCGCTCCCGCCTCCCCGCAGACCCTCCCTACCGGCTCCCTTCTTAAAGGGGACCCAGATTCTTCCAAGGGAGCGACCACTGCGCCTCTGGCCTGGTCGCCCCCTCTGCCTACATGCTGCCGGCTGCCTACCTGTTTTCTCTGCCGCTGCCCCAGCCGCCGCAGGGCCGCCCTCCAAACCTCTGCCTCCTGTTTCTACCGCCGCTGCCTCAGCCGCCGCAGGGCCGCCCTCCAAGCCTCGGCATACCAGTTTCTACCGCCGCTGCCCCAGCAGCCGCAGGGCCGCCCACCAAGCCCTGAATCCTTTTTCCCGCCGCTGCCAGCCCGCGGCCCCGCCCCCCCCCCCCGCCAGCCGATTGGTCTGCTCGCTCCCGCCTCCCCGCAGACCCTCCCTACCGGCTCCCTTTTTATGACGCCCCCGGAGCGACCGCGCAGTGGCGCGCGCAGCGGGAGCGCCGATTGTGCGCCGAAGGCGCGCCAAAGGCAAGCCCTTCCGCGCCTGGACCGCGCCCAGTGCCAGGACCCCTGGGCCCCGCAGACACCAGCCCACCCGCCGGACCTACGACGCCGCCACCCTTAACGCACTCAACACCGGCCGAATCCCGGGATGCTACCGAGCCACCCCGAGACGAACCCACGGACCCTTCAGCTGCCACGCCTGCAAGTTCACCTGCATCCGGACCTGTCCCGCACCAACACCCGCCAAGCCGAACACCAGCAGCAACCACCTGAAGTGCATCCTCCTCAACACCCGCTCCGTCCACAGACACGCCATCGAACTCTGGAACCTCCTCGACACCACAGCCCCTGACGTGGCCTTCCTCACGGAAACCTGGATGAACGACTCCTCAGTGCCCGACATCGCCATCGCCATCCCAGAGGGCTAGAAGATCACCCGAAGAGACCGCGACAACCAGACTGAAGGAGGCATCGCCATCATCTACAGGGACACCATCCACATCAAGACCAACACCGACGACACCCTGACAACCGCCGAACCCCTGCACTTCCAGATCCACACGGACCCCAAAACCACCCTCAGAGGCACCCTGATCTACCGACCCCCGGGACCACGCACACAATTCAGCGAGGACATCGCCGACTTCATCAGCCCGCATGCCCTCCCCTCCGCCGACTACATCCTCCTGGGGGACATCAACTTCCACCTGGAGAACAACAACGACCGCAACACCATCACCCTGCTCGACAACCTCGCCAACCTCGGTCTCAAGCAGCTGGTGTCCACCCCCACCCACCTCGCCGGACACACACTTGACGCCGTCTTCTCATCCAGCAAAGACATCGCCTTCAGCCACGCCACCGGACTCCACTGGACGGACCACAGCTGCGTCCACTTCACCTTCAAAAGAACGACGATCCACCACCACCAGCAACAGGTTGCTCGAAGAAGCTGGAACAAGATCACAGCCGACCAGCTCGCCGCTTCCCTGAGCCAGCACCCTCCCGCCAGCTCAGCGAACCCCAGCCAGGCCGCCGACAACCTCACGAAGTGGATCAGCAACTGCGCGGACGAACTCGCCCCACTGAGGACCCCGCCCAGCAGACCCGGCAGCAAGAAGGCCCCATGGTTCACCGACGAACTCAAGAGCTCCAAGAAGAACTGCCGAGCCCTCGAGAAAGCCTGGAGAAGGGAACCAACACCGGACAACATGACCACCCTCAAGCTTGCCACCCGGAAGCACCACCAACTGATCCGCACCACCAAGAAAACTGCATTCAAGGACTGGCTGGACAACAACGCACACAACTGCAAGGAACTCTTCAACATCGTGAAAGAGCTCTCCAACCCCAACGCCGGAAACAACGACATCACCCCATCGCAAGACCTCTGACACTCCCTCGCCTCCTACTTCCACAACAACATCGCGGACATACACAACAGCTTCAGCACTCAACCGACGCACGCCACGACCGAACCACCGCCCCCCACCACCACCCTCTGCGCCTGGACTCCGATCAGCACCGAAGACACCGTCCGCATGATGAACTCCATCCACTCCGGATCTCCAACCGACCCCCGCCCTCACCACGTCTTCAACAAGGCCGACGCTGTCATCGCACCCCACCTGCGGGACATCATCAACACCTCCTTCGACACCGCCACCTTCCCGGAGAGCTGGAAGCACGCCGAACTCAGCGCCCTACTCAAGAAACCTACAGCGGACCCCACCGAACTCAAGAATTACCGCCCCATCTCGCTCCTCCCGTTTCCAGCCAAAGTCATCGAGAAGACCGTCAACAAACAGCTGGCCGCCTTCCTCGAGACGAATGGATCCCTCGACCACTCAGTCTGGCTTCCGAGCCAACCACAGCACCGAGACCGCCCTCATCGCTGCCACCGATGACATCCGAGCCCTGATGGACAACGGAGAAACAGCGGCCCTCATCCTCCTAGACCTCTCCGCGGCATTCGACACTGTCTGCCACCGCACCCTAGTGCAGCGCCTCAGCAACGTCGGAATCCAGGAGAAGGCACTGGAATGGATCATCTCCTTCCTCGACGGAAGAACACAGAGAGTCCGTCTACCACCGTACAAGTCAGAGGCCACCGAAGTCATCTGCGGCGTCCCTCAAGGATCCTCGCTGAGCCCCACCCTCTTCAACGTCTACATGACCCCCCTCGCGGCCATCGCACGCCAACACAACCTCAACATCATCTCCTACGCTGACGACACCCAGCTGATTCTCTCCCTCACCAACGACCCCGACCCCGCCACCGCCAGAGCCAACCTTCACGAAGGGATGAAAGACGTAGCCGAGTGGATGACAACCAGCCGCCTGAAACTGAACTCAGACAAGACGGAAGTCCTCATCCTGGTCTCCTCGCCCTCTGCCTGGGACGACTCCTGGTGGCCCCCCGCCCTGGGCACCGCACCCAAACCGACAGACCAATCACGCAACCTGGGCTTCATCCTGGACTCCTCCCTCTCCATGACCAGACAAGTCAACGCCGTCTCCACGTCCTGTTTTAACATCCTGCGCATGCTACGGAAGATCTTCCGGTGGACCCCCACCGAGACCAGGAAGACGGTCACCCAGGCCATCGTCACCAGCCGACTGGACTACGGCAACGCCCTCTACGCCGGAACCACCGCCAAGCTCCAGAAGAGACTCCAGCGGATCCAGAACGCCTCAGCCAGACTCATCCTCGACATCCCCCGACGCAGCCACATCTCCAGACATCTGAGAGACCTGCACTGGCTCCCCGTCAACAAAGGAATCACCTTCCGTCTCCTCACCCACGCACACACAGCCCTACATGACCAAGGCCCGAGCTACCTCAACAACCGCCTCAACTTCTACGCTCCCAAACGCCACCTCCAATCGACCAACCACGCCCTCACCGCCGTCCCCCGCATCCGAAGAGCGACAACAGGAGGAAGGCCCTTCTCCTACCTGGCCGCCAAGACCTGGAACTCCCTCCCTCCCTGCGCCTGACCCAAGACCACCTCTCCTTCAGGAAGAAGCTCAAGACCTGGCTGTTCGAGCAGTAGCAGCACCCCCCCCCCCAAGCGCCTTGAGACCCTCCGGGTAAGTAGTGCGATCTACAAATGTCTTTGATTGATTGATAATTCAGAAAGTGGACATGAACTAAAGTTGTAGAAGGCAGTGTTTTCTTTTAAAGAAATGTTAGTGTTTTACAGAAAATCTACTAGGCAACTTTGGCTTAAACCTTTTTATTAAAAACGTACATACCTTCTGAACCTTACTGTGTTGCTTTAAAGCGTGTGCAACTCAAAGGGGATTCAAATAAAGAATGTGAGGGTGTCCCTCAAATTAAAAACCCATATAAAGAACATATAAGGATTTTAACCTCCAAGCCCAGCAAGCAGTAATTGCACCAGCAGGTTCAGAGCACGGTTCTGTCAATAGCACTCCAGTGTAAGATCAGCTGCTCTCCTCTTGCCTTTTGGGAAGTCTCCTCCACCATTGATTCACCGAATGTTGGACAGTGGTTCACGTGCACCACTGCCCTTTGTCTCTCTCCTTGCTATCCCTGCTCCACTCATGCTTTTTCTCCATTACAGGTGTGGGCTCCTCCAAGTTGGGGATAGACTGCTCTCCATCAATGGAATCCAGACTGAGGATGGAACGATGGAAGAGGCCAACCAGCTCCTTCGCGACGCTGCCCTCTCAAACAAAGTGGCGTTGGAGATCGAGTATGATGTGGCAGGTACGTGACACAACCGTCTGTTACTTTTTCGAGTTACACTTCCATGTCCCTAGAACGTCTTGGTCACCAAAGGAGGGAGTGTGCCTAGGTTTTCGTCCACATGCTGAATGTGGATGAATCTCACAGTTTAGTATGGTGAGTAGATTTCTTTAAAGGGTAGAGATTGACCCTCATGGAACTTTTATGGATATGTACATCCATTGGATGGAGAGCGAGAAGGAAAACGATGGACAGTTGGGGCTCATTCTGCCGGTGCCGCGCTCCACGTGCGCCTCGCTCTCTGTGGGGTCCAGGTTGGACTGAAATAAAGAACTTAAAGAAGAATCTCTGCTCCTGGAGTATTGTACTCCCTGTATTTTGGATATTGCAAAAATTGGGAACCATAATTATATACCCTACATATGTGAAATTAGCCTTGAGAAAGCCCCGGCGCAATTCGCCAAAAGGGGGCGAAACATGTGTTGGCTGTCCATGTTCCACAAAAAATAATAAAGATGCTATTCTGCAACTAGAAATAGTCCTGTCCTCTATATACAGACTTGAAAGAACGGATATTATTCCTGATAAGAATCTTTGTGATCTGCTATGGAGTACACATTTATCACTTCTCAAACCTGTATTTCTACATGAAGCCCAAGAGGTCCAGAGCTTCGAGTGTGTCTCCATTCTCTTATAAAAAGCTGCTTATCAAAGCGTTGTGCAAGCCTTAGAATACTAGGACCTTTTCTACCTTGCCGGCACTCTAATGCTGTAGACTGAAGTATCCGAGGGACCCTGCCCTTAACTCCTGAAACATGCTCTATTTAGAAAAAGACAATACAGTAACTTTGTCTCGCCTAAAAGACAGTGCAAACAATCTGGTTGGAAAAGACCAATGGTGTTCTTACCAAGAACTAACAGTGGTCTTACATCATGCCAATTGCTTACTTTTGGTTAGCCCTATAGTCAATCTCAGTTTCTGGCTTCTTCTTCGTAAGCTTACCTTGTCCATCTTGTGTTTTCCCGTCCCATGTAGTATAGACGCTTTATCATCCTTTGGCCTGGCTGACATGTATTTTTCCACTTTTTACTTTTAAGGAACTACTTTTTTCCTCTTTGCTTGAGTGAATTTTTTTTCCAGCTCTCTCCCACGTGTGCAGTTTCACCCCTCAAATATCCCCCCCCCCCCCCCCCCCCCCCAGCTGTAGAGCAGACTGTCATTTTTTGTTCTCTCTCCTGCATTCCACATATTGCATGAACGCACGGGCTATTGTGCTTTGGAAGCCCCTGCATTGGCTCTGGGGGCTACAACAGAGGACCAGGTGGCTCACTGGTTTAGAAAGTAAATTGGGCCTGGTCATATATTTCCCTTTACATTCTGACTCGTCCTTACACTTTTTGAATTCTGTTCAGAGTTTCCTGAATGAAAAGTATCTGAGAAGCTCTCCTTTCTTATTTAGCTAATTTCTACTGCTCATTTCACGGCAGAAGTAGCTAAATGGTTCGTACTGAGGAGTTGGAGGAATTAAGTAGGTCTATTCTTTAGCCGTGCATTAGGTAAACACATCACTACTGTATCGCCATTTTTTGTGCAACTAGAAAATGTATGTCTACCGCAATGTTTTATCTGGTTTTATCGCCTTTTCTTTTCTTTGTAGGACTGTCTGAATGTAGTATTTTTGGTATTTTAAAATCATTCAACTTTTACGCTGTGAAATTGTTTAAGTTTTCATGTTTGTATAGGTATTTATTATTGTGAATATTTATTCCAATTAAATCGTTATTTTTTTGTTGTAAATATTTTATTAAAGACAGTGAGAAACAGAAAGCATACAGTACAGGCATACATATATGAGGCCCAGTAGAACACAATGGTGATAGAAATACTATTCGTTAATACCCTCTACAGCCGTGCACAGAGTGATAAAAACCAAATATTAGCATATCGGTAGGCAGAATGCGACGGTGCAAAACAGTGTGGGCAACAATAACTCCTGCCAAGTAATGCATGCAAGAGCAGGTACCTGGAATTGAATGCAATTAAATGGAGCCCCATCCAATATGGGAGTTGGCTTCTAGTAGGTTCTAGTAGGCATATCCAATGGAAAAAAAGAGATAAAAGGGAAAGAAGAGGAAATAAAGATAGAGGAGGGAAGTGGGCAGTGGCGGCTGGTGAATTTTTAAACTGGTGGGGCGGAAATTATAGACCCAATTATTTTGCTTGAGTAAACGTAGCAAGAGAGCCCAAAGTGAAAGAGGAGGGCACGGGTCTCTTCAAGAAAAGTTTTTTAAAACCGAATTTAAATTGTGGATTTTACAGAACATATTAACTATACATTTTTTAATGATAAGTGAGCACACTTCTTACATCTCCAAGCATCCTCTTTACCAAGTGCATCTGTTATGTTACGTTGGTTCGTCAAGCGCTGCTAATCAACCGGTAGGGTACCCATGCACTGGATTTAGTGTCCTAGAACTCTTGTTATCAGTGTGCCTGCCCACTTTCAAGCTCTCTCAGTCAAGTATTCCCATTTGGCATCCATCATACATCCTTTCATTCATATATGCACTGCTCTTATAACCCCTCCCACAACCATGAACTCTTCTTGCACTACCCCCAACCAGGCACCTCCAACATTCCTTCTCACAATCATGTATGCGCCCATTCAGTCTTTCTGAAACCTAAAAAACCTATTAATACTTTTCAGTGCTAATTGGGCAACCCTTCAAAGGCCTCCTGAGAAATACACTGCTCTCAAGGCACATACACGATACACCCCTCTAGCAGCCCATCCTTCATTTGAGCTGCTGACCACTGCTCCTACAGCCATTCTCAAGGCAATTCCCCCTTTTAGATCTAAGGCTACCAGGTGACGCTATGGGATTTTCTTTCACAAATGAAAGTTTTCATGTGTTTGTTCACTTGCATGAACTGAACTACCCCTTGACTACTATTCCCAGAATTCTCTCGATGCTTAATCTGAAGCACGTGAGTACAGCACTGCGTCGTCGGTGACAAGAATAAATCTGAGAAACTTAATTACTGACATTTAAAAAGCCCAAACAGCTCTTACGGCCTTTCAAGAACCATGTGACCCTTATACTATCCCCTCTCCCAGAGCTCCCACCATTCAGGTCTACCATGCCACTCTTCCTTCTCGAGGCGCACTAATCCGGGGCAACGCATCACTCAGAACCATGTTGAGCTCTCCGTGGCAACCACACACAAATAATTTTTCACTAACAAAGCAATCTTTAAAATAAGAGCTGTCTGGCATCTTTAGTTTAAGCCTGTTGGGTGTTTTAAACCTCCAACTGAAAAAAATGCACGTTTATTTTTTTTTATTAGTATGATGTTCTTTGAGGGGTGCTTTCTTTTTATGTACTCCCTAAAATGAATTGTTAAAAGATGGATTTCATTCCCCTGCACCACGCAGTTGAGCGAGAAATAAAATGCAATTCGAAGAATTTTGTAAGATGCAGTCTGTTGCACGACGAAAGCCCGCTTTGGCCCCTGTATTAGCGAGAGCGCTCCGCGGGTACCCCTTTGTCCAACTAGCTTACTCCCCATTGTTAAGAGTGCACATGATCACACTGCAAACAAGCTGCAGAGAAAGTGAATATATATCTGTAAAAAGAGCGCCAGGTGATATGCCCGATTAGTCTGTGAAACAAACACAAAGCGTTTCTCATATTCTCTTCAGAGACTTTTAGGAGTGGTGGTGAGCGGCACATTCCTACACTGGAGCTCAGCTGTGTGCCGGTGCTGCTCTTTAAGGGGGGCCCACACGCCAGAAGGATGCATCTGATAACACGGAGGTGCCGAATAACTGACAACCTC
This sequence comes from Lissotriton vulgaris, assembly GCF_964263255.1. Lineage (NCBI taxonomy): Eukaryota > Metazoa > Chordata > Amphibia > Caudata > Salamandridae > Lissotriton > Lissotriton vulgaris. The sequence goes on from NC_141697.1 coordinate 1,192,064,177, forward strand.
TTTCACTTCCAGTCACGGTCGCCGGCCGGCATTACAGGTGGGTGGGGGGGTTGAAATGGGGTCGTCGCGCCGCCGGGGGGATGGGGGGGGGGGAAGCTTGGCGGGAGGGGTTTAATGAAATAAAAGTTATAAATTAAAACTTACCGTCCCGGCCCGCGCCATCTTCTGAATGGGTCCGACCCCTGCTCTTCTGCACCACCACGCGCGGCACCAGTGTTGAACTCTGCGCGGTATATTTACTCAGCCAATCCTGGCGCAGCTTAACAGCGCCACTGCGCCAGGATTGGACAAAGAGCAGGGTGAATACTGCCCTTATGAGACTCGGGTCCCCCAGGTCCCTGCCTGTCTGCGAGCTAGAGGGGAGGGGGAGGAGGGAAGGGACTACCGCATCTGCGCATGCGTGGGCCAGTCGTAAATAAGGACTATTCCAAAATGCGCACACACTGTGCTGCCTGCTGCGCTCCTATATCTGCTCAGCTGGCGCTGTCACTCACTCCCGCATCCCCGCCCCCACACCCTTCTGCGATGTCCGATTCTGCTTGTGCCGGTACAGCTGGCTCTCATTGACGCACGCATGCAGACTGTGAGTGCGCTTCTCAAGATAATTTATTTTTGAATCACTGCACATAATTAATTGAATGATTACGTGACGACGGTGGCTAGTGGGACGGAGGCTAGTGGGGCAACGCCCCAACGCCCCCAATGGACCCACCGCCACTGGAAGTGGGTGACCGAGTAAGAGAAGAGGGACTGTGACAGCTTATATACAAGGTAAGAGGAGTAAAACAAGAGAATTTTAGTTAACCATCATAAAATTATCAAGTGTGTGCCAAACGGATTGGATAGACATGATTCTCCAAAGAAAGGAGAAGTATTAAGAAGCAATTAAGGTCCATAGCAAAAACTGCATCCTTCCGGTTTCAAGATGTCTCTTGTTATGTTCCGCTGTGGTTGTTGCTTGAGATGCACCGCTATGGTTGTTGGTGAAGATAGACCTTTCATGTTGGGCGTCTGACTCACCCATGTGGTGTTCCATGTCTTGTAGAGTCTGTGATTCCAAGCAGCGGCACCTTCCACGTGAAGCTGCCCAAGAGGCGTGGCGTGGAGCTGGGCATCACCATCAGCTGTGAGTATGGCGCTGAGATGCATATGGCCGCCAGCGATAAAAGCATGAAAGAGGTGGCGTGAAGAGTAATGGGGTCTGGGGGATCAGGTTCCGGCCAGCACCAGTCATTTGATATGCGGAGGGATTTATCTCTTTCTGGGAGCCACTCAGGCAAACACTTTCAGAAGAAATCAATACATTTGTTTCAGGGTTATCGGGAAGCTTCAGCCAGAGCTTTTCTACGGGAACAAAAGAAAATAATTAGTTCATGGATGGGGGTGGAGAGGAGATTCTGTGAATGGGTTTTATTCTCCCCCAGCTCTGGTCAGAACATATCTTTTGAATGTGTATTATCAATCAGCAACATAACCAGTGGCGGCTGGCTTGTACTGGGGGTGGTGGGCGGGGGCACAAAAGAAAATTCACTTACAGCAGCGCAACGTCCTCCTCCCTCGGGTGTCTTCCAGGAAGCTCCTGATGCAGAAAACTGCACTACCCAATCCTGGCGCTGCTTTGACAGCATGAAAGCAGCATTAGGATTGGATAGAGCAGACTCTCCCAACACTCCTAAGAGCACTGGAGGCCTGTGCTTTCTCTAACCCAGCTGTATAAGACCGAAGGCAGCTGGGTTAGAGAGCATTTAAATGCGCATGTCTGGCTGGCCAGCCCAAGACTGCCGTCCCAACGGACATTCGCATTTTAAAGCCCACAGTTCTCTGCTGCTGCAGCCCCACATGAACATGACACAGTTTAGATCTGATTCACAAAGCTGCTTGCGCATGTTTATTTACATTCCTCATGGGAAAGACTTTTTTTTTTAGGAGTGTAAAAACACTAGGAGTTCACAAAGAATCGTTTTTACACTTGTAGTAGGCTTTGTTCGCATGAAATAGATTTACTGCCATGGTTGGGAAGTAGGTGCTCCAGGACTGATGCCCTGTGAGTTTCTGTAGACCCACAACTGAATATTTTTGGGCATCAACAAAGGACTCCCTGGTCTATTTCTAACGTGGAAAACGTCAGGGACTTGCTCCTGCCGAAGGCAGCAGTAAAGCCTCTTACCAGAGTGGGAATAGGAAGTGAAAAACATAAAAAAAAAACAGGTTGAAGTGTTGGGGAAGGGGTTTCTTCACAGGGATAAAGATATTTAACCTGTGACAAAGAACAAAGTCAATCATTTTTTTGTTTTAGTAATTAGGCACTATATATTTTTGCAGACATGTATACGCGTCATCACCAAGCTGAGCAATCACAATTAAGTGAAATAAAAGAAAACCTGGGCTTGTATTACGTAAACCAGGGGTCTCCAAACCGGTCCTGGAGGGCCGGATCCATGCCAGATTTTTAAAATAACTACATGTATCTCAATGGGGATATCCAAAAAATCTGGCATGGATCCGGCCCTCCAGGACCGGTTTGGAGACCTCTGACGTAAACTGTCCCAGGGTGCAAGGCGCATATACACCCATTTTCTGCAGCACTTTGGTATTACAGAAGGGGTTCCAGATGCATTCATGGCAATTCCGTAATACAGATATTGCTGGTGCACATGTAGCACTGGGGTTATCCCAAAGGGGTGTTCTCTCATTTGCATGGGTGTGGGGCACCATGAAATGAGGACACACCTTGCCTCTAGGCCCTAGCCATATTATGGACCCAGATGTAGAGGAAAAGAGGCCGTCACTAACTGTGCACCACAAAGAGGCGGTGGTGCACAGTTAGTGCACCCCTCAAGGGTGAACCCTGCAAAGGAAGCTAAGCTGTCTCAAGGAACCCCACCTCACCCAACATTCCCCTGCAGGCAGGGGCAGTCGCTCACTACACCCACCAGCCGGGGGATCTCTGTTCCCCTTTAAAGTGCAGGGCAGGTGCTGCCTACACTGTGAAAGTTGCATTTGCTGCGGCAAACAACCGCTCGGTGTTGCACTAATGCACAGGCCTCAGGGCAGTCACAAGTTCCCGTCTGCCTTGGGGCCAGTGCGTTAACTATAGTTGGTGGCCGCTCCATCTTTGCAGGCAAGCACCATGTAGAAGTGTGCCAGGGCACAAATAGGGCAGTGCGCCCTATCTAAAATATTGGCAGCTGGGACTTTAAGGTGTGACCTCCACCGCCCTTATAATTATTCTGGTATGTTGAGACACCCTTTTCCTTGCCTTCATCTTCTGAAATCAGGTCTTCTATCCCAATGATCAGTGCTGCACCTTCCCTTCTCCTGAGGCCCCTTTCGCTGCACTTTGTTAGGCGGGTTCCACATCGCCCTGAACTCGCTGACATCTCGCACTCATGTTTTGTCATTAAAGGCTTTTCAAAGTGCCAGCTGTCTGTACTACTCGAACTTCAAATCGTGTATAGAGATTGCTAGGATTTGCGTTACCTGGTTCAGTGTGCTTCCACTTGAGACTGCATACTCTGTGGTGCTGCAAAAGGTCTGTTGCTGCCCATCTGGCCTATATCTGTTTGAAATTGCTGCTTCTCAAACTCGCTCTATGTGCTATTTCTGCACAGATTCCCTGTTTCCTTAGTACAGTCTCCTGTTGCTACTGTAGTTTTCTAGCTTTGTATACTGTGGCTAAAGTTCCCCGTTCTTTTGTTGTAGCTCAAGTTCCCAGGCTCGGTATGCTGTGGATCCAATTCCCATTCTCGGTATGTCGTGGATCCGGTTCCCAGGCCTGGTATGCTATAACTCAGGTTCCCAGGCCTGGTATGCTGTAACTCAGGTTCCCAGGCCTGGTATGCTGTAACTCAGGTTCCCAGGCCTGGTATGCTGTAACTCAGGTTCCCAGGCTCTGTATGCTGTAGCTCAGGTTCCCAGGCCTGGTATACTATAACTCAGGTTCCCAGGCCTGGTATGCTGTAACTCAGGTTCCCAGGCCTGGTATGCTGTAACTCCGGTTCCCAGGCCTGGTATGCTGTAACTCAGGTTCCCAGGCCTGGTATGCTGTAACTCAGGTTCCCAGGCCTGGTATGCTGTAACTCAGGTTCCCAGGCCTGGTATGCTGTAACTCAGGTTCCCAGGCCTGGTATGCTGTAACTCAGGTTCCCAGGCCTGGTATGCTGTAACTCAGGTTCCCAGGCCTGGTATGCTGTAACTCAGGTTCCCAGGCCTGGTATGCTGTAACTCAGGTTCCCAGACCTGGTATGCTGTAGCTCAGGTTCCCAGGTTCGGTATACTGTAGCTCAGGTTCCCAGGCCTGGTATGCTATAACTCAGGTTCCCAGGCCTGGTATGCTATAACTCAGGTTCCCAGGCCTGGTATGCTATAACTCAGGTTCCCAGGCCTGGTATGCTATAACTCAGGTTCCCAGGCCTGGTATGCTATAACTCAGGTTCCCAGGCCTGGTATGCTATAACTCAGGTTCCCAGGCCTGGTATGCTATAACTCAGGTTCCCAGGCCTGGTATGCTGTAACTCAGGTTCCCAGGCCTGTTATGCTGTAACTCAGGTTCCCAGGCCTGTTATGCTGTAGCTCAAGTTCCCGGGTTCGGTATACTGTAACTCAGGTTCCCAGGCCTGTTATGCTGTAACTCAGGTTCCCAGGCCTGTTATGCTGTAACTCAGGTTCCCAGGCCTGTTATGCTGTAACTCAGGTTCCCAGGCTCGGTATGCTGTAGCTCAAGTTCCCGGGTTCGGTATGCTGTAACTCAGGTTCCCAGGCCTGGTATGCTGTAACTCAGGTTCCCAGGCCTGGTATGCTGTAACTCAGGTTCCCAGGCCTGGTATGCTGTAACTCAGGTTCCCAGGCCTGGTATGCTGTAACTCAGGTTCCCAGGCCTGGTATGCTGTAACTCAGGTTCCCAGGCCTGGTATGCTGTAACTCAGGTTCCCAGGCCTGGTATGCTGTAACTCAGGTTCCCAGACCTGGTATGCTGTAGCTCAGGTTCCCAGGTTCGGTATACTGTAGCTCAGGTTCCCAGGCCTGGTATGCTATAACTCAGGTTCCCAGGCCTGGTATGCTATAACTCAGGTTCCCAGGCCTGGTATGCTATAACTCAGGTTCCCAGGCCTGGTATGCTATAACTCAGGTTCCCAGGCCTGGTATGCTATAACTCAGGTTCCCAGGCCTGGTATGCTGTAACTCAGGTTCCCAGGCCTGTTATGCTGTAACTCAGGTTCCCAGGCCTGTTATGCTGTAGCTCAAGTTCCCGGGTTCGGTATACTGTAACTCAGGTTCCCAGGCCTGTTATGCTGTAACTCAGGTTCCCAGGCCTGTTATGCTGTAACTCAGGTTCCCAGGCTCGGTATGCTGTAGCTCAAGTTCCCGGGTTCGGTATACTGTAACTCAGGTTCCCAGGCCTGGTATGCTGTAACTCAGGTTCCCAGGCCTGGTATGCTGTAACTCAGGTTCCCAGGCCTGGTATGCTGTAACTCAGGTTCCCAGGCCTGGTATGCTGTAACTCCGGTTCCCAGGCCTGTTATGCTGTAACTTAGGTTCCCAGGCTCGGTATACTGTAGCTCAGGTTCCTAGGCTCGGTATGCTGTACCTCCGGTTCCAAGGCTCGGTATGCTGTACCTCCGGTTCCAAGGCTCGGTATGCTGTACCTCCGGTTCCAAGGCTCGGTATGCTGTACCTCCGGTTCCCAGGCTCGGTATGCTGTTGATCCGGTTTCCCAGGCTCGGTATGCTGTTGATCCGGTTTCCCAGGCTCGGTATGCTGTTGATCCGGTTTCCCAGGCTCGGTATGCTGTTGATCCGGTTTCCCAGGCTCGGTATGCTGTTGATCCGGTTTCCCAGGCTCGGTATGCTGTTGATCCGGTTTCCCAGGCTCGGTATGCTGTTGATCTGGTTTCCCAGGCTTCGTATGCTGTTGATCTGGTTTCCCAGGCTTCGTATGCTGTTGATCCGGTTTCCCAGGCTTCGTATGCTGTTGATCCGGTTTCCCAGGCTCGGTATGCTGTTGATCCGGTTTTCCAGGCTCGGTATGCTGTAGCTCAGGTTCCCTGGCTTGGTATGCTGTTCTGGTTTCCCAGGCTCGGTATGCTGTTGATCCTGTTTCCCAGGCTCAGTATGGTGTGGTTTCAGATTCCTTGGCTCTGTATGCTGTAGCTTCAGATTCCTAGGCTCTGTATGCTGTGGCTCCGGTTCCCAGGCTCGGTGTGCGGTGTATCCAGTTCTCAGGTTTGTTATTCTGTGGATCTAGTATACCAGCTCCGTATGTGGTGGATCAGGTTTCCCAGGCTCACTAGGCTATGGATCTTGTCCCCCAGGCTCTGTGCTGTGAATTAGGGCCTCGGGTTCAGTATCCTGTGGATCAGGTTTCCAGGTTCTGTATCCTGTGGATCAGGTTTCCAGGCTCGGTATCCTGTGTATCAGGTGCCCCAGGCTCTGTGTGCTGTGGATCCGGTTTCCCAGGCTCTGTATGCTGTGGATCCAGTTTCCCAGGCTCTGTATGCTGTGGATCCAGTTTCCCAGGCTCTGTATGCTGTGGATCCAGTTTCCCAGGCTCTGTATGCTGTGGATCCAGTTTCCCAGGCACTGTATGCTGTGGATCCAGTTTCCCAGGCACTGTATGCGGTGGATCCAGTTTCCCAGGCACTGTATGCGGTGGATCCAGTTTCCCAGGCTCTGTATGCTGTGGATCCAGTTTCCCGGGCTCTGTATGCTGTGGATTCAGTTTCCTGGGCTCTGTATGCTGTGGATTCAGTTTCCCGGGCTCTGTATGCTGTGGATTCTGTATGCTGTGGATTCAGTTTCCCGGGCTCTGTATGCTGTGGATTCAGTTTCCCGGGCTCTGTATGCTGTGGATCCAGTTTCCCGGGCTCTGTATGCTGTGGATCCAGTTTCCCAGGCTCTGTATGCTGTGGATCCAGTTTCCCAGGCTCTGTATGCTGTGGATCCAGTTTCCCAGGCTCTGTATGCTGTGGATCCAGTTTCCCGGGCTCTGTATGCTGTGGATCCAGTTTCCCGGGCTCTGTATGCTGTGGATCCAGTTTCCCGGGCTCTGTATGCTGTGGATCCAGTTTCCCAGGCTCTGTATGCTGTGGATCCAGTTTCCCAGGCTCTGTATGCTGTGGATCCAGTTTCCCAGGCTCTGTATGCTGTGGATCCAGTTTCCCAGGCTCTGTATGCTGTGGATCCAGTTTCCCAGGCTCTGTATGCTGTGGATCCAAGTTCCCAGGCTCTGTATGCTGTGGATCCGGTTCCCAGGCTCTGTATGCTGTGGATCCGGTTACCAGGCTCTGTATGCTCTCGGGCTCAGTATTTTGTGGATCAGGTTCCCTGACTCTGTGTTCTTCTCCTGCTTAGGTTTTATTTCTTATAATATTTTTTTTGAGTGCCTATGCCTAAACGTTGTATATCGAGCAAGCAATCAAGTTATGATTTTGCTCCCTAGAACTGCTCGAATTCCCAGGATACATATGCTGCTTTAGTGTGCTTGTTTCCAATTTCTTTGGGTCAGAATGCTGCTTCTTCCCAGGTTGGCTTGGTAAATGTGTTGTTGCTTCTCTAGTTTCCAGGTTGTGTGTGCTAAACTTGCTTTGGTGCTTTAGTCTTGTGTGCTGCTGCTGCTAATGAGCTTCGGTTGTATACAGCTGCCATTAAGGCTCTTTTTTGTGTGTTGTTGCTGCTCAGTTCTCTGGTTATGTATGCTGCTGCTTAGGTTATTGGGTTCAATGTGCTGTCGCTGAGGCTGCCTGATGTAGAAAGTCTGGCTCATGATGCAATGTTCTCCTCTTTGTGCTTTTTCTCTTGACCCTTTGCTCTTGTCCAGGATGTTCCTGATCAGGGTCACTAATTCCTTGTGCAGAGCAGTTCTGAATACCCCATTGTGTGCTGTTGCTGCTCAGGTTGTCTGCCTGCGTGCTATTGGTTGCTCAGGTGTCACGGTCCTCGGTACTCCTGCTAGGACTGTCCATTTCTGTGTGACTGCTCAGTCTCACTAGTACTAAACTGCTTCTGTGCAGGTTCCTTGCTCCGCTTTATCCAAGCTCTAATTCCCATTATGAAGTCTTGCTGGTGTCCGACCGATGCTCCCCGGATTGTTGGTGCTGTTGCTCAGGTTCTTGCATTCTGTGCTGCTGATTGGCGTCTGTGCTCTTCTTCTCCAACTCCTGTGGTCCATGTTCTGCTGCTGCCCAGTTTCACCTGTTGATTGCCAAGTTGCTCCTGAAGGTCCCGGGTTCATTTAGCTCAGTTCCTCAATGTGGTTGCACACACCTGGATAACCCCAAGCTTTCCAATTGGAAAAACAGGATTGGGAAATATAAAACACAAGAGTCCAATGTGGCATTTAAGAATTTTTTACCAAATGGGAAATGCTTTCTCTGCCAAGCTTAATGATCTTAGGTAATGTATTGCTTAATGTAACACACACTTCAATCGTTTTAAAATGGTTAATACAGTAATACAAATAATTTGAAGTTTGCTTTTCCAGTCATGCGGCCAACATCCTCTTCATTGGACTTTATGTGGCAGTGAAAGAATGGATATGAGATGTGTCTGGAAGAACCAGATAGAATCCATTTTGTAGAATGCACCTATACCCTAGAGACCGGTTTAATTTAGAGTTGAGTGGTACTGGAGAAGCTACTGATCTCTAGAGGAAGTGCTAAAGTCAGGGACTAATCCGCTCTTTAATTTCCACCAAGTGGAAACACCAACTCTGATTCAGAACCTTCATGAAAATTGTAGCTTATAAACTAGATATTATCTTAGAGAAAATTAAAAAGACGGTTTAGAGGTTTTCACCTATTCTAATTCAAGATATAAATTTCTCTTTCCAGTGGGTAACCAAGTGTATACGTTAGTTAAATTGACAACTTTGTAAAACAAATGGGGGATAATGGTATATTGTTATACATCTGGGTATTTAAAAAGGCTATTTGTAACGTATAGAAGAAATGTCCAAGGGCTAACGTGATACTACCAGGGCAATTGCAGACCTACGCGCAGATCTCTCAGCATTATTTAGAAATGATAATCACTCTATTAACCACCTTCAGGTGATCAAGGGTTTACTCTGGTCTTCTTCAGCAGGTTGCCCACTCTTCCTTGTCTCACTGGATATGGAAAGTCGCCAGCAGGCAGTCTGTGCTAGGGAAACAGTAATAGGTCCAGACCAGAATGATTGGCCCAACTTTGGTACCTATGGGGGAGAGCAGGTTCTTTGGCTGCCAAAGACCAAATTAGGATCTACTTTGGCTGGTCTCCTGGTTCACTGTGTGCTTCACAGCTGTCCAAAGCAAAGGGCACCACAGAATGTTGTAAGATGTGAAGGAAGAAGGGTTCCACCATCTTGAATGATGTTTGCAAGAGCTCACGCGGGGGGAAGATGCTCAGAGTTGAAGAAAATTCTCTTGGTATAGATCTGGGTAGTGGTAGACAAAGCAGGCTGTGCACAGGGGTTTCTCGTGGTTGACTCCCCTCAATGGGGTTTCTTGAAGTCAAAATACATTTGAAAAGTTACTGGTTAGAAATTTTTTAAACCGCTCTTCACGAGCAATCGCAGAACAATTAAAAAAAAAATCAGCCTGTGCAAATTGAATTTGTTTTCGAGGCAAAGCGCAAAATAGAATATTTTGAAAACAATTAAAGGTTGTGGAATGGGTACCATAGCAGCAACACTTCTGTCATGATTAAAGTTTCCAAAAGACCTTCTTCAAGATGATCAGGGTCCGTTCAGCTGGCGATTTGTTTGTGATGTCCTATTCTGTGTAATTCAGGAGTAATTGGTGAGTAATAGTTAAATAATTGTTTAAACATTCGTATGATTTCCGATGATGTAATACGTTTTTTGACAAACGTACAAATTGAGATTAATTATAACCTGTTTTAAGGCAATAAATAATAGAAGTTAAGGAACATGGGACCAGATATGCAAACATTATAAATACACGTTATTCCTAATGTAAATATTTTTTTAATTTTATTTTTACCAAATAGCGATTCCTAGGAGGTTGCAAATCGATCCACCTCATGAATATTAATGAGGTGGGTCAGAATTTGCAACCCATTAGGAATCGCTGTCATCACGGAGATGGTGGCTTGCTGGGGTCAGCAGACTGTCATGTTTTTAATTGTTTCTTCTGTTTTTTTTTTTTTTTTTAAATGTAGCCTGTTTTACAAAGCAGGAAGTGTTTTTTTTTAAAAAATGAACATTTTTAAGGTTTTTTGTTTTTGTGGGAGTAGGCAGTGGTACATGGGACCACTGCATGTTCTCAAGAAATATTTTTTTTAACTTTCTCAAAAGAGAGGGGCCTCACGGGGAGGACCTCCTGTGTTGCCACCACTTTAGGATTGGTGGTAAAGTATTAATGTTTTGCGACCAGATTTCGGTCACACATTCGAAGTACATACTACTGCAATTCGGTATTTAGAAGGGACACCCTAAACATGTCCCTTCCAAGTACCGAATCGCAAATGCAAACTGCGATTTGGTAACCAGGTACCGAATCACATTTTACCTTTTCTACATTGAAGAAAAAAAAAAGTTAAAATTTGTTCTTGGAGAAAGATTTTTTTATGTGAATTTATAAATTTGTTTTGTAACAAACTGGATGACAATTACAGATTCTAACACTTCTGCAGAGAAGTCACTAATGGGACTGAACCCTTTCAGCGTCTAAAATATTTTTTCTTGCTATGGTCTAGCAACCCACTTTACAGTATCAAAAACATGGCCGCCAATTGTCGGTTAATAAAGTAAGTAGGCCTGTGATGGTGCATCCGCTTGTTCGGATGCTTGTAGTGTTAGGGAAGGCCCCTGGCTTTATAGCAGGGGGAGACTGGCGCCAGGCTCTGCACACAGAGGCCTGTTGGGGACCGCGGTTCTGTCTCCCTCAGAGAGGCTGTGGTATGACCTCTACTTACAGCGCCATCTTTGAAGGTTGACCCGCCTCCTAATTGTCCCCGCGGGCTACCGTCTGACAGTTTGATGAATGAGCTGTTCCGGAGGCTGGAAATGAACTGGTGTGACTGCACCATGGACTCCCCACACATCCATTCTGAGCCGCACTGCATCATTTAATATGCGAGGAATATATTATTTTAAGATAAAGTATGAGACACGTTTGCTGATGAATTGATTTTTTTTACTTGAAATGGAGGATCTCTAACTCCAGAAGGCGGTGATGACTGGCGCCGACTTTCTCACACTTAAGCCACGTGGGCTGATAAACACCTGCAATCATTTAGTTGCCAGGGTTCCTATTGTACTTAAAAAGATTATGCTCCTTCTAAAGTTATTTACTGTTAACGGAGCTCAGACTCTGTGGAGTGTCTGAACGGCCACAGATCAACCGAGAGTCCAAGGAGGCACCCAAGATTGGAACTCTGGTGTGAAGTTGTAGTAACCCACGAGATCATAGCACTGTACCTTACTAAATCATTCTTTTCATATCGGATATTTACTACATCACTAAACATTACATACATGCCTATAGGTCCCCATTACTTCTGTCCCTTCAACATATTTAACAAGCATTTGCAGCGCAATAGGTCTCTCTTGTGAGAGAGTTTAAGCTATTGGCATTGTATTGACAATGCCTTTTATTTATCTGTTTTGCTAATTAACACATAAATAAAAGGTATTGTCATTTACAATGCCAATAGCTCAAACTCTTGTAAATGCGAGACCCATTTAAAGAAGCGGCCGCCATTGTCCCGTTTGCTCGGGAAGTGAAAATGCACATAGCGCTCTGAATGTTGCAGGAAAGCATGTCGGGCCTGCAGTAGGAGAAACTCATTAAAGAAAGTAGTACTTACAGACTAAAAAAGACATACTTTGTAACAACAGAAGTAAAAGGGCGAGTCCTCATGAGACGTTACAAATGAAGATAAGGCGGTACTAAGGAGGGACTAACAAGCCTATTAATGAATCAGAAGCCAGCATTTACGAAGGACAATGACACAAGCCAATGACAAATATTTGCGGAGATTGGGCGGGGCTTCTATTCCATACTCCAATACAGAATGGCTCGCAGAGCAGCACATGCGCTGCCCAGGCTAGACCTAAAAAGTATTGACAAAGGCCCTAGGGCGACACTGGAAGCCAGTCTTTTTATGGTCAAGCCTGCAAGAGCATGTGCTAGCGCATGCGTCTTGCTTGCGAGACACTATTGTATTCCAAAAGGGCTTGGAGCCTGCCTGTTTCTTACCCATTTGTTGCCTTGTGTGGCACTCTTCTTTACAGCTTGTAATTTTTCATGGCAGGATTAACATAATTTCTGTTCCTCTCTGTGATGAAGGAACCAAGCACAGATTGATTCAACTTAATCAGTGCCCGTCCGCTGCTCCTGACATGATTGAGGTACTGTTTTGTTCTTTTTAACTTTTAGTGCCCTCAAACGGAAGGCGTGTTTTCTATAGTTAACTTTTTTATTCTGCCAATTCTCCTTTTCCCACTTACACTCACTTACACTCATGTTTGCTTTTTATTTTGCTTGTGGGTGCTGTTTTCAAAAGATGAGAATTTTTATTTTTCAAAGTGACATTTTCTTATGTGTAATTTCTGAAATTATGCTTTAACACATAATCATGCAGTACACCCCAATCCACCCCACTCCAGTTTAACTTCAATCCAACCAACCTTAACCCACACCAATCCACCCTACTCCATCCACCCTACTCCATCCACCCTACTCCATCCACCCTACTCCATCCACCCCACTCCATCCACCCCACTCCATCCACCCCACTCCATCCAGCCCACTCCATCCAATCCACCCCAATCCAATCCACTCTAATCCAACCCACACCTCTCCTTCCAATCCACCCCAGTCCATTCCAGTCCACCCCAGTCCCTTCCAGTCCACCCCAGTCCCTTCCAGTCCTCCCCAGTCCCTTCCAGTCCTCCCCAGACCCTTCCAGTCCACCCCAATTCCACTCCATGCCAATCCAGTCCACCCCACTCGATCCAATCCACCCCAGACCAGTCCAATCCACCACAGACCAGTCCGATCCACTCCAAAGCAACCCACACCACTCCTTCCAGTCCACCCCAGACCAATCCAGACCAATCCAGACCATACCCCTCCATTCCAATCCAGACCATCTCACTCCATTCCAGACCAATCCAGTCCACTACACTCAGACCAGTCCAATACACTCCAATCCAACCAACCCCACTCAATCCAGTCCACCCCAGACCAATCCATCCCACCCCAGACCAATCCAGCCCACCCCAGACCAATCCAGTCGACCCCAGACCAATTCAGACCATCTCACTCCATTCCACCTCACTCCATTCAGACCAATCCAGTTCACCCCACCGCAGACCAATCCAATTCACCCCAATCTGCTCCACTCTAATACAAAACAATCTGCTCCACTCTAATCCAAAACAACCTGCCCTACTCTAACCCAAAACAATGTACCCCTCTCCAATTGGCCCGTCTCCAACCCATTCTACCCCACCCCACTCCAATCCAGTCCAATCCAATCGACCCCAATCAATCCACCCAAATCCAATCTGCCCCACTTCAGTCCACCCCACTTCATTTTACGCACCCCAATCAAATCCACCCAATCTAATCTACCCCAATCAATCCAATCCCTCACTTTAATCCACCCCATTGTAATCCAATCTACTCCACTACAATCCACCACAGTTCATGTCAATACAACCCCCCCCCCACTCCATACCAATTCACACCACTCCAATCGAAACTACCCCACCGGAATCCACCCCATTTCAGTCCACTCCACTCTGATCCAGTCACCCCACACCAATGCAACCCACTCCTTTCAGCCTAGTCTACCCGACTCAATCCAATCCATCCAGCCCACCACACTCCAATCCAACTCTCCAGCCCAGTCCAAGCCACCCCCTCCAGTCTAGTTCACCCCACTCCAAGCCACCCTACTCTAACCCACCCCGATCCCCCTTACCCCATTTCAATCCAATCCACCCACTTCTATCCACCCATCAACCCACTCTATCCCAATCCAATATAGCACAATCTACTCCAATCCACCCCACTACCTCAGTCCACTCCAAACTACTCCATCCTACTCCACTCTGGGCCAAGCCATGACTCTCTGCCACTGAACTGAACTCTACTCCCTCTACTTAGCTCTAAAACACGCTACTGCCCTACTCCACTCTATGACAATCTACTCCAACAAATCCAGTCTACGACACTATACTCCCACCATTCCACTCCAAGACACTCCACACCACTAGCTTTTAGTGATGCTGAACAGCAGTCACACTGGTGTACAAAAGGACAAAAATACATTGCCAAAGCCAAAAGCTCTTCTATAGACAAGACCTATTGGCTTTGCTAAAGTTTGCTTTTTTTGTCACACTTTCAGCAAACAATTGCTTGGGAGGCTGCTGCGCCCTCGTCAAAAAAAAATGACATTATAATATTTTGGCCTCCAAAAACACATATCCATATTAGTCTCAGACAATGAAGGGAACTACTTTACATGGATGTGCTGTGTGAAAAGGCATAATGCCATCACTCACACTGAAGTTAACCAATGGCTGAGGTGGACTAACCCACTGCCCAACACTCTATCCTGTAGTGTATGGAAGACAAATGAATATGACACAACAGGCAAATGGATGAAGAGTGTTGCTAGAAAGTACATATATACTCCTTAGAGGCTCGGCTTCGTTAGCAGTAAATATGCTTACGAAGAGACTAATCTTCTTAGGTACAATATGAACCCTGCAAGCACCTTTTTATACATCTTAAAACTGAAAGGTTTTGTCTAACGTAAGAATTAATAATTAGACACTCTACATCATAACAATTTCTTAGACCACTATAATGGCGCCCATAAAATTTGACTGTAATGTAGTCAGTCAGATCTCTGTCCTCTCTAGACTTGAAAGATTTACAGATTGGATGTCCTCCCTGCTGTACTGACCATAGAAGGCAATTAATCTTTGGTAAGCACCAGAGTCTGTGTGTCTTGCAGGGTAAAATATATCAGCCAGCTCATATAATCTGAGCATTATCTCTCTCATCGGGAAGAGTGATTGTTAGCCGCCTACTCCCACCAGTTCTGCTGCTAGCGCTGGGATGCCTTAGGGTAGCCATGCGCTTAACAAATGCTAATTAATAATATAGACTTATAGCCCGCCGTAGAGGGCTATACCGGCTATTAAAGGTCCTCTCCAGCCTTTAAGGCCCAAGCAGAAGGCGAGGGCCTTTAACAAGGGAAAGGGACTTTAATAGCCGGTATAGCCCAGCTACGAAGGGCTATAAGGGTATTAGACAATTCTGCCACTTGAGGGTAGAATGTTCTAACAAAAAAGAACAAAGCCTTAAGGGAGAGTGAGGGGATTGGAATCCCCTCAGGCTCCCTGAAGCCTTTGTTCACAGCCAGAGCTGTGAACAAAGAAACATTGGAATGTTGGAGCTCCGGGCTTACACCAGCAATTATAAGCCCAGAGCACTCCATTGTTTTCAATGGAGCTCCCAACATTCCAATGTTCTAATAGTAATAATAATCAGCCTTCCTTCATCACACTGCTAAGTACTGCGACCCAAGACTCGATAAGAGGACCATTCTGGTCTTCCACACATGACACCAAAATGCATCCTACATAGATCCAAAGCAAATAATATAACTCTTTCAACCAAGCACTCCCCACAGTGTAGCATGCTACCCGTCCGACAGGGTGCTTCAGCACCTCACGTGGGGTATAAAGAGCTATTAAAAATTACAACCACATGCTGGCCAATTAGTACATGTTATAGGTGACAAGTCCAATATAATTGTACAGTATTTCATGTACTGTATTTCATGTACACAGTAGAGTCCTGAAATTGATATCGACAAGTAAGTTTATTAAGAAGAAAGGAAGGCTTGAAATTTAAACTCAATATTCCAAAATCATACTTGTCTTTCACACTTGAACTTTAGTTAGTACATGAAGATTATTGTTAGCATTATTATATTTGCTATACGGTATTAAAAAGGAAAATCAGTTGGAACAATATATTGGGCATATATATTTTGTTTTGTATTAATAGTATTTTAAAGATCAAGAAGTCTATTTTAACGAATTCAGATTGAAGTTTGGTTGCAGGTATTTTAAAATGAAATTGGTTATTACTTCTCAATGTCTTAATGTTTTCATGGTCTTTTTAAAACGTTTAAAAAGTGTTTTAATTATATTTATTTTTTTAAGGATTAACAAAGGTCTTAGATTAGAAATACGATTCTAAAATGTATGCATTGGTCTAGCGGTACCTTTTTGAAATATCATGTTATGAAGTATTTTTATTGCGATGCGTAATTTGTTAATATGTATCTTTTATGGTTTGTTAAACCGAAATAAAGATTAATTGAATGGATATCGACAAATCCCCTTGTTGGGTCGTTGTTTATGCTGATTAAACTTCGGTATCACCTTTAGTAATGTATTTGGTCCCTAAGAAGGCCTTCAACTACCAAAAGGAGCACTTGTATGTTGTACTCTTACTCAAACTCTAAACTCCACTAATTGGAGCCTCCTAGTGGTGCTGCTATTGCAGGTATCAAGAGGTGGGAAATTATTTACCCCAGCCTCTGCTCCCTGGGACTGGTTGCCCCCGTCTTTTACGTACTCTGAGGACCTACTCTTTCCTAGATCAGGTAAAGACGTGATTGTCTTAAAAACACTCCACTAGTCATCTCAGTGTAATGTAGTTAATTTCTCATGGTGCCAAATAACACCCAGCAGTGCAAAGATGCTATGTCAAATGAGTTGAATTCACTTCTAATGAGAAGATTAGTGAATTGTATTGTTGTAAGCACCTAATTCTGGTCTATGTTGGGTCACCTTGTGGGGACATGCTCTTAGAATCTACCTGTGTTGGCTTTACTCATCCCTGTACTCTATACCTTCAGTTCTGAATCATGCGATTCTTACACCAGACCATAAAGCTGCGCTCTTACATGTAGTTACTTTTCCGCTGGTAAATGGTCTGCTATTAATCAGCAATTTCTTGCGGGGATGTAATGGGGCGGCCAGCAGGTGCACACTTAACTTTGTCCAGAACACCTTATAGATGTGTATAGTTAATTCGTGTCCAGGATCAGTCCAGGACTTACCCACTCTGTGTAATATGAAGCTTACATCCACTGGGCCAGTACAGACTGGTACCACTAATTCTCATTTTAGATCCTGGGCATGCGAGCGCCTCAGTACAAAGGCTCATGGGACCTCAGGCTCAGCAGTGATTTGTTACAAGTCCAAGGATCAGCTAGAACCTTTCTCACTGGTGATTATGGCCTACCTTCCTAGGACAAGAGGGGAGGCAGAGATGTTCTGCTGTAGCTCTGAGCCGGGTAGGAGAGAATGGGGCAGATGCATAAGATTTGAGACCTCCACTTCACTGTCCTACCAGGCTCCTGCTTTCTGATCATCCAGGTTCTATTGGTTAACATACCTTTATATCCATTCCTGATGAATTTGAAGGGGAGGGTATTGGCTCCATATTAGTTTCCTCAGCGTATAGTTTGAATATGCAAAACATGCCAATTTCGGTTAACAATTCTCCTTCTTTGCAGCAGCAAGTAGGAAGCCCGGCGACCCTCTAATAATCTCGGACATTAAGAAGGGAAGCGTTGCACACAGGTGAGTGGAGTATTTTACCTTCTGATGTTGATGGTCGAGTCCCCTGGTTTCCTCCTCCTTAAAGGGGTCACCCAGCAAAGGGACTTTATCCGCATCGCTGACCATGAGCATTCTATAATGTTGCTCTGCTGTAGGACGTCTGCTTGGACATCATTTACCAAATGGCCCCATTAATATAATTTATTTTCTGGGAACCGGATCATCCCCCCATCAAAGTTGGGCAACCCCCACATTTCTACAGAATTTTTAAAGTCCCATGCTGCCATTTTAGAAGTAAAAGAACATATAGGTAAAATCCCATAACGAAATTTAAAATATAATGTGTTGGCTAGAGGGGGCTCAACCTCATCAAAGAAGGATTCCAAATTAAAATTTTCTTTAAAATCAAGAAATGCAGAAGCTAAGGAGCCTACTCCCTGTTGCCCAATAGAGGAGGATGACTTAAACTGCCAATACAAATCCTTTAAAGCAGTCCTAGATACCCCACTAAGATTTGTGGTCATAGACCAGATTCTCTTGCAAACTAACTCAATGAAGGATTGCTTACTATCCCTTACCCATGGAATTTTTAGATCGCCAGGTGACCTCAGAATATCCTCTAAACCCTGCCGATAACAGAAAAGCCTGGTGGGAAGCCCAAATTCTGCAGCAATATAAAAGCGGTCAAAGACTTATTTCTTCACTAAGTCGCTCTCAATCCGAGGCCTATACGCAGGGATATAAGCAGGGTACTAAAGGGGAAGGTTGGTGCGCATGAAGCAAATTTCTGCTTTCTCCAATGAGCTTCAATCCTTGTGGCCCCAAAGTTCCGCACTGTACAATGCGGCCTCCACAGCTTGCAGATAAATGGTTTGGAGAACTGGAGAAATGGGGCAAAATTGAGAACTCCTTTGAGACCTAGAGATTTCACCAGAGTACTGTTCAAGCTTTAGCCTACATGTAACAATATGTGGAGCCCTATCAAAATGATCGGTAAGTGTAACCCCTAAATAATCAAATGTTGGAGCTTGCTCCAAATGTACTCCATGGAGTTCAGGATTAGGCCTGTATGTTAAGCAGGGGTTAAAAACCATATGCTTAGTCTTGCTCATGTTGACCTGCAAGCCCCTCCGTTCGCAGAATCACCCAAACTGAACCAAGAGCTCTTGGAGCCCCATCGTAGATTTTGAAATCAGGAGGGTATTCTCCGCAAACAGGAGGGCCATGATCCTAATATCGGCAAAGTTCCGTGCGTCATTCTCACAGTAATCTGTATATGCCACCAAACAATGATTAAATAAAAGTTGGGTTGGGGCAAGAACGCGCCCCTACCGGACTCCCCGACTAACGGGGACAGCGTCCATAAGTTTACTTTGAGATCCACAGCGAACCTGTGCAAAATTGCCAGTGTGTAGCCTAATCAGAACATCCAAGAGATATTTGGGGACAACTATGTCCTCCAGCACATTCCAGAGAACATCCCTAGTAAATAAGGTCGAAGGCCGACTGGAGGTCAAGGAGAATTAAATATACACGACTGCCCCCAAGCAGAACATATTTCCAATACAATAACTGGAGTCGGAATACTTTATTGATTGTACTAATTCCTTCCCTGAAGCTAGCTTGAAATGGTGTCAAAATGGCAACTTCCCTAAGCCAATTGAAAAAAACAATGTTTTCCCTTTAAATCCCTTGCTATTCTCCTGACTGAGCACCGTTTCCTCAATGTATATTAGCAACAACTAAGTTTTGTGGGTCAATTTCTATGGTGAAACGTGCAGAATGGGGATTTGGAGCACAGGTTGACCCTCTGCAGCTCAATTTCGCCCTCTGCAGCTCAATTTCGCCCTCTGCTGATGATGGAGCCTGTGTTACAGCAAACAAATGGTGGACGGAATGCTGACAATGCAAACATTCTCCCCCAGTCAAAAGATCTGGGTTAAATCCATTGTTCTTTTGCCCACTACGCCACCCCAGTTTGGCCCCAGCCAGATGCAAATCAATCTAGACCTTGTGCCTCATGAGAACAGTCCAGACCGGAAACAAGCATCCTGGGACCGGTTTCAGGGTATGTCACCCTTCAGCCAGGCTAGCTTGAATCCAGTGGTGCAGTGAGCAAGGGACCCATGTCGGGGCATACCCTTCCCACTTGGGGTGAAAAGTGTTACAGCAAACAAAACTGGACGGAATGCTGACAAAAGATAATGGAGCCTGAGCAGCAGTCCTCTTAAATGAGGGGCACTGCTTTGCCTCTGCAGGGTGGACTAATATTAACTTGTTTTAAACTTTTTGTTAGAAGCTGCAGTCTGATTGATCAGAATTTCAAGGTGAAAGTTAGAGTCCAAAACCAAAGACATTTTCTATGTCAAAGTATTGTTTTTGTTTCTTTACATTTGCCTTCACGGTAGCTCGTGGGTTTATAGAGAACTTCTCCTCCAAGAGTTCAAATTATTGAAATTGTGTGTATAATTGTGTTTTCACAACATCTCTTCTTAACTGAGAGGAGTCTTGCCTTTTTATCAGTCAGCCGTGCCAGGTTGGTTCATGACTCTGTGTACCCAATAGCAAAGATACTCCGTTTCTAATGTGGATTCTCCTCAAAATACAAAATTGAATAATTGGTTACTATTTGGGTTCAAGTGCATCTGAAATGAGAGCTGTTTTTTGCACCCCATGTGAATGCCTAATTTGAGCCGGTGTTAAGCACTCGCACTTATTGCAGTCCACCACCTGTTTGTATATTTTTGAAGTTAGCAGCTCAGCAGAGTCATTAACAATTAAATATACACTAAAATGAATACTACATGATCTTCCAGGCCATTCTGCCAGGTTGTGGCCTGGAAAATTCCAAACTGTTCGACATGTAAAAGTGTGTTGATTGGTAATTGTGTTGGCTCTAATATCCACACTGCTGGCAGGGGTAGTCTATAGTACAAGTTGTAGTAGAGTCCGGAAAAGTGTTGCACCCGGACACTTAATGTTTTTTTCTTTCACAAAGTAAGCACTGACACTCTTTAAATGTCAGGTGTTGCCTGCCCTCATGTTTTTATGCTCCAGTGCCTCTTTCACATACTCCATTATTACATTCCAGAGTGGTGGCCCAACAACTCCTGGAACCATGTGCAATTATATATAAATGTACAACAGGGGTTCCAAGTGGAACATAATCAGTTAAAAAGAGCACAATCCCATCCAGATTTTTAAAAAAATCTATCAAAGAATTGTTCAGTGGAGATATATAGTAGACTGGGTCAACTTATTAATGTTACAAAAGTGTAAAATATTTGACAAAGTATTTACAGTTCAATAGATATGTGCTTGGTACACAGATGACCACTCAGTGAATGTAAAATACAGTGCACAGTGTGTATAAGGAAAAACAGCAGCAATGGAATATTAACTAACTCTTGCAATAGGTACAATTATCCGGCTCCGTGTCATGTATCAACCTAATAAAGAGTTGGCTACTAGCCCTTTCCAATTGACTGTATTGTCCATGGCGTTTCGACCCAGGGAAATAAACGGGTCATCATCAGGACAAAGATAGTTTGTCTGAGCGAGAGTATGAACCAGTACTTGAAATTGCTAGGGGAGTTAAAATTAGGAAATGAAAGGCCTTATTAAAAAGACTTGGTTGGACGGGTTGAAAATAGCCACCTGAAGGCTCAGGCTGCAAGAGTCAGAATGAAGAATGCGTCTCCATCAGTCGGAGTGCCGCTTCAAACTGAAGGAATCGGGCCTGATCCCCGGTGTACATTTATATCTTGCATGAGGGGTGATTTGGGGTGCGAGAGGACTGGACACCATAATTAGCAGTTGGCCGTGGTACCTAGAACTTTCTGTTTAAAACAGGAGCGCAGTGTGAGGTAAATGGCCTATAGTTCAATGTACTGTTAATCAACAAGGTCCACCTCACGTAGGGTCAGAGTGTATCCTGTTGTTGATGGAATACACAAAATGTGTTAAAATACCCCTCACACACCAAAAGGGCCCTTGGTGTCATGCTTCATCATTGGGGTCTTCCCGCCCGGCTGCCGGACGGGGCAGTGCTGCGACAGGCGACTACGCTGGAGCACCTTTTAATGTAAGTGCTATGTGAGTGATATGGAGTGAGTGTCAGTAGGGTCAGGGGTGATATAAAAAAAGTGGTGTTAAAAAATACCTGGCCTTTTGATAGAAAAAACTGTTTAATAAGCACTGGCTGGTATTGTTAAAAAAAAGTGATTCGGAAAGATCAAGCAGATTAATGAGCTTACTTTCCTGTGCGGGTCAACATGTTTCAGGGCGCCATGCCCCTTCGTCAGGACCGGGGTCAGATCCCCCCTGTCACTCACTAATGTCTTTCCACATTAAAAAGATATATAAAGGTGTATGTACAAAGTAGTGAAATGGTACTATTTTTATCAATGTGTATAGATCTATACTTTATAAATATACAAATCCCTAGCTACAGAAATACTGATGTAGTATGCTTAGGGAGGTAGGAAACAATGCCCCATGAGCCAACTCTGGACAAAGGTTAATTGAGGGTCTAATCAACCCCCAGCATGGTTGTGCTTCCTCCTTCGTCCGTGGCTTCCGCGGACGAAGGAGGAAGCACAACCGTGCTGGGGGTTGATTGGACCCTCAAATACCCTTTGTCCAGAGTAAGCTCATTAATCCGCTTTATCTTTCTGAATCACTTTTTTTTAACAATACCAGCCAGTGTTTATTAAATAGTTTTTTCTATCACAAGGCCAGGTATTTTTTAACACCACTTTTTTATATCACCCCTGACCCTACTGACAGTCACTCCATATCACTCACATAGCACTTACATTAAAATGTGCTCCAGCGTAGCCGCCTGTCGCAGCACTGCCCCGTCCGGCAGCTGGGCGGGAAGACCCCGATGATGAAGCATGACACCAAGGGCCCTTTTGGTGTGTGAGGGGTATTTTAACACGTTTTGTGTATTCCATCAACAACAGGATACACTCTGACCCTACGTGAGGTTGACCTTGTTGATTAACAGTACTTTTGGAAGAGGAGGACGTGCCCACCTCGGTGCCACCCAGCACCACCTCTTCACTCCCCCCTCTTTATTTCCCTACTATAGTTCAATGTACCCTAAACAAATATAGAATTATAGATGGGTAATACTGAATTACAGTGTTTTTCACCGAGGGGTTTGGAGTGACCTTAAGTAGACAATGTGAGCGAAGTTCGAGTTGTCTCTGTCACTCTGAACCCTGAGGTGTAAAACATCCCCGTCATTCACTCTTCCCTCATCTATAATTTTGTTATGTATGTCCCCAAAAATCATCTGCTTCTGCTTCCAACTGCTATGCCGTGGCAGAGTAATGGAAAAGCCAATCATAACATGGCCTCAGTTATGCATCCCTAGCCCAAAGCTAACAAGTTTTGTTATCAACTATTGGTACGTCCTAGCAGTGAGTTACACAAGTCAGAAACTAACATAAATGATACAGGCTCTCTAAGAGAATTATAGATGGGTAACCGTGAATTACAGGTTTTTTTTCACTTAAGGGTTTTGAGTGACATCAATTAAATGAGAGCGAACCTTTAGTGTTCCATGTCACTCGGCACCCAGAGGGGAAAAATCCAATTTTTTTACTTTTTCCCCCTATCTATAATTTTGTTATGTATGGCCCTCAAAATCATCTGGCCCTACTTTCATCTGCTACGTAGGGGAAGAGGGTAATGGGGAAGCCATACATAACAAGGTCTCTATTATGTATCCCTGTCCAAAAGTTAAAAAAGTTAACTTATCGGCCATCCTTGACCAACCCCCACCACCTTCTCTTCCATTCCATTCCCTTGCCTTCCCTTGCCACATGCCCTAGAGGTCAAACTTTCAGCTTGTCTACCAGACCCATGGACAAAGGTTTAGTAAGATTGGCCCACACTTCAGCTCTGAGCACCTGGAAGCTTCTGCAGCTTGATTTATTTATCCTTGTTCAGTATATCCAGATCTGATAAAAGCAGACAGGTCTCCCAACTCTCTGGGATATTTTTTATCTAAAATGCCTGATTTGGGTTTTCAAACACCAGTTTCTCTAAGTTTGGCTCCTATGCTTTGCTAAACTAATGATATTTTTGGATAGTTTAAGACAAGCGCATCTGTATGTCCAGTGCTTTTTTCCGATTTTGAGTTCAGTGTTTTGGTGCCTAGTGACCTTTTAGGAGAATACTGCACTAATATGTGGGTTTGGCTCAATTCAGTCCTTGGATTTTCTCTCCCAAAGATTCATCTCATCATTTTGGTACCAAGTCAATTTTTGTTGTATGCAAATAAAGTCAACTTTAAGATTACTGTAGGAGTTGGCATTGGCCTCCCACCAATCCAAAACTCCACCAAAGAAATGTGTTGTTCTGCAGACTATTGTTTGCATGTGATACCTTTTCCTGTAACAGATCAATCAAAGGGTGTCAAAAACAAACCAGGCCGACCAGAGTGACCATATTTCTTCAATCAAAATTCCAAATATATATATCCTGTGCACTGCTAATCCGGTACCTGCGGATGTTCAGTACCACTGTCCAGCAGACTTGAAATGACAAAAAATGGAAAGGTGCACCATGAAAAACTTCCAATCCATAGAAATCTTGTCTGTATTTTCCAATTATTTTATTTCTTTTCATATCCGTATCAAAACATCCAGTCAAACCATTCAGCAAACCCATTTTGTTCAAATTACCTATTAAACTTAATCAGGGCTCATTTGTTTGTCATTCATAAACCTCACTCCATATTTAAGAGGGATCTTTATGATTCCATTCCACAGATGCTTGGGATATATGAATTAAGTTTTTCTTACATCATCTGTTACGACTCCATAAACGTTTTGTGGTCGTGTCCAAAATAGACGAGATCGGGAGAGATACCTTGATATGTATCCTTTCATACTATAGTGTAGTCAAGTTAGAGAGTGTCTCCGCATCAGAGCGAACTTGCAAACTTGAGCCCCCCCCCCAAGAAGTAAACCTAGGAAACAAGAGTGACTTTACTGAAGAGTACCCAAGGATAAAAGATTAGGATCACTTCCATCTGTGAGGTTATTCAGAAAATCTTTGACTGACATTTGATCAAAAGTGGAAGATCTATTATACATTATCTAGTTTCTTCCACAGGGAGATTCCCTCCATACAATTATTTTACTTTTTTCCCTCCCTTCCTAAATAGTCTCCCTTTTCTTCAAAGCCCCTCCTTGCGCTGCTCTAGGAGGGCCTTTAGCCATCGGTCTCCACTTTTGAAGCACTGCTCTCGTGCTTGTGGCGGCAACCAACTTGCGGGAGCAAGCAGCGGCTTGGCCACTTTAATTACAAACATATGGCTGCTGCTCGCTCCTGCAAGGTGGATGCCGCCACAAGCACGATTGCAAGTGCTTGAAAAGTGAAGAACGCTTGTTGTACTATTTTGCACATGCGCAAAATTAATAATAGAACGGTATAGAGGCTTTTGTACTGTCAAATGGTTTCCGAGCTCAGTGATAAACCAGAATCATGTTCCCAAAACCTCGTACCGGGCATTAGGTACGAACATTCCCCAAAGTTAAACATAACACATCAGAATCCCTCAGTTAAATACTGAAAAGACAGGAAAAAAACCTTACGGTAAAACGAACACCCACTACTCCGAATCGTATGCCCCACCACAGTTGTTAACCTAGCTAATATAAAAAATAACACCTCCGTAAATAATGTCCCATAAAGAACAAAATAAACCAAGGCTCCGAGGTCAAAGCTAGACCAAGCCAAGTTATGTGGCGAGATTAGACAGTGGGTACTGAGCGGACTCCTCTAAACATTAGTTTCAAGTGCTATGCTACTGAAATTAGCAAAACCGCCCCAATACATTGAGTCCCGCTGACCGTAATGACTCAATCAACTTCTATTCCCTTCAAGGACGCCAGTGCCGGGACTATTTCTAAAATGTAATTCTTTCACAATGGACTACACACAAAGATGAGGTGTTCAAGCAGCAACAGCAATCCTCCATAATCTACATACATATATGCTTCTCCCCAACAGGAAATAAACAATAGGTACATTCAGGACAGAGTCCATGCAGTATACCACGTGACTTGGCACGCGACCCCTTCTGGGAGTCTAAGCACTAGCCGACAATGATATGTCATTTTTTTTTTTTTTGCTGACAATGATATGTCATACAAGTTCTGAAAGGCTTGTACAAGGGTATGCCGACACCAACAGTACCGCCTTAACCACTGTTGCAACAACAATTTCAAAGGGATTGATGAAGCACTGACGACCTTCGCAATGGACTAAAATGGTACTGGGTACGGAGACATTTGATGAATCGCGTCACTTGTGAACACCCCAGAAGTGCTTAGCAGTATGGTTTCATGGAAAGAGAGGAGAGGGGCTTTACCTGGATGTCACTCTCCCTAGTGTGGTGAGGGTGCAAGAAAAAAATGTTTCAGGAGAGACTCTTGATCTAGGGGAGGGGACGACCGACGTCAGGCAATGGTGGCAGTTAACTGGGGCAGCTCTTTCCAGTGCGTTCTGGGTGGATGGCGCAGCCCTTTGGCACAGTAGGTGGGATGGGCAAGGTGGTTCTTTAGGTGCTAGGATTTAGGGGCGTAGGAAAATATGCTGGTTGGGGGCAGTGGAGGCAAAGCCTCTCTACTTTTGACTGCCAGCATCTCAATCACGCTGTTAAGACTTTGCTCACTCTTCCCTTACAGTAGAGGCTTTTAGAGGATCTTGCCTACCAAACACCTTTGAGCTGTTTGGGTGAGGAAGACTTTTTTTGGTCTCTGCCACAAACTTACGGAAGGACTATAGCGCACCCATTGGCTTACATTAGTTGCCACCAGGGCACTGCACTTAGACATGTTCTAGGTGCCATCGCTCACTGTACTCTGATATGTCACATGAACAACCAGTGCACTGCAGTCAGATGGTATAGGCACCACGGTGCAGTGTTGTTTTGCTTTTATGAATGTCACACTCACCAACAACTTGCCATAATTTGATTGCTGCCCTAATTTTCGTCTTGTGACCCCACTCCTGTTGTACAAATCTCAGGCATTCTTGGGCAACCTTACGCTACGCACAAGGGAGGCTGGGAAGATGCGCCCAGCTGTTTGTGCAGTCACTGCCCCTAAGTGATGACTCACCAGAATGGCTGTCAGGCACTCCTAGTACTGTCTGTATCAACACTTCCCCTAGCTGGCGAGGTAACACTGGTCTGTGTTTGAAGGGCTGCATGCTTCATTAACAATCATTGGCATAGCCAATAGGTCTCGCCTTTGGGACCTTTATAAGTGTTTAGCCATTCAACAGTTGATGTTGTTGCACCAATGATATTGAGCTGCATAACTAAATACGTATAAGGTTCCAAAGGCGAGACCTATTAGCTATGCCAATGCTTGTTCTTCAAAGTGTTTTCTTGTGGGGCTTACTCGTCCGTTTCTCCTGTTTGTTATGGCACGGTTGATGCTACAGCTCTTGCCACATTACACATCGCAGCTTGTATAAATTCTCAGTTTTTTTTTGCCAATGTGTGTATTTTTATAAATTGAAGTACGGATACTCCCGACCCCCAACATCCTCTCCCTAAAGAGTTCCTTTAACATAAATTACCAGAATATTTTCCAAGTTGTGCGTAATTTGTCAAAGAATAAGTGCTGGGTCCCAAAGTTTTGCTCATAAGCCCGCAGCTGGCGCTATCCAAGGTCAAAGTGCCGAGAAACACCGCTGCATAGTCTTGATTTCACCTCATGCCTCTTTCATTCACCACCTGACACTCCTATCCCTTTTAGCTCATTCTTTCAGATTGTTTTTCATCCCTGCTGTCACTGTTTATCTGTCTTTCTCCTCCTCCCCCTTTGTGTTTTTCAATTCCTTGTTCGGGGTCAAAGTCTGATGGGGAAAGAAGTGCTGGTCCCAAAAGATGAGTTCTGGTTGGTTCCACCTGCAATCACTGTCTCTAATTAAACATGGTTCTAAAATGATCAAGCACAGTATAGGGATTTTCAGTGCTCCAGGAAAAACGGAAATTTGCCAACGAGGGCACTATCCATACACTTAAAAAGCATTTTTAGGTCTTTTGCAGTAATTATTGCCAGAATTAGGGAGCACCCTAAGGCCTCACCTCGCTTTATGGGAGCTCTACTGAAGATTCTTGTAGAGGCTCGTGCGGTCACTCTAAATGACAGGTACACCATTTAGGATTAGCTAAGGGTAGTGTGTTGAAGTTTGCCTCCCCCTGTGCCTGGTTTGTAGTCCCTGTTATTAGCCAACCTGACCACTGAGCAGTTAGAAGTAAGTATGCTACTGGTGATTGCCGGCTTTAGTAGCCCGAAAAGTGTTCTAGTTGATCTGGAGTTTGTCCCAATTTGCTTCTAGATGCCAGAGCTAGTGGAAATGACTAACATCACTTGCCCCACAGTGATATCCTAGGGTGGGCAACAAATTTACCCGTGAGTCCTATTTCTTGCTGGTGTGGGGAGGGATTTAAATAGTGGAAACTACAGAAACTAAACGTGAGTCCTAGAACTCTGATTACTTTTGATTCCTGCTGCTATTTTCATGGATCTGCAGAACATGGATTAAAAACAAAACCGTGCACTGGGTATCCGCAGGAAGTCTCACAACACCCTCCCGCCCACTCGCTCCATTGCTTGACTGCTAACTGCCTTTACCACGCATATGCACGTGCGAGGTTAAGGCAAGCATTGTTCTGCTTACATTGTGTTGGGATGCATGGTTTAGCCTGCATTGTGAATGCAGTTTCCATTGTCTGACATCTTAACACCATCGATGCTAGTGCTATTTTCCTCCTGTGCGGAGTTATGTTGATTTCCATTGTTCATGACGAGCTCAGCTCGTCATGAGCGTCAAAGGAGTTAAGCCTTGTGGTGCTCGTGTAGCTATTTAGCACAGATCAGGTGGCACCGGCAAGCTTGAAGTCGCATCATAATGCAAGGATTTGAATAACCCCCCCTCCTAAAGATTCCTGTTAGCATAAGGATCCATATAAATCATTTAACACTGCATGACTTGGGTTGCTTCACCTGTTCCGTGTTGTATTTCCAGGTAGTTCTGCACAAACAGATAGTGACCCTGGATGGATGACGCGTCTTGGTCTACAGGGAGATGAGCTTGAATGCTATCGACCGAGTCTTGGCTGATGAATCTTTGTCTACTGGGAAACAAGCCTGAATGCTATTGACCAAGTTGTCAGAATCTCTCACCTTCTTACAGGATGTAAATATTCTTCTCCCCACAGAACTGGCACTTTGGAGCCCGGGGACAAGCTGTTGGCCATTGATAATATCCGACTTGACAACTGCTCGATGGAAGACGCTGTGCAGATTCTCCGGCAGTGCGAAGAACTGGTGAAGCTGAAGATCAGGAAGGATGAAGATAACTCTGGTAGGACCTGCGAGCACCGTCTGATCCACCTCGCGTCAGCACTTGGCGCCTCTGCAAATAAATGCTTTGGAGCATGCACGGGCTGAATCAGATAGTGAAATGTGTTTTTCTTTTAAATACTTGGCAATGCGCTGTGCAGAGTTTAGGTTCTTGTATTAATGACGCTATTGTGTACAGCAAGGATATCCCTTCCAACGTATTTACAGAACATTCAATACAGCTTATTTCGTTTGCAGAAACAGTTCAATAGATATTTGTTTATTTCGGGATATTGGTTTCATCCACTTTTTCTTGCACCATAGTGGCTCCTTTCTTTCATATTTCTTTTAACCTCTTTCCAATTTTTCTCTTTGTTGTTTTCCCTCTTCCCCTCCTACATATGAATCTCTCTGTATTCAATTTAATGCGATAATTCTGTACCATATTAATTTAATCTGAAGAACAATGTCAGAAATGTTTTAGCAATTCGATAAAATGAAATTCACTCTTGCCTATGGTACCCACCCTCTTTTTGCCCCCACCCTTTGCGGTTTGCCCCCTGTTTCCTCACCACCTACTTTTGACTTGCAACATGTGTGTTCTTTGCTTCCTCACTACCCCACCCCCCTTTGGCTGAGCACCCTGCTCTTGGCTGGCCCTCCAGTACTCTGTCCAACATCCTCCAGTCTTTACACCTCCCCTAACTCTTGGCTTGACTCTCCTCCCCTCTCTGGGCTTGTTACTGTTTTCTAATCGACCCTTCCCTTCAGTTGCCCCCTCTAATTTCCTCAATTTTGCTTTATTTCATATTTCTTTCCCTTTTTTATTTATTTCCGTTTCCATGGTCTCATCTTGTTCTCTTTCAATTTGCACTTTTCGCTTTTCTTTCAATAGTCTCGGCTCATCACTTCTCAAGGCAAGCATAGTCTCATGTACGCTCACTTAAGCTACCTTCCATTAGTCCAGTACTCTAGCTTAATTGTTATTAAATTCATTTAGCGTTACTTTTTTTCTGCATTTTTCCATCCCTAACCCATCTTGACGTTGTGCGTCGATCAATACTCAGACATCAATTCCTAGTGGCTTTTTGTAATATCAGGAGTAGCAGAGTATGGATATTCTGAAGTACACTCCAATTGGAGATAAGTAGGTTTAAATATAAATGTGTGCGTCTATTTTATCTTCATATCGTAAAAGCATCATCTTTTGGCTACACCCTCTTAATTCTAAACAATGTTATCACGTTCATAAGAAAGAAACGTTAAACACCAAAGCTTTAAAGACACTCACTTGCAAAAATGTGACTGCTGTCACAGTCACAAAAAAACTGTAAAAAAAGTGTTTTTTTAAATGATTTAAACAAAAGTACACCTAAAATAAAACCTCGCTTTACAAGTATAAGTGATTTAAAAATTAGGGTTACTAACCTGCCACAAATTGGGACATAGTAAAGATGTCGGAATAAGTAAGGATAGTAATCAAATGATCCTGGAGTAAAATCCAATTTATTGTTGCTGTGTATCATAGCCTGGTGAGAACATTTTGTAGCCAACCCGTGTTTCGCCCCCTTACATCGGCCGTCTGGCATGGGCCTTCCTGAGGGCGTTTGGTATAAGTAGGCTGCGAAATGGACGGAAAAACTGTCCTTTCCCAGTAGTCATTTGTATTCGGTTAGACAATTTAAAATCACGTCCCTTGCAGTCAATCGGCAGGTCAGCCTGACTACTCAGCCTCCGAGATACTACTAACCGGAATGTTCTTTAAACTGCGTGTGCCTCTAAGCGGTGTTGGCTGTTAACAAAGACTTTTACAAAGTGCTAGCAAGTATAGCTATGAGGACACTCCGAAGTTATAGTTACTTATACATCGCAAGAATAGAGGAGTGTTTGATAGTACTCCAACATGGCGGCATCTCAGTGGTCTTAAAGGTTTGAAAAGGACAATCCTGTGAGTCCCCTAAGCTTGTAATGAACAACCTCCTCTCCTAATAAAGGTAGAGAAAGGATCTCCAGTTCTAATGAATGTAGAAATATGTAACGCATCCCCTTTTTTCAGGCCTTTCAATCTCTGAGTGATATTGGAAAGTAGTTCATCCCAGGAAGTCATTGGTTAGAAAGCTCATGTTTTATGTAAATACTGCCAGAATTCATCCTGAATATTTGATCATAACCTGGACTGAAAAATCTAAAATCCCATTGAAGATCTGATAAGATCATATATTTATCCCTATTGTACCTGCGTCTGTTCCTCCTTTGTTTTTTCCTGAAGATGTCTCTTTCTTCCTTCATCAGATGAACAAGAGATCACTGGCGCCATTATCTACACGGTAGAGCTGAAGCGCTACGGTGGTCCATTGGGGATTACCATCTCTGGCACAGAGGAGCCATTTGATCCAATAGTCATTTCAGGATTGACCAAGAGAGGGCTGGCCGAGCGGTGAGTGTGGGTGACTTTTAAATTTCCTCAAGAAGATTACAGAGGAAAAAAGATGTCTGTATTTCAATATTGTTTGAAATGCTGGATGACCAGACATTTGCATTGCTCTTGTATCATACTTCCATTATTTAATTTCTTAAATTTTCTTGTTTGGAAAACTACGTGTTCTATTTTTTTGTTTGTCACTTACTGTTGTATCTTCTATTCACTGGCGACAAATATTGGGAGTTGTTTTTATTCGGACCCTTCCTCAAAAAGGCATACTTATGAGTGTAAATATGGTCCATTCAATGCTTAGTCATTCAGGTAGTCTACAAGTATACAATACACTGCTGTACCTCCAAGCATTAATGGTTACATACAATACACTGCTGTACCTGCAAGCATTAATGGTTGCATACAATACACTGCTGTACCTGCAAGCATTATTGGTTGGCTAGTACCTTTATCTAAATAAAACTATGGGGGTTGGGGTTGTCCCTATACTTAAGTGTTCCATGCACCTGTAAAACAAACAGTTTTTTTCAGGACAGTGTCATGTGCTAGCCATTGTCAAATTGCAATCCTTTTTTTTATGCTGGATTAGTTCAGCCTCCTCTCCTAGCACCCACTGACTGCATGCTTGTATTTGACCTTGTTCAGCGCTCCGCTTCCTTTTGGCTAGTGGCATACTATAGAAATATCACATGAACACTTAGACCAAGCATTCCCTCTTAAAGATGATGGAAAATAATTGTATAAATATTAACATTAGATAATACAAGAAATCTGCTTGAATTCGAACAGCAAGTAATGGTTGAAATCTGTTCATACATTGTTTTCAAACTGGACAAAAATATGAAATTAAACACACCCGACGAGTAATAGCCCCAGAGCTGCACAAACTAAAATTCTGTTATTTTCCAGTGGTAATAAGACCTAGTTAACAGATTGAAAATATGTAGCCCCATTTCAGCTATTATGTATTCGAGTCCAGCTGTTTTTAAGGCTCGCCGCTAGCGATGCAGTGCGCAGCATTGCTCGCGCTGGCGAGCCCTTATGAGGAGGGTTCCAAAACGGTCCCTGGAATCGCACACGCTTGTGCGTGTGAGATTCATTTTGGTCCACGGTATTGGCGTTTGCGGTCTTCTTTTTTTGACAGACAGCATGCAATAGGCCAAAGGTGGTAGCGTTGCTCCGCCCATGGCCTATTGGTGTCTGTTACCCGCACGCCAACATCTGTTTTCAATTATCGTGCCCAGACACGGGCGCGATAATTGAAAACCGATCGCTCGCTGTGGCGCGAGCACGCTCACCACTCGTGGGCTTGTTTTCTATTGAAGGGAGTCCTGCAGAATCAGCTTGATGCAATGGGCAAAAGAGAGGACTTTGAAATATTCACCAACTGCTAGCTCTTTACATTGTTATTGACATGAACTGTGGAAATAAATCTAATCCTCAGACGTCTAGGATCAAGCCATCCATATATTTCAGCATTTAATTGACCTAGGATGTTGGAAGCTGTTTGTTGCTCTAAGGACAGCATTTAAAGTGGTGCATAGCAACAAATGCCTTGTTCTTAGAATGCATGGCTCACAGCCCCTCATCCCTGTCCCCGCCTGCGGGTGCAGCGCTTAATGTTGCAGCACGACGCCCGCTTCACAGCAGACATTAGACAGAATGAGAACTCTTCTCGTGGGTCACTGGTACCCTCTATTTCAGAGTGATGCAGTGAACTCTTTTCCCATGGAGCCCCTCTTTGCAGTGCAGGCAGCATGACTGAACTGGCCTTTGACTCTTGGTCTCAGGCCAGTCCAGCAGCCCTTTGGCTAAGCCCCTGTGGACAATCACCCTATTCTGTTACCAAAATAGAAGCACTTAAAAGCAGGCATCTGTACAGCGCGCCATCCGTTCGCAATCCGATAAACCGTAACATGGCCATGACGTGTGGACATTTCAAACATTTACAGCGAAGTGTAAATAGATGTCAAGTCGAATTTTTCAATGCCGGGCTTCAGAGTCACAGGTCAAAGTTCTCGAGGAATTCAGGCGCTCACATAATTCAATATTATTTTTATAATAAGGGGACACTATTTGATGTGCAGGTCACCAATAGCAAATCCACCTTCTTTTGTATGTTGTATAATTCAAAATTATGTTGATACGATAGAGACTTCTGAAAAGCTCCTAGTTAAATAAACACGCTTAAAATGGCACTGGAAAATCTGTTTACTCACATACATTCAAGCCCAATGCTAGTAAACATTTCACGCAGACCAGTAAGGTCTTAAATAGACCGATTGACGGCGTAGATGAAACGGAAGTGTCTAAATATAAATGGATTTGTTGAAATCACTTTTAATAATATTAACCATTAATAAATACACTGCACACTACAAAATCAATGGTTTCGAGGCGCTATAAAATGATACGGACTTGACCCCTAATAGTGCCTAAGTGGCCGCTGTTGAAGGACTATCAAATATTATCTATTGCAGAGATTTTATAGATCAACTGCATCTTTAGATGGTCTGGTTCCTGCCTTGATGCTGTCATGTTGCACCGATAACAAGAATAAGCCCATACTTGATTACACTATCAGTCAGAGGAGTCAGAAGTGGAAGAGGGGGCCAGTGGCAATGCCATCGTGATGCACCCGCTTATCTCCTGTTTATGCGCACAAATGCTGGCATGAGCTGTAAATACCACACACTCTGAACGTAGAGCACCGAAGAAAGTCCTACAAGCTAAATGCAGTGGGAAATGATACATTTCCTATTGAAACCCACACAGACCAAAGGATCGTGGTAATGACTACAGTTGGGGTCTTCAGAGTATGACACTATTGAGCACACTCAGATTTCCTAGCACAGATTGCCAAAATATTCTCTAACGCTAAAATCTATGTTTGAGAAATCACTTAAGGTGGGTAAATAATAACAGGCGTGTTATGCTCTGTCATATCAACGTGCTACAAACTGAACTAGGTTTGTCTTTTACTTGAAAAGTCGGAATATAGAGCGGATGCCTTCTTTATCCTTTACTATTGACCACAGATTAATTCAGCCTTTTTGAATGACTTGCAACTTCTGTCCTCTTGGCCCTTTTTTGGTGCCTCGGTGTGAAAGTTGTACATCAGATTCCTACGTTGTAAAGCTTTTAGCTCATTGTAGTGTACTGTCATCACATTTATGTAGCGCGTGCTACTCACGGCCAGGCGTAGAATCTCTTTATGGACGCAGCAGTAAAACGAGCATTTGCAATGCAATAGGTCTCGCATTTGCGCGAGTTTAGGCTATTAATATTCCAAATGACAATGCCTTTAATTTATGCTTATAAAACCAAAACATAAATAAAAGGCATTGTCATTTACAATGACAATAGCTCAAACTCGCGTAAATGCGAGACCTATTGCATTGCAAATGCTTGTTGTGGTGGTGTGCTGCCAATAATGAAGGCATTGATTTGTTTGGCATTATCTTCTTTCATGTGTGCTCCATTTCATTTGGTCGCTTGCCATGCCGTTTTACTTGTCAGCATCATTTTGCTTGTGGTAGTTTTTGTTGTGCTTGGTGGCAATAGTATCCTATTGCTTGTGGTGGTGGTGGTTGTTGTGGTTGTGCCTAGTGGCAGTAGTACCGTTTGGCTTGCGGTTGTTGATGGTAGTATCTTGTTTGTGGTCATTGGTGGAAATATCATCTTTGTGGTGGCACAGTAGTCGAGCTAGTAGTGTGTGTGTGTGTGTTGAAATTATCTTATGGTCATTGGTGTTATCATCTTGTTTGTGGAGGCAGCACGCCACAGACATGTTACTTGGCAGGATTTTTTTTTGAAATATGTTTTTATTGCAGAGTTATAAACAAAGCATCGAATTAGGTCAACCATTACACTCATGGCATCTCAAAGCACATCTACATCAATAAAATTGCACACAGCCATTCAGCCCACATCCCGGAGGCCGGGCGGCGTACCAGTACGTTCCAGCAAAATGTCACGGTGGTCACCTCATAGAGATGTCAGGACAACAACATAATATAGTATCTGCTTTTTATACCCATCAAACTCCCCCAAAAATCACCGCCAAGTATAGTCAGCCACCCTGTGTGGGTGACGCCAGTATCACCTGTGCCCGGTTTATCAGGTCTATGCTAGTGCCCTCCCATGGTAGCAGTCTCTGGGGCCTATCCATAACCACACTACGTGTACCCAAAGAGTGCAGCCCGGAAATCCCCTTTCCTGCAGTTACCAGCCATAGGTCCCTTCCGCAGGCACCCCTCCTGTCACTACAGCGGTACCCTAATAACTCCCCTCCACCCCTCCCTCCCCCCGACTGCTGCTGATGTGGGTTGTAATTGTGGGTTCTGACACAAGAGCTCGCTACTAGTCGAGTTTATGCATTTGTTCTTCCAAGCCTCACGGAACCCCACCTTCCGAATGTCCCTGCTCTTCACACTCCATCAGGTAGTCTCGCAAAGCCTGCACTAACGTCTCCCAAGCCCTCGCCAACTCCAAGCTCTTATCGTTACCTGCCCTGGCGGCCTGTCGCATTCTAATCACACTTTCACATCTGGACCATTTCAGCAACTCATTCATCCATCTCCTAACTGATGGGCCCTCCCTGGATTTCCAGTGCCAGGTAAACTCTCTCTGGGCCAACATGAGTCCTAGGTCAATAAATTTGCTCATTACTTTCGTCCTTGCGGTATGAGGGAACCAAAGCAGCAAGCATGCCGCCATGTCGAACTCCACCTCCCGGTCAGTAACTGCGTTCAAAAGCTCTCCCACCTCAGGCCAATACGTCCTTAACTTCGGGCAACCCCATAGTAGATGATCCAGCACAACCTCAGGCGCTAAGCACCTCGGGCATGCTGCATCCTGCACCCTAAAGTATCGTCTGATCTTCCCCGGGGTCAGATAGGCCCTGTGTAGTACAAAGAAATGCACCTGCTGGAAGCGGGCATTCCTGCTACCCTTCCACGTCCTTTTCAAAATATGGCCCCAGACCCTATCTGGTATGGGTTTGCCTATGCTTTCCTCCCATTTCTCCTTCAGTGCAGTTAGCGGCTCTAGTCCCTCATGTAGCATTCTAGATTGGAGGCAGGTCACCGCTTTGATTGTTCCCGCAGCCATCACCACGTATTGGCAGGCCATGGTCGTGTTCGGTTCCACCAGCCCTTCTTTCCAGTGCTTTTGCATCGCCGCGATCACTGCTGCATGCAAGAGGTAGCTCCCATCCGGGAGACTAAACTGATCTTGCAACAACCTGAAGGGGACGAGCATCCCGTCAATATATAAGTCCCCTACCATCTGTAAACCCAACTCTTCCCATTCTGATAATGGGGACCAGTCGCCTCCATGCGGCAGCGCCGTCAGCATCCCTAGAGGGATCTCTGGTGCATACGGTTGTGCTGCCTTCGCTCTTTTCAGGCTCCTGTGCCAGCACAACCGAAGAGTTCTCTCTTCCATGGATAAACCTCTCAATTCCAATTTCTGTTGCATAACTATGTATGATAAGACGTGTCTCTGGATACCAGTCCCCCTTTCTTGGTCTGGGCCTCTAAATTCTTTAGCAATGCTTTGCGTCAATACCTGTAATTGAGCAGCCAGGTAATACAATTCAAAATCGGGAACCGCCAACCCTCCCTCAATTTTGGGTCGTATCAGAGTATTCAGTGCCACCCTACGCCTTCCGTGCCCCCAAAGGAAGTCAATAATCATCGTCCTCAATTCTTTGAAGATCCGATGAGGGATCCAAATCGGTAGGGTACGGAAGTAATAGAGCAACCTAGGCAGAGCCACCATCTTTAACAGTGCCACCCGGCCCTGCACCGATAAAGGGAGGGAGGCCCAGAAGGTCATGCACCCCCTAAGAGCCCTTATGCAGCGCCCTATATTTCCCTCCAGCAGATTCGCAACGTCGTGGTAGACGCGGACTCCTAGATAGGTGAAGCATGTATCCTCCCAGACCACATCTACTGTAAGAGGGGGATATGGCCTGTCCGCCCGCAACGGAAAAACACAAGTTTTATTCCAGTTTACCTTGAGGCCTGACAGCCTACCAAAGCTTGACAACATCTCCACAGCCCCTTCCAGAGCCCCTTCGGTGTCTTCTAGGTACAGCAACAGATCATCTGCGTACAGTGATATGAGGAGTCTCCTCACCACGGCCAATCCCATTGTACAATGCTCCTGTCCTTGCCTGCGCTGCCAGTGGTTCCATCGCTAAAGCGAACAACAGGGGAGACAGCGAGCAACCCTGCCTCGTCCCTCTAGGCACCGGGTAGTCGGAGGATATAACAGACCCCAATCGTACCCTGGCAGTAGCAGAGGAGTAGAGAACCCTCGTCCATCGCCCAAAGACGTCCCCCAGACCGAACTTCTCTAGCACCCCATCGAGGTACTTCCACTCAAGGCTATCAAAAGCTTTTTCGATATCCACCGATAATACTGCTGATTTTTGATCCGAGTTCAAGGCGCCCTCCAGTATACGGACCAGGCGGCGAATGTTTATAGACGTGTTCCTAGTAGGAATAAACCCTGCCGGGTCCCCGTGGATCAGCATGGTCATGTGTGGCAGTAATCTAGTGGCCAGGATACGACTCAGAATCTTATAATCCACCGTCAGCATAGACAGGGGTCTATACGACGTCACATCGGAGGCCTCCCTACCAGGTTTCAGCAGCGGCACCACTAATGCTTCCCTCATCGATTGGGGCAGACGCCCAAGTGTCATGGCTTCACCCTACACCGCTAATAGTCTGGGTGCCAGAGTATCGATATATTTCACATAGAATTCAATCGGTAGGCCATCTACCCCCGGCGTCTTATTTCTAGCCATCTGCTTGATGGCCACCCGAATTTCTGACCACGTTATGGGTCCGCCCAGGTCCTTTGCGGTCTCGTCATCCAACACTGGGAGATGATAAGACTCCAGGTAGTCGCCTATTGTAGAGACATCCACCCCCAGCTGACTCTCATACAGACCCATTTATTTCTTGGTGTTCTACAGGTGTCAAAGCGCAGAGATACTCCACTGAGAGTTGATTCCAGCGCTATACAAACCAATAAATAAAATAAAATAAAATATAGTACGACTGGAAGCGCATCAAAACCGCAGTCTGCGAGTAGACTACCTCCCCTGTCTCCGTTCTAATGCTCATGACCGGGCAACCTCTAGGTTCCGGATTAGCTAGCTTAGCAAGTAGTGTTCCCACCTTATCCCTTTCCGCATGCACCCTGGTGATATACAGCTTGTAATCATAACATCGCAGTCGCTCTGTTTCTGTCGCAACCAATTCCTTCGCCTCAAGCAGCTGGTCCTGTAACCCTACTTGGCAGGATTGCCGTCCTTTTCACCTGCATCACACGCAGGCACCCAATCACTGTACCAGATCTCGCAACACTTTAATGGCAAATATATTCTTGCTCCTGATCATTGGAATGTATACATGGTACAGATTTTGCTCACATGCACTATGAAATGAAGCGTTATACACATGTCTAGCCCTGCTGAAGTCTGCTGGTACGCCTACAGCACATAGAGGAAACACGTTTTGGCAAGTGGAAAGTCCAAGTATAAGGGCGGAACTGAATATTGGAATAAAGAACTGTTGATACCACAACCTCAACGCCTACATTTTTGGTGTGCTCTGAGAATATAATTTGGTTCAGATTTGCCCTGGTAGAGTAAGATTAGGTGTCTCTTCCTCCTCCAGAGCACTAAATGAGATATGGATTCTTGTTGTACGGACTGAATTGTCCATCCACTTCTCATACTTATTAATTTTAAGTTCTGTGCACCAACATTTCCAGCCACCATTCATACATTTTAACATCTTCTTGCATGTGACAGACATATTTTATCGCATTTGGTGGCTTGCCGTGCCTATTTGCTTGTGCCAGGATAATTTTGCTTGTGATAGTTGTGCTTGGTAGCAGTAGGATTCTTGTGGTTGTGCTGGGTGGCTGCAGTACCGTTTCGCTTGTGGTTGTTGTTGCTAGTATATTGTTCGTGGTCATTGGTGGAAATATCTTGTTTGTGGTGGTACAGTAGTCTTGCTAGTGGTGGATGTGTGTTGGAATTATCTTATGGTCGCTGGTGTTGTCATCTTGTTTGTGGAGAAGGTATTGTCTAGCTTGCTTGTTTCTGCTGTAGTCTGACTATTGCCATGAAAAATACTAGACTATAATCCTTGGTGGTGATGTCCATCAGCCTCTAATTTAAGTTTTCAGTAGAATTGCTTGTTTTCTACTAGTTCTGTCATGAGTACTAAACTCATGCATTTAATCAGCCAACTAATACTATTGTAATTCTGTATAGGAAAGGACAGCAGTCTCTCTGTAGATGACGCCAGTCATTAAAACTATAGAAGACAAATGGGTGAATACAACTCCATGCCAACTTACTAGTTAGAGTACTTAGCAGTTTTAATCTTTCAAATCCATGGCACTATGACTAAGTAGTGCTGTACCTACACACATGAATCAGTAACTTTGTTACTCCTATGCACTATGAACTGAATATCTCATGGGTTTCACATAAAAAAATATATTTGCTTTAAGATGATAAAATGCCCTGGAATGTGCTCCCTGGAAATGGGAGCAACAACCAACCAACCGTATCCCCTCAGATGAGCCTTATGGCTTACCTTTCCAACTCCATATAGGTTCGGAAAATGAACTTACATGATCTCCTTTTACCCACTCAGTAGTCAGTTGCTAAGATTATTTGGGGATTCATGGCCTTATTTATGCCTGTCCTGTCAGGAGGGTGGAGGTCCTGACCTGTGCTAATCTTAGAGTTTGTACCACTGTAATTTGATGTCCCCGGGTGCCCGCAGAGAATCTGTGTGCTATGAAGGCACCTTCCACCATGGCAGTTCGCATCACAGTAGTAAAGTTTGCTGGCCCGGCACTTTCTTTAGGGCATCCGCTTGGCAAAAAATGTTTGTTCTTTAAAAATAAACTTCCAAAGCTGGAGTATGTTTTGTGAACAAAAAGACAATGGCCCGACTGTCGTAGAGATCTTTACTGTGTGGAAGCCATTTTACATGTTCCCCCTCAGTTCTACCGTGCCGCACAGGGCGGAAACGGACAGGGAAAATGAGTGACTGTCGTCCCTGCCCTCTTTAGGGTAGGATGACTATCCCAGTGATCCAACGGTCTTCGGATAGTCCACAGACAGTACTTCACAGTTTGCCTGACTCTGGCAAGTGGGGAAACCGTAGATTTGATGGGCACGAGGACCACCAGCTTACGGCTTTCTCCTTGCTTGCCCAACGCTAATGTGCCATTGCCCTGTTCAAGGTTGGGTGCTAGGCCTTAATATTGAGAGGGTCATCTGCCTTAACCTTCTGTCATCTCCCTTCTGTCCTGCAAGCCATTGTCTCAGTGTCGCATTATTGTCTTCCGAACTGTCAGTTTTTCCTCTCTTTGAGGATGCTGGAAGTGTGCATGGGGTACTGTGAAGAATGGACTGTAAGCTGAAAAGAACAAAACACCAAAATGTTGAATACAAGGTCAGTGTACACCATTGAGGTACTTAAGTTGTAACATCCATTTGTGCTAATATACATGTCTTCAATTTCTTTACAACCCCTACTCCCAACCTAAAAAATAACACCTGCTGTCCCATTTATACACAGCTGAAGTGTGAAAAAAGCAGGAAAAATGTGAGGGAAAGGTGAATTTAGCCTTCACATTTTTCCTCCTATTTAAACCATGTCAACACCAGTAAAGAATAGCTCTGCCCAAAAGAAAGCTTTTTTTTTTTTTTTTTTTTTTTTTTTTTTGAGTGCAAGGTGGGAAAAAGTGCAGTAAAATTGTAGTTTTAAATACTGCTTTTTTTAGCACACTTTTTCCTCTTACCTCCCATTCTACCTAACTGAGGAACGGACAGGATAATGGGGAAAGCGATGAAAATGAAGGCTGGGTCAAGGTGGCAATTTAAGAGTTGTTGGCACTTCGAAACATGTTTATTCATGGCATGTGTAGCTGTAAATACACTTGCCGTGCATACTTCTGCCATCTAGCGTTGGGATACTTGTTTTTCTTATAAAGAACTTGTTGAATCACAAGGTATGGTGACTCCATTTATTGCTCGTATTGCACATGGGTATCGGCTCCATTGTTGGATTCTTTCTTCCACCAAGGTCTGGGATAGCTTCCTCTGCTGTTCGGCCCTGATATCGCCCAGTCCTTCCACCTCAATACACTTGAATCAGTCTTCTGCAACTTTGTTTAATCACTCAACTTTGCTATCCGAGTTCCTTCTGGGGCCCTCATCTGTGAATTTGCCCCTTTTGTGTCCTTCTCCTCTTTTAGACAGAATGCAGTCTCCATAATGGAAAGAACCCCGTTCTGGTATTGTCCACAGTGCCATTTGAAATGCCCCTGGTCAGATCCTCATGGTCATGTCCCAGGATGACTCATCATGTCACTGGACCACGATGAGGCTTCCTGCGCCACCTGACTTACCTTCAGATCCAAAATGACATTCCTTAATTGTCAAGATTGGCACCTAGTTGACATACCATGGCACACCCCTGATCTCTTCGGGAATCAGGATGTCGAGGGGGAGCCCCATCCAGAGACTTTGGGCCAACAGGTCCTCTGCTTTAGCCTGGAACTTAGCTCACACTCGAGGCAAAGGGAACTCGCTCAACAGAAGAGGTCCACTGTGAGTGCCATACCCCCTCCACTTCCACACCAACAGGCTGAGCACCACCCTCAAGAGGGAACGGCCTCGAGCCCCGAAGCTGCGCCCAGACTTATGGTCTGCCATTTCCGGGAGGCCATGGTTGGCATCAAACAAAGGCATCAGATCCCAGTCCGAGCCAACCTCAGGAGTTTAACTGGTTCAACCATGGTCTGTGGTACCTTCAAAGCTGCCACTGAATCCTGCTTTGGCTCCCAAGATGCCTTCAGCTCTGAAGAACCGCTCGACACACAATGTCCAAAAATCTTCATCTGCATTGAAAGATTAAACGACCGAATCCCCATTGTTGGTGGGTTTGGAGGAGTGGGAGAAACCCTTTCTGCTTTGGCTCCAGAAGGAGCTCGATGCCAAGCAGCGGTGTCTCCCCATCCACCCCCAAACAGAAAGAATTATTACAATTCCGCCTTCGAAGGAACAAAACATTCCATCTCATAAATAGAGCTCACCTTTGAGGAGAAAATTACACAGCAAGAAGGCCCCTGCTCCACTGAAACGCAGGAAACATTTGGACAGGGGCAATAGCCCAGTACCACCTCGGCACTTTGCACCTCGCCATCATCCAGCATCTCATTTACCTGCTCCCCCTCCTTTACCACCTCCTCCTCCTCTACCACCACCACTTCCTCCAACATTGATTCATCAGTCATACTCTCCAGAGGGATCTCCATGCTCCCCTTGTGGGGGAGATAGCCTAGCGTATCCCCTGGATCCATGTGAGTTAACGTTTGACCTGTGGACAGGGGATGACCCATGGAATGATTACACCATCAACCCACCTGCTGTCACAAATCCAGACCTCTACCCTGCAAAGCTGTCACCTATCAATGGCACCACCTTGTACCACGAAGTTATCAGTATAGCTGATAATGATCAGGAGGATGAGAACTTCTTCACTGAGCCAAACTCCTCTACCCACAGGTTGATGCAATTTCTCAACCTGCTTGAAGGCAATTTGAGATCTGCGTCTGAACGTCTGATACCTTTCAACACACTGTGAAGACTAGAGCGGTAACCAGCCAGATTTGGTTAAAAAAAACAGGGATTAACCTCTGACACTCCGTACATTCGGGGCCAACTATCACCTTATGCCCTGGTGGTACGTACAATGCAAAAACACGCTAATGCACAGGGCTTCAGTGATGCCCTTGTGTCAGATAGAGAGTGGAAAAATTGATGCAGCAGGCAAACGCATCACTATCCAATCCACAAACCAACTCCATTGTCGTACTCGCACGCTATGATCGTGCTGACTGGGATGAAATGGAAGTCCTCCTCCTCCTATCTCCCAGCTTAGCACAGAAAGCAGGAACACAAACTTGTCTCGGAAGGGAAGCTTATGTCTAACACCACCATCTGCTGTGCCCAAGATGCCGCTGACACCGCACTGATGGGCATTAATTCTAGTGCTCTGATTAGAAGACCTGCCTGGCTGTGTGTCTCTGGTTTCAAACCAGAGATACAACAACATCTCCTTGTAACCAGTCCTTCGATGGGGAGCACTTCCTTGGCCCGCGGTTTGAGGATATGGTGGAAAAGATCAAAAAGGATGCAGACGCCACACAAAAGGCAATGGGAGCCCTCTAGACACCTTCTCCACGGTGGTCATTTCGAAGGTCCTGCTATAGAGGGGGCTCCTAAACCACCTTTCTGAGGTATAATTCTCCTACCAGAGGCAGCAGTACCAACAGGCACCCTCGCCGGGTTTAACTTGGGAAGGATAAAACAACATAAACCCCTTTGATCGAAGTAGAACCACAAAAGGCACTATACACAATAGAAAATATTCAGCCTAACGATGCCAATTTATACATTGTTATGCCACTAACAAACAGTGGCTCCCTCTCCCTTCTCCAGCCGCACCACACCAGTCAGTGGAAGACTGCAGGGGCATCTCCTCCATTAGCACAAGATTGCCTCCGATCAGTGGGATCTGTCCGTCATTGCAAACCACTGCATTCGCAGTCAACTATGAATGGGGCCACTTACATTCATCACCATTTATTTTAAGATCCTTTTGCCTGATTCCTCTTTGCAGGCACTTCATTCATGGGTGGCCTCCCCCATTCCCCTCCATGTCTCTAGAGGTGGCCTCCCCCATTACCCTCCATGTCTCTAGAGGTGCCCTCCCCCATTCACCACCATGTCTCTAGAGGTGGCCTCCCCCACTCACCACCATGTCTCTAGAGGTGGCCTCCCCATTCACCACCATGTCTCTAGAGGTGGCCTCCCCCATTCCACTCCATGTCTCTAGAGGTGGCCTCCCCATTCCACTCCATGTCTCTAGAGGTGGCCTCCCCATTCCACTCCATGTCTCTAGAGGTGGCCTCCCCATTCCCCTCCATGTCTCTAGAGTTGGCTGACTGGGTTGGACTGACCTTTAGGGTAATCTGCAGTGCCTGAAGGCCTGGTTGTGACAGTTCCTGTGTGGGCCGATTTTTTTTTTTATGTGTGTGGGACAGTTGTATGATCAGGTGGTCCGGTTTTTATTATTGATTTCCCTGACATTTAAACAAGCGTTGCCTGCAGTAAGCTCAAATGCATACTGACTCCCATACCTTAAAAAACCCCTATACATCGTTCAAAACTGACCCGATTTAAATGTGGCCACTTTGATTTTCTGATTCTCTAATGGGGGCATTTTTATTTTGGTTCCTGTGCCAGTTTTCTGTCCCAGTCCAACCCTTATGGCCGAGTGTTATAACCACTACACCCGAGCACTCCTGATCATTATTTCTCTAATCCAATTTATACATATATTGCTACAAGGAAAAAGATTTTTTGTAGAATGTAAGACGTTCTCCTTTCTCATAACAGAATATCAGATTACTTGAGTT
Source organism: Lissotriton vulgaris (assembly GCF_964263255.1). Classification (NCBI taxonomy): domain Eukaryota; kingdom Metazoa; phylum Chordata; class Amphibia; order Caudata; family Salamandridae; genus Lissotriton; species Lissotriton vulgaris. Next base: position 1,192,109,126 of record NC_141697.1, read on the forward strand.
CAATTTTCCAAGATTCAACTCCAAAAAAGTACGCTCTCCAATCAGATCTTCTTTTTTTTTTATTTCATATCAAACGTGTATTGGCACAGCAGCAGACGACGCGCGTTTCGCCCACAGGGCTTTTTCAAGGCTTGTCAACGGTGTATGATCAAAGAAGTCTTTTTGATCTCGAAATGCCAAGATATATGCATTTAATCGTCGAGGCGTATATAAACTTGTGTTTTTCTCCCCATATAGAGATACGAGGTCAGGGTTGTCGAAAAAGATACATTTGCAATAGGGATGTAGTCCCGGCAGTTTAGAGTGGCCGTAATCCAGCCTCGTAATAATATCGGGTTGTCGGACCTTGATACGTCCAATAACCTGAGAAATGTAAGCGCTCTTTTCGGCGTGTCTCCCCTGGTTGCGACCTCGTCGTTATTGATTTCCCAGATATTAAAACAAGCGTTGCCTGCAGTAAGCTCAAATGCATACTGACTCCCATACCTTGAAAACCCCTATAAATCGTTCAAAACTGACCCGATGTAAATGTGGCCACTTTGATTTTCTGATTCGCTAATGGGGGGCATTTTAATTTTTTTTCCTGTGCCAGTTTTCTGTCCCAGTCCAACCCTTATGGCCGAGGGGCTCGGGCTATATGTCTGGCTCTAGCCAAGCGCTTGTCCTACGGACATAGAATCCCATACACCTCACCACTCCTCCCTAAACAACGAGCAGTTGGCCGAAGTCATAAAATGTAAGAGCTTTTTTTTCCACTTGAACTTTTTCTCCAAATACTAATGTACCAATGTAGTAGAAGAACATACCTCAGTAAACTGCACTTCACGTGTCTCGTTAAAGAGCGGTGACCAAGGTCACTTTTTCGCTAAATATTGGATTTTTCCAAAACCTCCCCTAAAATTGCTAATTTTCTCAAATTGATGAGCCATGTATGTTCATAATATCACATCATGCCTTCCCCTACAGTTAACACACACACACACTATGTGCACTAATTCATGAAATAATGATTTGCAAACCATAGTCTTAAGTATGGGGGGAGGGGGGGGGTGAGCCACTGAAAGCTCCAGCCTGAAGCCTGGCTACACCTTATCTCGAGGTCCTGTTGGAACCTCGAGCCCATAACGAACCATGCTTTCATGTGGCTTCTGCCTGCCTCCCTCTACCCGGTATGTGAGCTGAGGACTATTAAACTCTGGAACCAGTTTGAGTAGGTGTTGGCTCAACATCTTGTGAATCTGGCCCTTGTGTAATGCATCTGGTGCTTATGTAAATCACTCCAATACCTTCAGGTCGAGTTTGGGCTATATTTTAAAAACTGCAGAAGAATGCACTTGGAGGTTAAAACAAAGCCTTAATATAAAGAAAACAGATCTATAACCGTTTTCTGGCTGTTTTGTAGAGAGTTAAACATCAAAACCTGGATACATCATGGCTTCTCTGCTTAAATTGTGTCATCTTAAGGCAAAAATGTTCATTCATCAAAACTTTTTTTCCCTTCATTATGTAAGAAAACGCTTTCGAATATGGGAGTTCAGACTAGAAGTTGTACAAAACTGTCCCTTTTAATAAGTACTTTTCAATGCAGTGCTATAATGTGCCTTATTATTTTCATAGCTTTCATATGTTAAAGAAATACACTTTTGTGAACTTTGAGGAGAATGTATCATATTTTATGTGGTGTGTTGTATAATATACATAAGACATGTTCAGAGCTCCGCTTCTGCATGGGCTCCAAGATCAAAGCCAGTCCCTTGGCTCATCTCTGTCTTCGGTCTCCCTGTTAATTTGTTGGCTCACCCACCTTTATCCTTTAGTGTTAAACGTGAGAGAGATGGACAAAAACACACAGTTGCTGAATTTCATATCTGTAACTGGTAAGCCTTGGTTCAAATGCTAGATTTCCCTCTTAATCAAATTTTGTGATCCTAGGCTAATCACTTTCTCCATGTGTCCTGTTTCTTGGCCGTCTAATTGAGAACACCTTCAACTAATTTAATTCTGGACCTGCCTTGTACAAAAAATTCATCTGTACGCCGTTAATTAGAACACTGGAATGCTGAGAGCTCCATTGAAGACAATAGAGTGTGTAATAAGGTGACTTCTGATGCCAATTAAATAGTACATCAAGAGGTCTTTATTGTACGACCTCAGCCATCACTAGGTCCATATCAACTGTCAAATCTAGGAACCAGGATTCCATGTTAGAACAACATGGACAGAATCTATGTACATCAGAGTGCGCCAGACTTCTAATGGCTGGTAGAAGCCCGAAGCTCCAACATTCCAATCTTGTCCTTAACAGCTGTTGCTGTGGACAAAGGTCTCACAGAGCCATGGTATTCAGCATGGCAAAAAAACAAAATAGCGAAGCCATTGCCTCATGGGTGGGATGCATTGGCTTGGTCAATATATTTTCCCCTTCTCTTCAACCTGTATATTATCTCTCATTCATTCCCCTTCACAGCTAGAACCCGCCCCTAGCTTGTGGATATCCGGTCCTAGTTGCATTACCTTTGGCTTGCCAGTACCTCTGATCTTTCATGCCCTCCCATCCTTCTATTTGGTGACCAAGATCTGTTAAAAATATGACCCTTCATCTTTGCGTTGTATGGTTCGGATTATTCCAATCTTCTAAACCTCTGTACTTCTTTTTTTTGGATTGAGACATTTTCTGTGTTATACTTTTTTGTGACAATTTTTCATGATTTTTATTTCAACTACTACAAGCCGAAAAATACCTTCAGTTACTTAGAAGAGCTCACCCTGCTGGAGTGGGTGATAGCAAGGAAAACATTTTTCCACTATTACATTTAGTTCTAGTTTAAACAAGCATTTGCAATGAAATAGGTCTCGCGTTTGCAACAGTTTGAGCTATTGGAATTGCAAATGACAATGCCTTTTTTTAATGTGTTAAACCTGCAATAATAAAAGGCATTGCCATTTAAAATACCATTGGTCAAAGTTTGGAAAATGCAAGACCTATTGCATTACAGATAGCGCAGTGTCCCTGAAGAGGGCCCGCGCTCACCATGAAAGTAAAAAATAAATAAATAATTGAAACAGTGCGCATGTCCCTGAAATGGGTGCCGGGCTTACCATTAAGGGTAAAAAATAATGAAACCGAGGCCGGTTTTCCTGAAGCGGGCTCCGCGCTCAGCTTAAAGGTTTTATAAACCAGAAGTGGCTACCATTGTCCCATGAGTTGTGTGGGTTATGGGGGAGGGGGCAGTCACTTTTAAAGTTAAAGCGCGCATGGTGCTCCATATGACAATCGTTCGCCATTGTCTCGCGAGTGCTGTGTGCTCGCTGCAAATACAAGAAGCAGTCGCCATTTTCCCAATTATTTATTCAACAAAATAGTGCTTGCCGACTTATAAAGCAGACTGTGTAACAAGACAAGTAAAAGTCCCAGTCGTTATGGGAGGTAACAAATGCAGACAAGGCAGCACCAAGGAGGGACTAACAAGCCTATTCACAAATGAAAAGCAACCATTTAGCAAGGACAGTTACAGGAGCCAATTAAAAAGATGGGCGGGGAAATTGACGGAGCTTGTATGCCATACCTCAACACAGCATGCCACAGAACAGCGCATGCACTGCCCAGGTTTGACCTAGAAAAGGACTCTGCGCACGGTCCTGTTGGAAACCTGAATCCAGAGCGAGCAGAACTTTCACATGGCTTCTGCCTGCCACCTTATCTCTACCCAGAATGTGTTGTCAGAGCTGCAGACTTTGGAACCAGAGAACCAGGTTTGAATCTCGGCTTAGACTCCATTCTGTGATTCTGGGTAAATCACTTGATATCTCTCCATGCCTATAAAAAACAATCATTTGCAATGTAATGGGTCTCACATTTATGAGAGTTTGAGCTATTGGCAATTCAATAGCTTAAACTCTTGCTAATGCGAGACCTATTGCACTGTAACTTACTAGTGCCCATGCGGTGCCTTCACATTCATGAAGGCTGCAACCCTTTCTTTAGACAAGCTGCATCTAAATAAAGCGGTGTGGCCGACATTAAAGTGAAACCAAGGCATTCGGGCAATGCCCGAGGGGCTGGGGTCCGAGTTCCAGCTGAGGGCTGCTTTTGAGCAGCCTGGGGGCCGATTTGGGCGGTGTCTCGGTTGTTCAGTGAGTGTCTGAGTGGCCTTTCTGGAGGGAGATGGGTACTCATTACCTCCCGTATAGCAGCAACAGGAAGAGGTGTCAACCCTTTTCTTTCGCTGGGCCTCCCATTAATGTAGGCATACTAACCGGGGCAGGGGGCCTGAGCAGAAGTGGCCTCACTTGTTTTCAGGTGTGTTTCACTAGTGTGAACTAATGCGTCCTTTTTTTTTACCCCCCGCCCCTTTTTATGTAAAACTACGCTGAAAGCAATGATTTGAGGGAAGGCATTATGCAAATGTGGGCCGTTTTTTTTGCGCGTGCCCGGGCCGATTTTTAATCCCAATCCAACCCTGCATGGAGCGCTTTGACAAAAAGCATCGGTTTGTCAAGTTGTAACAAAAAAGCATTGGTTTGTCAAGTTGTAACAAAAAAAGCATTGGTTTGTCAAGTTGACAAACAGATGTTTTTTTTGGTAAAAGCGCACATGCCGCACTTTCACTTCAATAGCGTCCGCCCACCTTTCATTATACGCAGCTTGTCTAAAGAAAGGTGCGTGGCCTCAATGAATGTGAAAGCGTCGCATGGGCGCTATTAAACAAACAAAAAAATTAATAAATAAGGGCAGATGCTATAGTTAAAGCGGACAGCTCTGCTAAAATAAAGAAACGCGGCCTCTATAGTTAAAGTGGACCGCCGTTAGTAAATAAAATAAAAGCGGGCAGCGAGCTTCGACGTAGTGGGTGGTTTAGGGCAAATCTTTAAATTAGTGCGCACAGCCAAATTAAAGCAGACCGTGTAACAAGACAAGTAAAAGGCCCAGTTGTTATGGGAGGTAACAAATGCAGACAAGGCGGTACCAAGGAGGGCAAACAAGCCTAATAACTCGGACCCCCGCGTTTACGAAGGACAATGACACCAGCCAATCAAAAGTATGGGCGGAGAGTAGGCAGGGCTTCAAAGCCATACTACAATACTGCATGCCTTGCCCTAATAATTTCATCTTGTGTAATGTAACTAACTGGTGCTCAGTACACCGCTCCAAAACCTTCTGGTCGAATTTGTGCTATATATACACACTGCAGACAAATGCACAAAAAGGTAAAAAACAAAACGTTAAAGTGAAAATGGAAAGATAAATAGTGAACCCATTTTGTGGCTTTTTTTATTTATTTTATTTATTTATGCATTTTTATATAGCGCGGACTTTACCCGAAGGCGTCAGAGCGCTTCACAATAGGAACAGAAAATTACAAATGAACAAATTACAAAAGCAGACGATAAGTTACATGAGGTAAAAGTGACAATTGTGAGCAAACAAAATACATGAGGTAGCAAACAGTGCAAATGAGGAGGAAAGAGTGACAAGTGTGCAGGTTACAGGAGAAAACAAAGTACATTTAGAGGTAATATACTGCAGTATATGCTAGAAACAGAGGCACAAAAACAAACGTTACGTAGACAATGGTGGCACTTGTGCAAGTATCAAAAGCAAGCAAAATGTGAGAGGTAGCAAAAAGTGTGTTACAAGAGAAAAGTGGCCTGTGCATGTTACAAAAGAGAACCAAACACAGGTAGAAGGATAATACTGCAATAAATGGCATACAATCCAACCACAAGAACACACTGGGAAGGCACTTCCATAGTCATGGAGAATAGTTTTCAGTGATGGGAGGTCTTCCTTCAGATAATAGAAAGGGCGTGAATTACTTTAGGAGGTGTCTTTGGAGGAGGAGAACTTTGAGGTCCGTTTTGAAGACCTGGGAGGAGGTGGTGGTCCGGAGCTGAGGCGGAAGTGAGTTCCATATTCTCACCGCGTTGCCTGAAAAGGATTGGGCCATCGATGTGGCTGATTTGCGCAAACTGAAAACAGAAAACCTGCATAAATGGCGGCGCCCTTGCTTAAATTGTGTGCTCAGACTTCTGATGACTTGTAATGATTTCCACGATTCCAGCGCATTAGTAACTTCGATTTGAAGTCCTGGCAGGAAAAAAGTGGCGTCCCAGGTGAGTTTTAAGATGTTATAGAATTTATTAGAAAAGAACAAAACCAATTGCAATGTTGCTGTTGTAGAGAGAAGATAACATCTGGGAATATTAAATTACAGGACCTTCGTAACAGCGTGCCTATGGTTTGCTGCCACCTAGTGGTATATGTTTTAAATTTCGATTTGTAGAGAGAGCTTTATTGCATACACTCAAAGGTCGCCACTTGAAAACTTGTGAATACACTCACACTGAGCATACATTCTCGAGCAATATATTTGAGGCCTACACGGGAGAAGTAACAGCAGCAACATTACTTGCTACAGTGCAAACCAATTAAACATTGCTTTGTTCATATAATGTCTGTGTTAAAGAATTAAGCGACAGTGTACTTTTGAATTCGGAAATTGTGCCCTATGCATCCAAATCTAAGCTAAAACTTAAAACTCGAGTGGCCTGATCAAAGATGTGATTGGCAATGTCTCAAGCCAGTGGCATGAAGGTTCCTGAGCCAAAGAAGCCCATGACTAAAGGAGACTGAACCAAAGACCTTTAACCCCTTCCACGCTCATGACGAGCTGGGCTCGTCATGGCGTAGCCTCCTCGCACGCTGATGACGAGCCCAGCTCGTCACGTAAAGTGCGGTTTTAAAAAACTCAGCACAGGAGCGGAATGGGTGCAGCAGTGATGGTGTTAAGGATAAAATACAATCTGTTCACCACTAATGGTAGAAGTGTCACTAGACGCCAAACCAATGCTTAATTCGTAAAGAAGTGAGTGGCAGGTCACAAGGTTTTTCACGGAAGCTACTGCACCTTGCATCAGCATCACCCGATGCCCCTGCAATGCGACCCAAGGCCAGGGCCCCTCTTCCTAACCATCCCACTCAAACAAATGCGAAAATGTGCACTATTTCATGCCACCCAAAGCAGTAAGAATGGCCTGGAAGCGATGGTATCATTGTAATTTTAAATACTTTCTAAATATTCGGATGGTGTGCCCTGCTTAAAAATAGACAGACCGCGCCGCCTTGTGGTGGGCTGTTGGAAATAAATGCCGATGTTGGGAAATAATAGCCGGTCCTGAGCTTTGGCAGACACCGGCACAAATTAAGCACTGCATCAAGCCTAAAAATGGAGTGGATCTCTGCTCCTTCTAATGATGCTTAACAGTCCAATTTTGTTACCCAGGGTGGCCATTGATGTAATTGATCCTCATGGTAACATAATTTTTTTAAAAATGGTATTCATTATTCACTGACAGGCTGGATCATTCAGTGAAAAGTTCGTTCTTGATGTACTTGTTGATCACAAGTTCATAACCCGGCAATGCCAAATCAGCTGTCTATCCTTCTAAGGCTGATAAGCTGAACACAAAGGTGGGTGGCATCAGGAAAGGTAGGCTCAAGTGAGTCAGTCTACAATTGGCAGATACTTAGCATTATTTTTGCAAAATCTGTCATTAAAGAAACTGACAGGGGGAAATAAAGTTGTTCTAATTTGTTAGTTGCAAACAGACTGCCTTCTCAGACAGCTTACATTGTTATCCTAGGCCAGCTACAAAGTTTCAAGTTTGTTTTATTCATGCTCAGCTCAAAGATCTGTGGATCTAGCAAATCTCTGGTTGCGATATTGGTAAAATGACCCAGGTGGTAATGCACTTGCTGCAAATGTGTGTGATCTGATGGTCACAGGTCTGCATTGTTGTAAAATAGCTTGGAGGATTGATGTGCCTACTGCAGAACACAGTAATCTGCCGTTTATGTCAGCTACTCTAGTATGCTGTGTTCTTATTTCCATAAATCTGTTTAATTTGCATGTTACAAATTCGAGAGCATTTAATCTTGTCACTGGGTTATAAAAATGCAGCAAAAAACTGCATGGAGCCTGCAAGACATAACCTTGCCACAAGGCATAATATTGAAATGTTGCTAGGTTTATTTCAACCTTGAGTTTGGTTCTCGTTAGTAACTATTAACCCCTTCGCTGCGGCGGCTATTCCGCTGCAGCGCTAAGGGGGAGGCGGGGCCGCGCGGCGCTCCCGTGCTTGTGACGGAACCGCTCCGTCACGGCCCATGGGTGAGCTGTGCTTGTGACGGAACGGTTCTGTCACGGCCCGCTTGCTCTTTAGAACGTCAGCGCAGGTGCGGAATTTGCGCCGCGCAGGCGCGGCGAGCGGGCCGTGACAGAACCGTTCCGTCACCAGCAGAGCCCACCCGAGGCTCATGACAGAACGGTTCCGTCACGAGCATGGGAGGGGTTAAGTGACAACATAATCTGCATACGGACTGCATTTACATCTATATGATTTACATAGATGTAGAGTTTGAGCTAATATATAATCATTTTATCTCGGATTATCTCCTCGCTTGTGATGGTGCATCTTAGCTTCCCCTGATGGGCTGCTGAGTCTGGAGGCAAATGAAGTAAACAAAAGGTGGTGGATGGAAAGCTTGAATCAATCTCAGACACTGGTAAATACTCAGACTGCATCACAATCCGTCGTTATTGCGCACACCATGCCACCTCAGTTTGAATCTAGCTAATATCTATTTTTTTGTGTACTTGTGTATGCCCAGGCATGGGTCCCATGCACACTGTCCCTGGAACCAAGCTATGTCTGGCTGATGAGTCCTCATTAGGGCAAAACTGGTCCTGGGTTGCTTGTGTTCTGGTTCAGGGAGGACTTATCTGGCAGTTCGGGATGGACTGGAGTTCGGGCTGGAAAAGGGTCAAGACTGATTTGCATGTGGATGGGTCCAAGCTGACGTGGCATTGTGTGTAAAATACCAATGGACTGGGATGTAGCCCTAATGATTACCAGTGTCTGAGATTAATTAAAGCATCCATCCCTCACTTTTGTGTGTACTTGAGTGAGTTGGGAGGCCAGGCATGTATCAAGCTGCACTGCCCTTGAGATTCTGCAATGAAGTAAGTCCGAAAAAAAGACTCCTGGAAGTTAAAAAGTTACTGTCCCTTGCTCCTCTGGCCTCTCTCAGCTCAACACAACTCAGTGAATATTGAAAGTGCATTAGATAATTACAGATCCTGTCATTTTACCTTCACACTAGGATTGAAGAAGGGTCCAGCAGTTCTGACTCTGTGCCAGAACCAAGGTGAGGCATTCTGTCAGATGCTATCACAGAGAGTCCGTTCAACTCGCACCTTGTCTCCTTTTCAATGGCTGTCATATACACAGTGCAAAGCCGGCCAATGACACCTCCTCTTCATCTAATGACGATTATTTACCAACTTTGGACAAAGCCCTTGCTGTATGTCCTGTGAAATCTGAAAGTGTCAAAAGTATTAAGGTTTATTGTCCCCTAATGAGATAATGGGTGGCTTTTTATTGGCGATTGTGCAGGTATTGATCCAACCAAAGGCACATAAGCGGACAGGGCAATTGTCAGATGTTAATACCTGGCAACAACTGTGTAATAAGCCTTTTGACACCTACTTCCCCCAAAGCCTGCGTGGTACGTGCCGGCAAGCAAAGTAACATTGCAAGTCTACTCCGGACTTTGTCTTCTGATTGGCTGAGCTAATCCAAGAATTCCATTAGAATGCTAATTGTAAACAGTACCCTGGAAATGTAAAAAAAAAAAAGTTAAAGTGCATCTGAGATCCTTATCAACTATATATGGCTCAAGCAGATTCACTATAGTCGAATGGAAAATCTTGCTCATCAGGTGAAAATAGTGATAATGATGGTTCTTGGTCAATTTGAATATGAAACGAAATACCCTCTTTTAAATGTGGCAAAGGATGGCTTCCAGCCCTGGCTTGGCACCAAATCTGTACTGGTGCCAGAACTAGATTACTTAAAATGCGATGCCCTGTAGATGCGGGGGGTTTCCTTTTCCAAGTCCTCTTAGCGCTATTCAATCCCAAAGTGTCTTCCTACAAGGAATACAATAAGCAGCAGTGACAAAGACACCTTCAATATATTAATTTCTTCCTTAGAGAAAATTTTAGCACATGGATATTTAGTTCTATATTAAATTATAGCAGAGAATAATTAAAAGGCTCTTGCAAGCATGAAATCATTTAAACATTTTTTTAAATAATCACATTAACGAACATTTTTGTATATTACAGTATTAATAAACACTTTTGTTTGAGATCGGTTAACTAAAAAACTATTTCTTAAGGTGTGAGGTGTATCCTGTTCCCCTCTCCCACCCCAGTAAATATGAACTTTATTGATGAAATGTATTTAACAAAAATGACAGAATGCTGTAGTCCAAAGCTTGAAGTAAATCAATTGGTTTTCAACCAAGGGCTCTCCTACGTCTTAGAAAATTGAAATCCCTAGCTCATTTCATTGCTAATTTTTTATTGAATGCAGAATTATAATGGTAGCTTTTAGCTGTTTACGTCTAGAAAGAGAAAGTCCTACAATTCCATGCTTGAACGTTTGGAAAACATTACTTTTTTTTTTACTCTATAACTTACTTCCTAACAAGTTGCTTGGACACAATTTGGAATGTTCCAAAGTGTTTTTCGGTCTTGGAAAATGATAAGGTAAAGCAGTCAATCGGATTTAAGAGGATGACTTGGTGCAAAGGGAGGGCAGGCACTTGGGAAGGTGTTGATTGGGGGAAACATTGTTCATCTACATTAAGAAAGCTCTGGACTTCAAATTGCTTGCAGCAAATAAAGCGCAGAGAAGCTGTCATGGGGTGTGCCAGAAGCAGAACCCTAGGTGAAGGCTACTTCCCACATTAAAGCATTAAAAAAATATATAAACAAACCACGCATGGGTGGGCTCAATAACCCGGAAGCATTTTTTTTATTTACTAAAACCGTAGGGATGCCTATGGGATATGGCTTTAATGTTGCAAGAATCTTTGGAACTCGAGGCAAGTCTGGGAAGAAAATTTTATTTTTTTCTTATATTCAGAAGATGTATTCTTATCAATTTGTGCTTGGCCTGGCCTCAGTCAGCTTGTATTTGCCTGGTTATGTTTCATAATCTGGTGTACATAACTGCTCTTGCAGATTAAAAGGACCACTGCACTTGGACCAAAGACATTTATCTCTCGAATTTCTTTTTTGGTGTTGTCTAACTACAAAAAAGGTGTCAAATTAAAAAGAATGAGTAAATACATGGATTTCAGCTAACGGTAGTACACAGAATGGCACCCAAGTCATTTTTTTATACTTGTACCTGATTTCAGTCGAATCATCCTCCAGCTTACCTACATCCCAATTTCAATTCCCAGATGCTCACTTCTTTTAACTCTTGCTCGTTCTCTTAATCACAGGGAAAAAATAACCCCATGTGCTCCTAAAATAATGATTGCTCAAGTTTTGTATTTAATTTAAGTCTATCTAGTCCATAATATCCTCTCTTAAACTGTAAATTATTTAATGTACCTTTTGTTGACTTATGTCCATGTTCTGTAATTTCATTTTCTTCATATGGGTGAAATCATAAATGATGTTTGACTGGTGTATGGTTAAGATCACAGCGAGGACATGTACCAAAATACCCTTTACTATTCTCACCACTGCAAATGTCTCGTTTGTGACTATCTGGATATTTAGTGCATTGTAAATGGATTTCTTTCAGTGGAAAAAAATAAATTTTCACTTCACATCAGGCAATTGAACAAAGAGATCCCATATGTTCCCTATAAAGTCAAGAATTGGCAAAGCCAGTAGGTCTTGGCAGTGCACAAGCTATAGGGCCCTGATCCCCCAGCATGCTCCCCGCCCGCCAATACTCAGCCCCATCATTCACAGAGATAGAGTGGGTGTAAAACGGCCATGTTTAATATCAACATTCATAAACATGACAATACATATTCAAATCCATAACAACATCACACTTTTATTATTGACATTAATCATTCTTTGTTATTAGAGTTCCTCTTTCCCCCAGCACTAAGGGTCCCTCTGGCTCGCATCTCCAAGGCTGAGCTCCCCAAGCAAGGCACAACCCACCTGTGTCCTTGAGTGATGGGCCCCTGTCCTCGGGTCCTTGTCGGCAATCTCCGGGCCCATCCCTCGACCACCAGGCTGCCCAGGATCCCAGGAGTCTCGTAACCTGGCGCCCTAGCCTCCCCAGCCGGTGGCCCCAATCTCCCTGCGGAGAGCTTACCGTCTCTCCCCTCAGTGCTGGCCTAGGGAGTACGCAAGGCGGACTCCCGTCCATTCTGTAAAGGTCTCTTTACCGCAACACGCCCCCTCCAAACTACTGATCTAAGGGACGGGTGGGTGGGAGTTCCAATTTACAAAAAGGAGGGGGCAGACGAGGTGGGAGCAGGTCCGGTGCCGGCGAGGAAAGAGACAGAGACCACCACTTTCTTGATCTAAATAGGTCACAGTCTCCGCCTCCGCCCGCACCGGAAGTGCATCACGCGTGCCCCCGAAGTACTTCCCCGGCCGGCCACCCATAGGGTGAGCCAGCCGCCTACACTATCCTATGGCGTGGTGTGGGGCCGGGGGGCCGGGCCCTAGAGGCGTGCTCCTCTAGCCCCGCGCTTGGCATTGGCCTTGTCCATGTGAATGTCTTTTAGCCATGTTGTCGAACAGCACATCTGCTGTTCAACATGTTATACAGTTACTGAAAGGCCAGAATCTTAGGATGTTGAGCCGATGCCGAGTGTCTTTGCCCTCCCTCATGTTGAGTTTATTGTCCTACCCTCCTGACACAAAAAAGTGCTATGATGTGGCCTATGCTGGCTGCATCATAGTGCTTTTTTCAGTGACTTTCAGCCATGCAGAACAGCAGACAACATTGCTGATAGACATTCACATTGACAAAGCCAATAGCTCAGGCATTACAGTGATCTATTGGCTTTGCCAATGCTTGTTCGGTGTTGACTGGGCTTTGCTGACCAAATGTGGAAGTGATGTTGAGAAACAGATGAGGAGCTATGAAGTGAGGATATGGCGTTACGGCCTGAGCTGCCAACAGGGGAACCGGGGAAGCATTTTTGAATCTCTGGGTCGGCTGAGCAATTTTGATTCCGGCCAAATCTCTCACGCTTCCCCCTGCCTACGACAATGAATGTGTCATTGTGTAATGTCAATTTAATTCACCCAGTTATTAAAATTTAATTCACCCTTGGGTACTGGGACCACCGCTTCGCCAATTTAATGTCACTTCACAATTCACCACACTGCACTCTCAGTAAAATACCTGCTCCGCTGTAACCAGGCGTCGAAGCACACCCGGGACACATTAGGTGTCACTGGGTGGGCCCGATGATGAAGCATGCCACCAACTAGGTTGGTGGGTGAGGGCTTCATGAAAATACCTAATAGGTGCCTACTGATAATACAGTTCAGAGTCCTATAAATGGTCATACTTAGCTAGTCCTTGTTGATAACATATAAATCCCTGGGGATACGGACTAGCTTTCTAGTCCTCTCTCTCTCTTTTGATACGCTAATCATTGTGTAATGTAATATGTGAGCACTGAAAGTGCTCCAATACCATAGGATGCTGTTGGCACTATGATAAAATGGAGGACAGAACAAGCACCCTAAAACCATTGGATTGTGCAAAAAAGAAGCACTGTCGAGGGAGGTATGGGGGGGGGGTCAACCAGGTAAGCAGGTTGGGATGGGGAGATGGGCAAGCAACTACGTGAAAAGAAACCTTAATTGAAGCAGGATCAGCGACAAAATCAATGTCATTATGTAATGTTACTGGTGAGCACTTAAAGTGCTCCAATACCGTTGGCTTGTTATCGCAAGAAGGATGAAGGAGCAAGAACTCCAATACCATCAGATCGTGCAAAAAAATAAATAAGTGCTGTTTGTGTTCTAACATCTTTTTCAGAAATGCATTTATTTATGTACACACATTTTAGTGGTATGTGTACAAGGGAGACGACATGAAAATACATGTACTTCTATGGAGGGTTTGAAATAAAAGCAAAAAATAACTCTGCAAACCAGGAGCAGTGTATGGAGACTTGAACTTGCTCCATGTGCTATGGGAGGGCCAAACCCAAGAGGAGGGCATGACGCACATGCCATGATGAATGCCATCAAAGAAAATGAGAGCGATGCTGAAGTTTACCAATGGTAGGAGATGGGCGGCCAGTAAGCCCACAGATGGAACACAACACGTCTCTTCGAGAAAGCGCATGCGCTGTCTAGCCGAGACCTAAGAAACGGTGCCTCTCCCTCAATTACTCCACATATTTTTTGACCTTCTGTATTTCTGGTACAATAGATCTCCGGCTACAGACCGCTGTCTGCCAAAGCCTATGACCCTAATTTATCCCTGTGTAGCTGGCAACATAAGGAGGAAAGAGCAGATAAATAGATTTTAAGAAATACATTTTGGAGGGCGGGGGTAATGCCATCAGCATAAGCACTATCTGTTTTAAATGGCTTATTGAAATATTAGCAAATAGGCTTGTTAATGGAACGTAGCAGTGTTACTGAGAGATGGTGCGAGCATGAGAGGTTATTGATAATGCCATTTTCCTCACTCCTAATAGTTTTGTTAAGTGATTTTCCATTACTTTATGACGACAGCTGTTGTATACCTCATTTTCTCCTTTACTCTCTCTAAATACTACCTTTCTTAATCCCTCTGCATGGCTGTTTGAAATCATTTGTTTGGGGGAGAGAAGGCATTTTTTTTCCTTCGGAAAATTCAATGTTTTAATGTCTCATTTTTATCATAGTTGTGATTGATGCGTTAGTTTGTAATACAATGTAAACTAGCAGAGTAAAATTTGGCATGCATTTCCCAATTTGGTTGGGAGAAAATGCTATTGCAATGTGCAGGTAAACTTTGAGTGGGTGAAGGTGGAGGATAATCAGGGCACTGTACAAGCTTCACGATGGGCGTAAATAAAGCACTTCACATAATTCACCACTGAAAAAAGAAAACTTTGTACACTTTGCACGCACACAGCTTCCAACTGTTCAATGTATACTTCTTCTGTCTATTGGATTGAGGTGATGATTGTTTGACTTAAACATGAGCTTCAGAAAGCCACATTTGTTCATTCTTAATCTGGTCTCTGTTTTGCTACTTTACAATTCATTAGCTCTTCCGCTTTCTGATTCTCCTGTGGGCCAGCATTTCTTAATTGCAAACAGGGCTGAACTTTTATCTTGGGGGCAGGAACCTTTGGAGGCTGGGTTTGTAAGTCATGGGCTGGAGCCATTAGACGGCTGGGTTTGTAAGTCATGGGCAGGGGCCTTTGGAGGCCGGGTTTGTAAGTCATGGGCAGGAGCCTTTGGAGGCCGGGTTTGTAAGTCATGAGCTGGAGCCTTTGGGGGCTGGGTTTGTAGGTCATGGGCTGGAGCCTTTGGAGGCCGGGTTTGTAAGTCATGGGCTGGAGCCTTTGGAGGCTGGGTTTGTAGGTCATGGGCTGGAGCCTTTGGAGGCCGGGTTTGTAAGTCATGGGCTGGAGCCTTTGGAGGCTGGGTTTGTAAGTCAAAGGGCTAGAGCCTTTGGAGGCTGGGTTTGTAAGTCATGGGCTGGAGCCTTTGGAGGCCGGGTTTGTAAGTCATGGGCTGGAGCCTTTGGAGGCTGGGTTTGTTAGTCGTGGGCAGGAGCCTTTGGAGGCTGGATTTGTAAGTCATGGGCTGGAGCCTTTGGAGGCCGGGTTTGTAGGTCATGGGCTGGAGCCTTTGGAGGCCGGGTTTGTAAGTCATGGGCTGGAGCCTTTGGAGGCTGGGTTTGTAAGTCATGGGGTGGGTCCTTTGGAGGCTGGGTTTGTAAGTCAAAGGGCTAGAGCCTTTGGAGGCTGGGTTTGTAAGTCATGGGCTGGAGCCTTTGGAGGCCGGGTTTGTAAGTCATGGGCTGGAGCCTTTGGAGGCTGGGTTTGTTAGTCGTGGGCTGGAGCCTTTGGAGGCCGGGTTTGTAAGCCATGGGCTTGAGCCTTTGGAGGCCGGGTTTGTAAGTCATGGGCTGGGGCCTTTGGAGGCCGGGTTTGTAAATCATGGGCAGGAGCCTTTGGAGGCCGGGTTTGTAAGTCATGGGCTGGAGCTTTTGGAGGCTGGGTTTGTAAGTCATGGGCTGGAGCCTTTGGAGGCCGGGTTTGTAAGTCATGGGCTGGAGCCTTTGGAGGCTGGGTTTGTAAGTCAATGGGCTGGAGCCTTTGGAGGCTGGGTTTGTAGGTCATGGGCTGGAGCCTTTGGAGGCCGGGTTTGTAGGTCATGGGCTGGAGCCTTTGGAGGCCGGGTTTGTAGGTCATGGGCTGGAGCCTTTGGAGGCCGGGTTTGTAGGTCATGGGCTGGAGCCTTTGGAGGCTGGGTTTGTAAGTCAAAGGGCTAGAGCCTTTGGAGGCTGGGTTTGTAAGTCATGGGCTGGAGCCTTTGGAGGCCGGGTTTGTAAGTCATGGGCTGGAGCCTTTGGAGGCTGGGTTTGTTAGTCGTGGGCTGGAGCCTTTGGAGGCTGGGTTTGTAAGTCATGGGCTGGAGCCTTTGGAGGCCGGGTTTGTAGGTCATGGGCTGGAGCCTTTGGAGGCCGGGTTTGTAAGTCATGTAGATGTAGATGTAGAGTCCATTTGTAACGCGCTAGCAATCGCTCCAAGGAGCATCTCGGCGCCAAATGGGCGGGAGCCTTTGGAGGCTGGGTTTGTAAGTCATGGGGTGGGTCCTTTGGAGGCTGGGTTTGTAAGTCAAAGGGCTAGAGCCTTTGGAGGCTGGGTTTGTAAGTCATGGGCTGGAGCCTTTGGAGGCTGGGTTTGTAAGTCAAAGGGCTAGAGCCTTTGGAGGCTGGGTTTGTAGGTCATGGGCTGGAGCCTTTGGAGGCCGGGTTTGTAAGTCATGGGCTGGAGCCTTTGGAGGCCGGGTTTGTAAGTCATGGGCAGGAGCCTTTGGAGGCCGGGTTTGTAAGTCATGGGCTGGAGCCTTTGGAGGCTGGGTTTGTTAGTCGTGGGCTGGAGCCTTTGGAGGCTGGGTTTGTAAGTCATGGGCTGGAGCCTTTGGAGGCTGGGTTTGTAGGTCATGGGCTGGAGCCTTTGGAGGCCGGGTTTGTAAGTCATGGGCTGGAGCCTTTGGAGGCTGGGTTTGTAAGTCATGGGGTGGGTCCTTTGGAGGCCGGGTTTGTAAGTCATGGGCTGGAGCCTTTGGAGGCCGGGTTTGTAAGTCATGGGATGGAGCCTTTGGAGGCTGGGTTTGTTAGTCGTGGGCTGGAGCCTTTGGAGGCCGGATTTGTAAGCCATGGGCTTGAGCCTTTGGAGGCCGGGTTTGTAAGTCGGGCTGGGGCCTTTGGAGGCCGGGTTTGTAAATCATGGGCAGGAGCCTTTGGAGGCCGGGTTTGTAAGTCATGGGCTGGAGCTTTTGGAGGCTGGGTTTGTAAGTCATGGGCTGGAGCCTTTGGAGGCCGGGTTTGTAAGTCATGGGCTGGAGTCTTTGGAGGCTGGGTTTGTAAGTCAAAGGGCTAGAGCCTTTGGAGGCTGGGTTTGTAAGTCAGGGTCTGGAACCTTTGGAGGCTGGGTTGTAAGTCCCAGGCTATAATGGATGGATGGAAGAGAGCAAGTGGGGAAGAAGTGTGTGAGCTGGTTTGAATGGTAGTTCTTGGATTACTTCGGGTTCCCAGTCCAGCCCTGATTTTCATTAGGGGTTGCCTCTTTCTTTCGGTCTTCTGGCGACAATGTTTCCAGTCTTAGGTGTTTTTGTTGCATGTAACTATCTGATGTCTGTCCAACTGGTTTGGTAGAAACAAACCAAGACTAAAAGTACTAGATAACATTAGGTTGTCAAATGACTTTGTGAATGAAGATGTGAGCGAGTTAGCAACAATACATCAAATCAGAAGAATTTTGGAGCTGCTGAATTCCGAAATTGAGCACAACATGAATTTTCATTTCAGTCTTTATTTTGCCATCTTTTTGCTTTTATTGACCCTTTAATTCAGTACATTTACTTATCTGTATGAAAGTAGAATTCTAAAATGCTGTCCTCTTCTCATTGCCTTCTAGGACTGGTGCCATCCATGTTGGTGACCGCATCTTGGCTATTAACAGCGTGAGCCTGAAGGGGAAACCATTGAGTGAAGCCATCCACCTTCTCCAGATGGCCGGAGAGACGGTGACACTCAAGATCAAGAAGCAGTCTGAGAGTGAGTAAGATATCCTTCCTTGGCGAAGAGTTTAGCTTCTGTATCCATACAGGCGGCTCTTTCAGCAGACCACTTCGGTCACTGCCACTCAAGTGTGTTGACCGTGAGTGACACCCATTGCGTACAACACTGTGTGTAATCCAGAGGTCCATTACTCTCTCCCTTGGGTGATTTTCATGCATTGTTCCAAATCTAGCAATAGCCTTTTCTGGTAATTTATTGGGCAATCAGTTTGGGAGTTGTCCAACTCTTTACCAACTATTGGTGGCTTTTCCATTTTTGGTCGTTCTCGTTCTTTTTCTGCTAGTAAATAGATTATATCTGTCACTGAATTCACCCTATAATCGTTAATCTAGAATAGTTAAACATTTGACAGTGAGCTTCTAGAGAAGGATGCTGAAAAGGCAAAGTTTTTCAGTTTTATTGAATTTTTGAAGGTCCAACTTCTAGTTCTAAAGAAATAATACGCTCCAATGCTTTTCCCCCTGAACGGCGTCCCTTCAGGTTATCATGGAGGCAACTCACAGGTATTTTATTAACTAGCGTTCTGAAACTGTGCTTGCGTTCTATGCAATGGTAGCTATACACCTTCGTATCTGATATGGGCTGACTTCTATTTCTGTTGTAAGGCGGAAAATCAAGAAATTTTGCAGAGTTGGTGTAAGAAGAAATTTGGGAATTTCTCATGTTTTGCAGGTGTATTGAAAGGTTTGCTCGAGCCTAGTGTAGTTCTGCCTTAAACAGCACAGCATGCTTTTTCCTTTCACCCTCTGAGTAGGAGACACTCCACTCTCTAATTGTAATCCAAAAAGCTGAACAAATGTTTTTAATAACCATCGCTGGGTACCGCAGATATACATTGGACGCCCTCAGGTGCACATTTGCAAAATATCTTCTCTCTATTCACATAGGGCGTTAGGGAGATACATTTACATAGAGCATTAGATGAGATACAATCGAACCATTGATGAAGAATTGCAAATTTAACAAGTGGAAGAGGTGTGGCGCAGCGGCCAGGGTGCCTGACTCCGGACCACGGGGTTCAAGGTTCGATCGCTGGTGGCAGGTCAGCCCAGCACCATGTGACTCTGGGCAATAGCTTGCTTAATCTTCCCAAAGGCCCCCAGCGCCGGGAAACCACTTCGGAAGTAGCTGTGCAGTTTTCAAATTCAAGGTTATTATTATAACAATAAGGACCCAACTTTGGTAAAATGGATGCTAGTGATGAGAGGGACATTCTGGTGCCAGGATTCGTCTGGGAAACACTTTTCCTTTGTAGGGGAGAACAAAAGCGACACAGCCCAACCCTAATGCCAGGAAGAGACAAGGGTGCATCAAAGATGGCTTTCTAACTTGTGTGAAATGCTAAGGAACAATTGATGGACAGAATGCAAAACAATGTCATGCATTCACCCCATCCATCAATTTTGTGTCTTTTGCTAACTTGTGTGAAAGGCTGGTAGTTACCGGAAGGTAAATCATATAACAATCATCTTTTGCACTCTTTCATACTATTTGTTTTTATTCAGAAATTGGAAACGTGCACTCCACAACTATTCTGCAGTGGTCTCTAGGCACTAAAAGAAAATATCAAGTGTGGTACAAGTGTCAACAACATATCATATAAGTACGTTTAAGTGCCTTCCTAGGGTCCTTATGTGAGGAAAGAGCAGGAAGTTGATCTGGAATTGTATTCCACAGCTCGAAACCTTCTGGTTTATGTGACCTGCCACCACATGACTTCCATTATCCTGGGAGCCATTAACCGGAGGGATGTTCTTGCCCTAGGAAATCTGGGTGCAGTAGCAGAAAAGGGACCATAAAAGGTGGACTGACCTCTAGGGAAATATGGACGTTAACTAATGAACTTAGGGATGCTGCATCATTCTTATTATAAAAGCAATCCATCCTTTGTTTAAGGGCTGCTTGGGGGATTTGTTCAATTGGGAGAATGACCAATCAAGCAGGAATCAGTGATGCGTCCTAACTATGGAATACATTATCCATTCAATCGGGGGCTTATGGCTCTTCATCCCTGTTGATCAAATCCAGCCATCAAACCGAGGCTGAGGATTCATCCTCACCCGGAAACTAGTCCATCCATCAAATTGGTGTC